>NC_089041.1:10449375-11690000 GCF_034140825.1 Oryza sativa Japonica Group
GGGGTTTAACGAAAGTGCAGACAAATTATTATGCAAAATTTCACAATATTTTGCATGTAAATGCTACCTTGCTAGTATAGTTTTGTAAGCTCATTAAGAAAACTAAATACACCGATAATATCATGTTTTTGTTTGTGATAAATTAAATAGAAAAAGGAGAAAATTAATTGTATAACATCAAAAAAATTGATGAACTTATATATAATGTGACACAAGGATTTTTTTTTTCAAAAAGTAATTGTTTCTGTTGTATAATTGTGTAGAGTGTATGTAGGGATATCGTTTAGTGTGATCTGTTGAATATTTCACTTTGTGCGGAAATTTAATCCTTGATATTTATAAGTACGTTTTGGTTTCTGAGCAAATTTCCAGAATTATATCCTTATAGAGTTATGTACAATCTAATTTTTCTTATTTAAATAATTTTGTAAGAGCTGAAAGGTTCTCTGAATTCTCGATTTCTTATGCTTGAACATGTATGATCATGCTGGTAAGTTTTCATGCTACCAGATTAAAAAATCAGTAAAAAGAGTGTATTTTATGAGCAGAAGTGTAAGCAATGCACAAACACATATCAGTGTTTCCAATTTAGGTGGGCGGAAGCTGTGAGAGCCCTTTAGTTCACGTTTATTGGGCTGAAAATAGAACTAGCTACTACAGAAACATAGATTACTTCCAGTTTGTAAGCCTGCATAGGTGCCGGTTTCTGTAACCGGCGTCACACAAGCGGCACTAATTAATGAGCCATGTGATAGATGCCGGTTTTAGAACCAGTACCTATCGTCAGACAAAAAAAAAAGGGAGCCAGCTTGATGAATTGAGCAGATGCTTCGACTGCCATACCCAAGATCCACATTAAGGCATAGATCACACTGGTGGAGAAACCATTTTTTGTCGGTCGGCCGAATTCCATAATAGTCCCGGTTGCAATAAAAACCGGAGCTAAAGATGATCTTTAGTCCCGGTTAAAAAGGGTAACGGGCATATTTGGTCTTTAGTCCCGGTTGGTAAGATGCGGTTCAAATGCTATCAGGGTTTGTCAGCCCCCTCCCCCCCCCCCGGGATCTAAAGATCGTAACTTTAGTCCCGGTTGGTTACCAACCGGGACTAAAGATCTCGGCAATCTTTAGCCTCGATTCATAACACCAACCGGGACTAAAGTCCCACCCCTATATATATATGTCTTCTTCCTCCTCCAGCTGCCCGAGCAAGCTTCAAAATTTCTTCAAAAAAGAGGGGAGGTCATGCCAAAATTTCTTGTGAATTTATTTTGGTGATTATATATAAATCAGAGGTGCCTAAAAGGTTAGCAACTTCATCCTCCAATGTTTTTTTTGTCATATTACATTTGGAGCTATGTTTTGCACACTTTTATGTCTCCAAAATTTAGTTGTAAGTTGATGAGAGAGAAAATTTGTGTGGGGGGAAGAAAGAATATATAGAAATTTAGATTATTTGCTAAAGAAGGTTTTATAAAATAGTTGAGAAGGAAAATATAGTGAAAGTTAATCTTAAATAATAGAAAACAAACTAAAATGAAAATTAAAAGAAGTACAACACATTAATATTAGTTTGAAACTTTAGAAATAGTAAATAAGAATTATTTGGTGTAATATTTTATAATTTTTGTATGCATAATGATATGTCATCTATTGTATGACTGTTGAAAGAGTTTGTAATTATTTTATAATTATTGTATGACCGTCATTATTGTAAGAATAATTATTTGTGTACGATTTTTTTTCATGTCATGTAGATGGATCGGCAATGGATGTATGCTGACCGGCGGTCAAAAGAGTTTATTGACGGCGTGCATTATTTTTTGAGAGTGGCCGAAGCTAACAGGCATAAGGGTTTTATTTGTTGTCCATGCAATAAGTGTAAGAATCAGAAGGAGTATTCTGCATCCAGGACTATTCATTTCCACTTGTTTGAGTCGGGGTTCATGCCAAGCTATAATTGTTGGACATCCCACGGAGAGCAAGGTGTTGAAATGGAAGAAGATGAAGTGGAAGACGACAATATTCTGGACTTTGCTCAGTACATTGGATTTGAAGGAAATCAAACCGGTGAGGAGGAAAGGGATACTGATGGTAACGACGTTGCGGATGATCTTGTTCAGATGTTGTAGGACGCCAAGGAGGACTGCGAAAGTGAAAAGGGAGCCCATAAATTGGACAAGATGTTAGAGGACCACAGAACGTCGTTGTACCCAGGTTGCGAGCAGGGGCACAAAAAGTTGGATACCACTCTGGAGTTCTTGCAATGGAAGGAAAAAAATGGTGTTAGTGACAAGGCATTTGGCGATTTATTGAAACTCGTCAAGAACATTCTTCCGGAGGGAAACAAATTGCCCGAGACAACATACGAGGCTAAGAAAATAGTCTGCCCTCTAGGACTGGAAGTTCAGAAGATTCACACATGTCCGAATGATTGTATCCTATATCGCGGTGAGGAGTACGAGAACCTAGAAGCATGCCCTGTTTGCAAAGCACTACGATACAAGATTAGACGAGACGATCCAGGAGAAAGAAGAGAATTCCTGCTAAGGTGATGTGGTATTTCCCTATAATACCACGGCTAAGGCGTTTGTTCAGGAACAAGGGGAATGCTAGAATGATACGATGGCATGCTGAAGAGCGTCAACAGGACGGGATGCTGAGACACCCCGCCGATGATTCGCAGTGGCGAAACATCGACAGAAAATTTAAAGACTTTGGAAAGGACGCACGAAACATACGGTTTGGATTAAGTACGGATGGCATGAATCGTTTTGGAGAGATGAGCAGCGGCCATAGCACTTGGCCCGTTACGATGTGTATCTACAACCTCCCCCCTGGCTATGCATGAAGAGGAAGTACATAATGATGCCGATTATTATTCAAGGCTTCAAGCAACCTGGTAACGACATCGATGTGTACCTAAGACCACTGGTCGAAGATCTTAAACTATTGTGGAAAAAGAAAGGTGTCCCCATGTGGGACGAGGACAAACAAGAGGAGTTTAACCTACTAGCGCTGTTGTTCGTAACCATCAACGATTGGCCTGCACTTAGCAACCTTTCCGGTCAGTCCAACAAGGGGTACAAGGCTTGCATTCACTGTATGGATGAAACAGAAAGTACGTATCTTAAGCACTGTAGGAAGGTTGTGTACATGTGTCATCGTCGATTCCTTGCTGCAAACCACCCGGTACGGAAGAAAGGCAAGCACTTTGAACATAAGGCAGACCACCGTACGAAGCCTAAACATCGCAGCAGGAAAACAGTGTTTGATATGGTTAAAGATCTTAAAGTAATGTTCGAAAAGGGGCCTGGAAGCCAGCCTATAGAGAGCGAAGATGGTCACGCGGCGATGTGGAAAAAGAACTCTATATTTTGGGAGTTATCCTATTGGGAATTCTTGGATGTCCGCCACACAATTGACGTGATGCACCTCACTAAGACCTTTGCGTAAACCTTCTTGGTTTCCTAGGTGTATATGGAAAGTCGAAAGATACACTGGAAGCACGTAATGATCTGAAGCATATGGAACAACGCGGCGACCTTCACCCGGAACCAAAGGAGAAAGGAAGCCATTACTTGAGTCCAGCCAGCTACACTCTTAGCAAGGCAGAGAAGGAAAGTATGTTTGAATGCTTGGAGAGCATAAAGGTACTGTCTAGATACTCCACGAATATCAAGCGAATAATAAGCACGAAGGAGAAGAAGTTCACAAACCTAAAGTCTCATGACTGTCACGTGTTGATGACACAACTGCTACCAATTGTAATAAGGGGTATCCTTCCAGACAATGTCCGGGCAACAATAACAAAGCTATGTGCATTCATGAACGCAATTTCGCAGAAGGTCATCGATCCGGATAGATTAGAAGCCCTTCAGAATGATGTGCTGCAATGTCTTGTCAGTTTTGAGTTGATATTTCCACCTTCATTTTTCAATATAATGACGCATCTGCTTTGTCACCTTGTCAAAGAGATCAGTATTCTCGGGCCTGTATACCTACACAACATGTTTCCTTTCGAGAGGTACATGGGCGTTATGAAGAAGTATGTTCGTAACCGTTCTCGTCTAGAGGCAAGCATCGCCAAAGGGTATGGAACAGAGGAGGTCATCGAATTTTGCGTAGAATTTATTGAAGACCTTCGCCTAATCAGGGTACCTGAATCACGCCATAAAGGGAGACTACGGGGAAAGGGAACTCTCGGAAGGAAAGCAATAATGACGGTAGACAACAATTTATTCCGTAAAGCCCATTTCACGGTTCTGCAACAATCTTCATTGGTAGCTCCTTACATCGAGGAGAATTTGGCTCTAGTTCGCACCAGAATAATCGGTAAGTCTGATGCATGGATTACACGGCATCACATTGATACTTTCCCCGTGTGGCTATGACAACATCTCGATCGCGACATTCCAGGGATATGAGATCAATGGGTACACATTCTACACGAGAGCCCAAGACATGAAGAGTACGAACCAAAACAGCGTTGTTCGTATCGATGCCATGGGATACGATGGAACAACTGGCACGTATTACGGTGCCATCGAGGACATATGGGAACTTGACTATGGTCCTCTCAAGGTCCCTCTGTTCCGATGCCAATGGGTTAGGTTGACTAGTGGAGGCATAATGATTGATGACAGTGGGATGACAACGGTTGACCTTAACAAGGTTGGATACTCGGACGAACCTTTTGTCCTTGCCAATGATGTAACGCAAGTCTTTTACGTGAAGGACATGTCTAGCAAAGGAAAGAAGGGCAGAGGGCCTGACGAGCCGAAGCGTCACGTGGTTCTCCCAGGCAAAAGAAAAATCGTTGGAGTTGAGGACAAGACTGACGAGGATTACGATCAGTTGGATGGGCAACCCCCTTTCACGGTGACGATTGACCCTAGCATACTCCTATCAAATAAAGACACCCCTTACTCACGTAGCGATCACAAGGAGGGAACAATAGTGAGGAGAAAGTACGTGCGGTCAACCATCACAGCCGATATATTGCCGTAATTATTGTGTACACGATGTAAACTATTTTGGATGTATTGATTATCCATATAAATCAATTGTTGTATGGCATATGTTAATTACGTACGGTTATTAGAGGTTTTAACAATTTTAAATCATGTAATTGCTAGTTATATGCGATAATTAGAATTTTTAAAAGTTTAAATTATGCATGTGGCATTTACATATGTTAATTAGAGTTTTTAACAATTAATTTAATATCATTCATATGCTAATTATATATGATTATTCAAATTTTTATTAATTTTAAATCATGCATGTGGCATTTACATATGTTAATTAGAGTTTTTAACAATTAATTTAATATCATTCATATGCTAATTATATATGATTATTAGAATTTTTATTAATTTTAAATCATGCATGTCGTATGTATATACATATGTTAATTACAATTTTTAACAATTTAATATCATTCATATGCTAAGTATATATGATTATTAGAATTTATATTAATTTTAAATCATATATTTGGTTATTACGTTTTGTCCACTTAATTTACTACAGACAACAATAATTTTTCGAAGTAATTGTCATTAATTTTTCGACTTTAAATAATTTTAATGCATTATTTTCTATTTTAGAAACACATATGTAATGGAAATTAATATTCAGTGCGCTTATCAATAGTCCCAGTTCTTAACCCTAACCGGGTTTAAAAAGAATTTGGAAATAGCGGGAAAATATCTTTAGTCCCGGTTGATGAGAACAACCGGGAGTAAATTTACTCTCGGTTGTTCTCATCAACCGGGACTAAAGATCTAGGGGTATATATATTCCCGATGCGCGCCCTCGTCTTATCCACCAACACTTAGAAGTTTTTTCTCCGATCGATCTCTTTCTCGGCTTCTCCTTCACCGCCACTGCCTACGGCATCCCCGCACCGACGCCGCCGTCGTATCTCGCCGTCGTCTCGCGTACGTCGTCGTCGCCACCTCTGCCGCCGCCGCATCTCTGGGGTGAGAGCCGCCGCCGCCTCCCTCTCTCTCTCCGACCTCAATCTCTCTCTCTCTCCCCAAACCGCCGTCGGCCGCCTCGTTGCCGACGCCGCCGCCGACGTCGTCTCGGCCGAACACGACTCCGCCGCGCCGACGATGCCGACCCCGACCTCGATGCGGCCGCCACCGGCGACGACGTCGCGCCGGTAGTGCCAACGAAGCCGCGCCACGACGCCGGGCTGCGCCGCGCCGCGGCGGCACGCCGTTGGGACGCCACGACGCCACCGCGGCACGCCACTGCCGCGCCGCCACACCGCCGCCGCGCAACGCCGTCGCCACGCCGCGCGCCACGCCGCCGCCGCGCCACGCCGATTCCGCGCCGCCACGCCGCCGCTCCGCTGCCGCCACGTGAACGAACGAACGATCTTGAACGAGAACGAACGAACGTGCACGAGAACGTGAACGAACAAACGAACGTGAACGAGAACGTGAACGTGAACGTGAACGAACGAACGTGAACGAGAACGTGAACAAACGTGAACGAATGAATCGTACGTGAACGAGAACGTGAACGAACGAACGTACGTGAACGTGAATGAACTTGAACGAACGTGAACCTAATGTGAACGTGAACTTAACGTTGTATGTGAACATACATAAACGCACGAACGTGCGTGAATGAAAAGTGAACTTAACAAGAACGCGAACATTACTTAACGTACGTTAACATGAACTCACGGGAACGAACGAACGTAGGTGAATGAAACGTGAACTTAATGACAACGCGAACGTGAACGATCATGAACGAAACGTGAACTTAACGAGAATGCGAACGTGAAATACAATATATGTTACTTTGCGTTTATCCTAATACATCTTTTTGTATGTTGCAGAAAAGTCGTTGTCGTCGTCGTCCCTCAAGCCGGAGTGGTCGCTAGCCCTCGAAGGAATTCGCGCAGGCAAGTGATGTAAATATATGATTGTTAGATTTTTAATGCAATTAAGACTATTAGATTTAATATACGACACTTAGACTTAGCAACATAATTAGAGTTTTAATACAATATTATTTGAGTTTTAATATAAGATTATTATATTTTTAATATAAGATTATTAGATTTGTAATTAGACTTAGCACATAAGATTGTGTAGGGTTCTAATATACGACAGTTAGACTTAGCATATATGACTATTTGAGTTTTAATATAAGATTATTAGAGTTCTAATACAAGATTATTTGAGTTTTAATATAAGATTATTAGATTTGTAATTAGACTTAGTATATAATTATTGTCTAGGGTCCTAATACACGACACTTAGACTTAGCATAGTTGACTATTACAGTTTTAATACAATACTATTTGAGTTTTAGTATAAGATTATTATAGTTTTAATATAAGATTATTAGATTTGTAATTAGACTTAGCATATAAGATTGTGTAGGGTTCTAATATACGACAGTTAGACTTAGCATATATGATTGTTAGCATATAAGATTGTTAAAGCAAAAATGACCTATAGACTTAGCAACTATTTCTTGTATGAACAGATGGCTGATCGCGATGAGGAACAGATATTGTACGATACAATCGCGGAGGGAAGCAGCCAGTACTGGAACGAAGAAGAGGGGAATGAGGATCCAAACCAGTACTTGAACGAGGAAGGGAACGTGAAGAAGGATGCGGAGGGGAACCAGGAGGGGAACGTGGAGAGGGATGTGGAGGGGAACCAGGAGGAGGAGGCTAGTGGAAGTCAACCCTCCGCTGGACAGAAGAGGGCACGCGGGCAATGAGGTGCCGCAAAGAAGCTAGAGGGTCGGCACATCATAACGGAAGTGGACGAAGACAGCCAACCTAGTGCCCCGGCGGAAGCAGCCAAGAACTACGTACGACACAGCGGTTGGGTTGTGCGGGATAACGTGCCTATCAGTACGGTGTACTGGCGCAGAACAAGGGCACGCGGAGATCATGAGAGCTTTGTCCCAGATTTGGAGAAAGAGATGCTGTGGACCACAATGCTCGAGACATTCACCCTTCCCGCGGGTACAGAGGACAAAGTGAAAAGGTGGACTCTAAAGAAAATGGCAGAACAGTTTCAAAGCTTCAAGGGAGATCTGTACTAGAAATATATCCTGAAGGGGCAGACACCGAACTTTGACACATTCCCAAAGCTAAGGGATCACTAGGACGAGTTCGTTGCATATAAGACAGGTCAACAAGGGCAGACGATGATGGAAAGAAACAAAGAAAATGCTGCCAAGAAGAAGTACCATCACCACTTGGGGTCAGGCGGCTATAGCGTCGCGATGCCGAAGTGGGAGGAGATGGAGGCAAGCTTGCTTGAGAGGGGTATCGAACCGGCCACCGCTAAATGGCCGGATCGATTGAAGTTCTGGTACTACGCTCACGGTGAAACGCTTAACCCAGTTGATGGCTCCCTGGTCTTCAGCGATCAGATACGCGAGGCTGCGCGTCGACTAACGGATGCAGTGGAAGCCTCTTCTCAAGGCACGTTCCGACCCGACAGAGAGAAGGACGAGCTGTCACTCGCCCTGCAGACTCTAGAGCATCCAGGACGAACACGAGGGAAAGGGGTGATTCCTTGGAAGATTGGATTCAAGGAGGACATCCACACGTACAGGAGTCGGATGAGGAGCAAGAGAGATACCGAGACGAAGATTGCAGATCTTGAGTACAGGGTATCGAGCTACGAGCTCAGCATGCAAGAGGAGGTGGCAAGGAAGGTTGATGAACGCATGGCCACACATCGGTCCCATGATCCCCAGCCAACCATTCCTCCTGCAATGGTGAGCCCTTCAGGAAGTCGTAGCAGCTGCGCCTCAACGGGGCAGGTAGGATCACAGAGCATGGACGCCATGCAAACCCAGGACGAAACCACTTGCCCCGTTGATGACATCACTCAGCGGACACCATGTGAGCTGCATATTCCCTTCAACAACTTATCAATAAAGGTAAACTCGTAGTTTACAGATTTTAGATTTGTCCATTCCGCAAGTTGCTGCTTAGATATGTTGATTACTAATAAATAACCTCTCACCACGTGAAGGTGGCGTCGGGCATGGCCATCCCAATGGACCCTTCAGGTACTTACCACTGCAGGCCGATTCCAGCAGGATACTCCAAGGTCGAAGTTGAGTTGGTCGAAGGTGCGTACGAGGACCTCGAGTTGGATTACCCTGGAGGAGACGGTGAGACGCATCTACGAGACACAAGCCACGCCATTATACTATGGCGCAAGCGGTATATCATCCTCCCTGGGCGACAAGCGGCATCTCATGCACCATCTCCTCCAGCTCCGCCATCTCCTCCTCAGGCTCCTGCACCGTCTCCTCCTCATGCTCCAGCACCGTCTCCTCCTCAGGCTCCTGCACCGACTCCTCCTCAGGCTCCTGCACCGACTCCTCCTCAAGCTCCTCGTCTGGCACCTTCCAAGTCAAGGGCCCCCCAAGCTCCATCGCCTGCCCCCACAAGGGCAACGAAGAAGGCGAAAGTTGACGCCGCCAAGAACAAGGACCCGGGGTACGATTGCACGCAAGAGGAGCTTGACGCTTATGTGGCATCGGAAGTTAGGAGACAATTGAAGCCTCGAAGTCCAGAAAAGAAGATTCCTATAGACCCGAGTGTCAGGAACTTCTTCAGGGGTATGTCTGCACGTGCCAAGGAGGCCATAAAGCTATCGGACTATGAGCGAACACTCAAGAAAGCATCTTCTGGAAAGTCCAAACTAGTCCCTCAGCTTGGAGAGCAACCAAACCAGGAGATCGAGCCGTTGGTGACTGGTGAAGATTTTGGAATAGAAAAATTTATTACTGACACCGGGCTAACTACGGATCAATTGCTACGAGGCGCACCAATCGAAAAGGCGGAAGTGAAATACATGTACGAACTCGGTAAACCGCTTGTCAAGCTTGAGCAGCTGCAGTCCTTACCCACACAAATGTACAAGTTCCATCAACTGTACATGGAGATGAGTGCCACCGGTAGAGAGATGATCGGAGCGAGGATCAGGGACACGGACTTCTTGCAAGGAGATGACATTCTCTGGATCAATTTCAAGGGTATCTACGAACTATACCAGCTGGACGCCCTCGATGCCTCTATTATGAGTTGCTGGATTTTGTAAGTATCGTTCAGTTAGATTTCTTATTACGTTTCCTTTAGTTAATTAGGTCCTTGTATATAAGCAGACTATATATAATATATACTTCCTTTTATCGTTGTAGAATGGAGATTCAAAGGGTCCGACGGCGGGGGGTTTTCGATATTGGATTCATCGACCCTCGGAAAGTAAACGTCGCAATGCTCGACCAGTATCTGCAAGCCACAGAGGACAATCTCGTCCATCTCCTAAAGGCGCAGCATTACAAGACGTTCATACTATTGCCATATAACACAGAGTTAGTTTAATTTTACTGTCTTCCTATACCAAATTTCATTCCCGTACGAACATTCTAAGTGTTTCATATGTAATGTATCCCACGCACATTGCAGATTCCACTGGGTCCTTTTACTCTTCGACCTGGAGGCCTGCACCGTCAACGTATATGACTCAATGGATAAAAAAGAGTCTACGTTTGACAAGGTTTTCGAACTTATAGACAGGTACTGTCATAAGTTCCTATGTTAATTAAGAATTTTGTTATAATTAATTGCTACTACGAATCATAGCTTTAAACTCCATGTAGGGCTTGGTATCGGTTCCGTCATTTGGTCCGCGGCAAATGGAGAGAAAGACTTAGGCGGAAGTTCAATTTTCCTGTGAGTACACATGCTCTACATTTATATTAATTAGATCTCTCGCCGTTTGTCATTTATTTGTAGTGCGCAAAGCAAAAGCAGGGAACTAACTTGTGCGGCTACTACGTGTGTGAGTATTGCCACTGCCTTGCAAACCAAATCATCACCACAAGAGAGCTCGATGTACGTACAAATAAATTCAAATTTTCATTGCGTACGTATTGATTTGTTGTTTAGTTACTAATTAATTTCATACATTCATTATAGTTTATTCGCATGAGGGATAACCTGATCACACACAAGGAATTTATCGCGGCGGTTCAAGAACAACTCATGGGATTCATCAACGAACAAATCCTTGATCCCAAGGGTGAATTCTACTACAACGGAAATACAATTCATAGGTCCTTAGCGCTTCTGAGATAACGACTACTACTACGTCAAAATCGTAGCTAGCTAGGACATCATAATGGATTGTAATTAATACATGTCTATTTTTCTATATGCATGTACACATTTTCTTTAATGTAAATATATATTTTGGTCATATATATATATATATGCACATAAAATGTTAAGTGCTTTCATATATATATATATATATATACATATGCATTTGCATAACATATATATGTATAAATACATATATATTATGCGTGTATATGTATTGAAACATATATAAATATAATATATATATATATATATTATGTGCATATATATGTATTGAAACAAGTAGTGCATGTATTTCACCCGGGACTAAAGATAGCGATCTTTAGTCCCGGATTGGTAGTGCCGGTTTGAAAACCAGGACTAAAGGGGGATTACGAACCGGGACTACAAACGCTTTCTCTACCAGTGTCAAGAAGCCATGAAAGAAAGATCAAGAATATTCATTACATCTCATGGAAGAACAAATAAAATACATTTATCACATCTGAATCCACAACAATAAGGTAGCTACATTGCACACAACAATTCATGTTTGGATCCAACACAAACTCAAAGGCCCTACAACATGAAATCCCGCACATTTTCCCTTCCCAAAAAATTGAGAAATCCCAATGCAAAAAAGCAAAAGGGGTACCAGTTGGAAAAGAGTGAGCAGTCAGGGTCCTCGGCTTCGTCACCAGCACGGCGAATCCCTGCAGCACCGGCCAAGCCACCGGGGTGAAGGGGTTGTGGTGGCTCCCTTCAGTGCGGTGGAGGAGATTGTACGGGAGCCAAAAGCGGAGGCCGAGGCATCTCCAGCACCAGAGATCTATCCCGGTTAAGCCAAGTTGTCACCACCGCCATAGCCACAGCCGCTGCCTGGGAGAGGATAGAAGCGGAGGTCGAGGCGTCGCCGGTCCTAGAGATCCGTCCTAGTGGAGTCATTGTCGTCGTCGTCGTGGAGCCGTCGTGTTTCCGGGTACAGGCGTGCCGCCACCACCGCTGTCGTCTCATGGAGCCACCGCCACCGGTCGCTGTTGTTAGATAGATAGATAGATAGATAGAGGGGGGGAGGGAGAGCTAGAGAGGATAAGAATGTGAGCTGGTGTGTAGTTGAGTGTTGGGGGTAAGGAAGGGGGCATAAGGCTGCTAGAGAGTGAATGAGTGGAGACTCAAGTCGCCCAGAAAAAATCGGTGAGGTTCATCAACTCGGCTCCCCAAAGGTGTCGGTTTCTTTAAAAAAACTGACACCAATAACCATGTTATAAGTGTTGTTTTATTAAAGATGTTAATAAACCGACACTTATAAGGGGTCAAAGGTGCCGGTTTTTTACTTTTATATACTTTCGGGGGGTGGGAAAGGGTCATAAGTGCTGGCTTTAGATTAACTAGTACATATAAGTGTCGGTTTTAGAGTTATTTTAGTAGTGTAGAAAAAAATGGTGCCGAGAGAAAAAGAAACACAAAAGGGCATGTTGGAATGGACCCATTAGCAGCCCAGACAAGACTAGAATATGGAAAAAGAGTGTTAGTACTCGGCACATTGATGGATGGCACGCTCGTATTTTCTCCACGGAAAAATAACTTAAACTATCTCAATTATCACTCTAGTTTTAAGATTCCACACCATAACATATTTTGTTGCATAGGCCCACCCACCCAACATTGCTGGGCCAAAATTATCACCTCCGAGTAGTCATTTGACCCATTTCTTCCAATATGGCCGTCGATTACTGCCATCGATAACCTCAGTGCTCAGCCCCCATGTGGTTCACAACCATCTTCCCGCTTTGAACTAGCCTGAGAACAAGCTCTACTCGAACTCACCTCATAACCATGCTAGACAAGGCCGTGAGATGGCACAATCCTTAAACTTCCATGAGTTCTATAAATAGCAGTAACTAAAGGTTGTAAGTGTGAGTCATAGCAAGTTTAGCTTTTGATTCCAAGAAAAGAAAAAAAACGCAAAAAATTTCCCCACGTTCTTGTTAATTTGCGCACTTTGTGTGCTTTTCTCTGTTTTGATGTGTTCTCCTTGTTGGAATACGTAATACTGAGTGAGGAATTGGGTGTGCTTTCTTGTGCATAGCCAAAAATTGGTATCAAAGCCATGTCAATCGTGATGATATGATGGACGCAACATGAAGAGTGAGTAACTCTACCCGCAACTAATGGCGGAAATTACACCAGGTGGGTGATTCAAGTACAGGCTATAATGGAGGACCAAAGAATCAGGGAGGTGATTGAGCAGATGTCTTCTTCTTCGCATCGAATAGCCATCCCGACTGTTGTATCGAACGCCTCCAAATTCCTTGGTCATCTATCATCGCCCGCACCGAAATCAACCAGGAGGTGTAGTTGCCAGTTGTCAGTTGTGTGTAGAGGAACTCATTCCCCGTGCCCCCCCCCCTCAACGAGCGTCCCCTATTATGATCGACATTGCTCTTATACCAATTGTTGGTTAGGCATTGATCACACACTCAATTTCTCACTCACTGTGATGTATTCCAACAAGGAGGATAGAGCAAAACAGAGAAAGAGAAACAAAGTGTGCAAGTTCACAAGAACTTGGGTCGATTTTTTGGAGTTCTCTTTCTTGGAACCGAAAGCTACAATTTGTTAACCTAGTCTTTCAAGCTTTACTTAGCTACTAGGATGCATGGAAGTTTAAGGATCTTAATTGCCATCCCCATGACCTGTTACATTCTTGCGTAGAAAATCATGCATTCATGATGGCGACCAAGTACATCACCCTCTCCGAGGTCGCCCTACATGCCATCATCATCGCCTGCCCTCTCCTAGAGACCTTGCTGCTGGAACACATATATGGCTTCCATTGTGTCCGAATCAGCTCCCCAAGGCTTAGAGCATCGGTGTGCTGGTTGGCTACGGAAGGCGGTCAACGTTGGAGGAAGTCATTGTCGAGGATACCCCCATGGTTTGAAATTTTGGACCAACTGGCAAGCACAAACCTCCATCGAATTTTTCGAATTTTTTCAAATATTTGTGAATCTGGTCAAATTCAGTCAAAATATATTAAATTTCAAATAATTTCGGTCAGCGAAATAGTGGATATTCGGTGGCTAACGAAAGTGCAAACCCTGGATGCCCCTTGTCGCAAATGATTGCTATATCTTGTCCGTGCCTAAGCCATTTCAGTGGTGTTGCATCAAAGCTGGAGATCATGGGCTGGCTTGGCATCTCCATGCTAAAACTTGGCATCATAGAGATTCAGGTAGCCACAATTTTCTTTCATGTACAATTATTTCAGTGAAATTTGTGTAATTAATTAGCATCATGTTCTTGGCCATTTTTTCATCCCTTGTGTTCCATGTTTAGTAAATTCAGGGAACTGAATCACACAGTACGTGTTGGCTCTATCTAATGCACTTGCATATTTGCTTATGCTCTTTATAGCTATATTCTGAAGTATATGCAATAATGAAGATACGTATCGAGGACCGGAGAAGCGTATAAGAACCGAGTGATCGACGAGATAGGATTGTAGGAGCTTAATTTCACTTTGTTTATCTCCACCCTCTCACCGGACAAGCTCGCCTTGCCCGAGGTGCTCATCGGTTCGCAGTCGCCGTCGTCGGCGAACGAGACGGTGATACGGTGTGGTGTGGTCTTGGCCCGTCGCGCCATTACTGGCCTCATCACCGCGAGGAGACGCAGAAAGGAAGAGAGAGAGCGCAACAGTAGTAGATAGAACCTCCCCAAGACGGCGTGCAGCGTGCACTAGCTCGCCACAGCTGAAAGGAAGAGAGAGAGAGAGCGCAACTGCTGGCGGCCTGCCGCTCGCTCGTGCGAGCTGACCTATATATATCATTATCTCTTGGGTATCCTGTCTTTACTCCTCTCTACTACTGTACTGCTAACGTTTTCACTGCGGTGAAAGAAGAGATAAGATTGGCAGGATAGGAAGAGAAACAAAAGGTAGAAAACTAAATAAACAATAATATACAGAAGAGAATAAAATTTCTAATTTTGGTTTGCATACCATTTTATCTAGAATGCTTATAAATCTTTCCATAAAAATACGATTACTGCAGGTTAAAATATGAGGCAAGTACAGTTTACTAATATCTATATTTGTAAGAAATAGAAAATAATAAATGCTGAAATCAAATGCATACCACTACTTAAAAAATGGTTTTTCCTGGCGGCCAAAATCAATCTTTGCTGACGGTTAGGCTAGCCACCTGAAATCGAAGGCCAGAGAAAAAAAAAGTTTTCACAAGTGGAACTTAACCGCTAGCAAAAAATATATTTTCACTGGCGGCTCGCGGCTCTATTACACGTACCGCCAGTGAAAACAGATTTTTGCCGGCGGTTGTGTTATGCGGGCCGCTCGCAATGGTGCATTTTTGCTGGCGTATTTGTTAAGACGACTGCCAGTGAAGCTCATCTTTTATTAAAAAAAAATAAAAACATGTGAATGCATCTGTTCTCTGAAAATTGAAAATTGCCAGATGCAACAACCCTGCATTCCCATTCCACATTGCAAATCAAATCAAGAACATGTCACAAATACAAATTCACATATCAAATTCACATTGCAAATCAAGGGTGTCGCCGGCACCAGATCTGCGCTCCCGATGCATGCCGCACATGGTCTTGGGCCCCACCGACGACCGGCTCGCGGCGGCCTCCTCCTCCTCGCGGTCACCGCCACCATCCTCCTTGCCCTTTGTCGTACTCGCCATGGACAAACCGCCGAGGATGAGAACAAAGACGAGGCCGGATCCGCGCCGATAGCGGTGGCGGCGGATCGATCTCGCCGGTGGAGAGGGGAGAGAGGTGGACGAACGCCGCCACCCGCCGGTCGTCTCCCCTCCGCCCAGATCTAGGCCTCCCATCGCGGTGCGGCAGGGGAGGCAGAATGGGAGGGGGGAGGGAGGGTGGAGCGAGCTGGAGTGGCGATGGTGAGGTAGAGGAGGTCAGGGGACAAGTTGGAGTCGGAGAGGAGGTTGGCAGCGTGACGCTGGAGGGCAAGGGGAGGCCCGGACGTGCCCATCCCACGGACTAATCCACCCCGCGCGCACCTCGTGCGCGTCGCTTTCGCCGTCGCCGTCGCTGCCTTGTCCGCCGTTGCCGCCTTGTCCGCCGTCACCGTCGTCTTCTTGCTGTGGCAGCCGAGAGCAGGGAGGCGCGAGCGCATGTGAGAAGAGGATAAGATGGAGTGAGTGGATAATAAGAGTCTGCGCACACTTGGTGTTTTAATATAGCGAAAAACTTTTTGCAGTCGGTGGCGGTCACTTAAAGGCCCGCTTGTAAAAAGACATCTATTTTTGCAAGTGGTCCTCATAATCCGGCCGCCAGCGTTATTAGTACCTCATCCTCATTAAATTTTCGCTGGCAGTTTTCGCTTATAGCCGCCAGAGAAAAAATAGGTAAACGTCATGAAAAATTGATTTTCTAGTAGTGTATAGAAACGGAAAATATGTTTTATTAACCACGATTTTCCTGTTTTAATATCATATATAGTTTTCCGCTCGAGAATTGAAAATGAAATTGACGTCAAGGCAAGTATTGTACGATGTCCCACTTTGACATCGTATTTTGATTTGAGGAACCTTTAACAAGCATAAAAATTGAAACCTGTATATTAAAGGTCATGCCCAGTCAAATGTACTTTGATTTGAGGAACCTTTAACAAGCATAAAATTTTAAACCTATTAAAGGTCATGTCCATTCCAGGGTAGGAAGAAAAATGTATACTTTGATTTGAGGAACCTTTACCAAGCATAAAATTTTAAACCTATTATAAAAAGGTCATGTCCAGTCCAGGGTAGGAAGAAAAATAAGACATAATTATATATTTTTAGAGGTGTAAATGCAAAATTTTCTGCCTTTATGAAAGTCACAGTATTTAGAAAGAAAAAGTGTACTTAATATCATCTTCACCAATTTTGCAAAGTAAGAAAAAAAATATACACGAATAGTCCACTACTGGCAAAGTAAGATTAAAATTATTAATTAAAATGCTACTTCTAGATGTAAAATTTTATTGTACAAGTTATGAAATAATTAAAGTAAATACTTGAAAATTACTATGCTCGAAAGATCCAAATAATGTACACGGGCTATAAGTTAGGCATGCCCACAAGCACGCCGATTTTAGTTATTTAACCTAATTTCTCTTGTAAGGCAAAAACACTTCAATTTTTATCCATTATTTTAGTGCCACTTAAACACTTGATTGTGAATGAGTCATGAAGTTTTCTGTGAATTTTCTCTTCCAGTTCCAGTACACACTTGCCAGCAACGGGTGAAAAGTCAAAACAAAAAAAAAAGAAGAAGAAGAAAAAGAAGAATCATGCTGGTTGCTGGGTCGATTCGCTGGCCCAATAATGGCCTTACTTGGGTTACACACAGAAAAAAGAAAGAAGACATCGGCCACCGATTCCCCTCCCCGAAACCCCTAATCCCCCGCGCCGCATTTCGCCTCTCCCGTGCACTAACTCCGCATCGGACGCCGCCGCACGCCGGCCGCCGCCGTCCTCTCGCATCGCTCATAGAGTCCCGCCTGCGCCAGCCATGGACCACGTCGGGAACGCGGGTCACAGTCCGAAGAAGCGGAGGTCAGAGGCACCCGAGATTGGGGACGCGGAGGAAGAAGAAGGCGTCGACATCATCAGCAACCTCCCAGACGCCATCCTCGGCGAGATCATCGCCCGCCTCCCCACCAAGGAAGCTGGCAGCACGCAGGTCCTCGCCTCCCGGTGGCACCACCTCTGGTGCTCCACGCCGCTCAACCTCAACTACCGTCCTCTCCGCGCGAGGAAGGACGCCCTCACCCGCGCCGTCTCCCGCATCCTCTTTGTCACGACCGGAAATAACCCAACGGGCGTTCCTTACGTGCGTGCATTATTCCTTGTCCCAGGAGGCAAGGTACACCAAAAGTTGATACAATTCAGAGTTCAACAAGCGGAAGCGTAAATAGTTAATTTATTACATGGGCAGCGAAGGCCCAACACACACAAAGACAAACGAGAAACAGCGGAAGACTAGGGCGACGACCACAGGCGCTTGACGGCAGGCACGAGCTAGACACCAAAACCTTCATCTTCCAGATACTCCTCTTCTGGGTTTGGGAAAAAATTGAGCAAGACTGAGTACAACCACCGTACTCAACAAGACACACCCACAAGTGCATAATAAATGTAAGGGAGTACAAGGGAGTTATAATATAAAGGGTTAGGGTTGCAGTAAACAGCATTTAAAGATACTTAGTTGCTCAAAGCTATTTTGTAAACACGATTCTAGAACTATACAATATTATTTATCAAGGCCGTGAACCCACACGAACCTGCCTTAACCCAAGGCCTACGATGATTCAGACCGAACCGGCAACCCGACCCTGGGTCCCAGCTCGTCCTAAGCCAACCCAGGCCAACCATTCCACATTTTAGTTGTTAAGCAGGTTTTAAGAATTAAAACACTAACTTGGGTACATTGCTCGGCTTGCCCATAACCGAGGGCGCGGCTATTCGAATAGATTATACTCTGATCAGAGGTGTACATCTTTACCCACAAGACACATCTTCCTCACGTGTAACCACGTGCCACATACCACCACGGTATACGGACGGAAGACGTGACATAGTTCCCAACCCATCCTAGCCATAAACAAGAGTACCGACCCAACCCCACCTACGGCCGGAACCCCCGGGACAGGTAGGCAGGACTGAGCCCCCAGCAGCAGGACACCGGCCCTGTGCCATGACATCTCGACTACCGGGCCGCAGCTCGTGTAGCCTTCATTTGCCCTAGAGATGTCCATCGACCCCCGACTTCGTCCATCTCCATCCGTGTACTTTTGTTTATAACCAGACTGAGCCACAAACTAAGCCTTACCCACTAGACATGTGGAAGTACGGTAGTGCTTTGCAACAGATGCCCGAGCTTAATCCTTATAGTACCCGAGGTACGACTAACAAAACCCAACCACGCACCTCGAGCCCAGCCTAAAACCATTTTGGGGGTTTTGAATAGAGGGGGAGGTGTGTGTCCAATTCCAACATAAGCCAACCATTCCATAGTGTCCAAATGATATGAGAATTCCCAAAGTCTAAAGTTATAAAACCACCTAATGTTGCCTAATTAATCAGCGAAGCATCTACCTAAATTCATACTAGTGGAACCATGAATAGAGTACCCACTAGTTGGGGTTTTGTTTATCCTAGGGTGAACAAGGTAATAATAACAATAGCAATAATAATGTCTTAACAAAGGTAAATAGGCATGGCTAAATAAAACAGTGCTAACGCGGGAATTTAAATAAAGCGGTAATGCATTAATTTAAATTAAAATAATTTTATAAACTGGGATTCAATATGCTCAAGGATGATGTGACTTGCCTTGCTCGCTTTCCCAAACGCCGGCTTCAACTTCCACGAAGAGCGGATCTTCCGAAGCTGCAGCGTCTACACGACCAACGGAAAAGAAAAGGCTTTTACTCTAATAAACTCCATA
The DNA here is from genome assembly GCF_034140825.1 of Oryza sativa Japonica Group. Classification (NCBI taxonomy): domain Eukaryota; kingdom Viridiplantae; phylum Streptophyta; class Magnoliopsida; order Poales; family Poaceae; genus Oryza; species Oryza sativa. The sequence goes on from NC_089041.1 coordinate 10,469,008, forward strand.
TAACAAGCAGAAACAAAGCACAAAAATGGGTTCTTGACTTCTTAAGGAAAAATTAGAGACTTGAACGGTCCAATTCCGAGTTCAAATGGCCAAGTTATGGCCATTTGAAGTTTATATGCTCTTTAAATGAATATTTGCGAATTTCTTCATTTAAATTTTAATTTAAAATAGATTTATTGCGTCAGCCGAGAGGAGGGGCGCGCGGACCGGGTCCACGGGGGTGGGGCCCACGCTGCAGCCTCACGGCCCACGGTGGACCGGGCGCACCCGGGCTCGCACCGGCCGGCGCCGTGGGTCCCACGCGTCAGCCGCACCTAAGGGCGCGGGCGGCTGACAGCCGGGCCCCACACGGCAGCCGCGGGGCGCGCGCGAAGGCGGCCACGCCGGCGCAGCGGCGGGAGGCGGCGCGCCCGCGCCCCTATGGTCGCCGGCGGCGGCCATAGGTACGGCGGAGCGGCGGCCGAGAGAGGGGAGGGAAGGGGGAAACGAATCGGCGGTCCACGGCTCACCCCAGGTCGACGGCGACGACGGGAACAGCGACCGGAGCGGAGGAAGGCGGCGGCGCGGCTCGGGTGGACGGGGTCGACGGTGCTCCGGCGGTCGGCGTGCGAAACGGGGGGGTGGACGAGGTCGGCGAGGATGCGGTGAAGTCGAAGGAGGCGACGCCGAGGTGATAGGTGGTCCGGGGCGACAACGGCGGCGGACCGGAGCTCGGCGGCGACGGCGGAGAGAGAAAGCGACGGCGCGAGCTCGATTCCGGCGGGGAGAGAGAGCGACGAGTGGCGGAAACGGTGGAGGGAGGCACGGGGAGGGTTTATAGAGGGTTAAGAGAGGGAGGGGGTGGCCGGAGGAGGGGGAAACAGGCGCGGGAGTCCCGGCCGCCATTGATGGCGCCGGCGAGGTTAGGGGGAAAGTTTCCAAACGAATCCGAGGGAGAGAGAGAGGGAAAAATGGGGGGAAAGAGGGAGGGAATCACGGGGAATATTTCCCCCCTCTTGATTGCACGCGGGGCGGACGGGGGCGGCGGGATTCACGGCGGCGGCGGCGCTAGGGCGCGGGCGGGGCGGCGGGAGCGGCGGGAGGAAGGGGATGACGGGTGGGCCCCACCCGTCAGCGAGGGAGGCGGGCGGGCCCGCCCGTCAGCGGCACGCGCGCGGGGAGGAGGCCGAATGGGCTGCGGGGGAGAGGAGAGAGAGGGAGAGAAATGGGCCGAGCCGGCCCAAGAGGGGGAGGGGGGAAAAGGACTTTTTAGGGTTTTTCTTTTTATAAAACCTTTTTAACTTTGTTTATTTCTTCTTAATTATTATTTGTGCTCTGAAAATTCCACTAAAATTTATTTACGCATTTTAGGCTTTTAGGAAATATACAAAAATCCTCCAAGCCTTATTTGACTTTTAACTTTGCACATTTTAATTGTTGGAGACTTTCACACGGATTTTAATTATTCTAGGCATAATTTCGAGGATGTATTTTAGAGTTGTTTTCGGACGCGACAAACCTACCCCCTTAAACGGAATCTCGACCCCGAGATTCGGAAGAACTGGCGAAGAGATCGGGATGGGCTGCCTTCAGCTCGTCTTCACGCTCCCAGGTAGCTTCTTCCTCGGCGTGGTTGCTCCATTGGACCTTGCAAAAACGGATTACCCGGTTCCTGGTCCTGCGCTCCATGGTGTCCAGGATTTTCACTGGCCTCTCCACGTAGGCCAAGTCTTCGCGAACTTCAATTTGCTCTGAGTCGGCCTGCTCGGATGGCACTCGAAGACATTTCTTGAGTTGCGACACATGGAACACATCATGCACGTTGCCCAAGGAGGCGGGCAGCTCCAACTGGTAAGCGACTTCTCCGCACCGAGCAATGATACGGAAAGGACCCACGAACCGAGGTGCGAGCTTCCCCTTTGTCTGAAACCTGTGTACACCTCGCAGGGGCGTGACCCGAAGATACACAAAGTCATCCACTGCGAATTCCAGGTCACGGCGTCGGTTGTCTGCATAACTCTTCTGCCGAGACTGGGCCACCTTTAGATTATCCCGAATGGTTCTGACTTTAGCTTTAGCTTCTCTCAGGATATCAGTCCCGAACACTTGGCTTTCCCCAACTTGGTCCCACAATAGCAGTGTCCGGCATTTGCATCCATACAACGCTTCATAGGGTGCCATTTGTATGCTGGCTTGGTAGCTGTTATTGTAGGAGAACTCGGCATAGGGGAGACTCTTATCCCAGGTCTTCCCGAAATCTAGGACACATGCGCGAAGCATATCTTCTAGGATCTGATTTAGACGCTCGGTCTGTCCATCTGTCTGCGGGTGATACGTGGTGCTGAAATTTAATCGGGTACCCAGCTCTTCTTGGAGCTTCTTCCAAAAGTGAGAGGTGAATTGGCTTCCCCTATCAGATACGATTTTCTTGGGAACGCCATGGAGACTCACGATCCTAGCGAAGTAGAGCTCGGCTAGTTTGTTCCCTCCATAGGTGGTCTTCACAGGAATAAATCGAGCTACCTTGGTTAATCGATCCACAACTACCCATATAGAATCGTATCCACCTTGGGTTTTTGAAAGTCCGGTGATGAAATCCATCCCAATTTCATCCCATTTCCATTCTGGTACTTGGAGAGGTTGGAGAAGTCCGGCCGGTCGTTGGTGCTCTGCCTTGACACGCTGGCACACATCACAAAGGGCCACGAACTCTGCAATTTCCCGCTTCATACTAACCCACCAGTATTTCTCCTTCAAGTCTAAGTACATCTTCGTACTGCCAGGGTGGATGGAATAAGGACTTTCGTGAGCTTCCTGAAGTATCAGCTCTTTATGTTCTCTGTTATCTGGAACGCATACCCGATTTCCGTTCCATAGGGTTCCGTGTTCATCCTCTGTGAAACCAGCGGCTTTACCCTGTTTCATATTCTTGAGGAGTCCACGCATGTCCGGGTCGTTCTTCTGAGCCTCGCGGATTTGATCGAGTAAGGTGGGCTTGGCTTCCAACGCAGCCAAGAATCCACGACCCACTATGCTTAGATTCAGGGCTTCCATCTGTTGGTTAAGTTCGGGTGGAATGCCACGGACGTTAAGAGTGTTGCAATGGCTCTTTCGACTTAGAGCGTCGGCGACCATGTTGGCCTTACCAGGATGATAGTGAATTCCCACATCATAATCCTTGATGAGTTCTAACCATCTCCTCTGCCGAAGATTCAGATCCGACTGGGTGAAGATGTATTTCAAACTCTTATGATCAGTATATATTTCACAGCGATTCCCAATGAGATAGTGCCGCCAGATTTTTAGAGCATGAACCACCGCGGCTAACTCCAAATCATGGGTAGGGTAGTTGCCTTCATGAGGCCGTAGCTGGCGTGAGGCATAGGCCACCACATGACCGTCCTGCATGAGCACGCACCCCAATCCTTGGCGCGAAGCGTCACAATACACCGTGAAGTCCTTGCAAGTATCCGGCATGATTAACACTGGCGAGGAAACCAGCTTTTCTTTGAGAGTTTGGAACGCCTTCTCGCATTGCGGGCTCCACACAAATTTCTCTTCTTTCTTCAACAACTGTGTCATGGGTCGAGCGATTTTGGAGAAGTTCTCGATGAACCTCCGGTAGTATCCTGCCAAACCTAAGAAACTGCGAATTTGAGTGACTGTCTTGGGTTGCTTCCAATCAGTGACGGCGGTCACTGTTTCGGGGTCCACAGCAACTCCTTTAGCGGATATCACGTGCCCTAAGAACTTGACTTCGGACAACCAGAACTCACACTTGCTAAGTTTGGCATACAATTGATGTTCCCGCAACTTTCCCAATACCAGACGGAGATGGTGCTGATGGTCTTCCTCTGATTGTGAGTATACCAGAATGTCATCAATGAAAACCACAACAAACTTATCCAAGTATTCCATGAACACTTTGTTCATTAAGTTCATGAAGAAGGCAGGAGCATTGGTTAAACCGAATGACATCACCGTGAATTCATACAGTCCGTATCGCGTGGTGAATGCGGTCTTCGGAATATCTTCTTCACGGATGCGCAACTGGTGATATCCGGAACGAAGATCAATCTTGGAGAATACCGTGGCACCTTTAAGCTGATCGAACAGATCATCGATCCGGGGAAGAGGGTACTTGTTTTTGATGGTGACTTCATTGAGAGCTCTGTAGTCAACGCACATCCTCTTCGTCTTGTCTTTCTTTTCCACAAAAATCACAGGAGCACCCCAGGGGGAAGTACTCGGACGTATGTACCCCTTTTCTTTCAACTCTTCCAACTGTTTCTTAACTTCGGCCAGTTCATTTGCTGCCATACGGTAGGGTCGTTTGTACAGAGGAGTGGTTCCTGTAGCAAGATCTATCCGGAACTCAATCTCTCGCTTGGGCGGCATACCGGGTAGTTCTTCCGGAAACACGTCTCCAAACTCTCTGACGATGGGGATTTCTGACAGTCCTATCTGATGAAGTTCTGAACTACTGACAGAGGTTGGGGGTGCAAAGAAAACAACCGGTTGTTCCGGCCCTCGGTACAGAGTGACAGTGCGTCTCGCGCAATCCACTACTCCTTGGAATTGAGCCAACCAATTCATCCCAAGGATCACATCCAAGTTCTTGGTGTCTAGAAGAATCAGATCCGAGGGAAAAGGAATCCCCTGAATTTCTATAGGGACGGCAGGACTATAATACTTTGCTGTCATAACCCCTCCAGGGGTGGTGATGAGGAGAGGGTTCCTAAGCCTTTCTACCCCCAACTGATTTCTTCCCACGAATGGCACAGATATAAACGAGTGGGAAGCTCCAGAGTCGAACAAAATGGTAGCAGGGATGGAATGAATGAGGAACGTACCAACGATGACGTCTGGAGTTGTCAGCACGTCCTCGGCCGTCACGTGGTTCACACGACCCCGAATGACATCCTTACCACCGTTGTTGGAGCGGGGAGGCGCTTGGCCTTGCTGGCGCCTCGACTTTGGGCATTTGTCCGCAAAGTGCCCGGGCTCGAAGCAGTTGAAGCACAAACGCTGCGGACCTTGAACGTCCCTGCGGCCTTGACCAGACTGCGCGGCTGGCGTAGGAGGACGGGGCGCATGGGTCCCTTGCTGGCTCTGCTGTTGCTGCGGCTGTGGGACGCGCACCACGAATTGAGGTCGGGGCGCGGAGCGAGGTTGCTGCTACTGTTGTTGCTGCTGCGAGGAGGATCCCCCTGGATAGGGATTGGTGTAGCGGATCCTTTGGTTAGCTCCCTGTTGATTGCGGAAATTCGCCAAGCGACGCTTGTGCGACTCCAGTTCCTTGTGCTTGGCTTCCAAGCGGATGCTCTTGTCCACCAGACGTTGGAAATCCGGATAGTCCCCGGAGACTAGACGGACGGACAGCTCAGGATCCATTCCTGCCAAGAACTTCTCCTGCTTTTCCTCATCTTCCCGTACATCCTCCGGGGCGTACCGGGCCAGGTTGTTGAACTCATGCAAATACTCCATCACGGAGCGGTTGCCTTGCTTCAACTCTCGAAATTCCCTTTTCTTAAGGGCCATGACTCCGGCGGGCACATGGGTCCTCCGGAAGGCGGCGGTGAAGCGGGCCCAAGTAATAGGCTGCCCCTCTGGCTGTGTAGCCTGGAAATGGTCCCACCATAGAGATGCGGGCCCCTGCAGTTGGTGGGCGGCGAAGACGACTTTCTCCTCATCGCTGCACTGCACGGTGTCTAGCTTTTTTGTCGCGACCGAGAAAATTGCCTTTTCCCGAACGCTAGTGTATTAATCCCCGTCCCAGGAAAAGCCGGGGTACACCACACAAACATGATATAAAAGACACATCTTTATTATATCGATAATATTTACATTATTACAAAGGCGCTTCAGGCCTGGCAATCAAAAATGAACAGCAGCGGACTAGCGGGCCTATGGCTCCATCTTCACAGGCGCTCAACTGGGGTATAAGCCAGGACTCCACCTAAGACATCTTCTCCAAAGCTTCTCTTACTGAAGAGGGGAAAGATTGAGCAAGAATGAGTACAACCACAGTACTCAGCAAGCCACACCGGCGGATGCATGATTAATGCAAGGGGGTACAAGGGGATAATAATATTGGGGTTAAGTTTTGCAGTAAACAGCATTTAAAAGTCACTTAGTTGCCCAAAGCCATTTTATAAGGACGATCCTAGAGCTACACAATGTTATTAAACAAGGCCGTGAACCCTCACGAACCTGCCTTAACCCAAGGCCTACGATGATTCAGACCGAACTGGCAACCCGACCCTGGGTCCCAGCTCGTCCCAAGCCAACCCAGGCCAACCATTCCACATTTTAGTTGTTGAGCAAATTTTAAGAATTAAAACACTGACTTGGGTACATTGCTCAGCTTGCCCATAACCGAGGGCGCGGCTATTCGAATAGATTATACTCTGATCAGAGGTGTACATCTTTACCCACAAGACACATCTCCCTCACGTGTAACCACGTGCCACATACCACCACGGTATACGGACGGAAGACGTGACATAGTTCCCAACCCATCCTAGCCATAAACAAGAGTACCGACCCAACCCCACCTACGGCCGGAACCCCCGGGACAGGCAGGCAGGATTGAGCCCCCTAGCAGCAGGACACCAGCCCTGTGCCATGACATCTCGACTACCGGGCCGCAGCTCGTGTAGCCTTCATTTGCCCTGGAGAATGTCCATCGACCCCCGACTTCATCCATCTCCAATCCGTGTACTTTTGTTTATAACCAGACTGAGCCACAAACTAAGCCTTACCCACTAGACATGTGGAAGTACGGTAGTGCTTTGCAACAGAGGCCCGAGCTTAATCCTTATAGTACCCGAGGTACGACTAGCAAAACCCAACCACGCACCTCGAGCCCAGCCTAAAACCATTTTGGGGGTTTTGAATAGAGGGGGAGGTGTGTGTCCAATTCCAACAAAAGCCAACCATTCCAAAGTATCCAAGTGATATGAATATTCCCAAAGTCTAAAGTTATAAAACCACCTAATGTTGCCTAATTAATCAGCGAAGCATCTACCTAAATTCATACTAGTGGAACCACGAATAGAGTACCCACTAGTTGGGGTTTTATTTATTCTAGGGTGAACAAGGTAATAATAACAATAGCAATAATAACGTCTTAACAAAGGTAAATAGGCATGGCTAAATAAAACAGTGATAACGCGGGAATTTAAATAAAGCGGTAATGCATTAATTTAAATCAAAATAATTTTATAAACTGGGATTCAATATGCTCAAGGATGATGTGACTTGCCCAAACGCCGGCTTCAACTTCCACGAAGAGCGGATCTTCCGAAGCTGCAGCGTCTACACGACCAACGGAAAAGAAAAGGCTTTTACTCTACTAAACTCCATATAACAAGCAGAAACAAAGCACAAAAATGGGTTCTTGACTTCTTAAGGAAAAATTAGAGACTTGAACGGTCCAATTACGAGTTCAAATGGCCAAGTTATGGCCATTTGAAGTTTATATGCTCTTTAAATGGATATTTACGAATTTCTTCATTTAAATTTTAATTTAAAATTGGATTTATTGCGTCAGTCGAGGGGAGGGGGCGCGCGGACCGGGGCCCACGCGGCAGCCTCACGGTCCACGGTGGACCGGGCGCACGCGGCTGACGCCGGCCGGCGCCGTGGGTCCCACGTGTCAGCCGCACCGAGGGCTCGGGCGGCTGACGGCCGGGCCCCACCTAGCAGCCGCGGGGCGCGCCCGAAGGCGGCCTCGCCGGCACGGCCGACGGGAGGCGGCGCGCCCGCGCCCCGATGGTCGCCGGCGGCGACCTCCGGCGCGACGGAGCGGCGGCCGAGAGAGGGGAGGGAAGGGGGAAGTGAAACAACGGTCCTCGGCTCACCCCGGGTCGACGGCGACGACGGAAACGGCGACCGAAGTGGAGAGAGGCGGCGGCGCGGCTCGGGTCGACGAGGACGACGGTGCTCCGGCGGTCGGCGGGCGATACGGAGGAGTGGACGAGATGGGCAAGGACACGGCGATGCCGAAGCAAGCGATGCCGAAGCGGGAGGAGGTCCGGGGCGACGACGGCGGTGAACCGGAGCTCGGCGGCGACGGCGGAGAGAGAGGACGACGGCGCGGGCTCGAATCCGACGGAGAGAGAGTGCGGCGAGGGTCGGAAACGGAGGAGGGAGGCACAGGGAGCGTTTAAATAGCGGTGGGAGTGAGAGAGGGCGGCCGGAGGAGAAGGAAACCGGCGCGGAAGATCCGGCCGCCATTGATGGCGCCGGCGAGGTTTGCGGGAGGAAATCTGAACGATTCCGAGGGAGAGAGAGAGGGAAAAACGGGGGGAAAGGGAGAGGGAATCACGGGGAGTGATTTCCCCCTCTTTATGGCGCGCGGGGACGGCAGGATGCGGCGGAATCCGCGGCGGCGGCGGCGCTAGGGCACGGGCGAGCGGCGGGCGCGGCGCGAGGTCGGGGATGACGGGTGGGCCCCACCCGTCAACGAGGGTGGCGGGCGGGCCCGCCCGTCAGCGGCGCGCGCGCGGGGAGGAGCCGATGGGCCGCGGGGGAGAGGAGAGAGAGGGAGGGAGTTGGGCCGAGCCGGCCCAAGAAGGGAAGGGGGGGAAAGAAGACTTTTAGGGTTTTTCTTTTTACAAAACCTTTTTAACTTTGTTTATTTCTTCTTAATTATTATTTGTGCTTTGAAAATTCCACTAAAATTTGAGGGCTCCTTTTAGACCAAGGAGAATTTAACAAAAATTCTCCGGGCCACATTTGAATTTTTCTTGTACGTATTTTAGTGTTTGCCAATTTCTTTTCGAATTTTAATTAATTCTATTATTCCTTTTAGCGAATGATTTTTAATTCGGGATGAATTTATCAGGACGTGACATTTTTCCCCACGGCATGCAACCAATCCAACGCATCCACAGGGTTATTGGAGCTAGAGAAGGTTGGTGGACGGATGCGGAGGAACTCGGCGAGTTTAGAGTGTTGTGGGGGTGGTGGTGGAGCATTATGATGTGGCGGATTTTGGATGTGGTGGAGGAAAACAGCCATCATGTTGGCCTGCTGGGCGAGGATTTGGGTGAGAATGGCGTTGGTGTCTGGTGGTGGTGGTGGAGGAGGTGGAGGTGGGCTGCCATGGTTGTTGTGGTTGCTGCCTTCAGGTTGGTTGCCATCACCGGTGGCAGCACTTCTCCTGGTCGTCACCATCTGAAGACCCCACACAGAACCAGCAAACAGAGAGAGCTGACAATTAAAGCTAACCATCCACGACTACCATAATTCTTAAATTTATTACTGCTATTAAATTGGTTCATTAAAGTTCAAGTTGCTTAGGCAAATAAGATAAAGACAGGCTCCGACACAGTTATACCACACACCGGCATAACGATGCCCCACACGACTCCAACAGGAAGACAAACGAGAAAGAACACACGCGCAAGCCTACTAACTGCTCGTCTACCGCTGCGACGGGCCAGGACGGAAGGTGAGCAACAGCGCATCCTCCGTGCTACCAACGCCGGAGGCTTCCCCCTCCTGAGGAACCACGGGCGCGGGCTCGGCACGAGGGGTCTCAACGAAGCAAGTCCACGCCAGGGACTGACGAACAAGCTCGGGCCTGGAGGTACTCTTGCGGGCGGTGATCTTCTGGCTGCGGCAGACACGGCAGCGCTTGGGGCGACAGACCTCTCCCTGGGCGATCTTGAGCTGATGCAGCTGCGCCTCCACTACGTCTAGGTCCTTCTTCAGCTGCAGATTCTCCTGACGCAGCTCCAAGATCTTCATGTTGTTCTCGACCATCCCAGGGCGCACCATCTGATGGAAGTCGATACGAGCCGCGTCGTACGCCTACACCATGCGCGCCAGGTGCATGATGGTAGCGTCATCCTCCGAGCTAGCATCCCGGAAGGTGGCGTAGTCGCGGGCTCCTCCGCGGCGAGGGTGGTAGCGGTAGGGCGAGTGCTGCAACTCGTCCAGGTAGCGCTGGTGAAGAGTGCCGATGGCGAGGAGAGCGGCGTTCTGGCAAGCGGCGGAGAAAGAATCTCCACCCGCGGTGACTGCCAACGAAGTCCTCTCGGGTGAGCCAGTGAGGATCACTGCAGTAACCTCCCAAGCAGCGTGGGGCTCTGCATCATCACCCTCCTGCTCCGGGAGCGGCCTGCCCTGGTAGTCCACTCCATGCGGATACCCCAGGGCAACGCACATGCCCCGCAGCTCCAAGACGAAGCTAGTCAGGTCCAGACCACGACGGCTGACGCTGCCGGCCATCTACAAACAAAAGCAAAAAGAAAAGCAACATTTTAAAGGTCAGATTTTGACGATAAATGAAGCAGCAGGACGGAGAGAGACTAGAGGATTTTCACAAATAAGAAATGATTTTTATTTTGAAAATATTGCTAAGGCTTGGGATCTACAGCTCATCCTAGGGTCAAGGGGGCTCTGATACCAACTTGTCACGACCGGAAATAACCCAACGGGCGTTCCTTACGTGCGTGCATTATTCCTTGTCCCAGGAGGCAAGGTACACCAAAAGTTGATACAATTCAGAGTTCAACAAGCGGAAGCGTAAATAGTTAATTTATTACATGGGCAGCGAAGGCCCAGCACATACAAAGACAAACGAGAAACAGCGGAAGACTAGGGCGACGACCACAGGCGCTTGACGGCAGGCACGAGCTAGACACCAAAACCTTCATCTTCCAGAGACTCCTCTTCTGGGTTTGGGAAAAAATTGAGCAAGACTGAGTACAACCACCGTACTCAACAAGACACACCCGCAAGTGCATAATAAATGTAAGGGAGTACAAGGGAGTTATAATATAAAGGGTTAGGGTTGCAGTAAACAGCATTTAAAGATACTTAGTTGCTCAAAGCTATTTTGTAAACACGATTCTAGAACTATACAATATTATTTATCAAGGCCGTGAACCCACACGAACCTGCCTTAACCCAAGGCCTACGATGATTCAGACCGAACTGGCAACCCGACCCTGGGTCCCAGCTCGTCCCAAGACAACCCAGGCCAACCATTCCACATTTTAGTTGTTAAGCAGGTTTTAAGAATTAAAACACTAACTTGGGTACATTGCTCGGCTTGCCCATAACCGAGGGCGCGGCTATTCGAATAGATTATACTCTGATCAGAGGTGTACATCTTTACCCACAAGACACATCTTCCTCACGTGTAACCACGTGCCACATATCACCACGGTATACGGACGGAAGACGTGACATAGTTCCCAACCCATCCTAGCCATAAACAAGAGTACCGACCCAACCCCACCTACGGCCGGAACCCCCGGGACAGGTAGGCAGGACTGAGCCCCCAGCAGCAGGACACCGGCCCTGTGCCATGACATCTCGACTACCGGGCCGCAGCTCGTGTAGCCTTCATTTGCCCTAGAGATGTCCATCGACCCCCGACTTCGTCCATCTCCATCCGTGTACTTTTGTTTATAACCAGACTGAGCCACAAACTAAGCCTTACCCACTAGACATGTGGAAGTACGGTAGTGCTTTGCAACAGAGGCCCGAGCTTAATCCTTATAGTACCCGAGGTACGACTAACAAAACCCAACCACGCACCTCGAGCCCAGCCTAAAACCATTTTGGGGGTTTTGAATAGAGGGGGAGGTGTGTGTCCAATTCCAACATAAGCCAACCATTCCATAGTGTCCAAATGATATGAGAATTCCCAAAGTCTAAAGTTATAAAACCACCTAATGTTGCCTAATTAATCAGCGAAGCATCTACCTAAATTCATACTAGTGGAACCATGAATAGAGTACCCACTAGTTGGGGTTTTGTTTATCCAAGGGTGAACAAGGTAATAATAACAATAGCAATAATAATGTCTTAACAAAGGTAAATAGGCATGGCTAAATAAAACAGTGCTAACGCGGGAATTTAAATAAAGCGGTAATGCATTAATTTAAATTAAAATAATTTTATAAACTGGGATTCAATATGCTCAAGGATGATGTGACTTGCCTTGCTCGCTTTCCCAAACGCCGGCTTCAACTTCCACGAAGAGCGGATCTTCCGAAGCTGCAGCGTCTACACGACCAACGGAAAAGAAAAGGCTTTTACTCTAATAAACTCCATATAACAAGTAGAAACAAAGCACAAAAATGGGTTCTTGACTTCTTAAGGAAAAATTAGAGACTTGAACGGTCCAATTCCGAGTTCAAATGGCCAAGTTATGGCCATTTGAAGTTTATATGCTCTTTAAATGAATATTTGCGAATTTCTTCATTTAAATTTTAATTTAAAATAGATTTATTGCGTCAGCCGAGGGGAGGGGCGCGCGGACCGGGTCCACGGGGGGTGGGGCCCACGCTGCAGCCTCACGGCCCACGGTGGACCGGGCGCACCCGGGCTCTCACCGGCCGGCGCCGTGGGTCCCACGCGTCAGCCGCACCTAAGGGCGTGGGCGGCTGACAGCCGGGCCCCACACGGCAGCCGCGGGGCGCGCCCGAAGGCGGCCACGCCGGCGCAGCGGCGGGAGGCGGCGCGCCCGCGCCCCTATGGTCGCCGGCGGCGGCCATATGTACGGCGGAGCGGCGGCCGAGAGAGGGGAGGGAAGGGGGAAACGAATCGGCGGTCCACGGCTCACCCCAGGTCGACGGCGACGACGGGAACGACGACCGGAGCGGAGGAAGGCGGCGGCGCGGCTCGGGTGGACGGGGTCGACGGTGCTCCGGCGGTCGGCGTGCGAAACGGAGGGGTGGACGAGGTCGGCGAGGATCCGGCGAAGCCGAAGGAGGCGACGCCGAGGGGAGAGGTGGTCCGGGGCGACAACGGCGGCGGACCGGAGCTCGGCGGCCACGGCGGAGAGAGAGAGCGATGGCGCGAGCTCGATTCCGGCGGGGAGAGAGAGCGGCGAGTGGCGGAAACGGTGGAGGGAGGCACGGGGAGGGTTTATATAGGGTTAAGAGAGGGAGGGGGTGGCCGGAGGAGGGGGAAACAGGCGCGGGAGTCCCGGCCGCCATTGATGGCGCCGGCGAGGTTAGGGGGAAAGTTTCCAAACGAATCCGAGGGAGAGAGAGAGGGAAAAATGGGGGGAAAGAGGGAGGGAATCACGGGGAATATTTCCCCCCTCTTGATTGCACGCGGGGCGGACGGGGGCGGCGGGATTCGCGGCGGCGGCGGCGCTAGGGCGCGGGCGGGGCGGCGGGAGCGGCGGGAGGAAGGGGATGACGGGTGGGACCCACCCGTCAGCGAGGGAGGCGGGCGGGCCCGCCCGTCAGCGGCACGCGCGCGGGGAGGAGGCCGAATGGGCCGCGGGGGAGAGGAGAGAGAGGGAGAGAGATGGGCCGAGCCGGCCCAAGAGGGGGAGGGGGGAAAAGGACTTTTTAGGGTTTTTCTTTTTATAAAACCTTTTTAACTTTGTTTATTTCTTCTTAATTATTATTTGTGCTCTGAAAATTCCACTAAAATTTATTTACGCATTTTAGGCTTTTAGGAAATATACAAAAATCCTCCAAGCCTTATTTGACTTTTAACTTTGCACATTTTAATTGTTGGAGGCTTTCACACGGATTTTAATTATTCTAGGCATAATTTCGAGGATGTATTTTAGAGTCGTTTTGGGACGCGACACTCTCCGCCCACCCGGGCCCCTACCGCCGCCTGTGCATCTCCACTTACCAGCTCCTTCACTGGCCCGACGCCGTGGATGCCTAGCTGTGGAGATTATGGATACCCCATATCTACATGACAGTTATAATTTAGTCGGATATATGGTACCAAATATAGATAGAATATCTCTATGAGGACTCGGGTTAGATTCTAAACTTGTATGTCAAGAAAATACCCGGGATCCTAGTCGGTTATGATTGTATTTTATCTATGATACCATATTCCGTTAGGATATGGACGGTACTTTGTAAAGCGGACTCCTTCCCCTATATAAGGAAGGTCCATGTGCCTCTCGGGGCACGATTCTTTTTTCCAGTTTATACAATCAATAACACACTCGGAGGAATTATCCCCGGACAGGAGTAGGGTATTACTTCTTGAATAAGAAGGCCTGAACCTGTATAAAATCCCTTGTCTCCAAACCCATCCACTTTCCTAGCTTGATAGCCACCCCCTTTTATTATTGTCGAAATCTTGCTTCGACAGTTGGCGCGCCAGGTAGGGGTAGCGTCAAGTTTTTGCCGACTAAGTGCGATGGGTTCCGTTTCTGGCATCGACGACTTCGCCTTCCCTCCCGGGCAGGCGTTCCGGTTCGGCAGCCTCAACTTCATCACCAACGACTTCGCGCAAGATCTCTCTCCTTGACTCGGATTCAAACCAGTCGGGGAGAGACCAGGTCCCTGTGCCGTTCGGTATTCCGAACTCGGCCGAGGCCTACTCCAAGATCATCTCTCCCGAGTCGGCTTCAAACCACTCGGACGAGATCCAATCTACATTTCCGCGACCAGATCAAGACGACGGGTCCTATCCCTCAATCCTGATGAAACTTCCTAATGATTTGGCCGCTGTCTTCACAGTCAAGACATCTCCCACTCGAAGATCTAGGCGAGCTCCGGCTTCGGCCCCGATCCGATCTAGATCCAGGGAGGTTGGCGTTATACTCCAACCTCTTGGGACAGTCTCGACGGAAGAGTTGGATGGCTACCTTAGCTCTCCTGGCGTTAGTTCTCGACCAACCGAGATCCTCGACTATGACGACTTCGGCTACCACTACGACCACGGCGACCTCGACAACTTCGACGACAGCTATGAGGATAACTACACGCTCCTCTTCTTCGGCGTATTCATGGCTGACAACGAAACGGAGGAAAAGCGCCAATCCCGAGAAGCGGACCAAGATCGCGCACGACAAGAAGCTGAACGTCGCCGACTGGAGGAAGAGCGACAGTGACAGGAGCGAGAACGACTACAGCATGAGTAACAAGATCGTGAACAGATTGCAAAGGAGGCTGAAGATCGACGACAACGCGCCTTGCAATCTGGGCGGCGAGTGAGAGAGCTCATTGGGCAACAAGACATCGATGGGACAGCGGTCTTTCGCACCCCCCCAGCAGAACGCGGTTGTAGCAATCACTCTCCTCGACACCCTCCTCAAGGAAGACGCACTCAACCAAGCCGATCATGTTGTCAACATCTTGAACCAGACGAAGACCATGATCGCTGCCTCGGTTCCAGCCAACTCTGCAAGCACCCGCACCCCGTGTCACGACCGGAATTAACCCAACGGGCGTTCCTTTCGTGCGTGTATTATTCCTTGTCCCAGGAGGCAAGGTACACCAAGAGTTGATACAATTCAGAGTTTAACAAGCGGAAGCGTAAATAGATAATTTATTACATGGGCGACGGTGGCCCAGCACACACAAAGACAAACGAGAAACAGCGGAAGACTAGGGCGACGACCACAGGCGCTTGACGGCAGGCACGAGCTAGACACCAAAGCCTTCATCATCCAGGGGCTCCTCTTCTGGGTTGGGAAAAATTGAGCAAGACTGAGTACAACCACCGTACTCAACAAGACACACCCACAAGTGCATAATAAATGCAAGGGAGTACAAGGGGGTTATAATATAAAGGGTTAGGGTTGCAGTAAACAGCATTTAAAGATGCTTAGTTGCTCAAAGTTATTTTGTAAACACGATTCTAGAACTATGCAATATTATTTATCAACGCCGTGAACCCACACGAACCTGCCTTAACCCAAGGCCTACGATGATTCAGACCGAACCGGCAACCCGACCCTGGGTCCCAGCTCGTCCCAAGCCAACCCAGGCCAACCATTCCACATTTTAGTTGTTAAGCAGGTTTTAAGAATTAAAACACTAACTTGGGTACATTGCTCGGCTTGCCCATAACCGAGGGCGCGTGTCGCGTCCCAAAACGACTCTAAAATACATCCTCGAAATAATGCCTAGAATAATTAAAATCCTTGTGAAAGCCTCCCACAATTAAAATGTGCAAAGTTAAAAGTCAAATAAGGCTTGGAGGATTTTTGTATATTTCCTAAAAGCCTAAAATGCGTAAATAAATTTTAGTGGAATTTTCAGAGCACAAATAATAATTATTAAGAAATAAACAAAGTTAAAATGGTTTTATAAAAAGAAAAGCTCTAAAAAGTCTTTTTCCCCCCCTCCCCCTCTTGGGCCGGCTCGGCCCATCTCCTTCCCTCTCTCTCCTC
This sequence comes from Oryza sativa Japonica Group, assembly GCF_034140825.1. NCBI lineage: Eukaryota > Viridiplantae > Streptophyta > Magnoliopsida > Poales > Poaceae > Oryza > Oryza sativa. Next base: position 10,485,116 of record NC_089041.1, read on the forward strand.
TCCCCGCGGCCCATTCGGCCTCCTCCCCGCGCGCGCGCCGCTGACGGGCGGGCCCGCCCGCCACCCTCGCTGACGGGTGGGGCCCACCCATCATCCCCTTCCTCCCGCCGCTCCCGCCGCCTCGCCCGTGCCCTAGCGCCGCCGCCGCCGCAAATCCCGCCGCTCCCGTCCGCCCCACGTGCAATCAAGAGGGGGGAAATATTCCCCGTGATTCCCTCCCTCTTTCCCCCCATTTTTCCCTCCCTCTCTCCCTCGGATTCGTTCGGAATCTTTCCCCCTAAACCTCGTCGGCGCATCAATGGCGGCCGGATCTTCCGCGCCCGTTTCCCCCTCATCCGGCCGCCCTCTCTCACTCCCAACCCTATATAAACACTCCCCGTGCCTCCCTCCACCGTTTCCGCCACTCGCCGCTCCCTCTCTCCGCCGGAATCGAGCTCGCGCCGTCGCTCTCTCTCTCCGCCGTCACCGCCGAGCTCCGGTCTGCCGCCGTCGTCGCCCCGGACCTTCTTCCGCTTCGGCGCCGCCTCCTTCGGTTTCACCGCAACCTCGCCGACCTCGTCCACCCCTCCGTTTCGCCCGCCGACAGCCGGAACGCCGCCGTCCCCGTCTACCCGAGCCGCGCCGCCGCCTTCCTCCGCTCCGGTCGCCGTTCCCGTCGTCGCCGTCGACCCGGGGTGAGCTGTGGACCGCCGATTCGTTTCCCCCTTCCCTCCCCTCTCTCGGGCGCCGCTCTACCGCGCCGGTGGTCACCGGCGGCGACCATCGGGGCGCGGGTGCGCCGCCTCCCGTCGGCTGTGCCGGCGTGGCCGCCTTCGGGCGCGCCCCGCGGCTGCCATGTGGGGCCCGGCCGTCAGCCGCCCGCGCCCTCGGGTGCGGCTGACGCGTGGGACCCACGGCGCCGGCCGGTGTGAGCCGGGTGCACCCGGTCCACCATGGACCGTGAGGCTGCCGCGTGGGCCCCACTCCCGTGGACCCGGTCCGCGCGCCCCTCCCCTCGGCTGACGCAATAAATCCATTTTAAATTAATATTTAAATGAAGAAATTCGCAAATATTCATTTAAAGAGCATATAACCTTCAAATGGCCATAACTTGGCCATTTGAACTCGGAATTGGACCGTTCAAGTCTCTAATTTTTCCTTAAGAAGTCAAGAACCCATTTTTGTGCTTTGTTTCTGCTTGTTATATGGAGTTTATTAGAGTAAAAGCCTTTTCTTTTCTGTTGGTCGTGTAGACGCTGCAGCTTCGGAAGATCCACTCTTCGTGGAGGTTGAAGCCGACATTTGGGAAAGCGAGCAAGGCAAGTCACATCATCTTTGAACATATTGAATCCCAGTTTATAAAATTATGTTGATTTAAATTATTGCATTATCGCTTTATTTAAATTCCCGCGTTATCACTGTTTTATTTAGCCATGCCTATTTACCTTTGTTATGACCTTATTATTGTTATTGTTATTATTTCCTTATTCACCCTAGATTAAACAAAACCCCAACTAGTGGACACTCTACTCATGGTACCACTAGTATGATGTTAGGTAGATGCTTCGCTTTTTAATTAGGTAACATTAGGCGGTTTTACAACTCTAGACTTTGGGATATTCATATCACCTGGACACTTTGGAATTGTTGGAGTATTGTAGAATTGGATTCACACCGCCCCCTCTATTCAAAATCCCCAAAATGGTTTTAGGCTGGGCTCGGGGTGCATGGTTTTGATAGTAGCACCTCGGCCATATAAGGACCGGTCTTCGGGCCTCTGTTGCAAAGCACTACCGTACTTCCACATGTCTAGTGGGTAAGGCTTAGTTTGTGGCTCAGTCTGGTTATAAACAAAAGTACACGGATGGAGATGGACGAAGTCGGGGGTCGATGGACATCTCCAGGGCAAATGAAGGCTACACGAGCTGCGGCCCGGTAGTCGAGATGTCATGGCACAGGGCCGGTGTCCTGCTGCTAGGGGCTCAGTCCTGCCTACCTGTCCCGGGGGTTCCGGGCGTAGGTGGGATTGGGTCGGTACTCTTGTCTATGGCTAGGATGGGTTGGAAACTATGTCACGTCTTCCGTCTGTATACCGTGGTGGTATGTGGCACGTGGTTGCACGTGAGGAAGATGTGTCTTGTGGGTAAAGATGTACACCTCTGATCAGAGTATAATCTATTCGAATAGCCGCGCCCTCGGTTATGGGCAAGCCGAGCAATGTACCCAAGTTAGTGTTTTAATTCTTAAAACCTGCTTAACAACTAAAATGTGGAATGGTTGGCCTGGGTTGGCTTGGGACGAGCTGGGACCCAGGGTCGGGTTGCCGGTTCGGTCTGAATCATCGTAGGCCTTGGGTTAAGGCAGGTTCGTGTGGGTTCACGGCCTTGATAAATAATATTGCATAGTTCTAGAATCGTGTTTACAAAATAGCTTTGAGCAACTAAGCATCTTTAAATGCTGTTTACTGCAACCCTAACCCTTTATATTATAACTCCCTTGTACTCCCTTGCATTTATTATGCACTTGTGGGTGTGTCTTTTTTGAGTACGGTGGTTGTACTCAGTCTTGCTCAATTTTTCCCAACCCAGAAGAGGAGCCCCTGGATGATGAAGGCTTTGGTGTCTAGATCGTGCCTGCCGTCAAGCGCCTGTGGTCGTCGCCCTAGTCTTCCGCTGTTTCTCGTTTGTCTTTGTGTGTGCTGGGCCTTCGTCGCCCATGTAATAAATTATCTATTTACGCTTCCGCTTGTTAAACTCTGAATTGTATCAACTCTTGGTGTACCTTGCCTCCTGGGACAAGGAATAATACACGCACGAAAGGAACGCCCGTTGGGTTAATTCCGGTCGTGACAAGTTGGTATCATAGCCCCCTTGACCCTAGGACGAGCCGTAGATCCCAAGCCTTAGCAATATTATCAAAAATAAAAATCCTTTGCTATTTGTGAAAACTCTCTAGTCTCTCTCTGTCCTGCTGCTTCATTTATCGCCAAAATCTGACTTTTAAATGTGGCTTTTCTTTTTGTTTTTGTTTGTAGATGGCCGGCAGCGTCAGCCGTCGTGGTCTGGACCTGACTGGTTTCGTCTTGGAGCTGCGGGGCATGTGCGTTGTCCTGGGGTATCCGCATGGAGTGGACTACCAGGGCAGGCCGCTCCCGGAGCAGGAGGGTGACGATGCAGAGCCCCACGCTGCTTGGGAGGTTACTGCAGTGATCCTCACTGGCTCACCCGAGAGGACTTCGTTGGCAGTCACCGCAGGTGGAGATTCTTTCTCCGCCGCTTGCCAGAGCGCCGCTCTCCTCGCCATCAGCACTCTTCACCAGCGCTACCCGGACGAGCTGCAGCACTCGCCCTACCGCTACCACCCTCGTCGCGGAGGAGCCCGCGACTACGCCACCTTCCGGGATGCTAGCTCGGAGGATGACGCTACCATCATGCACCTGGCGCGCATGGTGGAGGCGTACGACGCGGCTCGTATCGACTTCCATCAGATGGTGCGCCATGGGATGGTCGAGAACAACCTGAAGATCCTGAAGCTGCGTCAGGAGAATCTGCAGCTGAAGAAGGACCTAGACGCAGTGGAGGCGCAGCTGCATCAGCTCAAGATCGCCCAGAGAGAGGTCTGTCGCCCCCAGCGTCGCCGCGTCTGCCGCAGCCAGAAGATCACCGCCCGCAAGAGCACCTCCAGGCCCGAGCTTGTTCGTCAGTCCCTGGCGTGGACTTGCTTCGTGGAGACCCCTCGTGCCGAGCCCGCGCCCGTGGTTCCTCAGGAGGGGGAAGCCTCCGGCGTCGGTAGCATGGAGGATGCGCTGTTGCTCACCTTCCGTCCTGGCCCGTCGCAGCGGTAGACGAGCAGTTAGTAGGCTTGCGCGTGTGTTCTTTCTCGTTTGTCTTCTTGTTGGGGTCTTGTGGGGCATGGTTATGCCGGTGTGTGGCATAACTGTGTCGGAGCCTGTCTTTATTTTATTTGCTTAAGCAACTTGAACTTTAATGAACCAATTTAATAGCAGTAATAAATTCAAGAGTTATGGTAGTCGTGGATGGTTAGCTTTAATTGTCAGCTCTCTCTGTTTGCTGGTTCTGTGTGGGGTTTTCAGATGGTGACGACCAGGAGAAATGCTGCCACCAGTGATAGCAACCAACCTGAAGGCAGCAACCACAACAACCATGGCAGCCCACCTCCACCTCCTCCACCGCCTCCACCACCACCACCAGACACCAACGCCATTCTCACCCAAATCCTCGCCCAGCAGGCCAACATGATGGCTGCTTTCCTCCACCACATCCAAAATCCGCCACAACATAATGCTCCACCACCACCCCCACAACACTCTAAACTCGCCGAGTTCCTACGCATCCGTCCACCTACCTTCTCTAGCTCCAACAACCCCGTGGATGCGTTGGATTGGTTGCATGCCGTGGGGAAAAAGTTAGACACCGTGCAGTGCAGCGATGAGGAGAAAGTCATCTTCGCCGCCCACCAACTGCAGGGGCCCGCATCTCTATGGTGGGACCATTTCCAAGCTACGCAACTAGAGGGGCAACCTATTACTTGGGCCCGCTTCACCGCCGCCTTCCGGAGGACCCATGTGCCCGCCGGAGTCATGGCCCTTAAGAAAAGGGAGTTCCGAGAGTTGAAGCAAGGCAACCGCTCCGTGATGGAGTATTTGCATGAGTTCAACAACCTGGCCCGGTACGCCCCGGAGGATGTACGGGAAGATGAGGAAAAGCAGGAGAAGTTCTTGGCAGGAATGGATCCTGAGCTGTCCGTCCGTCTAGTCTCCGGGGACTATCCGGATTTCCAACGTCTGGTGGACAAGAGCATCCGCTTGGAAGCCAAGCACAAGGAACTGGAGTCGCACAAGCGTCGCTTGGCGAATTTTCGCAACCAACAGGGTGCTAACCAAAGGATCCGCTACACCAATCCCTATCCAGGGGGATCTTCCTCGCAGCAGCAGCAACCTCGCTCCGCGCCTCGACCTCAATTCGTGGTGCGCGTCCCACAGCCGCAGCAACAGCAGAGCCAGCAAGGGACCCGTGCGCCCCGTCCTCCTACGCCAGCCGCGCAGTCTGGACAAGGCCGCAGGGACGTTCAAGGTCCGCAGCGTCTGTGCTTCAACTGCTTCGAGCCCGGGCACTTTGCGGATAAATGCCCGAAGCCGAGGCGCCAGCAAGGCCAAGCGCCTCCCCACTCCAACAACGGTGGTAAGGATGTCATTTGGGGTCGTGTGAACCACGTGACGGCCGAGGACGTGCTGACAACTCCAGACGTCATCGTTGGTACGTTCCTCATCCATTCCATCCCTGCTACCATTTTGTTCGACTCTGGAGCTTCCCACTCGTTTATATCTGTGCCATTCGTGGGGAGAAATCAGTTGGGGGTAGAAAGGCTTAGGAACCCTCTACTCATCACCACCCCTGGAGGGGTTATGACAGCAAAGTATTATAGTCCTGCCGTCCCTATAGAAATTCAGGGGATTCCTTTTCCCTCGGATCTGATTCTTCTAGACACCAAGAACTTGGATGTGATCCTTGGGATGAATTGGTTGGCTCAATTCCAAGGAGTAGTGGATTGTGCAAGACGCACTGTCACTCTGTACCGAGGGCCGGAATAACCGGTTGTTTTCTTTGCACCCCCAACCTCTGTCAGTAGTTCAGAACTTCATCAGATAGGACTGTCAGAAATCCCCATTGTCAGAGAGTTCGGAGACGTGTTTCCGGAAGAACTACCCGGTATGCCGCCCAAGCGAGAGATTGAGTTCCGGATAGATCTTGCTCCAGGAACCACTCCTCTGTACAAGCGACCCTACCGTATGGCAGCAAATGAACTGGCCGAAGTTAAGAAACAGTTGGAAGAGTTGAAAGAAAAGGGGTATATACGTCTGAGTACTTCCCCCTGGGGTGCTCCTGTGATTTTTGTGGAGAAGAAAGACAAGACAAAGAGGATGTGCGTTGACTACAGAGCTCTCAATGAAGTCACCATCAAAAACAAGTACCCTCTTCCCCGGATCGATGATCTGTTCGATCAGCTTAAAGGTGCCACGGTATTCTCCAAGATTGATCTTCGTTCTGGATATCACCAGTTGCGCATCCGTGAAGAAGATATTCCGAAGACCGCATTCACCATTCGATACGGACTGTATGAATTCACGGTGATGTCGTTCGGTTTAACCAATGCTCCTGCCTTCTTCATGAACTTAATGAACAAAGTGTTCATGGAATACTTGGATAAGTTTGTTGTGGTTTTCATTGATGACATTCTGGTATACTCACAATCAGAGGAAGACCATCAGCACCATCTCCGTCTGGTGTTGGGAAAGTTGCGGGAACATCAATTGTATGCCAAACTTAGCAAGTGTGAGTTCTGGTTGTCCGAAGTCACCGATTGGAAGCAACCCAAGACAGTCACTCAAATTCGCAGTTTCTTAGGTTTGGCAGGATACTACCGGAGGTTCATCGAGAACTTCTCCAAAATCACTCGACCCATGACACAGTTGTTGAAGAAAGAGGAGAAATTTGTGTGGAGCCCGCAATGCGAGAAGGCGTTCAAAACTCTCAAAGAAAAGCTGGTTTCCTCGCCAGTGTTAATCTTGCTGGATACTCGCAAGGACTTCATGGTGTATTGTGACGCTTCGCGCCAAGGATTGGGCGCGTGCTCATGCAGGACGGTCATGTGGTGGCCTATGCCTCACGCCAGCTACGGCCTCATGAAGGCAACTACCCTACCCATGATTTGGAGTTAGCCGCGGTGGTTCATGCTCTAAAAATCTGGCGGCACTATCTCATTGGGAATCGCTGTGAAATATATACTGATCATAAGAGTTTGAAATACATCTTCACCCAGTCGGATCTGAATCTTCGGCAGAGGAGATGGTTAGAACTCATCAAGGATTATGATGTGGGAATTCACTATCATCCTGGTAAGGCCAACGTGGTCGCCGACGCTCTAAGTCGAAAAAGCCATTGCAACACTCTTAACGTCCGTGGCATTCCACCCGAACTTAATCAACAGATGGAAGCCCTGAATCTAAGCATAGTGGGTCGCGGATTCTTGGCTGCGTTGGAAGCCAAGCCCACCTTGCTCGATCAAATCCGCGAGGCTCAGAAGAACGATCCGGACATGCATGGACTCCTCAAGAATATGAAACAGGGTAAAGCCACTGGTTTCACAGAGGATGAACACGGAACCCTATGGAACGGAAATCGGGTATGCGTTCCAGATAACAGAGAACTTAAACAGCTGATACTTCAGGAAGCTCACGAAAGCCCTTATTCCATCCACCCTGGCAGTACGAAGATGTACTTAGACTTGAAGGAGAAATACTGGTGGGTTAGTATGAAGCGGGAAATTGTAGAGTTCGTGGCCCTTTATGATGTCTGCCAGCGTGTCAAGGCAGAGCACCAACGACTGGCCGGACATCTCCAACCTCTCCAAGTACCAGAATGGAAATGGGATGAAATTGGGATGGATTTCATCACCGGACTTCCAAAAACCCAAGGTGGATATGATTCTATATGGGTAGTTGTGGATCGATTAACCAAGGTAGCTCGATTTATTCTTGTGAAGGCCACCTATGGAGGGAACAAACTAGCCGAGCTCTACTTCGCTAGGATCGTGAGTCTCCATGGCGTTCCTAAGAAAATTGTATCCGATAGGGGAAGCCAATTCACCTCTCACTTTTGGAAGAAGCTCCAAGAAGAGCTGGGTACCCGATTAAATTTCAGCACCGCGTATCACCCGCAGACAGATGGACAGACCGAGCGTCTAAATCAGATCCTAGAAGATATGCTTCGCGCATGTGTCCTAGATTTCGGGAAGACCTGGGATAAGAGTCTCCCCTATGCCGAGTTCTCCTACAATAACAGCTACCAAGCCAGCATACAAATGGCACCTTATGAAGCATTGTATGGGCGCAAATGTCGGACACCGCTATTGTGGGACCAAGTTGGGGAAAGCCAAGTGTTCGGGACCGATATCCTGAGAGAAGCTGAAGCTAAAGTCAGAACCATTCGGGATAATCTAAAGGTTGCCCAGTCTCGGCAGAAGAGTTATGTAGACAACCGACGCCGTGACCTAGAATTCGCAGTGGATGACTTTGTGTATCTTCGGGTCACGCCCTTGCGAGGTGTACACAGGTTTCAGACAAAGGGGAAGCTCGCACCTCGGTTTGTGGGTCCTTTCCGTATCATTGCACGGCGCGGAGAAGTCGCTTACCAGTTGGAGCTGCCTGCCTCCTTGGGCAACGTGCATGATGTGTTCCATGTGTCGCAACTCAAGAAATGTCTTCGAGTGCCATCCGAGAAGGCCGACTCAGAGTAAATTGAAGTTCGCGAAGACTTGACCTACGTGGAGAGGCCAGTGAAAATCCTGGACACCATGGAGCGAAGGACCAGGAACCGGGTAATCCGTTTTTTCAAGGTCCACTGGAGCAACCACGCCGAGGAAGAAGCTACTTGGGAGCGTGAAGACGAGCTGAAGGCAGCCCATCCCGATCTCTTCGTCAGTTCTTCCGAATCTCGGGGTCGAGATTCCGTTTAAGGGGGGTAGGTTTGTCGCGTCCCAAAATGACTCTAAAATACATCCTCGAAATAATGCCTAGAATAATTAAAATCCGTGTGAAAGCCTCCCACAATTAAAATGTGCAAAGTTAAAAGTCAAATAAGGCTTGGAGGATTTTTGTATACTTCCTAAAAGCCTAAAATGCGTAAATAAATTTTAGTGGAATTTTCAGAGCACAAATAATAATTATTAAGAAATAAACAAAGTTAAAATGGTTTTATAAAAAGAAAAGCTCTAAAAAGTCTTTTTCCCCCCCTCCCCCTCTTGGGCCGCCTCGGCCCATCTCCTTCCCTCTCTCTCCTCTCCCCGCGGCCCATTCGGCCTCCTCCCGCCCGCCACCCTCGCTGACGGGTGGGGCCCACCCGTCATCCCCTTCCTCCCGCCGCTCCCGCCGCCTCGCCCGTGCCCTAGCGCCGCCGCCGCCGCAAATCCCGCCGCTCCCGTCCGCCCCGCGTGCAATCAAGAGGGGGGAAATATTCCCCGTGATTCCCTCCCTCTTTCCCCCCATTTTTCCCTCCCTCTCTCCCTCGGATTCGTTCGGAATCTTTCCCCCTAAACCTCGTCGGCGCATCAATGGCGGCCGGATCTTCCGCGCCCGTTTCCCCCTTATCCGGCCGCCCTCTCTCACTCCCAACCCTATATAAACACTCCCCGTGCCTCCCTCCACCGTTTCCGCCACTCGCCGCTCCCTCTCTCCGCCGGAATCGAGCTCGCGCCGTCGCTCTCTCTCTCCGCCGTCACCGCCGAGCTCCAGTCTGCCGCCGTCGTCGCCCCGGACCTTCTCCCGCTTCGGCGCCGCCTCCTTCGGTTTCGCCGCAACCTCGCCGACCTCGTCCACCCCTCCGTTTCGCCCGCCGACCACCGGAACGCCGCCGTCCCCGTCTACCCGAGCCGCGCCGCCGCCTTCCTCCGCTCCGGTCGCCGTTCCCGTCGTCGCCGTCGACCCGGGGTGAGCTGTGGACCGCCGATTCGTTTCCCCCTTCCCTCCCCTCTCTCGGGCGCCGCTCCGCCGCGCCGGTGGTCCACAGCTCGGCGACCATCGGGGCGCGGGTGCGCCGCCTCCCGTCGGCTGTGCCGGCGTGTCCGCCTTCGGGCGCGCCCCGCGGCTGCCATGTGGGGCCCGGCCGTCAGCCGCCCGCGCCCTCGGGTCCGGCTGACGCGTGGGACCCACGGCGCCGGCCGGTGTGAGCCGGGTGCACCCGAGAGAGGGGAGGGAAGGGGGAAACGAATCGGCGGTCCACAGCTCACCCCGGGTCGACGGCGACGACGGGAACGGCGACCGGAGCGGAGGAAGGCGGCGGCGCGGCTCGGGTAGACGGGGACGGCGGCGTTCCGGCGGTCGGCGGGCGAAACGGAGGGGTGGACGAGGTCGGCGAGGTTGCGGCGAAACCGAAGGAGGCGGCGCCGAAGCGGGAGAAGGTCCGGGGCGACGACGGCGGCAGACTGGAGCTCGGCGGTGACGGCGGAGAGAGAGAGCGACGGCGCGAGCTCGATTCCGGCGGAGAGAGGGAGCGGCGAGTGGCGGAAACGGTGGAGGGAGGCACGGGGAGTGTTTATATAGGGTTGGGAGTGAGAGAGGGCGGCCGGATAAGGGGGAAACGGGCGCGGAAGATCCGGCCGCCATTGATGCGCCGGCGAGGTTTAGGGGGAAAGATTCCGAACGAATCCGAGGGAGAGAGGGAGGGAAAAATGGGGGGAAAGAGGGAGGGAATCACGGGGAATATTTCCCCCCTCTTGATTGCACGCGGGGCGGACGGGAGCGGCGGGATTTGCGGCGGCGGCGGCGCTAGGGCACGGGCGAGGCGGCGGGAGCGGCGGGAGGAAGGGGATGACGGGTGGGCCCCACCCGTCAGCGAGGGTGGCGGGCGGGCCCGCCCGTCAGCGGCGCGCGCGGGGAGTAGGCCGAATGGGCCGCGGGGAGAGGAGAGAGAGGGAAGGAGATGGGCCGAGCCGGCCCAAGAGGGGGAGGGGGGGAAAAAGACTTTTTAGAGCTTTTCTTTTTATAAAACCATTTTAACTTTGTTTATTTCTTAATAATTATTATTTGTGCTCTGAAAATTCCACTAAAATTTATTTACGCATTTTAGGCTTTTAGGAAATATACAAAAATCCTCCAAGCCTTATTTGACTTTTAACTTTGCACATTTTAATTGTGGGAGGCTTTCACATGGATTTTAATTATTCTAGGCATTATTTCGAGGATGTATTTTAGAGTCGTTTTGGGACGCGACAAACCTACCCCCCTTAAACGGAATCTCGACCCCGAGATTCGAAAGAACTGACGAAGAGATCGGGATGGGCTGCCTTCAGCTCGTCTTCACGCTCCCAAGTAGCTTCTTCCTCGGCGTGGTTGCTCCATTGGACCTTGCAAAAACGGATTACCCGGTTCCTGGTCCTTCGCTCCATGGTGTCCAGGATTTTCACTGGCCTCTCCACGTAGGTCAAGTCTTCGCGAACTTCAATTTACTCTGAGTCGGCCTTCTCGGATGGCACTCGAAGACATTTCTTGAGTTGCGACACATGGAACACATCATGCACGTTGCCCAAGGAGGCGGGCAGCTCCAACTGGTAAGCGACTTCTCCGCGCCGTGCAATGATACGGAAAGGACCCACAAACCGAGGTGCGAGCTTCCCCTTTGTCTGAAACCTGTGTACACCTCGCAAGGACGTGACCCGAAGATACACAAAGTCATCCACTGCGAATTCTAGGTCACGGCGTCGGTTGTCTGCATAACTCTTCTGCCGAGACTGGGCCACCTTTAGATTATCCCGAATGGTTCTGACTTTAGCTTCAGCTTCTCTCAGGATATCGGTCCCGAACACTTGGCTTTCCCCAACTTGGTCCCACAATAGTGGTGTCCGACATTTGCGCCCATACAATGCTTCATAAGGTGCCATTAGTATGCTGGCTTGGTAGCTGTTATTGTAGGAGAACTCGGCATAGGGGAGACTCTTATCCCAGGTCTTCCCGAAATCTAGGACACATGCGCGAAGCATATCTTCTAGGATCTGATTTAGACGCTCGGTCTGTCCATCTGTCTGCGGGTGATACGCGGTGCTGAAATTTAATCGGGTGCCCAGCTCTTCTTGGAGCTTCTTCCAAAAGTGAGAGGTGAATTGGCTTCCCCTATCGGATACAATTTTCTTAGGAACGCCATGGAGACTCACGATCCTAGCAAAGTAGAGCTCAGCTAGTTTGTTCCCTCCATAGGTGGCCTTCACAGGAATAAATCGAGCTACCTTGGTTAATCGATCCACAACTACCCATATAGAATCATATCCACCTTGGGTTTTTGGAAGTCCGGTGATGAAATCCATCCCAATTTCATCCCATTTCCATTCTGGTACTTGGAGAGGTTGGAGAAGTCCGGCCGGTCGTTGGTGCTCTGCCTTGACACGCTGGCACACATCATAAAGGGCCACGAACTCTACAATTTCCCGCTTCATACTAACCCACCAGTATTTCTCCTTCAAGTCTAAGTACATCTTCGTACTGCCAGGGTGGATGGAATAAGGGCTTTCGTGAGCTTCCTGAAGTATCAGCTGTTTAAGTTCTCTGTTATCTGGAACGCATACCCGATTTCTGTTCCATAGGGTTCCGTGTTCATCCTCTGTGAAACCAGCGGCTTTACCCTGTTTCATATTCTTGAGGAGTCCATGCATGTCCGGATCGTTCTTCTGAGCCTCGCGGATTTGATCGAGCAAGGTGGGCTTGGCTTCCAACGCAGCCAAGAATCCGCGACCCACTATGCTTAGATTCAGGGCTTCCATCTGTTGATTAAGTTCGGGTGGAATGCCACGGACGTTAAGAGTGTTGCAATGGCTTTTTCGACTTAGAGCGTCGGCGACCACGTTGGCCTTACCAGGATGATAGTGAATTCCCACATCATAATCCTTGATGAGTTCTAACCATCTCCTCTGCCGAAGATTCAGATCCGACTGGGTGAAGATGTATTTCAAACTCTTATGATCAGTATATATTTCACAGCGATTCCCAATGAGATAGTGCCGCCAGATTTTTAGAGCATGAACCACCGCGGCTAACTCCAAATCATGGGTAGGGTAGTTGCCTTCATGAGGCCGTAGCTGGCGTGAGGCATAGGCCACCACATGACCGTCCTGCATGAGCACGCGCCCCAATCCTTGGCGCGAAGCGTCACAATACACCATGAAGTCCTTGCGAGTATCCAGCAAGATTAACACTGGCGAGGAAACCAGCTTTTCTTTGAGAGTTTTGAACGCCTTCTCGCATTGCGGGCTCCACACAAATTTCTCCTCTTTCTTCAACAACTGTGTCATGGGTCGAGTGATTTTGGAGAAGTTCTCGATGAACCTCCGGTAGTATCCTGCCAAACCTAAGAAACTGCGAATTTGAGTGACTGTCTTGGGTTGCTTCCAATCGGTGACGGCGGTCACTGTTTCGGGATCCACAGCAACTCCTTTAGCGGATATCACGTGCCCTAAGAATTTGACTTCGGACAACCAGAACTCACACTTGCTAAGTTTGGCATACAATTGATGTTCCCGCAACTTTCCCAACACCAGACGGAGATGGTGCTGATGGTCTTCCTCTGATTGTGAGTATACCAGAATGTCATCAATGAAAACCACAACAAACTTATCCAAGTATTCCATGAACACTTTGTTCATTAAGTTCATGAAGAAGGCAGGAGCATTGGTTAAACCGAACGACATCACCGTGAATTCATACAGTCCGTATCGCATGGTGAATGCGGTCTTCGGAATATCTTCTTCACGGATGCGCAACTGGTGATATCCAGAACGAAGATCAATCTTGGAGAATACCGTGGCACCTTTAAGCTGATTGAACAGATCATCGATCCGGGGAAGAGGGTACTTGTTTTTGATGGTGACTTCATTGAGAGCTCTGTAGTCAATGCACATCCTCTTCGTCTTGTCTTTCTTCTCCACAAAAATCACAGGAGCACCCCAGGGGGAAGTACTCGGACGTTTATACCCCTTTTCTTTCAACTCTTCCAACTGTTTCTTAACTTCGGCCAGTTCATTTGCTGCCATACGGTAGGGTCGCTTGTACAGAGGAGTGGTTCCTGGAGCAAGATCTATCCGGAACTCAATCTCTCGCTTGGGCGGCATACCGGGTAGTTCGTCCGGAAACACGTCTCCGAACTCTCTGACAATGGGGATTTCTGACAGTCCTATCTGATGAAGTTCTGAACTACTGACAGAGGTTGGGGGTGCAAAGAAAACAACCGGTTGTTCCGGCCCTCGGTACAGAGTGACAGTGCGTCTTGCACAATCCACTACTCCTTGGAATTGAGCCAACCAATTCATCCCAAGGATCATATCCAAGTTCTTGGTGTCTAGAAGAATCAGATCCGAGGGAAAAGGAATCCCCTGAATTTCTATAGGGACGGCAGGACTATAATACTTTGCTGTCATAACCCCTCCAGGGGTGGTGATGAGTAGAGGGTTCCTAAGCCTTTCTACCCCCAACTGATTTCTCCCCATGAATGGCACAGATATAAACGAGTGGGAAGCTCCAGAGTCGAACAAAATGGTAGCAGGGATGGAATGGATGAGGAACGTACCAACGATGACGTCTGGAGTTGTCAGCACGTCCTCGGCCGTCACGTGGTTCACACGACCCCAAATGACATCCTTACCACCGTTGTTGGAGCGGGGAGGCACTTGGCCTTGCTGGCGCCTCGGCTTCGGGCATTTATCCGCAAAGTGCCCGGGCTCGAAGCAGTTGAAGCACAGAGGCTGCGGACCTTGAACGTCCCTGCGGCCTTGTCCAGACTGCGCGGCTGGCGTAGGAGGACGGGGCGCACGGGTCCCTTGCTGGCTCTGCTGTTGCTGCGGCTGTGGGACGCGCACCACGAATTGAGGTCGAGGCGCGGAGCGAGGTTGCTGCTGCTGCGAGGAAGATCCCCCTGGATAGGGATTGGTGTAGCGGATCCTTTGGTTAGCACCCTGTTGGTTGCGAAAATTCGCCAAGCGACGCTTGTGCGACTCCAGTTCCTTGTGCTTGGCTTCCAAGCGGATGCTCTTGTCCACCAGACGTTGGAAATCCGGATAGTCCCCGGAGACTAGACAGACGGACAGCTCAGGATCCATTCCTGCCAAGAACTTCTCCTGCTTTTCCTCATCTTCCCGTACATCCTCCGGGGCGTACTGGGCCAGGTTGTTGAACTCATGCAAATACTCCATCACGGAGCGGTTGCCTTGCTTCAACTCTCGGAACTCCCTTTTCTTAAGGGCCATGACTCCGGCGGGCACATGGGTCCTCCGGAAGGCGGCGGTGAAGCGGGCCCAAGTAATAGGTTGCCCCACTGGCTGCGTAGCCTGGAAATGGTCCCACCATAGAGATGCGGGCCCCTGCAGTTGGTGGGCGGCGAAGATGACTTTCTCCTCATCGCTGCACTGCACGGTGTCTAACTTTTTCCCCACGGCATGCAACCAATCCAACGCATCCACGGGGTTGTTGGAGCTAGAGAAGGTAGGTGGACGGATGCGTAGGAACTCGGCGAGTTTAGAGTGTTGTGGGGGTGGTGGTGGAGCATTATGTTGTGGCGGATTTTGGATGTGGTGGAGGAAAGCAGCCATCATGTTGGCCTGCTGGGCGAGGATTTGGGTGAGAATGGCGTTGGTGTCTGGTGGTGGTGGTGGAGGCGGTGGAGGAGGTGGAGGTGGGCTGCCATGGTTGTTGTGGTTGCTGCCTTCAGGTTGGTTGCCATCACTGGTGGCAGCATTTCTCCTGGTCGTCACCATCTGAAAACCCCACACAGAACCACCAAACAGAGAGAGCTGACAATTAAAGCTAACCATCCACGACTACCATAACTCTTGAATTTATTACTGCTATTAAATTGGTTCATTAAAGTTCAAGTTGCTTAAGCAAATAAAATAAAGACAGGCTCCGACACAGTTATGCCACACACCGGCATAACCATGCCCCACAAGACCCCAACAAGAAGACAAACGAGAAAGAACACACGCGCAAGCCTACTAACTGCTCGTCTACCGCTGCGACGGGCCAGGACGGAAGGTGAGCAACAGCGCATCCTCCGTGCTACTGACGCCGGAGGCTTCCCCCTCCTGAGGAACCACGGGCGCGGGCTCGGCACGAGGGGTCTCCACGAAGCAAGTCCACGCCAGGGACTGACGAACAAGCTCGGGCCTGGAGGTGCTCTTGCGGGCGGTGATCTTCTGGCTGCGGCAGACGCAGCGACGCTTGGGGCGACAGACCTCTTCCTGGGCGATCTTGAGCTGATGCAGCTGCGCCTCCACTGCGTCTAGGTCCTTCTTCAGCTGCAGATTCTCCTGACGCAGCTCCAGGATCTTCAGGTTGTCCTCGACCATCCCACGGCGCACCATCTGATGGAAGTCGATACGAGCCGTGTCGTACGCCTCCACCATGCGCGCCAGGTGCATGATGGTAGTGTCATCCTCCGAGCTGGCATCCCGGAAGGTGGCGTAGTCGCGGGCTCCTCCGCGACGAGGGTGGTAGCGGTAGGGCGAGTGCTGTAGCTCGTCCGGGTAGCGCTGGTGAAGAGTGCCGATGGCGAGGAGAGCGGCGCTCTGGCAAGCGGCGGAGAAAGAATCTCCACCCGCGGTGACTGCCAACGAAGTCCTCTCGGGTGAGCCAGTGAGGATCACTACAGTAACCTCCCAAGCAGCGTGGGGCTCTGCATCGTCACCCTCCTGCTCCGGGAGCGTCCTGCCCTGGTAGTCCACTCCATGCGAATACCCCAAGACAACGCACATGCCCCGCAGCTCCAAGACGAAACCAGTCAGGTCCAGACCACGACGGCTGACGCTGCCGGCCATCTACAAACAAAAACAAAAAGAAAAGCAACATTTAAAAGTCAGATTTTGGCGATAAATGAAGCAGCAGGACAGAGAGAGACTAGAGAGTTTTCACAAATAGCAAAGGATTTTTATTTTTGATAATATTGCTAAGGCTTGGGATCTACGGCTCGTCCTAGGGTCAAGGGGGCTCTGATACCAACTTGTCACGACCGGAATTAACCCAACGGGCGTTCCTTTCGTGCGTGTATTATTCCTTGTCCCAGGAGGCAAGGTACACCAAGAGTTGATACAATTCAGAGTTTAACAAGCGGAAGCGTAAATAGATAATTTATTACATGGGCGACGAAGGCCCAGCACACACAAAGACAAACGAGAAACAGCGGAAGACTAGGGCGACGACCACAGGCGCTTGACGGCAGGCACGAGCTAGACACCAAAGCCTTCATCATCCAGGGGCTCCTCTTCTGGGTTGGGAAAAATTGAGCAAGACTGAGTACAACCACCGTACTCAACAAGACACACCCACAAGTGCATAATAAATGCAAGGGAGTACAAGGGGGTTATAATATAAAGGGTTAGGGTTGCAGTAAACAGCATTTAAAGATGCTTAGTTGCTCAAAGCTATTTTGTAAACACGATTCTAGAACTATGCAATATTATTTATCAAGGCCGTGAACCCACATGAACCTGCCTTAACCCAAGGCCTACGATGATTCAGACCGAACCGGCAACCCAACCCTGGGTCCCAGCTCGTCCCAAGCCAACCCAGGCCAACCATTCCATATTTTAGTTGTTAAGCAGGTTTTAAGAATTATAACACTAACTTGGGTACATTACTCGGCTTGCCCTTAACCGAGGGCGCGGCTATTCGAATAGATTATACTCTGATTAGAGGTGTACATCTTTACCCACAAGACACATCTTCCTCACGTGCAACCACGTGCCACATACCACCACGGTATACAGACGGAAGACGTGACATAGTTTCCAACCCATCCTAGCCATAGACAAGAGTACCGACCCAATCCCACCTACGGCCGGAACCCCCGGGACAGGCAGGCAGGACTGAGCCCCTAGCAGCAGGACACCGGCCCTGTGCCACGACATCTCGACTACCGGGCCGCAGCTCGTGTAGCCTTCATTTGCCCTGGAGATATCCATCGACCCCCGACTTCGTCCATCTCCATCCGTGTACTTTTGTTTATAACCAGACTGAGCCACAAACTAAGCCTTACCCACTAGACATGTGGAAGTACGGTAGTGCTTTGCAACAGAGGCCCGAAGACTGGTCCTTATATGGCCGAGGTGCTACTATCAAAACCATGCACCCCGAGCCCAGCCTAAAACCATTTTGGGGATTTTGAATAGAGGGGGCGGTGTGAATCCAATTCTACAATACTCCAACAATTCCAAAGTGTCCAGGTGATATGAATATCCCAAAGTCTAGAGTTGTAAAACCGCCTAATGTTACCTAATTAAATAGCGAAGCATCTACCTAACATCATACTAGTGGTACCATGAGTAGAGTGTCCACTAGTTGGGGTTTTGTTTAATCTAGGGTGAACAAGGAAATAATAACAATAACAATAAGAAGGTCATAACAAAGGTAAATAGGCATGGCTAAATAAATAGTGATAACGCGGGAATTTAAATAAAGCGATAATGCAATAATTTAAATCAACATAATTTTATAAACTGGGATTCAATATGTTCAAAGATGATGTGACTTGCCTTGCTCGCTTTCCCAAACGTCGGCTTCAACCTCCACGAAGAGCGGATCTTCCGAAGCTGCAGCGTCTACACGACCAATGGAAAAGAAAAGGCTTTTACTCTAATAAACTCTATATAACAAGCAGAAACAAAGCACAAAAATGGGTTCTTGACTTCTTAAGGAAAAATTAGAAACTTGAACGGTCCAATTCCGAGTTCAAATGGCCAAGTTATGGCCATTTGAAGGTTATATGCTCTTTAAATGAATATTTGCGAATTTCTTCATTTAAATTTTAATTTAAAAATGGATTTATTGCGTCAGCCGAGGGGAGGGGCGCGCGGACCGGGTCCACGGGAGTGGGGCCCACGCGGCAGCCTCACGGTCCACGGTGGACCGGGTGCACCCGGCTTACACCGGCCGGCGCCGTGGGTACCACGCGTCAGCCGCACCCGAGGGCGTGGGCGGCTGACGGCCGGGCCCCACATGGCAGCCGCGGGGCGCGCCCGAAGGCGGCCACGCCGGCACAGCCGACGGGAGGCGGCGCACCCGCGCCCCGATGGTCGCCGCCGGCGACCACCGGCGCGGCGGAGCGGCGCCCGAGAGAGGGGAGGGAAGGGGGAAACGAATCGGCGGTCCACAGCTCACCCCGGGTCGATGGCGACGACGGGAACGGCGACCGGAGCGGAGGAAGGCGGCGGCGCGGCTCGGGTAGACGGGGACGGCGGCGTTCCGGCGGTCGGCGGGCGAAACGGAGGGGTGGACGAGGTCGGCGAGGTTGCGGCGAAACCGAAGGAGGCGGCGCCGAAGCGGGAGAAGGTCCGGGGCGACGACGGCGGCAGACCGGAGCTCGGCGGTGACGGCGGAGAGAGAGAGCGACGGCGCGAGCTCGATTCCGGCGGAGAGAGGGAGCGGCGAGTGGCGGAAACGGTGGAGGGAGGCACGGGGAGTGTTTATATAGGGTTGGGAGTGAGAGAGGGCAGCCGGATGAGGGGGAAACGGGCGCGGAAGATCCGGCCGCCATTGATGCGCCGGCGAGGTTTAGGGGGAAAGATTCCGAATGAATCCGAGGGAGAGAGGGAGGGAAAAATGGGGGGAAAGAGGGAGGGAATCACGGGGAATATTTCCCCCCTCTTGATTGCACGCGGGGCGGACGGGAGCGGCGGGATTTGCGGCGGCGGCGGCGCTAGGGCACGGGCGAGGCGGCGGGAGCGGCGGGAGGAAGGGGATGACGGGTGGGCCCCACCCGTCAGCGGCGCGCGCACGGGGAGGAGGCCGAATGGGCCGCGGGGAGAGGAGAGAGAGGGAAGGAGATGGGCCGAGCCGGCCCAAGAGGGGGAGGGGGAAAAAGACTTTTTAGAGCTTTTCTTTTTATAAAACCATTTTAACTTTGTTTATTTCTTAATAATTATTATTTGTGCTTTGAAAATTCCACTAAAATTTATTTACGCATTTTAGGCTTTTAGGAAATATACAAAAATCCTCCAAGCCTTATTTGACTTTTAACTTTGCACATTTTAATTGTGGGAGGCTTTCACACGGATTTTAATTATTCTAGGCATTATTTCGAGGATGTATTTTAGAGTCGTTTTGGGACGCGACACCCCGACTGGTAGCCGAGTCCCTCATCTTCGATCTCAAGACAATCACCAGCCAAGCCTCAGCATTGCCGGCGCCGAATCTAGTCGCAGGAGCAGGGGACACGATGAACGGTCTATTCGTTTGCCTCCCGAACGATATAGGGAGCGCCGAGTTGAACGACCACACTCCCCACATCGAAGGCGCCCCATCGATCTTCGCGACACCATCAACCAGCGCCGCGCAGCAAGAGGCCATCATTCACCAGATCGCTATGACGACGACATGGACGGAGTTGCTGCCTTCACAAGCGATCTGCGTCGAGTGGATTGGCTAGCCGGCTTTAAGCCGACTGGAATCGAGAAATATGACGGCACCACCAAGCCTAAATCTTGGCTCACCGTCTATGGTCTCGCAATCCGCGCAGCAGGAGGAGACAGCAAAGCCATGGCGAATTATCTACCTGTGGCCCTAGCGGATTCTGCCCGGTCATGGCTCCACGGGCTACCCCGCGGCACGATCGGATCATGGGCAGAGCTACGCGACCACTTCATCGCCGACGACGTCATCATTGCCGCCTTTACTAAAGGCATTCGCCACAAGGACCTAGTCGGCAAGTTCGGACGCAAACCTCCCAAGACGGTCAAGTAGATGTTTGAAAAAGCCAATGAGTATGCCAAAGCCGAAAATGCTATCACGGCGTCCAAGCAGTCGGGCACCGCTTGAAAGCCAAAGAAGGATACGCCGACTGCAGGAGGGAGTGGAAGTAACAACCACAAGGATCGCAAGCGTAAGCCCGAAGAACTTGTGGCGACCACCTCTCCGTCTTCCCAACAACGTTCCCGCGTCAACACCTTCGACAAAATAATGAACTCCCAATGTCCGCATCATCCCAACTCCAACCACGTGGCCAAAGATTGCTTCGTCTACAAACAGTTTGTGAAGCAATATGTCAAGAACGCGCGTAAGCCCTCAGACGGAGATCAAGGCACATCAAAGAAGAAAGATGATGAAGACGATGCCCCGACTGGTTTTCAAGATCACCGCAAAGAACTCAATCACATGTTCGGTGGACCCCTGGCTTATGAATCTAAGAGAAAGCAGAAGCTAACAGAACGGGAGATAGCAATACCTTCGGTGGTCAGAGATAGCAATTAAGTTCGACCGCTCCGATCATCCCGACCGAGTGGTCCACCCGGGGCGGTACCCCTTGGTACTAGACCTAGTGGTTCGCAATGTCAAGCTCCGACGGACTCTCATCGATGGTGGCAGTGCACTTAACATCCTTTTCGCTAAGACCCTGGACGATATGCAGATTCCTCGCACATAATTAAAGCCGAGTAATGCACCCTTTCACGGTGTTATCCCAGGATTGTCAGCTACACCACTCGGCCAGATCACTCTTCTAGTTACCTTCGGCACTTGGGAGAATTTTCGCACAGAAAATGTTTGCTTCGAAGTTGCTGATTTCGAGACAGCATATCATGCTATACTCGGACGACCGGCTTTAGCTAAATTCATGGCCGCCCCACACTACACCTACATGATGATGAAGATGCCTGGTCCTCGAGGAGTCATATCACTACGGAGCGACATCAAGCAGGCCGTCACATGTGACAAAGAAAGTTGCGAGATGGCCCAAACCCACGAGACTACTCTTGCCCGCGAAGAGATCCGACTGGCTGCGACCACGGCAAGCGAGGGAGAAGTGCCTGCAACCAAGCTGACGAAGACCGAAGAAGGTGATGCCAAGATGAAAAAGATTCCCTTAGATCCCTCCGATCCTGATAAGACTGCTGTAATAGGCGCTGAGTTAGATTGTAAATAGGAAAGCGCGCTCATCACCTTTCTTCAAAATAATAAAGATATCTTTGCGTGGAAACCATCTGATATGCCTAGTATTCCTAGAGAGGTGATTGAGCACTCTTTACATGTTAAGCAAGAGGCCAAACCCATCAAGCAACGACTCCGCCATTTTGCACAGGACAGGAAGGATGCGATCAAGGAGGAATTAACCAAGCTGTTAGCAGTAGGCTTCATTAAGGAAGTCCTTCATCCCGACTGGCTGGCTAACCCAGTCCTGGTTCGGAAAAAGACGGGGCAATGGCGCATGTGTGTCGATTATACCGACCTCAACAAATATTGTCCCAAAGACCCTTTTGGGTTACCTCGCATTGACCAGGTGGTTGACTCAACGGCCGGCTGCGAGTTACTCAGCTTCTTGGACTGTTACTCGGGATATCATCAGATCCGACTAAAAGAATCCGACTGCTTGAAGACCTTGTTTCTTACGCCCTTTGGGGCCTACTGCTACATCACCATGCCCTTTGGATTAAAGAACGCAGGAGCAACCTATCAACGCATGATTCAAAGATGTTTTTCAACTCAGATCGGTCGCAATGTTGAAGCTTATGTTGATGATGTAGTCGTCAAGACCAAGCAGAAGGATGACCTGATTGCGGATTTAGAAGAAACTTTTACAAGCATTCGTGCTTTCAAGATGAAACTAAACCCGGAAAAGTGCATCTTCGGAGTACCGTTAGGGAAGTTGCTCGGATTTATGGTATCTCAAAGAGGCATACAGGCCAACCCGGAGAAAATCAACGCCATCCTCAACATGAAACCGCCAAGCTCCCAAAAACACGTCCAAAAGCTGACTGGTTGCATGGCGGCGCTCAGCCGGTTCGTCTCACGACTCGGCGAGTGGGGGATGCCCTTCTTCAAGCTGCTGAAGAAGACTGACAATTTCCAGTGGGGACCCGAAGCACAAAAAGCCTTTGAAGACTTCAAGAAACTTCTCACCACTACACCAGTTTTAGCCTCGCCACATCCACAAGAACCGCTACTGTTATATGTGTTGGCAACCTCCCAGGTGGTGAGTACGGTCCTGGTCGTCGAGCGTGAAGAGGAAGACCATATTCAAAAAGTCCAACGTCCAATTTATTTTGTTAGCGAGGTTTTAGTCGACTCCAAGACAAGATATCCTCAGGTTCAAAAGTTATTATATGGTGTCTTAATTACCGTCAGGAAGTTATCTCACTATTTTCAAAGTCACTCGGTCACGGTGGTCACATCGTTTCCACTCGGAGATATACTTCATAATCGCGAAGCAAATGGACGGATTGCGAAGTGGGCCTTAGAGTTGATGTCTTTGGACATATCGTTCAAGCCACGAACTTCGATCAAGTCACAAGCGTTAGCTGATTTCCTTGCCGAGTGGACCGAGTGCCAAGAAGACATGCCAGAGGAAAAGATGGAACATTGGACTATGCATTTTGATGGGTCGAAGAGGCTTACAGGCACTGGAGCTGGGGTCGTCTTGATTTCCCCGACTGGAGAAAGATTGAGCTACGTATTGTGGATACATTTTTCTGTGTCCCATAACGTGGCGGAATACGAGGCGCTACTCCATGGATTAAGGATTGCAATCTCTCTAGGCATTCACTGACTAATCGTCCGTGGAGACTCTCAGTTGGTTGTTAATCAAGTCATGAAAGAGTGGTCTTGTCTAGATGATAATATGACTGCTTATCGACAAGAGGTACGCAAGTTGGAAGATAAATTCGATGGACTCGAGCTCACCCATGTCCTCCGACATAACAATGAGGCTGCCGACAGGCTGGCCAATTTTGGTTCAAAACGGGAAGCAGCTCCTTCAGATGTGTTCGTCGAACATCTTTATGAACCAACCGTGCCCAGAAAAGAAACACTTGAAGCCATGGATACTCAAGGCGTAAGCATGATTGAAACCGACTGGAGAGAACCTCTTATAAAATTTTTGACCAAACAAGAACTCCCTCAAGACAAAAATGAAGCCGAGCGGATTTCCAGGCGCAGCAGACTTTACATTATTCATAAGACTGAGTTGTACAAGAAAAGTCCATCAGGAATACTGCAGCGCTGCGTATTTTTGGAAGAAGGGAGACAATTGTTGAAGGATATACATTCTGGTATTTGTGGTAATCATGCTGCTGCACGGACTATTGTCGGCAAAGCTTACCGGCAAGGTTTTTTCTGGCCTACAGCTGTGTCTGATGCTGACAAGATTGTGCGGACATGCGAAGGTTGTCAATTTTTTGCCAGACAAATTCATCTGCCAGCCCAAGAGTTGCAAACTATCCCGTTGTCCTGGCCGTTTGCGGTCTGGGGGCTTGACATGGTCGGCCCGTTTAAAAGGGCAGTCGGCGGTTACACGCATCTCTTTGTGGCTATCGACAAATTCTCCAAGTGGATTGAGGCTAAACCGGTCATCACGATCACGGCAAATAAAGCTAGAGATTTTTTCATCAACATTGTGCATCGGTTTGGGGAACCTAATCGGATCATCACTGATAATGGCACTCAATTCACTGGCGGAGCATTTAGAGACTTTTGTGAAGACTTTGGCATTAAAATTTGTTACGCCTCCGTGGCACACCCCATGAGTAACGGACAAGTCGAGCACGCTAACGGCATGATACTTCAAGGGATCAAAGCACGCATTTTTGACTGACTGCGTCCCTATGTTGGCAAGTGGGTAGATCAGCTGCCGTCCGTACTTTGGTCTTTACGCACTACTTCCAGTCGGGCTATCGGCCAGTCGCCGTTCTTTTTGGTTTATGGTGCAGAAGCAATGTTGCCGAGTGAAGTGGAATTTGAATCACTACGATTTCGGAACTTCAACGAGGAGGACTATGAAGAGGGCCGAGTTGACGACATCAATCGACTAGAAGAAGCCCGAGAAGTAGCTTTAATTCAGTCGACTCGATATTTGCAAGGGTTGCGCCGTTATCATAATCGGAATGTTCGATCGTGAGCCTTTTTAGTCGGCGACCTGGTTCTGAGGAAAATTCAAACCACACAGGATCGGCGTAAATTATCTCCCTTATGGGAAGGACCGTTCATAATTGCCGAAGTCACTCGGCCAGGTTCTTATCGACTCAAGCGCGAAGATGGTACTCTCATCAACAATTCTTGGAATATTGAACACCTTCGTCGATTTTATGCTTAGGCATTTCGTTTGTATCTTTCGTCTTTGACTGCTAACTTCAAGCTTTTCCTTGAAATTTTCAGCCGAGGGGCTACTATGATAATAATGGAGTGTGATTTTTATCAATTCAATTTGCTTACTTGATTTATCATTGCCCTGTTTGGTCTTTCGACTTAGTCAATGAGGACTGAAGGTTTTTTAATAGCTTTTGCGGGTTTTAGGCTCAATAAGGCTTGACAAAGGCCTTTAAGAAATCAGAAGCTAAGTATGGAACACCAAGGATAGCATAAATTCATCAGTATTGTACAAATTGAGCCTCCATTATCATTAATCATCAAAATCATGGGTACATCAATCAGTATCAGTTTTTTCATCATCTGAATTATCAGACCCAGTCGGCCGAAGGTCGACATCTTGGAATCTCTCAACCACGTCAGCAGCAATTTTGTCAGCGGCTTTCTGCGCATCATTAATGAGGTCAAGAGCAGCTTCTTCGCTCGTCCCGTCTGCAAAGCCATCAATGGCATCCATATCAACTCTTGGATAAAGGGATTTGGTCATCGCCAACGCCAGACTTGCTCCCATACTTCCAGCTTCTTTGATGTTCTTGAAGTAAGTATCTGGAGCGACTCTGTCACGTCCTGATAAATTCATCCCGAAATAAAAATCATTTTCTAAAAGGAATAATAGAATTAATTAAAATTCGAAAAGAAATTGGCAAACACTAAAATACGTACAAGAAAAATTCAAATGTGGCCCGGAGAATTTTTGTTAAATTCTCCTTGGTCTAAAAAGAGCCCTCAAATTTTAGTGGAATTTTCAGAGCACAAATAATAATTATTAAGAAATAAACAAAGTTAAAATGATTTTATAAAAAGAAAAATCCTAAAAAGTCCTTTTTTCCCCCTCCCCCTCTTGGGCCGGCTCGGCCCATCCCTCCCCCTCTCTCTCCTCTTCCCCGCGGCCCATTCGGCCTCCTCCCCGCGCGCGCGCCGCTGACGGGCGGGCCCGCCCGCCACCCTCGCTGACGGGTGGGGCCCACCCGTCATCCCCTTCCTCCCGCCGCTCCCGCCGCCTCACCCGTGCCCTAGCGCCGCCGCCGCCGCAAATCCCGCCGCTCCCGTCCGCCCCGCGTGCAATCAAGAGGGGGGAAATATTCAACGTGATTCCCTCCCTCTTTCCCCCCATTTTTCCCTCCCTCTCTCCCTCGGATTCGTTCGGAATCTTTCCCCCTAAACCTCGCCGGCGCATCAATGGCGGCCGGATCTTCCGCACCCGTTTCCCCCTCATCCGGCCGCCCTCTCTCACTCCCAACCCTATATAAACCCTCCCCGTGCCTCCCTCCACCGTTTCCGCCACTCGCCGCTCTCTCTCCCCGCCGGAATCGAGCTCGCACCGTCGCCCTCTCTCTCCGTCGTTGCCGCCGAGCTCCGGTCCGCCGCCGTTGTCGCCCCGGACCACCTCTCCCCTCGGCGCCACCTCCTTCGGCTTCGCCGCATCCCCGGCGACCTCGTCCACCCCTCCGTTTCGCTCGCCGACCGCCGGAGCACCGTCGACCCCGTCCACCCGAGCCGCGCCGCCGCCTTCCTCCGCTCCGGTCGCCGTTTCCGTCTTCGCCGTCGACCCGGGGTGAGCCGTGGACCGCCGCTTCTTTTCCCCCTTCCCTTCCCCTCCCTCGGCCGCCGCTCCGCCGTGCCTATGGACGCCGCCGGCGACCATAGGGGCGCGGGCGCGCCGCCTCCCGCCGCTGCGCCGGTGTGGCCGTCTTCGGGCGCACCGTGCGGCTGCCGCGTGGGGCCCGGCTGTCAGCCGCCCGCGCCCTCGGGTGCGGCTGACGCGTGGGACCCACGGCGCCGGCCGGTGTGAGCCCGGGTGCGCCCGGTCCACCGTGGACCGTGGGGCTGCCGCGTGGGCCCCACCCCCGTGGACCCGGTCCGCGCGCCCCTCCCCTCGGCTGACGCAATAAATCCATTTTAAATTAAAATTTAAATGAAGAAATTCGATAATATTCATTTAAAGAGCATATAAACTTCAAATGGCCATAACTTGGCCATTTGAACTCGGAATTGGACCGTTCAAGTCTCTAATTTTTCCCTAAGAAGTCAAGGACCCATTTTTGTGCTTTGTTTCTGCTTGTTATATGGAGTTTATTAGAGTAAAAGCCTTTTCTTTTCCGTTGGTCGTGTAGACGCTGCAGCTTCGGAGGATCCGCTCTTCGTGGAAGTTGAAGCCGGCGTTTGGGAAAGCGAGAAAGGCAAGTCACATCATCTTTGAACATATTGAATCCCAGTTTATAAAATTATGTTGATTTAAATTATTGCATTATCGCTTTATTTAAATTCCCGCGTTATCACTGTTTTATCTAGCCATGCCTATCTACCTTTGTTATGACCTTATTACTATTGTTATTGTTATTATTACCTTGTTCACCCTACATTAAACAAAACCCCAACTAGTGGACACTCTACTCATAGTACCACTAGTATAATTTTAGGTAGATGCTTCGCTGATTAATTAGGTAACATTAGGCGGTTTTACAACTCTAGACTTTGGGATATTCATATCACCTGGACACTTTGGAATTGTTGGTTTATTGTGGAATTGGATTCACACCGCCCCCTCTATTCAAAATCCCCAAAATGGTTTTAGGCTGGGCTCGGGGTGCATGGTTTTGATAGTAGCACCTCGGCCATATAAGGACCGGTCTTCGGGCCTCTGTTGCAAAGCACTACCGTACTTCCACATGTCTAGTGGGTAAGGCTTAGTTTGTGGCTCAGTCTGGTTATAAACAAAAGTACACGGATGGAGATGGACGAAGTCGGGGGTCGATGGACATCTCTAGGACAAATGAAGGCTACACGAGCTGCGGCCCGGTAGTCGAGATGTCATGGCACAGGGCTGGTGTCCTGCTGCTAGGGGCTCAATCCTGCCTACCTGTCCCGGAGGTTCCGGCCGTAGGTGGGATTGGGTCGGTACTCTTGTCTATGGCTAGGATGGGTTGGGAACTATGTCACGTCTTCCGTCCGTATACCGTGGTGGTATGTGGCACGTGGTTACACGTGAGGAAGATGTGTCTTGTGGGTAAAGATGTACACCTCTGATCAGAGTATAATCTATTCGAATAGCCGCGCCCTCGGTTATGGGCAAGCCAAGCAATGTACCCAAGTTAGTGTTTTAATTCTTAAAATTTTCCCAACAACTAAAATGTGGAATGGTTGGCCTGGGTTGGCTTGGGACGAGCTGGGACCCAGGGTCGGGTTGCCAGTTCGGTCTGAATCATCGTAGGCCTTGGGTTAAGGCAGGTTCGTGCGGGTTCACGACCTTGATTAATAATACTGTGTAGCTCTAGGATCGTCTTTTTAAAATGGCTTTGGGCAACTAAGTGACTTTTAAATGCTGTTTTCTGCAAAACTTAACCCCTATATCATTACCCCTTGTACCCCCTTGCATTAATCGTGAATCCGCCGGTGTGGCTTGCTGAGTACTGTGGTTGTACTCATTCTTGCTCTATCTTTCTCCCCCCTTCAGTAAGAGAAGCTTTGGAGAAGATGTCTTAGGTGGAGTCTTGGCTTACACCCCAGTTGAGCGCCTGTGAAGATGGAGCCGTAGGCCCGCTAGTCCGCTGCTGTTTATTTTTTATTGTCAGGCCTTAAGTTCCTTTGTAATAATGTAAATATTATCGATATAATAAAGATGTGTCTTTTATATCATGTTTGTATGGTGTACCCCGGCTTTTCCTGGGACGGGGATTAATACACTAGCGTTCGGGAAAATGCAATTTTCTCGGTCGCGACAAGATGGTATCAGAGCCATCTCGACTGTAGGTTAAGCCAAGTGGATAAAACCTAAGGACATATTTTATAAATAAAACTATTTGCAAAAGTTCCTTTTTTTCTCCTTCCCCTAAAGCTATTTGCAAAATGTTTACTCCCTTCTTCCTTCTTCGGATTTCAATTAGTACTAGTTGGTCAGCTTTGTGAAGAAGAAGATGTCGTCAATTGTCTGCCGAAGCTCCAGAAGGCTGCAGGATCCGCTAGTGAAGTGAAGGAAGCAGTGAAGCCAACTGTGAAGCAGGAGTGAAGATCTTGGAGAACCCGTCGCAGAACCTAAGCCACCCTCTAGTGTTTCGTTTGTCGTGTGTTTCCTTGCTTGTGTGTGTAGCGCGTGGTTTGCATCAGTGGGTTGTGATGTAACCATGCTAGGTTGTTTGCTTAATCAACTTGCAGAATAAGCCTAACATACATCATAACAGCAAAAGACTTAGATCTGTTAAGGTCCTATCCTTAGTTTCTAATCTGTCTCTTCCCTTTGTTTTCCCTCTCTCCCTCTCCAAACCTTTGCAATAGATGGCTGACAATGAGAAAGGCAATAAGGTCAGAAGTCAGGACATCGGTACCTCAAGCTCCCGAGTGAATGAAGCACCAGACACCAGTTGTGTGACACTGGTCCAACACCTGATTAACCAGAACCGATTGCTTATAGAGATACTACAGCAGCATCAGACGCCAATTCTGAACCTGAGTCAGATACAGCCTCAAGTGCAGTTGGAGGCAGTCCAAGCACTCACACCACAAGTCAGCATGCCGCCAGCATCCCAAAAGACCCATGGTGGCGTGCCACATGTTGACTCAAAAGAAGCAAGTATCATTTGTTTTATGTGTGATGAGCAAGGGCACTATGCAAGGAACTGTCCTCAGCAGAAAGGAAAAACACCAATGCGAACCGAAGATGAAGTCCGTAAGATGATCATTACCAGCACAGAATGGCCTCCACCAGGAATGACAAAACGTCAGAGAAGAAATACCTTCCGAGGTGCACCACAGTTGACAGAGCATCTTTTAGCTAATGGAGGTAGAGTGTCTGATAGTGAAGATTCAGATCAAGTCTCCTCAGATGATGAAGATGAGAAGTCTCCCCAAGGTTTCAACCAGAATAAAATGGAACGTAAGGCATGCTCTCGTTGTGGAGAAATCGGTCATGTTGCCAGCTCGTGTGCCTCTACATGCGTTCATTGTGAGGAAGACCATCCACCCGACAGGTGTCCAACGAGCAGGATCACTTGTTTCTTTTGTGAAGGAACTGATCATGTACCAAAAGATTGTCAATTCAGTTTGCTGCTGACGAAGAAGATGGCCAACCAACCCGCCAGTTCCAACGGAGAGAAGCATCAAGGCAACACAAATCCTCGCCAAGATTACAGTTTCAGCCTAACTCCAGTGCCAGGACAGAGGAATCAAAACGAGAAAAGAAAATGCCGAGTCCGGGAAGATATCTGTTGCTTCAATTGTCAAGGAATGGGTCATTTCGCCGACAAGTGCCCAAAACCGAGAGACATAGCTGCCAGCACGTCAGTCCACGCAACTCCCTGCAATCAGAAGCTTGCTCCTCAGTGAATTGTCATCCATGCATCCCGAAGCAGTCCTATAGCCCGCGTTGCAACAGCTCCAACTCCAGCGAGTGCATTACCACAAGGTGTCAATGCTCAATTTCAGCCCCAGCCACCAGTTGACAAGACAGAGGCCAGTATCGGCATTGTACCTTTGGATGTTCCAGCACAGCAGCCAAGAAATCAAGTACAAGATGAAGAACCCAAGCCAATGGGAATGAGAAAAGCATCAACGAAACCTCACCAGAGCTAATCCAAATTGTGGTTAACCAAACCAACATGTTGGCAACAGCCTTTCAACTATTACAGAATTGGAACAACCCAGCAGGGGCAACCAATGTTCAAGTACCTACAGTCCAGCAACAGTGCAAGTTATCAGAATTTCTCAAAACTGAGACTCCAACCTTTGCCATTGCCGTCGAACCTATGGAAGCCAGTGATTGGTTGCGCACAGTCGAGAAGAAGCTGGGGTTGATTCAGTGCACAGACCAGGAGCGGGTTGTCTTCGCAACTCATCAGTTGGTTGGACTGGCTTCAGAATTGTGGGATAGCTACGAAGCATCACGGCCAGAAGGACATACCATCACCTGGGACGAGTTTTCATTAGTATTCAAGAGATCCCATGTTCCCGCAGGAATGATCACACTGAGAAAACGAGAGTTCCGCTACCTGAAGCAAGAAGATTTGACCGTCACAGAGTACCTGCACGAGTTCCATCGTTTGGCTCACTATGCACCAGAAGATGTGGAAAATGATGAAGACAAACAAGAGAAGTATCTCCAGGGGTTAAAAGATGAGATCGCAGTGCAACTACTCCTAGAGGAATATGAAGATTTTGAGAAACTTGTGGACAAAGCCATACAACTCTAAAGTGAGCATAATCGGATGAAGAACTGTAAGAGAAGGATTGTCAGCATCCCAGTATTCCCATGTGGTAACCAAAGACAGCGCACGGAGCCACTTCAGATCACCGGATCTTCTGTTGCGCATCAAGAGTTTCCGCCCCAAGAAGATGGACACAATGCAGACAACAACATTAGCAATACTAATGATGATGATACCACCAACAACCATGCTTCTTGCCCCATTAGTGACCACTCAAATCAAGCGTGCAATGTCAACATCATTCACCAAGGTGTCGACGATAGTATCAATGATGGCACCCAAAATGACAACCCTAGCAATTGTGACTCTAAGAAAGACTCCAATGGTGATAGCAACTATGGTACCACTGATGCCAATGTTAGCAAGGATTTCCAACCACCAATTCCAACTCCAAGTCAGAATGATCGTCCCCAGACGGATAGCTCAGCAAAGAAGACGTTGATTTGCTACAATTGCAAAGAACCAGGGCATTACTCGAGGGACTGCCTGCAACCAAGGCAAAGTCGACCTCCACATTACCGCCAATTTACACGAAGCAGACATCCCAATCGTATTGTGGTCACTGGAGCAAACGCCGTACCCGTGAGGCCTCGTGTTAATCAGAACCCATAGCAGAAACAATGTACCGATGCTAAGCACCTTTCCTTTTAGGCAGTGCTTAGTATTCATGTAATGAGGGAGAAATGTGTAATACAGACAAGTTCTATGAGGATTCTTTTGGAAGATGCGGATATGTGATTATGTGTATAATTGCTTACTGATAAAGGAGACCTAGGGTCTCATTTCAGAGGAACTATGTTCTAACCTTGAGTTAATAACCAACCTGATGATGGAAAAGAAAATCAAGTGATTAACCAAAGAGACATTTGTTTGGACTAAGTGTTTCAGATGTGTCTTCTTTGGATCAAAGGCAACAATCGTCAGTCTAGCTTTTGACGAACTACTTCAAGGTTTCTCTGAAAGACAGCACGCCCAAGGACCTCATTGCCCCAGAAGCATCCTCAACACCCGGAGCGAAGAGTACCTGGTTGAGAAAGGTCGAAAGGTGATTAATGGAATAGATCGGAAAAGATGTTTGGTTACTGGGAAAAGAAGTAGGACGAAAGGTGATTGATAAAGGATAACGAGAACCATGATTTGTGTCACTCGAGGAAGACTCCCGATAGCAATCAACCCTACAACAGTTGCCCTGTCATTAAAGTAGGTGAATTCATGAGTAAGAGAGATGACCACAGGTAGAAGTACTTCTATGGGGACAAGGATGGAAACTTTTGTGACATGACCAAGAAGTCAAGAAGTAAAACCGGAACAGTGGAATCTAAAGCTCGGTTCAACCTTGGGCTTTGTATCAGATGCTACTAGAATAAAAGCACTTGCACTAGTATCGTTCAACGCACTTTCCTAGCAATCGATCCATCGAGAAAGAACACATCAAGGCTGAAGGTGTAAAGGAATACGTTGAATGCTAAATGATGACAACATGAAGAGAATAGTGGAAAGTAAACTGATCATAAAGAAAGTGAATCCGAGTTGCTTGTTCGTGAGAGCTATTCCCAGTTATGAATCAAGTGATATGTTCGAAGATAATCTACAGAGGTCAGATTAAAATCACATCTAACAACGAAGCCTCAGATTTGGCAGGATAATGATTAGACAATAACAAATCCAGCAGTAAAGCCATTTGGGAAGGCGTCAAAGTATGTCAAGTGGGATAAGTTGGTTCTCTTGGGAAGCATAATTCAAAGGCAAAGTTATCGACCCTTGCATCAAATAGCAGAAGTAGCTATCACCCGGAGACCAGGAAAGCTAATATGAGGCAGTTGGTGGCAGGTTAGAAGTAAATGACAAGCATGATATTCTTATGATGACAAACATGGTATCCTAGTAATGACAAGCTAGTGTTGACGCATGACATGAAGTGGTAACTTGTATGAGGTTGACTCCGAAGATATGAATCATGAGAAGTTCTGGAACGGAAGCATCATTAAACTACCGCAACCTAGTCTGAGTCAGCTAAAAGGTGCACCCTGGTTCAAGTCAGGTGAAGAGAAGATTCCATCCGCAACAGGAGGTCAAGCCAAGCAGTTCCGAGTGGTGAAGTTTTGCTGAAAGTTTGTGAAGACGGAGCGGAAGAAGTCAAACAAGAAGAGAAGACCGCCCAACCTATCTTCTTGCTAGCCTCCTCGAATCTCGGGGACGAGATTCTTGTAAGGGGGGTGGATTTGTCACGTCCTGATAAATTCATCCCGAAATAAAAATCATTTTCTAAAAGGAATAATAGAATTAATTAAAATTCGAAAAGAAATTGTCAAACACTAAAATACGTACAAGAAAAATTCAAATGTGGCCCGGAGAATTTTTGTTAAATTCTCCTTGGTCTAAAAAGAGCCCTCAAATTTTAGTGGAATTTTCAGAGCATAAATAATAATTATTAAGAAATAAACAAAGTTAAAATGATTTTATAAAAAGAAAAATCCTAAAAAGTCCTTTTTTCCCCCTCCCCCTCTTGGGCCGGCTCGGCCCATCCCTCCCCCTCTCTCTCCTCTTCCCCGCGGCCCATTCGGCCTACTCCCCGCGCGCGCCGCTGACGGGCGGGCCCGCCCGCCACCCTCGCTGACGGGTGGGGCCCACCTGTCATCCCCTTCCTCCCGCCGCTCCCGCCGCCTCGCCCGTGCCCTAGCGCCGCCGCCGCCGCAAATCCCGCCGCTCCCGTCCGCCCCGCGTGCAATCAAGAGGGGGGAAATATTCCCCGTGATTCCCTCCATCTTTCCCCCCATTTTTCCCTCCCTCTCTCCCTCGGATTCGTTCGGAATCTTTCCCCCTAAACCTCGCCGGCGCATCAATGGCGGCCGGATCTTCCGCGCCCATTTCCCCCTCATCCGGCCGCCCTCTCTCACTCCCAACCCTATATAAACCCTCCCCATGCCTCCCTCCACCGTTTCCGCCACTCGCCGCTCTCTCTCCCCGCCGGAATCGAGATCGCACCGTCGCCCTCTCTCTCCGTCGTTGCCGCCGAGCTCCGGTCCGCCGCCGTTGTCGCCCCGGACCACCTCTCCCCTCGGCGCCGCCTCCTTCGGCTTCGCCGCATCCCCGGCGACCTCGTCCACCCCATAGGGGCGCGGGCGCGCCGCCTCCCGCCGCTGCGCCGGCGTGGCCGCCTTCGGGCGCACCGTGCGGCTGCCGCGTGGGGCCCGGCTGTCAGCCGCCCGCGCCCTCGGGTGCGGCTGACGTGTGGGACCCACGGCGCCGGCCGGTGTGAGCCCGGGTGCGCCCGGTCCACCGTGGACCGTGGGGCTGCCGCGTGGGCCCCACCCCCGTGGACCCGGTCCGCGCGCCCCTCCCCTCGGCTGACGCAATAAATCCATTTTAAATTAAAATTTAAATGAAGAAATTCGCAAATATTCATTTAAAGAGCATATAAACTTCAAATGGCCATAACTTGGCCATTTGAACTCGGAATTGGATCGTTCAAGTCTCTAATTTTTCCTTAAGAAGTCAAGAACCCATTTTTGTGCTTTGTTTCTACTTGTTATATGGAGTTTATTGGAGTAAAATCCTTTTCTTTTCCGTTGGTCGTGTAGACGCTGCAGCTTCGGAAGATCCGCTCTTCTTGGAGGTTGAAGCCGACGTTTGGGAAAGCGAGCAAGGCAAGTCACATCATCTTTGAACATATTGAATCCCAGTTTATAAAATTATGTTGATTTAAATTATTGCATTATCGCTTTATTTAAATTCCCGCGTTATCACTGTTTTATCTAGCCATGCCTATCTACCTTTGTTATGACCTTATTATTATTGTTATTGTTATTATTACCTTGTTCACCCTAGATTAAACAAAACCCCAACTAGTGGACACTCTACTCATAACACCACTAGTATAATTTTAGGTAGATGCTTCGCTGATTAATTAGGTAACATTAGGCGGTTTTACAACTCTAGACTTTGGGATATTCAAATCACCTGGACACTTTGGAATTGTTGGTTTATTGTGGAATTGGATTCACACCGCCCCCTCTATTCAAAATCCCCAAAATGGTTTTAGGCTGGGCTCGGGGTGCATGGTTTTGATAGTAGCACCTCGGCCATATAAGGACTGGTCTTCGGGCCTCTGTTGCAAAGCACTACCGTACTTCCACATGTCTAGTGGGTAAGGCTTAGTTTGTGGCTCAGTCTGGTTATAAACAAAAGTACACGGATGGAGATGGACGAAGTCGGGGGTCGATGGACATCTCTAGGACAAATGAAGGCTACACGAGCTGCGGCCCGGTAGTCGAGATGTCATGGCACAGGGCTGGTGTCCTGTTGCTAGGGGCTCAATCCTGCCTACCTGTCCCGGAGGTTCCGGCCGTAGGTGGGATTGGGTCGGTACTCTTGTCTATGGCTAGGATGGGTTGGGAACTATGTCACGTCTTCCGTCCGTATACCGTGGTGGTATGTGGCACGTGGTTACACGTGAGGAAGATGTGTCTTGTGGGTAAAGATGTACACCTCTGATCAGAGTATAATCTATTCGAATAGCCGCGCCCTCGGTTATGGGCAAGCCAAGCAATGTACCCAAGTTAGTGTTTTAATTCTTAAAATTTGCTCAACAACTAAAATGTGGAATGGTTGGCCTGGGTTGGCTTGGGACGAGCTGGGACCCAGGGTCGGGTTGCCAGTTCGGTCTGAATCATCGTAGGCCTTGGGTTAAGGCAGGTTCGTGCGGGTTCACGACCTTGATTAATAATACTGTGTAGCTCTAGGATCGTCTTTTTAAAATGGCTTTGGGCAACTAAGTGACTTTTAAATGCTGTTTTCTGCAAAACTTAACCCCTATATCATTACCCCTTGTACCCCCTTGCATTAATCGTGCATCCGCCGATGTGGCTTGCTGAGTACTGTGGTTGTACTCATTCTTGCTCTATCTTTCTCCCCCCTTCAGTAAGAGAAGCTTTGGAGAAGATGTCTTAGGTGGAGTCTTGGCTTACACCCCAGTTGAGCGCCTGTGAAGATGGAGCCGTAGGCCCGCTAGTCCGCTGCTGTTTATTTTTTATTGTCAGGCCTTAAGTGCCTTTGTAATAATGTAAATATTATCGATATAATAAAGATGTGTCTTTTATATCATGTTTGTATGGTGTACCCCGGCTTTTCCTGGGACGGGGATTAATACACTAGCGTTCGGGAAAATGCAATTTTCTCGGTCGCGACAGACTCTCAGCTTGTCGAAGATTTCGGCAGCATCAAGTGTACTCGAACCGGCGTTATTGAAGAACATGGCCTGGATGAGTGGAGTAGCGGCATTAGCGACTTTATCCCTGGCTCCTTCAAGCTTGTTGATCTTGTCAACTAAGACATCAAACTGTGCTTGAGACTTGATCTTGCAGTCTGCATCAACAGATTCACATTAATGAATCAGCATATAGAAGATAATGGCTTTTGAGGTATTGATTATTGGTACCTTCAACCTCCTTTAAAGCCGAATTCCTCTGTCTTGCCAGCTTTGCCTTGTCATTTTCCAGAGTTTGGATCTGCTCCTTTAGTTGAGATATCTTGGTAGCTTGCACTACATTAACTTCGGTTAATCAAGATTACAGAGATAACAGCACAAATCAGTTGGGCAGAGTTTGCGCGTACCTTTTGATGAGCCACTCAGTTCAAAATTGGATTCCTGGAGCTCAGCAATCTGATCCCTCAGATCGTGTTCATTCTTCTTGGCAAGTTCTCTGGCCTCGTGCAGCTGACTCCTGGTGGCTTCAAGGGTTCCAAGATGAGGAACTAGTTTCTCTAGGGTTGCGGTTTTCGCCTCGTTCCTAAGATGAATCCTCTGCAAAGCAGTTTAATCAGCGCTCGAGCCAGACGGCAAACAAGATGGCTAAGGTCAGGCGTCAAGGAACTTACATTTACAATGCGAATCGCTTGGTTGAGTGCCTTTTTCAGTAGGCATACCTCTTCGTCTTCTTTTTGCCGGTTTATTACAATTCCTTGAGGTTGCAAGTTGTCATCCCACCAATTGACCAGAATGGGAGGGCACGAATCCTCGGCTGCTTGTATACGGGGAATTTCTTCTTCATCACTGATCATTGGCCCTAATGTATCCACTGACAAAGGTTAGACAATTGATCAGAGTTATTTGGGTCAACATGGTGTCAGACAAAGTGGTTACCCGTAATGATTTCTGGACGAGGATGAGTGGATTCGGATGCCTTTAAAGGAGATCCAGATCTCCGGTCATTGCTGGCGTCTTGTCCGCAAGGGTTGTCTGCTTGGGTTTTGGCTTCTAGAATCTCTTGGCTTGGCCCTGCGTCCGACTGGTTTCCAGTCAGAGGCTCCTGATTAACTCCGGCTTCGGCTTCGGCCGACTGGTTTCTAGTCGGGGGTTGATCACCGGATTCTACATTATCGGTTGCCGGCTGATTGTCGCTTGGATGATCCTCAACAGTTGGCCCGGTTTCTTTGGAAGAACTTGTGTCCATGTTAGTCGGGTCAGAGTCTTTCCCAGACGGATCTATATCAGTATTATTACCGCAATGGGTGCGCATCAATGCGAGGAAGATCGTTATATGAGTTGCACCTAGTAGACTTCCTGATCTTTGGCACAGGACGACTGGATGTTTTCTTCCTTAGAGTAGCCTGCTTGGCAGTTTCTTGGTTGCCTCTCGGTCTCCAAGCTTTCTAGCAGTGTCGCCTTCGTCGTCACTTAGAACCAGCTTCCTCTTGCGAGAATTTGGCTGGCCGACTGGATCAGGAGCACTAGGTTGAGTTTCAGACCGAATTCTTGGTCCACCGCTCCCTTGCCCAGTTTGGTGGCGGGGAGATCGGCGTTGAGCGATTGGGGGATCCGACTTCATCAAAGCAAATTCCTGGGTGTAATATCCTTCATTGTTAACTGATTCAACAAGAAAACAAGATCATATTTTGAGAAAGGTTGAAGTGTATGAATACGTACCGGTGGAGGAGGATTGAAGGCATTGAATGGCACGACTGGCAGCAGGTGCGAATAGCCGACGACGATGGCATTTGAGAAGATCTTGTACATCCTTTCCTTCATGACCTTAAAGTCAAGAGAGTCTGGATTTTCACGATTTGGATCATGTTTGCCGTCGAACTCAAAAGCTATGCGGGATCTCTCTTTGATTGGGGCTAACCGACACTTGATAAAGTGCCGGGTGATCTGTTCTCCTTGCAAACCTTGTTCCTTCGGCTTTATCATGCGCTCCATCAGTTCTACTGCTTGCGCAGCTTCATCCCCCATTGGCAGTGAGTTCCAAGTATCCTGATAAACAGGAGGAAGACAGGAGTACTCGGGGAGAGCAGGCTCAGGTTTTGAACATAAAACCAATTTGCATGCCAGCCTTTGTTTGAGGTTTTGAAGGGCATAGAGAAGTATTTTTGGCTTAGGGTTCCCCTAAGTTGGAAATCAGCACCCCCAACGACGCATGGTTTGTTCTTGTTTGGCTGGGGCTTGAGGAAGAAGATGCGGCGGAACAAGGCGAAATGAGGCCTAATGCCCAAAAAAGCTTCGCAGGCATGAATAAAATTGGCGATATGCACTATGGAGTTTGGATTCAGATGATGCAAGCTAATCCCGTAGAATTTTAGAATTCCCCGGAAGAATCTTGAGGTTGGAAGAGAAAATCCGCCATAGAAGAAATGAGCAAATACCACGATTTCGTGTGTATCGGGGGTCGGGAATGCCTCGCCGAATGCCGGTCGCCACCCGATGATCTCTTTCACCAGAAGAACGCCGTGCGCCACCATCTCCTTCAGATTGTCTTCCGTCACATCGAAGGGCACCCACTGACTCTCGAAGCTTTCTCTTTCTTTCGTCATGAATGTGAACTGGATGGTTTGATTTGGTTCGAGTTACGGCTGGAAAGGGATGGGGAATCGGAGCGGTGGATGCGGGGAGAAATTTCGTGAAGTTTTTGAGGATGGATTGGAGCGGATTGATGAACCCTAGTTTGGCCGGCGCAGTTTTGCACTGTAGCAGGAAATGGGAAAAATGGCGAGACTCTCGGCGGGGAAGACGAAGAGACGTTTTATTTCACTTTGGTGCAATTAGGGTATCGGGAGTGCTAACAGGCCTGGGCCTGCATAGTACTTCAGCCCAATCTTATTTCCAGCATGGCCCGTTGTGATCCTTAGGGACTTAGGCACTTTTTGCTTTGGCAATTTGTGTTCATAATGGTGTGGCCCAATGCTGTTAAAATCCTTTTTAACGCGATTCAATAATTCATTGGAATTATTATGATGCACATAAAAAGGTGCCCGACAGAAAGGTGTTATACCGTTTTTGTAAGCTTTATTAGGCTGCAAAAGCTGTTTGGGTTGATTTGAGATGACTGGTTTATTAATAGTCATTCTTTTAGCATGTTATATGCTTATTTTGGTTATGGTAAGGGTCACAACCTAGGCTATTAGACTCATTAATTACCATGATTTTCTATCATGTTTGGTGGATCATTTTATGAGATTTTTACTCGGATTCCTATCAAACATGTCTATTTTTGTACCTTTGAGTGTTTATCACTCGACCCTTCTTGTATCTTTTGTCCTTGATATATTCAAGTTGAGAAGCAGTCGGCTGGGTATCTTACTCAGTGCCATGCGGGCTTCGCTATAAAACCACTCGGTTCTTGACTATATGTTTAGTTTTTCAACTAATCACATAGTCGGGGGCTACACCTAATTAGGTGCATCTACTCGATGCACCATGTTTTATTTTCGCCCTTCGCAGTCTTTGATTTTAGCACTCGGCAAGCTGGAGCAAGTTGAATTGAAGCACTCGGATTACTGTTTTTTGTTTCGAGAAGGCTATTACTGTCAACTGCGAAGGTCTCGGGGGCTACTGTGGAGATTATGGATACCCCATATCTACATGACAGTTATAATTTAGTCGGATATATGGTACCAAATATAGATAGAATATCTCTATGAGGACTCGGGTTAGATTCTAAACTTGTATGTCAAGAAAATACCCGAGATCCTAGTCGGTTACGATTGTATTTTATCTATGATCCCATATTCCGTTAGGATATAGACGGTACTTTGTAAAGCGGACTCCTTCCCCTATATAAGGAGGGTCCATGTGCCTCTCGGGGCCCGATTCTTTTTTCCAGTTTATACAATCAATAACACACTCGGCGGAATTATCCCCGGACAGGAGTAGGGTATTACTTCTTGAATAAGAAGGACTGAACCTGTATAAAATCTCTTGTCTCCAAACACATCCACTTTCCTAGCTTGATAGCCACCCCCTTTTATTATTGTCGAAATCTTGCTTTGACACTGGCTCCGATCCGACGCCCTCGACAACCTCGAGGAGCTTGAGCTGTTCCGCGAGTGCTTGTATACAGAGCGAGATATGCAGCCGCGGCCTCCGCCGGCGTCCATCTTCCGCTTCTCTTCCAGCCTCCGCGTTGCCACCATCGGCAAATGCCACCTCCAGGACGCCATTGTCCAAATGCTTCACTTCCCCAAGCTCGAGCATCTCGGACTTGAGGATGTCGTCATCTCCGAGGGCTCACTTCACAGCATAATTGCTGCCTGCCCTGTCCTGGAATGCCTGCTGCTTGTTCGTGCCATTGGTTTCCGTGGTCTTCGGATCAACTCCGCTAGCCTTACAAGCATTGGTGTGGACATATTGTATTTTCCGGCAGAACAGATCGAATTGGGGGAACTCATCATCGAGCACGCCCCTCTTCTTGAAAAGTTGCTCAATTTTGGAGTGCGCAATGAACTGGATGTATCGATAATTTCAGCGCCTAAACTGGTGACTGTAGGCTGCCTTTGTCAACAATTTTGTCATCGCCACTCCAGGTTCACGTTTGGCACCACAGTTATTAAGGTAACCTTGTTCTTCTTGCCTTTGCAAAGCTTGCATGTTGGTGTGGAGAAATTTTATGTTGTCTGTACTTATTTATGGCCTAATGTCACGCTACACTTACATGTTTGTTAAAGGGAGTTAAGAACGAAAGTTTGCCAGAGGTGGTGCACAATGTGAAGACTTTAGCTGTCAGTGTGCTTTTGCTTGATGTGGATAAGGTTGTTGACATATTGAGATGCTTTCCTTGCTTGGAGAACTTGTACTTCAAGGTATTCTTTACTGAAGGTTTATTGTATAACTTGGAGTAGTATTTATTACCGCTCTTCTAAAATAGTTAATTTTTGTTCTTCATGTCCTTTTTCAGTCATGTGAATTGACCTCAAAAGTTGTGTGGCGTAAAAAATACCGGAATCTTACCAAGAGCCTTGACATTCGTCTCAAGACAGTAGTGTTGGAAGATTATCGGGGCATCTGGGCAGAAGTTCATTTTGCCCAATTTTTTGTACTGAATGCAAGGACGCTGGAAGCTATGAAATTTTTCGTAACATGCAAGATTACTATAAGGGGTTTGCTGCAGAACAGCGAAAGGTGCTTCAGCTGGACAAAAGGGCTTCGAGTGGTGCTCGTTTCATATTTACCACAAAGGGATGTTTCCACGATGCTGCATGTATTGAGCATGTCCAAGATTTGTCATTTACTGATCCCTTTGAATGTAGATGTTGAAATCGGTTTGGTCCTCGGGGGACTTATCCTTGATTATCCCCATCTTGTGTTTCTTCCAACATGAATCATGTATTGGTTCTCAGAAGTACATCAATTTGACATTATGTTGTCTCTGCTTGGGACTAGGTGCAAAAGATGGTATTAGAATTTGGTGTTTCAAAATTGGGGAAATTGTCTTTGGAAGTTCTGACATTTTTAGTGCCTGTCAATTGTTACTAAGCAAACCTGGTTGATGGACAGAACAGCATTGAGAATTTCAAGCTAACCCGGTACCTAATATCAGGTGAGTTATTATATAAAATATGGCTGCTTATATTTTAGTGCATGCTTGGCTTAGCTGTGGATTATAATCTGATGCTGATACTAAATTTTAGAATATATTCTACGGTTTTGTTTATTTTCCCTTCTGTTGCATGGCACTCTTTGTGATTGTTATAGAACTATACCTGAATTCATTGTTTGTAAGTAAAGCATGTAAGTAACTACTAGTATATGCAATTCGCCAATTCCCATGTCATAGTTTGTAGAAACTAGAAACGGCCACCTGTTTATCTGCGCTGGAGGCTCTATTTGCTTCGCATGCGTTGGCCGTACCGTAGACATTTGGAATGAAATCTTGGGTATGATTGTTCAATCAGTCGTCCTGAAGCTGATAATGATGTTTATTTTTTATTTTTCACTCCAATACTTCTGATGTTATTATTTTCACCTCAGTACTTCTGATTTGTACTCTGTCAACATTTCTATGTGTCGGCCTAGGGGGAAAATCATCCGAAATGTGGCTCGCAATAGTTTTACTAAATCCCCCCCCCCCAGTCAAAATATTCCACGATCTTTTACTGGAATTTACATGACACGTGAACTAATTTTAATCAAACGTAACCCTGTTAAGAGTTTTTCATAAATAAAACTATTTGCCTCCTACATCCGGTACACCTCCTATTCGTCATGTTCATGGCGTCTAAGCTTTCATGGCCTCACGGCCACTTGGCTATTTTATTTTCAAAAATGCAAAAATTTGTGAGATATGTATGTACTCCCTCCGTCCCAAAAAAAAGTAGATTAATCTAGGAGGGGATATGATATTTTCTAGTAAAATGAATCTAGACAAAAGATGTACTAGGAGATGTCACATCCTTACCTAGGTTGAGTTTTTTTTTACGGAGAGAATATATTAGAAGCACAAAACAATTTCTTATACAAGATAGGCGATGTACCGTGCCATCCGCAAAGCAAAGGGGCCATTTTGGCATGAGATACCAGATTTTTTTCGATGTTTGGTGTCACTGGCGGTCTACTTCCTCCGTCCTAAAAAAAGGCAACCTAGAAGAGGATGTGACCCCTCCTAGTATAACGAATTTGTACATATCTACAGAAAAAATTATGGAGGGTGCATTACAAATTACTTCTTTTTAAATAGTAATAAAATGTTAAAGTTTAAAAAATAAAAGAAGTTAGTCGGAGGGAGAGGGGGAGAGGGAACGGTGCAGCCGGTGGGGAGAGGAGAGGAGGAGGGGGAGAGGCGGCACCGGATGGGGGGAGGCGGCCGGTGGTGTGGGGGGATGAATCTAGGGTTAGGGTTTTTTTTTTGGTACTAGGGTTTTGATTGATTCGGAACCGATCTGAGCCGTCCATCAAAACGAACGACTCAGATCGATTAAGTGTCAGGTCGACCTCCATTGCCGTACAGCAACACTGCTGGCTGCGTGCAAAACGTGGTTAGATTTTCGGTTACAGCTCACATGGCAAGTGAAAGGAGGAGTAGTGGGAGGTTAATTAGACTTTGGTTGCTTCCTGGGCCGGACGCTTGGTTGCGACCTGAGGAAATCGGGCCGACTCGGTTGCGTGTTGAAGAAGAAAATAGGCTGAAAATGGCCCATAGAGAAAGGAGGATTTTTATTTAAATAAATGCTGAAATGATGTTTGTACTAAGATTTAAAAATTCCAAGAAAATTTCAGAGTGAAGCTAATATGGACAGTTTAATAAAAATTAAATCCAACCATATTATTTTATTTGTTACACTTACTTTAGTTGTAAATTAATTTAACTATATACCTAACTACTTAAGAAATACCCAAATAATTCCAAAAATTTGTATTTGAATTAAATAGATAATGTAAATATTTCTCATCCCTTTGTCAATTTTCTCGTCTTTTCATCTCATTGCGACACACGGACACTTTTTCTAATATAATACTCCAGTATAAGTCTAAATAATTGTGTTTGATCTTTTTTTCTAAATCGGAGGCAACCTAGGAACGCTCACATATCTCTATTACCGATTTCTGGATCCAAACCCTGGATTTTCATTGGGTCACGTGACTCTACCAGAATCAGCCAGAATCAGCGTTACCTCTTCTAAATTCGTGCCACGTGGCCTCCTCTCCCTTCGGCGGCTTTGCCCGCATCCTCGTAAAAACAAGCGAGCGTAAAATCCTTTGCCTCTCCTTTAGGCCTTGTTTGGTTGGGCCGTTCCCGGCCAGGATT
Organism: Oryza sativa Japonica Group; assembly: GCF_034140825.1. Taxonomy (NCBI): domain Eukaryota; kingdom Viridiplantae; phylum Streptophyta; class Magnoliopsida; order Poales; family Poaceae; genus Oryza; species Oryza sativa. The sequence continues at coordinate 10,528,987 of NC_089041.1, forward strand.
GGGGTCCAATCCCCGTCGATCACCCCGGCGAGGAAACAATCCAGGCCCATCCGAAATTGTGTGTTCGGTTAAGCCCAGTCTGGGTTTTACCCCGGCCTATCCCGGCCTTTCCCCCTCACCCAGGCCCGGGAAAAAAATCAACTTCTCGTGTGGCGTGGAAAAATTCCTCACGACGGGAGCCGGGAGGCGACGCGCAACACGCGTAGCGGCAGCACGACGTAGAGGCGATTCGAGGTGGTGCAACGGCGGGGGCGGCGCGACGCGGAGGCGATGGTGACGGCACGGCGCTCTCCTCCGGCCGCCATCTTCTCTCCAGTGAGCACGCAGCCTTTTCCCCTCTCCCCTCCTCTTTCAAAGCTAGGGTTAGGGTTTTCTTCTTTTCTCCCTTTCCCGTCGTCGCCGCGATTCGTCGTCGTCCTCCTCGTATTCTGCTCGATCTGGTGAGTCTTGATCTGGGTGAGAATTAGTGAGTTCTTGATCAGATGGGGAATGAGCTTTTTTTCTTGGTTGGGTGAGGATGAGTTCTTGATTCACCACCACCGCCGCCGCACGTCCTAAACCATATCATTAGTTCTTGATTTGGGCGTGGTGAGTTCTTGATTGCTGCATTTCCCGGAGAGTAAGATCGGAGCTGCGAAGGCTGTACATGGCAATGCAGAATGTAATAACTCTCTGGAGGTTAGAAGAGGGTAACTTGGGCTTTAAACTGTATGATTTCTCTGACATAAAAGATGCAACTAATAATTTCTCAAGTGAAAGTTTGCTTGAAAAAGGTGGTTTTGGATCTGTCTACAAAGTAAGTTCAGATTTCAGAGTCACACTCTATTACCAGTAGCTAGCAAGCAAGTGTTTAGTGTTTTCAAGGCTGAATTGTACTTCCACACGTTCTAATTTCTAGAGAGAGAAACTAGAAGAAGGTTGAGGTGGTCATCCTTTTCTACATTTACGATATATCAGTTATACACTTGAGTCTGAAACTTTGTGCATTATAATGTTCACTGGTTTTATTTTATGTATGTACAGCAAGAAATGGATTGTTGCATTAGTTCAGTTCAACATGTTTTCATAAGATTATACTTCTTGTCATGTGCAACATGTTTAAGAACGCTGAAAGTTGACAAGATATTAATTTTTGTGATGTGAATATAATAATTCCTCTGTCAATTTGTTTCTGTCTAAAGTGTTATTATGAATATTAATCATGCGTGATGAAGATGATCATTTACAACTAGCTTATATGCTATTTTTAGAAGAAAAAAAAATCATTTTTTGTTTGTGTGGCATGGCAAAAGGCAATGCTTGCATAAGTTCCTCGAAGTACTGTAGATTAAAGTTAATGGTATTTGTGTATACCAATGTCACCATATGGATGCATGGGGGAATAGGAGCATGTTGCTTAATTTTTGGATCATTATTCTGAACATGGTTAAACTTCAGAAAATTGCAATTAGTTTGTATGGTCTTCCATACAACTATATTAGATAATGCTTAATTTTTAGTTGTTATAATCTACCTCTCTTTGGGGTTACCCACAAGTAGTTGTCAATTGCTGGAATTTTAAATTACCATATACATATCCTCAATCAGCTCTATTATGGTCTTAAATAATTTTTCGTAATTCTCCTGTGATGATAGTTGGAGAAGATGCTGATGATGGTGTAAATTATGGAACTGGAAGGCTGTAAGGATCTTTTTGTTGCAGGGGCACTGAAGGATCAATTATGCATCTGCACTGCACTTCTTTCACTATGTCTAAAATATTTATTAAGCATAGACTGTAGAAGCTAGGACTGATCGATATTCTAACATATTCTAACTTATATTAGATAATGCTATGTTTCGACTGAAAAGCAAAAGTGACATTTGATGTTCATTGGAGATTACAGTAAGAGTAAATTGCACCCATGGTACAATAACTCGGCAGGTGGGTGCGATATAATGCAAGATCTTGCGAATTGAACATTTGAGTACAATAACTTGACAAGTGGGTGCATTCTAGTACAAGAACTACAATTTATAGTATTTTGGTGCGTCAACTTGGCTAAGCATATGCTAGGTGAGTTTTTTCACGATGTCAATATGCCATTACACAATATTCCTACGGATATTACCTTATAATATTGAATTTAATCTTCAAGAATTATACTGCATATACAATTTAATCTTCAAGTTTTTTTTTTTTTGCTTTCTTCACCATCTCAAATATCAACCGAAATATAATAATTCTACATCCAATTTTATTAACTTTCAGTTATCGGTTATTAGAATAAATATATAAATATGATTATACAAATCCATGCTAGAATATGGTCAAAATAAAAACTCAAAAAATTAAAATGCTCCAAATAATTAAGTTGTCATGTAACTTCTTAATTTATTGTATCAAAATCGTACCTACTTGCAAGTTGTTGTATCTATACGATCACTTATAAAGTTCTTATACTAAATTACACCTTTCTACCAAGTTGTTGCACTAGAACGCTCATTTCTCAAGTTATTACACCAAATTACACCACCTATCAAGTTGTTGCATGTAATTACTCTACGGAGTATATTTTGTTTGTACGATAAGATATTATCAAATTCCGTTGCTATGTTTGATAAGATATTATGGAGCGACAGGCCTGTCGCTCCATAATCCCCATACCTAAACAGAGAAAAGTTCGCACTTCTCCCCCTCTCGCACGCGCCTCGCCGCCGCCGCATCGCATCCCCTCGTCGTCGCAGCCGCTACCTCCTCCGCTTAGTCGCCTCCCCCCCACCCCGGCACCCCCACCTCTCCTCTCCGCCTCGCTGTTGCCTCTTCCATGATGTCCCTAGTGAGAGCACGGCGAGGGCATCTCCTCAGACCTCACACATGCCGGCGAGCCGCCATCTGCTCCTCGTCGTTGCTGGATGGGGAGGAAGAACTCGGTGACCTCCTCGGCGCCCACGCCGTCGCCGAACGCCGATGAGGTCCAGCAGGAGATGGCCGTGGGCCGCTCGGCGTCGGCCAGGATCCGCGACCGGGCGTCTCGTTCGCTGCTGGGGCAGGAGCCATACATGACAATGTAACTTATTCTTCTCATGATTTTGCTGGGTGAATAGCAAATGATTTTGCTTTTTTGCTCCAGTAAATGGGAAAATTGCTCTGGTTACTGAGCAATTAGGGAGTTGATCTGGTTGATTTTGTTTTGGTGGAACATAGAAGAAGCTGTCGGTGGAAGAGAAGTGCTTTTCACTGCATAGTAGCTGATTTATGCTAGATTTATGAGCGCGCAGCTGTTCTTGAGTTTTGGCCCTCTTGTTCAGCTATTCATTCAGAAGCTGTCACCGAAGAAAGTTGTTGAGCTTAGACTCACTGATTTATAAGCACATTGCTCTGGGAAAATTTATAAGCACATAGCGCCTCCTCTGCTCCTCACATTGCTCTGGTAAAATTTATAAACATAAAATTTATAAGCTTCCTGTTTAGCAAGCAGACTCATCGGTGTGTCACATTCAGAAGATACCAGCACATTCCAACTGGAACCTAGATCTGTTGGCCTATTGCATCATGTACAGGCAAGTCTGAAAACTAAATAAGGGTAAAACCGTCTTTTCTCCTCTAGTTAACACCATCAAGTGTAAAAACTAATGGAAGTGCTACATAGGGAAGGGAAATTTTGAGGGTGCATAGATAGAGAACTTTTGAAGTTTGGGTGGTAGAGATAGAAGAACAACTTTTTTTTTATACTACATAGGGAATTTTCTCTACAATATATCAGTTTGCGAGGGGTACGGCGACGGAGATAGTGGCAGGCCTGCTCATTGGAGGACAGCACCTCACCGTCGTCAGAGCTCATCGTTGCTGCCCAGCTCCTCCTACTCTCTAGGTCAGCCCAAACGGATGATTATCGGCTCTGGGTTCTCTATTCGGAGGCAAATGCTGGCCAACATTCAAAGATTCATCTGCTCGGTAGGCATTTATTTTCCATGTAAATAAATCTTCAAACTCTCTTCATCGTTGATTGTTAATTGCTTTACTGCTTTGAATGACACAACCAGATTTGGAGTACGAAACCACCTCGCCATCACAGGCATACTGCCTGCCATGTGGACTTCGATTATAAATCTACCTCGCCATCGCGCCCATACTGTTCGGTGTGGTGTCGATGCTCCTGTTGAGAAGTAGCGCAATTGGTTGGTTGCTTACTTAGGCTTAATATTGGGTTAATGTAGATATGACCCTATGGCCTTTTATTGTCTTTATTTTAAAATATATATATATATTCTGAAATACAGGAAGTATATTTTGTCCCAAACTAAATACATCACAGTAACAGCATGGTTGCCTTTTTTCTTAGATTATTTTTTCTTCAACTCAACATTAGGGAACTACCTGTTGGTATTAAAATTTTACACTAATAATTAAATAAGTCAACTTATAAAGCGATTCATATAAGGATGTAATCTAACTCAATTTATTTAAAGATTGTTTTGTGTTGCTCAAACCTACAATTATGATGCATTAATAATTTTGTACAAGATCATCGGCTTCATGATATACACTTATGTAAGACTTGTACATATCAATGTAGTTTTTAAGACATTTATGAACTGTGTTTTGAAACAATCATGTTTTCAAATTATCACCTTGCAATAAATAACTATTGCTACCTAGCAAGGTGAGAATGTATAGCCACCTCCTCAAGGATGGTTAAAAAAAAGATCCTTTTTACGGTTCTTGTAGAGCTACACATCTGGTTTAAATTTGTGGTATCTGCTATCATCCAGGAGGTATGATACTATGTACATCTTCGAGGCCTGTAAAAAGGCTTTTTGTTTGTAAATAATCACCTTTTCTCTATAGAAATGTGATACATGCCTTAATTTGTGTTTACTTGTACTGATGATATCTGGTCTTTGTCTACCAGGATTTTATAGTAATAATGGTTAATTATTTGATGATTTCATGTAATGATGGACTTAGTCAATTGCGAGCTATAATAAGATGCCAAAAAATCCCTATTTTTGAAAATTCATGAGGAAAGCACTTTCTAATTTCTGACTCTTAACACGGTATTTGTGAAATTTCAGCTTTGATCTGTTTGAGACCAATTAAACTCTACTAGCAAATTTCATGCCTGATGTCGACATCAAGCTTCCATCTGCTTTTGGTATGCCAACATTTCCTTGGATATTTATTATCATAACATCATCTCTTCAAGCTCTTAACAATTTGATCAATAGGTTATAACTTCTATATAGAATTTACATTTATCTTTTATTTTTGAATTATATTATATTACTCTAAGTTGTATATGCCAACTAATATAATATTGATATCCAATTGCAGGTTATATTATTAATTAGAACTATCCGATTTACCTCATTTCTTTATTTTGATTTAGGAGTAACTGGTGGTCTTTTCTGAGCACGACTGAACCCACCATTTGATAATTTTGAAATCTTCCCTATACATCCGTTTGTGGAAGCAAATGCTGAGGACTCCAGTGTTGGTGCTGGATCAAAGGAATATGTGCACACGCTCATTCAGTGTGGCACAACGGAAGAAAAAGACTGATTATTGTTCAAGGCTTGAAGAGAGAATACAGCCAGAACAAAATATTCTAGGATCTAGAAAAGGAATTTGGCTGTAATGTTACTGTGGTCCATGATTCAGAGCTAGGAGGTACAAAATAGCACGTATATTGTGTTGTATCCAAGTTGTTTGGTGTGAATGTGTATAATAATGAATGGTCTGCTATATATGTTTGTAGGTCATTCAGATTCAAGGTGATCAACGTAAAAATGTTTTGATATTTCAGTACTTTGAAATACATTTCCTTGCAGTACAATTTGACAAGTGTAATTCTCTGCCTTTCTGCATCCATGTTGAGTCCTATATAAACGGCAACTTTATGAGTTGACTTTGAAATTTATAGAACTGACTCATTTGAATGGTATAATTCCATAGGTAACCTGCTTAATGATGAGAAACATAGATATCAACAGTTGATTTCAATGGTGTCACGTCCTGATAAATTCATCCCGAAATAAAAATCATTCTCTAAATGGAATAATAGAATTAATTAAAATTCGAAAAGAAATTAGCAAACATTAAAATGCGTACAAGAAAATTTCGAATGTGGCCCGGAGAATTTTCGTTAAATTCTCCTTGGTCTAAAATGAGCCCTCAAATTTTACTTAAATTTTCCGAGCACCGAAAATATTTATTAAGCAACAACAACTATTATCAAAGTTTATTAAAAAGAAAAACCTAAAAATAATCCTCCTTCCTCCTTTGGGCCAAATCTGGCCCAAAATCCACTCTCTCTCTCTCGGCCCACGCCCAAAGTCCTTCCCTCCTCCCTCTCTTTTTCCTTCTCTCTCTCTTGGGCCGCCCTCCCTCCTTCCCCTCGGCCCAGCTCCCTCCTCCTCCCTCTCCCTCCCGGGCTGCCTCTCCCTCCTCTCCTCCTGGGCCGGCTCCGGGCCCAAGCCGAGCGGCGCCCTCCCGCCCGTGCCGCGCACGTGCGTGCGCTGACCGCGCGCCTGGCCACGTGGGTCCCACGCGCCGGGTCGTCGTCCTCCTCCCGCCCGGCCTCCTCTCTCTCTCCCGAAAACCTAGCGCCATTCCTCCCCAAAATCCACGCGATTCAAACCGGGAATTCCAAAATTGATTAGGGGGAATTAATCCCCTTTCCTTCCTCTTCAATTCCACCCCAATTTCCCCCTTGATTCGTGCCCCCAATCATCGAGAATGCCCGCGCCAACCCCGGCCACCTTCCATGGCCGCTGGCCGCCTTTTCCACCGTCGTTTCGCCCTCTCCCGTGGCCGGCTCCCTCCCCGCGCCTATAAAATGAAATCCCCTCGCTCCGTTCTATCGTTTTAGCCCCCTCCCGCGCTCCCCCGTCGCCTCACCACCCCTCCCCGCCTCCTCCCTCTCTCTCTCCGAGCGCCGACCACCTCCAGCCGCCTCTGCTGTCGAGCCCGTGCGCCGGCCGGCCGCGCCATCTCCTCCCTCAGCGTCGCACCTGCTTCCCCTCCACCGGCGTCGCCTCCGTTTCGCGCGGAGACCACCGGAGGCGTGTTCCCGCTGGCGTCCAATGGCATCGCCACCACTGCACCACCTCCCGTCGGCCGTTCGCCGCGCCTAAAGCGTTGGCCGACGCTGCTATCCCCTCCCTCGGCACGGTGACATCGCCATCAACCCCGACCGCTGCCCGTCTTCGTCCGGAGACCGCCGCCGCCACGCCGGCCTCTCCTTCCTCCTCGTCAACATCGGCTTCGGCAGCCACTTCCGCCGTGCCCATGCGCCGGCCGATGTCACCATCTCCACCTCTGGCATTATAGCGGCAAGGTCGCCCTCAGCCTCGCCTCCCCTTCGACCGAACCCCACCGGTGTTCGTCGTCGTCGTCTCCGTCCGACATCGCCATCCCCTCCTCCGGTTGGCCGTTCCTCCTCGCCGGCTCATCGTCTCGCGGCACCACCTCCGTCGTCGGATTCGCAGCGGCGTGTTCCGCGCCGTCCTCGCCTCCGTGCAGCTGCTGCCGGCTGCCTCGTCGCCTCCTCGCCGGCCCCGGTCGTCGTTGCGTCGTCCTCTCGTCGTTCCCGGTCGTAGTGGTGTTCGTCCCTCCGTCAAGCCGTTCGCGTTCGTCGTCCGCGTTACGTCAAGTGAGCCGCTGCAGCCCCGTCGTCGTCTTCGTCATCGCCTCCGCGTTGCCAAGCGTTGCGCCGGCCGCGTCCCGCCTTCGTGCAAGGATCGCCGCCGAAGTCGTTCCCTCGCCGTTCGCCTCCGTCGTCCCCGAGCCGTCTCCGCCGCGCTCATTCGTCATTGTCGTTCCCACGCCTCGTCGCGTGGTGGTAAGGATCCGTCCTCTCGCTGCCTCGTCCTAGTCCTTTCGGTGTCGCCCGTGCCCGTTGTGCGGTTGTTGACCCCGGTACCCGTGTACTGGTGTCGGTAGTCGTTCGCTTGTGCGTGTGGTGACCGTGTTAGTGTGCCCGCTCGGTAGCCGCGTGGTTTCCACGTGTGCAGGCCGTGTGGTGTCTAGTGGAGTCCGTTTGTCGGCCACTCGCCTCGGTTGACACACGGGATCCGCTTCCGTCGACCCGTGGACCGTCTCTGTGTACTCGGTCTACTGTGGTCCCTTAGGTTGACATGTGGGGTCCACATGTCAACGACGCAGCCTTCTTGTCTTTTCCAGGCTAGCGCTTATACATGTTTTATAATTGCAAAACCTAATCACAATAATCCGTAAATCTCCATGTAACAGCATTAAACTTCGGATGATCATATCTTGGTCATACGAACCCCAAATCAACCCGTTCAAGTCTCCTAATGTTTGTTACAACCTAAAGAACCGTGTGCTTTCTTTTTATGTATTGTTATTGCTTCTTTATAGGCTTGTAGCTTTGCTTGTGTGCTTCACGTAGCTTCTGTCGTTCCGAAGGTTCTCGAAGCGTGGTTTGCAGTCGTCGCCGAAGGTTCAGAAGGCCGTTCTCTCTGAGCAAGGCAAGTCGCATCATCCTTGAGCACATTGAATCCCAGTTTATGAAATTATTTTGATTTAAATTAATGCATTATCGCTTTATTTAAATTCTCGCGTTATCATTGTTTTATTTAGCCATGCCTATTTATCTTTGGTACGACCTTATTATTACTACTATCATTATTATTACCTTGTTCACCCTAGGAAAATAAAACCCCAACTAGTGGGTACTCTATTTATGGTTCCACTAGTATGAATTTAGGTAGATGCTTCGCTGTTTAATTAGGCAACACTAGGTGGTTTTATAACTTTAGACTTTGGGAATTCTCATATCACTTGGATACTATGGAATGGTTGGCTTATGGTGGAATTGGACATACCCCTCTTTTCCTCTTTCAAAACCCCTAAAACCTGTTTTCCGGTGGGGTTTGGGTGCATTCCAGTTGTGGGAAGTAGCACCCCGGCCAATATAAGGATTAAGCTCGGGCCTCTATTGCAAAGCACTACCGTACTAACCACATGTCTAATGGGTAAGGCTTAACTCGGTACTCAGTCTACTCCTGAACAAAAGGACACGTATAGAGATGGATGAAGTCGTTGCGACGATGGATATCTCTGAGGCAAATGAAGGCTACACGAGCTGTGGCTCGGTAATCGAGATGTCTAGGCAAATGAAGACTACACGGGTCGGTGCCCGTTAGTCGAGATGCCATGGCACTGGACTAGTACGCGGGTGGTCTCACCCTTATGCGTGTGGCGCACCCGGTCTAGATCCTGTTGCTAGGGGCTCAATCCTGGCCTGCCTGTCCCGGGATACCGGCCGTAGGCAGGGTTGGGTCGGTACTTTTGTTCACGGCTAGGATGGGTGAAGGGTTATGTCACATGTTTATGACGGGTTCCAAGGCCATGGAATGCGGAGTAAAGATGTGTCTTGTGGTTAAAGATGTACACCTCTGATCAGAGTAAATCTATTCGAATAGCCGTGCCCTCGGATATGGGCAAGCCTAGCAATGTACCCAAGTTAGTGGTTTAATTCTTAAAATTTGCCTAACAACTAAAATATGGATTGGTTGGCCTGGGTTGGCTTGGGACGAGCTGGGACCCAGGTCGGGTTGCCAGTTCGGTCTGAATTATCGTAGGCCTTGGGTTAAGGCAGGTTCGTGTGGGTCCACGGCCTTGATTAATAATACTGTGTAACTCTAGGATCGTCTTTATAAAATAGCTTTGGGCAATTAATTGACTTTTAAATGCTGTTTACTGCCAAACTTAACCCCTATATTATTACCCCTTGTACCCCCTTGCATTAATCATGCATCTCCCGGTGTGACTTGCTGAGTATGGTGGTTGTACTCATTCTTGCTCTATCTTTCCCCCCTTCAGTAAGAGAAGCTTTGGAGAAGAAGTCTTAGGTGGAGTCCTGGCTTATACCCCAGTTGAGCGCCTGTGAAGATGGAGCCGTAGGCCCGCTAGTCCGCTGCTGTTTATTTTTGATTGTCAGGCCTGAAGTGCCTTTGTAATAATGTAAATATTATCGATATAATAAAGATGTGCCTTTTGTATCATATTTGTTTGGTGTACCCCGGCTTTTCCTGGGACGGGGATTAATACACTAGCGTTCGGGAAAAGGCAATTTTCTCGGTCGCGACAAGCTGGTATCAGAGCCATCTCGACTGTAGGATAAGCCAAGTGGATAAAACCTAAGGACATATTTTATAAATGAAACTATTTGCGAAAGTTCCTTTTTTTTTCTCCTTCCCTAATGCTATTTGCAAAATGTTTACTCCTTTCTTTCTTCTTCGGATTTCAACTAGTACTAGTTGGTCAGCTTTGTGAAGAAGAAGATGTCGTCAGTTGTCTGCTGAAGCTCTAGAAGGCTGTTGGATCCGTTAGCAAAGCAAAGGAAGCAGTGAAGCCAGATGTGAAGCAAGAGTGAAGATCTTGGAGAACCAGTCACAGAACCTAAGCCGCCCTCTAGGGTAGTGTGGTTAGTCGTGTGTTCTTTTGCTTGTGTGTGTAGTGCGTGGTTTGCATCGGTGGGTTGTGATGTAACCATGCTAGGTTGTTTGCTTAATCAACTTGCAGAATAAGTGAAACAAACAACACATCAACAAGAAGAGTTAGTTCCTTTAAGGTCTTGTCCCTAGTTCTGGTCTATTCTTTCCTTGTATGCTTCCCCTCTCAACCTCTACCTTGTGACAGATGGATAACACTGGTAACAAAGGCTATGGGAATGATGGATCCGATGACTCAAGAACCCAAGCCAATGGGAATGAGAAAAGCATCAACGAAACCTCGCCAGAGCTAATCCAAATTGTGGTTAACCAAACCAACATCTTGGCAACAGCATTTCAACTATTACAGAATTGGTACAACCCAGCAGGGGCAACCAACGTTCAAGTACCTACAGTCCAGCAACAGTACAAGTTATCAGAATTTCTCAAAACTGAGCCTCCAACCTTTGCCATTACCGTCGATCCTATGGAAGCCAGTGATTGGTTGCGCACAGTCGAGAAGAAGCTGGGGTTGATTCAGTGCACAGACCAGGAGCGGGTTGTCTTCGCAACTCATCAGTTGGTTGGACCGGCTTCAGAATGGTGGGATAGCTACAAAGCATCACGACCAGAAGGACATACCATCACCTGGGGCGAGTTTTCAGCTGTATTCAAGAGATCACATGTTCCCGCAGGAATGATCACACTGAGAAAACGAGAGTTCCGCTACCTGAAGCAAGAAGATTTGACCGTCACAGAGTACCTGCACGAGTTCCATCGTTTGGCTTACTATGCACCAGAAGATGTGGAAACGGATGAAGACAAACAAGAGAAGTTTCTCCAGGGGTTAAAAGATGAGCTTGTAGTGCAACTACTCCTAGAGGATTATGAAGATTTTGAGAAACTTGTGGACAAAGCCATGCAACTCGAAAGTGAGCATAATCGGATGACGAACTGCAAGAGAAGGATTGTCAACATCCCAGTATTTCCACTGAGCCACTTCAGATCACCGGATCTTCTGTTGCGCATCAAGAGTTCCTACCCCAAGAAGATGGACACAATGCAGACAACAACATTAGCAATACTAATGCTGATGATACCACCAACAACCATGGTTCTTGCCCCATTCATGACCACTTGGATCAAGAGTGCAATGTCAACAGCATTCACCAAGATATCGATGATAGTATCAATGAAGGCACCCAGAATGACAACCCTAGCAATTTTGACTCTGAGAAAGACTCCAATGGTGATAGCAACTATGGTACCACTGATGCCAATGTTAGCAAGGATTTCCAACCACCAATTCCAACTCCAAGTCAGAATGATCGTTCCCAGACGGACAACTCAGTAAAGAAGACATTAATTTGTTACAACTGCAAAGAACCAGGTCATTTCTCCAGAGATTGTCCACAACCGAAGCATAACCTGCGTCATCACTCTGGCCATTATGCAAGAAGAAGACAAGTCACTCGCCTTGTGGTCACTAGAGCAAACGCCATACCTGTGAGGCCTCGTGTTAATCATAACCCATAGCAGAAACAATGTACCGATGCTAAGCACCTTTCCTTTTTTTAGGCAGTGCTTAGTATTCATGTAATAAGGGAGAAATGTGTAATACAGACAAGATCTATGGGGATTCTTTTGGAAGATGCGGATATGTGATTATGTGCGTAATTGTTTACTGACAAAGGAGACCTAGGGTCTCATATCCGTAAGCTCATAATCTATGATAAATCAAGTAACCTAGTTGTTGATAGAAAAGAAAATGAAGCGATCTGTGTTAGATTAAAAAGCCAAAGAGACTTTTGTTTGGACTAAGAGTTTCAGATGTGTCTTCTTTGGATCAAAGGCAACAACCGCCAGTCTAGCTTTTGACGAACCACTTGAAGGTTTCTCTGAAAGGCAGCAGGCTCAAGTACCACATCGTCACCAGAATCATCCACAACTCTCGGAGTGAAGAGTACTTAATTGACAAAGGTCAAAAGATGATTGATAGAAGATATCGAAAAAGATGTTTATTACCGGGCAAAGAAGTAGGTCGAAAGGTGATTGATAAGAGAAATCGAGAAAGAACACATCAAGGTAAAAGGTGTAAAGGAATACGTTAAATGCTAACTGAGGACAACATGAAGAGAATAGTGGGAAGTGAACCCAATGTAAAGAAAGTGAATCCGAGTTGCTTGTTCGTGAGAGCTATTCCCAGTTATGAACCAAGTGATATGTTCAAAGATAATCTACAGAGTCAAGATTAAAAATCACATCCAACAAAGAAGTTTCAGATTTGGCAGGTCAATAATCAGAAAAATACAAGTCCAGCAGTAAAGACATTTGGGAAGACATCAAAGCATGTCGAGTGGGATAAGTTGGTTCTCTTGAGAAACATAATTCAAAGTTAGAATGGTCGACCCTCGCGGCGATTAGCAGAAGTTTCTAGCACCCGGAGACCAGGAAAGCTAAAATGAGGCAGTTAGTGGCAAGTTGTCAATCTTGGTACCCTTGGTAAGTGGGATATCATAGTCGAAAGCATTTGGTGGTAAGCTGGAAGGAAACGCCAAGCATGGTATTCTCATGATGACAAGCATGGTATCCTAGTAATGACAAGCAGGTATCGACGTATAACGTGAAGTGGGTAACTTGTATGAGGTTGACACCAAGGATATGAACTATGAGAAGTTCTGGAACGGAAGCATCATTAAACTACCGCAACCTAGTCTGAGTCAGCTAAAAGGTGCGCCCTGGTTCAAGTCAGGTGAAGAGAAGATTCCATCTGCAACAAAAGATCGAGCCAAGCAGTCCAGAGTGGAGAAGTTTTGCTGGGTAAGTTTGTTATAGAAGACGCAACGGAAGAAGTCAGAAAAGAAGAGAAAACCGCCCAACCTATCTTCTTGCTAGCCTCCTCGAATCTCGGGGACGAGATTCCTATAAGGGGGGTGGATTTGTCACGTCCTGATAAATTCATCCCGAAATAAAAATCATTCTCTAAATGGAATAATAGAATTAATTAAAATTCGAAAAGAAATTGGCAAACATTAAAATGCGTACAAGAAAATTTCGAATGTGGCCCGGAGAATTTTCGTTAAATTCTCCTTGGTCTAAAATGAGCCCTCAAATTTTACTTAAATTTTCAGAGCACCGGAAATATTTATTAAGCAACAACAACTATTATCAAAGTTTATTAAAAAGAAAAACCTAAAAATAATCCTCCTTCCTCCTTTGGGCCAAGTCTGGCCCAAAGTCCTCTCTCTCTCTCTCTCGGCCCGCGCCCAAAGTCCTTCCCTCCTCCCTCTCTTTTTCCTTCCCTCTCTCTCTCTTGGGCCGCCCTCCCTCCTTCCCCTCGGCCCAGCTCCCTCCTCCTCCCTCTCCCTCCCGGGCTGCCTCTCCCTCCTTTCCTCCTGGGCCGCCTCCGGGCCCAAGCCGAGCGGCGGCCTCCCGCCCGTGCCGCGCACGTGCGTGCGCTGACCGCGCGCCTGGCCGCGTGGATCCCACGCGCCGGGTCGTCGTCCTCCTCCCGCCCGGCCTCCTCTCTCTCTCTCCCGGAAACCTAGCGCCATTCCTCTCCAAAATCCACGCGATCCGGGAATTCCAAAATTGATTAGGGGGAATTAATCCCCTTTCCTTCCTCTTCAATTCCCCCCCCCAATTTCCCCCTTGATTCGTGCCCCCAATCGTCGGGAACGCCCGCACCAACCCCGGCCACCTTCCATGGCCGCCGGCCGCCTTTTCCGCCGCCGTTCCGCCCTCTCCCGTGGCCGGCTCCCTCCCCGCGCCTATAAAATGAAATCCCCTCGCTCCGTTCTATCGTTTTAGCCCCCTCCCGCGCTCCCCCGTGGCCTCACCACCCCTCCCCGCCTCCTCCCTCTCTCTCTCCGAGCGCCGGCCACCTCCAGCCGCCTCTGCTGTCGTGCCCGTGCGCCGGCCGGCCGCGCCGTCTCCTTCCTCGGCGTCGCAGCTGCTTCCCCTCCACCGGCATCGCCTCCGTTTCGCGCGGAGACCACCGGAGGCGTGTTCCCACCGGCGTCCAGTGGCATCGCCGCCACTGCACCGCCTCCTGTCGGCCGTTCGCCGCGCCTAAAGCGTTGGCCGACGCTGCTGTCCCCTCCCTCGGCACGGTGACGTCGCCATCAACCCCGACCGCTGCCCGTCTTCGTCCGGAGACCGCCGCCGCCGCGCCGGCCTCTCCTTCCTCCTCGTCGACGTCGCCTTCGGCAGCCCCTACCGCCGTGCCTGTGCGCCGGCCGACGTCGCCATCTCCACCTCCGGCATCGCAGCGGCAAGGTCGCCCTCGGCCTCGCCTCCCCTTCGACCGAACCCCGCCGGTGTTTGTCGTCGTCGTCTCCGTCCGACGTCGCCATCCCCTCCTCCGGTCGGCCATTCCTCCTCGCCGGCTCATCATCTCGCGGCGCCACCCTCCGTCGTCGGATTTGCAGTGGCGTGTTCCGTGCCGTCTTCGCCTCCGTGCAGCTGCTGCCGGAAGCCTCGTCGCCTCCTCGCCGGCCCCGGTCGTCGTTGCGTCGTCCTCTCGTCGTTCCCAGTCGTCGTGGCGTTCGTCCCTCCGTCAAGCTGTTCGCGTTCGTCGTCCGCGTTCCGTCAAGTGAGCCGCTGCAGCCCCGTCGTTGTCTTCGTCCTCGCCTCCGCGTCGCCAAGCGTTGCGCCGGCCGCGTCTCGCCTTCATGCAAGGATCGCCGCCGAAGTCGTTCCCTCGCCGTTCGCCTCCGTCGTCCCCGAGCCGTCTCCGCCACGCTCGTTCATCGTTGTCGTTCCCACGCCTCGTCGCGTGGTGGTAAGGATCCGTCCTCTCGCTGCCCCGTCCTAGTCCTTTCGGTGTCGCCCGTGCCCGTTGTGCGGTTGTTGACCCCGGTACCCGTGTACTGGTGTCGGTAGTCGTTCGCTTGTGCGTGTGGTGACCGTGTTAGTGTGCCTGCTCGGTAGCCGCGTGGTTTCCACGTGTGCAGGCCGTGTGGTGTCTCGTGGAGTCCTTTTGTCGGCCACTCGCCTCAGTTGACACACGGGATCCGCTTCCGTCGACCCGTGGACCGTCTCTGTGTACTTGGTCTACTGTGGTCCCTTAGGTTGACTTGTGGGGTCCACATGTCAACGGCGCAGCCTTCTTGTCTTTTCCAGGCTAGCGCTTATATATGTTTTATAATTGCAAAACCTAATCACAATAATCCGTAAATCTCCATGTAACAACATTAAACTTCGGATGATCATATCTTGGTCATACGAACGCCGAATCAACCCGTTCAAGTCTCCTAATATTTGTTATAACCTAAAGAACCGTGTGCTTTCTTTTTATGTATTGTTATTGCTTCTTTATAGGCTTGTAGCTTGTCTTGTGTGCTTCGCGTAGCTTCTGTCGTTTCGAAGGTTCTCGAAGCATGGTTTGCAGTCGTCGCCGAAGGTTCGGAAGGCCGTTCTCTCTGAGCAAGGCAAATCGCATCATCCTTGAGCACATTGAATCCCAGTTTATAAAATTATTTTGATTTAAATTAATGCATTATCGCTTTATTTAAATTCCCGCGTTATCATTGTTTTATTTAGCCATGCCTATTTATCTTTGTTACGACCTTATTATTACTACTATCGTTATTTTTACCTTGTTCACCCTAGGAAAATAAAACCCCAACTAGTGGGTACTCTATTTATGGTTCCACTAGTATGAATTTAGGTAGATGCTTCACTGTTTAATTAGGCAACACTAGGTGGTTTTATAACTTTAGACTTTGGGAATTCTCATATCACTTGGATACTATGTGATGGTTGGCTTATGGTGGAATTGGACATACCCCTCTCTTCCTCTTTCAAAACCCCTAAAACCTGTTTTCCAGTGGGGTTTGGGTGCATGCCAGTTGTGGGAAGTAGCACCCCGGCCAATATAAGGATTAAGCTCGGGCCTCTATTGCAAAGCACTACCGTACTAACCACATGTCTAATGGGTAAGGCTTAACTCGGTGCTCAGTCTACTCCTGAACAAAAGGACACGGATAGAGATGGATGAAGTCGTTGCGACGATGGATATCTCTGAGGCAAATGAAGGCTACACGAGCTGCGGCTCGGTAATCGAGATGTCTAGGCAAATGAAGACTACACGGGTCGGTGCCCGTTAGTCGAGATGCCATGGCACTGGACTAGTACGCGGGTGGTCTCACCCCTACGCGTGTGGCGCACCCGGTCTAGATCCTGTTGCTAGGGGCTCAATCTTGGCCTGCCTGTCCCGGGATACCGGCCGTAGGCAGGGTTGGCTCGGTACTTTTGTTCACGGCTAGGATGGCTGAAGGGTTATGTCACATGTTTACGACGGGTTCCAAGGCCTTGGAATGCGGAGTAAAGATGTGTCTTGTGGGTAAAGATGTACACCTCTGATCAGAATAAATCTATTCGAATAGCCGTGCCCTCGGATATGGGCAAGCCTAGCAATGTACCCTAGTTAGTGGTTTAATTCTTAAAATTTGCTTAACAACTAAAATATGGAATGGTTGGCCTGGGTTGGCTTGGGACGAGCTGGGACCCAGGTCGGGTTGCCAGTTCAGTCTGAATCATCGTAGGCCTTGGGTTAAGGCAGGTTCGTGTGGGTCCACGGCCTTGATTAGTAATACTGTGTAACTCTAGGATCGTCTTTATAAAATAGCTTTGGGCAACTAAGTGACTTTTAAATGCAGTTTACTGCCAAACTTAACCCCTATATTATTACCCCTTGTACCCCCTTTCATTAATCATGCATCTCCCGGTGTGACTTGCTAAGTACGGTGGTTGTACTCATTCTTGCTCTATCTTTCCCCCCTTCAGTAAGAGAAGCTTTGGAGAAGAAGTCTTAGGTAGAGTCCTAGCTTATACCCCAGTTGAGCGCCTGTGAAGATGGAGCCGTAGGCCCGCTAGTCCGCTGTTGTTTATTTTTGATTGTCAGGCCTGAAGTGCCTTTGTAATAATGTAAATATTATCGATATAATAAAGATGTGCCTTTTGTATCATGTTTGTTTGGTGTACCCCGGCTTTTCCTGGGACGGGGATTAATATACTAGCGTTCGGGAAAAGGCAATTTTCTCGGTCGCGACAAATGGTCAAATCAAACTCAAATAAAAAGGTCAAGCTCCCTTCGACGATCCTCGTTGATCAGCCGTACAAACATCATACATGGATTAGGAAACCGTTGCGCCGCTCAGTTTATCCATAAAAATTAGCATATATGGGGACAATATTGTCTAATAGAAAATGTCTAATAGAATTCAACTTTTCTTGAGGAAAATGTCTAATAGAATAGAACAAATCACTATAGATATCATCGAAATAATCTATAAATATTACGTGCATGCACAAGCTGTAAAAAATATCAACCCTGCTATCCGTCCGACGCAAATCATCCGACTAGCATCCGACTGAAACGGCGACAACGAACAACATGACGGCGTGAGACGACTCTATTATCTATATATGAATCGGTCCAACGCCATGCAAGCAGCCCATTCCTGCACGGCTACACCATATGCAAGCCCATATACAAGTCTAGACTCCAAGCCCAAACTCAGGAAGACTCCACGACACTTCTGCCGGAGTTTTGGTCGATCTGAATCACTGCGTGCTAACTTCAATCTCAACGTTCTCTTGTAATGTTTTCACAGCTGCAGCTGCTCATTTTCCAGACAAGTTTTTTTACCCTTTTAATATACTCCTCTGTTTCAGGTTATAAGTCGTTTTGACATTGATCAAAGTTAAACTGTTTGAAGTTTGACAAAGTTTGTAGAAAAAGTAGTAACATTTTCAACCCAAGATATTGTAAATATTACTATATTTATCTATAAACTTAGTTAAATTTAAAATAGTTTAACTTTTAATCAAAGTCAAAACGACTTATAATATGAAACAAAAATATTTTTTTTGAAGCAAATGACAGCAGGAGATCTGCTGGATATATTAGAAGTATTAGAAATAACAGGTTGGTATATACCACAGTTTCAAGTTCTATTTTTATGCCTATAACAGGTTGCATTTAACAAAATATAAGGCTGTGTTTAGATCAAGGGGTGCAAAGTTTTGGCGTGTCACATTGGATATGTAGGCATACATTTAAAGTATTAAACGTAGACTAGTAACAAAAAATTTACATAATCCACTTGTAAATTATGAGACGAATTTATTAAGCCTAATTAATCCGTCATTAGCAAATATTTACTGTAGCACCACATTATCAAATCATGGACTAATTAAGCTTAAAAAATTCATCTCGCAATTTACACGCAGTCCGCGTAATTAGTTATTTTTTTTGTCTAAATTTAATATTACATACATGTGTCAAACGTTCGATGTGATAGGGTGTAAAGTTTTGGCATTAGATCTAAATAGGCCCTAAATGCAGTGATGTCCAAAACCACAAGCATAGTTTCTAATTTGTCACGACCGGAAATAACCCAACGGGCATTCCTTACGTGCGTGCATTATTCCTTGTCCCAGGAGGCAAGGTACACCAAAGTTGATACAATTCAGAGTTTAACAAGCGGAAGCGTAATTAATTAATTTATTACATGGGCGGCGAAGACCCAGCACACACAAAGACAAACGAAAAACAGCGGAAGACTAGGGCGACGACCACAGGCGCTTGACGGCAGGCACGAGCTAGACACCAAAGCCTTCATCTTCCAGGAACTCCTCTTCTGGGTTTGGGAAAAATTGAGCAGGACTGAGTACAACCACCGTACTCAACAAGACACACCCACAAGTGCAGAATAAATGCAAGGGAGTACAAGGGGGTTATAATATAAGGGTTAGGATTTGCAGTAAACATCATTAAAAGACACTTAGTTGCTCAAAGCTATTTTGTGAACATGGTCCTAGAGCTATACAATGTTATTAACCAAGGCCGTGAACCCACACGAACCTGCCTTAACCCAAGGCCTACGATGATTCAGACCGAACTGGCAACCCGACCCTGGGTCCCAGCTCGTCCCAAGCCAACCCAGGCCTACCATTCCACATTTTAGTTGTTAAGCAGGTTTTAAGAATTAAAAACACTAACTTGGGTACATTGCTCGGCTTGCCCATAACCGAGGACGCGGCTATTCGAATAGATTATACTCTGATTAGAGGTGTACATCTTTACCCACAAGACACATCTGCCTCACGTGTAACTACGTGCCACATACCACCACGGTATACGGACGGAAGACATGACATAGTTTCCAACCCATCCTAGCCATAAACAAGAGTACCGACCCAACCCCACCTACGGCCGGAACCCCCGGGACAGGTAGGCAGGACTGAGCCCCTAGCAGCAGGACACCGGCCCTGTGCCATGACATCTCAACTACCGGGCCGCAGCTCGTGTAGCCTTCATTTGCCCTAGAGATGTCCATCGACCCCCGACTTCGTCCATCTCCATCCGTGTACTTTTGTTTATAACCAGACTGAGCCACAAACTAAGCCTTACCCACTAGACATGTGGAAGTACAGTAGTGCTTTGCAACAGAGGCCCGAAGACCGGTCCTTATATGGCCGTGGTGCTACTATGGCCGTGGTGCTACTGTCAACACCATGCACCCCGAGCCCAGCCTAAAACCATTTTGAGAGTTTTGAATAGAGGGGGAGGTGTGAATCCAATTCCACAATAATCCAACCATTCCATAGTGTCTAGGTGATAAGAGTATTCCCAAAGTCTAGAGTTGTAAAACCACCTAATGTTGCCTAATTAACCAGCGAAGCCTCTACCTAAAATCATACTAGTGGTACCATGAGTAGAGTGTCCACTAGTTGGGGTTTTGTTTATTCTAGGGTGAACAACGAAATAATAACAATAACAATAATAAGGTCATAACAAAGGTAAATAGGCATGGCTAGATAAAACAGTGATAACGTGGGAATTTAAATAAAGCGATAATGCAATAATTTAAATCAAAATAATTTTATAAACTGGGATTCAATATGTTCAAGGATGATGTGACTTACCTTGCTCGCTTTTCCAAACGTCGGCTTCAACCTCCACGAAGAGCGGATCTTCCGAAGCTGCAGCGTCTACACGACCAACGAAAAAGAAAAGGCTTTTACTCTAATAAACTCCATATAACAAGTAGGAACAAAGCACAAAAATGGGTTCTTGACTTCTTAAGGAAAAATTAGAGACTTGAATGGTCCAATTCCGAGTTCAATTGGCCAAGTTATGGCCATTTGAAATTTATATGCTCTTTAAATGAATATTTGCGAATTTCTTTATTTAAAATTTAATTTAAAAAGGGTTTATTGCGTCAGCCGAGGGGAGGGGGCGCGCGGACCGGGTCCACGGGAGTGGGGCCCACGCGGCAGCCTCACGGTCCACGGTGGACCGGGTGCACCCGGGCTCACACCGGCCGGCGCCGTGGGTCCCACGCGTCAGCCGCACCCGAGGGCGTGGGCGGCTGACGGCCGGGCCCCACGCGGCAGCCACTCGGCGCGCCCGAGGGCGGCCACGCCAGCGCGGTCAGCATGAGGCGGCGCGCCCGCGCCCCGATGGTCGCCGCCGGCGACCACCGGCATGGCGGAGCGGCGGCCGAGAGAGGGGAGGGAAGGGGGAAAGGAGGCGACGGCCCCACGACTCACCCCGGGGCGACGGCGGCGATGGAGGAGGCGGCCGGAACGGAGGGAGGCGGCGGCGCGGCTCGGGTCGACGGGGTCGACGGCGTTCCGGATCGGGTCGATGGGGTCGACGGCGTTCCGGCGGTCGGCGACCGACACGGAGAGGTGGACGAGGTGGGCGAGGATGCGGCGAACCCGTAGGAGGCGGCGCCGAGGTGGGAGGTGGTTCGGGGCGACGACGGCGGCGGACCGGAGCTCGGCGGCGACGGCGGAGAGAGAGAGCGACGTCGCGAGCTCGAATCCGGTGAGGAGGAAGGGCGGCGAGAGGCGGAAACGGACGGAGGAGGTGCGGGAAGGGTTTAAATAGGGTTGGAAGGGGGAGAGAGCGGCCGGAGGGGAAGGAAACCGGCGCGGGAGGTCCGGCCGCCATCAATGGTGCCGGCGAGATTTGCGGGTGCAAATCCGCCCGTTTGAACGCGAGAGAGAGAGGGAAAAATGGGGGGGAAAGGGAGAGGGGATCACGGGGAGTAATTCCCCCCACTTTATTGCACGCGGGGACGGCGAGAGGCGGCGGGATTCGCGGCAGCGGCAGCGCTAGGGCGCGGGGGAGGCGGCGGGAGCGGCTGGAGGAAGGGGATGACGGGTGGGCCCCACCTGTCAGCGAGGGTGGCGGGCGGGCCCGCCCGTCAGCGGCGTGCGCGCGGGGAGAGGCCGGATGGGCCGCGGGGAGAGGAGAGAGAGAGGGGGGGGAGGAGAGATGGGCCGGGCCGGCCCAAGGGAGGGAAGGGGGACTTTTAGGGTTTTTCTTTTTATAAAATCATTTTAACTTTGTTTATTTCTTAACAATTATTATTTGTGCTCTGAAAATTCCACTAAAATTTATTTACGCATTTTAGGCTTTTAGGAAATGTACAAAAATCCTCTAAGCCTTATTTGACTTTTAACTTTGCACATTTTAATTGTTGGAGGCTTTCACACGGATTTTAATTATTCTAGGCATAATTTAGAGGATATATTTTAGGGTCGTTTTGGGACGTGACAAACCTACCCCCTTAAACGGAATCTCGACCCCGAGATTCGGAAGAACTGGCGAAGAGATCGGGATGGGCTGCCTTCAGCTCGTCTTCACGCTCCCAAGTAGCTTCTTCCTCGGCGTGGTTGCTTCATTGGACCTTGCAAAAACGGATTACCTGGTTCCTGGTCCTGCGCTCCATGGTGTCCAGGATTTTCACTGGTCTCTCCACGTAGGTCAAGTCTTCGCGAACTTCAATCTTCTCTGAGTCGGCCTGCTCGGACGGCACTCGAAGGCATTTCTTGAGTTGCGACACATGGAACACATCATGCACGTTGCCCAAGGAGGCGGGCAGCTCTAACTGGTAAGCGACTTCTCCGCGTCGAGCAATGATACGGAAAGGACCCACAAACCGAGGTGCGAGCTTCCCTTTCGTCTGAAACCAGTGTACGCCTCGCAACGGCGTGACCCGGAGAAACACAAAGTCATCCACTGCGAATTCCAGGTCACGGCGTCGGTTGTCTGCATAACTCTTCTGCCGAGACTGGGCTACCTTTAGATTCTCCCGAATGGTCCTGACCTTCGCTTCAGCTTCTCTCAAGATGTCGGTCCCGAACACTTGGCTTTCCCCGACTTGGTCCCACAATAGTGGTGTCCGGCATTTGCGGCCATACAACGCTTCGTACTGTGCCATCTGTATGCTGGCTTGGTAGCTGTTATTGTAGGAGAACTCGGCGTAGGGGAGACTCTTATCCCATGTCTTCCCAAAATCTAGGACACATGCGCGAAGCATATCTTCTAGGATCTGATTTAGACGCTCGGTCTATCCATCTGTCTGCGGGTGATACGCGGTGCTGAAATTTAAGCGGGTACCCAACTCTTCTTGGAGCTTCTTCCAGAAATGAGAGGTGAATTGGCTTCCCCTATCAGATACAATTTTCTTAGGAACGCCATGGAGACTCACGATCCTAGCGAAGTAGAGTTCAGCTAGTTTGTTCCCTCCATAGGTGGTCTTCACGGGAATGAACCGAGCTACCTTGGTTAGTCGGTCCACGACTACCCATATAGAGTCATAACAGCCTTGGGTTTTTGGAAGTCCGGTGATGAAATTCATCCCAATTTCAACCCATTTCCATTCTGGTACCTGTAGAGGTTGGAGAAGTCCGGCCGGTCGTTGGTGCTCTGCCTTGACACGCTGGCACACATCACAAAGGGCCACGAACTCTGCAATTTCCCGCTTTATACTAACCCACCAATATTTTTCTTTCAAGTCTAAGCACATCTTCGTACTGCCAGGGTGGATGGAATAGGGACTTTCGTGAGCTTCCTGAAGTATCAACTGTTTAAGTTCCTTGTCGTTCGGAACGCATACCCGATTTCCGTTCCATAGGGTTCCGTGTTCATCTTCTGTGAAACCAGCGGCTTTACCCTATTTCATATTCTTGAGGATCCCATGCATATCTGGATCATTCTTCTGAGCCTCGCCAATTTGATCGAGCAAGGTAGGCTTGGCTTCCAGCGTAGCCAAGAATCCACGACCAACTATGCTTAGGTTCAGGGCTTCCATCTGTTGATGAAGTTCCGGTGGAATGCCACGGACGCCAAGAGTGTTGCAATAGCTTTTTCGACTTAGAGCGTCGGCGACCACGTTGGCCTTACCAGGGTGATAGTGGATTCCCACATCATAATCCTTGATGAGCTCTAACCATCTTCTCTACCGAAGATTCAGATCCGACTGGGTAAAGATGTATTTCAAACTCTTATGATCGGTATATATTTTGCAGCGATTCCCAATGAGATAATGCCGCTAGATTTTTAGAGCATGAACCACAGCGGCCAACTCCAAATCATGGGTAGGGTAGTTGCCTTCATGAGGCCATAGCTGACATGAGGCATAGGCTACCACATGACCTTCCTGCATAAGCACGCACCCCAATCCTTGGCGCGAAGCATCACAGTACACCATGAAGTCCTTGCGAGTATCCGGTAAGATTAAAACTGGCGGGGAAACCAGCTTTTCCTTGAAAGTTTGGAACGCCTTCTCGCATTGCGGGCTCCACACAAATTTTTCTTCTTTCTTCAACAACTGTGTCATGGGTCGAGCGATTTTGGAGAAGTTCTCGATGAACCTCCGGTAGTATCCTGCCAAACCCAAAAAGTTGCGAACCTGGGTAACTGTCTTGGGTTGCTTCCAATCTGTGACGGCGGTCACTGTTTCGGGGTCCACAGCAACTCCTTTAGCAGATATCACGTGCCCTAAGAATTTGACTTTGGACAACCAGAACTCACACTTGCTAAGCTTGGCATACAATTGATGTTCCCGCAACTTTCCCAACACCAGACGGAGATGTTGCTGATGGTCTTCCTCTGATTGTGAGTACACCAGAATGTCGTCAATGAAAACCACAACAAACTTATCCAAGTATACCATGAACACTTTGTTCATTAAGTTCATGAAGAAGGCAGGAGCATTGGTTAGCCCGAACGACATCACCGTGAATTCATACAGTCCATAACGCGTGGTGAATACGGTCTTCGGGATATCTTCTTCACGGATACGCAATTGGTGATATCCGGAGCGAAGATCAATCTTGGAGAATACCGTGGCACCTTTAAGCTGATCGAACAGATCATCGATCCGGGGAAGAGGGTACTTGTTTTTTGATAGTAACTTCATTGAGAGCTCTGTAGTCAACGCACATCCTCTTTGTCTTGTCTTTCTTCTCCACAAAAATCACAGGAGCACCCCAGGGGGAAGTGCTCGGCCATATGTACCCCTTTTCTTTTAACTCTTCCAACTGTTTCTTGACTTCGGCCAGTTCATTTGCTGCCATACGGTAGGGTCGCTTGTACAGAGGAGTGGTTCCTGGAGCAAGATCTATCCAGAACTCAATCTCTCGCTTGGGCGGCATACCGGGTAGTTCTTCCGGAAACACATCTCCGAACTCACTGACGATGGGGATTTCTGACAGTCCTATCTGATGAAGTTCTGAACTGCCGACAGAGGTTGGGGGTGCAAAGAAAACAACCGGTTGTTCCGGCCCTCGGTACAGAGTGACAGTGCGTCTTGCGCAATCCACTACTCCTTGGAATTGAGCCAACCAATTCATCCCAACGATCACATCCAAGTTCTTGGTGTCTAGAAGAATCAGATCCGAGGGAAAAGGAATTCCCTGGATTTCTATAGGAACGGCAGGGCTATAATACTTTGCTGTCATAACCCCTCCAGGGGTGGTGATGAGCAGAGAGTTCCTAAGCCTTTCTACCCCAACTGATTTCTCCCCACGACTGGCACAAATATAAACAAGTGGGAAGCTCCAGAGTCGAACAAAATGGTAGCAGGGATGGAATGAATGAGGAACGTACCAACGATGACGTCTGGAGTTGTCAGCACATCCTCGGCAGTCACGTGGTTCACACGACCCCGAATGACATCCTTACCACCGTTGTTGGGGCGGGGAGGCGCTTGGCCTTGCTGGCGCCTCGGCTTTGGGCATTTATCCGCAAAGTGCCCGGGCTCGAAGCAGTTGAAGCACAGACGCTGCTGACCTTGAACGTCTCTGCGGCCTTGACCAGGCTGCACAACGGGCGCAGGAGGACGGGGTGCACGGGTCCCTTGCTAACTCTACTGTTGCTGCGGCTGTGGGACGCTCACCAAGAATTGAGGTCGGGGCGCGGAGCGTGGTTGCTGCTGCTTCTGCTGCTGCGAGGAGGATCCCCCTGGATAGGGATTGGCGTAGCGGACCCTTTGGTTAGCCCCCTTGACCCTAGGACGAGCCTTAGATCCAAAGCCTTAGCAATATTTTCGAAATAAAAATCCTTTCTTATTTGTGAAAATCCTCTAGTCTCTCTCTATCCTGCTGCTTCATTTATCGTCAAAATCTGACCTTTAAAATGTTGCTTTTCTCTTTTGTTTTTGTTTGTAGATGGCCGGCAGCATCAACCGTCGTGGTCTGGACTTGACTGGTAGCACAAATAATAATTGTTAAGAAATAAACAAAGTTAAAATGATTTTATAAAAAGAAAAACCCTAAAAGTCCCCCTTCCCTCCCTTGGGCCGGCCCGGCCCATCTCTCCTCGCTGACGGGTGGGGCCCACCCGTCATCCCCTTCCTCCAGCCGCTCCCGCCGCCTCCCCCGCGCCCTAGCGCCGCCGCCGCCGTGAATCCCGCCGCCTCCTGCCGTCCCCGCGTGCAATAAAGTGGGGGGAATTACTCCCCGTGATCCCCTCTCCCTTTCCCCCCATTTTTCCCTCTCTCTCTCGCGTTCAAACGGGCGGATTTGCCCCCGCAAATCTCGCCGGCGCCATTGATGGCGGCCGGACCTCCCGCGCCGGTTTCCTTCCCCTCCGGCCACTCTCTCTCCCTTCCAACCCTATTTAAAACCTCCTCGCACCTCCTCCGTCCGTTTCCGCCTCTCGCCGCCCTTCCTCCTCGCCGGATTCGAGCTCGCGACGTCACTCTCTCTCTCCGCCGTCGCCGCCGAGCTCCGGTCCGCCGCTGTCGTTGCCCCGGACCACCTCCCACCTCGGCGCCGCCTCCTTCGGGTTCGCCGCATCCTCGCCAACCTCGTCCACCTCTCCGTGTCGGTCGCCGACCGCCGGAACGTCGTCGACCCCATCGACCCGAGCCGCGCCGCCGCCTCCCTCCGCTCCGGCCGCCACCTCCGTCGCCGCCGTCGCCCCGGGGTGAGCCGTGGACCGTTGCCTCCTTTCCCCCTTCCCTCCCCTCTCTCGGCCGCCGCTCCGCCGCGCCGGTGGTCGCCGGCGGCGACGCGCCGGCGTGGCCGCCCTTGGGCGCGCCGAGTGGCTGCCGCGTGGGGCCCGGCCGTCAGCCGCCCGCGCCCTCGGGTGCGGCTGACGCGTGGGACCCACGGCGCCGGCCGGTTTGAGCCCGGGTGCACCCGGTCCACCGTGGACCGTGAGGCTGCCGCGTGGGCCCCACTCCCGTGGACCCGGTCCCCGCGGCCCCTCCCCTCGGCTGACGCAATAAACCCTTTTTAAATTAAATTTTAAATGAAGAAATTCGCAAATATTCATTTAAAGAGCATATAAACTTCAAATGACCATAACTTGGCCATTTGAACTCGGAATTGGACCGTTCAAGTCTCTAATTTTTCCTTATGAAGTCAAGAACCCATTTTTGTGCTTTGTTCCTGCTTGTTATATGGAGTTTATTAGAGTAAAAGCCTTTTCTTTTCCGTTGGTCGTGTAGACGCTGCAGCTTCGGAAGATCCGCTCTTCGTGGAGGTTGAAGCCGACGTTTGGGAAAGCGAGCAAGGCAAGTCACATCACCCTTGAACATATTGAATCCCAGTTTATAAAATTATTTTGATTTAAATTATTGCATTATCGCTTTATTTAAATTCCCGCGTTATCACTGTTTTATCTAGCCATGCCTATTTACCTTTGGTATGACCTTATTATTGTTATTGTTATTATTTCCTTGTTCACCCTAGAATAAACAAAACCCCAACTAGTGGACACTCTACTCATGGTACCACTAGTATGATTTTAGGTAGATGCTTCGCTGGTTAATTAGGCAACATTAGGTGGTTTTACAACTCTAGACTTTGGGAATACTCTTATCACCTGGACACTATGGAATGGTTGGATTATTGTGGAATTGGATTCACACCTCCCCCTCTATTCAAAACCCTCAAAATGGTTTTAGGCTGGGCTCGGGGTGCATGGTTTTGACAGTAGCACCTCGGCCATATAAGGACCGGTCTTTGGGCCTCTGTTGCAAAGCACTACTGTACTTCCACATGTCTAGTGGGTAAGGCTTAGTTTGTGGCTCAGTCTGGTTATAAACAAAAGTACACGGATGGAGATGGACGAAGTCGGGGGTCGATGGACATCTCTAGGGCAAATGAAGGCTACACGAGCTGCGGCCCGGTAGTCGAGATGTCATGGCACAGGGCCGGTATCCTGCTGCTAGGGGCTCAGTCCTGCCTACCTGTCCCGGGGGTTCCGGCCGTAGGTGGGGTTGGGTCGGTACTCTTGTTTATGGCTAGGATAGGTTGGAAACTATGTCATGTCTTCCGTCCGTATACCGTGGTGGTATGTGGCACGTGGTTACACGTGAGGAAGATGTGTCTTGTGGGTAAAGATGTACACCTCTGATCAGAGTATAATCTATTCGAATAGCCGCGCCCTCGGTTATGGGCAAGCCGAGCAATGTACCCAAGTTAGTGTTTTTAATTCTTAAAACCTGCTTAACAACTAAAATGTGGAATGGTAGGCCTGGGTTGGCTTGGGACGAGCTGAGACCCAGGGTCGGGTTGCCAGTTCGGTCTGAATCATCGTAGGCCTTGAGTTAAGGCAGGTTCGTGTGGGTTTACGGCCTTGGTTAATAATATTGTATAGCTCTAGGACCGTGTTCACAAAATAGCTTTGAGCAAATAAGTTTCTTTTAATGCTGTTTACTGCAAACCCTAACCCTTATATTATAACTCCCTTGTACTCCCTTGCATTTATTCTGCACTTGTGGGTGTGTCTTGTTGAGTACGGTGGTTGTACTCAGTCTTGCTCAATTTTTCTCAAACCCAGAAGAGGAGTTCCTGGAAGATGAAGGCTTTGGTGTCTAGCTCGTGCCTGCCGTCAAGCGCCTGTGGTCGTCGCCCTAGTCTTCCGCTGTTTTTCGTTTGTCTTTGTGTGTGCTGGGTCTTCGCCGCCCATGTAATAAATTAATTAATTACGCTTCCGCTTGTTAAACTCTGAATTGTATCAACTTTGGTCTACCTTGCCTCCTGGGACAAGGAATAATGCACCCACGTAAGGAACGCCCATTGGGTTATTTCCGGTCGTGGCATAATTCTTAAATAAAATAAAACATGCAAATGCTATGTTTAGTTCACCGATTGAAATCGCAAGACTACAACCAAGTTTGATCACCGATTCACAAGATATGCAAAGCAAACGCTTATTTAGATGCTTAGCTTCGACTTGGGCTTTTGCAAGGCCCAACGAGATGGATAATCACAACGGAACACGAATAGATCACGTCGCTTACGTCGCATACGCCGTGGTCGTATGACAGTCAGACATCGTAGTCGTGTGTGTAGCATTTTCCAAAAAAATATTCACTGGCTATAACAATGAAGGCGCGCCAATTTTCTAGTGTGTTCCGAATCGGACGTGGTGTTTGTGTAAAGGGAAGGAGACAAATTCGAGTCTGCCCATGCGAACGTGTGGGCGGCAGCAATAAAAAGGAAACTCACTGTGGAGATTATGGGTACCTCCACCCATACCCACATGGCATGGTTATCCGACTAGTTATAGAGGATAGTTTATATCTATGAAATATGTAACATATCATGACTTGTATATTATGGAATGGCCTAAAGTATTGGTTAAGGTTTCTATCTTGTAATCTTGCCCCCCATCCTATATAAGGTGGGCAGGAGGCCCTCTAGGGGGCATATGAGCACACATGATCGTCAGATCTATACTACACCCGGTGGATTCAAATCCTCAAAAAGGAGTAGGGTATTACCTCTCATTGAGAGGGACTGAACCTGTCTAAATCCTTGTCTCCGCATCCATCCACTTTTAGGTCTCGTGCGCTACCCCCTTTTATTATTACCGAATTCATGTTTCGACAGTTGGCGCGCCAGGTAGGGGATGCGCTGAGTTTTCTGTCGACGAGTGTGATGGAACCAATCTTCAAATCGCTGGGTTGGTCGTTCCAATCTATTGCTGTTAGATTAATTTTTTGCATCAGATTGATCCGTTTTATTGTCTTTTGGCGTGCATATACTGGTGCCTGATGCTTTTGTCGATCCAATGAATGACACTATCATCTACAATCTTCACGCACGATTCTGCGCCTGTGTGATCTCGCGTCGGCCTCGTGCATGTGTAGATGCATCTTGTGTTCATGCATGCCTGGGATTGATCAGCAGAGAAGCGGGCATGCGTGCATTGCTATATGCATCTAATCTTCATGCTACGTGCTAATTAGATTGATTTTGGATTATAGATTATTAATCCTAATTTTGCTGGTTATTTTTGCCTGCATGTCTACGCTGGTTGACGAGGACTGATGATCATGATCACTGTCGCATCACCTTGCCGATCGCAGGAACCGCTGCGAGCCGCTGTACGTCAAGAAGCCGTCCACGCAGAGGACGCGCGAGACCACCGGCCGACAGCCGCCGCACACGACCTCGCGCGATTTCGCGTGGTCTGGCATGATCAGGCCGTCCGTCTTGGTTGCATGCAATGCAAGGCATTCAGCTAACGATTGGTCTACATGCATGACATGACCAGTGATAATCTGGGAGCAAGCAAACACTCCAAGCATTCTTTGACTTTGCATCTACGTATATACATATGTATTTAATTCATTGATGCTGCTGAAATTGTTTCCCCTTTTTTGTTTGCACATATACTCGGGGAACGGCGCCGCATGCCCGGGGGTTCATCCTTTGCGTGGCTGACGCGGCCCGACTACACCCGTGGCGCATGAGTCCGGGGCATCCCGCCGCATGCTCGGGGGGTCTCACCAACCGGCCGCCTCGCTGCCGCCGACTGGTGTCTCCACCTGCACGGCTGGCCTATTATGCTGCCGTTGTTGGGCGTCTACGCCTTCACCGACCGGCCGCCTCGTCCGCCGCCGACTGGTGTTCTCGCCTACACGGTTTGATGGTCACACCACTGTTGTTGGGCATCTACATCTTCACCGCTGGCCTGTCTCCGTCGCTGCCGACTGGTGTCCTCGCCTATATGGTTGGTTGGACACACCACCATTCATGGGCGTTCACGTCTTCACCAACCGGCTTGCCTTCACCGCCG
Source organism: Oryza sativa Japonica Group (assembly GCF_034140825.1). NCBI lineage: Eukaryota > Viridiplantae > Streptophyta > Magnoliopsida > Poales > Poaceae > Oryza > Oryza sativa. The sequence continues at coordinate 10,559,777 of NC_089041.1, forward strand.
CCGACTAGTGTCTCCGCCTATACGGCTGCCTCCGTTGCTGCCGACTGGTGTCTCCGCCTGCACGGTTGGTCGGTCACACCATCGAAGTTGGGCATCTACACTTTCACCGCCGGCCGCTGTCATCACTGCCGTTTGGTTTCTTCGCCTCCATGGTTGGTGTTCTCCGCCGCCATTGCTGTTGGCGACCATGTCTTCACTACCGGCTATAGTCATCGCTGCCGACTGGTGTTTTCGTCACCATTGATGGACGATTTTGTTTCCACATCGGTCACCTTTATCGTCACCGAGGAAAATATCAAAAAGCTAAGTCATCACTAATTTTCTTTTTTTATATGATATTTTCCTTTTCCTCTGCCTCACTACGTCAACTGGTTCGCCGTTGCCTAGTGAGTCGGGGGGCTACAGATGTTATATCATATTTTTTCAACAAATTTCATAATATTTATCTTGATTGCTCGCGACATAATCTGAGTACAAAAGTGCCTATCGAGTTATGGAGTTCCATCTTCCTATGCTTTCCGTTTGGTTTGCTAATGGATAGTTGCCTTTGGGCCGATTCCTAGCACCCGGGTGCTCGTTGGATGGACCGAATAATACAAGGTGCTAAGTATTATTCGGATAAATCAAAAGCATAGAGATAAGATAATTTATTTTATGCTCTTAATAATTGCAAAAGTACCAGAGTAGTAAACTCCGATCTGTGAAACTTTGTTCCATTAATGACGAACTCATGTCACTTGTATGCATGTTTGGGAAGTGCCTATGCTGACTCCCGGTGCGCGGGGGCTATGATTAGTCAGGTAGAGTGTTTAAACGTAAGGAGTCATCTGCTCGGGGAAATCAAAATTGACAAGAGGAGAATACATATTTATAAACATTTTAAAATACTTGAATTTTCCTTGAGTATTATATTTACATCAGGTACTACTCATCCTATATGTTTGTTCTGCAAGATTCAGATCCGGATATGCATAATAGGGATTCATGGCTTTAAGCTTATCTCCTACGCTTCAGGAATAGATCAGTCAGAACACCATCACCGGCTCACCGTCGTCGCCGCCGACTGGTGTCTTCGCCTATACGGTTGGATGGTCACATCACCGTTGTTGGGCGTCTATGTCTTCACAGCCGACTTGCCTTCGCCGCCGCCAACTGGTGCTCTCGCCTATACGGATGGATGGTCACACCACCGTTGTTGGGCGTCTACGCTTTCACCGCCGGCTTGCCTTCACCGCCACCGACTGGTGTCTCCGCCTGCACGGTTGGCCTATTATGCCGCCGTTGTTGGGCCTCTACGTCTTCACCGCCGGCTGCCTTCGCCGTTGCCGACTGGTATCTCCGCCTGCATGGCTGGCCTATTATGCCGCCGTTGGTGGGTGTCTACGTCTTGACAGCCGGCTACCTTCGCCACCGCCGACTGGTATCTCCGCCTGCATGGCTGGCCTATTATGCTGCTGTTGATGGGCGTCTACGACTTCACCACCGGCCTGCCTCCGTCGCCGCCGACTGGTGTCCTCGCCTATACGGTTGGTTGGTCACACCACTGTTCATGGGCATTCACGTCTTCACCGACCGGCTTGCCTTCACCGCCGCCGACTGGTGTCTCCGCCTACACGGCTGGCCTATTATGCCGCCGTTTTTGGGCATCCACGTCTTCACCGATCGGCCGCCACGTCTGTCGCCGACTGGTGTCTCCGCCTGCACGGCTGGCCTATTATACCGCTGTTGTTGGGCGTCTACGTCTTCACCGACCGGCCACCTCGTATGACGCCAATTGATGATATAGTCTTCATGGCTGGCCACGTCGCCGTCACCGCTAATAGGCGTCATCATCTTCAACTCAAGCTATCTACGTTTGTTGCCGACTGGTTTCTTCACTTCCATGGCCGCATGATTCTACTAGTGTTGATTGGCCTTATCGTCTTCATCGCCGGTCGTCTCGTCTGGTGCTGACTAGTGCCCTCACCACTACGGCTATTTTATACTGCAACCACTACTGATGGATGTCATCATCTTCATTGCTGGCCGCCTTGTTTGACACCAACTGGTTTTTTCTGGAGCTGACCGGAGTATCTATCTTCACAACTACATGTCTTTGCCACCGGTTCGTTTCTGTCGCCGCCGACTCGTGTTCACTTCATCACGGCTATGCAACTTTGTCACCATGGTGGAGCTACTTCATCTTCATTGTCTTCGGCACCGACAAACTTTATTGCTGCTACTTCGCAAGTTTTGCTACTTTACCAGCCATGACGTCTACAGGAGCTTCGACATCTCAGAATATGATGCCGTAATATTTTACTACAACAAGTGGTGTTCCAATATTCAAGATTTATACCTGGACATCCTCAATACATATATTCACTCAAGTGATGGCTACTCGACGATGAGAAGCTACAGTTCTCGACTCTATGATCAATTGCTTTCCAATTAACCAAAGAGTCGGGGGCTACACAAATACAAGACTCAAAATTTGACAAGTTTTTTTTTTGTCAAGATGAAGCAATCAATCAATCAACGAGTCAACTTTGGGAGTTATTATCTCCGTCTGCGCTTCAGAGCCGGCATTTTACTTCAGCGACTCCAATTATTACATCGGCAGGTCAAGATTAAATTTACATGTCTGGGAGTTTGGAGTCATCAACCAATCAACTCAGATCAGATTCAATGAGTTGAACAACAGCATATACTTTCCTCTAAGTGAACCATCTGCAAGAGCTATAGCACCAAGTTCTACTGCCATCTTCATAAATCAAGAGGCGTTGCATCAATCTTCGTCGCACACATGCCAACATTAAGAAAATACTTGAGCATGGATTTCTTCTCAACAGTTTGATGGATTGTTGTTACTGACATCATCACCTGCACATCTACTTCAACGGCCCTGATGTCTCCGCCATTGCTAAGGGATGACTACGTCCTCACCGTCGGTTGCTTTTGTCATCACCGACTTTCATCACTGACTTGTTATTTCGTCTTCACGATTGGCCTACTACGCAACTGCCAATAGAGGATCTCATCGTTATCATCGGCTGCTACACCGCTATTGACTGGATCACCAACATCATCATCTTCATCAACATCCTGTCAAACCTCTTCAACATAGCCCACTCTACTGCTATTGATGGGCAACTTCGTCAACATATTTGATCATATCTATTGCTGCCAATCGTCATTACCATCGGTTGCATTTGTCGTCGTCGACTATTTCATGCATTTTCATGATTGGAGGATTTCGCTATCGTTGTTGATCTGTCTCGTCTGTCTCCGACTGATTATTTCGTCACCATGGCTACAAAACTCTGTCGCTATTGCTGGGTGCCTTCATCTTCACTGCTAGTTGATCTGACTGTTGCCAACTGATTTCTTTGCTTCCATGCCGATTGCATCAACTATCACCGATGGACAATTTGAACTACTCCAAAAGGATAAGCTATATGCTTAGGGGCTTATGAGCTCAAGCACAAGGATCATACCTTCAAGTTGGATTTTGTTCTAGATACAGGCAACATGCACTCGTAGTCCTGAAATTATTTTCTATGCTCGAAGACTGGACCAATCATTATTCCCCGTAAGGGCTATCAACCGAATACTTGCGCCAGTCGGGATTCAATTTTTATATCTATTTTTGAGTATCCCATAAGGGATAATCACTCAGATCAGAAGCTATTCATATGAGCTACACTTGGTCTATATCACCCGGAAGATTTATTACTCGGGAGCATGTTACATGCGTCATCCTTTAAAGGGTGTCGAAGGCCTAGGCCTAATATGTCTGCAGCCCATATGTTCAGGTGTGGCCTATCACGTTCTTTTAAGGACTTAGACACTTTTTGATTAGGCCAAAGTGCGCGTGATCAAGTGCCCAATACCTTAAAATCATTTTATACCGCAGTTACTCAACTTTTTAGGAGTTGGTACAATGCATTTTAAAAGGTGCCCAACAGTGAAGTTTTTCATAGCTGTCCCGCTGACTTTTTTATATAGTCAAGGCGCTGTTTGGGTTTATCAAGCAATTGATTGGATACAATATCGTTACTTTTTGCCACGTAAGTGTGCATTTTTATTGACCAATATTATGGCTTAGGCTGATTATATATTTTGGTCATTTTCTAGGCGGTTGGTAAATCCTTTATGAGTTTATTTACTCGGATTTTATACCACATATGCCATATATTTTCAGGTGTGGTGAAACCATGTGTCTTTTAGGGACTCAAGCACATTTGTTAAATCAGTGTGTGCATGGTGTATGCCCAATACTTTGGAAATTTCTTTATTCACAACATTCAAGCTTCTTTTTAGCTATTTTGCTATGTGAATTTTCAATGATGTAGTCAACTTTAGGTTGCAAGCATCATATTTTACAAAACAGTCGGTATATCACTCGGATCATATTATTCAGGGATTCACACCACATATGCTATGTATTGATATCAAGTCACTTGGTTGACTACAATTATCAAAACCGCTCGGTTGGTTGGATTATTTACTCCTTGACTATATGTTTAGTTTATTCGACTAATCACATAGTCGAGGGCTACACCTATTAGGTGCATCTAGTCGATGCACCTAAGTTTACATTCAATTATTTTTTAGCCCTCCACAATCTTCAGATTTGGTAAAAGTACTCGGGAGACCATGGCAAAGATGATTGAAGCACTCGGCTTTGGAGTAATCTAGTTCGAGAGAAGATTATCTTTTCGACTGTGAAGGTCTCAGGGGCTACTGTGGAGATTATGGGTACCCCATACCCACATGGCATCGTTATCCAACTAGTTATAGGGGATAGCTTATATCTATGAAATATGTAACAGATTATGACTTGAGTATTACGTTTCCTTGTATATTATGGAACGGCCTAAAGTCCTGGTTTGATAATATTGTAAAGTAGATTTAGGAAATCGATACCGTATTGGTTAAGGTTTCTATCTTGTAATCTTGCCCCGCATCCTATATAAGGTAGGCAGGAGGCCCTCTAGGGGGCATATGAGCACACATGATCGTCAGATCTATACTACACCCGCCAGATTCAAATCCCCAAACAGGAGTAGGGTATTACCTCTCATTGTGAGGGCCTGAATCTGTCTAAATCCTTGTCTCTGCATCCATCCACTTTTAGGTCTCGTGCGCTACCCCCTTTTATTATTGCCGAATTCATGTTTCGACACTCATGCAGCTCAAGTCGTTCTTGTTTTTGGGAAAGCTCGATTCGATATCTCCGCGGGGCGCGCCGATGTGTTTGATTCGAAACGCCGCCGAGTAGTTTCGTGAGATAGATCTGCTGGCGGCCATGGCAGCTGATCCTCCATGTAAGGAGGTGGAGCAGGCGGTGACGCCATGGGAGGTGTCCGCTCCGGGGGGAGGGCGGCACCATCGACTACGAAAAAATGGTGGACCGCTTCGGCTGCAACCGCCTCGACGCCGCGCTCATCGACTGCATCGCTCACCTCACCTCCCGCCTGCCGCATCGCTTCCTCCGCCGCGGGATCTTCTTCGCTCACCGGTGTTCTTCTGCAGCTAAATTGGAGGAGTTGGCGACTGAATTGCAGATGGTTTTTGTTTGTTGGATAGGGATTTGAGGAGGATACTGGACCTGTACGAGGCGGGGGAGAAATTTTACCTCTACACAGGGAGGGTGTTAGTGATATGCCCTAGAGGCAATCATAGAGATAATTGTATCACACACTCTGTTTACATACTTATCCGACTTTGTTCCTTGAAATAGATAAACTCATTATTGGTTAATGAATATGTGATTCTTTCATGAGACTCTTTATGTTGTGTGTTGCTATTTCTAAAGGATCCCTGATCAAATATCATATGTGGAACAAATATGTTTAGATGATCAGCACATGTATTAATTGATGATCATGTCTCATGGATCATGGTATAGAGATACCAAATTAATAATGTGGACACATGTTAGTGAACATGTTGTTGGATAGATCCAACATGAGACACTGCAAGAGCCATATGTGTTGTGTCATCAATGATCTCATTTAGTGTTGGTGTTGAATCCTTAGACTTGAGATTATCATGGTTCCCAACATGTGAAGCAGCTTACTTAGGGACTGCTAAACGCTACGCCGTAATTGGGTAGTTATAAAAGTACTTTTTGGGTATGCTATGAAACATGTAGTGGGATATGAATAATCAAGATGGGATTTGCCCCTCCTATGGAGAGATATCTCTGGGCCCGTCGATGTTGTAGATTATGGAAGTGCATGGCCATGTCAAAGGTGATTGAGGAGTCAATCACAAGTTATATAATCTGTCAACAGGTCGAGTGAATGATTGAGCTATTAGAGGATGGCACATATCTAGCCTTGAGCTTAATCGATATCGTGAGTCAAATGGTTCATACAAGTATACACTACAGGTTCAGCCGATTTGATCTTTATGTATGCCTGGTGGGTCAATACGTTCTGCTAGGGGCCGCTGTTGACACGTGGACCGAAAAGGAGTTTTCGGGTTACAGCTGAATATACATGAACCTACAGGGTCGCACGCTTAATGGGCTGGAATAAGGGGATTGGATGGAGATCCAATATGAGCTTAATTCGGATAGGCATCCGAATAGGAGTCCTACGGGCCTTGGAGGCTCGAGTGATGGATCCTATATATTCGTGAGGGGTGTGACTGGCGGAGGCATTGCATCACGTGAGAAACCCTAGCCGTCACTGTCACGTCCTGATAAATTCATCCCAAAATAAAAATCATTTTCTAAAAGGAATAATAGAATTAATTAAAATTCAAATAGAAATTGGCAAACATTAAAATGCGTACAAGAAAAATTATTTTGTGGCCCGGAGAATTTTTGTTAAATTCCCCTTGGTCTAAAATGAGCCCTCAAATTTTACTTGAATTTTCAGAGCATCGAAAATAATTATTAAGCAACAACAACAATTAAGAAAGTTTATTAAAAAGGAAACTAAAAATAATCCTCCTTTTTCTTTGGGCCAAGTCCAGCCCAAAGTTCCTTTCCTCTCTCTCTCGGCCCACGGCCGAAGTCTCTCTTTCCTCCCTCTCTTTTTCCTCCCCTCTCTCTCCCAGGCCTCCCCTCCTCCTCCCGGCCCATCTCTTCCCTCCTCTTCCGCTTGGGCCGCCCCTGCCCTGTCCCGGCCCAGCCGACCAGCCGCCCCAGGCCGCCTCCCTCCGATTTTTTTTCATTTTTAAATTTTTTTCTTTTAATATTTACAGAAATAATCCATCGGCGCAAAAAATTACAAAAATAGACCCTGCCGCCCTCCACTAGGGCGGCAAGCTGACGTGGCAAACGGGGGAGGGACGGGCGGTGACGGCAGACGGGAGAGGAAGGGTTTTTTGCACGAAAACCCTTGCTGCCCTTTGTTTGGGCGGCAAGGGGGCCCCATGCAAAAAAGCCAGCCCGGGCCTAGTACTTTTTGGCCGGTACTTTTTTCATCTGGGTAGGGCGGCAAGGGGCTCAGATGCAAAAAAGTACGAGCCAAATGCTCTTTAGGGCTGCGAAAAATGCATTTAGCCCCAGAGGGCGGCAAGGGGCTAAATGCAATTTTTGCAGACGGCGGCAGACAGCGTCGTCGAGCCGCCATCTGCCACGTTAGCTTGCCGCCCACCACTAGGGCGGCAGGGTCTATTTTTGTAATTTTTTGCGCCGATAGATTATTTCTGTAAATATTAAAAGAAAAAAATTTAAAAATGAAAAAAAAATCGCCTCCCTCCTCTCCTTCGAGCCCCTCTGCACGCGCGGCGCATGTGCACGCCTTGCGCCTGACCGGTGGGTCGACCCACCCGGTCGTCTTCAACCTCCAGCCGGCCGCTCCTCTCTGTCCCTCTCCCGAACGGAAAAAAATTCTATGCGGCAGCGTCGCACCAAGCTTCTCGTGCGGCACTGCGTGAACTGGCGACGCGTGTCCAACTGCCTCCCGCGTGAGGCGCGTCTATCGCGATTTTTAGTGGAGCCGAGCCGACGCCTATCACTATGGTGGAGCCGAGCCGAGCCGTCGCTCTCATCTGCTATGGCGACAGCGGCGGCGGCTGCTGCTGCTGCTTCTGAAACGGCGGCGGCGCGCTTGAGTCCCCCTACAGCGGGCGACGGCGCATCGGCGCAAGGCCACGAGGCGCGAGCGGCATGGCCTTGCTTTCCTTTCAATAATTCATTTAGCTGCACTTGGCCTGAATAATTTCATTTTTTTATAAGGTCTCTTTTGATGCAAACGTTGATGATAATATGCATAGAGATTTTTCGAACATGGCTGCTCCTCCTATCCATGGAGACTATACAAGTCTTTTGTTTCGACTTGATCAAGATGCCTTGACTTTTCTGCTGCTGCTCCCTGCAGACCTGCTTGCTCCTGCGGTGCTGCTGCTGCTCGGCTGCTCCTGCTCTCGCGCAGCGCGGTCCCGCGCGCGCCGCCGCCAGCCTGCTGCATTGCTACTCCTGCTCACGTGCTCCCGCGGCTCCACGCTGCCGCCGGCCTGCTGCTCGCGGTTCGCGCGGCCGCTCTGATGCTCGGCTGCCCGCCTGCCTGTCGGAGTGTCGGTTGCCGCCATGCAGCCATGCCGCTCACGCCTCGCGGCCTTGCACTGACGCGCCGTCGCCCGCTGTAGGGGGGACTCAAGTGTGCCACCGCCGTTTCAGAAACAACAGCAGTTGCCGCCGTCGTCGCTATAGCAGATGAGAGCGACGGTTCGACTTCAAGGTGTGGGCCTGCGGCTTGGACTCGTTGTGATAGGCGTCGGCTCGGCTCCACCAAAAATCACGATAGACGTGGCTCGCACGGGAGGCAGCTGGACACGCGTCGCCAATTCGCGCAGTGCCGCACGAGAAGTTTGGTGCGGCGCTACCGCATAGAATTGTTTTCCCTCCCGAACCCTAGCGCTGCCATCCTTCGATCCCGCTCCACTGCGCAAGTTCCGGCCAAATAAATTGCAAAAACGGAATCCCCATCCCTTCCTCATTATTTCCCCCAACTTTTCCCCTTTAATCCCGCCCCCAATCACCAGGATTTAATCCCTCTTCTTTGACCGCCATTGATGCCGCCGGCCACGCTCTCCGGCATCGTTCCCGTCCCCTCCAGTGGTCGGCACTCCCCTCCATTGCCTATAAAACGGAGCCCTAGTCCACCTCTCCTTCTGTTTTCCCCCTTCCCGACCTCCCTAGCCACACCGTCGCCGACCTCCTCTCTCTCCTACGCCGCCGGCCAAATCCAGCTACCCCTGCCGCCGCGTCAGCACGCCGGCCAGCCGTGCCGTCGCCTCCCCCGGCATCGTAGTCGCCTCCCCTTCCCCGGCCTGCTCTCCGTTTCCCGCGAACACCTCCGGAAGTGCATCCCCGCCGGCAACAGTGGCGTTGCCGCCACTGTTCCGCCTCCGGCCGCCTCTGCCGCGTCTCCTGTGCGCTGGCCGACGTCGCCACCACCTCTCCCGGAACCAGAACGCCGTCATCTTCCCCGTCCAGGCGTCGCCCGTATTTCGCCGGAACACCGCCGTGCCGCGCCGGCCTCTCCATCCGCCTTGCCGGAATTTCCCCGGTCGGCCCTTCCTCCTCCCATGCGCTGTCGGCCACGCCACCACCACCTCCAGCATCGCAGCGGCGAACCGGCGACGTCGTCCTCGGCATCGCCTCCCCTCCATCCGAACCCCACCGCCGGTGTCCGTCATCGTCTTCACTGTTCATCCTCGCCGGCTTGTCGTCCCGCGGTGCTGCCTCCATCGTCGTCATCACAGCGGTGTGTTCCGCGCCGTCCTCGCATCCGTGCAGCTGCTGCCGGCTGCCCTCGTCGCCTCCTCGCCGGTTCTGGTTGTCGTCCTCCCGTCGTTCTCGATCGTCGTGGCGTTCGTCCCTCCGTCAAGCCGCGTTCGTTCGTCGCCCGCGTTTCGTCAAGTCTGCTGCAGCCTCGTCGTTGTCTTCGTCCTCGGCTCCACATCGTCAAGCCCTGAGTTGGCCTCGTCCTGCCTTCGTCCAAGGATCGCCGGAGAAGTGTCGTCCGTTCGTCTCCGTCGTTCCTGTCCATCTCTGCCGCGCCGTTTGTCGTCGTCGTTCCCACGCCTCGTCGCGTGGTAGTAAGGATCCGTCCTCTCACTGCCCCGTCCTCGTCCTTTCGTTGTCTCCCCATGCCCATTGTGTGTTTGTCGACCCCGGTACCCATGTACCGGTGTCGGTAGTCATTCGTGGGTGCGTGTGGTGACCGTGTTTGTGTGTCCACTCGGTAGCCACGTGGTTTGCACGTGTGCAGCCCGCGTGGTGTCTAGTGGAGTCCGTTTGTCTGCCACTCGCCTCGGTTGGCACACGGCGTCTGCTTCCATCGTCCCGTGGATCGTCTCTGTGTACTTGGTCTACCGTCGTCCATTAGGTTGACATGTGGGGTCCGCATGTCAGCAGCGCAGCCTTCCTGTCTTTTCCAGGCTAGCGCTTGCACATGTTTTATAATTGCAAAACCTAATCATAATAATCCGTAAATCTCCATATAACAGCATTAAACTTCGTATGATCATATCTTTATCATACGAATCCCGAATCGACCCGTTCAAGTCTCCTAATGTTTGTTATAACCTAAAGAACCGTGTGCTTTCTTCTTATGTATTGTTATTACTTCTTTATAGGTTGTAGCTTTGCTTGTTTGCTTCGTGTAGCTTCTGTCATTCCGGAGGTTTCGGAAGCGTGATTCGCGGTCGTCACCGAAGGTTCGGAAGGCTGTTCTCTCTGAGCAAGGCAAGTCTCATCATCCTTGAGCATATTGAATCCCAGTTTTTAAAATTATTTTAATTTAAATTATTGCATTACCATTTTATTTAAATTCCCGCGTTATCACTGTTTTATTTAGCACTTCCTATTATCACCTCGTTCACCCTAGGAAAACAAAACCCCAACTAGTGGGTACTCTATTCATGGTTCCACTAGTATGAACTTACGTAGATGCTTCGCTGATTAATTAGGCAACATTAGGTGGTTTTATAACTTTAGACTTTGGGAGTTCTCATGTCATTTGGACATTATGGAATGGTTGGCTTGTGATGGAACTGATACACACACCTCCCCTGTCACGCCCGGAAATTCACTAGTAATTTCCGAACTTATTTGTGCATAAAACCCTCGTCCAGGAATCAGCCGAGGTACACAAACTGACAATTTAATATACAAATCCATCATAATAATAACTTTACATAATTACAAAAGAAAAGAAAACAGCAGCGGAATTACGGTCTAGCGAAGCTCCAGCTCCACTCCCACAGGCAGCTCAACTGGGGTATAAACCATACGTCTTCTCCTTTGCAACTTGTCTTCAACTGAGGTTTGATTGATTATTGCAAGGTGAGCATATGACATACTCAGCAAGCCACACAACAAATATGCAAGTGCACAAGGATACCAAAAGGATGGCATAATATAGGGCTCATTTGCAAAAGCAGCATTTAGCAAACATTTGAGAGTTGTAAAACAGTAGAGTAATTAATCATCAATATTAATCAACACTGAACAGCACACCCATGCTGCTCAGGCCCAACCATCCTGAACAACCATACCCGGCTGCACAGATCTATCTCCAAACCAGGAATGTACCATTCCAAACCAGGAGCTAAATTAATTACCATCAATTACCACATTATTATTAATGAGTAGTGTGGGACTAATCAAGAAAGACATTGTTCGACCCGCCCATAACCACGGGCACGGCTATTCGAATAGTTTTACTCTGGCCAGAGGTGTACCACTGTACCCACAAGACACAACTCCACAATATGTCACCATATCATCATGTGCCCATGCTGAACATGTCACCATTAGTGTAGTTGTGACAAGACCCCTCGCATAACTCAACCAAAAGCAGTGCACCGTTCCTGGATCGTAGTCACCCCCTCAAAAACCAGAGGCATGGACTCCCCAGCGACCCTTGTGGGCTTATCTCCGCCACTTCTCAGTCTGGTGCTCCGTAATGAGCCTTGTTATACAAAGTGTCCAGCCGTTGCCCATTCTGGCTTGTGGTTGGCACGGGTAATGTTTCACAACCGAAACTCGTGAACCGGTCCTTAATTGTCATAAGTACGACCATCAAAACCATGTGCTCACAACCCACCATTATCAAGTTTTAGTTGGCACATTAATTAACCAATCACGATTGACCAACGATTGACCATCGTGAGCTATCATTAAATATCCATCATTAAGTAATAGTGAAACATTAGTTATCCCAATTGTGTGCTAATGTTTAACATCTAGCTGAACCAATATATAAAGCTCAACTAGTCAAATTATAATAACCCAAGGTATGAAGGAATAGAGTAATTAATGCAAATTGGCCATACAAAGGAATAATTCACACCACACGGTGACATTCGAAAATAAATGCACAGTTGAAATAAATAGAGAATTTAATTATAGGATCAACATGCTCAAAGGAATTGTGTTTGGGATCTGTGTGACTTGTCTTGCAATAACATGTCTTCAATTAATCTTCTTGAACACTTCTGGCGCACTCGCGAACCTTCGAAACGACGGAAACGACAAGCTAACACGCAAAACAAAGAAAAAGACTAATAAAAACCAAATAAACAATACATATAAAGTAAGCAAACATGTAGGTCATAATTTTAGATGAATTATGAGACTTGAACGGCCTCATTCTGACTTCATATGAATTAATTATGAATTTTACAAGATTTAATCTAATTAAAGCCTATTTAAAAAGGATTAAATAAAATTAATTCAATTTATGGATAATTTAATATGTAGATGTTTATTTTATACAACTTTTGCAACTTGAACCACATTAAACCAAGTTACAATGATTATGAATTTATAAAGATTAAACTGGATTAAAGCATTTATATGGATTTTAATTGAATTATGACGCAATAAAGAATTATTTTTGAAAGGAAAAAGGGATTTATTGCGTCATCAAAGGCGGTCCACGGTAAACCGGGTTCAAAGAGACGGTCTACGAAACCAACGGCCGAGATCTAATCTAAGCCGAACGGACGGCCGAGATCGATCCGGTCCACCACGGGCTATGGATGACGTCAGCAATGACATCAGCGATGATGTCATCGCCGGCGGCGGCTCGAGACCACGGGCTCGACGGCGAACGGCAGCGAGGCGGCGCAAACGGAGGACACCAACGGGTAGAGCTCGACTCGGCGAACTCACCAGCGGCTTGGATGATGGCAAACGACGACGGATGACGACGTTGGCGAGGTTGAAGCGGCGGCGGTCTTCGGGTCGGCGGTGACGGCGGCGCTCCGAAGGGAAATGGCAGCAACGGAGGGGTGGACGAGGTGCTGCTCCTCCTCGCGATCCTGATGGTAGCAACGGCGACCGAAGGCGGCGGCTGCAATAGCAGTGCGGCGCGGCTGCAACAGCGGCCGGAGGTTGAAGACGACTGACAGGTGGACCCCACCTGTCCGTGGCTGAGAGAGAGGAGGGAGGGCGCGGCGGATTGGGCCAGCTGAGCCGGACGCAAGCAGGCCGAGGAGAGGGAGGGAGAAACTTGGGCCGACTTTCGGCCCAAAGCCAAAAGGGGACTTTTAAAACCTTTTTCAATTTAAATTATTCATGAAATGATATTCCATTGATTAAAAATACTTCCTTGGCTCAAATAGATCCCAGAAAAATCTAGGAACTATAGAAACAAGAGAAGTATTTAACAAAATTTTATCTAGCCCACTTTTATGTTGAGATTTAACAAATTAAAATTAGATCTTCTCTTTTAGGCTTTTAAGATCATTTCTAATAATTCCTTTTAAACAACAATTTATAATTTAAGGATTTTTAAACAAGAAAAGCACTTAACATAATTATAATTAGATCATTAATTGATTAACTAATTACTGAATTGTTCTTTGTATTATTAAAATTAGAAATTGAGCTCCGAAAAATCCGAGAAAATTCCAGAGAGTATAATTAACCTTGGAGAATTTAATAAAAATTAAATCCATCCATGCTTTATATTTAGGAAATTTTATTTCCCACATTTAACTTCACTTGTAAATTAATGAACATTTAATATAAATTCTATTAATAATTTATTAAATAAATTATAAATCCTAAAACAAAAAATCAGGCTGTGACATCCCCCTCTATTCAAAACTCCCAAAATGGTTTGAGGCTGGGCTCGAGGTGCATGGTTCTGCTAGTAGCACCTCGGCCACTGTAAGGACCGGTCTTCGGGCCTCTGTTGCAAAGCACTACCGTACTAACCACATGTCTAATGGGTAAGGCTTAACTCGGTGCTCAGTCTAGTCCTGGCAAGAGTACACGGATGGAGATGGACGAAGTCAGGGCTCGATCCTGCCTACCTGTCTCGGGGGTTCCGGCCATAGGCGGGGTTGGGTCGGTGCTTTTGTCACGGCTAGGATGGGTAAAAGGGTTATGCCACATCCTTTATGATGGGTTCCACGGCCGTGGAATGCGGAGTAAAGATGTGTCTTGTGGGTAAAGATGTACACCTCTGATCAGAGTATAATCTATTCGAATAGCCGCACCCTCGGATATGGGCAAGCCTAGCAATGTACCCACGTTAGTGGTTTAATTCTTAAAACTTGCTTAACAACTAAAATATGGAATGGTTGGCCTGGGTTGGCTTGGGACGAGCTGGGACCTGGGTCTGGTTGCCAGTTCGGTCTGAATCATCGTAGGCCTTGGGTTAAGGCATGTTCGCGTGGGTTCACGGCCTTGATTAATAATATTGTGTAGCTCTAGGATCGTGTTTACAAAATAGCTTTGGGCAACTATGTGACTTTTAAATGCTGTTTACTGCAGAACCTAACCCCTATTATTATCCCCTTGTACCCCCTTGCATTAGTCATGCATCTCCCGGTGTGGCTTGCTGAGTACTATGGTTGTACTCATTCTTACTCTATCTTTCCCCTCTTCAGTAAGAGAAGCTTTGGAGAAGAAGTCCTGGGTGGAGTCCTGGCTTATACCCCAGTTGAGCGCCTGTGAAGATGGAGCCGTAGGCCCGCTAGTCCGCTGCTGCTTATTTTTGTTTGTCAGGCCTGAAGTGCCTTTGTAATAATGTAAATATTATCGATATAATAAAGATGTGCCTTTTGTATCCTGTTTGTGTGGTGTACCCCGGCTTTTCCTGGGATGGGGATTAATACACTTGTGTTTTGGAAAAGGTATTTTTCCGGGCACGACAAGCTAATATCAGAGACATCTCGACTGTAGGATAAGCCAAGTGGATAAAACCTAAGGACATATTTTATAAACAAGACTATTTGCAAAAGTTCCTTTTTCCTCCTTTCCCTAATGCTATTTGCAAAATGTTTACTCTCTTCTTCCTCCTTCGGATTTTCAACTAGTACTAGATGGTCAGCTTTGCGAAGAAGAAGATGTCGCTAGTGGTCTGCCGAAGTTCTAGAAGGCTGCAGGATCCACTAGCGAAGCAAAGGAAGCAGTGAAGCCAGATGTGAAGCAGGAGTGAAGATCTTGGAGAACCCGTCGCAGAACCTATACCACCCTTTAGGGTTTTGTTAGTCGTGTGTTTCCTTGATTGTGTGTGTAGCACATGGTTTGCATCAGTGGGGTGTGATGTAACCATGCTAGGTTGTTTGCGTAATCAACCTGCAGAATAAGCCTAACATATATCATAACAGAAAAAGATTAGATCTGTTAAGGTCCTATCCTTAGTTTCTGATCTCTTTCTTTCCTCCAATTTTCTCTTTCCCCCTCTCTAAACCTTGTAACAGATGGCTGACAATGAGAAAGGAAGTAAGGTCAGAAATCAGAACAAGGGTGCCCCAAGCTCCCGAGTGAATGAAGCACCAGACACCAGTTGTGTGACAGTGGTCTAACACCTGATTAACTAGAACGAATTGCTTATAGAGCTACCACAGCAGCATCAGATGCCAATTCTAGACCCGAGTCAGATGCAACCTCAAGTGCAGTTGGAGGCAGTCCAATCACTCACACCACAAGTTAGCGCACCGCCAGCATCCCAACAAGCCCATCGTGCCATGCCACATGTGGACTCAAAAGAAGCAAGAATCATTTGTTTTATCTATGTTGAACAAGGGCACTATGCAAGGAACTGTCCTTAGCAGAAAAAAAAAGCACCAATGCGAACCGAAGATGAGGTCCGTAAGATGACCATTACCGGCACAGAATGGCCTCCACCAGGAATGACAAAACGTCAAAGAAGAAATTTCTTCCGAGGTGCACCATAGTTGACGGAACATCTTTTAGCTAATGGAGGTAGAGTGTCTGATAGCGAAGATTCAGATCAAGTCTCCTCACGGGTTGAAGATGAGAAGTCTCTCCAAGGTTTCAACCAGAATAAAAAGGAACATATGGCATGCTCTCGTTGTGGAGAAATCGGTCACTTTGCCAGCTCATGTGTCACCACTTGCGTTCATTGTGAGGAAGACCATCCACCCGACGAGTGTCCAACAAGCAGGATTACTTATTTCTTGTGCGAATGAGCTGATCATGTACGAAAAGATTGTCAATTCAGTTTTCTGCTGATGAAGAAGATGGCCAACCAACCCGCCAGTTACAACAGACAGAAGCATCAAGGCAACCCAAATCCTCGACAAGACTACAGTTTCAGCCTAACTCCAATGCCAGGACAGAGGAATCAAAATGGGAAAAGAAAATGCCGAGTCTGGAAAGATATCTGTTGTTTCAATTGTCAAGAAGTGGGTCATTTCGCCGACAAGTGCTCGAAACCGAGAAACATATTTACCAACACGTCAGTCCATGCAACTCCGCGCAATCAGAAGCTTGCTCCTCAGCAAATTGTCATCCATGCATCCTGAAGCAGTCCTATAGCCCAAGTTGCAATAGCTCCCACTCCAATGAGTGCACTACCACAAGGTGTCAATGCTCAATTTCAGCCCCAGCCACCAGTTGACAAGACAGAGGCCAGTATCAGTGTTGTACCTTTGGATGTTCCAGGACAACAGCCAAGAAATCAAGTACAAGATGAAGAACCTGAGAGTAAGAAAGTTATTGTTTGTTACAACTGCAAAGAACCAGGGCATTACTCCAGGGACTGTCCCTAACCAAGGAAAAAAATCGGCCTCCACATTTTCGCCAATTTACAAGAAACAGACATGCCAATCGCCAAGTGGTCACTGGAGAAAATGCAGTACCTGTCAAGCCTAGTGCTAGTCAGAAGCAACCATAACACTCTTGTATCGATGTTCAAGTACTTTTGTTTTATAGTTGTTCTCTACCAACCGTGTAATAAGGAAGAAACGGGAAATAATCAATGAGTTTGGCAAATGTATGAAGGATCCATATTGAGACTGCAAGTGTTGTGAGTTGTGTACATTTTGTTGATGATTAAGGAGACCTAGGGTCTTATTTCCGTAAGCTCATAATCTGTTATGAATCAAATAACCTAGCGATTGATGGCGAAGAAAATCAAGTGATCAACCAAAGAGACATTTGTTTGGACTAAGAGTTTCCGATGTGTCCTTTTTCGGATCAAAGGCAACGACAGTCAGTATAGCTTTTGACGAACTACTTCAAGGTTTCTCTGAAAGGCAGCAGGCCCAAGGACTGCATTGCCCCAGAAGCACCCACAACACCCGGAGTGAAGAGTACCTGGTTGAGAAAGGTCAAAAGGTGATTGATGGAAGAGATCGGAAAAGATGTTTGGTTGCTAGGAAAATGTCACGTCCCAAAACGACTCTAAAATATATCCTTTAAATTATGCCTAGAATAATTAAAATCCGTGTGAAAGCCTCTAACAATTAAAATGTGCAAAGTTAAAAGTCAAATAAGGCTTAGAAGATTTTTGTATATTTCCTAAAAGCCTAAAATGTGTAAATAAATTTTAGTGGAATTTTCATAGCACAAATAATAATTGTTAAGAAATAAACAAAGTTGAAAAAGTTTTATAAAAAGAAAAACCCTTAAAGTCCCCCTTCCCTCCCTTGGGCCGGCCCGGCCCATCTCTCCTTCCCCCCCTCTCTCTCTCCTCTCCCCGCGGCCCACTCGGCCTCTCCCCGCGCGCGCGCCGCTGACGGGCCGGCCCGCCCACCACCCTCGCTGACGGGTAGGGCCCACCCGTCATCCCCGACCTCCCGCCGCTCCCGCCGCTCCGCCCGCGCCCTAGCGCCGCCGCCGCCGCGAATCCCGCCGCCTCCCGTCGTCCCCACGTGCAATAAAGTGGGAGGAATCACTCAACGTGATCCCCTCTCCCTTTCCCCCCATTTTTTCCCTCTCTCTCTTGCGTTCAAACGGGCGGATTTGCCCCCGCAAATCTCGCCGGCGCCATTGATGGCGGCCGACCTCCCGCGCCGGTTTCCTTCCTCCCCAGTCGCTCTCTCCCCCTTCCAACCCTATTTAAACCCTCCCCGCACCTCCTCCGTCCATTTCCGCCGTCGCCGCCCTTCCTCCTCGCCGGATTCGAGCTCGCGACGTCGCTCTCTCTCTCCGCCATCGCCGCCGAGCTCCGGTCCGCCGCCGTCGTCGCCCCGGACCGCCTCCCACCTCGGCGCCGCCTCCTTCGGCTTCGCCGCATCCTCGCCGACCTCGTCCACCCCTCCGTTTCGGTCGCCGACCGCCGGAGCGCCGCCGTCCCCGTCGACCCGAGCCACGCCACCGCCTCCCTCCGCTCCGGCCGCCTCCTCCGTCACCGCCGTCGCCTCGGGGTGAGCCGTGGACCGTCGCCTCCTTTCCCCCTTCCCTCTCCTCTCTCGGCCGCCGCTCCGCCGCGCCGGTGGTTGCCGGCGGCGACCATCGGGGCGCGGGGGTGCCGCCTCCCGCCGACCGCGCCGGCTTGGCCGCCCTCGGGCGCGCCGAGTGGCTGCCGCGTGGGGCCCGGCCGTCAGCCGCCCGCGCCCTCGGGTGCGGCTGACGTGTGGGGCCCACGGCGCCGGCCGGTGTGAGCCCGGGTGCACCAGGTCCACCGTGGTCCGTGAGGCTGCCGCGTGGGCCCCACTCCCGTGGACCTAGTCCGCACGCCCCTCCCCCTCGGCTGACGCAATAAACCCTTTTTAAATTAAAATTTAAATGAAGAAATTCGCAAATATTCATTTAAAGAGCATATAAACTTCAAATGGCCATAACTTGGCCATTTCAACTCGGAATTGGACCGTTCAAGTCTCTAATTTTTCCTTAAGAAGTCAAGAACCCATTTTTGTGCTTTGTTCCTGCTTGTTATATGGAGTTTATTAGAGTAAAAGCCTTTTCTTTTCCGTTGGTCGTGGAGACGCTGCAGCTTCGGAAGATCCGCTCTTCGTGGAGGTTAAAGCCGACGTTTGGGAAAGCGAGCAAGGCAAGTCACATCATCCTTGAACATATTGGATCCCATTTTACAAAATTCTTTTGATTTAAATTATTGCATTATCGCTTTACTTAAATTCCCGCGTTATCACTGTTTTATTTAGCCATGCCTATTTACCTTTGTTATGACCTTATTATTATTGTCATTGATATTATTACCTTGTTCACCCTAGATTAAACAAAACCCCAACTAGTGGACACTCTACTCATGGTACCACTAGTATGAATTTAGGTAGATGCTTCACTGATTAATTAGGCAACATTAGGGGGTTTTATAACTCTAGACTTTGGGATATTCATATCACCTGGACACTATGGAATGGTTGGATTATTGTGGAATTGGATTCACACCTCCCCCTCTATTCAAAATCCTCAAAATGGTTTTCGGACGGGCTCGGGGTGCATTGTTTTGATAGTAGCACCTCGGCCATATAAGGACCGGTCTTCGGGCCTCTGTTGCAAAGCACTACTGTACTTCCACATGTCTCGTAGGTAAGGCTTAGTTTGTGGCTCAGTCTGGTTATAAACAAAAGTACACGGATGGAGATGGACGAAGTCGGGGGTCGATGGACATCTCTAGGGCAAATGAAGGCTACACGAGCTGCGGCTTGGTAGTCGAGATGTCATGGCACAGGGCTGGTGTCCTGCTGCTAGGGGCTCAGTCCTGCCTACCTGTCCCGGTGGTTCCGGCCGTAGGCGGGGTTGGGTCGGTACTCTTGTCTATGGCTAGGATGGGTTGGAAACTATGTCACGTCTTCCGTCCGTATACCGTGGTGGTATGTGGCACGTGGTTACACGTGAGAAAGATGTGTCTTGTGGGTAAAGATGTACACCTCTGATCAGAGTATAATTTATTCGAATAGCCGCGCCCTCGGTTATGGGCAAGCCGAGCAATGTACCCAAGTTAGTGTTTTAATTCTTAAAACCTGCTTAACAACTAAAATATGGAACGGTTGGCCTGGGTTGGCTTGGGACGAGCTGGGACCCAGGGTCGGGTTGCCAGTTCGGTCTGAATCATCGTAGGCCTTGGGTTAAGGCAGGTTCGTGTGGGTTCACGGCCTCGATTAATAACATTGTATAGCTCTAGGATCGTATTTACAAAATAGCTTTGGGCAACTAAGTGTCTTTTAATGCTGTTTACTGCAAACCCTAGCCCTTATATTATAACCCCCTTGTACTCCCTTGCATTTATTCTGCACTTATGGGTGTGTCTTGTTGAGTACGGTGGTTGTACTCAGTCTTGCTCAATTTTTTCCCAAACCCAGAAGAGGAGTTCCTGGAAGATGAAGGCTTTGGTGTCTAGCTCGTGCCTGCCGTCAAGCGCCTGTGGTCGTCGCCCTAGTCTTCCGCTATTTCCCGTTTGTCTTTGTGTGTGCTGGGCCTTCGCCGCCCATGTAATAAATTAATTATTTACGCTTCCGCTTGGTAAACTCTGAAATGTATCAACTTTTGGTGTACCTTGCCTCCTGGGACAAGGAATAATACACGCACGTAAGGAACGCCCGTTGGGTTATTTCTGGTCGTGACAGAAAAGAATTAGGTCGAAAGGTGATTGATAAAGGATAACGAGGAACATGATTTGTGTCACTCGAGGAAGACTCCCGATAGCAATTAACCCTACAACTGTCACCATGTCATTTAAGCAGAAGAATTCGCGAGTAAGCAAGATGACCATAGGTAGAAGTGATTCTATGAGGACAAGGATGGAAACTTTTGTGACATGACCAAGAAGTCAAGAAGTTAACCTGAACAGCTAGAAACTAAAGCTCGGTTCAACCTTGGGCTGTGTATCAGATGCTACCAGAGTAAAAGCAATTGCACTAGTATCGTTCAACGCACTTTCCTAGCGATTGATCCATCTGGAAAGAACACATCAAGGATGAAGGTGTAAAGGAATATGTTGAATGCTAAATGACGACAATATGAAGAGAATAGTGGAAAGTAAACCGATTGTAAAGAAAGTGAATCCGAGATGTCTGTTCGTGGGAGCTATTCCCAGTTATGAACCAAGTGATATGTTCAAGGATAATCTACAGAGGTCAGATTAAAATCACATCCAATAAAGAAGCTTCAGATTTGGCAGGATAACGATCAGACAATAACAAGTCTAGCAGTAAAGTTATTTGGGAAGACGTCAAAGCATGTCAAGTGGGATAAGTTGGTTCTCGTGGGAAGCATAATTCAAAGTTAGAGTGATCGACCCTCGCATTGAATAGCGTTAGTATCTAGCACCCGGAGACTAGGAAAGCTAATATGAGGCAGTTAGTGGCAAGTTGTCAATCATGGTATCCTTGGTAAGCGGGATATCATAGTCTAAAGCATTTGGTGGTAAGTTGGAAGGAAACGCCAAGCATGGTATTCTCATGATGACAAGCTGGTAATGACAAGCATGGTATCCCAGTAATGACAAGTTGGTATCGACGCATAACGTGAAGTTGGTAACTTGTATGAGATTGACACCAAGGGTATGAATTATGAGAAGTCCCGGAACTGAAGCCCCGTCTTCAAGTGCCGCATCCCAGTCGAAGTCAGCTCAAGGTGCAACCAGGGACAAGCCAGGTGAAACGAAGATTCCATCTGCAACAGGAGATCAAGCCAAGCAGTTCAGAGTGGGGAAGTTTTGCTGGGCAAGTTTGTTAAAGAAAACGCAATGGAAGAAGTCGGACCAGAAGAGAAGACCGCCCAACCTATCTTCTTGCTAGCCTTCTCGAATCTCGGGGGCGAGATTCCTGTAAGGGGGTGGATTTGTCACGTCCTGATAAATTCATCCCGAAATAAAAATCATTTTCTAAAAGGAATAATATAATTAATTAAAATTCGAATAGAAATTGGCAAACATTAAAATGCGTACAAGAAAAATTCGAATGTGGCCCGGAGAATTTTTGTTAAATTCCCCTTGGTCTAAAATGATCCCTCAAATTTTACTTGAATTTCCAGAGCACCGGATATAATTATTACGCAACAACAACAATTAAGAAAGTTTATTAAAAAGGAAACTAAAAATAATCCTCCTTTTCCTTTGGGCCAAGTCCAGCCCAAAGTTCCTTTCCTCTCTCCCTCGGCCCGCGGCCGAAGTATCACTTCCCTCCCTCTCTTTTTCCTCCCCTCTCTCTCCCTGGCCTCCCCTCCTCCTCCCGGGCCACCTCTTCCCTCCTCTTCCGCTTGGGCCGCCCCTGCCCTATCCCGGCCTAGCCGACCAGCCGCCTCCCTCCTTTCCCTCGCGCCCCTCTGCACGCGCGGCGCATGTGCGCGCCTCACGCCTGACCGGTGGGTCCACCCACCCTGTCGTCTTCAACCTCCAGCCGGCCGCTCCTCTCTATCACTCTCCCGAACCCTAGCGCCACCATCCTTCGATCCCGCTCCACTGCGCAAGTTCCGGCCAAATAAATTGCAAAAACGGAATCCCCATCCCTTCCTCATTATTTCCCCCAACTTTCCCCCTTTAATCCCGCCCCCAATCACCGGGATTTAATCCCTCTTCTTTGACCGCCATTGATGCCGCCGGCCACGTTCTCCGGCGTCGTTCCTGTCCCCTCCTGTGGTCGGCACTCCCCTCCATTGCCTAAAAAACGGAGCCCTAGTCCCCCTCTCCTTCGGTTTTCCCCCTTCCCGAGCTCCCTAGCCACACCGTCGCTGACCTCCTCTCTCTCCTACGCTGCCGGCCAACTCCAGCCGCCCTGCCGCCGCGTCAGCACGCCGGCCGGCCGTGCCGTCGCCTCCCCCGGTGTCGCAGTCGCCTCCCCTTCCCCGGCATGCTCTCCGTTTCCCGCGGAGACCTCCAGAAGTGCATCCCCGCCGGCAACAATGGCGTTGCCGCCACTGTTCCGCCTTCGGCCGCCTCTGTCGCGTCTCTTGTGCGCCGGCCGACGTCGCCACCACCTCTCCCAGCACCGAAACGCCGTCCTCTTCCCCGTCCAGGCCATGGCGTCGCCCGTATTTCACCGGAACACCGTCGTGCCGCGCCGGCCTCTCCATCCGCCTCGCCGGAATTTCCCTGGTCTGCCCTTCCTCCTCCTGTGTGTTGTCGGCCACGCCACCACCACCTCCGGCATCGCAGCGGCGAGCCGGCAACGTCATCCTCGGCATCGCCTCCCCTCCATCCGAACCCCACCGCTGGTGTCCGTCATCGTCTTCACCGTTCATCCTCGCCGGCTCGTCGTCCCGCGGTGCCGCCTCCATCGTCATCATCGCAGCGGCGTGTTCCGCACCGTCCTCGCATTCGTGCAGCTGCTGCCGACTGCCCTCATCGCCTCCTCGCCGGTTCCGGTTGTCGTCCTCCCGTCGTTCTCGGTCGTCGTGGCGTTCGTCCCTCTGTCAAGCCGCGTTCGTTCGTCGCCCGTGTTTCGTCAAGTCTGTTGCAGCCTCGTCGTTGTCTTCGTCCTCGGCTCCGCATCGTCAAGCCCTGAGTCAGCCTCGTCCTGCCTTCGTCCAAGGATCGCCGCTGAAGTGTCGTCCGTTCGTCTCCGTCGTTCTCGTCCGTCTCCACCGCGCCGTTCGTCGTCGCCGTTCCCACGCCTCGTCGCGTGGTGGTAAGGATCCGTCCTCTCACTGCCCCGTCCTCGTCCTTTCGGAGTCGCCCCATGCCCGTTGTGTGTTTGTCGACCCCGGTACCCGTGTACCAGTGTCGGTAGTCGTTCGTGGGTGCGTGTGGTGACCGTGTTTGTGTGTCCGCTCGGTAGCTGTCACGCCCAGAAATTCACAAGTAATTTCTGAACTAATTTGTGCATTAAAAACCCTCATCCAGGAATTAGCCGAGATACAGAAACTGACAATTTAATATACAGATTCATCAAAATAACTAAAGCGATAAATACTTACATAAGAGGCACTTAGTCCTCACCATGAAGAAAATTGCAGCGGAAAATAAAATCTAGAGAAGCTTCAGCTCCCACAGGCAGCTCAACTGGGATATAAGCCAAAGGTCTTCTCCTTCTGGATCATTTTTCTTCAACTGAAGTTTGATGATTATTGCAAGGTGAGTACATGCAATACTCCGCAAGCCACACAGGAATTATGCAAGTGCACAAGGATACCAAAGGATGGCATAATATAGGGTTTATTTGTGAAAGCAACATTTAGCAAAGATTTAAGAGTAGTAAAATAGTAGAGTAATTAATCATCAATATTAATCAACACTGAACAACACACCCATGCTGCACAGGCCCAACCAAACCTGAACAACCAACCCTGGTTGTACAGATCAAACCTCCAAACCAGGAATTATC
The DNA here is from genome assembly GCF_034140825.1 of Oryza sativa Japonica Group. Taxonomy (NCBI): domain Eukaryota; kingdom Viridiplantae; phylum Streptophyta; class Magnoliopsida; order Poales; family Poaceae; genus Oryza; species Oryza sativa. The sequence goes on from NC_089041.1 coordinate 10,584,218, forward strand.
CATTCCAAACTGGGAGTCAAATTAATTATCACATTGTTATCATTAATGAGTAGTGTGGAACTAATCACGAAAAATATTGTTAGACCCGCCCATAACCGTGGGCATGGCTATTCGAATAGTTTTACTCTGGCCAGAGGTGTACCACTATACCCACAAGACACGATTCCACACATGTTGCCATGCCCCGAAGTACCACCACGGCACTGCAAAGGGGGAAATCGTGACAATACCCTTCGCACAACACAACTCACCACAGTGCACCATTCCTGGATCATAATCACCCCCTCAAAAACAAGAGGCATGGACTCCCCAGTGACCCCCACAGACTTCTCGCCGCTTCTCAGTCTGGCACCCTGTAATGAACCATGCTATACAAAAGATAAAGTCGTTGCCCACGTTGGCTTGTGGTTAGCACGGTTAATGTTTCACAACAGTAGCTCACGAACCGGTCCTTAATTGTCATGAGCACGACCTTCAAAACCATGTACTCACAACCAACCATTAATCATATTTTAATTATCAATTAATTATCATAACACGATTGACCATCGTGAGCTACCATTAACTATAACCATAAGTAATAGTGAAGCATGATTTATCCCATTAATGAGCTAATGTTTCTAAGCATGACTAAGCAACTGTCATAAGCATCTAGCTGAACCAAACCAATATATAAGGTTCAAGCTAATCAATTTATTACCCATAGGAAAATAAAGTCATATTCGGCCATAATTAATTGGGAAAGGCTCACTACCCGATGACATTCGAAAACAATGCATAAGTTAAAATAAAACAATAGCTTTAAACAGGTTCAACATGCTCAAAGGGTTGTGTGGGATCTGTGTGACTTGCCTTGCGAACAAGCGTCTTCGATTCGTCTTCAGGAACTTCTCCAACGAACGAACGATCCTCCGAAACAACGGAAAACTAAATCTAGAACGCAAAACGAGAAAAAACACTAATAAGACCAAATGAACAGTACAATTAAAGTTCATAAAAAGGTAGAGCTTGAATTTACATGAATTATGAGACTTGAACGACCTTATTCCGAGTTCGTATGAATTAGTTATGAATTTTACAAGACTTAATATAATTTAGCCTTATACAGAAAAGGAATTACGATTTATTTGGAAAGGAATAACAGCCGCTGACGTCAGCGATGACATCATCGCCGGCAACACACTGGACCACAAGGTTGCAGGCACTAGGAAGCTCGGCCGGGCTATCCGAGAACACCAACGCGGAGAGGACGACGAGACGCCCTCACCGAGGTCGGCACGACCACGGACGACGATGGGAGATGGCCGGCGACGAGATTGAGGCGGCGGCGTGGCTGTGTCCACGGTGACTGTGGCGTTTCGGCGAGGGGAGGCAGCAACCGAGGGGCGGACGGTCTTCACCTCGCTCCTGCGATCCCGAGGGTAGCGACGGCGAGCGAAGGCGGCGATGGACGGCGACGAGCGGCACGGCTGAAAACGAGTCGACGGAAGATTGCCTCGGGTTGACAGCGACGACGAAGCTCCGATGGTTTGCAGCGGTGGCGAAGGGGTGGACAGGCTTCGGCTTGGCGTTGCGATGCCGACGACAGCCTCGGGGAGGTCCGGCTACCACGGGAGAAGCGGCAAAGCTTCGCCGGAGATCAAAACATGGCGATGGTTCGGCCTTCACAGTGACGGCGAATTCCGGCGGGGTTCGGCGCAAAAGAACGGGTGGCCGGGGTAGCTCTCACCCTTGCGAAGCCGATGGAAGTGGCGGCGCAAGTCGGCGACGACCAGAGAAGCGGAAGACGGCGGCTGGAATTGGTGGCGGCGGTGGAGAGAGAAGGTAAGCGTGGCGGCGGCTCTAGGGCTAGGGAAAAAAATCGGGAAAAAGGAGGAAACGGAAGAGGAGGCCGAGGGGCTGCTATTTATAGCCAAAGGAGGAGGAGATCGGCTCGGATACAGGAAGAATCGGCGACGGATTAGTTAGGGTTCGCCGGAAAAATGGAGCTCGAAACCGCGTCGAATTCACGCGATATACAACGGTATTCAAAGGGGTTTCTTAGGGATAAGGTAGAGGAGATCGAGGGGACTCCGTTTTTACAACCAATTTTGGAAACTTGCTCTGTCCGGAGGTAGAAGATGGTACTGTAGCGAGGGGACGTAAAACAGACTTCTTGCCGGGCTTTTTTTTCTCGGCTTGATTAGAAGAGGGACCAAAACTGGACTTCCGCTAAATAAGAGAAAGAGGAAGAGAGGGCTGCTGCGGGCTAAGGAAGAGAGAGAGGAGAGGAGTGGGCTGAATTCGGCCCAGACTGAGGAAGAGAATTTAATTAACTTTTTATAATTTAAATAATTGCTGAAATGATGTTTCATTTATTAAAAATACTTCCAATGCTCAAATAAATCCAAGAAAAATCCCGAAAATACTTGGGCACATAAAGTATTTAATGAAATTTTATCTAGCTCAAGTTTAAGTTCAAATTTCTTATAGATTTTATTCCCACACTTACTTTGATTATTAAGTAATTTCTAAAAATTCCTTTTTCACAACGATTTATAATTTAGCGATTTTCAGGGTGTGACAGTAGCCGCGTGGTTTCCACGTGTGCAGCCCGCGTGGTGTCCAGTGGAGTCCGTTTGTCGGCTACTCGGCTCGGTTGGCACACGGGGTCTGCTTCCGTCGACCCGTGGACCGTCTCTGTATACTTGGTCTACCGTGGTCCATTAGGTTGACATGCGGGGTCCGCATGTCAACAGCGCAGCCTTCCTGTATTTTCCAGGCTAGCGCTTGCACATGTTTTATAATTGCAAAACCTAATCATAATAATCCGTAAATCTCCATATAACAGCATTAAACTTCGGATGATCATATCTTGATCATACGAACCCCGAATCGACCCGTTCAAGTCTCCTAATGTTTGTTATAACCTAAAGAACCGTGTTCTTTCTTTTTATGTATTATTATTGCTTCTTTATAGGGTTGTAGCTTTGCTTGTGTGTTTCGCGTAGCTTCTGTCGTTCCGGAGGTTTCGGAAGCGTAGTTCGTGGTCGTCGCCGAAGGTTCGGAAGGCCGTTCTCTCTGAGCAAGGCAAGTCACATCATCCTTGAGCATATTGAATCCCAGTTTTTAAAATTATTTTAATTTAAATTATTGCATTACCGTTTTATTTAAATTACCGCGTTATCACTGTTTTATTTAGCACTTCCTACTAATCCTTGTTACAGCCTTATCATTGCAATTGTTATTATCACCTCGTTCACCCTAGGAAAACAAAACCCCAACTGGTGGGTACTCTATTCATGGTTCCACTAGTATGAATTTAGGTAGATGCTTCGCTGATTAATTAGGCAACATTAGGTGGTTTTATAACTTTAGACTTTGGGAGTTCTCATGTCATTTAGACATTATGGAATGGTTGGCTTGTGATGGAATTGAACACACACCTCCCCCACTATTCAAAACTCCCAAAATGGTTTTAGGTTGGGCTCGAGGTGCATGGTTCTGCTAGCAGCACCTTGGCCACTATAAGGACCGGTCTTCGGGCCTCTATTGCAAAGCACTACCATCTAACCACATGTCTAATGGGTAAGGCTTAACTCGGTGCTCAGTCTAGTCCTGGCAAGAGTACACGGATGGAGATGGACAAAGTCGGGGCTCAATGGACATCTCTAGGGCAAATGAAGGCTACACGGGCTACGGCGTGGTAGTCGAGATGTCATGGCACAGGGCCAGTGTTCTGCTGCTAGGGGCTCAATCCTGCCTACCTGTCTCGGGGGTTCCGGCCGTAGTCGGGGTTGGGTCGGTGCTTTTGTCATGGCTAGGATAGGTAAAGGGGTTAAGTCACATCCTTTATGACGGGTTCCACGGCCGTGGAATACGGAGTAAAGATGTGTCTTGTAGGTAAAGATGTACACCTCTGATCAGAGTATAATCTATTGAATAGCCGCGCCCTCGGATATGGGTAAGCCTAGCAATGTACCCAAGTTGGTGGTTTAATTTTTAAAACTTGCTTAACAACTAAAATGTGGAATGGTTGGCATGGGTTGGCTTGGGACGAGTTGGGACCTGGGTCTGGTTGCCAGTTCGGTCTGAATCATCGTAGGCCTTGGGTTAAGGCAGGTTCGTGTGGATTCACGGCCTTGATTAATAATATTGTGTAGCTATAGGATCGTGTTTACAAAATAGCTTTGGACAACTAAGTGACTTTTAAATGCTGTTTACTGCAAAACCTAACCCCTATTATTATCCCCTTGTACCCCCTTACATTAATCATGCATCTCCCGATGTGGCTTGCTGAGTACTGTGGTTGTACTCATTCTTGCTATATCTTTCCCCCCCTTCAGTAATAGAAGCTTTGGAGAAGAAGTCCTAGGTGGAGTCCTGGCTTATACCCCAGTTGAGCACCTGTGAAGATGGAGCCGCAGGCCCGCTTGTCCGCTGCTGTTTATTTTTGTTTGTCAAGCCTGAAGTGCCTTTGTAATAATGTAAATATTATCGATATAATAAAGATGTGCCTTTTGTATCCTGTTTATGTGGTGTACCCCGGCTTTTCATGGGACGGGGATTAATACACTAGCGTTCTGGAAAAGGTATTTTTCCGGGCGCGATAGTCACTTCTCTCCCCGAGCAAAACCCTAGCCGTGCGCGGGTGCTAGCACATCTGCGCGTGGCGTTCCGTCCATGTACGTGTGGATACCGGTAGAGGCGGCGCTGGTTTGCGGTGCTGATTGGCTTGGGAGTACGGCGAGGAGAACGCACGAGGAGGAGAAGGTCAAGCTGGTGCGATTGACTACTTCCTCTACATCGACGCGCGCTACTTCGCAAGAGTTCCTTCGACTTCTTAGCGTCTTCTTCAACTGCGCAGCGCGTCGAGTGGTAACTATCTATGATCTAATACTTGCATGGTTCCTGGTTTACGTGATAGAAAATTTAATTTATGCTATCGTAGCCTACGCGTATCCCAACCGAGGGGACCCTCATCGGAGGCGCTACACCTCGGCCACCTCATCCCCTTCATGTTCACAAAATAAGCATTGCTCCCAGTCCCGGATACAAGTGAACTGAAATCATTTGTCAACTAGTATTTATTAACAATCAAGATATCTCTTGTCAGGTGCTCCCTCCATCCACAAAAGTTACACCTATTTCACATTTGAGTTTTTTCCAAATAAGTTGTTTCTATTTGTAGTCTTTATGCATTCAAGACTTAAATGAAGAGATAAATTAAATGTTTTATTAGAACCCAAGGAGTCATCTAAATACTCATTGGTTGCATGTTTACATTCACTCTTTGATCTTGTAACATCCAAGGTGATTTAATTTCTTCTTGGTCTTGGTGAGGGAGTACTTGCAGGATGCTTTCAAGGTGCCGCAGGTGATACAGCTAACTGACGATGAAAAGTTTATGTGGAAGAACTTGACTATTGCCGAATGTAAAAGGCTTGCCCATGAAAATGCCAAAGACATTATCACCTGTGGATTTGACATTGAAAAAACTTTCATTTTTACAGATTTCAGTTATGTTGGAGGGTAAGATTACTAGTACTCCCTCCGTTTCACGATGTAAGTCATTCTACCATTTTTCACATTCATATTGTTAATGAATATATATATATATATATATGTATATATATATATATATGTGAACATATATATATATATATATATATACACATATATATATATATATATATGTATAGAATCGTTAATATCGATATGAATATGGGGAATGCTGGAATGACTTTATTGTGAAATGGAGGAAGTACTTCCTAACTGTCGATTAAAATATAAATGTCTGGCTGGTCTTTTTTTTTTCACTCAGCTAGCTTCTATTCTATGATAAAGTAGTAACCCTCTATCTTTTTTTACAGGGCATTTTATGAAAGGGGCAATTGTGTTTTTGCCCTTGCTTTACGATTCAATTGTGATTTTACCCCTGTTTTTTAGGGTTTGTGATTTTGCCCCTGTTTTTTTAAATGAAGGAGCCGTCTGCCCCAGTTTTGACAGAAGTTTGGTGGGTCCGGAATTTCAGAATTAAACAAAGATAGAAAATGTTATTATCATTTATGAATGACCATTCTACCCTTGGTTCAATAAAAGAGCCAAATCCCCAATCCCTTACTGTCCCGATTTTCACTCCAAAACCCTAGCTGGGTTGCAAGCGGCGGCGGCGACGCGCGGCCAGCGGGCGGCATGGAGGAGTGGCGGTGGGGCCAGCTGCCGCGGAACAGCGCGCGGCGGAGTCGGGGCGCGGGCAGGGAGGCGCTGCGGCAGCGCATGGAGGCGCGGCGTGGCGGCCTCGCGGGTGCACGCGCAGGGAGGCGCGGCGGCCGGCGGCCCCGTGGCCAGCGCGGCGGCGGAGAGGAGCGGCGGCTCCGTCGGCCAGCGAGCCAGCGAGCAGCGAGCAGGTAGCTTGGCGGCGGGATGGCGCTGTTAAAGGATGTAGGCAGGCACGGCGGCGTCCTCGGTCTGGAGCGCAGGCTGGGGAATCAGGGAGGCGCGACTTGCCGCCGGCGGGCTGGCGCTCCTAACCTCTTGCCGGCGCAGGGACGGAGGCCTAACGCTATTGCAAATACAGGATTAGGAGACATAATGGAGTAAATCTTGTGCATGGTGGAAATCTGCTGCAAATCCCCTGTTTTCTTTCCCATTTTCATGTCTTGTATCTGCGAGAGATTTGTTTGGTGAATGGTGATTTCTTCCTGGTAAATGTGATGAATCTTTTTGGTGAATTTTTGCACCCGATGCAAGTTCTTTGAAAATGCTGCAGAAATGATGTTAAATTCTTCCAAAATTTGTCAAAGTTTGGTCAAATTCGAAATATATGCACATTATATCAAGAAAGGAGAGGCAAATGTGTAAAGGGTATACAAGTCCTTCTACTGCTAAGTTGACGCTGTTAAGTGATGCTAACAGAATAGGGGCAAAACAGGGACAGAACAGAGCTTCGTTTCAAAAAAGTGAGGGAAAAATCACAAACCCTAAAAAGTTAGGGTAAAATCACAATTGCAACTCAAAGTGAGGACAAGAACATAATTGCCCCTACTAAATATGCTTGAAGTTTCCAACCGTGTGACATATAACAATGTGAGAACTATTCTATTAAGATTGTTCTCTGCTCTTGGTGTTCTTGCTTAAATATTTGTGAACACCATGGAGATTCATTACTTATCTTTAAGCGTCATGTTTTCTAATACTCTTACTCTTGGATGACAGCTTAAAGGGATATTTGGAATTAGTCCGGAAGATCAAATTGGCAAGGTCAGCTTTCCTCCTGTGCAGGCTGCTCAATCATTCTCATCATCGTTTCCACATCTCTTTCATGACAATGATGACCATCTGCCGTGCCTTATCCCATGTGCTATAGACCAGGTATGATATCTCTGGTCTGATTATCTCGACAGTACAACATAATTGCTTTTGTATCTACTTGCTAGTATACTGATAATATATAGATTTTTCAGCACAAAATTTGGACTTAGTTTGTTTCTTCTTGTTCTTTTCCATCTCTAAATTTGAATTTGACCCACTCCCATACGCAAAAGCCAAGTTTAGAGCCTTGACTTGTAAACATTTGCATTTAAAGATACCAAAATGTTCTACATGTTTGTATATAGCCGTATCATCCATGCATCGAATATGACTGTCAACATTCGGAAATATCAATCATTAATGTTGGAAATAACCCAACTAGCGTTATACCACATGTAATAAACCAGTAAAAAGAACTTCCACGCAAGGTGGTGTCTGAGAAAGGGAATTTCTAGGCAGCCTGCCCTTATCTGACATAATTGGTTGTATATCTTCTTATTGGCATTAAAATATGTAGAGAGATTTATCTGGCAGCTCTAAATTTGTACTGAGTGCTTGTCAAGTAAATATTTTTCCAATACTTGATTTAGTGATCTACTATCATGAAAGCATATCCGATATTTCTCATTAAAGGTACTGGAGTGTTGGTACATATATGTATTTAGTTTGGCATATTTTGAGTTGCCTATTTAATCTTAATTTATATTTATGCAGGATCCTTATTTTAGGATGACTTGTGATGTTGCTCCCAAACTTGGTTTTCAGAAACCTTCACTGATTGAGTCAAGATTTTTCCCTGCACTTCAGGTATTTCTTTTAGGGAGAGCTTGGATGTAGGACTGAACATTAGAGCTGGTGCAATTTGACGACTTGTAATTAACTTGCTCAGAATTTTTTTTGGTTTTACTTCGAATAATCATAATTTCACGTGCATTACTTTATGTCGATTGCTTGATTTCCTTTTAACAGGGGGAGAGCACTAAAATGTCGGCCAGTGACCCAAACTCTGCAATATATGTGACAGATAATTCTAAACAAATAAAGGCAAAGGTTTCATCTGGAATATTTACTCAATCACACGCTTTAGTTCGGCCATTTAAATTATGGTATCTTGTAGTTCTATTATTTCATAGGCTTATAAAAGCTATTTCCATTATTTTCCAGGTGAATAAATATGCTTTCTCAGGTGGCCAGGACACCGTGGAGCTCCATAGGGAACTTGGTGCTAATCTTGATGTAAGCTCTTTCCCAAGTATTGACCACTACTGAACACCAAACTACTATGCTAGAATTATGCACTGTATTCTGAGTTTTGCTTAGAAAACAGAAGTTAGATTTAAGAATCAACACGATACTCGAATTTGAATGATCAGCAGAAGCTACCAATTCTAATGCATGTAGTTAGAAGCCCTTTGTGTTTCTTGAAGAAGCCTTCTATGTCCACATTTCAGTGCTAATATGCTGAATATTGTGATCTTCATTTCTATAATCTGCCTGTAATATTCCAGTTAATTCCTGTATTTCTAAAGAAACACCAAAGTGATCTGTGAATTCTTGTGTTGTTCAGGTGGATGTCTCAATCAAGTACCTAAACTTCTTCCTACAAGACGATGATGAGCTTGAGCACATAAAGAAGGTGCATTTCTTATTGTGGAAAACTAAGTTGCACTACCATTATATATGAAACTCATTATCCATTATAAAATTTATTTCCCAATACCAGGAGTACAAGGCAGGAAGGATGTTAACTGGCGAAGTGAAGCAACGACTCATCGAAGTTCTATCTGAGCTGGTTGCTAGACATCAGAGGGCTAGAGCTCAAGTGACTGAGGAGGTAATGAAAATAATTCATGTTTTGTTTGATCTTGTCATGCTTTACAATTGGGTTGGTTGCAAGTTCTAATTCTTGTTTCTATTGTACACACACATACATCCGTATGCAAAGATTATAACCAAGTATTCTGAACGGGACACATACAAATTTCCTTGTTTGTGTAGATGGTTGATGCTTTCATGGCAATAAGGCCTCTTCCCAACATGTTTGGCTGAGCATCAAGACAAGAAGAGCATGACATTTTCGTTGATCAGCACATGTGTGTCCCCCTGGTTTACTTGTTGCTGGACTCTTGTGAACATAATGACAAAAAGACAAGAAGTCCTTAGGTTTAGTTTTGGAGGTATCACTACAAGAATCTATTTAATCAGTGACGAAATTTGACGAAATTTTCGTGATGTTTTCAGAGATCGTCACGGATATGCAACTATGGATACAAGGCCCATAATCCGTGACAGTTTATCGATTTCGTCATAAACCGGCCCAAAACCTGTAACGTTATAGCAATTTCGTCGCGATTTAAATACTTCAAAACCATATAAGAGATATGCAAATTTTGCAAATTTTGTGAAGAATGTTACTATCACTTTATCGGATGAAGAAATGACCAAAATAAAAGTTATAGATATTGATGAGTTATACAACTTTGATGTTGATGACTTTTTCAGGTGAAATAATTTAGTATTTGAAAATGTTGTTTGCAGTTGTCATAATTTGAAATTCAAATTCAAATTATTGAAACAGAGTCATATACCAAAATGACCAAAACAAAAGTTGTAGATATTGATGATTTATATAACTTTGTTGTTGATGACTTTTACTTGTAAATGTTATTTGAAATTGTTATAATTTGAAATTCAAATTCAAATTATTGAAACAGAGTCATATAGCAAAATGAAAAAAACAAAAGTTGTAGATATTGATGATTTATATAACTTTGTTGTTGATGACTTTTTCAGTTGAAATTATTTAGTATTTAAAAATATTATTTGAAGTTGTCATAATTTGAAATTCAAATTTTATATAGTTCAATCAAACTCGGATGGAGAAATGACCAAACGAAAAATGGTAGACTAAATGATTTCTACAACTTTGTTTTTTATAATTTTTTCATACGAGTTCATTTAGTATGACTTTTGTGTGTTACTTCACAATGGTATAATAAAAAAAAGAAAAAAAATGTTAAACAGAGAAGGAATGAAAAAAAGGCCTGTTATGGGCCAGTCCTTTTGCTCCTCCCAAGCCGAGAAGTCCATTTTGCCTCCCTCCTTTCCATTAATTTTAAAATATTAAACCTTTGAATCGAATTTTATCATACTAAATGAACTTATGTGGAAAAGTTGTCAAAAACAAAGTTGTATAACTTATTGAGATAAACCTATTTTATTTTGGTTATTTCTCCATATGAGTTTGATTTACCTATATAAAATTTGAATTTCAAATTATGACAACTTCAAATAACATTTTTAAATACTAAATGATTTCAACTGAAAAGGTCATCAACAACAAAGTTGTATAACACATCAATATCTACAACTTTTGTTTTGGCCATTTTTCTATATGACTTTGTTTAAACAGTTTGAATTTTAATTTCAAATTATGACAACTTCAAACGATATTTTCAAATACTAAATGATTTCAACTGAAAAAGTCATCAACATCAAAGTTGTATAACTCATCAATATCTATAACTTTTATTTTGGTTATTTCTTCATTTAGTAAAGGGATAGTAACATTGTTCACAAAATTAACATATCTATCTTATAGTTTATAAACTATATAAGACATATGTATATTTTGTGAATATTGTTATAAATCGTTTTGTCGGATGAAGAAATGACCCAAATAAAAATTATAGATCTTGATAAGTTATACAACTTTGATGTTAATGAACTTTTCAGTTAAAATCATTTAGTACTTGTAAATGTTGTTTGAAGTTATCATAATTTGATATTCAAATTCAAATGGAAAAGTCTACACTTACGAAACTTTTTGTTACGAAACATGTACGAAGAGCACATGCAACCTGTCTTTTCGGCTTGTATGCTCTATAATCATCTTGCAAGTACCTAAGCCCGTAACAAATACAGGCCCACGTATGGTGCAAACGAAAAAGCAAGAGTTATATCTCTACTTGTCTGTAAAACCGTGTGCTACGAAAATCTATACACAGGTTGCATATGATTAAACTATAAACAAGCAAATCGTGTTCAAATCATATTGAGGAATTACTACTGCATGCTCATATCACTATCGACTACCACACAACTAATATATATTGTCCTTTGCAGCATCGAAGTAATCAGCTAGCATATCAAACAAATACATCGGTGCATCAATGTATGATTTATTATTGGCAAATTTTGCTGCAGGACACTGCAATTTCATGGTTTTAGCTGTAGGACACTGCCCGAACTCAATTTTAGGGAAAAACACTCCATAAACATGGTAATTTGTCAATAGACACCGTACCGATTAAAATAATATTTTCCGGTTAAAGAGGGGAGAGAAATCACGTGAAAGTTCTAAAATACCCTTGGGCCCACATGTCATATCTTCCATCTATAGTTGGCCATATGGGCCGCCCGGCACGGCACGGCCCAGGCACGACCGGGCCTGGGCCGAGGTCAGTCGGGCCGGCACGGCCCGACGAACAAGCTGTGCCGTGCCGTGCCAGCCCACGGGCTACAACCACGGCCCAGGCACGGCCCAAGTAGCCTCGGGCCGTGCCGGGCTGGCCCGACGGCCCGGCAAGCCCATCGTGCCCGTGCCGGCCCAGGCACGCCCTGGCAAAAAACCCCTTCAAAGGTTCAATTCAACACAACAAATTGACATAACACATCAAATTCATGAAATTCACATGTAATTCATCAAATAAGTCAAAGAATCACAAACAATTCATCAAGTCACCAGTTTATCAAATCATGCATACATCAAGTCACAGATTTACAAGCACAGATTTACAAACAAATGAACAATTCTTCAAGTCACCAATTCATCAAGTCACAGTCTCACAGATTTACAATCAGTTCAAATCAATTCATCAAATGCATACATCAAGTCATCTACTATTTTCCATCAAGTCCATCTCAGAATCACAAACCTTAGAAAGTTAGAATATAAAAGGGGTTTATATAAGCTGTGATTGTGCAATGGCTGCCTCATTAAAAACCTTTCTAGGTAAAAACTCACACCTCGTGAGAAAACCCTAGAAAGGAAAAGAGTACAGCCCATAGCTAAAATGTTCATATCAATTACAATCATCCAGTTCAAGGGTTTACATCAATTTCATCATCAAGATACATATTCTCATAAGCATTTTGAAGCTCCACATTCTCAGTAGTATGCTGACTTTTTGCATCTGCTAGCTCCCAGTCCTTGATCACTGCCAGAATTTCCACCAGCCTAGGGTTTAGACGCCGCCGACGGTCCTCGATGATCCTGCCAGTTAAGCTAAAAGTAGACTCGGACGATATAGTAGAAACAGGAACAGTCATAACATCTTTAGCTAAGATTGAAAGAACAGGATAAGTTAGTTTGTGCTGTTGCCACCAACTAAGGATATTGAAGTCATCATCATATTGGTTGACAGTGTCACTGTCAAGATATGCAGACAGTTCAGAAGAATTGAGATTAGCAGTTGAAGAAGCTGCCTGAAGCAAAGCAGTAGCAGATGTCATCCTGGATAATGAACCAACACCAAGCCCAGCACCTGGACTGGCACCAGCATTACCAGCACCAAGCCCAGCACCTGGACTGGCACCAGCATTACCAGCACCTGGACTGGCACCTGCATTACCAGCACCAAGCCCAGCAGCAACAACAGAACCAAAAATCTTCCCCCATGCAGTCCTTTTCTTACCAGTGGAAGGGCCTGGAATAGTGGAACTATGCAATCTAACAGAACCAAACTTTCTTTCATACTTAGCAAAAGTATCAAACAATGAAGCTCTAACAGTTGTTAAATAAGCAGAATAATCATCACCAATGAGTTGAGCCATAATCTGAAGCACTTTACTAAACCCCCTAATCTTGGCCCTAGGGTCCAAGATAAATGCAAATGAATAAAGAATTGGAATTTTAGACCAATAGTTCATAAACTTAGTTTTCATGGGACCAACAACATTTGCGATGTTTTGAACATTGCCATATGTGTTTAGATGTCCAGCAATCTCTAAAATGTGATGCATGATTAATGGAGATGTTGGATAATAAACACCAGACAAAACAACAGTTGAATCATAAAATTGTTCAAGGAAACACAAAACAGATTCAGCACATGTCCAATGTAAGTCTGTGAGTAATGGATGGTCATTAACAAAAGGATGTTGTGTACTAATAAATACTGTGAATGGTTCCCTATGTGGTATGAGATGCTTAAGCATTAGATAAGTTGAATTCCATCTAACATCCATGTCCAAACCAAACATACGAGGACGATAACCCGCAGCAATGCAAACATTTTTATATGTAGCAATGCGCTGATTAGATGCATTCAAGAATGAAATGGCAGCTCTAATGTCATTTAGCATGGGCTTGAACTTGTCAAGTCCAGCCTTAACAATCAAATTGATGATATGACATGCCCAGCGTTGATGCAAAAATAAATCACCAATATAACCAGACAGAGCAGGAGTAAGGGTGATCATAGCTTTAGAATTAGCAGAAGCATTGTCTAATGTAATAGAGAAAACCTTATCAGTAATACCATATTCTTCAGCAACAGCAATCACACGCTCAGCAATATTAGCACCAGTATGTGACTCATCAATAAGCCTAAGACCCAAGACCCTCTTTTCTAATTGCCAATCAGAATTAACAAAGTGAGCTACAACACTCAAATAATCTTCCTTAGCATGACCAGACCATATATCAGATGTCAAAGCAATAGAGCTAGCAGAATTGAGACGATCAATAATAACAGAACGACGATCCTTAAACAACTTATAAAAATCTCTGGTAGTAGTTTGTCTAGAGACAGGAACAAATCTAGGGTTATGAGCAGCCTTAATATAGTTCACAAAAGCAGGAGATTGACCAAAACTGATTGGAAGATCCTCTCTAGCAATCAATCTACACAATTCAAACCTAGCATCTTCAGGACTATATTCCCATGGAATAACAGAACCATTTGCACTAAATCTAAGCATGGACTGAGGCAAAGCATTAGACCCAAGCTTTCTAGGTTTGCATGACTTAATATGCCTAAGCAAATGTCCAGTGCCAGCAGAAGAACGAGCACTCAAAGTTTTATGACAGTAATTGCATTTAGTAGAGACTCGAACCCTATTACCATTGGTCGTTTCATAAAGTTCCTCAAAGTCATCCCATACCTTGGAGGTTTTGGTCTTCTTGTTGGTACAAGTCGCACTAGAGCCAGTCGACGTCCCATTGCCACTGTCGTCGACCGGCGGGTCGTCGTCATCGACATTCACATGGATCGGGATGTCGGAGGTATTGCCGAACACCTCCACACGATCCTCCTCCACATCATCATCGTCATCACCGCGCATCCCCATAGTCCTCAACTCGTAGTTGACAGAGGTAGGATCGTCATCCATCGCAGGCACTCTGGTCCCTCAACGGCGGCTGCCGCTAAGCAACGGGCTTGTGACCTGCAAGCAGCCAACAACACTCAAGGTTAGGGTCGGAAATGGAGAAAAAAAAAATAAAAACAATGGTTCCATGCTTGTACCTGCGCAGCCGGAGCACCGGAGTTGCCGTTGAAGACGATAGGCTCACGGATCTACGAGAAGACCAAGGGATCTGGCGAAGAAGAACAAACGGGAAAGAGACGAAGAGGAAGGCTGGATTTGGAAGAGTGGAAGGACGATGACTCAGGCGACCATGCGTGGCCGGTGGCCCCCATCCTCATGCGCCCCTCATGCGAGTCAGGCGAGGCATCGATCGGAGACGAAGAGGAAGGCTGGATCTGGAAGAGTGGAAGGGAGGCGACTCGGTGAGTCTCACCGGTGCGCGCCTGAGGCCCTGAGCGAGTGAGCGGCGGACGGTGGAGGACGAGATCTGGTGGGCGGTGGAGCGTCGGAGGCGGATCGGCGGAGGCGGTTGAGCGGTGGCGGCTAGGGTTAGGGTTAGGCGGAGAGGCGGAGAGCGAGAGGCGAGAGGGGACTGGGGAGGGGAGGGGCGGCGACGCGGCGTTCGCTGGCTTATATATGCGGGCGCACGCGGTGCGGCCTGGCTGTCTGTTGGGCTGGGCCGTGCTCGTGCCTACCGTTGGTACGGGCCGTGGTCGTGCCGACCGTTGGGCCGTGCCGTGCCGGGCCGGCCCATCGTGCCGACCTCGGTCCGTGCCGTGCCGGGCCGGCCCACCGTGCCCAGCCATAGGCCCAGGCACGGCCCAATAGTCGTGCCGGGCCGGCACGGGCCCGACTGCTACCGGGCCGTGCCGTGCTTGGGCCGGGCCATCGGGCCTCGGGCCATATGGCCAACTATACTTCCATCTCTCTATCCTCACCTCCCACACTTCCATGGCCGATGCCGTGGCGGTGGCCGGGTCAGTGGAGATGCCGGTGAATCTGCTCCCGGCGCTCCACTCCGCGGACACTAGCGCTGCAGCAGCGTCCACTACGGCGCCCTGCAGCAGCGCGACGAGCAGCGGCATCCGTGTGTCGTCGGCGAGCAGCGGTCCTCCATGCCCATCCTCCTCCGCCGCCAGCCCACCACCACACGTTGTCAGGCTGTCGTCATCGCCGGCGCCGCGGCGGCGTTGATGACGGCGCCCTGCAGCAGCGCGTAGTTGGCGAGTAGCGGCAGCCACGTGTCGTCGGCGAGCAGCGGTCCTCCATGCACATCCTCCTCCACCGCCACAACACGTCGTCAGGAGGCCATCGTCGCCGGCGCTGCCGCATAGTCGATGACGGCGCCCTGCAGCAGCGCGTAGTCGGCGAGCAGCGGCAGCCGTGTGTCGTCGGCGAGCAGCGGTCCTCCATGCTCATCTTCCGTCTCCGCCGCCACGCGTCGTCAGGCGGCCGTCGTCGTTTACGAGCTGCCGGCGGCGGCGGCGGACGTGACGGTGTGCAAGGTGGAGGGCGGCCAGCTCATGTTGCCGTCGACCTTCCCGTACTTCATACTCGTCGCGCTGGAGGTCGGGGGACTCTTCCGCGGACTTCTGCTGCTGCTGCTGTACAGCCTCTACCCCGTGCTGCTCCTGCTCGGCCATGGCCGGGCGACCAAGCTCATGGTCATGGTGAGCTTTGCCGACGTCAGGAAGGAGGATGGGTCGTCGTCGTTCAGGGTGGGCAGCGCGGTGATGCCCAAGCTGTTCCTGGAAGACGTCAGCGCTGAGGTCCTCGATCGAGGCGGCGGCGCAGCGGGGATAGAGATAAGAGATGGAAGATATGACATATGGGCCCAAGGGTATTTTAGAACTTTCATGCCATTTCTCTCTCCTCTTCAACCAAAAATTATTATTTTAATCAGCACGATGTCTATTGCCAAATTACCATGTTTATAGAGTGTTTTCCTCCAAAAGTGAGTTCGGGCAGTGTCCTACGGCTAAAACCACGAAATTACAGTGTCCTGTAGACAAAATTTGCCTTTATTATTAGTGTGGGCATGGTAGATCGTACCTATTATGCAGGAAGCAAAGCAATACTGCTCGTATTGTGGCCAGGGTTTACGATTCCAACAAAGTCCGGTCGGATTTCGCGAAATTTCGACATTCCGACGAGGCTCGAAAGTAGAAACCGTATGAGATTTCGAGGAGTTTCATCCAAATTCAAATTTGAATTGATAAAAAAAAGAAAAAAACAAATAAAATCTTATAAATACTATGATATTCATAGAACATATTGGGATATAAATATTCTAAAAAAAATGATGTATTGTGTGTATTTACTAAAACTTACACCAGGAAAGAAAAGAATAAAGAATTAAAAAAAAGAAAACACTTACATGGCCCGAATTGCATGTACTAGGCCCAGTTAGTAGTTGGTCCAAATTACAGGTTACAGATCGAAATTTTGATCAGAATTTCGCTAAAACCGACAGGTTTTCGAGAACTTGTCAACAAACTCAGGGAATTTGCATTCAAATTTTGGTTTATGAAATTTGTTCGGAATTTACCGGTTTTCCACCGGATTTCGCGAAATTCCAAATTCCGCCAGTGCCCGAAATAGAAGGGCCTGTCGGAATCGTAAACCCTGATTGTGGCGGCAGCTGAGGCGGTAAGGCCTAGACATATAGCCGCCACCTAGCTCATATGCTTGATTGAATTGATTTTTTTTAGAACTGATTGAATTTATTCTATCCTTGCTTTCTGCATCTCCACTCAAACGAAGCTCTGAAGTCTGAATGAGTAGCATGATATTGAACCTGTCAATTTGATATGGGCTTTTCTTATTGAATAATCTAGAGTGTTGTAGGCCTGTGATCTTGTGTGGGCTTCTAGTGTTCTAGCCATGGAAATCACGTAAGCAGGTAGTTTTCGTACGAATTTCGTATAGATTTCTTCGTGTGTATAGCAAGGTTCAATTCAAATTATTGAAACAGAGTCATATAGCAAAATGACCAAAACAAAAGTTGTATATATTTATTATTTATACAACTTTGTTGTTGATGACTTTTTTAGTTAAAATTATTTAGTATTTGAAAATGTTGTTTGAAATTTGTCATAATTTGAAATTCAAATTTTATATAGGTCAATTAAACTCAGATGGAGAAATAACCAAAATAAAATTGGTAGATCTCAATAAGTTATACAACTTTGTTTTTGACAAGTTTTTCACATATGTTCATTTAGTATGCTAAAATTTCGAAGGTTTAATATTTTGAATTTAAATGAAAGGAGGAAGGTAAAATGGACTTCTCGGCAAGGGATGAGCAAAAGGGCTGGCCCGTAACAGGCCTTTTGCTCCTCCCTCGCCAATAAGTCTATTTTGTCTCCGTCCTTCAATTAATTTCAAAACATTAAACCTTCGAATCGAATTTTATCATACTAAATGAACTTATGTAAAAAAGTTGTCAAAAACAAAGTTGTATAACTTATTGAGATCTTCCTATTTTATTTTGGTTATTTCTCCATCTGAGTTTGATTGACCTATATAAAATTTGAATTTTAAATTATGACAACTTTAAATAACATTTTTAAATACTAAATGATTTTAACTAAAAAGGTCATCAACAAAGTTGTATAACTCACCAATATATACAACTTTTGTTTTGGCCATTTTTCTATATGACTTTGTTTAAATAGTTTGAATTTGAATTTCAAATTATGACAGCTTCAAACAATATTTACAAGTACTAGATGATTTCAACTGAAAAAGTCATCAACAACAAAGTTGTAGTACTCATCAATATCTATAACTTTTGTTTTGGCTATTTTTCTATACGACTTTGTTTAAACAGTTTAAATTTGAATTTCAAATTATGACAGCTTCAAACAACATTTACAAGTACTAGATGATTTTAACTGAAAAAGTCATCAACAACAATGTTGTATAACTCATCAGGATCTATAACTTTTATTTGGGTCATTTCTTCATTCGTCGAAGTGATTTGTAACATTGTTCACAAAATGTACATATCTCTTATACGTTTATAAAAAATAAGAGAGATATGTAGATTTTGTGAACAATGTTACAAATTACTTCGTCGGATGAAGAAATGATCAAAATAAAAGTTATATATATTGATGAGTTATACAACTTTGTTATTGATGACTTTTTGAGTTGAAATCATTTAGTATTTGTAAATTTTGTTTGAAGTTGTCATAATTTGAAATTCAAATTCAAACCGTTGAAACAAAGTCATATAGAAAAATGACCAAAATAAAAGTTATAGATATTGATGAGTTATACAATTTTGTTGTTGATGAACTTTTCATTTGAGATCATTTAGTTTTTGAAAATATTGTTTGAAGTTGTCATAATTTGAAATTCAAATTTTATATAGGCCAATGAAACTCAGATGGAGAAATAACCAAAATAAAATTGGTAGATCTCAGTAAGTTATACAACTTTGTTTCAAACAACTTTTTCACATAAGTTCATTTATTATGATAAAATTCGATTTGAAGTTTCAAAATTTTGAAATTTCCACGTTAAATGACCATTTTGTCCAAGTAACTTGTATAATAGGTTTCCAGATACCAGGGTTATTCTGGTAAAATCGCATCAACATAGCTTCTTATACATATATCCAAACCCTAGCCATCCATTCTTCACCTTCTCTTTCCCCACCCTCACACCGCCGCCTACCACGCCGTCGTCATCGTCCTCCTCCCTTCGCCCACCATCCACAGCCCCCTCGGATCTCGCCGCCCCTTCCGCCTCCCCCTCCGCTCCTCTCGCCGCTCCTCCGTCCCCCCCCTCTTCGGCAATCTCGCCGGCGTCCCAACTCTAGCGGGAGCGGCGGTGGCAGCAAGGAGGCGCGGCGGCAACGACCTGCGGCGGTGGATTTGGCGGCGCCGTCCTAGGGAAGGCCGGATCCGCCGCCCTAGGAAGGAGCTCGGCTCTCGGCGGCGGGCGGCGGGCACAGTGACAGCCTGCTCCGGCGGATCTGGTGGCGCCGTCGCAGAGGCGGAGGACAGCGGCGCGCCAGAGACGGAGGGCCCGTCGGGCAGGCCGGCAGCGAGGCGGTGGCGGAGCCGCGGAGGCGGGCCGGCGTGGATGGGGTCGGTGGAGGTGGCGGTGACCTGGTACGGCGGCGGAAGGGAGTCAATGCGAGGGGGTTCAGGCAAGGGAGTCAATGCGAGGGGGTTCAGGCGAGGCTGGCGGCGTGGCTCACACTGTGGCGGCTCCTCTCCTCCGGCGGCAAGGTGCTCGGCGAGGAGGAAAAGGCTGCCGAGAACATCTACATCAAGGTATATCCACCCTACTCGCTTCCCTAATCTTCCTTCCCCCTCGTGATTGTTGCTGTTCTTGCTGCGATAGATGGGCTACAGATGCAACTAGAGATGTATTGCTTGAGCTCTTCATAATTCATCAACACTTCATGACTGTTGAAACTGAATTGCATCTATACGTTATAAGTACTACTCCTAACCTGTAGAATTATCAATCTATGGCAATCAACCTCAATGAATTATCATCTGACCTGCAAGCAGAATGAGAAACCAATATAATATCATATAGCTGTAAGACATGATCTTTTGAACAAGAGACTTGCATTATGTAGTGTTTTATTTATCCATCACTTGAGCAGTTTTCACAATTCCTATATATCGAATGGTAAACTCTACTTCAACGTACTTTCAGAAAATATGAAATATATAAATGTTAACAGTAAGATGAAATCAAAAGTACTAATCTCCAATAGTCCATATATATCTGGATCATATCCACCTGAAATAAAAGATTACCACTTTTTTATGTACTGCAATTTGCAATTAGCAATTAAACATGTGCATGCTGCAAAAATATTCTACAAAAACAGGACTAGCCATCTTTCCTTTTCCTTTTAACAAACAGTAATAGCAAACTATCAGTAAACAGAGAACATCTACATCAAGGTATATCCACCCTACTCGCTTCCCTAATCTTCCTTCCCCCTCGTGATTGTTGCTGTTCTTGCTGCGGTAGATGGGCTACAGATGCAACTAGAGATGTATTGGTGTGCTGTGTAGAGGTTTTGGATGTGCTCCAAATTGAAATGAGGCTGTTTTTCCTGTGCGAATTGCTGAGTTTGCTTCAACTTTCATCCTTCCCATGGTCACTTTTGGTGAGTTCCTATGAGTCCTATGGTCACCTTTTTTTAGAAAGTAATAAGTGAAATCCTATTATGAATGTCAAATCTGATGACTCCTTTTATCTTATTCATGTAAAAAGGATTGGTTGCCACCATATGTGGTGCTCAGGAATGTCAAAACTGTAGTGGCATGTTTCTTCCTAACATGTGAAGTGGTTTTTTTGGCTATCTAGCAAACTTTTGGCTGTGCTTTCTCATGTTATACTATGCTAAGCAGTTGCATTGCAGTTTAAGATGCCTCAGTTTATACCCAATTTTTGGAAATTTGTGAGCATGATGTCAGTCTTTTCCTTTTAAATTAAGGGATAATAGGAAGAAACCAGGGCTGGCAGTTCTTTTTGTTTACCAATTTTTCCACTGTACAAGTGCAAAAGCATTTCAATATCTTTTCAGAGTTCACGAAAGAACTGGGCTATTTATTTGGTAGCAGGATCGGAAGTAGGGTTGTTTTTTTCACCTATAACTGTTACTTTAGTAAGGAAATTTGAGGGTGCCTCTCCCTCATGCGTGAAAACCATTATTTCCACAGTGAAAAGGGGTAAATATATATATATTGTTTTGCCTGATCTCTGAGCATGCTTAGTTTCTTTGTTACAAAATGCTGAACTGAGATGAACTGAAAATTTCAGAAATGTGCGAAGTGCAGGTGGAGATAACATACAGAGGGAGACAGCTCCTCCCGATCCTGACATTGCAGCATGTCCGTGACATCAGTAACTGCATGAATATTTTTTATTCATCTATTAAGTGCTTGAACAGTAGAAGAAACTAGGATGATATGGCAGTTATTGATGTTTTATCTTGTGCATATGCAGTGCTGCTAAGCTCACTTGGAAGATCTTGGTCATGCGACATCCGGTGAAATTTTGGTTACTGTGATTGTATTTGGATTGTGACTAGATTTGGCTGTTAACTGTGTTGTAAATTTTGTGTTGTATTGGATGTTTGTTGAGATGTGTTGGTTTGAATCTGAGATTGTATGATAAATTGGATTGAATTTGGTGGGCTCAAATTTAATGGGTCTGTTTAGTGGGCTTTGATCTGATAGTTGGTTGACAAAATAGGCTAGTTCTGAAATGGGCCTATTTTAAAATAGGCCAGTTAAAAAAATTAATGGGCTGTTTAAAAATTAATGGGCCGTCAAAAAAATAACGGGCCGTATAAAACAATTGCTGATGTCAGCTGCCACGTCATCAGTGACACGTTATCGCACATGTGTCAAAACAACCACGTCAGCTGCCACGTCATCAGTGACATGTCATCGCACACGTGTCCAAACGACCACGTCAACTGCCATGTTAGCCGCCACATGGCAACCATCCATGACGTTTAATTTCGTCACAAAGGTTGGGCCTGGGCTGGACTACACGAGCCCATAAGCATTTTATGACGGTTAAAAAACATCATAGATTGTGCTGATCTGTGACGATTTCGGAGAAAACGTCAGCAAATTTAATCTTTGACGCTCAATAGATGACGATAAGTATAATTGTCATGGGAAAATTCCTGTGACGAATTTTCAGTGATCCATGACGAATTTTTTCGTCATAGATTAAATAAATTCTTGTAGTTATATGATAGGATTCTGTTCGGTTTAGGGATAAGTTGTTAGGGGTGGCATGTACATAGTAGACGGTTGCTGTTTGCAGTATGGTCCCATATCATTGTATACAAGAGGCAAAAGTTGTTTGCAGGCAGTTTAAATGGCTCCCAATGGTTAAATGACACGTGGTAAAAATATAGAGGTGATATATCTACAATGGCGAAAATGCGGTCTTCAAAAGTTCTCTTGTGCTTTTACACCGTAATTAGGCCGGTATTAGATAAAAGTTCTTAGAGGTAAAAGTTCTCCTTGTTAGATAAAAAATCATGTGTGGCGGCACCTCTTTTTAATCTTTTGAATCCCAACATTCTGAGGGTGTTAAGGCAATATATGGAACCTACCACGTGGATGGGGTCGTCCGCCGCGCTCTAGAGGTCTATGCCTGTGTTTGCTGGGCATGGTTGGGAACCTTACCCTCCCACACGGAAAACGGAGCGATATTAGCTAAATTATTTTTCAAAAATAGATTAATTTGATTTTTTAAGCAAATTTCGTATAGAAACTTTTTTTTGCTACAAAAAACACACCGTTTAGCAGTTTGAAAAGCGTGCGCGCGGAAAATGCGGGAGAGGGGTTGGGAACATAGCTATAAGCTATGTTCAACCACCTCTCACGTCTCTCCCCTTTTTTTTTAAGAAACATAGTACTTCCTCCGTTTCATATTATAAGATTTTCTAGTATTGCCCACATTCATATAAATGTTAATGAATCTAGGCACATATATATATTTCTAGATTCATTAACATATATATGAATATGGGCAATGCTAGAAAATCTTATAACCTGAAATGGAGGTAGTACATAGTTAATAGTAATTTCAGAGGTAGTACATAGTTAATAGTATAGTTCACCGAAACGAAATCATTTTGAAGATTTCTAGCATGACAATCTCTATTAGGATAAGCAATGTGCGAGATGCAATGTGCGAGATGTTACAGTTGAGAAGGATCAGTGTTATGCTGAGTTCTACTCCCTCCAATTCATATTATAAGACTTTCTAGCATTGCCTACATTCATATAGATGTTAATGAATTTAGACACACATATATCTAGATTCATTAACATATATATAAATATTGGCAATGCTAGAAAGTCTTATGATATGAAACGGAGGAAGTAGCTTATTAGGCCATTTTATCAGCTACACTGTTGATTTTTCTTGAGATCCAAACCACATGCATAGGATTTTCTGGGATCACACTCTTAATTTGGCTTCAAAGAAGTCTAAGGGGTTGATTGGATGGTGACCATACTTTGCCACAACTTTGGCAAGCTACTTTGACCAATTTAGCCTAGTGTTTGCTTGATTGCCACATCTTTATCATGCCACACTTTTTAATTTTGTGACCCTACTTGTCATAGGCACATACCTTTGCCAACATTTACCTAACTTGTGGTCAAGAATTTCTTAGCCACATAAATTGTGGCATGCCACACCTTAGCTATAGAACTTTGGTAAACTGAAGCAAGCATCCAAACAGCCCCTAAGACTCCAATGACCTGTATCAAAATCATCCTTGGCACTGTCAGTAATTGTTGCATCGTTTGTGAGAAAGGTAATCCCTGTAAAGTTTAGAAAATTGGCCACCTCCATCACTACTACATGATTGACTTTTCTGGACGCCACCCTATTTTGTTTCCATACGGTCGTTGGACCGTACGGAAAAATAGGGGGAGCGTCGCCCACATTGATTTTCGTGTGTGGGTCACTTAACACGGCCGCACACAAAAAAAGCTCTATTTTCACATGCGGGCCTCCTAATCTAACCGCATAGGAAAATAGCACTTCCCTCCCATCCTATTCAAAAAAAATTGGACTTTTCTTCTCTCTCCCCCCGCCCACCTCTCTCCTCTCTCCCTCCCCCTTATCTTCTCAGTTTCCTCTTCTCTCATTTTCCTCTCTCTCTCTCACCTTCTCCTCCTCTCCTCCGGGCGGCTCTCGGCGGAGGGGTCGACGGTGGCTAGCGGGCGCAGAGGGCTCGCGGCGGGCTCACGGCAGCGGCGGGCGGACGTGGGGAGGCGGCTGGGAGCAGCGTGCGCGCGGCCGACGACGACGACAATGGCGAGGTAGCGGCCGGGAGCAGCGTGCACACGGCCGACGACGATGACGACGACGGCGAGGCGGCGGCTCGGAGCAGCGTGCACGCGGCCGACGACGACGACGAGGTGGTGGCCTGAATTGGCGTGCGCGCGACGACACCGGCGGCAAGGCGGCGGCCGGGAGCGGGCCGACGACGTGTGCCGGGAGCGGGAGGAGGCGGTGGCCGGCAGGGCTGGGAGCAGCGCCGCCCTCCCCGCGCCCAGATCCGGTGGCGGCGACTGCCCCCCGCCCGGATCTGGCGGCGGCGGCAGTCCCCCGCCCGGATCCGGCGGCGGTGGTGGCCGGCACGGCGGTGGGGTGCCGGATCTAGATCTAGGGTTAGGGTTTGTTTTTTTGAAAATTTATTTTTTTTTGGATTTTTATTTTCGCATAAGCAGCCGCACGCGAAAATCGGATTTTTCACGTGCGGTTGCGCCACCTGCACAAGAAAATCACGATTTTCCCAGACGCAATGTTCCAGACGGGCAAAACAACCGCACGCCAAAATCAAAACAACCGCACGGAAAAATAGCTATTGTAGTAGTGCATTGTCAGTTGCAAACCCACCAGTTCGGCTTGCAAAGATGAATGAGCCACAAAGCATGAAAAGAGCATTATGTGAAGACAACATGTGAAACAAGATTCCTGTGCCGGTGAAGCCATTTTCCCATGCAGCATCCACATAGCATCTGTTTCCATTGGGAATGTTTTTTATTCTTCTTTCTTGCTCCATATCCTGATGATCATCCTGCAAAGACTTATGAGCAGAGAAAATGGTGTATGTATTTGCCATAGCTTCAGATACAAAACAAACTTTAGTTGGCTCTTTCAGCTTTCCCTGAAATTTCAAGTCATTCCTGGCTTTCCACATCTGCCACATTAAGATGAGAGTTCTATTTAAACCCAACTGATGTGAGCTATTAGAGGCAATATAAGCAATAATATGAGCCAGAGGGAAATTATCAGTAAAGATGTCAGTAGATAGTGTTTACATCCAAATTTGGCATCTATCGACAAAATAGGGGAAAATTGCCAAAGTTTGGAAAGTGCCGGGTTTCCTTCACAGAGCCGGTCAGACCGCAAGTATGTAGGCGGTCTGACCGCGGCCTGAACTCCGGTCTGACTGTAGGTATATGGCCGGTCAGACTGTCAGGGTCCGAGTCTGAGTCTGTTTTCGTCGGGTCTCGGGTTTCCTTGCTCGGGAAAGCATGTTTCGGGATTCCTTTGGTTTCTATCCCGAGTTGGACGTGGAGAAGGGCCTATAGAGGGCAAGACCAACCCCTATTTAAGGGACAAGGCCGGTTCAATTGTAATACCCCGAACACACAATCTACTTGAATCACGTTTTCTACTTTACTCTAGTTGTAGTCCATTTTTGTCGATTTGCGCCGTAAATCGTCCGCTGCCGCTGCGAGAGTGCGACACCTATTTGTAGGTTTGTCCTGAAAACCTTCTGTTTTGCCCACGAGACGGATAGTTCTCATCATATAGATCTAAATCGGCCTAGAGGCTGATTTTGATATCTAAATCGGCTCCGCTTGCCGGTTTAGCTATTTTTCTACAAAACCCATCTTGATTTGGCCGTTTGGCTAGATCGAGGTAGTTGGCGACTCCATATCACCACAAGGCGTTTTGGTGCTGCGATCGTGCTTCGACTTGTCACAAAAAGTTGCCAACAGATAGATTAGCTTCAGAAATTCTCCAGGTTAATTTACTACAGGGACAACCAAAGAGAAGGTGGAAATCAGTTTCAGGTTGACCACGTCTACAACAAGCAGCAGCCAAAATATCAGAAATTCTAAGAGATTTAGCCATTGAGCTGTTGGAAGGGCCTCTCTGATAAGTCTCCAAGCAAAGACGTTGACCTTTGGAAGGGTGAGTTCATCCTTCTAAATTTTCTTGATTACGTAAGTAGTTTGAGCACTTACCTGCTGCAGATTTTGATTCTCCCCCTTTTTAATGATCTCCTTGTATGCACCTTGTATGCACTTTTTGTGTTGCATATGCCATTAGAAGTATGCTTCCAACACAGTTTCTCCCCTTTTTAATGATCTCCTTGTATGCACTTTTTGTGTTGCATGTGCCATTAGAAGTATGCTTCCAACACAGTTTATCCTCGTTGTTATTTTGAATAATCTCACTACTAAAAAAAGAATTTTCTGTACAAGGACCCCTTTAGGTTGCAGACGGACCGTAAGTGACAGCGTCTGCAAAAATTGATCTTTATTTTCACATACGACTCTTTAAGACACCTGTATGGGAAAATTAATATTTCCATAGGGGCCTCTTAAGAGGTCCGCATGCAAAAATGAGCTCATTTTTGCATGCGGCTTACTTAAGAGCCCACATGAAAAAATCAATTTTTCCATACGAGCATTTTAAGGAGCCGTCTGCAAAAATAAACTAGTTTATCTCAATCATATGAACTCCAAATTGGATGATTCTTTGTCACGCCCGGAATTTTTATCCAAAATTCCAAACGCTTACACGTGCGTTAAATCCTCGTCCAGGAATCAGCCGAGGCACACAATAACAAATTGATAATAGAGTACTATCAAATATCTAATTAATACTCGCGAAATAAATAATTATTACAGAGGTAGATAGTTCCTCTCAAAAGAATAAAATTCTACGCAGCGGAAATAAAAACAATAGACGGAACAGGTATGGCGACTCCACTCCACAAGCAACTTGACCCGAACAAAACCTAATCCTCCATATCATCACCTTCACTGAAGTACTCCTCCTCTGATGAATGAATATTGCAAGATTGAGCATATGACATACTCAACAAGCCACACAGCAAATATGCAAGTGCACAGGATAACAAAGGATGGCATAATACAGCTCAATTGCATAAACAAGATTTAATAAACATTTGAGAGAATAGTAAAACAGTTAAGTAATTAAGCAATATTAAATAAACACTATACAACACCCCCGTGTTGCATAGGCCCAACCCCATCTGAACAACCAACCCTGGTTGTACAAATTAAACCTCCATACCAGGAATATATCATTCCAAACCAGGAGTCAATTTAATTATCACAGTATTATCATTAATAATGAGTAGTGTGAGACTAATCATGAAAAACATTGTTAGACCCACCCATAACCGCGGACACGGCTATTCGGATAGTTTTACTCTGATCAGAGATGTACCACTGTTCCCACAAGACACAGCTCCACAAGATGTCACCATGCGCCTCGATACCACCACGGTACCTTGGAAAGGAGCTGTGACAATACCTCTCACACAACACAACTCACCACAGTGCACCGTTCCTGGATCGTACTCTCCCCTTCAAAACCAGAGGTAATGGACTCCCCAGCGACCCCCACGGACTTCTCGCCGCTTCTCAGTCTGGCACCCCATAATGAATCACGCTATACAAAAGGTAAAGTCGTTGCCCACGCTGGCTTGTGGTTGGCACGGTAAATGTTTCACAACAGTAGCTCGTGAACCGGTCCTTAATTGTCATGAGCACGACCATCAAAACCATATGCTCGCAACCCACCTTTATGCAGGTTTTAATTATCAATTAATTATCATAACACGATTAACCATCATGAGCTAGCACTAAATATAACCATAATTAATAATGTAGTATGATTCATCCCATTAATGAGCTAATGTTTCTAAGCATGGCTAAGCAATTATACCTATATAGCACTTAGCTAAACCAAACCGATATATAAGGTCCAAGCTAAACAATTTATTACCCATAGGAAAATAAAGTCATCTTCGGCCATTAATTAATTGGGAAAGGCTCACCACCCAATGACATTCAAAAATAATGCATAAGTTGAAATAAAACATTAGGTCTAAACGGGTTTAACATGCTCAAAGGGTTGTTTGGGATCTGTGTGACTTGCCTTGAGCTTCTTCAACCACTCCTGAACCTTCCTCGACGTAAACGCTCTCCTCTGGAATGTCAGAAACTAAAGCAAATAAACAAAATCAACAAAACAGTACAAAAACAAGCATAAAAAGTACATGTGGATATTTTTAACATGTAGATCTTGATTTTAGATGAATTTAGCAGCTTGAACCACTCGAATCCGAGTTACGATGATTTAGTTATGAATTTCCGAAGTTTAATCAATTTTCATCTAATACAGAAAATTATTACGAATTAAATAAAAGATTTATGATGTCACGATGACATCATCGCCGGCCATGGCACGGGACGACGCGACCACCGGCGATAGAGGGCTCGGTTGGGCTATCCGAGAACACCCACGCGAAGAGGACGACGACGTGAACTCACCGGCGCAAGAAACTACGACGGACGACGACGAACGACGGCCGGCGACGAGGTCCGACGGCGGCTCGGCTCGGGTCAACGTCGACGACAGCGCTCTGACGGTCTTCAGCGGCTGCGAAGGGGCGGACGGGGTGCTCCTCTTCCTCACGAACCCGGTGGTGGCGACGGAAGGCGGCGGTGACGGCTATAGCGGCGGCGCGGCGCGGCTGGAACGGCGTCGGCGGCGGCGGCGCTAGGGCAACGTGGCGGCGGCGCTACGAGCAACGGTGGAGCTTGGGACTTGAGGAGAAACGTAGAGGACGACTAGGGGATGCTTTATATAGGCTTGGATTAGAGAGATCGGACTCCAAACGAGAGGATTTGAGCCGGAAAAATCTAGGGTTAGTTTGGAGAGATAAACTCAAAACGAATTCGATTCGGTTTATCCGGGCAAAATTGATCTCCGAAACATTAGGGGAAAGGGAGAGGATAAGGATGAGATGATTTCCCCTCAAGCAATCGAACTCGGAGATGGCTGGCTAGGGCGGAATCGAAGGGGAGGCGGCGGCGCTTGGGCTCGGCTCGGCCGGCCAGAGGTGGAAGATGACCCCGACATGTGGGCCCCACATGTCGGCGGCTTGAGAGGAGAGGGTGGGGCGGCGGCTCGGCTTGGGCCGCACGGCCGCGCGCGAAGAGGAGAGTTGGGCCGGAAACGGCCCAACGGCCTAGGGGATGGTTTTAAAGACTTTTTCAATTAAAATAATTTGTGAAATGATGTTTCATTTATGCCTTATTAAAAATACTTTCCTTGCTCAAATAATTACCAGAAAAATCTAGAAAATAGATAAACAAGCAAAGTATTTAATGGAATTTTATCTAGCTCAATTTTATGTTGAAATTTTTCCTAGATTATTAGAGTTTAACTTGTAGGCTTTTAAAAATAATTTCTAAAAATGCATTAAAAATTGAATTATTAAATTAGGCGATTTTCAGGGCGTGACAAACCTACCCCCCTTAAATGGAATCTCGTCCTCGAGATTCAGAAGAACTGGCAAAAAGATGAGGATGAGCTGACTTCAATTCATCCTCTCGCTCCCAAGTGGTTTCTTCTTCTGAATGATTGCTCCACTGAACCTTACAGAACAGTATGACTCGATTCCGGGTGTTTCTCTCACTCACCTCACAAATTCTGACTGGCTTCTCAACATAAGTTAAATCTTCTTGAATCTCTATACGCTCAGGATCTGCTTCCTCCGTAGGAACACGCAAACATTTCTTCAACTGCGACACATGGAACACGTCATGTATTCCCGCCATTGACGGAGGCAACTCTAGTTGATAAGCTACTTCACCTCTCCGACTCACAATCTTAAAAGGTCCCACAAAACGTGGTGCCAATTTCCCTTTGGTCTGGAAACGATGAACTCCCCGCAGCGGCGTAACCTGTAGGTATACATAATCCCCTTCTTCGAAAGTCAAATCCCTATGACGATTGTCTGCATAGCTCTTCTGACGCGACTGGGCAATACACGACCTTTCTTGGATAATCTTCACTTTTTCTTCTGCCTCTCGCAATACATCTATCCCAAAAACTTGACGCTCACCAGTTTGATCCCAAAGGAGCGGTGTACGACACTTCCGACCATACAATGCTTCGTATGGAGCCATTTGAAGACTAGCTTGATAACTGTTGTTATAAGAGAATTCAGCGTACGGCAGATTCTTATCCCAACTTCCACCGAAATCTAGAACACAGGCTCTCAACATGTCTTCTAAAATTTGATTTACTCTTTCTGTCTGACCATCAGTTTGAGGGTGATAGGCAGTACTGAAATTCAAATGAGTACCCATCTCTTCTTGTAACTTCTGCCAAAACTTCGAAGTAAACTGACTACCTCTGTCTGACACTATTTTCTTGGGAACGCCATGTAAACATACAACTCTTGCCATATATAGCTCTGCGAGCTTATTTCCCGTGTAGGTTGTTTTGACAGGTATGAAATGAGCAACTTTAGTAAGCCTGTCAACCACTACCCAAATAGAATCATGCCCTTCTGATGTTCTGGGTAGATCGGTGATAAAATCCATTCCTATTTCCTCCCATTTCCACTCTGGTATCTTCAACGGTTGTAGCAGACCGGCTGGCTTCTGATGCTCCGCCTTGACTCGCTGACACACATCACATAGAGCCACATATTCCGCTATCTCTCGTCGCATGCTGGCCCACCAGAATTGTTGCTTCAGGTCTTGATACATCTTAGTGCTCCCAGGATGGATGGAATACAAAGTTTCATGAGCTTCTTTCATGATAGTATGCTTCAACTCCTTATTGTCGGGCACGCAAATTCTTTCTCCTAGCCACACAGTTCCTTTCTCATCTTCTATATAACCGATGGCTTTTCCTCTTCTCATGTTCTTTTTGATTTCTTGGATATCGGGATCATTCACTTGAGCCTCTCTAACTTGATCAAAAAGAGTAGGTTGAGCTTCTAAAGCGGCAACAAAACCTTTGTTGACTATTCCCAAGTTGAACTTTTCCAATTCCTGGCATAACTCCCAAGGTAGATGTCGACCTTCTGACATATTACAGTAGCTTTTCCTGCTGAGAGCATCTGCTACAACATTTGCTTTACCTGGATGATAATGAATTTCCATATCATAATCCTTGATCAACTCTAACCATCTTCGTTGACGCATGTTCAGATCAGGTTGAGTGAAAATGTACTTTAAACTTTTATGATCCGTATACATCTCCGTACGGTTACCAAAAAGGTAATGGCGCCAAATCTTCAATGCATGAACCACAGCTGCCAACTCTAGATCATGTGTTGGATAGTTATTCTCATGAGGGCGCAACTGCCTAGATGCATAGGCAACCACCTTCCCATCTTACATCAAAACACAACCCAAACCAAGTCTAGACGCATCACAATACACCTGAAAACCTTTCCTTGGATCAGGCAAGACTAACACTGGCGCAGTCACTAGCCTTTTCTTCAATTCTTGAAAACTCTACTCACACTCTTCCGTCCACTTATACTTCACATCCTTCTGAAGCAGTCGAGTCATTGGTCTAGCGATCTTGGAGAAGTTCTCAATAAACCTGCGGTAGTACCCCACAAGACCAAGGAAACTACGAATCTCTGAAACCGTCTTGGGTTGTGTCACGACCGGAAATAACCCAACGGGCATTCCTTACGTGCGTGCATTAATCCTTGTCCCAGGAGGCAAGGTACACCAAAAGTTGATACAATTCAGAGTATAACAAGCGGAAGCGTAAATAGTTAATTTATTACATGGGCAGCGAAGGCCCAGCACACACAAAGACAAACGAGAAACAGCGGAAGACTAGGGCGACGACCACAGGCGCTTGACGGCAGGCACGAGCTAGACACCAAAGCCTTCATCTTCAAGGAGCTCCTCTTCTGGGCTTGGGAAAAATTGAGCAAGACTGCGTACAACCACCGTACTCAACAAGACACACCCACAAATGCAGAATAAATGCAAGGGAGTACAAGGGAATTATAATATAAAGGGTTAGGGTTGCAGTAAACAGCATTTAAAGACATTTAGTTGCTCAAAGCTATTTTGTAAACGCGATCCTAGAACTATACAATATTATTAATCAAGGCCGTGAACCCACACGAACCTGCCTTAACCCAAGGCCTACGATGATTCAGACCGAACTGGCAACCCGACCCTGGGTCCCAGCTCGTCCTAAGCCAACCCAGGCCAACCATTCCACATTTTAGTTGTTAAGCAGGTTTTAAGAATTTAAAACACTAACTTGGGTACATTGCTCGGCTTGCCCATAACCGAGGGCGCGGCTATTCGAATAGATTATACTCTGATCAGAGGTGTACATCTTTACCCACAAGACACATCTTCCTCACGTGCAACCACGTGCCACATACCACCACGGTATACAGACGGAAGACGTGACATAGTTTCCAACCCATCCTAGCCTTAGACAAGAGTACCGACCCAATCCCGCCTACGGCCGGAACCTCCGGGACAGGCAGGC
This sequence comes from Oryza sativa Japonica Group, assembly GCF_034140825.1. Taxonomy (NCBI): domain Eukaryota; kingdom Viridiplantae; phylum Streptophyta; class Magnoliopsida; order Poales; family Poaceae; genus Oryza; species Oryza sativa. Next base: position 10,617,008 of record NC_089041.1, read on the forward strand.
AGGACTGAGCCCCTAGCAGCAGGGCACCAACCCTCTGCCATGACATCTCGACTACCGGGCCGCAGCTCGTGTAGCCTTCATTTGCCCTGGAGAATGTCCATCGACCCCCGACTTCATCCATCTCCAATCCGTGTACTTTTGTTTATGACTAGACTGAGCCACAAACTAAGCCTTACCCACTAGACATGTGGAAGTACGGTAGTGCTTTGCAACAGAGGCCCGAAGACCGGTCCTTATATGGCCGAGGTGCTACCATCAAAACCATGCACCCCGAGCCCAGCCTAAAACCATTTTTGGGGATTTTGAATAGAGGGGGAGGTGTGAATCCAATTCCACAATAGACCAACAATTCCAAAGTGTCCAGGTGATGAGAATATCCCAAAGTCTAGAGTTGTAAAACCACCTAATGTTACCTAATTAAAAGCGAAGCATCTACCTAAAATCATACTAGTGGTACCATGAGTAGAGTGTCCACTAGTTGGGGTTTTGTTTATTCTAGGGTGAACAAGGTAATAATAACAATAACAATAATAATATGGTCATAACAAAGGTAAATAGGCATGGCTAAATAAAACAGTGATAACGCGGGGATTTAAATAAAGCGATAATGCAATAATTTAAATCAACATAATTTTATAAACTGGGATTCAATATGCTCAAAGATGATGTGACTTGCCTTGCTCGCTTTCCCAAACGTCGGCTTCAACTTCCACGAAGAGCGGATCTTCCGAAGCTGCAGCGTCTACACGACCAACGGAAAAAAAAAGGCTTTTACTCTAATAAACTCCACATAACAGCAGAAACAAAGCACAAAAATGGGTTCTTGACTTCTTAAGGAAAAGTTAGAGACTTGAACGGTCCAATTCCGAGTTTAAATGGCCAAGTTATGGCCATTTGAAGTTTATATGCTCTTTAAATGGATATTTGCGAATTGCTTCATTTAAATTTTAATTAAAAACTCATTTATTGCGTCAGCCGGGAGAGAGGGCGCGCGGACCGGGTCCACGGGAGTGGGGCCCACGCGCCAGCCTCTCGGTCCACGGTGGACCGGGTGCACGCGGCTGCCGCCGACCGGCGCCGTGGGTCCCACGCGTCAGCCGCACCCGCGGGCGCGGGCGGCTGACGGCCGGGCCCACCTGGCAGCCGCGGGGCGCGCCCGAAGGCGGCCTCGCCGGCACGGCCGACGGGAGGCGGCGCGCCCGCGCCCCGATGGTCGCCGGCGGCGACCTCCGGCGCGACGGAGCGGCGGCCGAGAGAGGGGAGGGAAGGGGGAAGTGAAACAACGGTCCTCGGCTCACCCCGGGTCGACGATGACGGCGGAAACGACAACCGGAGCGGAGGAAGGCGGCGGCGCGGTTCGGATCGACGAGGACGGCGGCGCTCCGACAGTCGGCGACCGAAACGGAGGAGCGGACGAGGTCGACGAGGACGCGGCGAAGCCGAAGGAGGTGACGCCGAGTCGGGAGGAGGTCCGGAGCGACGACGACGGCGAACCGGAGCTCGGCGGCGACGGCGGAGAGAGAGGAAGACGGCGCGGGCACGAATCCGACGGGGAGAGTGAGCGGCGAGTGGCGGAAACGGAGGAGCGAAGCACGAGGAACGATTATATAGCGTCGGGAGGGAGAGAGGGCGGCCGGAGAGGAAGGAATCGGCCGCGGAAATCTCGGCCGCCATTGATTGCGCCGGCGAGGATTGCGGGAGTAAATCCGAGCGAATCCGAGGGAGAGAGAGAGGGAAAAACGGGGGGAAAGGGAGAGGGAATCGCGGGGAGTGATTTCCCCCTCTTTATGGCGCGCGGGGACGGCGGGATGCGGCGGATTCGGCGGCGGCGGCGGCGCTAGGGCACGGGCGGGCGGCGGGAGCGGCGCGAGGTAGGGGATGACAGGTGGACCCCACCTGTCAGCGAGGGTGGCGGGCGGGCCCGCCTGTCAGCGGCGCGCGCGCGGGGGAGGGCCGATGGGCCGCGGGGGAGAGGAGAGAGAGGGAGGGAGCTGGGCCGAGCCGGCCCAAGAAGGGAAGGGGGGGGAAAAGAAGACTTTTAGGGTTTTTCTTTTTATAAACCTTTTTAACTTTGTTTATTTCTTCTCAATTATTATTTGTGCTCTGAAAATTCCACTAAAATTTATTTACGCATTTTAGGCTTTTAGGAAATATACAAAAATCCTCCAAGCCTTATTTGACTTTTAAATTTGCACATTTTAATTGTTGGAGGCTTTCACATGAATTTTAATTATTCTCGGCACAATTTCGAGGATGTATTTTAGGGTCGTTTTGGGACGTGACAAACCTACCCCCCTTAAACGGAATCTCGACCCCGAGATTCGGAAGAACTGGCGAAGAGACCGGGATGGGCTGCCTTCAGCTCGTCTTCACGCTCCCAGGTAGCTTCTTCTTCGGCATGGTTGCTCCACTGGACCTTGCAAAAACGGATTACCCGGTTCCTGGTCCTGCGCTCCATGGTGTCCAGGATTTTCACTGGCCTCTCCACGTAGGTCAAATCTTCGCGAACTTCAATTTGCTCTGAGTCGGCCTGCTCGGATGGCACTCGAAGACATTTCTTGAGTTGTGACACATGAAACACATCATGCACGTTGCCCAAGGAGGCGGGCAGCTCCAACTGGTAAGCGACTTCTCCGCGTCGGGCAATGATACGGAAAGGACCCACATACCGAGGTGCGAGCTTCCCTTTTGTCTGAAACCTGTGTACACCTCGCAATGGCGTGACCCGAAGATATACAAAATCGTCCACTGCGAATTCCAGGTCACGGCGACGGTTATCTGCATAACTTTTCTGCCGGGACTGTGCCACCTTTAGATTATCCCGAATGGTTCTGACTTTACCTTCAGCTTCTCTCAGGATATCAGTCCCGAACACTTGGCTTTTCCCCAACTTGATCCCACATTAGCGGTGTCCGGCATTTGCGCCCATACAACGCTTCGTAAGGTGCCATTTGTATGCTGGTTTGATAGCTGTTGTTGTAGGAGAACTCGGCATAGGGGAGACTCTTATCCCAGGTCTTCCCGAAATCTAATACAATGCGCGGAGCATATCTTCTAGGATCTGATTTAGACGCTCGGTCTGTCCATCTGTCTGCGGGTGATAGGCGGTGCTGAAATTCAATCGAGTACCCAGCTCTTCTTGGAGCTTCTTCCAAAAGTGAGAGGTGAATTGGCTTCCCCTATCAGATATGATTTTCTTGGGAACGCCATGGAGACTCACGATCCTAGCGAAGTAGAGCTCGGCTAGCTTGTTCCCTCCATAGGTGGTCTTCACAGGAATAAATCGAGCTACCTTGGTTAATCGATCCACAACTACCCATATAGAATCATATCCACCTTGGGTTTTTGGAAGTCCGGTGATGAAATCCATCCCAATTTCATCCCATTTCCATTCTGGTACTTGGAGAGGTTGGAGAAGTCCGGCCGGTCGTTGGTGCTCTGCCTTGACACGCTGGCACACATCACAAAGGGCCACGAACTCTGCAATTTCCCGCTTCATACTGACCCACCAGTATTTCTCCTTCAAGTCTAAGTACATCTTCGTACTGCCAGGGTGGATGGAATAAGGACTTTCGTGAGCTTCCTGAAGTATCAGCTGTTTAAGTTCTCGGTTATCTGGAACGCATACCCGATTTCCGTTCCATAGGGTTCCGTGTTCATCCTCTGTGAAACCAGCGGCTTTACCCTGTTTCATATTCTTGAGGAGTCCATGCATGTCCGGGTCGTTCTTCTGAGCCTTGCGGATTTGATCGAGCAAGGTGGGCTTGGCTTCCAACGCAGTCAAGAATCCACGACTAACTATGCTTAGGTTCAGGGCTTCCATCTGTTGATTAAGTTCGAGTGGAATGCCACGGACGTTAAGAGTGTTGCAGTGGCTTTTCCGACTTAGAGCGTCGGCAACCACGTTGGCCTTACCAGGATGATAGTGAATCCCCACATCATAATCCTTGATGAGTTCTAACCATCTCCTTTGCCGAAGATTCAGGTCCGACTGAGTGAAGATGTATTTCAAACTCTTATGATCAGTATATATTTCACAGCGATTCCCAATGAGATAGTGCCGCCAGATTTTTAGAGCATGAACCACTGCGGCTAACTCCAAGTCATGGGTAGGGTAGCTGCCTTCATGAGGCCGTAGCTGACGTGAGGCATAGGCCACCACATGACCGTCCTGCATGAGCACGCACCCCAATCCTTGGCGCGAAGCGTCACAATACACCATGAAGTCCTTGCGAGTATCCGGCAAGATTAACACTGGCGAGGAAACCAGCTTTTCTTTGAGAGTTTGAAACGCCTTCTCGCATTGTGGGCTCCACACAAATTTCTCTTCTTTCTTCAATAACTGGGTCATGGGTCGAGCGATTTTGGAGAAGTTCTCGATAAACCTCCGGTAGTATCCTGCCAAACCTAAGAAACTGCGGACTTGAGTAACTGTCTTGGGTTGCTTCCAATCGGTGACGGCGGTCACTGTTTTAGGGTCCACAGCAACTCCTTTAGCAGAAATCACGTGCCCTAAGAATTTGACTTCGGACAACCAGAACTCACACTTGCTAAGTTTGGCATACAATTGATGTTCCCGCAACTTTCCCAATACCAGACGGAGATGGTGCTGATGGTCTTCCTCTGATTGTGAGTATATTAGAATGTCATCAATGAAAACCACAACAAACTTATCCAAGTATTCCATGAACACTTTGTTCATTAAGTTCATGAAGAAGGCAGGTGCATTGGTCAAACCGAACGACATCACCGTGAATTCATACAATCCGTATCGCGTGGTGAATGCGGTCTTAGGAATATCTTCTTCACGGATACGTAATTGGTGATATCCGGAACGAAGATCGATCTTGGAGAATACAGTGGCACCTTTAAGCTGATCGAACAGATCATCGATCCGGGGAAGAGGGTACTTGTTTTTGATGGTGACTTCATTGAGAGCTCTGTAGTCAACGCATATCCTCTTCGTCTTGTCTTTCTTCTCTACAAAAATCACAGGAGCGCCCCATGGGGAAGTACTCGGACGTATGTACCCCTTTTCTTTCAACTCTTCCAACTGTTTCTTGACTTCGGCCAGTTCATTTGCTGCCATACGGTAGGGTCGCTTGTACAGAGGAGTGGTTCCTGGAGCAAGATCTATCCGGAACTCAATCTCTCGCTTAGGCGGCATACCGGGTAGCTCTTCCGGAAACACGTCTCCGAACTCTCTGACTATGGGGATTTCGGATAGTCCTATCTGATGAAGTTCTGAACTTCTGACAGAGGTTGGGGGTGCAAAGAAAACAACCGGTTGTTCCGGCCCTTGGTACAGAGTGACAGTGCGTCTCGCGCAATCCACTACTCCTTGGAATTGAGCCAACCAATTCATTCCAAGGATCACATCCAAGTTCTTGGTGTCTAGCAGAATCAGATCCGAGGGAAAGGGAATCCCTTGAATTTCTATAGGGACGGCAGGGCTATAATACTTTGCTGTCATAACCCCTCCAGGGGTGGTGATGAGTAGAGGGTTTCTAAGCCTTTCTACTCCCAACTGATTTCTCCCCACGAATAGCACAGATATAAACGAGTGGGAGGCTCCAGAGTCGAACAAAATGGTAGCAGGGATGGAATGAATGAGGAACGTACCAACGATGACGTCTGGAGTTGTCAGCACGTCCTCGGCCATCACGTGGTTCACACGACCCCGAATGACATCCTTCCCACCGTTGTTGGGGCGGGGAGGCGCTTGGCCTTGCTGACGCCTTGGCTTCGGGCATTTATCCGCAAAGTGCCCGGGCTCGAAGCAGTTGAAGCACAGACGCTGCTGACCTTGAGCGTCCCTGCGGCCTTGACCAGGCTGCACAGTTTGCGTAGGAGGACGGGGCGCACGAGTCCCTTGTTGATTCTGCTGTTGCTGCGGCTGTGGGACGCGCACCACGAATTGAGGTCGAGGCGCGGAGCGAGGTTGCTGCTGCTGCTGTTGCTGCTGCGAGGAGGATCCCCCTGGATAGGGATTGGTGTAGCGGACCCTTTGGTTAGCACCCTGTTGGTTGCGGAAATTCGCCAAGCGGCGCTTGTGCGACTCCAGTTCCTTGTGCTTGGCTTCCAAGCGGATGCTCTTGTCCACCAGACGTTGGAAATCCGGATAATCCCCAGAGACTAGACGGACGGACAGCTCGGGGTCCATTCCTGCCAGGAACTTCTCTTGCTTCTCCTCATCTTCCCGCACATCCTCCGGAGCGTAACGGGCCAGGTTGTTGAACTCATGCAAATACTCCATCACGGAGCGGTTGCCTTGCTTCAACTCTCGGAATTCCCTTTTCTTAAGGGCCACGACTCCAGCGGGCACATGGGTCCTCCGAAAAGCGGCGGTGAAGCGAGCCCAAGTAATAGGCTGTCCCTCTGGCTGCGTAGCCTGGAAATGGTCCCACCATAGAGATGCGGGTCCCTGCAGCTGATGGGCGGCGAAGATGACTTTCTCCTCATCGCTGCACTGCACAGTGTCTAGCTTTTTCCCCACGGCATGCAACCAATCCAACGCATCCACGGGGTTGTTGGAGCTAGAGAAGGTAGGTGGGCGGATGCGGAGGAACTCGGCGAGTTTAGAGTGTTGGGGAGGTGGTGGTGGGGCATTCTGTTGTGGCGGATTTTGGAGGTGGTGGAGGAAAGCAGTCATCATGTTGGCCTGCTGGGCGAGGATTTGGGTGAGAATGGCGTTGGTGTCTGGTGGTGGTGGTGGAGGAGGAGGAGGAGGTGGAGGTGGGTTGCCTTGGTGGTTGTGGTTGCTGCCTTCGGGTTGGTTGCCATCACCGGTAACCGCATTTCTCCTGGTCGTCACCATCTGAAAACCCCACACGGAACCAGCAAACAGAGAAAGAGCTAACAATTAAAACTAACCACCCACGACTACCATAATTTTTGAATTTATTACTGCTATTAAATTGGTTCATTAATGTTCAAGTTGCTTAGGCGAATAAAATAAGACAGGCTCCGACACAGTTATGCCACACACCGGCATAACCATGCCCCACACGACTCAAAAAGACAAACGAGAAAGAACACACGCGCAAGCCTACTAACTGCTCGTCTACTGCTGCGACGGGCCAGGACGGAAGGTGAGCAACAGCGCATCCTCCGTGCTACCGACGCCGGAGGCTTCCCCCTCCTGGGGAACCACGGGCGCGGGCTCGGCACGAGGGGTCTCGATGAAGCAAGTCCACGCCAGGGACTGACGAACAAGCTCGGGCCTGGAGGTGCTCTTGCGGGCGGTGATCTTCTGGCTGCGGCAGACGCGGCGACGCTTGGGGCGACAGACCTTTCCCTGGGCGATCTTGAGCTGATGCAGCTGCGCCTCCACCGCGTCTAGGTCCTTCTTGAGCTGCAGGTTCTCCTGGCGCAGTTCCAGGATCTTCATGTTGTTCTCGACCATCCCGCGACGTACCATCTGGTGGAAGTCGATACGAGCCGCGTTGTACGCCTCCACCATCCGCGCCAGGTGCACGATGGTAGCGTCATCCTCTGAGCTAGCATCCCGGAAGGTGGCGTAGTCGCGGGCTCCTCCGCGACGAGGGTGGTAGCGGTAGGGCGAGTGTTGCAACTCGTCCGGGTAGCGCTGGTGAAGAGTGCCGATGGCGAGGAGAGCGGCGTTCTGGCAAGCGGTGGGGAAGGAATCTCCACCCGCGGTGACTGCCAGCGAAGTCCGCTCGGGAGAGCCAGAGAGGATCACTGCAGTGACCTCCCAACCAGCGTGGGGCTCTGCATCGTCACCCTCCTGCTCCGGAAGCGGCCTGGCCTGGTAGTCCACTCCGTGTGGATACCCCAGAACCACGCACATGCCCCGCAACTCCAAGACGAAGCCAGTCATGTCCAAACCACGACGGGTGACGCTGCCGGCCATCTACAAACAAAAACAAAAAGAAAAGCAACATTTTCAAAGGTCAGATTTTGGCGATAAATGAAGCAGCAAGACAGAGAGAGACTAGAGGATTTTCACAAATAACAAAGGATTTTTATTTTTGAAAATATTGCTAAGGCTTGGGATCTACGGCTCGTCCTAGGGTCAAAGGTGGCTCTGATACCAACTTGTCACGACCGGAAATAACCCAACGGGCATTCCTTACGTGCGTGCATTAATCCTTGTCCCAGGAGGCAAGGTACACCAAAAGTTGATACAATTCAGAGTATAACAAGCGGAAGCGTAAATAGTTAATTTATTACATGGGCAGCGAAGGCCCAGCACACACAAAGACAAACGAGAAACAGCGGAAGACTAGGGTGACAACCACAGGCGCTTGACGGCAGGCACGAGCTAGACACCAAAGCCTTCATCTTCAAGGAGCTCCTCTTCTGGGCTTGGGAAAAATTGAGCAAGACTGAGTACAACCACCGTACTCAACAAGACACACCCACAAATGCAGAATAAATGCAAGGGAGTACAAGGGAATTATAATATAAAGGGTTAGGGTTGCAGTAAACAGCATTTAAAGACATTTAGTTGCTCAAAGCTATTTTGTAAACGCGATCCTAGAACTATACAATATTATTAATCAAGGCCGTGAACCCACACGAACCTGCCTTAACCCAAGGCCTACGATGATTCAGACCGAACTGGCAACCCGACCCTGGGTCCCAGCTCGTCCTAAGCCAACCCAGGCCAACCATTCCACATTTTAGTTGTTAAGCAGGTTTTAAGAATTTAAAACACTAACTTGGGTACATTGCTCGGCTTGCCCATAACCGAGGGCGCGGCTATTCGAATAGATTATACTCTGATCAGAGGTGTACATCTTTACCCACAAGACACATCTTCCTCACGTGCAACCACGTGCCACATACCACCACGGTATACAGACGGAAGACGTGACATAGTTTCCAACCCATCCTAGCCTTAGACAAGAGTACCGACCCAATCCCGCCTACGGCCGGAACCTCCGGGACAGGCAGGCAGGACTGAGCCCCTAGCAGCAGGGCACCAACCCTCTGCCATGACATCTCGACTACCGGGCCGCAGCTCGTGTAGCCTTCATTTGCCCTGGAGAATGTCCATCGACCCCCGACTTCATCCATCTCCAATCCGTGTACTTTTGTTTATGACTAGACTAAGCCACAAACTAAGCCTTACCCACTAGACATGTGGAAGTACGGTAGTGCTTTGCAACAGAGGCCCGAAGACCGGTCCTTATATGGCCGAGGTGCTACCATCAAAACCATGCACCCCGAGCCCAGCCTAAAACCATTTTTGGGGATTTTGAATAGAGGGGGAGGTGTGAATCCAATTCCACAATAGACCAACAATTCCAAAGTGTCCAGGTGATGAGAATATCCCAAAGTCTTGAGTTGTAAAACCACCTAATGTTACCTAATTAAAAGCGAAGCATCTACCTAAAATCATACTAGTGGTACCATGAGTAGAGTGTCCACTAGTTGGGGTTTTGTTTATTCTAGGGTGAACAAGGTAATAATAACAATAACAATAATAATATGGTCATAACAAAGGTAAATAGGCATGGCTAAATAAAACAGTGATAACGCGGGGATTTAAATAAAGCGATAATGCAATAATTTAAATCAACATAATTTTATAAACTGGGATTCAATATGCTCAAAGATGATGTGACTTGCCTTGCTCGCTTTCCCAAACGTCGGCTTCAACTTCCACGAAGAGTGGATCTTCCGAAGCTGTAGCGTCTACACGACCAACGGAAAAGAAAAGGCTTTTACTCTAATAAACTCCACATAACAGCAGAAACAAAGCACAAAAATGGGTTCTTGACTTCTTAAGGAAAAGTTAGAGACTTGAACGGTCCAATTCCGAGTTCAAATGGCCAAGTTATGGCCATTTGAAGTTTATATGCTCTTTAAATGGATATTTGCGAATTGCTTCATTTAAATTTTAATTAAAAACTCATTTATTGCGTCAGCCGGGAGAGAGGGCGCGCGGACCGGGTCCACGGGAGTGGGGCCCACGCGCCAGCCTCTCGGTCCACGGTGGACCGGGTGCACGCGGCTGTCGCCGACCGGCGCCGTGGGTCCCACGCGTCAACCGCACCCGCGGGCGCGGGCGGCTGACGGCCGGGCCCACCTGGCAGCCGCGGGGCGCGCCCGAAGGCGGCCTCGCCGGCACGGCCGACGGGAGGCGGCGCGCCCGCGCCCCGATGGTCGCCGGCGGCGACCTCCGGCGCGACGGAGCGGCGGCCGAGAGAGGGGACGGAAGGGGGAAGTGAAACAACGGTCCTCGGCTCACCCCGGGTCGACGATGACGGCGGAAACGACAACCGGAGCGGAGGAAGGCGGCGGCGCGGTTCGGATCGACGAGGACGGCGGCGCTCCGACAGTCGGCGACCGAAACGGAGGAGCGGACGAGGTCGACGAGGACGCGGCGAAGCCGAAGGAGGTGACGCCGAGTCGGGAGGAGGTCCGGAGCGACGACGGCGGCGAACCGGAGCTCGGCGGCGACGGCGGAGAGAGAGGAAGACGGCGCGGGCACGAATCCGACGGGGAGAGTGAGCGGCGAGTGGCGGAAACGGAGGAGCGAAGCACGAGGAACGATTATATAGCGTCGGGATGGAGAGAGGGCGGCCGGAGAGGAAGGAATCGGCCGCGGAAATCTCGGCCGCCATTGATTGCGCCGGCGAGGATTGCGGGAGTAAATCCGAGCGAATCCGAGGGAGAGAGAGAGGGAAAAACGGGGGGAAAGGGAGAGGGAATCGCGGGGAGTGATTTCCCCCTCTTTATGGCGCGCGGGGACGGCGGGATGCGGCGGATTCGGCGGCGGCGGCGGCGCTAGGGCACGGGCGGGCGGCGGGAGCGGCGCGAGGTAGGGGATGACAGGTGGACCCCACCTGTCAGCGAGGGTGGCGGGCGGGCCCGCCTGTCAGCGGCGCGCGCGCGGGGGAGGGCCGATGGGCCGCGGGGGAGAGGAGAGAGAGGGAGGGAGCTGGGCCGAGCCGGCCCAAGAAGGGAGGGGGGGGAAAAGAAGACTTTTAGGGTTTTTCTTTTTATAAACCTTTTTAACTTTGTTTATTTCTTCTCAATTATTATTTGTGCTCTGAAAATTCCACTAAAATTTATTTACGCATTTTAGGCTTTTAGGAAATATACAAAAATCTTCCAAGCCTTATTTGACTTTTAAATTTGCACATTTTAATTGTTGGAGGCTTTCACATGAATTTTAATTATTCTCGGCACAATTTCGAGGATGTATTTTAGGGTCGTTTTGGGACGTGACAGGTTGCTTCCAATTTAGCACTGACTCGACATTGCTTGGATCCACAGCAACTCCTCCAGCTGAGATGACATGACCAAGGAACTTCACTTCGGGCAACCAAAATTCACAATTACTAAACTTGGCATAGAGCTGATGCTCACGTAGTTTCTCTAAAGCAAGACGAAGATGCTCTTCATGCTTTTCTTTTGTCTTGGAGTAGATATGGATGTCATCAATAAACACCATGACAAACTTATCCAGATATTCCATAAACACTTTATTCATCAAGTTCATGAAAAAGGACGGGGCATTAGTGAGTCCGAACGACATAACGGTACACTCGAACAAACCATACTGTGTGGTAAAAGCGGTCTTAGGTATATCCTCCTCACGGATTTGAAGTTGGTGATATCCGGAACGAAGATCTATCTTGGAGAAAACTGTAGCACCGGAATCAAAAAGCACAGTTGCGGGTATAGAGTTAACAGGAAACGTACCCAAAACCACATCAGGTGCATTCTGGGCTTCTGCAGCTACAACATGATTAACACGAGCCTTCGGTGCTGGAGCATTGGAGTCATTCTGGACAGGAGCATTCTTCACACGTCGAGGATTTGGACACTTATCAGCATAATGTCCTGGATCACCACAATTGATGCACACCCCTGGCTTGCTTCCTTGTTCCTTCCTGACAGACTGATTCTGTGTTGGAGCTGCTACAGGACGAGTGACCACATTACGATTGTTGTTGCTGCGATTACCAGTGTTGTTGTTGTAGAACTGGCGTTGAGGGCGAACAACTGAAGAGGATCCTCCCTGTGGGTATGGTGCAGCTTGAGGTCCCATAGCAATGTGCGGCCTCTGGCTACTACCCTGTTGAGCCTTGAATTGAGCAGCCCTACGCTTCTTCTGTTCCATCCTATTGTACTTGTCTTCTTGGCGACTCGCCTTGTCCACCAACTGCTGGAAATCCCGGTACTCCATAGCCATCAATGCATAAGACAACTCATCATTCAATCCCTCTAAAAACTTCTCCTGACGCTCTTCATCAGTGCGAACATCTTCTGGGGCATAACGAGCTAAGCGATTAAAGTCATGAAGGTACTCTGTGACAGAACGGGATCCCCGATTGAATGCTCTGAACTCTCTCTTCTTAAGTGCCACAACACCTGATGGTATGTGTGTCTTCTTGAAAGCAGCAGTAAACTCCCGCCAAGTGATAGGCTCTCCCGCGGCTCTGTTTAGACGAAAGTGATCCCACCACTCAGCAACAGGACCATGCAACTGATGCGAAGCAAAGGAAACCTTCTCCTGCTCGGTGCACTGAATCAAATCTAACTTCTTTTCCACAGCATGCAGCCAATCACCTGCCTCTACTGGGTTAGTGGTGCTTGAGAAGGTAGGTGGTCTCACACGTAGAAAATCTGCCAACTTGTTTTGTGGAGGTGGTGGTTGATTGTTGTTATTTGCCTGCTGGTTCTGCGCTTGCTGCACTAATAGATTAATCAACTAAGTTTGTTGAGCCAAGACTTGGGCAAGTGTGGGATCTCCTTCATTGTGACCACTTCCACTTCCACTTCCAGTGCGGGTGTTCACCATCTGAAGAAAAGCATGGGCAAAAGGAAAGAACGACAGAGAGATACCATTAGAACGGAGAACTTTAATTAATTTCAATTCTATATTGCTCTTAACTGTGTATGATTACATTTAAATTGAATTAACACTATCTCACCAGCTAACTTACTCTCTGACAAGCAAAAGAAGTAAACTCATGTAGTTACATCCCACCAATGATGTAAGCAACACGCTAAACCCACACACACACAAGCAAACTTAAGCAAGCAAACTAACACAGCGAACTACGGAAACGGTCTAACTAGGCAACTAATCTTGCCTTGCGTCGGAACGAAGAGATGGATCTTCCTCCTCTGGAGTAGCTGGCTCTCTTTCTTCTGGGTCTTCCTCTTCTTCCTCATCACTTAAGACATGGATGACAGGTTCAGCATGATCAGGCACAGCATCTCCCACCACATGAGTCTTTGAAGCTAACTGGAGACGAGGTGGTGGACGGGTTCTCTTCCTTGCGGTGAGGCGAAGCTTGGGTGCTGGCGGTGGTGCTTCTCCCTTAAGCTCAGCTAGTTCCTTCTGCAGACGGTACACCTTGCTCTCCAACTTGCAAATCCTGGCACAGTTCCAGTTTTCCCTATCATGAGCTGCTTTCTCCCGCTCCACGCCTACTGCATCCATGGCGCTAAGCATATACACAGCATGTATCAGAGTGGCACTACCTTCGCCTTCAGGACAGTTGTAAGTTCCATAGTCTTGACCATGAGGCTTGTGTGGATGATACTGGAAAGCTAATGACTCTAACTCCTCATCAAAGCGATGACATAGCTCTCCAATGGCCACCAAGGCTGCTTCCTGATAAGCATGGCTGTACTTTCTTCCCCCAGCTTCAAACTTTATCGACGGAAGGTCTTCATGATCACTAGCCAACGTCACGCGAACACGACACTTCTCCTTGTTGGGGTCATGGGGAATCTGGCGATACTCGGGGGCAACCTCATAGCCTACTTCAAATGCCATCAATCTCAGCTCCCTGACGAATCCTAGCACATCGATCAAGCTTTTCGGTGGATGGGGCGGCATCTAAAGGAACATAGAAAGGAGGAATTTATGCATATATTTAAGTTAGCTGCACATACTAGACTTAATTAATTTGACCCAAAAAGAAAAAGAAAAGAAAAGGAGGAAACAGAACTAATTAAATTTCGAATTTTTCTTTTCTGACCGAAACATAAATTTTCAGAAACCAATTTGTTTTTCTGAATTTTTTTTCGAAAATTTTTATTTATACAGGAGCACAGACTTCGGAAGTAAACAAAAAGAAGCAAATATATTTTCTTCCTGTACAGTACTCGTGGAAACGGAACTAAACAAAGTTTTTGTTTGGAAAATGAAATCAACTTTGGACAGAGACAAATTGCTTTAGACAAATGAATAAAACAAAACTAAAATACTTAGGATCTACCATAAGCACGGTATAGTGTCACCATTAACAGGGATGAGTAGTGCTGGTGCTATCTTGATTGAATCGATACCATAATAGATGTACAGTGCCGACTAACCAATGAAATTCAGAAAATTAAACTATTTAATACCCTGAACAGTAAAGTTTTTTTTTAAATAAAAGAACATGTTTCTGTTTTGGTAAAGTAGGATTTAGTAAATTTGGTACATAACCTTGCATGTGCTGCCAACTTAATTAATTTGTAAGAGAATAGAGAAGAGCAGTCCTATTTTTCAAAATATTTTGAAGGCTACTTAAGGTTTACCATTTGGCTTATCGTAAGGTCAAGGTAGCTCTGATACCAACTTGTCGCGCCCGGAATTTCTATCCAAAATTCCAAATGCTTACACGTGCGTTAAATCCTCGTCTAGGAATCAGCCGAGGCACACAATAACAAATTGATAATAGAGTACTATCAAACATCTAATTAATACTCGCGAAATAAATAATTATTACAGAGGTGGATAGTTCCTCTCAAAAGAATAAAATTCTACGCAGCGGAAATAAAAACAAAAGATGGAACAGCTATGGCGACTCCACTCCACAAGCAACTTGACCCGAACAAAGCCTAATCCTCCAGATCATCACCTTCACCGAAGTACTCCTCTGATGAATGAATATTGCAAGATTGAGCATATGACATACTCAACAAGCCACACAGCAAATATGCAAGTGCACAGGATAACAAAGGATGGCATAATACAGCTCAATTGCATAAACAGCATTTAATAAACATTTGAGAGAATAGTAAAACAGTTAAGTAATTAAGCAATATTAAATAAACACTATATAACACACCCGTGTTGCATAGGCCCAACCTCATCTGAACAACCAACCCCGGTTGTACAAATCAAACCTCCATACTAGGAATATACCATTCCAAACCAGGAGTCAATTTAATTATCACAGTATTATCATTAATAATGAGTAGTGTGAGACTAATCACGAAAAACATTGTTAGACCCACCCATAACCGCGGGCATGGCTATTCGAATATTTTTACTCTGATGAGAGATGTACCATTGTTCCCACAAGACACAGCTCCACAACATGTCACCATGCACCTCTATACCACCACGGTACCTTGGAAAGGAACTTTGACAATACCTCTCACACAACACAACTCACCACAGTGCATCATTCCTGGATCATAATCTCCCCGTCAAAACCAGAGGCAATGGACTTCCCAGCGACTCCCACGGACTTCTCGCCGCTTCTCTATTTTCATCTAATACAGAAAATTATTACGAATTAAATAAAAGATTTATGATGTCACGATGACATCATCGCCGGCCATGGCACGGGACGACGCGACCACCGGCGATAGAGGGCTCGGTTGGGCTATCCGAGAACACCCACGCGAAGAGGACGACGACGTGAACTCACCGGCGCAAGAAACTACGACGGACGACGACGAACGACGGCCGGCGACGAGGTCCGACGGCGGCTCGGCTCGGGTCGACATCGACGACGGCGCTCTGACGGTCTTCAGCGGTTGCGAAGGGGCGGACGGGGTGCTCCTCTTCCTCACGAACCCGGTGGTGGCGACGGAAGGCGGCGGCGACGGCTACAGCGGCGGCGCGGCGCGACTGGAATGGCGTCGGTAGCGGCGGTGCTAGGGCAACGTGGCGGCGGCGCTACGAGCAACGGTGGAGCTTGGGACTTGAGGGCAAACGTAGAGGACGACTTGGGGATGCTTTATATAGGCTTGGATTAGAGAGATCGGACTCCAATCGAGAGGATTTGAGCTGGAAAAATCTAGGGTTAGTTTGGAGAGATAAACTAAAAACGAATTCGATTCGGTTTATCCGGGCAAAATTGATCTCCGAAACTTTAGGGGAAAGGGAGAGGATAAGGAGGAGATGATTTCCTTTCAAGCAATCGAACTCGGAGATGGCCGGCTGGGGCGGAATCGAAGGGGAGGCGGCGGCGCTCGGGCTCGGCTCGGCCGGCCGGAGGTGGAAGATGACCCCGACATGTGGGCCCCACATGTCAGCGGCTTGAGAGGAGAGGGTGGGGCGGCGGCTCGGCTTGGGCCGGCTTGGGCCGCACGGCCGCGCGCGAAGAGGAGAGTTGAGCCGGAAACGGCCCAACGGCCTAGGGGAGGGTTTTAAAGACTTTTTCAATTAAAATAATTCGTGAAATGATGTTTCATTTATTAAAAATACTTCCCTTGCTCAAATAACTCCCAGAAAAATCTAGAAAATAGATAAACAAGCAAAGTATTTAATGGAATTTTATCTAGCTCAATTTTATGTTGAAATTTTTCCTAGATTATTAGAGTTTAACTTGTAGGCTTTTAAAAATAATTTCTAAAAATGCATTAAAAATTGAATTATTAAATTAGGCGATTTTGAGGGCGTGACATTCTTTTTCCTAAATGTTGATAAAATCATGTTCTATCATGTTATTGTGTTCTTACTGCTATTATTTTGGCCATCTTTTCTTTTGACTTTGTTTTATGAATTAAAAAGTTGAATTTCAAAAAATGGCAACTTCAAATAATATTTTGAAGCAGTAAATAATTTCATCTAAAAAAGTAATAAACATAAATGTCGTAGAACTCATCAAGATGTACAACTTTTATTTGGTCATTTCTTCATCCGACAAAGTGATAGTAACATTGTTAACAAAATTTACATATTTCTCTTATAGTTTATAAAACCATATGAGAGAGATGTAAAATTCGTAAACAATGTTACTATCAATTTGTTGGATGAAGAAATGACCAAAATAAAAGTTATAGATCTTGATGAGTTATACAACTTTGTTGTTGATTGATTTTTCTTATTTGAAAATGTTGTTTGAAGTTGTCATATTTTGAAATTCAAATTCAAACTGTTCAAACAAAGTCATAAAGAAAAATTACCAAAACAAAGTTGTAGATCATGCGTTATACAACTTTGTTGTTGATAATTTTTCTATTTGAAATCAATTACAACCCAAAAAATTATTTGAATTTCAAATTGTTGATGGGTGATACCCGTAGACCGGATGAATAGGATATTGGGGTACGTTGGTATGAGGATCTACGTGATATGACATCAAGCAAACAAGGAGACAAGGATTTTACTGGTTCAGTCCCCTTATATGGTATTGATATGGAAAACCACAGAGATGGGAACAGATGAATTCGACAATCACACAAGTCTTTTCTGCACACTTTGTCCTCACTCGTGGGAAGAATTTCCCGGTCGGTCACTTATCCCAAAATTGCTCTAGGCCAAGCATGCTTAATTCTTCCCGGTCACACTTCACGTGCTCTAGCTTTGTAAACTATGGTGGGTGTGTTGGCAGTGAGATTCGATGATCTGAATCCCTCAGGGGGTGTCCCTTTTATACCGTGGATCACCTTGTTCTCCAAGTAGAACTCGGAGACATCGGACTCCACACTACATAGAAAAGACCCCATCCTCTCCGAGTAGTACTCTGCTAATCTCTTTACCCGTGAGAATATTTTCTACAATATCCAGTAAATTTCCTTAACGCATACGAAAACAAATCGTATGCGCAAAGGTATACCGTACTCGTATATTCCGTAAGTCATTGGATAGAAGGTATGCCTTATTCGTACCCATGACAGTTATATTTTAAAATTCAAATTTTATATAGTTCAATCAAACTCGATGGAGAAAAGACCAAAAGAAAAATGGTAGATCTCAATGAGTTCTACAACTTTGTTTTTGACAACTTTTTCATATGAGTTGATTTAGTACCATAAAATTCGATTTGAAGTTTAAAGAGCCACATGCAAAAAATCGATTTTTGCATGCGGACCTCTTAAGGATCAGCCTATATTAGGTGATCTATACTAGGTGATTTGTCTATAAATGAAACGAGTAAGGAGACATGCATATTAGATAAGATCGATTGAAACCCGATGCTACCCCTATTGGCAATCAACAAGTAGGCTAGAGATTATGGTTCTAAGGACGGCTTAGTAGATCAAACTTAACTGATGAAGCACTAAGTATGAAAAGAAACATAATATCTAGACAATTAAGCCTTTGACTGATTTTTTTACGTGACCTTTGACTGATTTTTAGGGTGGTAGATGTTGTCGGACTCGGCTGCGGAACGAGGAGATCGAAACAGACTCGGTGCCACATCTTGGTTGGATTCGTAATCTAAAAGTGCATCGGCTAGAATCACATTGGTTGAAGGTGAAGATTCGAGGTCAGAAAAGCCAGAGTCAAATTAAGCCGATACATCACAACCAGGGCTCGTGTGGGCCAAACTCGGAATATCCATCATTGCCAATTAGAGATAAAAGCTCGTTTGTAGGCAATTGTATCTATTAATTAGGATAGTTAAGTCGGTGTGTTCAGTTTTGGCAAGAGGCGGCCATATATGGTCTTGTTTGTATCTTAGAGTTTTAGAATGTTTTGAGTCATGTCGGTAAGGGCCATGTTGTTTTTTGAGTCTGACAAGCAAGACCGTACCTCCTTTCGTTTAGCTCATAGATTTCCTACCCGTCTCCGGAGGTTATGGAGCGGGCGTCTTCTGCTTAACTTGCCACACCTTCTTCCTCTTAGGTGTGGTTGGCGGCATCTTTGGAGCCGTCTTCTATGGTTTTTTGGCCGGTGTAATGGATTGTACCGATGTCTTCCAATAACGGGTCCTGGGAACAGATGATCCCTTTTCCAGGAAGTTTTGCATAAACTTTACCAGGCTATCCATCTTGGGTTGCTCCACTTAGACCACTTGAATGTTCTGTGGGTTTGCCCTGTATTTTATCCTCACCATGGAGCATTGCTCTGTCCTCGGCTGAAACTCAAACTTCTCCTCCTTCCTGTTGATAGGAGACAGATACTTCCCGCCCCCACATCAAAGTTGGCGTTCGCGGTGCTAAGGAACGGATGCCCCAAGATAAGTGGCGTCTCCTTGTCTGAATCCATATCCAACACCACGAAGTCAACCGGGATGAAGAAATCCCGTATCTTAACCGGTACGTCTTCCGCTATCCCAGCTGGAAAATAGACCGAAGAATCGACTAGCTGTAGGCGCATCGGTGTTGGTGCCAACACCGTGAAGTTGAGCATGTCGAAAACGTCTTTGGGCATGACGCTTATGCTTGCTCCTAGGTCGGAAAGGTCTTGGTCAAATCTTTGTGTCCCGATCGAGCAAGTGATTGTGGGACACCCCGGATCCTTCTTCTTTTCAGGGAGTTTGTCGAGTATCGCATTGCTGCATTCCTCCATTAGTTTAACCACTTCGGTCGTCGGAAGTGGTCTCTTGTTATTGAGTATGTCCTTGAGGTAACGCGCGTAGGTGGGCACTTGCATGGCGTCCAACAGTGGCACGTGAATATGGATTTTCTGGATCACCTCAACAAAACAAGCGAACTGCTAGTCCACCAATGGCTTGTTGTATCTCTGGGGGAATGGCAGCAGCCTTGTGTCGCAGTACTCCTGCGGCATGGTCTTCTCTTGCTAAACCTTTTCTTCAGCCGCATCGCTAGATGGTGCTTCCCTATTGTTGTTGCCAGCTCCTACAAGGTTAGGATATGTCAGATCGCAAGTGGACTTACCTCCCCTCGTCGTGATTGCCTTAACATTTTTAACGGAGGGTTCGGTTGTCCAAGAATCCTCCCAGATTCATTAGCAGGTACTAAAGCAGCTAATTGTGCCTGCTAGGTTTCGATCATTTTATTAAAACTAAGCTAGTTTTGGAATGCATAAGCAAAACCATCTAGCTTAACATTTATATTTTCCAGGGTCTTGTCATTAGCAGCTAGCTTTTTGCTAAGAGCGTTTGTAGTTTTGGCTTGCGCAAAAACAAGATCCTTCAAGGAAGGCTGGTTAGAAAAGTTGCCGTTATTGTTGCCTCCTTGGAAATATGGGCGTGGCTGGTTCCACCCCTGAGCCTGGCGAACGGAACCCGTTGTTGTTGTTATTGCCCATGTACATCGCCTCTTCACGGGTTTCTAGGCAATCGTTCCCAGAATGACCCGTGCCTCCGTAGACTTCGCACGTAACGTGGGAGTCCAAGGCCTTGACGGTGCCTTGGGGTTTTTTCTCGTGGTCGTTCAAACGATTCATGAGGAGGTCCAGTTTTGCAGCGAGCAACTCCATCTCCTTGACGGTGTGCATTCCTCGCTGATGGGTCTATAGTCGTTCCTCGCTCCAGCCCATGTTGGAGACCATCTTTTCTAAAAGATCGACGACTCCTCTGACCGTCTTAGAAATGAAGGCTCCTCTAGCTACCGCGTCAAGGTGATCATGTGACGTGGGAGTGAGTCCATTATAGAAGTTTTGCAGGATTAACTAGTCGTCCATTCCATGATGAGGACAGGCGGCCACGTACTCCTGCAGTCGTTCCCACGCCTCGGGAATAGACTCGTCTCTCGTCTGCTGGAAACTTGAAATTTTGCCGCGTAGGGCGTTGGTTTTGCCCATCGGAAAGAACTTTGATAGGAATGTTGTTCAGCATTTGTCCCAGGTGTTGATCGTAGCGCGGTTGGCATAGAACCACTGCTTCGCTTTCCCAATGAGAGAAAATGGAAACAATCAGAGCCTGACGCCGTCAGGACTGATGCCCTTCATCGTGTACGTGCTACAGATCTCCAAGAACTGTTGCAAATGTGAGTTGGCATCCTTGTTTGGCTTGCCACAGAACGGGCTAGCCTGTGCTTGGTCTAGCAATGCTAGCAGGCTAGGAAATTGAAGTTTCAATTTGATCAGGATGAGAGGTTGATGCTCCAATTTCAACAGGCTGGGAACTGGAAGCTACAATGTTGTTAGCTCCTCCCTTCATCAATGTTGCTAGCCGGCTCTAAGCAATGGTTGTTCAATAAATTAGTAAATGCCCCATATCCAAAGTATAGTGAGGGTTTTTTAGATGATCACCTTCTTGTGATTCTTCTTGGGCTTTATTCAAGTATTGTCTGCATAGCTAGTCTTTTGGGACTAGGAATATCTGAAGTAGTTGGCAGTGTTCCTCCTTGGCTTCCTCTTCCTGCAAAATACTAGACAAAATAATGCATTAAGGTCATCAAACTGTATTATTGAGAACAGTATTATGGAGGTCAAGCAGACTTGCCTTTTTTTGGTTCCATTAAGGGAACACTTGTAGCTTGTTTGAATGTGGCAAAATTTCCACAACCCTTACACCTTCTCTTGCCTCTTACCAGCACCCTCTTCCCTGAATCATTGTCAATTGAAGCAGTTTTGGATTTGGACTTCCTACCACCTTCAAGGCAAGTTTTGGTCCTAAGCTTTCCGTATCTTCCATTTGTCTTCTTAGGTAAAGGTGCACCTAACACCCTTGGCAATTCAACCTATGGCCAGTATGGGTTGTCACCCAATGGCTTTATAATCCCACTATAGGCCTTCTTGAACAAAATCCTCAATGTTCACATCCATATTTTGTTGGGAGGTTATCAAAGCCAATGCATGCTAACATGGTTTTCCAGTGTGCTGCCAGTACTGGTTGTAAGCTTTCACCACATGCTTACCATTACTGTTGTTATTGTTAACAACTTCTGCACAAAAGCTATCAGATTTCACTACTGAGAGGTGACCCAAACCCGTAGTTCTTGCCTTCAGCTGCTGTGTTACAGCAGGCAAGATCTTCCTACTCACCTTCTCTACAATTCTTCTCCTCTTATTCCATAGAACCATAACCAACGCTCTGTAAATTTCCGCATGGTCACAAATTAGCAATGCCTTGTAATCCTTAATCCAGTTGTTAAAACTCTCTGCAAGATTGTTAGTAATGTAATCACACTTTATTGTTGGATTGAAACCACTCCTCATCCACTTCAATGGATGATAGGTTTCAAGCCAAGGAAGCACATCACTGCAAGCTTCAATAACTTCTTTCATGTGCTTTTTCCAAATCTCCTTCCTATAAGCCGTTTGCTGCTAAGTGCACACATCACCACCAAACCTCTTCACAAAGTTCTTCATTAGATGGCAGAAGCATTCCGTCTACTCAGCATGCTCAAACACAGTATGTGCAACCTTTTCTAATCCTTACATGCATAGGTACAAACAGCTAGTGGGTTAACATCTCCTATAGCTTTATGAAGTTGTCTCATAAACCACTCTCAATTATCCTCAGTTTCAGCATTTATGAACCCAAAAGCTTAGTGGATACATCCAATGATGCCCATCTACGGAAGTGGCAGTAGCAAAGTGACCATTCCATTTGACATTCAAAGTAGTTGAATTTATACTAATGTATGGCCTACATTCCTCTAAGAAACCATCTATACAGAGCCTCAGAGCACAAAAAAACCTATGAAAATATACTTTCCCACAAACCTCCACGGTATCTATCTCTATCACACTCCCTGGTGAAGTTCTCGGTACCTAAGCCCTCCACCTATAAAGCATATGCAAACTTTCTTCCCAGGTCCAATAGAGCTCAACCATAGCCTTTTGTCTACCCCTAAATATTGTGTCATAGTTAATTGTGCACTTCTGATCTTCTTGTAGTTGGCTCCGCAAGGCTTTAGGGCCCATACCTATATTCTTCCTAAGGTTTGGAATTGCCTTTGCAGCTACCCAACTGATGTGTGGTAATTATTCTCCTACTGCTAGAACGGCATGTATGGAAGTCTATTAACACTTTCACATTCAAAATAAATGCAACAATCCATCAATTTCCAACCATTATGAAAATATCAAAATGAAATTACTGAAATTCAATACCATCACTATCTTCTAATTAATTAGGTTGCTTATGTCCAACCATATGCCAAGGGTAACCATCAAATTTACAACCACCTATATTTTCAGGGTCAGTTTTCACCAACTTCAACTCAAACTCCTTGATTATAGCACATTGTCTCATGGCTAGACTAAACTCCTTCATGTTAGGATACATAGTGCCAACCTTCATGCAAGGATTATTAGGGTCATAAGCCATGACCATCTCCCCTGGTACTTCATCATGTACAGGTATTGATGCCCCATTAATATCTTCAACATTAGTAGTAGGAGCTGCAGCTGCTACTGCAGTAACACCAGCACCCGTAGTTCCAGCACCATCAGCAGCTCCAACTTCAGCAGCAGCATGTCTAGCCATCTCAGCCTCATCCTCAGCACTCAAACCCTATAGCTGGTAGAATTGCTCATCCCAATCATTTTGACAATATCTAGCCTCCCTTCATCATCATTTTGAGCAAGAATCTCTAGCCTATTCCAATCGACAACATCGGTACTAGCTGGGTCAAAAGCACCGTAGACTGGAACTTGTTCGACTACTCATTCAGGCACAATGAGGAAAACGAAATCGACGGCATGATCAGATTCGGGTTCGACCACAGCTAAAATAACCTTAGGCTCTTCTAGCCTGAAGAAAAATAATTTGGAACACTTGTTAGAGTATTCTCTAACAAGCAAAAAAAAAAGACAAATCAAGCTTCACAAACTAAGGAGAAAAACATATTCTTACCCCATGACTAGCTCATACCTGGTACACCCAATCAATTCCACCTTATTCCTAGCACCAGCATTCCGTCGGGAAGTAATTAAGATGGGAACAACGGCTTCGAGAGGCTGCCCTTGGCGTCGGCGGCGAGGAGGGGAAGGGGGAGGGTGGCAGCAGTGAGTAGGCAGAGGCGGCGGCGGGAATGGCGATGGTGACAGCTAAATCTGGGGCGCCGCCACGAGCTATAACGGAGTACGATAGGGGAGGAGCGACTGCATCTCGATCCCTTTTCATTCACTGACCTAAAGAATGAGCCAAGGGCAATTTGGTCAGAACACAACTCATTTACTGGCTTAATCGAGTGAAATTGGAAAAACGACGAAGTAGCATGTTGCGCGAAGGTGGCGATGGCATTTTAACAAAACAAGTTCGCGGTGTGGCATTACAATGAAACCCAGCCTTGAATGTGGCACAATGTCAATTTTCTTGGGCAGGCCCACACTGCAGAGGCGAGGCAACACTAACGACGCGGCCTCTACAAGCAAACTCGAGTTCCACCACTGGCTCACCTCCGCTCTTGATGTCAAGCTGCAGCCATGGATCTAGAGCACGTGACCGGGGAGTCCTCACCTCCGGAGAGACTGGATGCTCATTCTCAACTCGTCACCGGCTGGGTCACCAGCCCCAACTAGCTTCTCTGAGACCAACTCCTCCAGATCCACTGCGTGTGATGCCACAATGATGGGGTAGCCGGCGTTGCCACTCTTGCCTGTGTCGCTCGGATAGGCTAGGTCCTTCGCTGCCGCCATGGACCAAAGAATGGGAGAAAACAAAGAAAGTGGCATGGTGGATGACATGTGGGCCTAGTTAGTTTTTTTTCGATTGGATTGCCACATGTGCTGGCTCGGATCAAAACCGCTCAAAACAGTGCTTAGGTGGTTATTTGTCAGGATTGAAATGTTCGGGCTGTAGAATATCCAGTTTTGTTGTTTAGAAAAGTAATTCGTAATGTTGCGTTCAGTGGCGGAGGACTCAGTAGGATAAGGTTTTGCTTGAGCCATACCTCGCTTTGACCACAAGTAACCCCATCCACTCCTCGCCCTGCTCCAGCACTGCAGCACGACCACCACGGCGGCATCGCCGATGCCGAGATATGTAAGCGCGAAAGGAGGAAACAATGCTCTAGCAGTAAGAGCTTCTGTATTTCATTCCATATGCTGTAATTTTGGGATTTTTGGTCAAAAACCGTATCCAATCGATTCCCTACTAGCGCTCCCAATAGATCGAGTTCCCTTATTCGGATTATTCGTTCCCCACTTCTAGCCACTCGGTTTCATTCCCAAACCCTTCCCTCGCCGCTCTCTCGCGCACGTCCGGCGAAATGTTCCCGCGCAGCTTTTCTCGCCCACCTCGACCGCCGCCACCGTCCTCTTTCTCACAGCCGTCGGTGTTGGCTTTGCTCCAGGGGGCGACACATGGTGTGGCAATGCCGACCATGCCGATTGGTGGAGCAGGACCATCGCTGCCACCGCAAGCCCCACCGCCATCTCGATTCGGGGTGCTTCCACGATATAGCAAGAATTGGTCCAACGCCCCGCACCGCCGCCTGGCCGTCGCGTTGTAACACCCCGAAAATTTTGACTCTAAAATACAAAAACGAAATTCAGAATAATAAAAATAATCTTTTCCAAAATTCATTTATGCTGGAATTTGTTGTTTTCCTCCTGTGCTTGGAACAAAGGATGGGTGTCTGAGAATATGCTTGTATTTTAGATTTCAAAATATTATTTGTTGAAAGAACCATGATTATGAAATATGTTAATTAAGAAAATATTTGCAAATACTAACAGCCTTCTCACAAATCCTTTTCTATGGATTAAAACCCATGGGTTGTCCTTGTTTTGCCAAATAGTTTCTATTTGGAGAAAACCCTTCTTGAAGGTTAACTCCCTAAGGAATTATTTTACCAATAAAATGTAATATTGATTATTTCCTAAGAATCCTTTCCTTTAAAAGGATTACGTCATTTGGCAGTTATTTTTCAAATAACAATTATTAATAAAGTATTTCCTGGAAATCCTATTTGCGAAGTAAATCCCAAAAAGGTTATATTAAAAGAAAAGACTTTCTCAGATAAAGTCTAGATTACCGCCTTAAAGGCCTAAACGAGCCTGCATAATAGAATTTCTTATTTGAGAGCATTTGTGTGTTTGTGCCAAGATATCGATTGAATCAATATTACTAAGCCCCAAAGGATGCCTTTTGATCGACATCCTTCCTTGTCCTCTCTCCTCTCGTCTGTTTTATTTAGCACTTCGGTGCAAAACTAATCCAAGTTCTGAAACTCTTTCCTTCTATCGCGTTGTGATATCTCTCTCGAGCTCATGGAATTCTATGATTAAATCGAAACCCACTCCGTTAATTTGAATCGGCCTTTCCCTTGAAAACCTAAAATCGTTCGACGGATTTATTTCTCGTGCATCGACCCGAATATCCTCGGTTCTATCTCTAAACTTGAAACCCAACCACGTCGAATGGATTTGTATGCCATACACCGCTCTTAAACCCCTCTTTGTTATTGTCATCAATTCGTTCTAGTGATCGCAAAGGAAATTCTAAATCCAATCCTCGAACAACCAAATTAGCCAAATAATATTCGAAAGCCTAATCAAATGTCCCATCATAGAGTCCTTTTACAAGTTTCGAATACAATTCCAAATTCCAAACCCCCTAGCAAATTATAAAGTTACCTAGCAATTATCCAAGTCCCCTATTACAGTTGGGCCACCCTTCTCTCTTCCAGCCCTACCCATTCCACAACACAAGTCCATTATCCCTCTCTCTGCATGCCGAGCTCTCTCTCCCTCTCAGCCCGCTTCCAGGCCAGCACATCGAGCCGCCGTATTCATCCAAAATGCCTAATTGGTGAACAGTTGCACGCCTCCCTCTTCACGCAGCAAGGCCACGTGGTGCGCGCGGAGAGGGGGCGGCGGAACGGCGCGGGAGGGAGGGGTCCAGGTATGATTTTTTTTTCGTTTTTTCTTCCATATGTTCTTCAGTTTTCGTGTTTTTTTATGTTTTTTTCTTTCCGTATCTTTTTTTAGTTTTTTTCGTTTTTAATAAGTACGTATACAAACTATGTATACGTATAAATACAAACTTTGTATATGTGTATATAAACTTTATATACATGTATTTTTTTGGTTGGTATACGTATGCACGTATACAAAGTTTGTAAACACGTATTTTTTGGGCTTTTATACGTATGCACACAAACTTTATATACATGTGTATATTTTCTATGCACCCCGAGACATGGGCAATACAGTGAGGGAAATCCACACCCCGAGTTCACAAAACCATGCTTACCTTGCCCTTCCCCTCCTGTGGCGATGTCGACATCCAGGTCCTGCGCCGCCGCCGTCCAACCTGTGGGCGCGTGCCACATCGCCTCAGCCCTGTGCTTTTTCCCCCATGCCCATGCCGCTCTGTGCCGCTACACTTGGTTCACCACCCCGGCCACCCCGCTCCCTCGCGCTCTAGCCGCCGCCCTTGTTCGTCCACGTCGAAAGCGTGAGCCGAGCTCACAGCGCTGCGTCGCCGTCCTCTCCTCTCCTGTGCCGCCAGCCTTCTCCTTGAAGGAAGGAAGAACCAACTCAGCAATCTCCCTCCTCGCCGTGGATATAAAGCCAGCCAGCACCCCTCCCTCTTCCTCCTTTCCCGCGTACATCCGCCGACGACCACCGCCGATCCCGTCATCGTCATCACCACACCCGAGTCCAGCTCGAGCTCGTCGCCGAACTACAACCGCCCCGCACAGCCAAGTCGGCTGCGCGGGAGCCGCCTCAGCGTACGGCCAAGTCAGCCGCGCGAGCATCGTCCGCAGCGGTTTCCACCTAGCTCCCGGCCAGTGCCCAGCCGAGCATGGTCGAGCCACTGGCACTAGTACACTAGTACAGAACCTTCCATTTGTGACGGCCTCTAACATGCTTGAAATTAGTGGCCGTCACAAGGAAGTCATCTCAATCGGGCCGAAAAAGCGCCCGATTGAGATAACTTAGGCCCGTCACGGATGACACATATCAGTGACGGGTGCCAACTTGGGGCCCGATTGAGATATGAAATGTTATCTCAATTGGGCCTAAACTACGGCCCGTCACTTATATGTATCATCCGTGACGGGCCTGAGTTTTATGCCCATCTAACATGCCTTCGAGACCATATCTCAATAACTAGGCCTGTCATAGATGACTCATCCGTGACAGACTCTATACTAATGCCCGATTGAGATGACTTAGTATTTTTCCATTTTCATATGAAATGTTTATATTTGTGAGTTGACATGTAGCAAAATAATTAACTGCAGTATAATAATTCATTTTATTAGTCAAAAATAAAATGATTTCAAATGAAAAATTGTCAACAACAAAGTTGTATAACTTATCAAAATTTACAAGTTTTATTTTGGTCATTTTTCTATATAACTTTTTTGAACAATTTAAATTTGAATTAGAAAATATGACAACTTCAAACAATATTTTCAAATATTAAATGATTTCAAATGGAAACAAAGTTTTATAACTCATCAAGATCTATAACTTTTATTTTGGTCATTTTTCTATATAACTATTTTTTGAATAGTTTGAATTTGAATTTAAAAATATGACAACTTCAAAACAACATTTTCAAATACTAAATGATTTCAACTAAAAAAGTCATCAACAATAAAGTTGTATAACTCATCAAGATCTATAACTTTTATTTTGATCACTTTTCTATGTAACTTTTTTTTGAACAGTTTGAATTTGAATTTAAAAATATGACAACTTCAAACAACATTTTCAAATAATAAATGATTTTCATCTAAGAAAGTCATCAACGACAAAGTTGTATAACTCATCAAGATCTATAACTTTTATTTTTGTTATTTCTTCATCCGATAAAGTGTTAGTAACATTGCTAACAAAATTGACATATCTGTGTTATAGTTTATAAAACAAAATGAGAGATATGTGAATTTTGTAAACAATGTTACTATCACTTTGTTGGATAAAGAAATGACCAAAATAAAAGTT
The DNA here is from genome assembly GCF_034140825.1 of Oryza sativa Japonica Group. Lineage (NCBI taxonomy): Eukaryota > Viridiplantae > Streptophyta > Magnoliopsida > Poales > Poaceae > Oryza > Oryza sativa. The sequence goes on from NC_089041.1 coordinate 10,645,713, forward strand.
ATACAATTTTGTTGTGATGACCTTTTCAATTGAAATCATTTAATATTTGAAATTGTTGTCTGAAGTTATCATATTTTCAAATTCAAATTCAGACTGTTCAATAAATTTTATATAGAGAAATTACCAAAATAAAAGTTGTAAGTCTTGATAAGTTATACAACTTTGTTGTTGATGACTTTTCTATTTGAAATCATTTAGTATATGAAAGTTATAAAAGTTATATCTTTTATAACTTTCATATTTTCAAATTCAAATACAAATAGTTTAAAAAATGTTATATAGAAAAATGACCAAAATAAAAGTTATACGTCTTGATGAGTTATACAACTTTGTTATTGACAATTTTCACATTTGAAACCATTTACTACCCGAAAATTTATTTGAATTTCTTATATTTTAAAATTCAAATTTTATATAGTTCAATCAAACCCGAATGGAGAAATGACCTAAATAAAATTGGTAGATCTCAATGAGTTCTACAACTTTGTTTTTGACAGTTTTTTATATGAGTTCATTTCGTATCATAAAATTCAATTCAAAATTTATTTTTGCCTAAATGTCTGATTTGACTCCTCATCATGTTAATACTTGCTAAATATATATTTGATCCAATTAACTTGGTTTTGCTGGTGAAATATGTGAAATATGTGATAAAATGGATGTTATGTGAATGTGGTTGTGTTAAATATATTGATAGTTGTGTATGTGAATGAATGTACAACTTCTTCTTCAGAAGCCGAATCCCAAAGTGCTCTGAGGTTAAGCGTGCTTAGGGTGGAGCAATCTCAGGATGGGTAACCCGACTGGGAAATTCTTCCCTAGAAGAGCAATTTCGGGATGGGTGACCAACCGACCAGCCCACGGGCATGGCTAGCAAAGGCCTAAGGCTAGCAAAAAAATAAAATTTATTTATTTTTAGATTATACTCATCTGTGACGGGCTATAATTTAGGCCCGATTGAGATAAGAGTCATCCGTGATGGGCTATAGTTCAGGCCCGATTGAGATGAGAGTCATCCGTGACGGGTTATAGTTTAGGCCCGTTAGAGATGAGAGTCATCCGTGACGGGCTATAATGTTAGCCTGATTGAGATGTGTGTCATGCGTGACGGCCGGATGCCCGATTGAGATATTTTATCACATCAGTGATCTTTGCTTAGTGAAGGGGCGTTACCTGATAGAGATGAGGCTTTAGGCCCGTTACACATGACCGAACCTGCTCTAGTGTGGATGCCAGCGCCGTCAAGCCGGCCACCCCGTCCAACCAGTGCCCCGACCTCGTCCTGCCCGGTGCCGTTCCCTTCCTTTCCTCCTCTGCCCGGCTCCGCCCTGACTCCTCCCCTCTGTGCCGCCTCCCTCTCCCTACGCGCAACCGCGCCGCCACGCCCGGCCGCCGCCCGCGCCGTCGCGCGCCTGCCGCCTCTCGCTCGGACGCACACGCACGTGAGACGATGGGAACGAGAGAGAGACATAAGGCAGACAAATTGAGAAGAAAACCATGAGAGAAGAAAAAGAAAAAGGAAGTGGGACCCACCCTTTTGACTCCTCACCGTGAGCCCTTTTTCCCTCTAAAAGTCTACATCAAGTCCCCCTTTCTCCCTTGGGCCACCCGATTAACAAGTCTACAAGGCATTCTTCTTGGCCAAGCCCAGGAAATCAATTCCTACAAAAGTCTGTATTATTTCCCTCCTCCAAACCTCGGACCGTAGCCCATCAGCAATCATCACCTCCACCAAAGTCCATCCCTCCTCCATTTCATAGGATAATCTTGGGAATATTTCCTCCAAATTCTGGGAAATCCTTTTCCTCCATTTATAAAACCATTTGAACTTCGGAAATTTGTATCTTGCAAACCGTAACTCCGATTGGGTCCATTCAACTTCCAGGATTTCTCTAAAATCGACATCTATCAAATGGCACTACTGAATTGAGGTGTTTTGTACTTTATTTGTAGGATTTTGGATGTTTATCTCTTATTGACCGCATAGGTGATATTTTTGATATTTAACGAACGTGGATTTCTCAAAGATATTGGATTCTAAAAGCAAGGCAAATCACTACACATCCCTCCTTGAGCATGTTGAACCTATCTTTATAAATGTGGTGATTAAAAATAAAATTGCATGCTATTTATAAACTGCGTACCTAAACTTGAATGTAACCCACCCTTGATATTGTTACATTTATATATTTGTATATCCTTGTTGCATGAGTCTATTATTTATACGCGGTCAATTATTGACATTGCTAGCATTGCATTGTACAGACAATTATAGATACCATGTTTATTATATGGATATGGATGTGAGATCACTCGATGCGAGTGATTAATGGTTTATGGCTAGAGACATGAGCGCCACCCGCGACACAAAAACCTTTTGCGAAAACTAAAACTTAATAAAACAAAACAATTTTGACTGGAGTGGCATGGATAGAATATGGGTGGATCTATGAAACGGCTAGTCGCCGACCCTGGTCAATTAAGCACCGAGTCAAAAAGCTATACAGTAAACAAACCGAGTACGACCGCACTTTTCAAATGGGTAAACCCGACGGACTAAGAAATTCTCGTGGGGCGGCACCCTAGTCATGGTGGTTCTATAGGACGTTGGTTTTGTTGCAGTGTTGTGATTTGGATAATGTCAACGAAACCAAAAATGCGCCTAACTATATTTAAAATGTAACTGCCTGTTATCCCGGGAGTGCCAGGACTCCCTTCACTTCTGGCTCGAGGTAGGGATGGTTTGCCGGGGTGAAATGGGCGCTCATTGTCCTTGGAGCGGGTGCCGTAACACGAGGGTGACTGAAAAACCAGACCATGACAAGTCTCATGTGTGGGGACTAGGCTCATGGGTTGGGTATATTATGGAGTGCGGGATTAAAATAATACATCCACTGCGGTGTGATTAAACCAATCTATTCGAATAGCCTTGCTCGCGGTTAATGAGCGCCGAGACTTGTATTACTCTAGACTAGCCCCATAAGTTTTTAATACTGCTTATATTAGAAATGGAAAGGAATGTGTGACCTTGCCCGATGTGTGGGAAGGTCGATATGGTAAAGATTTTATAAAACAGGAGGCTTGGGGAAGGTGGATGAACCCTCGATAATTAATGACAACTTCAACTTAACGACTTAACGTCGATAATCTAAGTCATAGATTTGTGAAATGAATTGTGAAAACTAGCTTTATGCAAATAAACCAAGCCATCCTTGAACCCCTGTGTGCACTAAATGCATCCTGTAGTGGTGGCTTGCTTAGTATGATTGGTACTCGCCATTGCTTAATTAAATTTTTTAGAAGGAGTTGTTGGAGCCAACATGTATGTATGCTATGCAAACAAAGATTTTCAAAAAAAAAACAAAGCACTGCTACAAACCTGCGTCTAAATTGAACATGGAGATATGTAGGTTCTTCAGAAAATAGTCATTATACAATCTCCAATGACTAGCCAATCTATCCTGATCAATTACTGCATGACCTAAAACAGACCCACCACGCACTGTGCACTGCGTGACCTAAAACAGACCCATCGTCGAACTCACTGTGCACTATATCAACCGCCGAAGAAATAAATTCTTCGTCGCCATTAGATGAAGACTCTTCGTCGCATTTGGAGGAGGGTGCTTTGATGACTCATCTCTTTTTTTTTACCACCAAGTTGGATTGCAAGGGAGAGACGGCCAACAGAGGGAATGGAGAGGTGGCTAGCAGCAGTGGGGGGATATGAGAGGGTGTTAGTATTTCTTAACGACATTACTAGAAATATAATTCCCAGCAATAGCGCAGAAATACTCCTGGTATATTATGGTTACAGAGTTCATCCGTAAGCGCACGGATATATCATTGTAGCATTTCACCCGAGAGTATTCCAAGGGTACCATATTTATTTAATCCTGCGGGAAGATCATAGTAGAGAAAACATGACTAATAATTTATATGTTATTTGTAGTAATCATATTCTAAGTAGAGGTTAAGAAAATCCAAGGGTAGAGTGACACACAAGCATGGAACTACTCATTCTCATATTAAAATATCTAAGCTAAATGAAAAAAAAATAGAAAGAGAATCTATTCCTATACTTCTAGTATACATAGTATACATACATCCTAGTTATCTGATATACTAGCTAATACCCTCTATCCGATACCCTTCTAGTACTTCGAGAAGCCACCCCTAACTGCCGAGTACCTTACGACAGCCCGTCATGACCATACAACCGGGGCTAAATACGGATGAGTACCCGCCCCAGGAAATTAACTTAGAACTATATACACGCGTGGAGGAATACCCGTACTGACCTGTCACCATCAGTGACCCACCTCTCATCCGTAACATATAACTCCAAATAATGATATCCCATAGTCTAGACACCACGCCTAAACTACCAGATACTACTCTAATATCATCGTCATGACATAGAGTAATTGCACAAGCAAACACTATACCCGTACCAAAGCATCTCTTAGATAAGCTAGCAGTATAATCAGTATAACATGAATATAATGTAAAGTTAGCATTCATATACTCGGAAAGTATTCCAATACCATAAATGTTTAAAGAAGAGTATTCTAATAAAAGTACAAAGCTTACAAAAGAGAAGAGAAGAGCTACTAGAGCCATACCCGAACTCTTCCCAAGGCTTCCGGACTCCGATTTCTACTCTATTCCTATTCCACTAGCTTTAGAACACTAAACTAACTTGAGAGGATATGAAAGAACTCTTGCTTGAGGTTGTGAAGAGAGTGAGGAAGTGAAGTCCTTTTATAGCCTCCCAATGACGGTTATGGCAATTGGAATGGTCGGAAATTCCCTCTAACCGTCATTGGGGAGAAATCCTGGACGTCCACGCCAAACCCTACATCCAATGGAGCAGATGGGCTGGTCCAATCCAGCCCATTTTCGGCTGGCGGCCTCCTAGACATCTTCTCTCTGTAGACTTGTGAATTTTGGCTCAATTGGTCGTGTCATTTCTGAGTTCTTGGCCCATTCATACATAAGTCTGATCCTCGACATCGTCCGATTGATTTATCATCTGGTTTGATGTCGATTCCTCTCCCTTTTATATATGGTTATTTTCTGCAAAAGGTTAGTAATCCAAATATTAGTGGAATATTATTATTCTAACATGGATATGCATTGCAAGCATAACTAGTTCTCATCTATTTTGGTAATATTGACGGTCAAAACTGATCGCTAATGACCGTCAACAGAGGGGAAGGAGGAAGGAAGAGCTGGGCGGTGAGGGTGTTGGGAGATCGGCAGGAGTAATCGGCGTCAGGAACAGAAGAAAGCGACGCTCGCAGGAATAGGAAGAGATTGGCGCGCCCCACCAGGAAGTCGTGCGTCGCGCGCAAGTTGGAGATCGCGCGTGATCGCGGACGAGGAAAACGGATTTTTGTTGTTACTTTAAAGGAGTGCCCATTGTTAGTTATAGGAAATCAAATTTAGGCTCTCTCTTGGAGATATTAGTTTTTTCAATTCCCATATTGATGTTTAGGAAAACCAAAAACTTAATTTTGGAAATGGATTTCTGTCATTCCCTTGGTGATGCTCTCAATCCCGTCCCGCACCGAAGCCCAATGGGATTTTGCCGTGTGACCAATGTTAATGACTACTTGGTCTCTACGTCCCTATTTCCCTACCTCCCATATTCCCAATTTCCTTCGTTCTTAGGGCTACGGCCGACGACTAAGGGATGTGCGGGCGTGTGGGGACCGTCGACCAGAACAACAACATGCAGAGCGTGCGGCTGGCACGGCAGTGGCGGGGCAGGGCGGTGCGACGCCAGGCTTCCTGCTCTGCTGCACAGGCAGATCCGCACAGTCCGCACACAATAGCTGTATCCTGTGTTAATTTGCAGCCAAACAGTGTTACGAGCCCAAGCATTTGTTTTTACATATCTTGCTCTTCGTTTCACAGATTGTTGAACGATTTCACAGATTGTCTATGCTCTACAAGTTTGCGTATTTAATGCATTGCCCAATCTTCTTTGTTTTATGCTTTTCCGCTAAATAATTTACATATTCCGTTGATGTCCTGTTGCTCCTTTAATCTAATTCGAGTTCCATAATATCATGACATTGACAGAACAACAATATTTTTTTCTCCTTTGTGTTCATTCTAGCATTTTCATGGCCATACTTCTTATTTCTCTCACCCTCCGCCACTGATCGCGACAGTTGGATGGGTAATTCAAAATTTTTCCTAATACAATTGACTAAAATTTCCGATGGCTGACAAATTGTTATTACAGTCGAGGGATCTTTTTGTGCTTTTTTGGTTTTGTATTACAACAAGGTTGAGGAGCAAATCAAAGCGATGGGTCCTGGCAGCTCCACGGTTTTCACGTTGATTGGGTTTCTTTGTCTGTCAACCCTAGTATTATTTTTATATCTTTTATTGGAGGTATACCACGAGGTCCTTCGATCGGACCTGCCGAAACCGAAGCGCTAGCGAGGATTCAAGCCGAAGAGGTGCGGCGAAGACCAAGGGGACGCGGTTGCGCTCCACACCCAAGAAGGCCGCATGGGCGAAAGCTACGTCGCGAAGCACACGGGCTTCACCGGAGGTGGACCCTATCAAAAGAGGGCCACATGGGCGAAGGCTGTATGGCGAGGTATACGAGCTTCGTGCCAGCCGGGCCTTGCCAGAGGAAGGCATGGCGGGCCGTCGTGCCCTCAAGGAGCCCCTTCGCCATGACTGGGCCGAGTCTGTTGGCCCACTAAAAGCCCATATATGTAAAAGAGATAGCGTGCCCTTAATAATGTCACTATCATAAGGGTAACCATGTAAATTCCCCTGTAAGCCTAAAACCTAAGAGAGGGAGCCTGCAATAGAGTTATAATAGCCTCTTATGGCCATGTAATGGGGGATCCCTGAAAAATTTTTACCAGGTAATACAGTTGTTTCTACTTTCAACTACTATTGAGAGAACCACACCCTTCGACGTGACGCAGTTGTCGTTCGACAACATCTTTCTTTTGAACTATCTACCACTACTAGAAAAATTGTCTTTCCAGATTTTCCTTGGCGAGGGGAAGGTCCGCCTGCACGCGCGGCCCGCCTGCGAAAATAGTTTACGTGAACAAAAAAAATTGCTACCAAAAAAATCGCCGCCGCTACAGCCCCTCCCCCCTTCGGCCTGATCTGGGAGGGAGGGAGGCTGCCGCTGGGAGCTGGCACCACCTGGAGCCGCGTTGCCACCGCCGAGAGGGAGGGAGGAGAGGGAAGCCGCCACTGCCAGGACCTGCTACCACCTTGACCCTCCGCGCCACCACCGCTTCCCTCCACCGCTGCCTCCACCGAAGATGTGAGAGGGGAGCCGCCACCGCCCTCCGGCCATATTTGGGAGGGAGGGAGCCACCGGTGCCACCGCCTCGACCGTCCGCGCCGCAACCGCATCAGCCACCCTCCGCACCGCCACTATTTGTAGATGTGCTGCCTTCCCTCCTGCCCAGGGAGGGAAGCCTTCAACGCCGCCGCCACCTCCTTCTCCACCCTCCGCAGCCGCCTCCTCCACCCTTTGCGAACTCACCGCCATCACCGGTAGCCGCTGCCGTCACCGCCCTCCGGTAGTTGCGCTGGGAGAGGAGGGGAGGGAGAGATGAGGCCCCGGAGGGGAAAGGAGAGGGGATGGAGAGAGCATGAGGTGTGAAAGTGAATGAGACTTAGCCATTTTGGTGGGTAGATGCCGCTTTTAATGTGTTTGACCTTTTTGCCGGCGGACCTCTTAAGGTACCGTTTGCAAAAATAGACCACTTAAGAGGTCCGCCTGCAAAAATACCTCTATTTTTTTTGGCAGGCGGACAACGATCTCGCTTCGCGTTGTTATTTTCGCAGGCGGCCATTTAGCTCCAAAACGCCTACCCGCCAAGAAAAAAAATGCCATCGTCTAGAAAAATGGTTTTTCTAGTAGTGTACATGACTCTAATATTTAGACATGCCCTTTTTCCAATTATTTTGACTTTAGTTCGAGGGATCTAGGGGGTGGATCCAACGTGAATTCTAGGGGGATTCGAGTCCTCTCTACCCTGTTGGATCACCATTGATAGAAGAAGATAGAAGGGGAAGGAAGAGGGAGAGGAGCTAGAGTAGAAGGAGATGATTCCCTTCCAAATTATATTCTGGATCCACCCCTGCAGGGAGCTTATTTCTATTTTTTTGACATTAAAAATAACCTACAGAGACAAAGGCGCGTGACGATGAGAAGATTATGACATCCATACGCAAGCACTCGTGTCATGTGACACGTTACATGCTTCTTCGCCCCACTTCAATTTGTTCCCACTTTCCAATCTTGTCCTTTCTAATTAAACGGTTGGATTTTGTTTATAAATGGTGATACCAATATCTTGAAATACTACTTGATGGACCATAACAAACCTCAATTTATATTTAAGTTTGATTGAGCAAGGCATACTACACATTTCTTTTGGAATAGGAGATGATTCAAGCTTCCTAGCCTACACCTTGATTACATGGTCAGCTTAGTGCAAAAAATGGGACCGGCCATCGAACCGATCTGACCACTAGGTCGTCCAGTTCGACTATAGATGGCCATAAGGCCCGCCCGGCACGGCCCGGCCCAGGCACGGATAGGCACGGCCCGAGAGCGATCGGGCCGGCACGGCCTGATTGGAATTTCGTGCCGTGCCGTGCCTGCCCATGGGCCGCACGTCAGGCCCAGGCACGGCCCAGTAGCAATCGGGCCGTGCCGGGCCGACACGAAGGCACGATCAGCCCATTGGGCCTGGGCTAGCCCAGGCACGGCTTAGGACCAGTGGATCAGTGGACCAGTAATTCAGTGGATTGACAAATTCAATGGATCAATGGATTGAACATGCAAAATTTAAATTTAAACATGCCTTAGTTAACAAATTCAAATTTCACAACTTACTTGACAAATTCAAATTTGAACATGCCTTAGTTAACAAATTTAAATTACACAACTTAGTTGACAAATATAAATTTGAACATGCCTTGGTTAACAAATTCAAATAACACAACTTACACAACTTAATTGACAAATTCAAATTTGAACATGCCTTAGTTGAATTCACAGTTCTAGATTCACATATCACCTTTACAAAAATTCACAGATCACAGATCAAAGATTCACAGATCACATTGACAAAAATTCATAGATCACTTGACTAAGATCACATATCACATGGACAATTCACAGAAGAGTTTCAAAAATCACAGACTCACAGTTGTTGATTCAAAAATTTCACCAAGTCAAATTACCCAAAATCACAAATTTTCACCCAAACTTTCACCCAAAAAACTTGACTTAGATCACAGATGACATGGACAATTCACAGAAGAGTTTCAAAAATCACAGACTCACAGTTGTAGATTCAAAAATTTCACCAAGTCAAATTACCCAAAATCACAAATTTTCACCCAAACTTTCACCCAAAAAACTTGACTTAGATCACAGATGACATGGACAATTCACAGAAGAGTTTCAAAAATCACAGACTCACAGTTGTAGATTCAAAAATTTCACCAAGTCAAATTACCCAAAATCACAAATTTTCACCCAAACTTTCACCCAAAAAACTTGACTTAGATCACAGATGACATGGACAATTCACAGAAATCACAGTTCTAAGATTCAAAAGTTTCACGAAGTCAAAAATTACCCAAAATCATAAACTTTCACCCAAAAACTTGACACAAGTATTTCAATGAATAAAGTAGCTGTGTAGTGCAATGGCTGCCTCGTTAAAAACCTTTCTAGGTAAAAACTCACACCTCGTGAGAAAACCCTAGAAAGGAAAAAAGAGTGCAGCCCACAGCATTAATCAAATGTTCATAATAAAGTCCAAGTCCAATACAATCATCCAGTCCCAGTGGCAGTGGTTACTTCATCAAGAAACAAATTGTCAAAAGAGTTTATAAGCTCTAAATTCTCCATGGTATGTTGCATCTTTGCATCTGCTTGCTCCCAATCTTTGATTAGTGCCAAAGCTTGCACCATGTCAGGAGCTAGACGCCGTCGTCGCTCCTCGATGATCCTGCCAGTTAAGCTAAAAGCAGATTCCGATGATATAGTAGAAACAGGAACAGTCAAAACATCCCTAGCTAATATGGAAAGAATAGGATAGGTGTGGTTGTGCTCATGCCACCAGTTAAGGATATTGAAGTCATCATCGTATTGGTTGACAGTGTCACTGTCAAGATAGGCAAACAACTCAGATGCATTCATGTTAGCAGTAGAAGAAACAGCCTGAATCAAAGCGGTAGCAGAAGTTCTCCTAGAAAATGCACCAGCACCAAGTCCAGATCCTGCACTGGCACCAGCATCACCAAGTCCAGAACCTGGACTGGCACTAGCACCAAATCCAGAACCTGGACTGGCACCAGCACCAAATCCAGAACCTGGACTGGCACTAGCACCAGCATTACCAGCACCAAGTCCAGCACCAAGACTGGAACCACAAGCAGCAGCACCAAAAATTTTCCCCCAAGCTGTCTTTTTCTTACCAGAAGAAGAGCTTGGGGTTGCCCTTTGTAATGTCACAGCACCAAATTTACTTTCATACTTAGCATACATGTCAGACAATGCAGCCCTAACCTCATTTAAATATGCAGAGTAATCACCACTAATAAGTTGTCCCATAATTTGGAGAACATTGCTAAAACCCCTGATCTTGGCCCTAGGATCCAAGATAAAAGCAAATGAATACAGAAATGGAATCTCAGACCAGTATGACAAGAACTTATTTTTCATGGGAACAACAACATTTCTAAGGTTCCAATCATTCTCATAAGTATTTAGATGTCCAGCAATCTCAAGAATGTGATGCATAATTAATGGAGATGTTGGATAATAAACACCAGACAAAATAACAGTTGAATCATAAAATTGTTCAAGGAATAAAAGAACAGTTTCAGCAATTGTCCAGTGTAAATCAGTCAGTAATGGCTGACCATCAGCCATTGGATGGTGAGATGCAATAAACACTGAAAAAATGACCCTATGTGGCAAGAGATGCTTAAGCATTAGATAAGTTGCATTCCATCTAACATCCATGTCCAAACCAAATTTACGAGGACGAATACCTTTAGCAATGCAGAAGTTTTTGTATAAAGCAATGCGCTGATTAGATGCATTTATAAATGAAATAGCAGTTCTAAAATCTTGAAGCATGGGTTTGAAGATTTCTAGACCAGCCTTAACAATTAAATTGATGATATGACATGCACAACGCTGATGCAAATATAAATCACCAATATAACCAGACAGAGCAGGTTTAAGACTATCCATTGCTTTTGAATTAGCAGAGGCATTGTCCAGGGTAATAGAGAAGATCTTATTAGTCAAACCATATTCTTGAACAACAGAAAGCACACGTTCAGAAATATTTTCAGCATTGTGTGACACATCAATTAGCACCAGTCCCAAAATCCTCTTCTCTAATTGCCAATTAGAATTAACAAAATGGGCAACAACACTCAAATAATCCTCCTTAGCATTACCAGACCATATATCAGATGTCAAAGCAACAGAGCTAACAGACTTCAAAGTATCAATAAGCATAGCACGTCTCTTGTCGAAGACCTTAAAAACGTCCCTACTGATAGTTTGCCTAGAGACAACACTAAATCTAGGGTTGTGAGCATTCTGAATATACTCCTCAAAAGCAGCAGATTGACCAAAAGTAAGTGGAAGATCCTCTCTAGCAATCAACCTAACCAACTCAGTTCTAGCCACATCCGGTTTATATTCCCATTGACTAACAGAACCATCAGCATTAAACCTAAGCATGGACTGAGACAAAGCACCAACATTTCTAGGTTTGCACGATTTAATATGCCTAAGCAAATGTCCAGTACCACCAGTTGAACGAGCAGACAATGTTTTATGACAGTAATTGCATTTAGCAGAAACGCGAACCTGAGCGCCATTGCGCTCTTCAAAGAGTTCTTCAAAGTCGTCCCATACCTCAGACCTGGACCTCTTGTTGCTAGCACTTGAGCCAGACGGAGCACCGTTGCCATCGGCACCGGTACCATCATCGTGTGGCTCCGGCTGCGACAGATCTCTCAGAGGTGAAGCAGTGTTGCCAAACACCTCGATGCGTTCCTCCTCCAAGTCATCTTCGTCATCACCCTGCGTCCCCATCACCCTCGCCTCGTAGTTGCATGAGGTTGGATCACCATCCATCGCAGGCACTCCGGTTCCTCAACGGTGGCTGCCGCCTGCCGCTCAGCGACCTGCAAGAACAAATGAAACAACGACGAGAGCAGAGAGTAGTTACGGATCTGATCGAATAGAGAAAATAAACTAAAAAAAAAGCTTGTACCTGCGCATCCGGAGCACCGGAGTTGCCGTTGATGATAGAGATCCACAGATCTACGAGAAGACAAGAGGAGAGACTAGATTTGGGGGGTGGATGAGTGGATCTGAGTATCTGACGAAGAGAAACGATGAGGGTTGCAAAAAAAAGTACAGAATGGAGAGGAAATCGACAATGCGACCGTCGATCCGGTGACCGGAGAGGCGGAGACGAAGAGCTCACGGTCACAGATCAGCCAAAGAGATGAAAGAAAAGGATAGAGAAGAGACGACCCTCAAGCCCCCAGCGGGAGCCCGCTGACCCTCGGTGCTAGATCCGGCGAGGCATCCATCGGAGACGCCGACGAAGAGGGATGGAGGCGTGGAGGGCTGAGGGGTCGGAGCCTGGAGGTGGAGGCGGAGCGGGCGAGCGGCGGATCGGTCGAGACTCCAGACTGATGTGGCTAGGGTTAGGGTTTGTCGGTTTGATGCGGTTTGGGGTATTTATACCCACCCGGCATAACAGGCCTCGGTCGGGCCGTGCCTGCCGTTGGACCGTGCCGGGCCGTGCCGGCCCACCGTGCCGACCTCTTTCGTGCCGGGCCGTGCCGGCCCACCGTGCCGAGGGAGCGGCCCAAGCACGGCCCGGCTGTTGGGCCGGGCCGGCACGGGCACGACCCCAGTCGGGCCGTGCCGTGCCTGGGCCGGGCCAATTTGTTGTGCCTTGGGCCGGGCCGTCGGGCCCCGGGCCTTATGGCCATCTATAAGTTCGACCACAGAACCAGATTATTCATGCATGACTTGGGAATGAAACAACGTGTATAAGTGGTCTAGCTGGCTTAATTGTTGAGCATGTAATGAAGCAAGTAGGGAGCCTAGTAAAACTTACACTTGCATGACTTGGGAGCCTAGTGGGCCTTTCTAGCCTGGCCCATGTGCTTGCCAAAACCGCCGGTTTTGAGGTGTCCGGTTCGCCGGTTTGAAAACCGCCCGGTTTATCTGATTTTTACTGGTTCAATTGTATATCTAGTCCTTGCAGCAAACCGAACCGGTTGAGGAGCTGGTTTCGGTTTTTCTTGGTCCAACCGCCGGGTCAGGCCCCTTTTTTTTTACTAGGATGGTCAGTGTATTTGCTACATGATAAAATTTTTAAACACGTGGAGGCTGCTGCAATTTTTTGTGGCACATGGACACGATATGCCGTGCCACGAAAGGACGCAGTTCACGCAAGCATGAAAAGATTCCTACCAGTAAGAAGCAATATGTTTCTAGTACTGTTGGACGGTGGCACCAGTTGTATATGTACAACAACCAAACCCAGTGTGTATGTACAGCTATTGCCGCCGTCCAACAGTACTTCCAAACATGAGGTTCGAAACTTGTACAGGCATCCAGGATGTTTCTGTGAGGTGAATGTCGAATTGTCGATGGTGCTTTCTCTAGTAGGATGTACCGCTGCAATAATTAGGGATGAAAATGGGAGCTTCTAGCTTGCAACGGTAGTCTCGCATACTAAAATTCCATGATGAAGTGTCCTGCAATGGTGATGATGATAGTAGAAAATAGGGAGGCATATGTGTAGCACAAATAGCAACAATTAATGAACCAAATAAATAGTCAAGCAGAGGTGACGACAATAGAGATCTGAAACGAACCTGAATCTTGTACGTTAACACCGGCCACCACAGAAACTATAACCATAATGAATGAACCTGACTTTAGCATCATGTGCCTTGACGCTAGAGAGAATCCACTCAGTACAACTGAGTTTTCCCTACTTCTACAATCTACTACTGATTTTATCAAGTTGAATAATATGCTATCGTGTTTTCTTGAACCTATACTACATGCCATCGTCATCTACAAGCCGTTAGTTGAACATCTGTTAGAGCTTTAGTTGAACATCTGTTAGAGCTGAAAAAAGGCCTATTTACCCTAACTCATGTTTTATTGTGTGTCAGATACTACTTCCTTTTACTTCTCCGCGCTCGCTACCTTTGTTTTCAAACTTACAACTGCGTTGAAATTCCACTGCCTTTTTCTTTCGAACTTACTGCTGCGCTGAAATTCCACTGCTATTTTATTTCAAACTTGCTACTGCGCTGAAAACCTGAAATTCACCACATTTTGACCCCCCATAATACGCTTAACAATTCCGGCATTATTACTACCTGCATTTTTTTTTCGCAGCAGCATTTCGTTCAACTGCATCAAAATGTACATGGACGGATATTTGTATAACACTCAGAAAAAAAAAATCCATTCCCATGCCACTTTACTCGCGCCTCGTGAGATGACTAATACAGATTACAAAATGAGAGATGACTAACAAACGTTGATTACCATTCACTAGCAAAGCAGGAGCAACGGCATAAGTCCCATACAGCCAGGTTCAGAGTCAAAAAAAAAAATCACAAGAACAGTAGTACAGTCGGCCGGCCAGCCAGCGGCGCGTCGATGGGATCCCGGCGACCGGCCGCCGCCACGCTTCGATGGGGAGCCCAGCGCCCGGCCGCGCGTCGATGGGGAGCCGGGCGCTTGGCAGCGCGTCGGGGACTGGGGTAGTCAGCGGCGCGTCGGGGACTTGGGCGGCCGGCCTTCCATCGATGGGAGTCGGCACCGCCTCACACTGGGCAGATCAATTTGGGGCAGGAGCACGGCTACGGTTTTCAGCCAACTAGTGCTATAGTGAAAGGATATTTTAGTCATTAAGAAAAAATTCAATACATCAAACGGGTGCCAACTAACGGCTTGTGGACGGCGATGGCACACAGTAGAGGTTCAAGAAAACACGATGGCATATTATTCAAATTGACAAAGTTAGTGGTAGATTATAGAAGTGGGGAAAACTCAGTGGTACTGAGTGGATTCTCTCACGCTAGAGACCCAACATCTCAATGTCATGGTTCTTAGCACTAAATACTGGTTATAAGCCAATATCTCTGACGCTTAGCCACTACTAGAAAAACTATTTTTTTCAGATGATAGCACTGTCGACGGGGGATACCCGTAGACCGGATATAGAGAGTATTGGGGTCCGTTAGTACGAGGATCTACATAGTACGACAACAGGCAAACAAAAGAAAAGAATTATACTGGTTTAGGCCCCTTGGTAGGTAATAGCCCTAATCCAGTTGATATGGGATTATATGATGGAAACCACAGGTTACAAAGGGAATAGCGGAACTCAATGATACCGATGAGACCGTAGTCGAGTTGGTTCAACTAGATCTCCTGGCGACTTGGCTCCTGCACGCTCCGGCTCCGTAGGCTGTGGTGGATGTTTTGGCAGTAATATTCGATGCCTTAGGTCCTGCCAGGGGGTCCCTTATATACCGCGGGTTAGTTGATCCTCAAGTAGGACTCGGAGATATCGGACCCCTCACGATACAGTAAAGACTCAATCTCGACCGAGTAGGACTCCTCCCATCCGTAGATTATGTTTCTATCACGTGATAGATTTGCTTAACGTATACGGAAACTATCCGTATACGCGTGGGTATACCGTATTAGTATACAGCGTACATCCAAGGGTAGAGGGTATATCTTATCCGTAACACTGATAGTAGCCCCCCGACTTCTGCTTAAATGAACTCATGTTATCGATCGCAACTTTTGATGTCGAAATTGTTATCGTTCTCATCTGATCGATCTCGGTGTAAAAAACCGTAGAGACAAAGAGCCATCGACAACACCGCGTGAAGTTCAATGGTCATGAGTGAATTTAAATTGATGTCTGAAAACTACCGCGCGTAACAGACCTAGAATTTTCCGGCGGCAATCTCTCTCCTTTCCTTGGGATACGCACCATCGATAGTGCGCTTATTTATAGGGATTTCGGGAATCCATTCGAAGTCCGTTTGCCAGAAAACTCTCTTGCCTTGTAGCGCTCTTCGTCTTCTCCGCTCCCCGCAAAGAAAACCCTAGCTTATTTCCTTCATCTTATTCTCCAGCGATCCTTTGGCGGCGATGGATCTTGAGTAGTCTACCTTGAACACCGCATTCCTGAAGAAGCTGTAGGACGACGGTGCCCTCCCTAGTCGCGGGACTTTGCAAAGGGAGGCTGGAGGTACAGAACCTGAACTCATCTTGGGCCCCATGTTTGTGGTCGAGGATTATATTTCTTGCGGTTTTCTCCCTTCGCCTTCCGAATTTCTTCTTCTAGTCTTGAATTTCTACGGCCTTTCTTTGTTTCACTTGAACCCCAATTCCTTCGCATTTCTTAGCATCTTCTCTCATCTTTTAGAGGCCTACATTGGGGTAGTGCCCTTTCTTGACCTCTTTTGCTTCTATTACGAATTGCGTTTGATGGAATCCAACAGGGTGTCTGGATGCATCGGATTCCGACTTCGGAATGGCCTGAAGTCGCGTTATATCCCCTTCCAGTGCCCTTCTTATTGTAGCAAGTGGCGGACGAGATGGTTCTATCTCTAGATAGAAAACTCGGAACCCGTCCTTGTTGTCCCTAAGGATCAGCCAGAAGAAATCCCAGAGTGGACCGCAAAACCAGCCCTGACTCCCTCCCTCCAATCTTTCATCGACATCATTGATGATCTCCGAAAACGGCGGTTGTCGGGATACGAAGTCGCTGTCGACTTCGTAGGTCGGTGGATTGAGCCGCTGCAGGCCCGTGCCCATCCGGCCTTTGAATACTCTGGGCCAGAGGACACGACCCGGGTCTCTCCTCAGGGTATTTTTTCTCGCATTTCTAATTTTGTTCCGAGTGCATCTGTTTCTCCTGACTTATCGAGTTCTCGTTCTCGATTTATAGGTCTGGACAGCGACACTGTGGGACGTCACGTTGGTCAGATAATGATCAGCGCATCCTCGAAGGCGGACGATATCCCCATCGCACTCTGCAACAAGGACGCGACCGAACGCGCCGCCGCGATTAATGTAAGTGTATTCGATGATTCCTTTACATCTCTCTTCTCGGGGTCGCATCGTGACTTCACGTTGTGCAGGCTCTCCCTCTGACGTACGCCATCGGACCTCTCGTGGATCACCAGGCGGCAACATCGTTGAAGGAGGGCGTTGCCAAGGAGGCATCTGACGCTGTTGCTGGTGGCAGTGTTCCGAAGAAAGGGAGGATATTCTCGTCCGTGGTCAGGACCCGCTGGAAAGCGACAAGCTCCGCGGTAAGCCTCTCTCTCGTTCTTTAGTGCGTAGTCGGAATGACTTGACCTCACACCATTTCATCTTACTCATGACTCGGACGCATCTCCTCCACCTCAGCAAAGCCAGAGGTTGGTGACGATCAGCAAGAAGTAAGTAAACGTTCTTGAGGTCTTTTCATTCTCGAAGTTTTGATTGTCTACCGTCATGAAGTAAAGGAAAATCTTCGCAGAATGGCGCAGGCGAAGGTGGCGCAAGGTGGGACTGATGCTGCTTCCAGCGTGTCCCCTGTGGCGACTTCGACTGGAGTCGTGGTCGCTACTAAGGACCAGGAAGCAGCACCGAGTAGCCCTGCCGTCAGCCTCGTGCCTACCCGGGGCTTGTCCACCGATGCCCTCACCTTGGGGGGAGCTCCAAGCGGAGATGGAGCGCATCCTCTAGGTCGGTGCTCGCGGCGTAGGCCGCGAGATCAAGGAGGTGAGGGCGGCGGCGTCGTCGGCGAATCAGCGTACCGATCAGCTGGCGCGCGATCTGGCGGAGGCCCGCGAGGACCTCTTAAAGATGAGGGAGTTGGTAGCCGGAAATGAGATGCAGCGGCACGGACACGAGCACCGGATGTCGGAGCTCGAGGGCGACATGATCGACATCCGAGGTTCGCTGTGAATGTCGTTCACTAGCCTGCACCAACTTGCCAGGGAGTGCGGCGCCATGACTACCATCCCGGCGAACCTGATGAGTTCTCACTGACGTCATCACTCACGGAACTGGCTACGACGATGGGGGAGGTTTGTAAGGAGCTCCGAGTTCCCCGTGGAGAACCCGAGGAGTCAGCGACTGGTTACATCTCGTGGTTGAATAGGGCCTGCACACAGCTCGAAGGGATTGGCAAGCGCATCGATGAGGCCCTGAAGCAGGAGTGCCGTCGAGCGAGCCGCTATGCCGGAGGACATGTGATGGCCTGTATCCGAGATCACCACCCGCAGCTGCACCTCGAGTTCCTTTGTGAAGGGTTCTCGCATTCTCGGAGGACGCCCGCGGAGATCGACGGTCTTGTGTAGTCGATGGCGCCGCTTGCCGAGAAGGTTTTCTGCTCCATGCATTGGCGTTGGCCGTCCTGGTAGCTTTTGTATCCTATAGAAAAATATCTCAAGGAAGCATGTAATATACTTTGAAGTATTTGTGACTTGTAAGAAATACTTGTAAAATATAAATGGAATCTATCTAAGTTTTCTTACTCTGGGTACGCTGTGAACGAGTGTTTTCTCACTTTCCGACTTCAGCCAGTCACTTGAGCCATACACTCTCCCTAGCTTTGTGAATTGTCGCGACCGAGAAAATTGCCTTTTCCCGAACGCTAGTGTATTAATCCCCATCCCAGGAAAAGCCGGGGTACACCACACAAACATGATACAAAAGGCCAACCTTTATTATATCGATAATATTTACATTATTACAAAGACACTTCAGGCCTGACAAACAAAAATAAACAGCAGCGGACTAGCGGGCCTATGGCTCCATCTTCATAGGCGCTCAACTGGGGTATAAGCCAGGACTCCACCTAGGATTTCTTCTCCAAAGCTTCTCTTTCTGAAGGGGGGAGAGATAGAGCAAGAATGAGTACAACCACCGTACTCAGCAAGTCACACCGGGAGATGCATGATTAATGCAAGGGAGTACAAGGGGTAATAATATAGGGGTTAAGTTTTGCAGTAAACAACATTTAAAAGTCACTTAGTTGCCCAAAGCTATTTTATAAAGACGATTCTAGAGCTACACAATATTATTAATCAAGGCCGTGGATCTACACGAACCTGCCTTAATCCAAGGCCTACGATGATTCAGACCGAACTGGCAACCCGCCCTGGGTCCCAGCTCGTCCCAAGCCAACCCAGGCCAACCTTTTCACATTTTAGTTGTTAAGCAAATTTTAAGAATTAAACCACTAACTTGGGTACATTGCTAGGATTGCCCATATCCGAGGGCACGGCTATTCGAATAGATTTACTCTGATCAGAGGTGTACATCTTTACCCACAAGACACATCTTTACTCCGCATTCCATGGCCTTGGAACCCGTCGTAAACATGTGACATAACCCTTCACCCATCCTAGCCGTGAACAAAAGTACCGACCCAACCCTGCCTACAGCCGGTATCCCGGGACAGGCAGGCCAGGATTGAGCCATTAGCAATAGGATATAGACCGGGTGCGCCACACGCATAGGGGTGAGACCACCCGCATACTAGTCAAGTGCCATGGCATCTCGACTAACGGGCATCGACCCGTGTAGTCTTCATTTGCCTAGACATCTCGATTACCGAGTCATAGCTCGTGTAGCCTTCATTTGCCTCAGAGATATCCATCGTCGCAACGACTTCATCCATCTCTATCCGTGTCCTTTTGTTTAGGACTAGACTGAGCACCGAGTTAAGCCTTACCCATTAGACATGTGGTTAGTACGGTAGTGCTTTGTAACAGAGGCCCGAAGACCGGTCCTTATAGTGGCCGAGGTGTTACTGGCAAAACCCTGCACCTCGAGCCCAGCCTAAAACTATTTTGGGAGTTTTGAATAGAGGGGGAAGGTGTGTGTTCAATTCCAACATAAGCCAGCCATTCCACAGTGTCCAAATGATATGAGCATTCCCAAAGTCTAAAGTTATAAAACCACCTAATGTTGCCTAATTAATCAGCGAAGCATCTACCTAAATTCATACTAGTGGAACCGTTAATAGAGTACCCACTAGTTGGGGTTTTGTTTATCCTAGGGTGAACAAGGTAATAATAAACAATAGCAATGATAAAGCTATAACAAGGATTAATAGGAAGTGCTAAATAAAATAGTGATAACGCAGGAATTTAAATAAAGCGGTAATGCAATAATTTAAATCAAAATAATTTTTAAACTGGGATTCAATATGCTTAAGGGTGATGTGACTTGCCTTGCTCAGAGAGAACAGCCTTCCGAACCTTCGGCGACGACCGCAAACCACGCTTCGAGAACCTCCGGAACGACAGAAGCTACGCGAAGCACACAAGCAAAGCTACAAGCCTATAAAGAAGCAATAACAATACATAAAAAGAAAGCACACGGTTCTTTAGGTTATAACAAACATTAAGAGACTTGAACGGGTCGATTCGGGGTTCGTATGACCAAGATATGATCATCCGAAGTTTATTGCTGTTACATGGAGATTTACGGATTATTGTGATTAGGTTTTGCAAATATAAAACATGTATAAGCGCTAGCCTGGAAAAGACAGGAAGGCTGTGCCGTTGACATGTGGACCCCACATGTCAACCTAAGGGACCACAGTAGACCGAGTACACAGAGACGGTCCATGGGTCGACGGAAGCGGATCCCATGTGTCAACCGAGGCGAATGGCCGACAAACGGACTCCTATAGACACCACACGGGCTGCACACGTGGAAACCACGCGGCTACCGAGCGGGCACACTAACACGGTCACCACACGCATAAGCGAACGACTACCGACACCAGTAAACGGGTACCGGGGTCGACAACCGCACAACGGGTACGGGGCGACACCGAAAGGACGAGGACGGGGCAGTGAGAGGACGGATCCTTACCACCATGCGATGAGGCGTGGGAACGACAAAGACGAACGAGCGCGACGGAGACGGCTCAGGGACGACGGAGGCGAACGGCGAGGGAACGACTTCGGCGGCGATCCTTGCACGAAGGCGAGACGCGGCCAGCACAAGGCTTGACGACACGGAGCCGAGGACGAAGACAACGACGGGGCTGCAGCGGCACACTTGACGGACGTGGACGACAGACGAGAACGGCTTGATGGAGGGACGAACGCCACGACGACCGGGAACGACGAGAGGACGACGACTGGAACCAGCGAGGAGGCGATGAGGGCAGCCGGCAGCAGCTGCACGGAGACGAGGACGGCGCGGAACACGCCACTGCGATGCCGAAGGTGGTTGAGGTGCGGCCGACCGGTGCACGGGCGAGGAGGGACGGGCGGCTGAACAACTTCGACGAGGCGGATGGAGAGGTTCGTGGCGATGTGCGGCGGCTTCCGGGCGAAACCGAGGGGTGGACGAGGTGGAGGGCTACGTCACCGTGCCGAGGGAGGGGACGGCAGCGCCGGCTGACGCACGGGCATGGCAGAAGGGGCTGCCGGAGGAGACGTCGACGAGGAGGAAGGAGAGGCCGGTGCGGGCAACGGCGTTCTGGCGAAATTCGGGCGACGCCGTGGCCTGGCCAGGAAAGAGGACGGCGTTTCGGTGCCGGGAGAGGTGGTGGCGACGTCGGCCGGCGCACAGGGGACGTGGCAGAGGCGGCCGGAGGCGGAACAGTGGCGGCAACGCCACTGTTGCCGGCAGGGATGCACTTCTGGAGGTCTCCGCGTGAAACAGAGGGCAGGCCGGCGAAGAGGAGGCGGCTGCGACGCTAGAGGAGGCCACGGCACGGCCGGCCGGCGTGCTAACGCGGCGGCAGGGGCGGCTGAAGATGGCCGGCGGCACGGGAGAGAGGGGACGACGGCGGGAAGGTGGCTAGGGACCTCGGGAAGACTCGGGAGGAGGCAAAAACGAGAGAACGCAAGGAGGGGGTTCCAATTTATAGGCGCGGGTCGGGAGCTGGCCACAGGAGAGGGTGGAACGGCGGCGGAAAAGGCGGCCGGCGGCCATGGAAGGTGGCCGGGGTTGGCGCGGGCGTTCCCGACGATTGGGGGCACGAATCAAGGGGGAAATTAGGGGGAATTGAAGAGGAAGGAAAGGGGATTAATTCCCCCTAATCAATTTTGGAATTCCCGGTTTGAATCGCGTGGATTTTGGGGAGGAATGGCGCTAGGGTTCACGGGAGAGAGAGGAGGAGGCCGGCGGCTGGAGGTCGGGGACGCGCCTGACAGGCGGGACCCACGCGGGAGGCGTCATCAGCGCACGCACGTGCGCGGCACGGGCGGGAGGGCGCCGCTCGGCTTGGGTGGGGCGGCTTGGGCTAGGACGTGGCCCAGGCGGGAGGGGAGGAAAAGGGAGCTGGGCCGAGGGGGAAGGGGAGGCCCAAGAGAAGGAGGGAGAGAAGGAGAGGGAGTGAAAGAGAGGGAGGAAGAGAGGACTTTGGCCGCGGGCCGAGAGAGAGAGAGGACTTTGGGCCAGACTTGGCCCAAAGGAGGAAGGAGGATTATTTTTAGGCTTTTCTTTTTAATAAACTTTGATCATAGTTGTTGTTGCTTAATAAATATTTCCGGTGCTCTGAAAATTTAAGTAAAATTTGAGGGCTCTTTTTAGACCAAGGAGAATTTAACAAAAATTCTCCGGGCCACATTCGAATTTTTCTTGAACGTATTTTAGTGTTTGCCAATTTCTTTTCGAATTTTAATTAATTCTATTATTCTTTTTAGAAAATGATTTTTATTTCGGGACAAATTTATCAGGACGTGACAATAAGGCTCTTGGACCCTTGACCTGCTGTAGACCCCCGATTTTGGAAATCGGAAATCTTCTGTGTTTATCCGTACCAATCCCTAGATCAGTAGTTGGTACACACATACATAGTTGGATCACAACATATCACGAATGAGTTCAGGCTAAAAGAGTTAAATACTTACATTAGGGCCAGGTAGGCCAACAACTATCAGAGAACAACAGCGGAAGACAAAATATTATAAGGGCCCGGTTAACATGCCACAGGCAGTCGACAAGGACTTAGAACAAAACCGCAATCCGATCATCTTCTTGGATACGCAAGCGTACCGACAAGGGCTTCTCTTCAACACTCTCCTAAAAGATATATAAATAGCAAGGGTGAGTACCAACCGTACTCAGCAAGCCACCACAACAACAATGCATATGATAGAGGTATTTCAAGGAATGGCTTCAGGTTCCTTTGCGCAAAGCAAGTTTTGCAAATCTTTTCACAAGCCTAAGACCTAGCATAGACTGATTAAGTTTTAATACCAGTGTTTACATTAAACAACGATGGTTCTGTCCACCATCCATTGTGATCCCAAGGATAGCTTCCCGCCATTGAGTCGTCATGGTTTTCTGAGGACGTCCACCTTCCCTCCTCTCAGGAAGTGGCTCCATCAGCATAAAATTCATCATGCAATATCCCATCCCACACATGTTAAGAATTTAGAGTCTAGCCAAGTGTAATACACGTCCCGGTGCTCAATAACCGCGAGCACGGCTATTCGAATAGATTTGGTTTACTCACACTGCAGTGGATGTACACTTTACCCGCACTCCGTGTCACGTCCTGATAAATTCATCCCGAATTAAAAATCATTCGCTAAAAGGAATAATAGAATTAATTAAAATTCGAAAAGAAATTGGCAAACACTAAAATATGTACAAGAAAAATTCAAATGTGGCCCGGAGAATTTTTGTTAAATTCTCCTTGGTCTAAAAGGAGCCCTCAAATTTTAGTGGAATTTTCAGAGCACAAATAATAATTAAGAAGAAATAAACAAAGTTAAAAAGGTTTTGTAAAAAGAAAAACCCTAAAAGTCTTCTTTCCCCCCCTTCCCTTCTTGGGCCGGCTCGGCCCAACTCCCTCCCTCTCTCTCCTCTCCCCCGCGGCCCATCGGCTCCTCCCCGCGCGCGCGCCGCTGACGGGCGGGCCCGCCCGCCACCCTCGCTGACGGGTGGGGCCCACCCGTCATCCCCTACCTCGCGCCGCGCCCGCCGCTCGCCCGTGCCCTAGCGCCGCCGCCGCCGCGGATTCCGCCGCATCCCGCCGTCCCCGCGCGCCATAAAGAGGGGGAAATCACTCCCCGTGATTCCCTCTCCCTTTCCCCCTATTTTTCCCTCTCTCTCTCCCTCGGATTCGTTCGGATTTCCTCCCGCAAACTTCGCCGGCGCCATCAATGGCGGCCGGATCTTCCGCGCCGGTTTCCTTCTCCTCCGGCCGCCCTCTCTCACTCCCACCGCTATTTAAACGCTCCCCGTGCCTCCCTCCTCCGTTTCCGACCCTCGCCGCACTCTCTCTCCGTCGGATTCGAGCCCGCGCCGTCGTCCTCTCTCTCCGCCGTCGCCGCCGAGCTCCGGTTCACCGCCGTCGTCGCCCCGGACCTCCTCCCGCTTCGGCATCGCTTGCTTCGGCATCGCCGTGTCCTTGCCGATCTCGTCCACTCCTCCGTTTCGCCCGCCGACCGCCGGAGCACCGTCGTCCTCGTCGACCCGAGCCGCGCCGCCACCTCTCTCCACTTCGGTCGCCGTTTTCGTCGTCGCCGTCGACCCGGGGTGAGCCGAGGACCGTTGTTTCACTTCCCCCTTCCCTCCCCTCTCTCGGCCGCCGCTCCGTCGCGCCGGAGGTCGCCGCCGGCGACCATCGGGGCGCGGGCGCGCCGCCTCCCGTCGGCCGTGCCGGTGAGGCCGCCTTCGGGCGCGCCCCGCGGCTGCTAGGTGGGGCCCGGCCGTCAGCCGCCCGCGCCCTCGGTGCGGCTGACACGTGGGACCCACGGCGCCGGCCGGCGTCAGCCGCGTGCGCCCGGTCCACCGTGGACCGTGAGGCTGCCGCGTGGGCCCCGGTCCGCGCGCCCCCTCCCCTCGGCTGACGCAATAAATCCAATTTTAAATTAAAATTTAAATGAAGAAATTCGTAAATATCCATTTAAAGAGCATATAAACTTCAAATGGTCATAACTTGGCCATTTGAACTCGGAATTGGACCGTTCAAGTCTCTAATTTTTCCTTAAGAAGTCAAGAACCCATTTTTGTGCTTTGTTTCTGCTTGTTATATGGAGTTTAGTAGAGTAAAAGCCTTTTCTTTTCCGTTGGTCGTGTAGACGCTGCAGCTTCGGAAGATCCGCTCTTCGTGGAAGTTGAAGCCGGCGTTTGGGAAAGCGAGCAAGGCAAGTCACATCATCCTTGAGCATATTGAATCCCAGTTTATAAAATTATTTTGATTTAAATTAATGCATTACCGCTTTATTTAAATTCCCGCGTTATCACTGTTTTATTTAGCCATGCCTATTTACCTTTGTTAAGACATTATTATTGCTATTGTTATTATTACCTTGTTCACCCTAGAATAAATAAAACCCCAACTAGTGGGTACTCTATTCGTGGTTCCACTAGTATGAATTTAGGTAGATGCTTCGCTGATTAATTAGGCAACATTAGGTGGTTTTATAACTTTAGACTTTGGGAATATTCATATCACTTGGATACTTTGGAATGGTTGGCTTTTGTTGGAATTGGACACACACCTCCCCCTCTATTCAAAAACCCCAAAATGGTTTTAGGCTGGGCTCGAGGTGCGTGGTTGGGTTTTGCTAGTCGTACCTCGGGTACTATAAGGATTAAGCTCGGGCCTCTGTTGCAAAGCACTACCGTACTTCCACATGTCTAGTGGGTAAGGCTTAGTTTGTGGCTCAGTCTGGTTATAAACAAAAGTACACGGATTGGAGATGGATGAAGTCGGGGGTCGATGGACATTCTCCAGGGCAAATGAAGGCTACACGAGCTGCGGCCCGGTAGTCGAGATGTCATGGCACAGGGCTGGTGTCCTGCTGCTAGGGGGCTCAATCCTGCCTGCCTGTCCCGGGGGTTCCGGCCGTAGGTGGGGTTGGGTCGGTACTCTTGTTTATGGCTAGGATGGGTTGGGAACTATGTCACGTCTTCCGTCCGTATACCGTGGTGGTATGTGGCACGTGGTTACACGTGAGGGAGATGTGTCTTGTGGGTAAAGATGTACACCTCTGATCAGAGTATAATCTATTCGAATAGCCGCGCCCTCGGTTATGGGCAAGCTGAGCAATGTACCCAAGTCAGTGTTTTAATTCTTAAAATTTGCTCAACAACTAAAATGTCGAATGGTTGGCCTGGGTTGGCTTGGGACGAGCTGGGACCCAGGGTCGGGTTGCCAGTTTGGTCTGAATCATCGTAGGCCTTGGGTTAAGGCAGGTTCGTGAGGGTTCACGGCCTTGTTTAATAACATTGTGTAGCTCTAGGATCGTCCTTATAAAATGGCTTTGGGCAACTAAGTGACTTTTAAATGCTGTTTACTGCAAAACTTAACCCCAATATTATTATCCCCTTGTACCCCCTTGCATTAATCATGCATCCGCCGGTGTGGCTTGCTGAGTACTGTGGTTGTACTCATTCTTGCTCAATCTTTCCCCTCTTCAGTAAGAGAAGCTTTGGAGAAGATGTCTTAGGTGGAGTCCTGGCTTATACCCCAGTTGAGCGCCTGTGAAGATGGAGCCGTAGGCCCGCTAGTCCGCTGCTGTTTATTTTTGATTGCCAGGCCTGAAGCGCCTTTGTAATAATGTAAATATTATCGATATAATAAAGATGTGTCTTTTATATCATGTTTGTGTGGTGTACCCCGGCTTTTCCTGGGACGGGGATTAATACACTAGCGTTCGGGAAAAGGCAATTTTCTCGGTCGCGACAAGCTGGTATCAGAGCCATCTCAACTGTAGGATAAGCCAAGTGGATAAAACCTAAGGACATATTTTATAAATAAAACTATTTCCGAAAGTCCCTTTTTCCTCCTTTCCCCTGTGCTATTTGCAAAAGGTTTACTCCCTTCTTCCTTCTTCAGATTTCAACTAGTACTAGTTGGTTAGTTTTGCGAAGAAGAAGATGTCGCCAATTGTTCGCCGAAGGTCCGGAAGACCGCAGGGTCCGCTAGCGAAGTGGAGGAAGCAGTGAAGCCAGCTGTGAAGGAGTGAGGATCTTGGGAACCCGTCGCAGAACCTAAGCCACCCTCTAGTGTTTCGTTTGTTGTGTGTTTCCTTGCTTGTGTGTGTAGTGTGTGGTTTGCATCGGTGGGTTGTGATGTGACCATGCTAGGTTGTTTGCTTAATCAACTTGCAGAATAAGTGAAACAAATAACACATCAGCAAGAAGAGTTAGTTCCTTTAAGGTCCTGTCTCTAGTTCTGGTCTATTCTTTCCTGGCTTGTTTCCTCTCTCACCTCAATCCCTGTAACAGATGTTTAACAGAGAAAAAGGAAAGAATGTCAGCGGGTATGCCTCAAGTAACCCAAGTTTTCAACTCAATCCACCACTGGCCTCAAGAGAGTTAACCAGGGCATACCCTTGGTCCATTCCAAGCATGCTGCTTAGTTCACAGCTACCATTAGTTGGAAGTCAAGACCAAAATCAGTATGTGTTTGATCGAGCATTTGCCACCCAGGTCAATGAGCTTCCAATGCTAGAAGAGGATGTCCCCTTTTGTCACGATTGTAGAGAGCAAGGACACTATGCCCTGAATTGTCCATGGGTATATGCCAAAGAAGCCCCTTCCTTTGGTTTAGCAGGGCAGACATCGCTAAACCAGCCTCCTCGCACCAAGTCAAGCTTGCAGCCTAGTGTACAAAGGAGAGAGCCTAATGGAGAGAATCCATTGAATCCCGGGAATTGCTTTCCTCCTAGCCCTTCGTACCACGTGGGGTCACGTGCTAAGCAAGCCAAAGGCAAGAAGAGTAAGAATCAGAAGAGAAAAGCACCGATGCGAACTGAAGAAGAAGTACGTAAGATGACTATTACCAGCACCGAATGGCCTCCAGCAGGGATAACTATTCCTAGACGTCAAAGAGGAAATACCTTCCGAGGTGCACGACAGTTGACCCAGCACCTCCTAAGCCATGGTGGCAGAGTATCTGATAGTGAAGGGTCAGATCAAGTCTCCTCGGATTATGAAGATGAGTCTCTCCGACATCTCGGCGAGGAAGAGATGGAATCAAAAGCATGCCCCCGTTGTGGAGAAATTGGACACGTTGCTAGCCTGTGTTTCACACTCTGCCCTTATTGTGAGGAAGACCATCCACCAGGTAAATGTCCCACCCGCAAGGTCACATGTTTTCTGTGCGAAGGTACCAACCATGTGCCCAAGGATTGCCAACTCAGTGTGTTGTTGACCAAGACCGCAGAAATCCAACGAACAACCCTACGATTGTCTCATCAGCTAGTCAGCTCCAACATCAACATCGACGATATCATCCCCAGCACCAATGCTCCTCCTGCTGCACCTGACTCTGCAGTAAATCATAGCAATAATACCTTCAACACCAACCATTCTCTGCACCGACGGCCTCAGCAAAGAATTGTCGTCGATGGAAGAAGTTGTGTCTCTCCCCGACCTACTCCAGGCCGAGCGAAGGGCAATCAATCTCAGGAGTGCGATACCAAGCAGAAGACCGTTATTCGCCTCAATCAGCAATCAGAAGGAAACTTCTCTTGTGAATGATAGCAATATGCAGTCCTATCACATCATCACAGAACCAATCAAGGATGCAGTCACTAGAACAATGCCAGCTATGTATCCATGTTTGTGATTTTCAGTTCGCTACTTATCACTGTAATCGGGAGTTTGCAGCAATCATGTAATAAATAAATATATTCATGATTATAAACAATGAGTTTGTTATGTTTATGGAAGATTCATGTTGAGGATGCAAGGTACCGATGTTAAGCACCTTCCCTTTTTGTTTAAGGCAGTGCCTTGTATTCATGTAATAAGGGAGAAATGTGTAATAAAAACAAGTTCTATGAGGGTTATTTTGGAAGATGCTGATATGGAATTATGTGTATAATTGTTTACTGTCAAAGGAGACCTAGGGTCTCATTTCAGAGGAACTATGTTCTAACCTCGAGTTAAAAACCAACCTGATGATAGAAAAGAAAATGCCGAGTCCGGGAAGATATCTGTTGCTTCAATTGTCAAGGAATGGGTCATTTCGCCGACAAGTGCCCAAAACCGAGAAACATAGCTGCCAGCACGTCAGTCCACGCAACTCCTTGCAATCAGAAGCTTGCTCCTCAGCGAATTGTCATCCATGCATCCCGAAGCAGTCCTATAGCCCGCATTGCAACAGCTCCAACTCCAGCGAGTGCATTACCACAAGGTGTCAATGCTCAATTTCAGCCCCAGCCATCAGTTGACAAGACAGAGGCCAGTATCGGCATTGTACCTTTGGATGTTCCAGCACAGCAGCCAAGAAATCAAGTACAAGATGAAGAACCCGAACGTAAGAAAGTTATTGTCTGTTACAACTGTAGTACCGGTTAAGGAAGCAGACATGCCAATCGCCAAGTGGTCACTGGAGCAAATGCAGTACCTGATAAGCCTAACGTTAGTCAGAAGCAACCATAATACTCTTATATCAGTGTTCAAATACTTTTGTTTTATAGTTGTTCCCCGTCAATCATGTAATAACAGAGAAACATGAGATAATGAATGAGCTTGATAAGCTTATGAAGGACCCATGTTAAGATTGCAAGTGCTGTGAGTTGTGCACGTTTTGTTGTTGATTAGGGAGACCTAGGGTCTCATTTTCGTAAACCCATGATCTATTAGGAATCAAATAGCCTAGCGATTGATGGCGAAGAAAATCAAGTGATCAACCAAAGAGACATTTGTTTGGACTAAGAGTTTCAGATGTGTCTCTTCGGATCAAAGGCAACAATCGTCAGTCTAGCTTTTGACGAACTACTTCAAGGTTTCTCTGAGAGACAGCACGCCCAAGGACCTCATTGCCCCAGAAGCATCCTCAACACCCGGAGCGAAGAGTACCTGGTTGAGAAAGGTCGAAAGGTGATTAATGGAAGAGATCGGAAAAGATGTTTGGTTACTGGGAAAAGAAGTAGGTCGAAAGGTGATTGATAAAGGATAACGAGAACCATGATTTGTGTCACTCGAGGAAGACTCCCGATAGCAAAACAACCCTACAACAGTTGCCCGGTCATTAAAGTAGGTGAATTCACGAGTAAGAGAGATGACCACAGGTAGAAGTACTTCTATGGGGACAAGGATGGAAACTTTTGTGACATGACCAAGAAGTCAAGAAGTAAAACCTGAACAGTGGAATCTAAAGCTCGGTTCAACCTTGGGCTTTGTATCAGATGCTACTAGAATAAAAGCACTTGCACTAGCATCGTTCAACGCACTTTCCTAGCAATCGATCCATCGAGAAAGAACACATCAAGGCTGAAGGTGCAAAGGAATACGTTGAATGCTAAATGATGACAACATGAAGAGAATAGTGGAAAGTAAACTGAACATAAAGAAAGTGAATCCGAGTTGCTTGTTCGTGAGAGCTATTCCCAGTTATGAATCAAGTGATATGTTCGAAGATAATCTACAGAGGTCAGATTAAAATCACATCTAACAACGAAGCCTCAGATTTGGCAGGATAATGATTAGACAATAACAAATCCAGCAGTAAAGCCATTTGGGAAGACGTCAAAGTATGTCAAGTGGGATAAGTTGGTTCTCTGGTGAAGCATAATTCAAAGGCAAAGTTATCGACCCTTGCATCAAATAGCAGAAGTAGCTATCACCCGGAGACCAGGAAAGCTAATATGAGGCAGTTGGTGGCAAGTTAGAAGTAAATGACAAGCATGATATTCTTATGATGACAAACATGGTATCCTAGTAATGACAAAGCTGATGTCGACGCATGTCACGAAGGTGGTAACTTGTATGAGGTTGACGCCAAAGATATGAATGATAAGAAGTTCTAGAACTGAAGCCCCATCCTCAACCACCGCAGCCTAGTCTGAGTCAGTTAAAGGTGCAACCAGGGACAAGTCGGGTGAAGAGAAGATTCCATCTGCAACAGGAGATCGAGCCAAGCAGTCCAGAGTGGAGAAGTTTAGTTAGACAAGTTTGTTATAGAAGACAGAGCGGAAGAAGTCAGACAAGAAGAGAAGACCGCCCAACCTATCTTCTTGCTAGCCTCCTCGAATCTCGGGGACGAGATTCTTGTAAGGGGGGTGGATTTGTCACGTCCTGATAAATTCATCCCGAATTAAAAATCATTCGCTAAAAGGAATAATAGAATTAATTAAAATTCGAAAAGAAATTGGCAAACACTAAAATACGTACAAGAAAAATTCAAATGTGGCCCGGAGAATTTTTGTTAAATTCTCCTTGGTCTAAAAGGAGCCCTCAAATTTTAGTGGAATTTTCAGAGCACAAATAATAATTAAGAAGAAATAAATAAAGTTAAAAAGGTTTTGTAAAAAGAAAAACCCTAAAAGTCTTCTTTCCCCCCCTTCCCTTCTTGGGCCGGCTCGGCCCAACTCCCTCCCTCTCTCTCCTCTCCCCCGCGGCCCATCGGCTCCTCCCCGCGCGCGCGCCGCTGACGGGCGGGCCCGCCCGCCACCCTCGCTGACGGGTGGGGCCCACCCGTCATCCCCTACCTCGCGCCGCGCCCGCCGCTCGCCCGTGCCCTAGCGCCTCCGCCACCGCGGATTCCGCCGCATCCCGCCGTCCCCGCGCGCCATAAAGAGGGGGAAATCACTCCCCGTGATTCCCTCTCCCTTTCCCCCCGTTTTTCCCTCTCTCTCTCCCTCGGATTCGTTCGGATTTCCTCCCGCAAACCTCGCCGGCGCCATCAATGGTGGCCGGATCTTCCGCGCCGGTTTCCTTCTCCTCCGGCCGCCCTCTCTCACTCCCACCGCTATTTAAACGCTCCCCGTGCCTCCCTCCTCCGTTTCCGACCCTCGCCGCACTCTCTCTCCGTCGGATTCGAGCCCGCGCCGTCGTCCTCTCTCTCCGCCGTCGCCGCCGAGCTCCGGTTCACCGCCGTCGTCGCCCCGGACCACCTCCCGCTTCGGCATCGCTTGCTTCGGCATCGCTGTGTCCTTGCCGATCTCGTCCACTCCTCTGTTTCGCCCGCCGACCGCCGGAGCACCGTCGTCCTCGTCGACCCGAGCCGCGCCGCCGCCTCTCTCCACTTCGGTCGCCGTTTCCGTCGTCGCCGTCGACCCGGGGTGAGCCGAGGACCGTTGTTTCACTTCCCCCTTCCCTCCCCTCTCTCGGCCGCCGCTCCGTCGCGCCGGAGGTCGCCGCCGGTGACCATCGGGGCGCGGGCGCGCCGCCTCCCGTCGGCCGTGCCGGCGAGGCCGCCTTCGGGCGCGCCCCGCGGCTGCTAGGTGGGGCCCGGCCGTCAGCCGCCCGCGCCCTCGGTGCGGCTGACACGTGGGACCCACGGCGCCGGTCGGCGTCAGCCGCGTGCGCCCGGTCCACCGTGGACCGTGAGGCTGCCGCGTGGGCCCCGGTCCGCGTGTCCCCTCCCCTCGGCTGACGCAATAAATCCAATTTTAAATTAAAATTTAAATGAAGAAATTCGTAAATATCCATTTAAAGAGCATATAAACTTCAAATGGCCATAACTTGGCCATTTGAACTCGGAATTGGACCGTTCAAGTCTCTAATTTTTCCTTAAGAAGTCAAGAACCCATTTTTGTGCTTTGTTTCTGCTTGTTATATGGAGTTTAGTAGAGTAAAAGCCTTTTCTTTTCCGTTGGTCGTGTAGACGCTGCAGCTTCGGAAGATCCGCTCTTCGTGGAAGTTGAAGCCGGCGTTTGGGAAAGCGAGCAAGGCAAGTCACATCATCCTTGAGCATATTGAATCCCAGTTTATAAAATTATTTTGATTTAAATTAATGCATTACCGCTTTATTTAAATTCCCGCGTTATCACTGTTTTATTTAGCCATGCCTATTTACCTTTGTTAAGACATTATTATTGCTATTGTTATTATTACCTTGTTCACCCTTGGATAAACAAAACCCCAACTAGTGGGTACTCTATTCATGGTTCCACTAGTATGAATTTAGGTAGATGCTTCGCTGATTAATTAGGCAACATTAGGTGGTTTTATAACTTTAGACTTTGGGAATATTCATATCACTTGGATACTTTGGAATGGTTGGCTTTTGTTGGAATTGGACACACACCTCCCCCTCTATTCAAAAACCCCAAAATGGTTTTAGGCTAGGCTCGAGGTGCGTGGTTGGGTTTTGCTAGTCGTACCTCGGGTACTATAAGGATTAAGCTCGGGCCTCTGTTGCAAAGCACTACCGTACTTCCACATGTCTAGTGGGTAAGGCTTAGTTTGTGGCTCGGTCTGGTTATAAACAAAAGTACACGGATTGGAGATGGATGAAGTCGGGGGTCGATGGACATTCTCCAGGGCAAATGAAGGCTACACGAGCTGCGGCCCGGTAGTCGAGATGTCATGGCACAGGGCTGGTGTCCTGCTGCTAGGGGGCTCAATCCTGCCTGCCTGTCCCGGGGGTTCCGGCCGTAGGTGGGGTTGGGTCGGTACTCTTGTTTATGGCTAGGATGGGTTGGGAACTATGTCACGTCTTCCGTCCGTATACCGTGGTGGTATGTGGCACGTGGTTACACGTGAGGGAGATGTGTCTTGTGGGTAAAGATGTACACCTCTGATCAGAGTATAATCTATTCGAATAGCCGCGCCCTCGGTTATGGGCAAGCTGAGCAATGTACCCAAGTCAGTGTTTTAATTCTTAAAATTTGCTCAACAACTAAAATGTGGAATGGTTGGCCTGGGTTGGCTTGGGACGAGCTGGGACCCAGGGTCGGGTTGCCAGTTCGGTCTGAATCATCGTAGGCCTTGGGTTAAGGCAGGTTCGTGAGGGTTCACGGCCTTGTTTAATAACATTGTGTAGCTCTAGGATCGTCCTTATAAAATGGCTTTGGGCAACTAAGTGACTTTTAAATGCTGTTTACTGCAAAACTTAACCCCAATATTATTATCCCCTTGTACCCCCTTGCATTAATCATGCATCCGCCGGTGTGGCTTGCTGAGTACTGTGGTTGTACTCATTCTTGCTCAATCTTTCCCCTCTTCAGTAAGAGAAGCTTTGGAGAAGATGTCTTAGGTGGAGTCCTGGCTTATACCCCAGTTGAGCGCCTGTGAAGATGGAGCCGTAGGCCCGCTAGTCCGCTGCTGTTTATTTTTGATTGCCAGGCCTGAAGCGCCTTTGTAATAATGTAAATATTATCGATATAATAAAGATGTGTCTTTTATATCATGTTTGTGTGGTGTACCCCGGCTTTTCCTGGGACGGGGATTAATACACTAGCGTTCGGGAAAAGGCAATTTTCTCGGTCGCGACACTCCGCGACTGCCCAACACATGAGCCTCGTCCCGACACATGAGACGCGTCACGGCAAAGCTTTTCGATAACCTCGCATTGGCAGTACCCGCTCCATGAACATAAATCCTCATGAACTCTAGGCGTCCATGTTTCTAGCAGTGAGAGGAGTTCTGGCGCTCCCGGGAAAGAGAAATCTCACATACATATTATATTAGGGTTCAAGTTAAGTTCTCTCTCACACACACTCATGGCAGTCCTACCAATGGCGACACCGATGTAGGGCTCGCCTCTCGGCCCTACCTCAACGGCTGTTCCACCGTAGCGCACCTGCCTCACTCTGGGGTGAACCATCTATGCAGGGATACTGCCTCCGCTCGGCTATCTAGTCCGCTAGGTCTATACCCATACGAGAAGTGTGGTTGTACGGGGGTCGTTTCATGCTTAACTTCATGGCTCAGTCCTTAATTGACCGGGGACGGTACTAGCCTTTTCCAGATACCACCCAAATCCTCCGTCCGCCCCAGTCGAAAACAGTTGTTCCCACTTTATTTTCCTTTCACAAATCATGTCATCAATTTCATGGCAATGTGGCGCTCATGTCTTCACATGCCGCATCTCAATTACCTTCCCAAAGGTAATTGCCCAAGCATTTAGCATTTGATAAATATGAGTCTGCATGATCCTAGAATAGCATTTCTAAGCAATTGTCATAATTGACTGGGGACTCATACGTAAACATGGTTACGAAGGAATAAGGGATAAACAATAATCAAGGCATGGCATAATCACAAGTAGGATGTTCATCATTGCATGCAATTTTATTTATAAACAAAATAATTTCGCAATTAGGATCAACATGTTCAAGGAATAGTGATGACTTGCCTGCTCATGATAATCCTTATTCTCGATATAATCTTGATCAACCTTCACCTCCTGGAAGTTGCTGACATTGCCTCACGACTAACCGATACATAAATTCTATAATACGCAAGAAAAACCAATATTCAAACAACAACCAAATATGCACAACAAAATATACTATTCGTGTCTGCTTAATGGATTCCAATCACGCTAGGGGCTAAGGTTTCTTAATCTTTCTATTGTCAACGTGGCCTATTTAGGAGTTAACCAACATAGCATTTATGGGATACATATATTTTTGGCTAATCGGTGGTTTAGTCTATCAAATGGCTATGGAAGGATTATGGCTATGTATGCATCTATCTAAATAGGACGGTTATATACTAGAGGTTCTGTTGTTAGATGGATTTAGGATCAATCAAATAATTACAGTGAATCATTTGTATTATTATTTTATTGATGGAAGCTTTACTTTAATTATGAACATATTTTACTTGTCACAATAAATTATAAAAGGTTAATAATTATCCATGCTTTGTATGTTAGATTTGTTTAGGTTAATCATATTATGGTTACAGATTATCCCATCACAAAATTTTACAATGAATAATCCTAATTTACAGTTGAACTATAATTATAATTATATGAGGTGAAGATTTATAACTAGTATTTATCTAATATACATGTTTGTCATACACTCCCTCTAAATTAATATATGCAACACGCAAATTAATACTATACCGTACAACTATAATGGGATGTATAGTATATGTGTAAGCAACAATATTTTATTATTAGATCATATATTTGAGTATTTGCTTTTTACTGTAAGCTATACAATACATGTTGATTTTAAGATGGCTCTGTTTGGTTAACTAATAGATATCAACCGACTATATATATATATTCTACTTCACATGACATTGTATCAACTAATTTTTAAGTAGTCCAAATACAACTAGCTCTGTGATTACTCTCCTAAACAGGTTAAAGATTCATCTATGTGTGTTTATATTTTAGTTACAAAATATGAGGCTAAACTTTATGTAAGTAATTTATAAGTCATGGATTTAGTTATATTTGGACATAGGCTAGTGAATGGCACTAATATTTTCCTTTACACCCATTAATTTGAAGGATTGATTATAACTAATTTATTTGGTTGCTACAGTGACAAGACATATTAAAGATAATTATGCTACTGTACAATATCCATTTTTATTTATTGGCACACTATTTAGGTTAACTATTATCTAATCATTTGATATTAATTAATTTATAATTATAAATATATTTTATTAAATAGTGAATTATATATCTTTGGAAAGCTTATGAATTTAGATGAATTTAGGTTCAAGTTTCACTCAAATCCAAGTTAAAATGAATAAGTTATGCTAGTGTAAAGATTCAAATTTGAATTAATCCGAGAAATTGCGAAAAGCTACTGTTCATAAACGATTCATTTTTAATCTAAGACATATCCACAGCCTTGTACCAACTGACAAGTGGGACCCCGGGTTTATTTCTTTTTCCTACCGAATTATTTTCTAAAGGGAAATAGGAAGAGCTAATGACAAGTGGGGCCCACATGTCAT
This sequence comes from Oryza sativa Japonica Group, assembly GCF_034140825.1. Classification (NCBI taxonomy): domain Eukaryota; kingdom Viridiplantae; phylum Streptophyta; class Magnoliopsida; order Poales; family Poaceae; genus Oryza; species Oryza sativa. Next base: position 10,682,416 of record NC_089041.1, read on the forward strand.
AGACTCGAGACCATAAAACTTCTATAATTAGATTTTTAACCACCCGGACCCACATGTAATAGACACAACTAATAAAGATTAAGAAAGGGATTACTATTCACCAATTACGTGGGGCCCACTCTAATCTCTCCTCTCCTTCCTCTCTCGTTCTTCTTTTCTCTCTTTCTCTCCCTCCCGGCTTCTTCTCCCTCCTCTCTCTCTCGGTTCTCTGGCGACGGCGACTGAGCAAGGGGAGGAGGCGGCGGCTTACCGACGGCGGCGGTGGCGACGGCGGCGCAAGGCGGCGACGCACGGCGCGGCACTCGGCGCGGCGCGGCGGCTTCGAGGCGACGGCGCGGCGGCACGTAGGCGGCGGCGCGGTGAAGAGGAAGGGGGAAAGAAAGGAGGGAAAGGAGGGGGGGTGATGTGGGATGGAAGGGCGACCGGGGAGGGGGTTTATAGGGCGCGGGGGAGGGGCGGCCGGCTCCATGGCGATGCGACGGCGCGCGGCGCGTGGGGCGCGAGGAGGCGGGCGCGCGGCGCGAGGAGTGACGGCGACGGGCGCGCGGCTCGGGGCAGCGCGGGGCTCGGCGCGCAGTGATGGCGACGGGCGACGCGACGGCGACGGGCGACGTGACGGCGACGGCGGAATGTCGATGGGACGGCGACGCGGCGACGGGACGGCGCGGCGCGGTGCGGGGCTTGGCGCGCGGTGATGGCGGCATGACGGCGACGGGCGACGCGATGGCGATGGGGCGTGACGCGCGGAGGGGTGGGGCTCGAGGCGATGCGACCGGAGATGGCGACGGCGCGCGGCACGATGGGACGTGAGGGGGCGCGGCAGCGGCGAAGTGATGGCGCGCGGCGGCTCGGGGCGCGAGGCGCGCGCGGCAGGGGAGATGGGACGGGCGCGCGACGGGGCAGGGGCGCGGGGCGCGAGGCGACGACGCGACGGCGACGACGATGGCGACACGAGCGGCAGCGGGCAGGGGGAGGAGGAGGGGTAGGACGGCTAGGAACCAAATCGAACACCTAGGGGGCTAATGAACAGTGATAGCCGGCTATTTAACCCTATTTTAGCCTATTTCCTATATAAATTTTATTCTATAAATCCTAATTTTTACACAAATGAAGTTTACTCAATATTTGTGTTATTCTAACCAATGGATTCACCCTATATTAATATTACCCATATTTATTTATTTATCACACAAACGAGTTCTTTTTAGAATAATTTAGATTATTGGCCCTAAAGTGAACTTATATATTTTTGGAAGACTTTGGGGTAAATTGAATTTAATATAACGACCTGTCATGATTAATACATTAGTAGATTGGTCAAGTTTAGTTGTATAGCAATATATTTTACACGGATAGGTTCAATCTATTTATTCTATAAATAGTAAATTGAGACTCGGCACAATATTAATCTAATTGTTTAATTAAAACCTCACATAATTTTATAAAGCTTAATTTAATTATATGACCATTATTTCATGTGAATTGGTTTACCTTTATATAGACCATTATAATTTAGTAATATCCCATTAATTACTCCTAGTGAAACTATGTTATAGATAGAGTTCCACTATAAATGGTCATCATTTCATGTGTATTTAGATGTCATGGCACGCAACACATGGTTCAAGTATTTAGTAATTAATCCATAATTTAAATTAGTAATTAACCTTCCGTTTGTCTGGCTTTGTTTTCTTGTGCGTAATTATTTGTAGGGTTAACAATTAAATATTCACGTAAATTTATCTATTACTTAAATTTTAGATCCTTACTTTACTTTCTTTGTGATCATTTACGGTTTGGCAAGCAATAACAATCATAACAACCAGCATGATGCAAAAGTTTTAAAAAGTTCAAAATTTTTGTGATTTTTATTGTCTTGAATTTTCAGGATGTTACACCTGCCTTGGTTGAAAAAGCACTGACCCTAGCCCCCAGCCGTGAAGTTGGAAAACTCAATTTCCGATTACATGGATGGTGAGAACTCTTACAATACCAGATCTTACATGGTCGTTTGTCTCTGCATGATCTGACAAGGCCTTATCCGCTCTGGGCGTCCCCAGCCGAAGTTCCCTTAGGTTCCTCAAAGGCCTTGCCAGGACGGCGTAAAGGGACATGAGGATAGGTTTCAACTCTAGGTGTCGTCGTGGTAAGGGATCGTCGGGAAGGAACACTTTGACAATATTCTTTACCTGAAATCGACTTTATTGAAATCGTGAGATGTCTTACAAATTTGGATACTATTGATTTATATGTAAAATTTACATAATTGATCAATGTTCCAGGAATTTGCTAACTCGCGACCCTCGCCATCTGCAATCTTGAATGCGCTCGGCCACAAGACTTGCGTGACCGTGTATGGTCCTTCCCACTTGGGTGAGAGCTTGTTGCGCCCTGCTTGGCTTTGAACCCGTCAGAGGACGTAATCGCCGATCGAAAGTGTGCGTGTTCTAATGCACTTCTCGTGGTATCGGCGAAGGGCCTGCTGGTAGCTGGCTGCTCTGACGGCAACTCTTTCTCGATGTTCCTCGAGTAGATTCACATCGTCGCTTCGCTGCTCCTCCTACTCTTCGTCGGAGTACTTCTGTACTCATGTGCTCTGATGTCGTAGCTCCGTGGGGAGCATAGCTTCTAAGCTGTACACGAGGAAGAAGGGTGTCTCTTTATTCGGTGTTGTCAGTATGGTACGGACAGCCCATAGAACAGAGGGGAGTTCTTCGATCCACTTCTTATTGTGTGACATGAGTCTGTCGTAGACGCGGGTCTTGATCCCTTGTAGTACTATATCGTTTGCCTTTTCGACCTGTCCATTGCTTTGAGGGTGAGAAACCGAGGCAAAACAAATCTTGACTCCCAATCCAATGCCGTAATCCTGGAAGTCGGCACTGATGAACTAGGAGCCGTTGTCTGTTATGATGCGGTTAGGCAATCCATATCTGTAGAATATCCCTTTGATAAACTTGATAGCATTGTCAGCCTTGATTTCCCCCGTGGGCGCTGCTTCAAACCACTTGGTAAATTTGTCAATAGCCATGAATAGGAATTTGTAGCCGCCATGTCCTCGTGGGAATGGTCCGAGTATATCGAGCCCCCAGCACGAGAACGGCCAAGTAAGAGGGATAGTCTGGAGTGCTTGCGTTGGCATTTTTGTGTGTTTGCTGTGAAATTAACAGGCTTCACACCGCTGCACCATGTCGCATGCGTCTTTGAGCGCGGTTGGCCAGAAAAACCCTTGTCGAAAAGCTTTTCCTACCAATGTCCGTCCGCCGGCGTGTGACCCGCAGACCCCTTCATGTATGTCGAGTAGGAGATGTTTGCCGTCATCGGACGAGATGCATTTGAGACGTACTCCGTTTGGCGCCTTTTTGTACAGATCGTTGCCGATCATACAATAGATCTTGGCTTGTCGGGTTATCTTCTTAGCTTCTGCGTCGTCATCGGGCAACTCGTCGCTACTCAGGAACTTGATGAGCGGGGTCCGCCAGTCGTCTGTGGTCTCGATATCGGCAACGACGTGTTCCGCCTCTGTAGCCCCCGAGCTGATGTCGGGGACAACCGTGCTACCTTCGTCGTTTGCCTCTTTCACCGATGGTTTTGTCAGGACGTCCAGAAAAGTGCCAGGTTCGAGTGGCTCTCGTCTAGAAGCACGCCGTGCTACGTCATCTGGTTCGATGTTGTCCTTATGGTATACGTGTCCCATCAAACCTTTTCTCCAGCTTCCTGACTTCTGCGAGGTACTTGGATAACTCGGGGCTAGAGCACTTGTAGTCTTTTTGCACTTGGTTCGCGACTAGTTCTCAATCCCCTTTCACGATTAGTCGTTTGGCTCCAAGTGCGGCTGCTGCTCTTATCCCGGCAAGTAGTCCTTCGTACTCGGCTATGTTGTTGGTTGCCCTGAAGTTGAGGTGAATTGCATGCTTGAACTGATCTCCTGAAGGTGATGTCAAGATGAACCCTGCCCTTGCTCCTTGGCTGTTGAGTGCGCCGTCGAATGCCATTGTCCATGTTTCGCTGTCGGTTTGACTGTTTGACATGTTTTCAGGCATAGTCCATTCGGCTACAAAATCAGCGAGGACCTGGGTCTCAATAGCTATTCGTGGCACGAAGTGGACATCAGACTGGCTTAGCTCGACTACCCATTTCGCAATGCGGCCGACAACGTCTTTGTTTCTCACGACTTCTTCAAGGGGGAAGGAGGAAACAACTATGACTCTGTGGGCTTGGAAATAGTAGCGTAGCTTTCTTGATGTCATAATTACCGCATAAAGCAATTTTTGGATCTGTGGGTATCTTGTCTTCGCGTCGTGGAGAGCTTCACTGACGTAGTAAACCGGTCTTTGCACTTTCTCTCTCTCGACAACAATGACAGTACTCATAGAATATGGTGTGGCGGTGATATAGAGGAATAATTATTCATTAGGTTGGGGAGCAACAAGTACAGGGGGATTTGACAGGTAGCGCTTGAGCGCGATGAACGCGTCTTCGGCTTCCTATGTCCATACAAATTTGTCTTGTTTCTTCAATAAGGCGAAGAAAGGTTGTCCTCGCTCTCCCATCCTAGCGACAAACCTGCTCAATGCCGCCATGCATCCAGTTAGCTTTTGGACTTCCTTGAGTCTTGTGGGCGACTTCATGTTCTCGATCGCCTTGATCATCTCAGGATTTGCTTCGATCCCTCTTCCGGAGACGAGGAATCTGAGGAGCTTGTCCGATGGTACTCCGAACGTGCATTTCTCTGGGTTGAGCATGAGGCGATATCGTCAGAGATTGTCGAACGTTTCCCGGAGGTCATCGATCAATGAGTCGCTGGTCTTGGTCTTGACAACAATGTCGTCGACGTAGGCCTCGACATTGTGTCCGAGCTTGTCATTGAGTGCCCCTTGAACCATGTGCTGGAAAGTGTTTCCTGCGGTTATCAGTCCAAACGGCATCTTGACATAGCAGAATACACCGAAAGGCGTGATGAATGATGTCTTCTCCTCGTCCTCTTTTGCCATGCTGATCTGGTGGTAGCCGGAGTAAGCGTCAAGAAATCTTAACAACTCACAACCGGTTGTTGAGTCCACCAATTGGTCTATTCGAGGGAGAGGGAAGTGATCCTTGGGACACGCCTTGTTGAGATCGGTGAAGTCGACACACATCCTCCACTTCCCGTTGGCCATACGCACCATGACTGGTTTTGCTAGCCACTCTGGATGGAGAACTTCTTTGATGGAACCAACTTTGAGAAGCTTGTCGAGCTCTTCTCGTATGGCTTGCTTTTGATCTGGTGCAAATCTCCGCAGTTTTTGTTTTACTGGCTTGGCATCGTGTCGCACCATGAGTTTATGCTCGATCACCTCCCTGGGGACTCCCAGCATGTCGGACGGCTGCCAAGCGAACACGTCTGCATTGTCGCGGAGGAAGGTGATGAGCGCGAGTTCCTATTTCTCATCCAGTGACGCCCCGATCTTGACAGTCTTGTCGGGGTAGGCACTGGAGAGCGGAATGATCTTGATTGCGCCATCTGGCTTTGGCGTCTTGTTGGTTTTGCTCACTTTCTTGAGCAGCTCAGCTGTGGCGGATGGGTTGGGAGTGTGCTCGACCATGTCGAGGCTCTGCTTGTCGCACTGCACTGCCAGCTTCGCGTTTCCCTGAATAGTGATTGTTCCCTTCGGCCCAGGCATCTTGAGCACTTGATACGCATAGTGAGAAGCAGCTATGAACTTCGCGAGTGCAGTCCTCCCGATGATGGCGTTATATGCTGTGTCAAACTCAGCGACATCAAAGATGTTTGCTTGGCCAAAAGTCACTGGTAGCGTGATCATGCCCAATGGCTTGGATGATGACTGAGGAGTAATCCAATGGAAGGGTTGATCAGTGGGCGTCAACTCGCTTCGTGGGATCCCCATCGCGTCCAAGGTACTGGCGAAGAGTAAGTTGATGAAGCTGCCGCCGTCGATGAAAACCCGTGCGACCTTGATATTCCGAATAATGGGCTTGACCATGATCGGATATCGCCCTGGAGCGACTACAGTCTTGGGGTGGTCTGCCTCTGAGAACTCGATCTTCTGCTCTGACCACTTCATCTTGGACGCAGCCCCCTGCCATGTCGAACAAACTTTGCGCTCCACTTTCTTGTACTCTCGCTTTGAGGAGTACGCCGTGGAACCTCTGAAGATATGCGAAACATGGAGGTCGAAGTCTGGGTACGCTGAGTCTGAGTCCTGAGTAGCCGCTTCTGCGGCCTTCTCGACTACACGTACTCGCTTGCCCTTCTCCAACGCCAATTGCTTCGTGAGTGCCTTTTTGAAGACGAAACAAGTCTCCAGAGAGTGCTTGTCCAATTTGTGTATAGGGTACCATATTTTCTTCGTGTCGTCGCCTTGTGGGTATGGGTACTTGGGTGGGTCAACAGGTTCTGCTGTTAGGACCTCCGTTTGAGCTTTCCGTTTCCCACTCCTGCGACTGTTTTTCTTGCTTGACTCAGGTGCGTCCTTGGCTGATTTCTTCTCTCCTCCTGTCTTTGCCTTGTCGTTCTTGCGTCTCAGTGCGTCGTCCGCGTGAGCGCATCGATCGACAATCTCGAATAGTTTGTGAGCAGTTGTGATCTGTCTTGTCGCCAATTCCTGGGTTGTGTAGCGATCTCGGACACCAGACTTGAAAGCGCGGATTACAGAAGCATCGGTGATTTCGAGGATCGTATTTCTGCACTCATTAAAGCGCCAAAAATAGTCCCTCAATGATTCGCCCGAATTCTGCATCAACGCGTGTAGGTCATCCTTAATCGCGTGGCGCTTGTATGTTCCTTGGAAGTTAGCGACAAACTGTTGCCACAGATCTGCCCACGAGGAAATTGAGTAGGGTGGGAGGTGAACCAGCCATGAATGTGCAGATCCCTTCAACGCTGCCGGTAAATAACTCGCCAATGCGTTGTCGTCTGCTCCGGCAGCATAGAGTACTGTGGAGTAGACCTGAAGAAACTCTTCAGGGTCGGTGCTTCCGTCATATTTCTCTATTGCTCCCAGTTGAAACTTCTCAGGCCATCGAACATCCCGCAGAGCAGGAGTGAAAGCCCTACACCCGCCGCCAGGGGCAGTAGGTTGCCGGCGATCATACGCTCGTCGTGGATTGTCACGTCCCAAAACGACCCTAAAATATATCCTCTAAATTATGCCTAAAATAATTAAAATCCGTGTGAAATCCTCCAACAATTAAAAGTCAAATAAGGCTTAGAGGATTTTTGTATATTTCCTAAAAGCCTAAAATGCGTAAATAAATTTTAGTGGAATTTTCAGAGCACAAATAATAATTGTTAAGAAATAAACAAAGTTAAAATGATTTTATAAAAAGAAAAACCCTAAAAGTCCCCCTTCCCTCCCTTGGGCCGGCCCGGCCCATCTCTCCTCCCCCCCTCTCTCTCTCTCCTCTCCCCGCGGCCCATCCGGCCTCTCCGCGCGCGCGCGCCGCTGACGGGCGGCCCCGCCCGCCACCCTCGCTGACGGGTGGGGCCCACCCGTCATCCCCTTCCTCCCGCCACTCCCGCCGCCTCCCCCGCGCCCTAGCGCCGCTGCCGCCGCGAATCCCGCCGCCTCCCGCCGTCCCCGAGTGCAATAAAGTGGGGGGAATTACTCCCCGTGATCCCCTCTCCCTTTCCCCCCATTTTTCCCTCTCTCTCTCGTGTTCAAACGGGCGGATTTTGTCACGTCCCAAAACGACCCTAAAATACATCCTCTAAATTATGCCTAGAATAATTAAAATCCGTGTGAAAGCCTCCAACAATTAAAATGTGCAAAGTTAAAAGTCAAATAAGGCTTGGAGGATTTTTGTATATTTCCTAAAAGTCTAAAATGCATAAATAAATTTTAGTGGAATTTTCAGAGCACAAATAATAATCATTAAGAAATAAACAAAGTTAAAATGGTTTTATAAAAAGAAAAGCTCTAAAAAGTCCCTTTTCCCTCCCTCTCCCTCTTGGGCCAGCTCGGCCCATCTCCCTCCCCCTCCCTCTCCTCTCCCCACGGCCCATCCGGCCTCTCCCCGCGCGCGCGCCGCTGACGGGCGGCCCCGCCCGCCACCCTCGCTGACGGGTGGGGCCCACCCGTCATCCCCTTCCTCCCGCCGCTCCCGCCGCCTCGCCCGCGCCCTAGCGCCGCCGCCGCCGCGAATCCCGTCGCCTCCCGCCGTCCCCGCGTGCAATCAATAGGGGGGAATTATTCCCCGGGATCCCCTCCACCTTTCCCCCCTTTTTTCCCTCCCTCTCTCCCTCGGATTCCTTTGGAAACCTCTCCCCTAACCTCGCCGGCGCCATTAATGGCGGCCGGGTCTCCCGCGCACATTTCCCCCTCCTCTGGCCGCCCTCTCTCACTCCCAACCCTATATAAACCCTCCTCGAGCTCCCCACTACCGTTTCCGCCACTCACCGCCCTCTCTCCCCGCCGGAATTGAGCTCGCGCCGTCGCTCTCTCTCTCCTCCGTCGCCGCCGAGCTCCGGTCCGCCGCCGTCGTCACACCGGACCACCTCCCACCTCGGCGCCGCCTCCTTCGGCTTCGCCGCATCTTGGCCGACCTCGTCCACCACTCCGTTTCGGTCGCCGACCTCCGGAGCACCGTCGACCCCGTCCACCCGGTCGCCGTTTCCGTCGTCGCCGTCGACCCGGAGTGAGCCGTGGACCGCCGCTTCGTTTCCCCCTTTCCCTCCCCTCTCTCGGCCGCCGCTCCGCCGTGCCTATGGCCGCCGCCGGTGACCATAGGGGCGCGGGCGTGCCGCCTCCCGCCGGCCGCACCGACGTGGCCGCCTCCGGGCGCGCCTAGCGGCTGCCGCGTGGGGCCCGGCCGTCAGCCGCCCGCGCCTTCGGGTGCGGCTGACGCGTGGGGCCCACGGCGCCGGCCGGTGTGAGCCGGGTGCACCCGGTCCACCGTGGACCGTGGGGCTGCCGCATGGGCCCCACTCCCGTGGACCCGGTCCGCGCGCCCCTCCCCTCGGCTGACGCAATAAACCCTTTTTAAAATTAAAAATTTAAATGAAGAAATTCGCAAATATTCATTTAAAGAGCATATAAACTTCAAATGGCCATAACTTGGCAATTTGAACTCGGAATTGGATCGTTCATGTCTCTAATTTTTCCTTAAGAAGTCAAGAACCTATTTTTGTGCTTTGTTTCAGCTTGTTATATGGAGTTTATTAGAGTAAAAGCCTTTTCTTTTCCATTGGTCGTGTAGACGCTGCAGCTTCGGACGATCCGCTCTTCGTGGAAGTTGAAGCCGATGTTTGGGAAAGCGAGCAAGGCAAGTCACATAATCCTTGAACATATTGAATCCCAGTTTATAAAATTATTTTGATTTAAATTATTGCACTATCGCTTTATTTAAATTCCCGCGTTATCACTGTTTTATCTAGCCGTGCCTATTTACCTTTGTTATGACCTTATTATTGTTATTGTTATTATTTCCTTGTTCACCCTAGCATAAACAAAACCCCAACTAGTGGACACTCTACTCATGGTACCACTAGTATGATTTTAGGTAGATGCTTCGCTGGTTAATTAGGCAACATTAGGTGGTTTTACAACTCTAGACTTTGGGAATACTCTTATCACCTGGACACTATGGAATGGTTGGATTATAGTGGAATTGGATTCACACCTCCCCCTCTATTCAAAACCCTCAAAATGGTTTTAGGCTGGGCTCGGGGTGCATGGTTTTGACAGTAGCACCTCGGCCATATAAGGACCGGTCTTTGGGCCTCTGTTGCAAAGCACTACCGTACTTCCACATGTCTAGTGGGTAAGGCTTAGTTTGTGGCTCAGTCTGGTTATAAACAAAAGTACACGGATGGAGATGGACGAAGTCGGGGGTCGATGGACATCTCTAGGACAAATGAAGGCTACACGAGCTGCGGCCCGGTAGTCGAGATGTCATGGCACAGGGCCGGTGTCCTGCTGCTAAGGGCTCAGTCCTGCCTACCTGTCCCGGAGGTTCTGGCCGTAGGTGGGGTTGGGTCGGTACTCTTGTCTATGGCTAGGATGGGTTGGAAACTATGTCACATCTTCCGTCCGTATACCGTGGTGGTATGTGGCACGTGGCTACACGTGAGGAAGATGTATCTTGTGGGTAAAGATGTACACCTCTGATCAGAGTATAATCTATTCGAATAGCCGCGCCCTCGGTTATGGGCAAGCCGAGCAATGTACCCAAGTTAGTGTTTTAATTCTTAAAACCTGCTTAACAACTAAAAGGTGGAACGGATGGCCTGGGATGGCTTGGGACGAGCTGGGACCCAGGGTCGGGTTGCCAGTTCGGTATGAATCATCGTAGGCCTTGGGTTAAGGCAGGCTCGTGTGGGTTCACAGCCTTGATTAATAATATTGTATAGCTCTGGAAACGTGTTTACAAAATAGCTTTGAGCAACTAAGTGTCTTTTAAGGCTGTTTACTACAAACCCTAACCCTTTATATCATAACCCCCTTGTACTCCTTTACATTTATCCTGCACTTGTGGGTGTGTCTTGTTGAGTACGGTGGTTGTACTCATTCTTGCTCAATTTTTCCAAACCCAGAAGAGGAGTCCCTGGAAGATGAAGGCTTTGGTGTCTAGCTCGTGCCTGCCGTCAAGCGCCTGTGGTCGTCGCCCTAGTCTTCCGCTGTTTCTCGTTTGTCTTTGTGTGTGCTGGGCCCTCGCTGCCCATGTAATAAATTAACTATTTACGCTTCCGCTTGATAAACTCTGAAATGTATCAACTTTTGGTGTACCTTGCCTCCTGGGACAAGGAATAATACACGCACGTAAGGAACGCCCGTTGGGTTAATTCCGGTCTTGACAGATTTGCCCCCACAAATCTCGCCGGCGCTATTGATGGCGGCCGGACCTCCCGCGCCGGTTTCCTTCCCCTCCGGCCGCTCTCTCCCCCTTCCAACCCTATTTAAACCCTCCCCGCACCTCCTCCATCCGTTTCCGCCTCTCGCCGCCCTTCCTCCTCGCCGGATTCGAGCTCGCGACGTCGCTCTCTCTCTCCGCCGTCGCCGCCGAGCTCCGGTCCGCCGCTGTCGTCGCCCCGGACCACCTCCCACCTCGGCGCCGCCTCATTCGGGTTCGCCGCATCCTCGCCAACCTCGTCCACCTCTCTGTGTCGGTCGCCGACCGCCGGAACGCCGTCGACCCCGTCGACCCGAGCCGCGCCGCTGCCTCCCTCCGCTCCGGCCGCCTCCTCCGTCGCCGCCGTCGCCCCGGGGTGAGCCGTGGACCGTCGCCTCCTTTCCCCCTTCCCTCCCCTCTCTCGGCCACCTTTCCGCCGCGCCAGTGGTTGCCGGCGGCGACCATCGGGGCGCGGGCGCGCCGCCTCCCGCCGACCGCGCCGGCGTGGCCGCCCTCGGGCGCGCCGAGTGGCTACCGCGTGGGGCCCGGCCGTCAGCCGCCCGCGCCCTCGGGTGCGGCTGAAGCGTGGGACCCACGGCGCCGGCCGGTGTGAGCCCGGGTGCACCCGGTCCACCGTGGACCGTGAGGCTGCCGCATGGGCCCCATTCCCGTGGACCCGGTCCGCGCGCCCTCTCCCATCGGCTGACGCAATAAACCCTTTTTAAATTAAATTTTAAATGAATAAATTCACAAATATTCATTTAAAGAGCAATTCATGAAATTATTCATGAAATGCAATTCCATTTATTAAAAATACTTCCTTAGCTCAAATAAATCCCAGAAAAATCTAGGAATTATAGAATTAAGCAAAGTATTTAATGAAATTTTATCTGGCCCCATTTTATATTGGAATTTATTAATTAAAATTAGATCTTCTCTTCTAAGCTTTGAAAATAAATTCTAATAATTCCAATTAAACAACAATTTATAAAATAAGGATTTTTTTTAAACAAGAAAAGCTCTTAACAATTATAATTAGATCATTAATGATCAAATAATTACTGAACTGTTATTTGTATCATTTAGGAATTGAGCTCTGAAAAATCCGAGAATATTTCAGAGAGTTGACTTAATCATGGAGAATTTAATAAAAATTAAATCCATCCATGCTTTAAATTTAGAAAATTTTATTTCCCACATTTAACTTCACTTGTAAATTAAAGAACATTTAATATAAATTCTAATAATAATTTATTAAATGATTTATAAATCCTGAAACAAAAATCAGGATGTGACAGATCTACCCCCCTTACAAAGAATCTCGTCCCGAGATTCGGAACGGCTAGAAAGAAAAAGGGAATAGGTAAACTGCAGTCTATCTTATTCCATAACTCCGATAATTATTCTAAGGCTTTAAAGAAAACTACTGCCGCTTTGAAACTGGTGGCTGAGTTGTAACACTTGAAGACGCAACTCTTGAAGACGCAACTGGCACTGCATTGGCTCCTGTGACGACAATGTTGTTGACTTGCGGCTGCTGATGCTTTGGCTTCGGACACTCTCTTGCAAAGTGGCCTGGCTTGTAACAGTTTAAACATACCTGCTGCTCCCTTCCACTACTGTTATTCTCTTGAGACTGATCCTGCTGAACTGGCACCGGATGATTAGCTTGCTCGATGTTAACCTCATTGCTTTCATTAGTCTCTGATTTGATCTCACCACCGATGTTCAACTGCTGCGACTATCCTGGACCAGCGGAAGAAGATTCACCAATTTGGAGTGGCTTGATACGCTGCCTCTGGCTACTACCTTGTGCCTCCTGGAATACAGTCATTTTCCTTTTACGGTTATCCATCCTGTTCTTCTTGTCTTCAAGTCGAATTGCTTTGTCAACTAGCTGCTGAAAATCAACATAGTCATGGGAGATCAACGTAACTGACAGTTCATCCTTCAGACCTTCCAAGAACTTCTCCTGCCTTTCCTCGTCAGTACGCACATCTTCTGGAGCATAACGTGCCAGACGATTGAACTCATGAAGATACTCTGCCACGGTATGATCCTTTTGCTTCAATGCCCTAAACTCACGCTTCTTCAAAGAAACAACTCCTGCAGGTATGTGTGTCTTCTTGAATGCCTCCGTGAACTCCGCCCAAGTGATTGGTTGTCCTTCTGCTCTGTTCATCCGGAAATGATCCCACCATTCTGAAGTAGATCCTTGCAACTGATGTGAAGCGAAAACAACTTTCTCCTGATCCGTGCACTGGAGCAGTTCCAACTTCTTCTCAACAGCGTGTAGCCAATCACCTGCTTCTACTGGGTTGGTAGTGCTAGAAAAGGTAGGTGGCCTCACACGAAGAAAATCAGTTGACTTGTTCTGCGGCGGTGGAGCATTGTTGTTCCCTTGGTTGAGCTGGTTCTGCATCTGCTGTATCATCATGTTCATTAACTGAGTTTGTTGAGCAAGAACTTGAGCAAGAGTTGGGTTCCCTTCATTGTTATTGTTTCCACTTCCACTGGCGTGAGTGTTTACCATCTGTTGCAGATTAGAGAAGATAGGAGGAGAGGGGTTACACTAAAGACAAGTCCTTAACCAGGTTAACACTGATCTGATGTGTATAGACCATTATATTGTTTAAGTTGATTAAGCAAGCAACCTAGTATAGTTACACACTCATCAATGAACTACTCCAATGATGGGAATGCAACCATACCTACACACAAAGCAAACAACAAACGTTCTACCCTACTAACTATTCTTCGAGGATAGTTTGGCGGCATAGGTTCTAAGGTAGGATCCAAACTTCATTCCATCTTGTCCACTTGGCACTTCGGTCCTTCCTCGATCCACTTTTCTTAACCTCCATAAGTAGACCTCATTGGCGTCTTCAAGTTTCAATGTCTTAGAACAACTCAAGTTGAAAGAGAGAGGGGAGTAGACAATGAAACAATTTGCAAAGAATTCTAGATAAGGAAGAAAGGAGAAATTTTCACAAATCATTTTTTCGGAAAATTAGTCCTTAAGGTTTGACCATTTGGCTTATCCTACAGTCAAGATGGCTCTGATACCAACTTGTCACGCCCGGAAATTCACTAGTAATTTCCGAACTTATTTGTGCAAAAAATCCTCGTCCAGGAATCAGCCGAGGTACACAAACTGACAATTTAATATACAGATTCATCAAATTAACTAAAACAATAAACACTTACTTCAGAGGCACTTAGTCCTCACCATGAAGAAAACTGCAGCGGAAAATAAAATCTAGCGAAGCTCCGGCTCCACTCCCACAGGCAACTCAACTGGGGTATAAGCCAAACGTCTTCTCCTTCTGGATCCTTTTTCTTCAACTGAGGTTGATTGATTATTGCAAGAGTGAGCATATGACATACTCAACAAGCCACACAGCAAATATGCAAGTGCACAAGGATACCAAAGGATGGCATAATATAGGCTCATTTGCAAAAGCAGCTTTTATCAAAACATTTAAGAGAAGTAAAACAGTGGAGTAATTAATCAGAAATTTTAATCAACACTGAACAACACACCCATGCTGCACAGGCCCAACCATCCTGAACAACCATACCCGGCTGTACAGATCTAACTCCAAACCAGGAGCTAAGCAAATTATTACCAGATATAACATCCATAATTATTGTGAGAGGTGTGGGACTAATCACGAAAAACATTGCTCAACCCGCCCATAACCGTGGGCACGGCTATTCGAATAGTTTTACTCTGGCCAGAGGTGTACCACTGTACCCACAAGACACAGTCCCACAACATGTCAGCATGTGCCTCAGTACCACCACGGTACCTCGGAAAGGAGCTGTGACATTACCCCTTGCATAACACAACCCACCACAGTGCACCGTTCCCGGATCATAGTCACCCCCTTATAAACAAGGCATGGACTCCCTAGCGACCCCCGTGGGCTTATCTCCGCCACTTCTCAGTCTGGTGCTCTGCAATGAACCATGCTATACAAAAGGTAAAGCCGTTGCCCACGCTGGCTTGTGGTTGGCACGGTTAATGTTTCACAACAGTAGCTCGCGAACCGGTCCTTAATTGCCATGAGCACGACTCTCAAAACCATGTGCTCACAACCCACCTTTATCATATTTTAGTTGGCAAGTAATTATTTAACCAATCACGATTGACCATCGTGAACTATCATTAAGCCATCATTAAATAATAATGAGTCATAAGTAATCCCAATAGTGTGCTAATGTTTCTAAGCATGGCTAAGCAATCATATCTAATATCTAGCTGAACCAATATATATAGCTCAACTAGTCAAGTTATAATATCCCAAGGTATCAAGGAATAAAGTAATCAATGCAAACAGGCCATAACAAAGGAATAGATTCACACCACCCAGTGACATTCGAAAATAAATGCACAGTTGAAATAAATAGAGAATTTAAATATAGGATCAACATGCTCAAAGGATTGTGTTTAGGATCTGTGTGACTTGCCTTGCAATAATCGGTCTTCAATTAATCTTCTTGAATACTTCCGGCGCACTCACGAACCTTCGCAACGACGGAAACGACAAGCTAACACACAAAACGAAGAAAAAGACTAATAAAAACCAAATAAACAATACATAAAAAGTAAACAAACATGTAGATCATAATTTTAGATGAATTATGAGACTTGAACGGCCTCATTCTGACTTCAAATGAATTTATTATGAATTTTACAAGATTAAATCTAATTAAAGCGCATTTAAAAAGAATTAAATAAATTTAATTCAATTTATGGATAATTTTAATATGTAGATCTTTATTTTATACAACTTTTGCAACTTGAACCACATTAAACTGAGTTACAATGAATTAGTTATGAATTTTTAAAGATTAAATCGGATTAAAACACTTATATGGATTTTAATTGAATTATGACGCAATAATGAATTATTTTTGAAAAGGAAAAGGGGTTTATTGCGTCAGCGGCTAGGGTTTGCGGTGGACCGGGCGCACGGCAGCGGTTCACGGAAACGGACGGCCGAGATCGATCCATCCAAAACGGACGGCCGAGATCGATCGGGTCTACGGCGGCTCACGGCAGACGGCCACGATGACGTCAGCGGTGACGTCACCACCGGCGGCGGCTCGGCGGCTCGGGCGCGCAAGCTCGCCGGCGAATGACGGCGCTTCGGCACGAACGGAGGGCACCAGGACGATGCGGGCATCGCGGTGAACTCACCGGTGACCAAAGCAACGGCGGAGGAGCAACGGACGACGACGGCGACGAGGAAGAAGCGGCGGCGACCTTCGGCTTGACGACGACGGCGGTGCTCCGGCGGTCTACAGCGACGGCGAAGAGGCGGACGAGGACGGCGACAACTTGGCGACCACGATGGCGACCTCCCCGAGCGACGACGACGACCGGAACGGCGGCGAAGCACGGCTGGAGCGACGGCGACGACGGCGGAGCGAGGTCCACGGCGCTAGGGCTCTTCCGACGGCGAGGGTGACGGCGGATAGAGGGGAGCTCGGGGGTCCTTTTAAAGGGGCTAGGGCGCGGCGGCGAAAGCCCACGGCGACCGGCATCGGAAGGAAAGATTGGGGAAACACGAATCCGAATCAAACTCGAATCCGCCTATTTCCAAAGGAAATTAGCCGACGATTCCAAAAGAGAAAAGGTAGAGGAGATCCCGGAGATCATTTCCCCTCTAAAGATTTCACCGGAGAAGGAAAGGCGCGGCCAAATTTGGAAGGAGACGGCAGCGCGGCTCGACTAGGGTTCGGGCGGCGGCGGCGGAGCGAGGAAGACGAACCTGACAGGTGGGACCCACCTGTCAGCGGCCGAGAGAGAGGAGGAAGGGGCGCGGCGGACTGGGCCGACTGGGCCGGGGAGGAGAGAGGGAGAAGGAAAGAGAGACTTGGGCTGACTTTCGGCCCAAAGCCAAAAGGAGGATTTTAAAACCTTTTTTCTATTTAAATTATTCATGAAATGCAATTCCATTTATTAAAAATACTTCCTTAGCTCAAATAAATCCCAGAAAAATCTAGGAATTATAGAATTAAGCAAAGTATTTAATGAAATTTTATCTGGCCCCATTTTATATTGGAATTTATTAATTAAAATTAGATCTTCTCTTCTAAGCTTTTAAAATAAATTCTAATAATTCCAATTAAACAAAAATTTATAAATTAAGGATTTTTTTTAAACAAGAAAAGCTCTTAACAATTCTAATTAGATCATTAATGATCAAATAATTACTGAACTGTTCTTTGTATCATTTAGGAATTGAGCTCTGAAAAATCCGAGAATATTTCAGAGAGTTGACTTAATCATGGAGAATTTAATAAAAATTAAATCCATCCATGCTTTAAATTTAGAAAATTTTATTTCCCACATTTAACTTCACTTGTAAATTAAAGAACATTTAATATAAATTCTAATAATAATTTATTAAATGATTTATAAATCCTGAAACAAAAATCAGGATGTGACATTAAATTCCCGCGTTATCACTGTTTTATCTAGCCATGCCTATTTACCTTTGTTATGACCTTATTATTGTTATTGTTATTATTTCCTTGTTCACCCTAGAATAAACAAAACCCCAACTAGTGGACACTCTACTCATGGTACCACTAGTATGATTTTAGGTAGATGCTTCGCTGGTTAATCAGGCAACATTAGGTGGTTTTACAACTCTAGACTTTGGGAATACTCTTATCACCTGGACACTATGGAACGGTTGGATTATTGTGGAATTGGATTCACACCTCCCCCTCTATTCAAAACCCTCAAAATGGTTTTAGGCTGGGCTCAGGGTGTATGGTTTTGACAGTAGCTCCTCGGCCATATAAGGACCGGTCTTCGGGCCTCTGTTGCAAAGCACTACCGTACTTCCACATGTCTAGTGGGTATGGCTTAGTTTGTGGCTCAGTCTGGTTATAAACAAAAGTACACGGATGGAGATGGACGAAGTCGGGGGTTGATGGACATCTCTAGGGCAAATGAAGGCTACACGAGCTGCGGCCCGGTAGTCGAGATGTCATGGCACAGGGCCGGTGTCCTGCTGCTAGGGGCTCAGTCCTGCCTACCTGTCCCGGGGGTTCCGGCCGTAGGTGGGGTTGGGTCGGTACTCTTGTTTATGGCTAGGATGGGTTGGAAACTATGTCATGTCTTCCGTCCGTATACCGTGGTGGTATGTGGCACGTGGTTACACGTGAGGAAGATGTGTCTTGTGGGTAAAGATGTACACCTCTGATCAGAGTATAATCTATTCGAATAGCCGCGCCCTCAGTTATGGGCAAGCCGAGCAATGTACCCAAGTTAGTGTTTTAATTCTTAAAACCTGCTTAATAACTAAAATGTGGAATGGTTGGCCTGGGTTGGCTTGGGACGAGCTGGGACCCAGGGTCGGGTTGCCAGTTCGGTCTGAATCATCGTAGGCCTTGGGTTAAGGCAGGTTCGTGTGGGTTCACGGCCTTGGTTAATAATATTGTATAGCTCTAGGACCATGTTCACAAAATAGCTTTGAGCAACTAAGTGTCTTTTAATGCTGTTTACTGCAAACCCTAACCCTTATATTATAACCCCCTTGTACTCCCTTGCATTTATTCTGCACTTGTGGGTGTGTCTTGTTGAGTACGGTGGTTGTACTCAGTCTTGCTCAATTTTTCCCAAACCCAGAAGAGGAGCCCCTGGATGATGAAGGCTTTGGTGTCTAGCTCGTGCCTGCCGTCAAGCGCCTGTGGTCGTCGCCCTAGTCTTCCGCTGTTTCCCATTTGTCTTTGTGTGTGCTGGGCCTTCGCTACCCATGTAATAAAGTAACTATTTACGCTTCCGCTTGATAAACTCTGAAATGTATCAACTTTTGGTGTACCTTGCCTCCTGGGACAAGGAATAATACACGCACGTAAGGAACGCCCGTTGGGTTATTTCCGGTCGTGACATGGATGTCGATGATGAAGATGATGAAGATGACGATGATGATGACGAGTCACTTGGTTCTGGGGCGCGGTTTCGAGGACGACGCTCGGGTTCTCGTGAACCTCATCGTCGCTCATCGTCGTTGTCCCGACGTCGATCTCTGTCGTTGTTGTCACGGCGTCGACCTTGACCGGTATCGCCCGGCAACCGCTGCTTACGATTAGTATGTTCGCGGCGGTTCTGGCGATCATCATGGTCTCGATTCTCGCTCGGATGTCCTCCTTGTTCTTCGTTCTCACAACGTCGCGAGTAGACGCGATGTCGGGAACAGTTTTCATTATCTTGAGTAAGTCGCGCTTCTCGGCGTCCGTTTAGATGGTCGTGGAGGTCACTGGTGCCGCGGGGTGGAGGGGTAGCTTGACGCGGTGGTGTCCGCTGTTCAGGCTATTCCCCATTACCGCCGCTGGTCGGCGGTTCTTCCGGTGGTACCCTAGCGGCAGCCTCTGCAAATGCGTTACTGAGGTTAGCCACTAATTCCCATAGTCGTTCTGCCCATTGATCGAGATCAGCGTTCAGGACGGGATCGAAAGGGCTTTCGCTCAATATCGCATTGAGGATCTTTATATGTTGGGCCGGCGTCGGCGTAACCGATTGATCCTCCGTTACCGTGTTGTCGCCTCTAGATGTGCTGGTCCCATCGATAGCGTACACGTTGTGTGGTGTACTTGTCGATGATGAGGCCTGGTCTTCAAGCAGATATAGGACAAACGGCTCGTGGGGATCGATATCGATTACCCCGACGAATCGATCTGAAATAATCGCTGCTCCTTGTTCCTTGTCCGCATCTCTAGGAGAGATTTGTGACTGCTGGACCTTAGGAGGTGATGTCTTCATAGCGCTGAGAAGGACTTTTCAGCTTGAGAGGTCGTGAGTCTTCGTCTTGTGGATAGGATAATAGACATCACGAGTCGGAGGAGTACATTGAATCCTATGCTCTTTGCAGGCACGGATTTCAGCTTATACATCGAGAAAAACTGAACAAGTTTGCAAGGTGTGCTTGCTAGTCCTGTGAATAGGACACCAAGCTCTTGTCGCCCCGGAGGTTATCCTAGTCAGCTCATGCTTCTTGTCGGAAGGACAAGATTTGGCCACGTTAGGATCCTTCTCGGCCTCAGATGTTATCGATGTTCCGTTCTCCGCTTCTGCAGGAGGATCTTTCGACATGGAGTCCACCGGGGTCTTACCCACGCCATTCTCGCTCCCGGTAATTGCTGGGCCAGCCGAGATCGGCATTGTGGTGTATGTTGGTATTTCTTAACGACATTGCTAGAAATATAATTTCCAGCAATGGCAAAGAAATACTTCTGGTATATTATGGTTACAGAGTTCATCCGCAAGCGCACGGATATACCATTGTAGCATTTCACCCGAGAGTATTCCAAGAGTATCGTATTTATTTTATCCCGTGGGAAGATCATGTAGAGAGAACTCAACTAATAATTTATATATTACTTGTGATAATCATATTCTAAGCAGGGGTTAAGATCATCCAAGGGTAGAGTGACTCACAAGCATTACTACTCATCCTCATAAGAAATAATCTAAGCTAGGTGGAAAGAAAAGAGAAAGAGAATCTATTCCTATACTTCTAATATACATAGTATACATATATTCTAGTTAACTGATATATTAGCTAATACCCTCTATCCGATGCCCTCCTGGTACTTCGAGAAGCCACCCCTGACTGCCGAGTTCCTTACAACAGCCCGTCATGACCATCCAACCGGGGCCAAATACGGAGGAATACCCTCCCCAGGAAATTAACTTAGGATTATATATAGGCGCGGAGGAATACCCCGTACTGAGCTATCACCATCACCGGCCCAACTCTCATCCGCAATATATAACCCCAAATAATGATATCCCGTAATCTAGACACCACGTCTAAACTACCAGATACTACTCTAGTATCATCGTCATGACATAGAGTAATTGCATAAGCAAACATTATACCCGCACCAAAGCATCTCCCAGATAAGCTAGCAACATATTCAGTATAACATGAACATAATGTAAAGTTGGTACTCATATATTCGGAAAGTATTTCAATACCAGAAATGTATTTAGAAGAGTATTCTAATAAAAGTACAAAGCTTACAAAAGAGGAAAGGAAAGCTACCAGAGCCATATCCGAACTCTTCCGAAGACTTCCGGACTCCTAATTTCTATTCTAATTCTATTCCACCAGCTAGATACTACTAAACTAAACTTAAGAGGAATGAGAGAGCTCTTGCTTGAGGTGTGTGAGTGAAGTGAGAATGGCAACTCCTTTTACAGCCTCCCAATGACGGTTGTGGCGGTTGGAATGGTCGGAAATGCCCTCCAACCATCATTGGGGGCTAACCTACACCGTCCAGGTGAAGCCCTAGATCGAATGGCGCTAAGGAGGGTTCGGCCGAACCCCCTGGTTCGGCCGAACGTAGGGCCGGCCCGATCCAGCCCAATTTCGGCTGGTGGCCTCCTCTGTTGCTTCTCTTCGCAGACTTGTGAATTTTGGCCCAGTTTGTCGTATCAATTCTGAGTTCTTGGCCCATTCATGCATAAGTCTGGTTCTCGACATCGCCCGATTGATTTATCGTTGGTGTTGATGTCGATTCTCCTCCACTTTATGATCATTTTTTGCAAAAGGTTCGTAAACCTAATACTAGTGGAATATTATTATTCTAACATATTTATGTATTGCAAGCATCACTAGTTCTCTCCTGTTTTGGTAATATTGACAGTCGAAACTGATCGATAACGACCGTCAACAGTGTAGACCGGGAAGACCATTTCGCCGACTTGAGTCCACACCAGCATCGTCGAAGTTGAAGCTCCTTGGTTGATGCCGATGTTGACGTTATCGTTGCGAACGCTTGAAATCATAGTAGTAGATCCTTGAGCACCAAGTCCCCCTACCTGGCACGCCACTGTCGACGGGGGATACCCGTAGACTGGATATAGAGGGTATTTGGGTCCGTTGGTACGAGGATCTACGTAGTACGACATCAAGCAAACAAAAGACAAGAATTATACTGATTCAGGCCCCTTGGTAGGTAATAGCCCTAATCCAGTTGATATGGGATTATTTGATGGAAACCACGGGTTACAAAGGGAATAGCGGAACTTGATGATACAGACGAGACCGTAGTCGAGTTGGTTCAACTAGATCTCCTGGCGACTTGGCTCCTGCACGCTCCGGCTCCGTAGGCTGTGGTGGATGTGTTGGTAGTAATATTCGATGCCTTAGGTCCTGCCCAGGGGGTTCCTTATATACCACGGGTCAGTTGTTCCCCATGTAGGACTCGGAGATATCGGACCCCTCACGATACAGTAAAGACTCAATCTTGACCGAGTAGGACTCCTCCCATCCATAGATTCTGTTTCTATGACGTGATAGATTCCCTTAACGTATATGGAAACTATCCGTATACGCACGGGTATACCGTATTAGTATACATCATACATCCAGGGGTAGAGGGTATACCTTATCCGTAACCCTGACAAGCACTTTTTTTTCCATGCGGCTAGACATCTCGGAGCTAATTGGCCGACAACAAAAATAAAAACCGTGGGATGAGATCGTTGTCCACCTGTGAAAATGATTTTCACAGACGAGACCTTATTAGGTCCGCCTGCAAAAAGTTTATAACTTATAAAAATCGCCACCCATGGACCATGTCTACCTACCCCATTACTCCCTCCCTCACCTCACGCCCACCCGCCCCTCTCTCTCCCCTCTCAATCTCACTCTTCCCTCCCCTCCCTCCCTCCCAGATCTGACCGGAGGAAGGGAGGGCGGTGGCGACGAGGCGCTGACGTGGCGGCGACGGCGGCGGCGGCTCCATCTCTCTCCCTCCCTGCTCCTAGATCTGGCCAAAGGTGGGGGAGTAACGACAGCTTTGCGGAAGTGGCAGCGATGGCAGCGCAGACACGGACGTGTGGGCGATGGCGGCATGGACGCGGACGCATGGGCGACAGCTGCACGGAGGTGGCTCCCCTCTCCTCCCTCTCGCAGATCCGGCCCCTACAAGGAGAGGGGAGGTTTGGCGGCAGCAGAGACCTCCCTCCCTCCTAGATCTGGCCAGAGGGGGGAGGGAGGGTCCAGCCGGATATGCCGTTGTCTGCACGGAGGAGTCCGCCGGCGACGACGAAGTTGTTTTTTTAGTTTACAAATTGATTGATGTTAATTTGCAAGTTGATGCTGTGGATTTGAAGCCAATGCTCTTGTGTTGATGTATGGATGTTTGTGATTGGATTTTGTTTCCTGGATGAAGATTTGTGAGATTTTGTGATATTTGATTTGTGATTTGAATCCCTAGGGAGGGAGCGGGGCTGGCGGGAATTTTTTTTTTTGGCACCGAGAGTATTTTTGCTGGCGGGGCTACTGTAGTGCCTGTGAAGATTGGAACTGTCGCATGCGAAAAGCAGGCGGTGCTTTGTTCCGCCTCTAAAAATTGGGAAATTTTTATAGGCCTTTAGGTACATACGAAAGGTTTGGCCACCTGGAAAAAGGTTTTTTCTAGTAGTAGCTCTCACTTGTTACAAATATTGTGAGCTGTTCTCGTCATAGGG
Source organism: Oryza sativa Japonica Group (assembly GCF_034140825.1). Classification (NCBI taxonomy): domain Eukaryota; kingdom Viridiplantae; phylum Streptophyta; class Magnoliopsida; order Poales; family Poaceae; genus Oryza; species Oryza sativa. Next base: position 10,705,751 of record NC_089041.1, read on the forward strand.
TATCCATTGGTCTAGAGGTAAGTTGACTCATTGCTCGTCGGTTCTGAATTTGAATCTTCTTCCCTTTTGGGCTCTCTTTATTTCTTTTTCTTGAAGTGGTGGTTGCGTTCGAATGTTCGCTCCCTTCGAGGGCAAAAAGGGAAAAGGGATGTAGTAGACGTGATTCAAACTTAACTAGATCATTGGCATGGATTTGTATTCCTTTCACCCTAAAATATAGCAACCCAGTACTACATTAGATACATCTTATAAAGGACTAGGATATTTAATCCAGTACTAGCTTGCTATGTTTTGAAACGGAGGAGACTAAGATACGCACGACTTTGATACTCAATATGCCCCTATTATCATTTTAATTCCTGCGGCCACAGGGTTAGCGCCAAGATTCTTAGGTGGTGTTTGGATCCAGGGACTAAATTTTAGTGCATGTCACATCGGATGTCTGGACACTAATTAGAAGTATTGAACGTAGACTATTAATAAAACTAAATGTAGAAATGTGAGCTAATTCACGAGACACACGTTAAAGCCTAATTAATCTATAGTTAGCATATGTTTACTATAGCATCACATAGGCAAATCATGGATTAATTAGGCTCAATAGATTCATATCACGAATTAGTCTAATCATGGATTAATTAGGCTCAATAGATTCATCTTGCGAATTAGTCCAGGCTTATGGAATGAGTTTTGTCATTAGTCTATGTTTAATACTTCTAATTAATATCCAAACATTCGATGTGATAGGGACTAAATATTAGTCCTTAGTGCTAATTGGACCTGATGTCGAGGTCCATTATTGTTATAGTTAATGTCAGGGTTAATTCCTTGAATAGGTTTCATAAAAGGGTCTAAATATAACAATTGCTGGACATTGGTAGGGATGAAAACGGATTGAATATGGTCGGAGATTAGCTCTATCATATTCGTTTTCATATTTTTTTCAGAATCGGAAACCCGGAAATGAAAACAAAATCGAATATTATCGAATATAAATATGGAACGAATACGAAGCAAAATGAATACGGTGACAAATATTAATCGGAATATAAAAACCCCTCGCTACTACACAAACGATTTTTGTGTATGAGACCATATGATTTTTGCAAACGAACCATAACTTGCCGCGTCGGCATTTTCACATACGACTCCCTAAGACGCTAAAATGAGCTTATTTTTGCATGCGGACCACATAAGAGCCCGCATGGAAAAATCTTAAGGAGCCCTATGCGAAAATAAAAATTAAAAATATGAAACTAGTTTATCTCACTCGTATGAACTCCAAATTGGATGATTCTTTTTCCTAAATGTTTCTAAAATTATGCTCTATTATGTTATTGTGTTTTTACTACTATTATTTTGGCCATTTTTTCTTGTGACTTTGTTTTATCAATTAAAAATTTGAATTTCAAAACTTCAAATGATATTTTGAAGCAGTATATAATTTCAGCTGAAAAGGTCATGAACATAAAAGTTGTAGAACTCGTTAAGACATACAACTTTTATTTTGGTCATTTCTTCATCCGATAAAGTGATAGTAACATTGTTCTCAAAATTTATATATCTCTCTTACAGTTTATAAAACCAAAAAAGAGATATGTAAATTTTGTGAATAATGTTACTATCACTTTGTCGGATGAAGAAATGACCAAAATAAAAGTTATACAACTTTGTTGTTAATGACTTTTTCAGTTGAAATTATTTAGTATTTGAAAATGTTGTTTGAAATTGTTATATTTTCAAATTCAAATTCAAATTGTTCAAACAAAGTCATATAGAAAAACGACCAAAATAAAAGTTGAAGATATTGATAAGTTATACAACTTTGTTTTTGATAATTTTTCCATTTGAAATCATTTACTACCCGAAGAATTATTTGAATTTCTTATATTTTAAAATTCAAATTTTATATAGTTAAATGAAACTCGGTTGGAGAAATGACTAAAATAAAATTGGTAGATCTTAAAGAGTTCTACAACTTTGTTTTTTACAACATTTTCATATGAGTTCATTTAGTATCATAAAATTTAATTCAAAATTCGTTTTTTCCAAAAGAAGTCTGATTTGCCTCCTCCTAGATTGGGCTGGCTTATGGGCTATGGTAGCCTTATGTGTAAGTCAGATATCCGATTCCGACGGATATTACCTATATCATATTCGTTTTCATATAAAAAATATCTGAATCCGTTTCCGAATTTGAAAAATTTCCAGATATATCCGACCGAAACTATTCGAATCCGAAAAAAGGTTCGGTCGGACGGAAATTATCCGAATCACTTTCTAGCCCTAGACACTGGTAAACAAACAAGCAGCAACCGTATGGGCTTGCATCTCAGTCCGTACGTGATACGGTGTACAATGCTATGCCATTGTTTCACACAAATCTTTGCCATCATACATGAATGTCTATTCGGAATACCAACTAATTGCAGGGTTTGCAATTTCAAAACTTGTGTTTCTGCCGGTGGGGACCGAAAGAACTGAAATTTCAGTTTTTTTGAATTTGTAACATATTTGACTGAATTGAACAAATTTGACCAAATTTACAAATGTTTGGCAAAAACCGAAAATTTCGGGGAGATTTTGACCTTGCCGGTGGGGACTGAAATCGCAAACCATGGCTAATTGTTGGCAACTTTTTTCATGCAACCAATTACGATCTAGCACCTTTTATGGTGATTTGGAATCACCAACTATCTCGATCTAGAAAATTACATCAAGATAGGTTTGAAGATCAAAACTAGCTAGTTGAGCCGACTTAGATAAAATAGAGACCAAAGGGAAATCTTTGACCTTATAATTTTAGTTGGTTGTACCCTTAACTAAATAGCAGGGATGAAAACGGATCGGATATAGTCCGCTATATATATGTTCGAAGTGAGAATATGTTAAGGGTTTTTAGCTATCCGGTAGATATGGATGCCGATGCAGATAGTGATGTGTGGATGCTGATGTGTCGATGCAGATGAGGATATGGTATCAGTAATATCTGGCAGTTGTGGATTATCTGTTTTTTAATCGGATTATCTAGTAAATATTTTGACGGATAATCCAAAATTTGCAGCCCATGTCACCTCTTAATTTGGCCCATGGTCATCGGCAATTTCTTCCACAACCCATCTAGGTCCAGCACACCATGATGTAGGTTATCCACCACATCCTATTTATCGATCGATATAGATAACAAACTCTAAAACTCACAACCCATTGCTGCACAGTGCTCTCCCATCCCATCCAATCCTCCCACCGTCCCACACCGACCACTGGTGGAGAAACCCTTTGTAGTCCCGGTTCGTAACCCCCCTTTAGTCCCGGTTTCCAAACCAGGAGTACCAATCCGGAACTAAAGATCGCTATCTTTAGTCCCGGGTGAAATAACCGGGAGTAAAGATCGATCTTTAGTCCCGGTTGGTAACACCAACCGGGACTAACGATGGCTCAGCCACGTGGCCGGCTGAGCCATCTTTAGTCCCGGTTGGTGTTACCAACCGGTACTAAAGATCGAGCTGACCTTTTTTTTTGTTTGCATGCCCCTGTTGCTGCATGGTTTATATATATATATATATATATATATATATATATATATATATATATATATATATAAACCATGCATATATATGTTTAAATACATATATATGCATACATATATATATATATGTATATATATATTATATTATATTATATGTATATACATGCATAATATATATGTATTTATACATATATATGTTATGCAAATGCATATGTATATAGATATATATATGAACAAAATATATTTACATTATAGAAAATGTGTACACATGCATATAGAAACATATGTAGTCATGTATTAATTACAATCCATTATATGTCCTAGCTAGCTACGATTTCGACGTAGTAGTACTCGCTGCTAGCTCAGAAGCTAAGGACCGGTGAATTGTGTTTCCGTCGTAGTAGAATTCACCCTTGGGATCAAGGATTTCTTCATTGATGAATCCCATGAGTTGTTCTTGAACCGCCGCGATAAATTCCTTGTGTGTGGTCAGGTTATCCCTCATGCGAATAAACTATATGAATGTATGAAATTGATTAGTAATTAAACAAGAAATCGCTACGTAATGAAATTTTGAATTTATTTGTACGTACATCGAGCTCTCTTGTGGTGATGATTTGGTCTGCAAGGCAGTGGCAATACTCGCACACGTAATAGCCACACAAGTTAGTTCCCTGCTTTTGCTTTGCGCACTACAAATAAATGACAAACAACGAGAGATCTAATTAATATACACTTGTATGTATTTGAATCGGAGAAATATAAATGTAGAGCCTGTGTACTCACAGGAAATTTGAACTTCCGCCTAAGTCTTTCTCTCCATTTGCCGCGGACCAAATGACGGAACCGATACCAAGCCCTACATGGAGTTTAAAGCTATGATTCGTAGTAGCAATTAATATAACAAGATTTTCTTAATTAACAAAGGAACTTATGACGGTACCTGTATATAAGTTCGAAAACCTTGTCAAACGTAGACTCTTTTTTATCCATTGAGTCATATACGTTGACGGTGCAGGCCTCCAGGTCGATGAGTAAAAGCACCCAGTGGAATCTGCAATGTGCGTGGGATGCATTACATATGAAACACTTAGCAAGTTCGTACGGAAATAAAATTTGGTATGTAGGAAGACAGTAAAATTAAACTAACTCTGTGTTGTATGGCAACAGTATGAACGTCTTGTAATGCTGCGCCTTCAGGAGATGGACGAGATTGTCCTCTGTTTCTTGTGGATATTGGTCGAGCATTGCGACGTTTACTTTCCGAGGGTCGATGAATCCAGTATCGAAAACCCTCCGCCGTCGGGCCCTTTGAATCTCCATTCTACAACGATAAAAGGGAGTATATTATTTTCTATGGTCTACTTATATACAAGGACCTAATTAATTAAAGGAGACGTATAGTAAGAAATCTAACTGAACGATATACTTACAAAATCCAGCAACTCATAATAGAGACGTCGAGGGCGTCCAGCTGGTATAGTTCGTAGATTCCCCTGAAATTGATCCAGAGAATGTCATCTCCTTGCAAGAAGTCCGTGTCCCTGATCCTCGCTCCGATCATCTCTCTACCGGTGGCGCTCATCTCCATGTACAGCTGATGGAACTTGTACATTTGTGTGGGTAGGGACTGCAGCAGCTCAGGCTTGACAAGCGGTTTACCGAGTTCGTACATGTATTTCACTTCCGCCTTTTCGATTGGTGCGACTCCTAGCAATTGATCCGTAGTTAGACCGGTGACAGTAATAAATTGTTCTATCGTCATTTCTTTACCGGTCACCAACGGCTCGATCTCCTGGTTTGGTTGCTCTCCAAGCTGAGGGACTGGTTTGGACTTTCCAGAAGATGCTTTCTTCAGCGTTCGCTCATAGTCCGATAGCTTGATGGCCTCCTTGACAGATGCAGACATACCCCTGAAGCAGTTCCTGACACTGGGGTCTATAGGAATCTTCTTTTCTGGACTTCGAGGCTTGAATTGTCTCTTGACTTCTGATGCAACGTAAGCGTCAAGCTCCTCTTGCGTGCAATCGTACCCCGGGTCCTTGTTCTTGGCGGCGTCAACTTTCGCCTTCTTCGTTGCCCTTGTGTGGGCAGGCGGTGGAGCTGGGGGGGCCCTTGACTTTGAAGGTGCCGGAAGAGGAGCTTGCGGGGGAATAGGTGTAGGAGCACGAGGAGGAGTCGGTGCAGGATCCTGAGGAGGAGTCGATGCTGGAGCCTGAGGTGGAGACGGTGCTGGCGGAGCATGAGGAGGAGACGGTGCAGGCTCCTGAGGAGGAGATGGCGGAGCCGGAGGAGATGGTGCACGAGACGCTGCTTGTAGCCCAGGGAGGATGATGTACCGCCTGCGCCATAGAATAATGGCATGGCATGTGTCTCGTAGATGCGTCTCACCGTCTCCTCCAGGGTAATCCAGCTCGAGGTCCTCGTACGCGCCTTCGACCAACTCAACTTCGACCTTCGAGTATCCTGCTGGAATCGGCCTGCAGTGGTAAGTACCTAAAGGGTCCGTTGGGATGGCCATGCCCGACGCCACCTTCATGTTGTGAGAGATTATTTCTTAGTAATCAACATATATAAGCAGCAACTAGCGGAATGGCTAAATCTTACCTTTATTGATAAGTTCTTGAAAGGAATATGCAGCTCACATGGTGTCCGCTGAGTGATGTCATCAACGGGACAGGTCGATTCGTCCTGTGTTTGCATGGCGTCCATGCTTTGTGATCCTACCTGCCCCGTTGAGGCGCAGCTGCTACGGTTTCCTGACGGGCTCACCATTGCAGGAGGAATAGTCGGCTGGGGATCATGGGACCGATGTGCGGCCATGCGTTCATCAACCTTCCTTGCCACCTCCTCTTGCATGTTGAGTTCGTAGCTCGATACCCGGAACTCTAGGTCTGCAATCTTCGCCTCGGTATCTCTCTTGCTCCTCATCCGACTCCTGTACGTGTGGATGTCGTCCTTGAAACCAATCTTCCAAGGAATCACCCCTTTCCCTCGAGTTCATCCTGGATGCTCTGGAGTCTGCAGGGCGAGTGTCAGCTCGTTCCTATCTCTGTCTGGTCGGAACGTGCCCTGAGAGGAGGCTTCCACTGCATCTGTTAGTCGTCGTGCAGCCTCTCGTATCTGATAGCCGAAGACCAGTGAGCCATCAGCTACCAGAACTTCGATCGTTCCGGCCAATTGGCTGTTGCCGGTTCGATACCCCTCTCAATCAAGCTAGCCTCCATCTGCTCCCACTTCGGCATCGCGACGCTATAGCCTCCTGACCCCAAGTGGTGATGGTACTTCTTCTTGGCGGCATTTTCTTTGTTTCTTTCCATCATCACCTGCCCTTGTTCACCTGTCTTATATGCAACGAACTCGTCCCAGTGATCCCTTAGCTTTGGGAATGTGTCGAAGTTCGGTGTCTGCCCCTTCAGTATATACTTCTGGTACAGATCTCCCTTGAAGCTCTGAAACTGTTCTGCCATTTTCTTCAGAGTCCACCTTTTCACTTTGTCCTCTGTACCCGCAGGAAGGGTGAATGTCTCGAGCATTGTGGTCCACAGCATCTCTTTCTCCGAATCTGGGACAAAGCTCTCATGATCTCCGCGTGCCCTTGTTCTTCGCCAGTACACCGTACTGACAGGCACGTTATCCCGCACAACCCAACCGCTGTGACGTACATAGTTCTTGGCGGCTTCGGCCGGGGCACTAGGACGTCCATCTTCTTCCACTTCCGTTATGATGTGCCGACCCTCAAGCTTCTTCGCTGCACCTCGTTGCCCGCGTGCCCTCTTCTGTCCAACGGAGGGTTGACTACCACTAGCCTCCTCCTCCTGGTTCCCCTCCACATCCCTTTCCACGTGCCCCTGCTGGTTCCCCTCCTCATCCCTCTCCACGTTCCCTTCCTCGTTCAAGTACTGGTTTGGATCCTCGTTCCCCTCTTCTTCATTCCAGTACTGGCTGCTTCCCTCCGCGATTGTATCGTACAATATCTGTTCCTCATCGCGGTCAGCCATCTGTTGATACAAGAAACATCTGCTAAGTCACGAGACATTTATGTTTTAACAATCTAAGTCATGTATGCTAAGTGTAAATGTCGTACATTAGAACCCTACACAACCTTACGTGCTAAGTCTAATTACAAATCGTGATATAGGCTAAGTCTAGGTGACGTATATTATACAACCCTAGCTAGTAAATAATTATATACTAAGTCTAATTACAAATAAAATAATCTTATATTAAAACTCAAATAATATTACATGCTAAGACTAAAATAGTCATGTATATGCTAAGTGTTTCGTGCGTATATGCTAAGTCTAATTAAGACTACAATAGTCAATTGCTACTTGTTGCACCAATTCCGTAGTCAATAATTACATACCAAGTCTAATTACAAATAAAGTAATATTATATTAAAACTCAAATAATATTACATGCTAAGACTAAAATAGTAATGTATGCTAAGTGTTTCGTGCGTATATGCTAAGTCTAATTAAGACTACAATAGTCAATTGCTAGGAGTCGCACCAATTCCGTAGTCAATAATGTCATACTAAGTCTAATTTGCAATAAAATAATCTTATATTAAAACTCAAATAATATTAGAACACTACACAATCTTATATGATAAGTCTAATTACAGGTCTAATAATCTTAATTAATTGCATTACAAATATAACAATCATTTATATTATTACGTCACTTGCCTGCTCCAATTCCTTCTAGGGCTAGCTCTTCCACACAGGCTTGACGGACGACTCCGACAACACGTCTTTTCTGCAAGATACAAAAAAATGTATATATATATATATATATATATATATATATATATTGCATTTCACGTTAACGTTCGTCCTTGTTCGTTCGCTCGTTCACGTTCTCGCGGCAACGTACGTTGACGTGTTCGTTCTCGCTCTCGTTCGTTTGATCGTTCTCGTTCTCGTTCACGTTGTCACGGCAACGTACGTTGACGTGTTCGTTCTCGCTCTCGTTCGTTCGATCGTTCTCGTTCTCGTTCGTTAACGGCGGTGTGGCGGCATCGGGGCGGCGGTTGGCGCGGCGGCATGGCGACGGCGGCGGCGGCGTGGCGTTGCGGGGCCGTGGCGGCGACGGCGTGGCGTGGCGGCGGCGGCGTGGCGTGGCGGCGGCGGCATTGCACGCGCGGCGGCGAAGGCGGCGGCGGCGTGGCGACGGCGGCGGCGGCGTGGCGTTGGCATGCGGCGGCGGCGTTGCGCGGCGTCGAAGGCGGCGGCGTGGCGCGTCATCGTCGTGGCGCGTCGTCGTTGTGGCGCGGCGTCTCGTGGCGGGCGGCGCGACGGAGAGAGATCGAGATCAGAGAGATCGAGATGCATGAAGGGAGATCTGGCGGCGGCGGCTCTCACCCCAGAGATGCGGTGGCAGCGGAGGAGGCGGAGGCGGCGGCGGCGAGGACGACGAGCTCGAGACGACGGCGAGATACGGCGGCATCGGCGCGGGGATTTGCCCTAGGCAGTGGCGGCGAAGGAGAGAAGCCGAGAGAGATCGATCGGCCGAAAACGTTTAAGTGTTGGTGAAGAAGACGAGGGCGCACCGGGAATATATATACCCCTGGATCTTTACTCCCGGTTGTTCTCAACAACCGGGACTAAAGACTTTAGTCCCGGTTGTTGAGAACAACCGGGAGTAAAGAAAAGATATTTACTCCCGGTTGTTGAGAACAACCGGGACTAAAGATATCGATATCTTGATATCTTTAGTCCCAGTTGTTCTCAACAACCGGGAGTAAATATCTTTTCCCGTTATTTCGAAATTCTTTTTAAACCCGGTTAGGGTTAAGAACCGGGACTAAAGATTATAGCACTGCATATGATTTTCGCTTACATATGTGTTTATAAAATAGAAGTTAATGCATTAACATTATTTAAAGTACAAAGATTAATGACAATTACTTCGAAAAATTATTTTTGTCTGTAATAAATTAAGTGGATAAATCGTAATAAGCAAATATAATTAATAAAAATTCCAATAATCATATATACTTAGCATATATATGAATGATATTTTTATATTGGTAAAAACTCTAATTAAGATATGTATGTACATACTGCATGATTTAAAATTAATAAAAATTGTAATCATCATATGTACTTAGCGTAGGAATTATATTAAATTAAATGCTAAAAACTCTAATTAACATATGTAAATGCCACATGCATGATTTAAACCTTTTAAAAATTCGAATAGTCATATATAAGTAGCATATGAAAGATAGTAAATTAAATTGTGAAAAACTCTAATATATGAATGATAGTTTTAAAAATATATTAAATTTAATACTTTTAAAAATTCTCCAGTCAATTATAATTAGCATATGAATGATAGTAAAGTAAATGTTAAAAACTCTAATTAACATATGAAATTGCCACTTGCGTGATTTAAAACTTTTAAAAATCCTCTAGTCAATTATAATTAGCATATGAATGCTAGTAAATTAAATGTTAAAAACTCTAATTAACATACATATGAAATTGCCACCTGTGTAATTTAAAACTTTTAAAAATTGTAAGTATCACATATAACTAGCATATACATGATTTAAACTTGTTGAAACCTCTAATAATCGTGCGTAATTAACATATGCCATACATCAATTGATTTATATGGATAATCAATACATCCAAAATAGTTTACATCGTGTACACAATAATTACGGCACGTACTTTCTCCTCACTATTGTTCCCTCCTTGTGATCGCTGCGTGAGTAAGGGGTGTCTTCATTTGATAGGAGGATGCTAGGGTCAATCGTCACCGTGAAAGGGGGTTGCCCATCCAACTGATCGTAATCCTCGTCAGTCTTGTCCTCAACTCCGACGATTTTTCTTTTGCCTGGGAGAACCACTTGACGCTTAGTCTCATCAGGCCCTCTGCCCTTCTTTCCTTTGCTAGACATGTCCTTCACGAAAAAGACTTGCGTTACATCATTGGCAAGGACAAAAGGTTCATCCGAGTATCCAACCTTGTTAAGGTCAACAGTTGTCATCCCACTGTCATCAATCATTACGCCTCCACCAGTCAACCTAACCCATTGGCACCGGAACAGAGGAACCATGAGAGGACCATAGTCAAGTTCCCATATGTCCTCGATGGCACCGTAATACGTGGCAGTTGTTCCATCGTGTCCCATGGCATCGACAAGAACAGCGCTGTTTTGGTTCGTGCTCTTCATGTCTTGGGCTCTCGTGTAGAATGTGTACCCATTGATCTCATATCCCTGGAATGTCGCGATCGACCCAGACGGTCCCCTCGCCAGGAAGGCAAGTTGTTGGTTGATCGACTCGTTACCCATGAGATGTTGTCGTAGCCACGTGGGGAAAGTATCAATGTGATGCCGTGTAATCCATGCATCGGACTTACCGATGTTCCTGGCGCGAACTAGAGCCAAGTGCTCCTCGATGTAAGGAGCTACCAATGAAGAGTGTTGCAGAACAGTGAAATGGGCTTTACGGAATAAATTGTTGTCTACCGTCGTTATTGCTTTCCTTCCGAGAGTTCCCTTTCCCCGTAGTCTCCCTTCATGGCGTGATTCAGGTACCCCGATTGGGCGAAGGTCTTCGATAAATTCTACGCAAAATTCGATGACCTCCTCTGTTCCATAACCCTTGGCGATGCTTGCCTCTGGACGAGCACGGTTACGAACATACTTCTTCAGAACGCCCATGTACCTCTCGAAAAGAAACATGTTGTGTAGGTACATAGGCCCGAGAATACGGATCTCTTTCACAAGGTGACAAAGCAAATGCGTCATTATATTGAAAAATGAAGGTGGAAATATCAACTCAAAACTGACAAGACATTGCACCACTTCATTCTGAAGGGCTTCTAATCTATCCGGATCGATGACCTTCTGCGAAATTGCGTTCATGAATGCACATATCTTTGTTATTGTTGCCCGGACATTGTCTGGAAGGATACCCCTTATTACAACTGGTAGCAGTTGTGTCATCAACACGTGACAGTCATGAGACTTTAGGTTTGTGAACTTCTTCTCCTTCGTGCTTATTATTCGCTTGATATTCGTGGAGTATCCAGACGGTACCTTTATGCTCTCCAAGCATTCAAACATACTTTCCTTCTCTGCCTTGCTAAGAGTGTAGCTGGCTGGACTCAAGTAATGGCTTCCTTTCTCCTCTGGTTCCGGGTGAAGGTCGCCGCGTTGTTCCATATGCTTCAGATCATTACGTGCTTCCAGTGTATCTTTCGACTTTCCGTATACACCTAGGAAGCCAAGAAGGTTTACGCAAAGGTTCTTAGTGAGGTGCATCACGTCGATTGCGTGGCGTACGTCCAAGAATTCCCAATATGGTAACTCCCAAAATATAGAGTTCTTTTTCCACATCGCCGCGTGACCATCTTCGCTCTCTATATGCTGGCTTCCAGGCCCCTTTCCGAACACTACTTTAAGATCTTTAACCATATCAAACACTGTTTTCCCGCTGCGATGTTTAGGCTTCGTATGGTGGTCGGCCTTATGTTCGAAGTGCTTGCCTTTCTTCCGTACCGGGTGGTTTGCTGCAAGGAATCGACGATGACCCATGTATACAACCTTCCTACAGTGCTTAAGATACGTACTTTCTGTTTCATCCATACAGTGAGTGCAAGCCTTGTACCCCTTGTTGGACTGTCCGAATAGGTTGCTAAGTGCAGGCCAATCGTTGATGGTTACGAACAGCAGCGCTCGTAGGTTAAACTCCTCCTGTTTGTCCTCGTCCCACACGGGGACACCTTCCTTCTTCCACAACTGTTTAAGATCTTCGACCAGTGGTCTTAGGTACACGTCGATGTCGTTACCAGGTTGCTTGGGGCCTTGAATAATAATGGGCATCATTATGTACTTCCTCTTCATGCATAGCCAGGGGGGGAGGTTGTAGATACACATCGTAACGGGCCAAGTGCTATGGCCGCTGCTCATCTCTCCAAAAGGATTCATGCCATCCGTACTCAAACCAAACCGTATGTTTCGTGCGTCCTTTCCAAATTCTTTAAATTTTCAGTCGATGTTTCGCCACTGCGAACCATCGGCGGGGTGTCTCAGCATCCCGTCCTGTTGACGCTCTTCAGCGTGCCATCGCAACATTCTAGCATTCCCCTTGTTCCTGAACAAACGCCTTAGCCGTGGTATTATAGGGAAATACCACATCACCTTAGCAGGAATTCTCTTCTTTGTTAGCTGCCCGTCAACTTCTCCTGGATCGTCCCGTCTAATCTTGTATCGTAGTGCTTTGCAAACAGGGCATGCTTCTAGGTTCTCATACTCCTCACCGCGATATAGGATACAATCGTTCGGACATGCGTGAATCTTATGAACTTCCAGTCCTAACGGGCAGACTATCTTCTTAGCCTCGTACGTTGTCTCGGGCAATTTGTTTCCCCCCGGAAGAATGTTCTTGACGAGTTTCAATAAATCGCCAAATGCCTTGTCACTAACCCCATTTTTTGCCTTCCAATTTATGGGCCTCCTTTTCACTTTCGCAGTCTTCCCTGGCGTCCTGCAACATCTGACCAAGATCATCCGCAACGTCGTTACCATCAGCAGCTATTTCCTTCAAATCCAACATACTGAGCAAAGTCCGAAATATTGTCGTCTTCCACTTCATCTTCTTCCAGTTCAACACCTTACTCTCCGTGGGATGTCCAACAATTATAGCTTGGCATGAACCCCGACTCAAACAAGTGGAAATGAATAGTCCTGGATGCAGAATACTCCTTCTGATTCTTACACTTATTGCATGGACAACAAATAAAACCCCTTTGCCTGTTAGCTTCGGCCACTCTCAAAAAATAGTGCACGCCGTCAATAAACTCTTTGGACCGCCGGTCAGCGTACATCCATTGCCGATCCATCTACATGAGTCAAAAAAACCGCACACAAATAATTATTCTTACAATAATGACAGTCATACAATAATTATAAGATATCTTTATTCATACAAAAATCATAAAATATTACACCAAATAATTCTTAAAAACTATTTGTAAAGTTTTAAACTAATTTTAATGTGTTTTACTTCTTTTAATTTTCATTTTAGTTTGTTTTCTATTATTTAAGATTAACTTTCACTAGAGTTTTCCTTCTCAACTATTTTATAAAACCTTGTTTAGCAAATGAACTAAATTTCTATATATTCTTTCTTCCCCACACACATTTTCTCTCTCATCAACTTACAACTAAATTTTGGAGACAAAAAAAGTGTGCAAAACATAGGTGCAAATGTAGTATGACAAAAAAAACATTGGAGGATGAAGTTGCAAACCTTTTAGGCACCTCCGATTTGTATGTAATCACCAAAATAAATTCAATAGAAATTTTGGCATGACCTCCCCTTTTTTTTGAAGAAATTTTGAAGCTTGCTCGGGCAGCTGGAGGAGGAAGAAGACATATATATAGGGGTGGGACTTTAGTCCCGGTTGGTAGCACCAACCGGGGCTAAAGATCACCGGGATCATTAGTCCCGGTTGGTATTACCAACCGGGACTAAAGTTAAGATCTTTAGTCCCGGGGCTAAAGATCACCGGGATCTTTAGTCCCGGTTGGTATTACCAACCGGGACTAAAGTTACCGGTTGGTGTTACCAACCGGGACTAAAGATCCCGGGGGGGCCTGACAGGTCCTGACAGCATTCGAATCGGGACTAAAGATCAAATATGCCCGTTACCCTTTTGGACTAAAGATCATCTTTAGCCCCGGTTTTTATTGCATCCGGGACTATTGTGGAAATCGGCCGACCGACGAAAGATGGTTTCTCCACCAGTGGACGCAGGGCACTGCCACCCGCGATCTCCATGCCAACGCATTCCTATATCAATGTGATGTGTTGGTACTGTTTTATTAGTATTTGTGAAATTTAAGTGAAAGGTCACGTAGCTTAGTGCTTGCAATTATAGTACCCCGAAATCCTGAGTTCAAATCTCAATAGAAGCGAATTTTGGATTTAATTTGGTTGTTTGAGGGGCTAAGTTTCCAATTTAAAAGACTGCATATATCCGGTTAGAAATAGAGAGGCCAGATAAAATATACCCTTCTCTAAAAAAAATATATGTAGAATTTATATCTTATCTGTCATGTGAATGTGATGTATTGTGATGTTGGTGTTTAATGGGTTGATTAATTGTTTATGTACAAATGACATGTTAATAACATCGTTAACATGATATTGTGATGTGATGTATGCTATCATGTGCATTCGGATATTTGTACGTATTGTTGCCCATTGTATTGAGGAATAAATGTTGTACCGATTGTATATATACGTCACATCTGATACAATTCACTCCGCATCTGCATGAAATCCACACCTATTTTGTATCCACTTAAAAGTATGCTATAGGATATGCTAATACTACTACCAGTGAATCTGATCTGTTTTCACCCATAATAAATAGTGATCAAATAAACATCTCATCATTTAACCATTCAGCTACTGAGGGAAATAAATAGGCCCTAAATTAAAAGGGTTAATTGGATTCCTGCCATTCTAATTTTCATGGTTTTAAAAAATGAAATTAATATTTATCTATTTAGAACCATATCATTACAAACCCCTTGAGTGTATTCTACAAACTTTTTGGATCAAAATGCCCTAGTCTTCTTCAGTTGGCATCCATCTCCTTTTGTTCCCCCCTAATTCGTACATACCAATTGAGAAAAAACAAAAAAAAAACTCTGAAATTTTTGCTCAATCCAACGAGTAATCATCGAATAGAATGTGCACCAACATGACACTGATCTAGATCTCAGGCTGATTCGATCAAAACGAGGAGAAACCAATTCGGAGATGGAAAATATCGCTGCCAAATTGTAACTGATTGGAAACCCTACCCGCAACCGCCCGTATTCATTGCATCATCCTTGCCACTGTCGTGTTGGAGGCTCGGAGCCTAGGACCTGATGTAGCCTGATTTCCTTGCACCCGCGAGACCCTGTCGCCACAGCATACCGCTCCTGGTCCCATTCCTGACCCTGCCGCAGCCAACGGATCTGTCACTCGCACAACTTGCCGCAGTCGGATCCACTACCCGTGCCAGCCACCGAAGCTTGCCACTACGACATAGTTCTTCACCCGTCCTCCTCCTATCCTCGATTTGTCCCCATCCTCCCGGTGTGTGACTCTAGCTACGTCGCCACCAGCTTGTCGATCCACGCCATTGCGGCACAGGAAAGCTTGAGCTCGACCACCTCGCTGGAAACATCCCGCACAGCCTATAGCCTCCCTGGCACTACTTCCGCACACATCGGTCATGGCAGGTGCGTGGCGATGTGCGGCGATGCATCGAGTGGCACATGCTGTCCTAGCTTGGAGAGAAGGGTGGCGGTGGAGGAATGGAGGAGAGAGGCTGAGCTACAGCCTGTAGATAATTAGGAAGCGAGAGGATATGAAGGTTAGAGAGGATGGGCTGGAGAATAGAGGAGGAAGATGAGAGCATTTTAGCCTAAAAGATTTGTACTGAAGGGGCATGTAGCATATCGAATAACTTTTAAATAGACGAATAGTAATAGTATTTTTTAAAACCATAAAAATTGCGGTGGCACGGATCCATTTAACCCATATTAAAATGTTTGTGGTCACACCAACCACATCGTCCTTTTAACCCTGATTTACTAATCTATGAATAAAGATATACAGTATACTATATGTAGTTTGACTGCATAACTATGTACCGGTGCATTAATTTGGATAGACAATATATACATACACGTGTTTACTATTTATTTCTAGTGCATATTTTTACAACCATATGTGTTGATATGTTTTTTACAATCACGTGTTTAATGGCACCAAAGCTATGGGTATTTGCGACGAGACACCTGGATTATATTATTTCGTTAGCTAGCCATGAATTCCATGAGGTACGGAATGATACATGCGCTATTAGCCTAGAACTAAATATTTTTATCAACAATATATACAAGAACAATTGCAACGCTGTCATCATCGTGTCATTAGCAGAATAGTGTGAATAGAACAATCGACGATAGTGACCAAAGAAAAGATTTAAAAAAAACCTCTACTGGTCTTAAAAATGTACCAACAATCTATGTGATAGGTATTTATTTGAAGCTACCAAATAAAATAAAACAAATACAATCACCTGGTTGTCTGCCACCGATTTGGATGCACTGGTGGAGAGTTGCTTTTTAGTCCCGGTTTGTAACTCCGGGACTACCAATCCGGGACTAAAGATAGAAGATCGCTATCTTTAGTCCCGGGTAAAATAACCGGGAGTAAAGATTGATCTTTAGTCCCGGTTGGTATCGATAAGGCAGTCCTAGGGCAGTTCCTATTTTCTTTTTATTTTCTCTCAAATCAAGTTGGAT
The DNA here is from genome assembly GCF_034140825.1 of Oryza sativa Japonica Group. NCBI lineage: Eukaryota > Viridiplantae > Streptophyta > Magnoliopsida > Poales > Poaceae > Oryza > Oryza sativa. The sequence continues at coordinate 10,722,619 of NC_089041.1, forward strand.
GTATATACCCAAATCACACAACAAATCCCCAAATTCCCAAATCTGATTGCCATGCATATACCCAAATCCCCAAATCAATGTAACATCCCAAATACAAATCCTAAATCCTACAAAACATCACAAATCTTAAACAAATTGCACACAAATGAAATGCATCACAGATCGATTATACATCTTAGATTTATGCAATGAATCACAAATTGTAATAGAAGAAATTATACATCTCTTAAATCACAAATAAAAAAAAGGGGGAGAACCGGCTGCATGCCACGGCCGCCGCCCGCCACCGCGCTGGTCACGGCCCCGCCGCCGCCGGCCCTCAGATGTGAGGAGTAGAGGGGAGGAGGAGGAAGGGGAGGAGGGAGAGGAGGAGGAAGGGGAGGAGAGGAGAGGAAGGAGCTAGATCTGATCTGAGAGATAGGAGGAGAATATGAGGAGGAAGCTGGTCTGGGACTTAACCGATTAGATGTGGGAGAGAAATATTTACTCCCGGTTGGAGTTTTAAACCGAGACTAAAGATAGATCTTTAGTCTACCAATCGGGAGTAAAGATCAGACTAAAGTGGTCCTCGGCCTCCTGACATGCCTCTGACAGGCCACGAACCGGGACTAAAGAAAATTTTTATAACCGGGACTAAAAACAATTTTTAGTCCCGGTTCTTTTTGGATCCTTGACTATTGTGGAATTTGTCAGACCGACCAGAATGATGCATGCTCCCATCGACGGTGGTGATGTTGTTGTTCCGGTTGGAGGGGCGCGGTTCCGGATGTCTGTGAACAGAGGCGCGACCCACGGGATCGGAAGCGATGATGCGGGAGGGGGGCTGGTGGTTCGGTGCGAGTTGCTCTGAGGCGACCAGAGTGAGGCGGCGGCGACGACTGGTTGAGTACTGAGCAAGGACGTCTTTGACTGGGGATCGGCAGTGCCTGCACTGATACTTGGAACGACGATGATTCAGAACGCTTGAGGCGAGGCCACACGGCTAGTGTTAGGGAGGGTCAGATGGGGCGTGTGAATGCAGGGAGGGGGAGGGCGCGATTGTGCAGGAAGGAGAAGGGAGGTGGGGTGAGTCTGGTGCGTTGGATCGGAGTGGGATGATCCTAACCATTCCATGCTTAATGAGGTATATGTAAAGCATTGGCACTTAATGTAGTTATTGTCTAAAAATATATGTCATTATATTTTTCCCATGTTAAATTAAACAATCTGGTAAGCAGATCAGACCTTTAAAACGTAATCAAGGTTAGCAGTCACCTGATATAAAATAAAAATGAGCAAAACCTTGCTATGTCATTGTTACAGTTAGAAATCCTTCATTGATCTGGCAGCGGAGGATCACACGTATATGTCACTATATTTATCTATACACCTATCGGAATCATCTATCAACAGTAGACACCAGACCAATTGCAACGCTGTGATCATCATCGTGTCATTAGCAGAAAAGTGTCAACAGAGCAATCCACAATAGTCACCAAAGAAAAGATTAAAAAAAACCTCTCTGATTGGTCTAAAAAATGTACCAACAGTCTATGTGATGAGTGTTTTGAAGCTACCAAATAGAAAAAAAAACCAATCCAATCACATCACATGGTTGTCTACTGCGACCCGAACGGGGATGCTGCTCCTGTAGACGGTGGTGATGTTGCTGTTCTGGTAAGAGGGGTGCGGTCCGCGATGGCCGTGAACAGAGACGTGATCCGTGGGATTGGAAGCGACGATGGGGGAGGGTGCTACGAGTGACAGTGGTCCGGTGTAAGATGCTCTGAGGCGACCAGGGTGAGGAGGCAGGGTGTCGTGCCGTCAGTCTAGCGAGGGCAGACCGATGGTGGGCGAGGTGGCAGCGGAGACTGGTCGAGGACAGGGCGAGAACAGCTTTAACTGGGGATCGGCATCGCCTGCACTGACGCTTGCAACAACGACAATTCACGACGCTTTGAGGCGAGGCTGCGGGGTTAGGGTTAGGGAGGGCCAGATGAGGCGCGTGGATGTGGGGAGGGTGAGGGTGCAACTGTGCAGGATGGAGAAGGGAGGTAGGCTGAATCCGGAGCGGGATGATCAGGACCGTTTTATGAGGAATGAGCTATGTAAACATTAGCACTGAATGTAGTTATTGTGTAAATTATCTATCATGATATTCTCCCATGTTAAACTAAACAATCTGGTAGGCAAGATGAGACCTTTAAGACGTAACCAAAGTTAGCAGTCACCTGATAGAAAATAAAACTGAGCATAATCTGGCATAATTATTATTCTAAGCATATCTATGCTATATCATACATTCATATTTTAAATTACATTAATGTAATGCTAATTTCACCTTTATTGGAACAAAACATAAAATAAACTAATTGTCAAAGTATGATATTGAAAACCATGTAAAAAATATAAGTCTTAAAATTTAAAATTTAAGACATAAGGAGTAAATTGCATGGCTCGTGCACACGAATATTAGGGAGGCACTATTAGGGCAGTAGCAGTACAAGCACCTCATCTGAGTTACCTTGTACACCACGTAGGACAAATGCACATCAAATCCACTACTCCCACAGTGCAAAATACTTTCGCGGGAACCCCAACCCAACCACCCTGAACTTTCACTGGCCTTCTCTCTCCCACTTTCCCCTTTCTCCCGATTATCCCCTTTCCTGGCCACAGAAAGAGAATAGGCGGCCCAATCCAATCGACGACGACAAGGTCAATCGGCGGCCATCAATCGGCAGAGCCAACAGGGGGACACAGTGGTGGTCGAGGAGGCGGTGGACCCACCGACCGAGCTCCTTGGCACGCGAGCGGGGGACGACGACGACGAGGGACGACAGCGACGGTGATACGCGCGAGTGGGCGACGACTTGACGATGGCGGCATGGATCTGGAGGGTGACGAGCTGACGACTCGACGAGGGGAGCGCAAATCCGGAGGGCGACGAGCCGATGATGGCGGCGCCGATCTGGAGGGCGACGACGACGATTCGACGACGGTGGCGGCACGGCAGCGACCCCGGCTCTCCTCTCCCACTCCCATAGTAGCGGTGGCATCCTTGGGGCCGAGCGGCGCTGGCATCCTCGAGGCCTCGCGAAGAAGTGCCGGCGAGAGGACGTGGGCGGCGGCGCTGATCAGGAGCCGCTCGTGGTCGTCGTCCTCCTCGCTTCGTCTCCAATTCCCGCCGGCGACGAGGTTTTGGAGGGCGGCGGCACGAAGCGGAGCGCGTGGATGACGACGAGGTCGGCGACGCAGAGCGGAAGGGTGCGAGGGAACCGCGAGTCGGAGGCACACCCTCCACAGCGCAGGCTCCAGCCGTTCTCTCCGCCTCGCATGGTCTCGCGCGGGCGAGCGGCTCTTGAAGGACGTGGAAGGACGCGGTCGTGCTCGCCACGTCCGCAATTTTCCTAGCTAGCACAAGTTTTTAATTGTCGAAACAATATTTTGGCAGTATAAATGGGGTAGCGCACGAGACTTATAAGTGGATGGATGCGGAGACAAAAGATTTGAACAGGTTCAGGCCCTCTCAATGAGATGCAATATTCTACTTCTGATTGGGGATTTGAATACGCCAGGTGTTGTATTAATCTGATGATCTAGTTGTGAATCTCTTGCCCTATAGGGCCTCCTGCCGGCCTTATATAGGATGGGGGCAGAATTACAAGATAGAAACATTAACCAATACGGTATCGGTTTCCTAAATCTACTTTACAATATTATCAATCTAGAACTTTATGTCGTTCTGTAATATACAATGAAACATTATACCCAAGTCATGATGTGTACATATTTCATAGATACTTCCTCCGTTTCATACTATAAGACTTTCTAGTATTACTCACATTCATATATATGTTAACGAATCTAGACATATATGTGTAACTAGATTCACTAACATCTATATGAATGTGGACAATCCTAGAAAGTCTTATAACCTAAAACGGAGTTAATATAAGTTATCCTCTATAACTAGTCGGATAACCATATCATGTGGGTATCGGGTACCCATAATCCTCACTGTAACGCTCGATGGAGCACTGTGAAAGGCCTTACCCAGCAAGAACCAATGACACATGAGGTTCTTTTTTTTTCTTTTGTACTCTTCTCAATTGTTTATTACGACTGTTGTGACTGTGCTTTACACCCCGAGTAGTACGTGCCTTACTCGTGCATCACATACTCCCTCCGTCCCAAAAAAAGGTAAACCCTGAGTTTTCGTGTCCAACTTTTTGACTGTCCGTCTTATATGAAATTTTTTTATAATTTGCATTTTTATTGTTGTTAGATGATAAAACATGATTAATATTTTATGCGTGACTTGTCTTTTTAATTTTTTTTATAATTTTTTTAAATAAGACGGACGGTCAAATATTGGACACGAAAGCCAGAGTGTCTTTTTTTTTTTTTACGGAAGGAGTATACTGCACTATTGCATCCATCACTCCTATCAATAATTTACTATGGGTCCCGAGTATTAGCAACGAGACACACACAAGTTGTACTGTGTAACCTGCTACACTGCCCACTAGTGACGCTGTGACTTGTCCATTAGCCTGCCACCTCAGATCCATGGCCTTCTTGTCGGTCTCGGTGTTTTTTTTTTTTACTTTTTACACATATAAATTTAATGGCGGTTTGGTTGTCGTCACTTGCCAGGGCCACACCATGTAATCTATAAAAACGTATCCAAAGCTAAGCCCAACGAATGAAGAGAAAAAATAATAATGGCAGCTCCCACCTCCATGGCGAACGCGGATGGCGAGAGCACGCGCACCGGCTACTGCGCCGCGACCAAGTCGTTCCGCAGCCTCCGGCCGCCGGTGCCGCTGCCTCCGCCGGACGTCCCGCTCTCCTTCCCGGAGTTCGCGTTCTCGCTGCTGCCGCGGTCGTCGTCGTCGTCGTCGTCGTCTCTTCTCCCGGCGAACCCGGCGCTCGTCGACGCGGCCACTGGCGAGGCCGTCTCGTTCCAGGCGTTCCTGTCGCGGGTGCGCGCGCTCGCCGGAGCCCTCCGCTCGCGCGTCGGGCTGCGCGGCGGCGACGTCGCGTTCGTGCTCGCGCCCGCAGGGCTCGACGTGCCCGTGCTGTACTTCGCGCTCCTCTCCATCGGCGCCGTCGTGTCCCCCGCCAACCCGGCCCTCACCCCCGCCGAGGTTTCCCGCCTCGTCTCCCTCTCCGGCGCATCCGTCGCCTTCGCCGTCTCGTCCACAGCCACCAAGCTCCCCGCTGGCCTCACCACCGTCGTCCTCCTCGACTCGCCACACTTCCGCTCCCTCTTGATGGATTGCGGCCAAGCCCAAGGACAGGAGCCGCTGCCGGTGGTGGTGGTGCGGCAGTCGGAGACGGCGGCGATCCAGTACTCCTCGGGGACGACGGGGCGGGTGAAGGCGGCGGCGCTGCCTCACCGGAGCTTCATCGCCATGGTGGCAGGGTTCCACGCGCTGCGGGCCAAGGCTCGGGAGGTCAGGACGCTGCTCGGTGCCCCGATGTTCCACTCCATGGGGTTCTTGTTCGTGCTGCAGGGCGTCGCGCTGGGGGCGACGACGGTGGTGGTGACGGACGCGGTGGCGCGGGCCGGGATACGGGGGCTCGTGGAGGCGGCGGAGCGTTGGGCGGTCATGGACATGACGGCCTCGCCGCCGGTGGTGCTGGGGATGACCAAGCAGAGGTGCCGGCTGCCGGCGCTGGAGCGGATAACCTGCGGCGGCGCCCCGCTGCCGGCGCCGGCGATCGAACGGTTCCGCCGGCGATTCCCCCACGTCGATTTGTGCATGGTGAGTCACCGTCACGTACAGTCTGAAAACTTCTTTTCTGGTAAGCTGCCTGTTTCTACCTTCTTTTCTTGCTGCTGAAACTACGCTACCACCGAAACACCAAACACTAATGCAAACATGTAGGAGTAGTAATATTACGGCAAAAGTTGATGTATTTCAGTTAAATTAAATTTTTACTGTTAATTGGATAAAAAAATACTCGAAATTTATACTACCTTCATATTTTAATGTATACTTTTTTTTTAACATTTGACCATTCGTCTTTATCAAAAAATTTATGTAATTATCATTTATTTTACTGTGACTTGATTCATCATCAAATATCCTTTAAACATGACATAAATATTTTTATATTTGCACAAACATTTTGAATAAAATGAATGGTTAAACGTCAGTTGAAAAGTCAACGGCGTCATAAATTAAAATACGAAAGGAGTATGTCACCATGCTGACACGTTTTCAGCCCTTCTCCCCGCTCCCCTGTTTTTTATCTACTGGTCCAACCAGCACGTTGATGTAAATAATTAGGCGCGACAAGTTGTTTGTACGCTTGTAGAGCATCAGCGCGTTACATATTCTGTATATAATACCAGGTGAAACGCCGCACGTTGCTGTGAAAATTTACTATAATAATCATGAGTAAAAATAATATGTAAGATAATTTAAACAACATGAGCTTACATAAAACTAAGTTTACATAAGTTGATGTGATTAAATCTAAATAGTATGTAGAATGATTATTTAAATGTAAAAGTAAGATGACGTGGCTTTATGAAAGAATAAAAGATAAAAGATAATTTAGACCATATAATCTAAGGGCTAAAAAATTTGACATGATATGACTTAATAAGAGAAGAAAAAGAGAGATAATTTGATTCATAGATTGATCATCTAAGGACAAAAAAAAAATAGATGTGATATGACTTAACGAGAGAAAAGAAGAATAACATGAACTAAGTGAGGATGAACTATGTAGGATATTATAGAAAAAGATGAAGAGATATATTGAAATATTATGTGAATTATGTGGGGTGATTTAACATGCTTACATTTTAAATCTCTAAAAATTAATAAATTATTAAATTATAGATAATATAGTACGCTTGGATGATACTTAAATGTAATAATTGTTAGTGGATAATGATGTGACATCTTTGTATGCTAAGTTTTTAGAGAGAATAAGTAAACAACATGGTTATATCATATATGATTGAGGCAATTTAGTTGATACTAAATGGGAACATATCTTATGCACCTAAGTTTTTCGTACACACTCCATACACACAAAATAACAAATATCGCGAAAAATTCTTGAAAAAAATAATCGGAATTGAGTTCCTTATTAAATATATGACGTTGATCTTTTGATAATCTGAAGATCGGACTTGAGTCCCTCGTAAAAGGATTTAAATTGCAATAGTAGTTTTTTTATTCTAAACATGTGAAGTGTGATCTGTGTAAAATAATTAAGAGCCAATTAAAGATCGATGAGGTGTTAGAAAATCTTCCCTCTGATCTCAAGACGGACCAATAACCGATATTTAAAGGCCAGGGAGATTACAAAGCGAGCCGCTCTGAAGTCGCTTTTCTTGTTTGTCTGAAGTCGCTTTTATTTTTTGTCAATTCACGATGTCTTTGTACTTTGTAGTTCGTACTCACCTATTAAATCTGTACGACATGTAGCTTTAACAAAAGACAAAAACTACAAATGAGTAGTATGACCCTAAGTCTATATTTGATACTAGTTTGACCAGCATGCATCTGCACGTGAGATATATTTTAAATAGAACCCGGATTTTAAAATTATTAAATCATGGTAATATTATAATTCAGATTAATAACTCAGTATTTATTATTTTTGAATTTTTAGTTATCAGATTATAAAAAATTGATACTCCAGACCAAGCACAACTCAATGTTTATTAATTGATTATAGAAAAAACAGTATACTAAGCTCAACATAATCATGGAGATTACATTTCCACAAACCGTACAACATGGTATTTATTAACTTTTGAATTTATAAATTGTTAAATTTCAAAATCTATAATTCAGACTCCGTATGTACTTAAGTACAACTTAATATTCACAATTCCTTTGGAGGATCCAGTTCACACAACAAAGGGGGTGGTTGTGATGCTGCTACGTATATGCATCTCAACCGGCATGACTGACTAATACCGGGGAAGTATCCGGTGCAACCACCTAATTCGGTGCAATAATGCAACTTTCATCCTACACCGTTCGATCGAGAAATGGACGTCCAAGATTCGTCCACGTCACCATGAGTTAAAATTTAACTCTCGGTAAATTTTAACTCACGAGTGAATCTGCGAGTTAAATTTTAACTCAGGGTGACGTGGATGAATCTCGGACGTCCATTTCTTGATCCAACCGTGTAGCATAAGAGTTGTATTATTGCACCGAATTAGGTGATTGCACCCGATACTTCCCCGACTAATACCATCCCATTATATTATTCGTAACCCACTATAATATTATGAATCTAGATAGACACATGTCTAGATTCGTAATACTAGTATGTGCCATATCCCATACTAGCTAGGTTTTTTTTAAGGGACGGAGGGAGTAACACCCACCATCGTGCACCATGTTCTTCCTTACATATACCCCTCCATCCCAAAAAAAACCCAATCCAACCTACAAACTTGGACATATGCGTGTCCAGGTTCGTAGCTAGCTAGGGTTTGTTTTTTTTTTTAATGACGGAGTAGTAGAGCATAAGCAGGGTGCTCCTTTTGCTGCTATCAAGAAGTGATAAAGAGTTGATAGGCTCTGTTTGAATCTCCTAAAAATGAATATGAAGATGAAGATTAAGTTTTTATGTAAAACGAGGTGGTAATAACTTGTGATTAATTGAGTTTTAATTATTACAAACCTGAAAAATGGATTAATATGATATTTTAGAACAACTTTCATATAGAAAATTTTCGCACGAAACGCGCCGTTTAGTAATTTGAAAAGCGTGCCATGAAAATCCAAAACTTTTATCTCCCCTCAATTGGGTTCTCAAACAGGGCCATAGGCCTGGTGGTCTGGCACCAAAGCTGATGATAAAGTTTGGCCCACGAAATATTTGACGTACGATAATATCCCACCTGACAATGTCAAAAAAAAATAAATTCGTAGCTACGAGCTTGGACACATTTGTGTCCAGGTTTGTAGGTAGGATTGATTTTTTTGACGGAGGGGTATACCCGTAAATGATTGGTCCCGCGTGTCAAAGGACATATTTGTGTCCAGGTTTGTAGGTAGGATTGATTTTTTTGACGGAGGGGTATACCCGTAAATGATTGGTCCCGCGTGTCAAAGGACTGCGTTCCTCTGACGATCTCACCCCACTTAGCTCTCAGTAGTGATACTAGAAAAAAACATGTGGCGTCCAGATCCTCGTTGGTATATGGGGCACTCAATTTGTAACATTTTGGATTTGGAAGCGCAAGGTTTAATTAGAAAATCTACGGATTTTAATAGAAAGTTCGAGATTTTAAAGTACAAAAGTTCCTTGTTGATTAAATATAAAGTGATTTGGTGTCCTTTTTTTTCTCTAGCAGAATCGTCAAACAGGACATCAAAAGTGGGAAGTTGATAGGATTTCTATTCCTCACTGTCGTATAGGAGCGAGAAAATGGATGCGCGGAAACTTTGCTAGAAGAGGAAATTCAATAATTCCTCCTGCACGGAAAACGGAATAATTCATTAGCGTGTGATTAATTAAGTATTAGCTAATTCTTTTTTAAAAATGGATCAATATGATTTTTTTAACAATATTCGTATAGAAAATTCTTATAAAAAACATACCGTTTAGCAGTTTGAAAATCGTGCGTTGAAAAATGAGTGGAGTTGGGAACTCACTCAAACGAACTTAGCCTTAGATTCATTATGAAGGGGCTCAAGATTATTTTCTGTCCTCCTTGACTAAACTATTTTGGTCGATGTTAATTCAATCCAGGGTTATGGATCAACCGAGGCAGGTGGCATATCAAGGATGATCAGCCAGGAAGAGTGCAACCACATAGGCTCTGCTGGCCGTGTCACTGAGAATGTCGAGGTAAAGATTGTTGACCATGTAACAGGCAAGCCATTGCCTGCCGGGCAGCAAGGGGAGCTTTGGGTGAGAGGGCCTGCCGTCATGACAGGTGATCATAATACACAACACGAACCTCAGGACTACTACTATTATTGTGCAATAGGAATTTAACATTGAGAATGATGTGTCAGAGGAGACTTATATATATGGGATCCGGTGGGCGGTGGCTAGCAGTTTCGAATCCTCCCTTATACAAAAATATTTGGGGGACTGTCTATTCCTTCCAAATCTCGTATTTTTAGATTGATATGTCAACTGCCCCAATCTTTCAATGAGTATGAAAATATCAATTTGGTGGAGGTAGACTTTTCATTGATCAAGCTACCAACTAAGCGTGACTAGAAAGCCCCGGGTAATCGTCAGGTCGTCATAACCCTTCATGCACAGCGAGTAACCACGGCTGTTTGTAGCTGGATCTTCGAAGTTATCTGAACCAAATCAACGCTATCATAGACTTATATTGAGAGCTTGAGAATGCCTCGCTAGAGTTGACTTACACTTTTGTTTTCGCAGGTTACGTGGGTGACAACGAGGCCAATGCAACCACCTTTAATTCTGAAGGATGGCTGAAAACTGGTGACCTTTGCTATATTGATCAGGACGGGTTTCTTTTTGTAGTTGACAGGCTAAAGGAACTGATTAAATACAAGGCCTACCAGGTTTACTCGACATCCCTGAAAGAAGTGTCAAGTAGTACTACATTTGCAGTTATTCGTATTAATCATTTACTTGTAAATAAATGTTTCTCAGGTACCACCTGCAGAGCTGGAGCTTGTCCTGCATTCTTTGCCACAAATTGTTGATGCTGCAGTTATGCCGTGAGTGCACTAATCACTGGTCATCCTACCTGATCATTTCGAAACTAATTTACACATTGTCCAAATCAAACCAGTGGTTCTATTCTGTACATTCTGCAATAGAAAAACTAATAGATACAATGCATTTTTTCTTTCCTAGTAGTACATTACATGCGTAATTATATAGAAAAATATCAATGACCGAAAGATGGCTGGTGCGAAGAATTGGGTAACCATTATGATGGTGTTCAGGTATCCTCACGAAGAAGCAGGGCAGATACCAGTAGCACTTGTCGTAAAGCAACCAGGAAGCAAGCTTACTGAAGCAGAAGTCATGTACAATGTCGCCAAGCAGGTAGCTCCATACAAGAAGATCCGGAAAGTGCTGTTTGTTGACTCCATACCCAAATCGCCATCTGGGAAGATCTTGAGAAGGGAATTGGTAAATCATCTGCGGTTGTGTGAATTGTCGAGATTGTGACTGTGCGAGTGTTGTACCCTATAGTTCAATTCTTGTGTCAAAAAGGAAAAAGTAAAAAAGAAAATGTGCTGCAATTGTACCGGAAGAAGAATATTGGATAAACGGAAGGCTCATAACATATGTTTATGAGGGGCTGCACTATACTGTCGAACATGATGCTGGTGTACAAAGAAAAGTAAGTTTGTTGAGATTGTTTAGTGGGATTAGCTACTTGTATAAGAAGCAATAAACAAGTCTGTCTCAGTTTCTCTCCCTTCTGCGCCATTGCTTCATGTCACACCTGACGGTGTATCACTCGAAGGAAAAGCAGGGACGCATATGAAGGAGAAGCAGAGGTGACAACTGACAAGCTATGGGGCTTCGAAATTTCACGGAATTCGACCGGTTTTTGTCGGAATTGTGAACACTGCCAGTAGCCTCGTAAGGTCTGGTTTAGTTCCTAACTTTTTCTTCAAACTTCTAACTTTTCCATCATATAAAAACTGTACCACACACGTAAACTTCCAACTTTTCTGTCACATCGTTCCAATTTCAATCAAACTTATAACTTTAGCATGAACTAAACACACCCTAAATGTGAGAGGCCACCGATCACGTGGGACCATGTGTGTGTGAGAGAGACAAAGGGGTTAAAAGGAGCAGTGAGCGATGTAATCAGACATACAGGAATGAAATTAATAAACTATCTCTGTTCCTCCCCAAATTTCTTACTGCCATTTCCTCTGCCTGGTGGAGTGCGGCACGAGATATCATAGTTGGCAACTGGGACACTAGTAGGGATGGCAATGGGTATTCGTTCCCCGATTCCCCACGGTGAATCCTCCTATTAGGAGGCCAGGATGGTATGAATTGTGTCTCTATGGAGGATTAAATGGAGGGAAAAGAGCCTCCATCGGGTCTAACGGGGGCGGGTATGGTGCACCGTCCCCCGTCCCCGTTCTCCGTGGAGGCCTGATACAACTATGTATGTGCTCGATTTTATGTATATTTGGCCCAGCAGCCCATAGCAACCCAGCCCAAAACAAAGAGTATATAAATCATCTGAAAAGAAAAACCTAGCTTCAGATCCATCCCCACACAGATCCATCCCCGTCTTCTCTTCCCAAGCTCCTGGCGGCGACGGCGCCATCCCAGGCCACGCGCCCGCGCCCGTCGTGCCCGCGGCGCTTGCCGCGTCCGCGTCCGTCGCGCCTGCCGCATCCACGCCTGTGCAGGCTTGACGCACACCGCGCCGCCCAGCTCCCGGCTCCCGCGTCGTCCCATCGCCGGACCACCCAGGTCGCAGTGCCGCCGCCTCTCCTCGCCTCCTCCCTCAGACCGTCAGTGCGTCGGCACCGGGCGTCGGCCTCCTCTTCTACCCTCCGTCCATCACTCCATCCATTCGAATTTGTTATCCGTGCTTACTTGTTTGACTTGGGCAGTTTTGTTGCATCTGACTATGTGATGATATGCATCTGTGAACTTTGTGATCTGGTATTATTATTATGTTGTTGATGAAGTGCTGAAACTACATGGCTATTTTGAGTGATAATCTTTTGATTGAAAATTATTTTTTGATATGTGAAATATACATGCTGAGAACCTAAGAGCGGGGATGGAGGCTCCACGGGGATAAATTACCCGGACGGAGGCGGTGATGGTAAACAATTTTGCCCCATTGCATTTCACGGGGACGGGGATGGGTGAAATTCTCCTCCGCGGGGGCGGGTCTGGTTGTGTATCCTCCGACGGGGAATTCCCCGTTGCCATCCCTAGACACTACGGGTTGGTAGCAGAGTTTTCCGGCCCTTGAAAAGTAGCAAGTCCCTCGCACTGTCTCGATCCAGTTGGTAAAATTCCTACAGCTGAGTTGGAGATCCTCTTTTGGGTTGAATGTAGTAAATTCCGTGCTCGGTTCGACTAGGTTTGGAGGAGCTGTGGGCCCCTGGTTTTGTAGACTGAAAACCTCATGTGTTTTCTCGTACCAATGTCTATATCAACAGTTGCTGCACACATACAAAGTTGAGATATTATATAGTTCGTACTGAATAAAGGTTAAAAACTAATTAATATCTTTATTGGAGCCATTATGGCTATAAATTATCAAGAAAACAACAACGGAAAACCGAAATACCAAGGTATTAGCAACCGTTCAACATGCCCACAAGCAAGTTGAGTGTGTGTCATGACCTTAGTTGTAACCGGCACTCTGTTCATCATCCTTAGGACCCAAAGAAGGTCTTCCTCTTCCACCATACTAAAGCTGAAAAAAAATGGAGAGGCGTGAGTACAAACATTCTCAGCAAGGCACCGCAAGCCACTGAGAACAAGTGCATCATGTATAGGGGATTAGTCAAATTGTTGGGTATGCGGTATCCGGGTACCTCATAGTGGGCCTTCGAGTTGTAAGTGTAGGGTGGGCCGAATGACCTAGGCTCATCCGTTTAACTTTTAATCTAAGAAAGGGATTAAAGATAAGGCTATAAATCTTATCTCGTGTAAATAGATGGTGGGTACCCGGATAATAAGGGAAACTGTACCATCCTTAGTCGGTCTCCCGACATCTATATAAGGGGACCTAGATCCTTGAAACGAGTGATCGCTACGTGCTATTGCTTACGCCATATTGCAAAACCATCTACACAGATTTACACAACTGGACTAGGGTATTAGATCTTGCTGAGGGCCTAAACTAGTATAATCCCCATGTTACCATCTCTCCTTGATCTTGTGCACCCCATAAGTATTATTGCCGATCCATAGAACTGATAGTTGGCGTGCCAAGTAAGGGACGCTAGATTGTGTTCTCTAAGGAGGAGATGACATCCACCGTAATCAAGATCATGAACTGTGCTTGGCTCCCCATCGGAAGCAACATCACCTTCGGCTCTCTTCGGATCTTCATCGACAATTCTAGCTTCCTCACAGGTGCACCGACACCGTATGCTTCGCCTCGAAGCAGAATTCTGCTTTGGCCTCCTCAACTTCATCACCACCCTGGGTGGCCTCCTGAAGCCAATTACATCGCACGAGGAGACGACTCCATCATCCTCACCCGGTCTATTCCAAGAGCTCGATCATGGTTATCCTACTCCACTCGGCATGAAAAATGTTGTTGTCGTCACCACCGAGTACCTCACCGACATTGCTAAACTAGTCTCATCTTATTCGAGGACCACTTAGGCTCGCTGAGCTTCACGCCGTCAAATCCGAGTGCCTCGAGAACTTGGCCCTTGTTGGGTTGGCTTCCTCGATGAGGCCATTAGGCTCTCAGATTCCAACCTGGATAGTTCGGGGAGCATCTCCGAGGAAACCTCCCCTCCTCGTTGCACTATCTTCATCGTGTGAACGACAAAGGGAATTGAAGCCGAGACCCGAGAACGAGAGGCCGAGGAGCAACTCCTGAACTAACAGTAAGAAGAGCTCGACAAACATTGGGTAGACCTCTGCCTGAGAGGCGGAAAGGCAAATGACACCATCCTCTAGACCGAAATGGGGATCATGAAGTATCCAAGACACCCTAGCATAACATTGTGGCGGCCAAGCCGCTTTTGGAGACCGTCCAAGACAAGTTACGCGAAGACCACGCTATCAACTCACCTGTCGCCCAGGTGATGGCCATGGTGGAGGCACCTACCACAACCAACTCGGCAGCTCAGTCTTCCGAATGGCCCATGCATCACCCTAGCCCTAGGGCCTGACCTCCACATCATTGTCAACATTCTCAAGCTAGGAGCTCACGTTCGATTGTCCCGACTAGCGACCTATGCGAGAAGATTGAAACAATAAGAGGATGAACGCGGACCTCCGCAACATCATGAACGAATGATGACACAGGCGCGACACGGACCGTCTGTTGGTATTTCTTAACGTCATTACTAGAAACATTATTCCCAGCAATGGCACAGAAATACTTCTGGTATATTATGGTTACAGAATTCATCCGCAAGCGCACGGATATACCATTGTAGCATTTCACCCGAGAGTATTCCAAGGGTATCGTATTTATTTTATCCCATGGGAAGATCATGTGTATGAACGATCCTTCGGCGGTTATGTCTAGATAGAATGCAGACTCCTTATCCAAACCCGTATGGAAATGTTGCAGTAGCACATACTCGCGTAAGGACAGGGTTGGTCCGGACTGCACTAAATTAGTGAATCTAGACCAGGTTGCACCAATTGATTCGTTTTTTATCTGCTTAAAACTGAGAATTTCTACCCGAAGGGCAGTAATACGAGTAAATGGGAAGAAGGCAAGACAGAATCCGTCTCGCAACTTTTCCCAACTACCGCTTACACATCCAACGTCAGAGATGTACCATTGCTTTGCTCTCTCTTAAACAATTTCCACCACACAGTTTCTTGTCTCATGCCATGAATCTTAAGGCACGAGCAGACTTGTTCAAAGTCTCGCAGATGATGGTAGGGATTTTCTAGATCAAAGCCAGGAAAGGGATTTTTCCTAACCATACTGATTAGTTCAGGACGAATTTCATAGCCAGTTGTATAAATGGGCTTCGATGAAGGAGGTGGCTCATAAAATTCGCCCCGAGGAGTAGACAGCTCAAAAAGAGGTTGCTCCATGGTCGAGAAGAGTTTGACAGGAATACTTCTCTAGGATAGCGGGGGGAACGGTAGAAAAAAAAGTAAAAAGGATACGAGGATGAACTGGGTTCGGAACTGATCAGCAATCGTTCCCCAGCAACGGCGCCAGAAATGCTTGTTGGTATTTCTTACAATCACACATAAAATCTGCAAGCGCACGGATATACCGATGTAGCACTTCCCCTACAGAGTATTCCGAGGGTATCGAATCCAAGGGAACGTGTGTGGTCAGATCTTCCTCCGGTTTATCTAAGGACACCAAGCAAAAGATAGGCCAGGATAGAGAGGATTTTCTAGTGTGAAACAATGTCTAGGGAAAGCTTAACTTTAATCCTAATGCAATACTTCAGGCGCTGGCAACCCGCTATTCCCAGATGTCGTCCTATTACGTACCCGGACAAGGAGGATTTAAGTGATCTTGAGGGCTATCACCACCTCTACACCTACCTCAAACGTACTGTGGGATATGCAGCAATTACTGGATAACAATTGCCTAAACACCACATCTAAGCAATTAATATCTACTTTAGTATTTATAACCCACCAAAGCAATCACTATATTTTAATTGATTATAGTGTACAATAATCCCGTATGCTAATTAGGAACTAACCAAGAGATAATTCTCAAAAGATAAATCTAAATTACTCAGGAAGAATATTATATTGAATTCAGAGTAATAAATAGAATAAAAGAAATAAGAGAAGATTACTGACAACTCTAGAATTCTTCCGACTTCTTCTACTCTACTCTCTTCCTATTCTATATAGTATACAATATAGTACAATAGAGCGTCTTATAATTCAGCTCAAGCTTGGAAGTGTGTGTGTGAAGTGAGGGAGTGATGTCCTTTTATAGGGTAGTTATGACGGTTGTGAGAAGGGGAAATGTCCGAACTGCCTCGCAACCGTCATGAGGGAGTGATCTGGAGCGTCCATGCCAAACCCCAGGATCAACGGTGATCAGGGGGGTTCAGCCTCCTGGCTGGGCCCTCCTGGCCTGGCCTTCGGCTGGTAGACTCGCTGGACTCTCCTCTATCCATTTCTCAGAATTTTGGGCTGATCCACTGATGTTTTGATGAAATTCACAACCCATCCTTGTATGGATGCAGAATTCTCCTCACTTTAGTCTAGATTTCCTCCCAACATTGGGGTTTATCCTCTACATACAAATATATACAACACTTGTGGAATATGTGAGATTAAGCACCTATCACTATGTTGGATGTTTTATTATCTGAACTTTATGCAGATGTTGGCGGTATAGAATTGACATTTAACAGCCGCCAACAGTGGGGGGGGGGAAGAGATGTGCCCCCCCCGAAGCTTGGCTTTCGCTCAAGGTCCTTGATAAGGATTGAACCCCTGGAAGCGGAAGTACGCTTGAAGGTCATCGTGCTGTGCTGCATCATGTTGTTGATGTTGGCGAACTAAGCATTAGCAGATTGTTGCCATTCTTGCGTTTGTGCTATGTGTTCCGTGAAGTTGTACTGGATTTCTCCCGTCTGCACATCAAGGGTGTCCATTCTCCTAGTTATTTCACCCAAGTCCCAACGAGAGGAACTTGAGCACCATTCACTTGGAGATGGAGGCACACCACTTGATCTAAGAGGTTGGTTGTCTCCCCATTGTATGTCATGAGGTGCACGCCACCGGTCCTCATTGGCACTTGCCTAGCTTGAGACTCCGATGCTGTGGCGTGGAGCTTGGGTCCATCCGGGTGCATCCCGAGTTGGTTCCCAACCTGCCTCATACATCTGTACGGGTGTTGAGGATGATGAACTTTCTCGTTCATTTCTTGTCATGTTGCGCGTCTCCTGTATGCTCCACTTGCATGAGATTCTTCTATGGTCTGCAGCGGAATGGTTAGTTCATGGCAGTTGTACAAATGATACCCCACATTCGGCAACGGGATTTCATTTATACAACGGGGAAAAGGTATATCAAAGATCCATCTACTCTATGTTTCAGAATATGCCCTTGTACTAGATAATTCTGATCAATACACGGACGAGTGGCTGAGATAAAAGCAATTTGGTCACTAACGACCCCTAGCCCTTTTGCTCCGAATAATTAGAGAAGTGCACTCAACAGGAGCAGAGAATTTTATACTTTCTAACTATTGCATTATCATACATTTCACAGGAGAAATTTTGATCTTTCTAACAATGGCAAACATGATAATCAATTCACCCCCCCTAAGGGCAGTCCCAACCCTCCACCTAGGATGGTGTCTATGGCATTAACTACATTGCCATGTAGGACTTTTAGCTTATGTGGCACTATATTAATTAAGAGAGAGAGTGAAGAGAGGAAGAAACTGGGTCTCATGCAAGACACAGCTTCAACACGAGAACCTATACACTAGACACTATCAAGTTTTGCATTGGGAGAGAATAGTGTCTTCATAATAGATGAAGAATAAATATGATTGGTAGAGAAGAGAGATGATGTATTTATTAATGGCTCACTTTAAGAAACCATGGGTTGTAGAGTGTAGTTTCTATTGTGATGTATTATTGACATGGCACCATAGACACTGTTTATGGACACTATGAGTTGGGACTGCTCTAATGGGTCTAAGATCACCTCTAGGAAACAAAGTCATAGAAATCCATTATGCATGAGCCTAAGTGTAGGATTATGGATATCATTCGTCCTAGGTTTCTTGCAAATTGGAGCACCAGAAATATCTTCCCAAAACCAATTTTTCTTGAACCCAAAAATTCCTTTCTGCAGATTAATTTTACAGGAATCGTGAAAACCAAGAGATTTGCTCATCTACCACAGCAAATCTTTGCCAACCAACAGCTTTCCAAATAGCACGAAATTCAACATCAATACCTATCTTTTTTAGCAGCTCTGGAGAGTATTCTTGAGTGTGAGCATACTCCCGATCACTCAGCATGCAGTAGGCTTGTCTTTCCCGATCACCGACAAGGTCGAGGTCGGTGTCGTTCAGGAGTCGTCGCGGAACTTCGGCGTCTTCCATCGAGACATCGGCAGATGAACGAGCGCTAAACTCATCATGATGAAGAGCCAGACACCTTGAACAGACGAGACAATCGCCTCCTCATTCTGCACAATGGAGCAAGAACGGACTAACTCGGCGAGGGTTAGAAATGACAAAATTTTCACCCGCCGGCTTGTCTCACCAAAGCAACTTGTATGTATGCAACTAAGTATTTGAATTTGAGGGAAACTGTCAAAGCTTGAATGAACTTGAGAGAAAACTTTGGAGAGGGAATGAAAATGTGTTGAAATTTGGTGGATTTCCCACTCCCGGCCGGTTTGCTTAAGTAGTGCACCCACAACAGTCAAAACTGACCTGTGGGGCCCACTAGCCATTGCCTCAAAAAGGAGGCAGCCGACCGTTGGCCTGGCTGGTTCGGCTGTGACGGAGCGTGGGGCTCCTCACCGGGAGACCGCGCGGGCCCCCCTTTGCCGGTTCGGCCGGGGGCGCTAGGTGAGGTTCTAAGCCCTCGATTTGTGGAATGTTTCGCGAGAGAGCAAATGCGCAAGACACGGGCGATGTAGACAGGTTCGGGCCGCTGAGAAGCGTAATACCCTACTCCTGTGTTCTGGTGGATCTGTGTATGAAGGAGTTACAAAGAGCTGGAGAGCAAGAGAGTTCAAACTCTAGAGACCCTCTCACTCTTTCTCTCCTCTACGAGCTCCGCTCTTCCTTTTACGAGCTCCGCTCTTCCTTTTTCAAGCTCCCCCTCTTAAGTGGGCAAGGTCCTCCTTTTATATCTCAAGGGGATACCACATGCACCACTTCTACCTACTCTTCTTTTGGGTGGGGACTCACCCTATCTTCCAAAAAAGACTGGCTTGCGCCTTCGCCTGGAAGCTAAATCACAGCTTGTCTTTGAGTGAGGCCCAGCGTCATCACTCGCCTGACACCGGGGATCTCCCTGTTATTCTCTCATTTATGGGCGGAGATTTGCCATGACTGCTGTCCGAATGACCCTCCGATGGGATGGGCCATACCTACCTCCACTCCGCCGGAAGCAGGCGCAACGTGGGAGCACGGTTGTCTGCCGATGACGTGACCGGCGTCAGACCAGTCACAAACCGGTCATTCTTGTCTACCACGTGTCAGTTTAGCATGCCACACGTTAGCCCTTCTTCATAAAATGACTTCCTTGTAATGGTTGCGATGAAGCCTGGTATGAATCTAGCCGGGACTGACGTGCTAACTCCAGGAGTTCCCACGCCGGCTCCGGCTAGGGACGAGTGCCTAGAGGCTCTCATCATTCCGACGGGACGGGGCGAGGCGTGTGACAGGCCGCCTGTTGCCACCTAACCCACGATCTGACCGGTCTGTGACCGGTCACACACCGCGACTGGTCACGGGCCGGATAAGCGAGCGCTGCGCCGCATTGAATGCGGCGTGGTGCGCTTGTCCAACCCGCTATAAATGCGGTTAGGTGAGCCCCGCTGTGCTCACCTAACCCACACACGTGGCGCCAAAACCACAGGTGGTCGGGGCGCCCCAGCCCTCGGGGTCGAAACGGGAGCAGCCCGACCCCTCGGGGAGACAGAGGGAGGGGTGGCCACGTCACCCTCGGGCCCGACCCCCCCCCCCCCCCCCCCGAGGGGGACAGGCCACGTGGGTGACCGCGGCTACCCAAGCCTCTAGTCGCGATACCCCCGGCCCCATGTCACCGACAGGCTGAACCAGTGGGTTCGGCCGAACCCCTAGTGGGCCCAACCGGCCCCACTTTCGGCCGTTGGGTTTCAACGGTTAGTGCGGTCGTGGCACATTGAATTTTTGTTGAAAATTTGTTTTGGTTTGCTCTGAAATGTTTATTTGAAGAATTTCTTCAAAATTCAAAAAACCTAAATGCAATTTTGAAATTCAAACATGTGATGATGCAAAAATTCAAATGTTTGGAAATAAACATGCGGATACATACCAATTTACCTGTTGGCGAAGGTCGCGTCATTTAAAGTCCGATGTGCAAGACTGTACCTCCTTCCAGTTTAGTGCGCGGATTTTCCACCTATCTCCGGAGGTGATGGAGCGGGCGTCTTGGGCTTCTCCTTCCATACCTTCTTTGGCTTTGGTGCGGAAGGCGGCTTCCTCTGAGCTGTCTGCTCTGGCCTCTTGGCCGGTTACTTGATTTTACCGGCTTCTTCCAATAACGGTTCCTGGGCATCGTTGTTTCCTTCTCAAGGAAATTCTGCATGAACCTTACCAGGCTATCCGTCTTGGGTGGTTCCACTTCGACCACTTGAATATTCTGCGGGTTTGGCCCGTACTTTATTCTGACCATGGAGCATTGTTCCGTCCTCAGCTGGAACTCAAACTTTTCCTCCTTCCCGTTGATATGGAAATGGATACTCCCCGTTCCCACGTCAATATTGGCTCCCGCGGTGCTAAGGAACGGACGCCCCAAGATGAGCGGTGTCTCTTTTCCTGTGTCCATCTCCAACACCACGAAGTGAACCGGGATGAAGAAATCCCGTATCTTGAGTCGCACATCCTCCGCTATCCCTGCCAGGTAACGGACTGACGAGTCAGCTAGTTGTAGGCGCATCGGTGTTGGTGCCAACACCGTGAAGTTGAGCTTGTCAAAGACGTCCTTTGGCATGACGCTGACACTTGCTCCAAGATCACATAAAGCTTGGTCGAATTGCTGTGCCCCGATCGAGCAGGTGATCGTAGGACACCCCGGATCCTTCTTCTTTTCCAGGAGCTTGTGGAGTATTACTTTGCTGCACTGCTTCGTCAGCTTAACCACCTCTGTTGTTGGGAGCGGTCTCTTGTTGTTGAGGATATATTTAAGATAATGGACATATGTTCGTACTTGCATAGCATCCAACAACGGCACGTTGATGTGGATCTTCTGGATTACTTCAACAAAACGAGCAAATTGCTCATCCACTGACGGTTTCCTACCCCGTTGAGGAAACGACAGCAATTGTGTGTCGCAGTACTCCTGCAGTACGGTCTTTTCTGGCCGAACCTCTTTGTCAGCCGAGTTACTAGATGGCACTTCTCTTGCTATCCCGTTAGTTTCTGCAGGGTTAGGATATGGCGGATCACGAGTGGACTTATCTCCCCTCGTCGTGATCGCCTTAACATTTTCAACGGAGGAGTCAGGTTGCCCCGGAATCCTCCCGGTTTCATTTGCAGGGACATAGGATGTCAACTGAGCTAGTTGGGTTTCTATCATTTTATTAAAGCTCAGCTAGTTTTGGAAAGCAGAAGCGAAGCCATCTAGCTTAACATTAATGTTTTCGAGGATCTTGTCATTGGCAGCGAGCTTTTTGCTTAACGCATCAGTGGTTTTAGCTTGCGCAAAGACGAGATCCTTCAAGGAGGGCTTGTTAGAGAAGTTACCGTTGTTGTTACCTCCTTGATAGTATGGGCGTGGTTGGTTCCACCCCTGACCTCCTTGTGGATGGTACCCGTTGTTGTTGTTGCCCACGTTCATCGCCTCTTCACGGGTTTCTGGGCAGTCATTCCCAGAGTGACCCGTGTTGCCGTAGACCTCACACGTAACGTGTGAATCCAAGGCCATGACGGTGCCTTGAGGCCGTTTGTCGTGGTCGTCCAATCGCTTCATGAGGAGGTCTAGCTTGGCAACAAGTAATTCCATCTCCTTGACGGTGTGCATGCCTGGCTGACGGGTCTAGAGTTGTTCCTCGCTCCAACCCATATTGGAGACCATCTTCTCTATTAGATCAACGGCTTCTCGAACCGTTTTAGAGAAGAAAGCTCCTCCAGCTGCCGCGTTCAGGTGATCACGGGACATGGGCGTAAGTCCGTTGTAGAAGTTCTGCAGGATCAGCCAGTCGTCCATCCCATGATGAGGACAGGCGGCCACATACTCCTGCAGACGTTCCCATGCTTCAGGAATGTACTCATCCCTTTTCTGGTGGAAACTGGAAATTCTTCCACGAAGGGCATTGGTTTTGCCCTAGAGCATTTGTCCTAGGTGTTGACAGTAGCACGGTTGGCATAGAACCACTGCTTCGCTCTCCTAAGGAGGGAAAACGGGAACAGCTGTAGCCTGACAGCGTTTGGACTGACGCCCTTTATGGTGTACGTGCTACAGATCTCTAGGAACTGTTGCAAATGAGCATTGGCATCCTCGTTAGGCTTGCTGTAGAACGGGCTAGCCTGCGCCATTGTGACGAGGCTGGACTTCAAGTCGAAATCCACATCTCCCATGTTGCTCTGTGGCCCAATGGCCACATTGTAAGCGGAGGGAGCAGCGAACCCACGAAGGGTCTTGTCAGCCATAGTCTTGAAAGTCGGTTGCGCGGGTACGGCTGGTTTCTCTGTCGGTAGAGTTTTTCACGGAGCAACGACTCACGGCCTGACGCTCCGGAAGAAAGCTTCTGGATTTCCTTTCAAGTTTTCTGGCAAATTAAAACCAGTCATGCACTACCCTGTTTTCACAACAAAAGTAAAAACAACCAAGGTTAGCCTGCAAAGGAAAATGATTACACAGAGGTAAATATAAAGTATTAGTTCAGGTAATCTCTATTATGAATCTTTCCCGGCAACGGCGCCAGAAATGCTTGTTGGTATTTCTTAACGTCATTACTAGAAATATAATCCCCGGCAACGGTGCCAGAAATGCTTGTTGGTATTTCTTAATGTCATTACTAGAAAAATAATTCCCAGCAATGGCGCAGAAATACTTCTGGTATATTATGGTTACAGAATTCATCCGCAAGCGCACGAATATACCATTGTAGCATTTCACCCGAGAGTATTCCAAGGGTATCGTATTTATTTTATCCCGTGGGAAGATCATGTAGAGAGAACTTGAGTAATAATTTATATGTTACTTGTGATAATCATATCCTGAGCAGGGGTTAAGGTAATCCAAGAGTAGAGTGACACACAAGCATCAGCTACTCATCCTCATAATAATTTATCTAAGCTAAATGGAAAGAAAAGAGACAGAAAATATATTCCTATATAAAGTATACATACATTCTAGTCATCTGATATACTAGCTAATACCCTCTATCCAATGCCTTCCTGGTACTTCGAGAAGCCACCCCTGACTGCCGAGTTCCTTACGACAGCCCATCATGACCATACAACCGGGGCTAAATACGGAGGAGTACCCTACCCAGGGAATTAACTTAGGATTATATACACGCGCGGAGGAATACCCGTACTGAGTTGTCACCATTAGCGGCCCACCTCTCATCCACAACATATAACCCCAAATAATGATATCCCGTAATCTAGACACCACGTCTAAACTACCAGATACTACTCTAATATGATCGTCACGACATAGAGTAATTGCATAAGCAAACATTATACCCGCACCAAAGCATCTCCCAGATAACCTAGTAGTATATTCAGTATAACATGAACATAATGTAAAGTAGACATTCGTATACTCGAAAAGTATTTCAGTACCATACATGTATATAGAAGAGTATTCTAATAATATTAGAAAGCTTACAAAAGAGGAAAGGAAAGCTACTAGAGCCATACCCAAACTCTTCCGAAGGCTTCCAGACTCCCGATTTCTACTCTATTCCTATTCCACTAGCTTGATACTACTAAACTAACTTGAGAGAATATGAGAGAGCTCTTGCTTGTGGTGTGTGAGTGAAGTGAGAATGGCAACTCCTTTTATAGCCTCCCAATGACAGTTGTGACGGTTGGAATGGTCGGAAATACCCTCCAACCGTCATTGGGGGCTAATCCACACCATCCAGGCGAAGCCCTAGATCAGATGGCGCGGAGGAGGGTTCGGCCAAACCCCCTGGTTCGGCCGAACTTGGGGTCGGCCCAATCCAGCCCAATTTCGGCTGGCGGCCTCCTCCGTTGTTATTCTCTGCAGATTTGTGAATTTTGGCCCAGTTTGTCATTTCAGTTATGAGTTTTTGGCCCATTCATACATAAGTCTGGTTCTCGACATAGTCCGATTGATTTATCGTCTGTGTTGATGTCGATTCTCCTCCACTTTATGGTTATTCTCTGCAAAAGGTTAGTATACCTAATACTAGTGGAATATTATTATTCTAACATATATATGCGTTGCAAACATCACTAGTTCTCCTCAATTTCGGTAATATTGACGGTCGAAACTGATCGATAACGACCGTCAACATTGTTATGCCAAATACCTTCCCAATGGGCGTTTAGTGGTGCAACTACCCGTTCAAGATCATTCGGGTGGGGCTCTAGATTATCGACATCCCCATGTAGACCACACCAATGGGGTCCTAGCCTTCACCAACTCTTTCTGCGAATTGACTTGGCCCTCTAACTTCAAGCCAACAGGGATTGAGAAATATGATGGTAAATCGGATCAGCCTCTTGGCTGTCGGTATACTTGATCTCTGTGAGAGCCGCAAGAGGAGATCAGTCGGTTATGGAAAATTACTTGCCGATTATGTAGACATCAGTTACTCGGGCCTAGCTAACTACCCTCCCTGAGCGCACCGTCGGTTCTTAGGCTCATCCCAAAGCCCAGTTCATCACCAACTTTCAGGGTACCTTTCCTCGCTCTGAACGCCTTGGGACCTATAGTGGATAGTCCAACGCAAAAACAAATGCTTCATGGACTACATCAGGAGGTATACAGAGAAGCGCAACACCATCCCACACGTTAAGGATTCGGAAGTCATCGCAGTGTTTCATCAGGGCGCCAAGAATGAAGACTTCATCAAATGGTGGGCCCGAAAGACCCCGACAAGTGTGCGTGATATGTTTAATCGGGCCAACAAGGATGCTAACTCTGAGGCAGCGGTTACGGCCCACCTTGGCAAGCATGCTGCTCCTAACTCCTCCAGAAGAGACTACCCCAAGTCCTCCAAGAACAATGGAGTAAAACGGAAGGGTGAAGAAACTGTCAACATCGTCAAGCGCGGCAATTACAACAACCACCAGCCTCGACCGCCCAAGGCTGATGACTTCAATAGAATCATGGACGACCCATGCCTCTATCACCTGAGGTCGAATCACTTGGCGAAAGACGACTACCTCCTTGACGCCTACTCAGGATATCATCAAATTGCTCTAAATCCAAATGACTGCTTAAGACCTTGTTCATCACTCCGTTTGACGCTTACTGTTACATAACAATGCCCTTCAGACCCAAGAATATTGGTGCTAACTATCAGTGCACCTTGCAAAACTGCCTCCACACACAACTTGGCCGGAACATTGAGACCCACGTGGACAATGTCGTCATCAAGTCCCAAGTAAAAGAAGACCAATCGCTGATGTAAAGGACATTTTCGACAACCTATGTACATTAAAGATGAAACTCAATACAGAGAAATGTACCTTTGGCGTCCCCTCCGACAAGTTACTCGACTTCATGGTGTCTCATCGCGACATCGAGGCAAACCTAGGCAAAATAGCTCCATTATATGGAGCCTCCGGTGGTGAACTAGCAGTCAACCTCGAATTCCCTCACCTCAAGCAGTAGAATCAACACCTCAAGTTCACAAGAGCCAGATGTGGCGTCTACGGGCTTGTAGGCGCTAGATCTGGAGTCGGTGTTGATGAGTAGCTCGGCAGAGCTCAGCCAACCACTGTGGAGACCTCGCCTCATCGACTCCGCCACCCTTCCTAGCCATTGCCAGCGTTGCATCCCTTCTCTATGAGTGGCTAGGAGCAGCAAGTGCTGGTGAAGCAAACCGATGACGATATCTATGGGGGGATTTTTTTTTCTCTTTTTTCTTTTCTTTTGAGAGAAGAGTGGAGGAGGGCACATGGCAGGGCCGGATAGAGGCGAGTGGTGGAGGAGCGTGGTAGTGGCCAGCGGCAGACGTGCTGGGAACGGCCGGCAATGATGAGGAAAGGACAACTCCTCTCCTTGACGACAACGAGGAGGCGAAGCGCTCCTCTCCTTTTTTTTTCTTTATCTTTTGCTTTTCTTTTTGTTCATCGCTTTGCTATGAAAATGTGATGTGGGGGGATTTCAGTGTTTCTTTAGAATTCAAGAATTTTTGGTTCTGGTACTTGTTTGTGTAAAGAATGTTGGGTGATTTTTAACACTAATATTATTTATAGTATGTGATAAATTGTTCAAAGCTATTGCCTAGTTAAATATGATATTTTCATATTTGATATTATAGAGGTAATCTTACCTAACTAGATGAAGAGGTAACCATACTCAAATCGATCCAGCCAACCAAATAAAATCTCATCCAAACCGTATCTCTAATAAAAGGAACCAAACAAAATCTCATCTCAATGGAGCTAAACTGATGCAAACAACCAAACTGTTTAACGTGTATCTCCTCATCCAGGTTAAGTTTAGCCTAGATGAGGGAGATGAGCCTGGCTAAAGGAATGCAAGCAACCAAACTCACCCTAAAAGTACCCCAATAATTGAGGGGGAGCCAGTTGAGACCGGGTAAATGGTATGGAATCTCAGAACAGGTATGCCTCACCTTCCCATCAAGGAAGAAAACGAGCAGATGGAGTGCACACCAACGCCGGTACACTAAAAGGATCATACCCATGTCAAAGAATCAAACAACAAGAAGAAGCATACGAGAATTGCACACCCCCTTATATCTATGGATTCTTGCAAAGTGTTTCATGCAATCAATAGGAATTGGCAATGAGACCCATTATGGGCAATGTTCTTTTCATATAGCAAAACCTCATTGTAGTCAACCGGAAGTTGAAAAAACAATTAAAAAGATCAACCCGCAAGTTGAGTCGTAGTTGACAATAGATGGCTTAAGAAATTTTCGATTGGGCATTCGCATACTAGTATTAAAAGTCTCAAACCAAGATATGATCCGAATATCATCGCATAAAGAAAGAAAGCTCACTCTTTTGGAATGACTTTGTGATAATTTTGGTAGAAACCAATGCTGCTTAGGCCTGTAAGCCTACAAGTGAAGAATGAACCATAGTATATAATAATGTGAAAATACATAGGTTCCTCGCACATGGTTCCCCATTTTTAGTAACATGGTTCGAATATTGTCCAAACCCCAAAATCATTATCATGAAGATAATGATATGTACGTCGCACCAGTACTAACGGATTATACGAACTCTATAAGTCATGGAAAAATCGTGCAAGATTGGACCATTGGAACATCACTCGTATTATCTTTTGAAAAGATATAAGTAATGAGTTCAAATTTAAAGAATATGAAAAATTTAGGGGGAAAATTTTGCTAGCCTATTAACAAAACTTGATCCGAAGAATCAAGTATCCAAAATTGATTAAGAAAATCAAAGCAAAAATTTGGGTAGATTTTACTCATTTTCCCTTGGATAAGTATTCCTGCAGTTTCTTATCAAAGTTTTTAATGAGACAATCCGTGCGAGGTGCGACATACATGCATGTCAGCGTGTGCTATGTACTCTTTCTCCAATTTTTCCCACTGGGTTTTTATAGAGTTTTAGCGAGGCATAGACATCACACCGTGAGTGCCAAGGGAGAGTGTCAATGCAATTATTGGGCCCATCACCGAACTTTCCATATATGAGATTACATTGTATAAAGAGGGAAGGGGATGATCATTTGTACACTTGGATGAAGGAATTGGAATAAGAAAGGGAGTCCCACCCTAAACATTGTGTCTCCACTTTTATTCTTAGATTATACAACCCCGTTGTACTACTCTGCAGCGAGGCTATATAATATAAAGCATATGCGAATGCCTTGTCACAGTGGTAATTAAACCTAACCAAAATGTAATTAACTTTTTTATAAAACGGACTAAGGTTAAAGTTACTTTATTAAAATTTTCACCGGCCTTACTTTTTTTTAGCATACCATGTTAAATCAGTCGAAATTTCTATTTTTTGTATGAACATATGGTATGCATGTTTCAACATAAATAATTAATTAATGCATGCATGTATGTATCATGCCGTAATGAGCCTCCACGATTTGTATACTGGAAATAAAGTTATTGTTCATTTTTAGCCTCCCTGATTTGTTACGGAAATGATGTTAACTTTTTTCATATGATTTTCTATTTATAATATCTATGTATAGAAAGTTTATATGCATAAAGTTTATACGTAGAAAGTTTACATGTGCATTAAGTTTGTATATAGAAAGTTTATTTGTAGACTTTTTAAAAATATCGAAGGATTTTTAATCAAAATTTGTTATAATTATCTTGAAGAATTATTTTTTTATAATTTTTTTGTCTTATTTAGGATGAATTTATCTAGTGAAATTTATAGGGACAAATATTTTCTAGTAGATAGAGTTATTAGAAATAATAATAACGAAAAAAATATGCATAAAAATCGCACACATGGCGGCTTGGCCTATTCGACCACTTGCTTGCGACCGCTGCGACCACTCGCCGACTAGATTCACCCGACAAACAGCCTTAGTAGAATCTAGAAAAAAATTTAGAAATATAGTTTTTTTTAATAATTTGTGTTTATACACCTGTATGGGAGGGTTTATATACGATAGTTGCTTCGGTTCCGCGGAGCAAAAACGCGGAATAGGCCCGGTTCCACGGAGCAGAGGAGCAGGACCACCTTGCTCCCGCGGCCCTGCTCTGTGGCAGCATGGTGGAAAGCAGGATCTCCTCGCTCCCGCAAAACTGTGGCACACCACCAAAGCGGTTCCGCGTCCCAGATGCACGGCACCGATCCGGTCCCGCTGCTCGCGCACCTGTTGATGTAAAAACACGAGGCCTGGGAGATCTGCTTAACTCCAGTACAGGTCCAAAAGCTTGCCTTTAGGTTCGTGAGCGTGCCAGTTGATTTGATCCTGCAATCAACAAGAAATAAAGACAAAGA
This sequence comes from Oryza sativa Japonica Group, assembly GCF_034140825.1. Classification (NCBI taxonomy): domain Eukaryota; kingdom Viridiplantae; phylum Streptophyta; class Magnoliopsida; order Poales; family Poaceae; genus Oryza; species Oryza sativa. The sequence goes on from NC_089041.1 coordinate 10,752,083, forward strand.
AACCACGGTTAAATCTATAAACGATAGTCGATCGGCTAGTGGCTGATGACATATCATTTATCTTTAAGCCGACGTCATATGTGAATCGATCGACAAACATGGATAAGTAAGAAAGAAATAAATCTACTCGATCGGCTGTAGATACTAACAATATATAATCCTTATGTCAGTATATACTTAAATCAAGTGATTGGGATAGATCGGTCGCCATGCCGAGACAGTATAAATCACTTAAATCGAAATATATATTAACAACAAGACTATATATGTTCATAGCATAGCCGATCAGATAGATCTAGCATGTATCGGCTAATACTCCGATACCACTCTATATTAAGATATTAAAGCAAGTGGAATATACCTAACAGAAGCCTAATATACTTAAATGCAACGAGATCTTAATATAAAGGATAGATTTAACATGTCAATCGAGCATATAAGATAAAAGTAGTTAAATCAGGTAAGATTGGCTGAAACCCCGATACTACCCTAATTGGCAACTAAAAAGCAGGCTAGAGATTATGATTCTAATCACGACTTATAAGGTCAAACCTAATTGATGCAGCTATAAGTATGAAAAGAAGGACAATATCTAGACAATCAAGCCGTTAGATATCTAGACAATATCTAGACAATCAAGATTTACCATAAAGATGGAAGCACAAATCCCGAGAACGCAAGCCGCCATAACAAGTTTTACCTCTAGTTGAAGATCGAAACCGGTGCAGCTCAACCCGAAAGCAAGAACTCGTTGAAACAAAACGAAAGTAAAAGGGTGGCGATGTGCCGAGATTGTATTGAACGTGTGTTGTTTGATTATATAGGGCTCGGGGTTTATTTATACCCGAGATTACAAAATATGTCCATATCGGACACGACTCTTATCTCTAACAAACTCTAAGATACTATAAGTCTTTGCGGCAGACTTTTACCCAAACATATCTCTAAGGAAATTACATGAAATATCCTAATTAATAGATACAATTGCCTTCTCAGGACTCTATCCATACATGGCAACCCTCATGAAGCACATCAACCCAACACAACAACGTATGCCATATCATATTGTCGGATTCGGCTCAATCGGCGAACCTTGTCCAACTCAGACTCTGCCGATCTTGGCCGCAGCCGATTCAGATTTCAGCCGATCCCTACTCTGTTTCCGGAGCGATCTCCATCTAGAACTCCGCTTCGATTCTATCTTCATCTTTGATACTTAGATTACCAAATTTGGTCGCTAACACATGCCCCCCAAGTACGGAATATTTGGTAATGTTTCGGATTTGCTTTATCTGAGACTCCGAGAGAATATCGCACTTGCCGTTCTTCCGACCGTTACCGCCTCGCTTTAAATACTAACCGTTGTCCCCGATGTTGTCCCTCAAGTACATCTTTACTTTATCAATTTTCCTTGAATACTTATTTAGTAGCCGACTTGAATCTTAACTAATCTCTCCCTTTACTTTGCAGACAACAGAATCTTCTACTCCACGCAAAAGCAATAGTGGCAGAGATATTGAGTATGCTCCAGGCCTCTTGCCAAATGGTGGTGGATTAACTCCTCCAGTCATCGGCTATCATGCCCCCAAGACCTCATGTCTGCTTCAAGGGTAGATAAGAGAACCAGCCGATGTTGGCAGGAAAAAAGATCAAGGCACCAGCAATCAATCCATCTGCTCTGGCTCCCAAGAAGAAAGCCAAGAAGCAAAAGCCCAAGCCAGCAGATGATTTGCCAGCCTTAGATCCATCCATCGAGCAAGCTCTGGATGAAGAAGATATTGAAGAGGATGTTGATCAAGCTGCAGCTGAAGTAAGTGACACAGAGAAAACTCCATCGGCTTCACCCAAGCAAACTCCTCCAACTCCTTCTGCCCCAGCTCATTTTTTAAGGGTAAACATCTCTCCCTGACCTCCTTTCGCAACTATTTACTCATAGCCAATTTCTTATAAATCTTGTACTTGCAGAAAAAGAAGACTGGTGTGAGGAAGAAATTGGCAGCAACAACCCTTAAACCAGCTCCTCCAGTAAGATTGTCGTATAAGTTCTCTCACTTATTTGATCATAGCCGATCTTTCATAACACTTTGTCTTTTGCAGCCCCCTCATCCTCCTTCACCTCCTGTGCAGCTCGAATCAAGTGATCATACTCCATCAGCCGCAGGCAGTCATAATGTTGAGGAAGAAGAACAACCCACTGCTCCTACCATCCCAGTAAGTTTTGTCTTCAAAGAATCTCAAATTGGCTATATAATTTGTCTTGATGCTTAACTATCCTCAACTTTCTTTCTTGCAGGTCTTAGCCGATCTGTTCTCGTTTGATATCAAAGACTATCTTGATGAAGAGACAGAAGATGATACCACCAGCAAGGCTCTAGCTCCCTTGTCCGATGACGTGAAGAAAACACTTGAAGACATTTCCCATCGGCTAGAGCAGTCATCACTAGACAGCTTGGTGGTAGGCTGTGGGTCGAATAGGACTCGGCTCCATGAAGTTCAAGCTCTGATCCCTGATGAACTAGCCAACGCCCTTACTCCAGCCGTTTATCTTGAGCAACATCAATTTAAGCTGGGGAAGGCCAAGCAAAGATTAGCCAATCACCGAGAGCGCAGGGATATTGAAGCTACAATCCAGGTCAATCGGCAGCTTGTGCATGAAGAAAAGCCCAAGCTTGATCGGCTGTCTGAGGGTCTGATCAAGTCCAACATTGATCGGCTTTGTCAGGGTTACGGGTAAGGTATACCCTCTACCCTTCGATATACGTCACATATCAATATGGTATACTTGCGCGTATACGGATGTTTTCGGCATAAGTTAAGGAAATCCATTATGGAGTTCACAGATGTAAGGAGTCCTACTCGGATAGAACTGGGTCGTCATTCTATCGTGTCGGGTCCGATGTCTCCGAGTCCTACTGGGAGACTAGTTGACCTGCGGTATAAAAGGGACCCCCCCGGGAGGACCTAAGGCATCGAATCTTACTGCCAACACATCCACCACAGCCTACAAAGCCGGAGCTTACAGGAGCCAAGTCGCCGGGAGATCTAGTCGAATCAACTCGACTACGATCTTGTCGGTATCGTCAAGTTCCACTAGTCCCTTTGTAATCTGTGGTTTCCATCATATAATCCCATATCAACTGGATTAGGGCTATTACCTATCAAGGGGCCTGAACCAGTATAATCTTTGTTTTCTGCCTGCTTGATGTCGTATTACATAGATCCTCGTACCAGCGTACCCCAATACCCTCTATATCCGGTCTACGGGTATCCACCGTCGACAGTGGCGCGCCAGGTAGGGACACTTGGTGCTCAAGGTTCTACTGCTATGACATCCAGCTTTGTCGACAACTGTCACGTCCCAAAACGACCCTAAAATATATCCTTTAAATTATGCCTAGAATAATTAAAATCCGTGTGAAAGCCTCCAAAAATTAAAATGTGCAAAGTAAAAGTCAAATAAGGCTTAGAGGATTTTTGTATATTTCCTAAAAGCCTAAAATGTGTAAATAAATTTTAGTGGAATTTTCAGGGCACAAATAATAATTGTGAAAAAATAAACAAAGTTAAAAAGGTTTTATAAAAAGAAAAACCCTAAAAAGTCCCCTTCCCTCTAATGGGCCGGCTCGGCCCATCTCCCTCCCACTCTCCCTTCTCTCCCTGCAGCCCACTCGGCCTCTCCCCGCGCGCGCGCCGCTGACGGGCGGGCCCGCCCGCCACCCTCGCTGACGGGTGGGGCCCACCTGTCATCCCCGTCCTCCCGCCGCTCCCTCCGCCCCGCCCGCGCCAAGCTCCGCCGCCGCCGCCGAATCTGCCGCATCCCGCCGTCCCCGCGTGCAATAAAGTGGGGGGAAATATTCCCCGTGATCCCCTCCCCCTTTCCCCCAATTTTTCCCTCTCTCTCTCGCATTCAAACGGGTGGATTTGCTCCCGCAAATCTCGCCGGCGCCATTGATGGCGGCCGGACCTCCCGGCCGTTTTCCTTCCTCTCCCGGCCGCCCTCTCCCCCTTCCAACCCTATTTAAACCCTCCACGCGCCTCCCTCGCCCGTTTCCGCCCCTTGCCGCACCGTCTCCCTGCCGGAATCGAGCTCGCGCCGTCGCCCTCTCTCTCCTCCGTCGCCGACGACCTCTGGCCGGCCTTCTCCGCTCGCCGGGACTGTTTCCCGCCCCGGCGTCGCCTCCTTCGGCTTCGCCGCACCGCCGTCGACCCCGTCCACCCCCTCGCCGAGCTCGCCGACCGCCGGAACGCCGCCGACCCCGTCGACCCGAGCCGCGCCGCCGCCTTCCTCCGCTCCAGCCGCCTTTTTCGTCGTCGCCGTCGACCTAGGGTGAGCCGTGGACCGCCGCGTCTTTTCCCCCTTCCCTTCCCCTCTCTCGGCCGCCGCTCCGCCGTGCCTATGGCCGCCGCCGGCGACCATAGGGGCGCGGATGCCGCCTCCCGCCGGCTGCCGCGTTGTCGCGTCCCAAAACGACTCTAAAATACATCCTCGAAATTGTGCATAGAATAATTAAAATCCATGTGAAAGCCTTCAACAATTAAAATGTGCAAATTTAAAAGTCAAATAAGGCTTGGAGGATTTTTGTATATTTCCTAAAAGCCTAAAATGCGTAAATAAATTTTAGTGGAATTTTCAGAGCACAAATAATAATTGAGAAGAAATAAACAAAGTTGAAAAGGTTTTATAAAAAGAAAATCCCTAAAAGTCTTCTTTCCCCCCCCTCCTCTCTTGGGCCGGCTCGGCCCAACTCTCCCTCCCTCTCTCTCCTCTCCCCCGCGGCCCATCGGCCTCCTCCCCCACGCGCGCGCCGCTGACAGGCGGGCCCGCCCGCCACCCTCGCTGACGGGTGGGGCCCACCTGTCATCCCCTACCTCGCGCCGCGCCCGCCGCCCGCCCGTGCCCTAGCGCCGTCGCCGCCGCCGAATCCGCCGCATCCCGCCGTCCCCGCGCGCCATAAAGAGGGGGAAATCACTCCCCGCGATTCCCTCTCCCTTTCCCCCCGTTTTTCCCTCTCTCTCTCCCTCGGATTCGTTCGGATTTACTCCCGCAATCCTCGCCGGCGCAATCAATGGAGCCGAGATCGCCGCGCCGGTTTCCCTCTCATCCGGCCGCCCTCTCTCACTCCCGACGCTATATAATCGCTCCTCGTGCTTCGCTCCTCCGTTTCCGCCACTCGCCGCTCACTCTCCCCGTCGGATTCGAGCTCGCGCCGTTGTCCTCTCTCTCCGCCGTCGCCGCCGAGCTCCGGTTCGCCGCCGTCGTCGCTCCGGACCTCCTCCCGACTCGGCGTCACCTCCTTCGGCTTCGCCGCGTCCTCGTCGACCTCGTCCGCTCCTCCGTTTCGCCCGCCGACTGTCGGAGCGCCGCCGTCCTCGTCGATCCGAACCGCGCCGCCGCCTTCCTCCGCTCCGGTTGTCGTTTCCGCCGTCCTCGTCGTCCCGGGGTGAGCCGTGGACCGCCTCCTTCGCTTCCCCCTTCCCTCCCCTCTCTCGGCCGCCGCTCCGCCGCGCCGTTTGAACTCGGAATTGGACCGTTCAAGTCTCTAATTTTTTCTTAAGAAGTCAAGAACCCATTTTTGTGCTTTGTTTCTGCTTGTTATATGGAGTTTAGTAGAGTAAAAGCCCTTTTCTTTTCCGTTGGTCGTGTAGACGCTGCAGCTTCGGAAGATCCGCTCTTCGTGGAAGTTGAAGCCGACGTTTGGGAAAGCGAGCAAGGCAAGTCACATCATCCTTGAACATATTGAATCCCAGTTTATAAAATTATGTTGATTTAAATTATTGCATTATCGCTTTATTTAAATTCCCGCGTTATCACTGTTTTATTTAGCCATGCCTATTTACCTTTGTTATGACCATATTATTATTGTTATTGTTATTATTACCTTGTTCACCCTAGAATAAACAAAACCCCAACTAGTGGACACTCTACTCATGGTATCACTAGTATGATTTTAGGTAGATGCTTCGCTGTTTAATTAGGTAACATTAGGTGGTTTTTCAACTCTAGACTTTGGGATATTCATATCACCTGGACACTTTGGAATTGTTGGTCTATTGTGGAATTGGCTTCACACCTCCCCCTCTATTCAAAATCCCCAAAAATGGTTTTAGGCTGGGCTCGGGGTGCATGGTTTTGATGGTAGCACCTCGGCCATATAAGGACCGGTCTTCGGGCCTCTGTTGCAAAGCACTACCGTACTTCCACATGTCTAGTGGGTAAGGCTTAGTTTGTGGCTCAGTCTAGTCATAAACAAAAGTACACGGATTGGAGATGGATGAAGTCGGGGGTCGATGGACATTCTCCAGAGCAAATGAAGGCTACACGAGCTGCGGCCCGGTAGTCGAGATGTCATGGCACAGGGCCGGTGTCCTGCTGCTAGGGGCTCAGTTCTGCCTGCCTGTCCCGGGTGTTCCGGCCGTAGGTGGGATTGGGTCGGTACTCTTGTCTATGGCTAGGATGGGTTGGAAACTATGTCACGTCTTCCGTCTGTATACCGTGGTGGTATGTGGCACATGGTTGCACGTGAGGAAGATGTGTCTTGTGGGTAAAGATGTACACCTCTGATCAGAGTATAATCTATTCGAATAGCCGCGCCCTCGGTTATGGGCAAGCCGAGCAATGTACCCAAGTTAGTGTTTTAATTCTTAAAACCTGCTTAACAACTAAAATGTGGAATGGTTGGCCTGGGTTGGCTTAGGACGAGCTGGGACCCAGGGTCGGGTTGCCAGTTCGGTCTGAATCATCATAGGCCTTGGGTTAAGGCAGGTTCGTGTGGGTTCACGGCCTTGATTAATAATATTGTATAGTTCTAGGATCGCGTTTACAAAATAGCTTTGAGCTACTAAATGTCTTTAAATGTTGTTTACTGCAACCCTAACCCTTTATATTATAATTCCCTTGTACACCCTTGCATTTACTCTGCACTTGTGGGTGTGTCTTGTTGAGTACGGTGGTTGTACTCAGTCTTGCTCAATTTTTCCCAAGCCCAGAAGAGGAGCTCCTTGAAGATGAAGGCTTTGGTGTCTAGCTCGTGCCTGCCGTCAAGCGCCTGTGGTCGTCGCCCTAGTCTTCCGCTGTTTCTCGTTTGTCTTTGTGTGTGCTGGGCCTTCGCTGCCCATGTAATAAGTTAACTATTTACGCTTCCGCTTGTTAAACTCTGAATTGTATCAACTTTTGGTGTACCTTGCCTCCTGGGACAAGGATTAATGCACGCACGTAAGGAACGCCCGTTGGGTTATTTCCGGTCGTGACACGCGTGGGGCCCGGCCGTCAGCCGCCCGCGCCCTCGGGTGTGGCTGACACGTGGGGCCCACGGCGCCGGCCGGTGCGAGCCGGGTGCGCCCGGTTCACCGTGGACCGTGAGGCTGCCGCGTGGGCCCCACACCCGTGGACCCGGTCCGCGCGCCCTCTCCCCTCGGCTGACGCAATAAATCCTTTTTAAATTAAAATTTAAATGAAGAAATTCGCAAATATTCACTTAAAGAGCATATAAACTTCAAAGGGCCATAACTTGGCCATTTGAAGTCGGAATTGGACCGCTCAAGTCTCTAATTTTTCCTTAAGAAGTCAAGAACCCATTTTTGTGCTTTGTTCCTACTTGTTATATGGAGTTTATTAGAGTAAAAGCCGTTTTCCTTTCCGTTGGTCGTGTAGACGCTGCAGCTTCGAAAGATCCGCTCTACGTGGAGGTTGAAGCCGACGTTTGGGAAAGCGAGCAAGGCAAGTCACATCATCCTTGAAATATTGAATCCCATTTTATAAAATTATTTTGATTTAAATTATTGCATTATCATTTTATTTAAATTCCCGCGTTATCACTGTTTTATTTAGCCATGCCTATTTACCTTTTTTATGGCCTTATTATTATTGCTATTGTTATTATTACCTTGTTCACCCTAGGAAAATAAAACCCCAACTAGTGGGTACTCTATTTATGGTTCCACTAGTATGAACTTAGGTAGATGCTTCGCTGGTTAATTAGGCAACATTAGGTGGTTTTAGAACTCTAGACTTTGGGAATATTCATATCACCTGGACAGTATGGAATGGTTGGATTATTGTGGAATTGGATTCACACCTCCCCCTCTATTCAAAATCCTCAAAATGGTTTTAGGCTGGGCTCGGGGTGCATGGTTTTGATAGTAGCACCTCGGCCACATAAGGACCGGTCTTCGGGCCTCTGTTGCAAAGCACTACCGTACTTCCACATGTCTAGTGAGTAAGGCTTAGTTTGTGGCTCAGTCTGGTTATAAACAAAAGTACACGGATGAAGATGGACGAAGTCGGGGGTCGATGGACATCTCTAGGGCAAATGAAGGCTACACGAGCTGCGGCCCGGTAGTCGAGATGTCATGGCACAGGGCTGGTGTCCTGCTGCTAGGGGCTCAGTCCTGCCTACCTGTCCTGGAGGTTCCGGCCGTAGGTGGGGTTGGGTCGGTACTCTTGTCTATGGCTGGGATGGGTTGGAAACTATGTCATGTCTTCCGTCCGTATGCCGTGGTGGTATGTGGCACTTGGTTACACGTGAGGAAGACATGTCTTGTGGGTAAAGATGTACACCTCTGATCAGAGTATAACCTATTCGAATAGCCGCGCCATCGGTTGTGGGCAAGCCTAGCAATGTACCCAAGTTAGTGTTTTAAATTCTTAAAACCTGCTTAACAACTAAAATGTGAAATGGTTGGCCTGGGTTGGCTTGGGACGAGCTGGGACCTAGGGTCGGGTTACCAGTTCGGTCTGAATCATCGTAGGCCTTGGGTTAAGGCAGGTTCGTGTGGGTTCACGGCCTTGATTAATAATCTTGTATAGCTCTAGGATCGTGTTTACCAAATAGCTTGAGCAACTAAGTGTCTTTTAATGCTGTTTACTGCAAACCCTAACCCCCTATATTATAACTTCCTTGTACTCCCTTGCATTTATTCTGCACTTGTGGGTGTGTCTTGTTGAGTACGGTGGTTGTACTCAGTCTTGCTCAATTTTTCCCAAACCCAGAAGAGGAGTTCCTGGAAGATGAAGGCTTTGGTGTCTAGCTCGTGCCTGCCGTCAAGCGCCTGTGGTCATCGCCCTAGTCTTTCGTTGTTTTTCGTTTGTCTTCGTGTGTGCTGGGCCTTCGCCGCCCATGTAATAAATTATCTATTTATTCTTCCGCTTGTTAAACTCTGTATTGTATCAACTTTTGGTGTACCTTGCCTCCTGGGACAAGGAATAATACATGCACGTAAGGAACGCCCGTTGGGTTATTTCCGGTCGTGACAATATGCAAACACTATACCCGCACCAAAGCATCTCCCAGATAAGCTAGTGGTATATTTAGTATAACATGAACATAATGTAAAGTAGACATTCATATACTCGGAAAGTATTTCAATACCACAAATGTATAAAGAAGAGTATTCTAAATAGAGTACAAAGCTTACAAAAGAGGAAAGGAAAGCTACTAGAGCCATACCCAAACTCTTCCGAAGACTCCTGATTTCTACTCTATTCCTATTCCACTAGCTTGATACTACTAAACTAAAATTAAGAGAATATGGGAGAACTCTTGCTTGAGGTGTGTGAGTGAAGTGAGAAGGTGAAGTCCTTATATAGAGGTAGTTATGACGGTTGTGGAAGGGGAATTGTCCGAAGTGCCCTCCAATCGTCATTGGGATGCAATCCTGGACGTCCACGCCGAACCCTTCATCCGACGACGCCAGGATGGGTTCGGCCGAACCACCAGGTTTGGCCGAACCATGGGCTGGGCCATCCCGGCCCATCTTCGGCTGGCGGCCTCCTCTACAGCTCCTTTATGCAGACTTGTGAATTTTGGCCCAATTCATCATGACAATTCTGAGTTCTTGGCCCATTCATGCATAAGTCTGATTCTCGACATTATCCGATTAATTTATCATCCGATTCAATGTCAATTCTCCTCCACTTTATAGTTATCCTCCGCAAAAGGTTAGTGAACCAAATACTAGTGGAATATTATTATTCTAACATGAATATGCATTGCAAGCATAACTAATTCTCCTCCATTTTGGTAATATTGACGGTCGAAACCGATTGATGGCGTGGGCAGCGGCCAGCTGGGCGAGGCGGTAGAGGGGGAGGTCCGGCGGCGGTTGTCCTCGTTGGCAGTGGTGGTGGCCGTAGGCTAGACCTACTGGCGCCATCACAGAGCACGACGCGAAGCCCATCGGCCCGGCGGTGGACAGGAGCCCGCCGAGCAGCGCCTGGACTTGGTCTCAGTGAAGACCATACGGAAGCTGTCATCGGCGAGCGCGCGATGAGGGAGGAGATGGGGAGGCCGGTGGCGAGCGCGCATGGAGAGCGAGGAGGCGGGGTCGACAGAGGGGGCGGGGAGGCCGATGTTGACGGTCGTTACCGATCAGTATATTATTATTCTAACATGTATATGCATTACAAGCATAACTAGTTCTCCTCTATTTTGGTAATATTGACGGTCGAAACTGATCGCCGAACCCACCGTGCCGCCGTTGGATCCAGGTTTTGGCCGGACGGTTGAGATGAAGCCCCAATGACGGTTGGAGGGTATTACTGACCATTTCAACCGTCACAACCATCATTACCTGCCTATAAAAGGAGCTTCTCTTCTCACTTCACTCACACACCTCAAGCAAGAGCTCTCTCATATTCTCCCAAGTTAGTTTAGTGTTTTTAAGCTAGTGGAAGAGGAATAGAGTAGAAATTGGGAGTCCGGAAGCCTTCGGAAGAGTTTAGGTATGGCTCTAGTAGCTCTCTTTTCCTCTTTTGTAAGCTTTCTATGAATTTTAGAAGATTCACTGTGTTTTTAAACGGAGCACGGCTAAGGGACGCGAGAGAGAGAGGAAAGGGAGGGGTTCCTCACCGATGACGATCGACGACAGTGAGTGGCGGAATGAAGATGGCGACGAGCGGCCGAGCCTTGGGATCACCTAAGGAATCAAAAGAGAGGGATTAGAAAGAGTGAGAGACCATGGATGGCTAGGACGCCGGCCGAAGGCAGCGGCCATGGCTAAGCTCACTGGTGTGCGGTGCGAACGGGGCTCCTGCAGCGGAAATCGGCGGCGGAGGGGCGGACGGCGTGGCCCTCGGGCTTGCGAACCCGACGGCGGCGATGGCACGGCTCGGCGCGGCGGCTAGCGGCGGCTAGTGGCGACCAGAGCGGCGGCGGCAGCGGCGGAGAGGAGGGCGACAGCGCTAGGGTGGAGGAGGGCACGGGGGAGTTCGGTGAAATGGGGAAAAAGATAGAGGGAGGGGCGGTGATGCTTAAATAGGGAGAGAGGGGGCCGGACGTGGCCGGGAGCGGCACGATTTTGCCAGCCGACGTGGGGGAGGTGGAGGTGGAGAGAGAGGCGGGATTCAAAAATTGAATCCCGGCCATCTCGTGGGCGCGGGCGAGCGGGAGAGGGGGTTGAGGGGCGTGGGGAAGGCGGGCGCACGCTCGGGCGTGGCCGACGTGGCGCGGGGAAGGCGGGAGAGGCGGGAGCGGCGGTTGGGGAGGCTGGCCTCCACCCCCGGCCGGAGGTTGGGGGAGGACCCGACAGGTGGGCCCCACCTATCGGCGACCCCGGGTCAGAGGGGAGGCGCGGGCGGCTGCTGGGCCGTGGCCTTCGGCCGGCCCAGCGGGGAGGGGAGGGGAGAAAAAGAATGGACCGGCGGCCCATTAGGAAAAAAAAAGAGGGGAAAAAGAAAAAGAAAAGGGGAAAATGAATTTCTAGGTATTAAATAATTGCTCGGGCTCATTTTTAATTGGTTAAAATTATTTCTAGAGCTCTAAAAATTCCACTAAAAATCCTGTTAGCATATTTTGACATGTAGAACCCAAGAAAAATTCCACATACCATTTCCGATTATCATGTGAATTCATTCAATTAGGGTTTCTCTCTTGCTTTTACACAGGTAATTTCTTGAGAACATTTATTAATTACTCTAGGCTTGGGAGAAGAACTTCAGGGTGTGACAAACGGCTAGTAGGCCCCACAGGTCAGTTTTGACCGTTGTGGGTGCACTACTTAAGCCAACCGGCCGGGAGAGGGAAATCCACCCCATTTCAACACATTTTCATTCCCTCTCCAAAGTTTGCTCTCAAGTTCATTCAAGCTTTGATAGTTTTCCTCAAATTCAAACACTTAGTGACAGGGAGTATGCTCACACGCGAGAATACTCACGGGAGCTGCAGAGATTTGCTGTGTTAGATGAGCCTGGTTCTCGTTTGCTTACTTTGCAATTTTTGTGCACTTTGAAAGAAATAGAAGATGGAATTTCCTTTCGCTTTTTCCATAAGGAATACACACTTACATGGAAAGGATTAAGTACACTTCTTGGTTTTCACGATTCCTGTAAAATCGATCTCTCGAGAAAAATATGTTTTGGGAAGATATTTTTGGTGCTCCAATCTGCAAGAAACCTAGGACGAATGATATCCATAATCCTACACTTAGGCTCATGCATAAGTGGATTGCTATGACTTTGTTTTCTAGAGGTGATCTTAGACCCATTAGGGGGATGAATTAATTATCATGTTTGCCATGGTTAGAAAGATCAAAATTTCTCCTATGAAATGTATGATAAGACAATGGTTAGAGAGTATAAGATTCTCTGCTCTTGTTGAGTGCACTTCTTTGATTACTCGGATAGCAAAAGGGCTAGGGGTTGTTAGTGACCAAATAGCCTTTATCTCAGCTGCTCGTCCGTGTATTGATGAGAATTTTTTAGTGCAAGGGCATATTCTGAAACATGTAGTAGATGGATCTTTGATATACTTTTTCCCCGGTTGTACAAATGAAATCCCGTTGCCAAATGCGGGGTATCATTTGCACAACTATCATGAACTAACCATTCCCCTGCAGACCATAAAAGAATCTTGTGCAGGTAGAGCATACAGGGAAACGCGCAACATAGCAAGTAATGAACGGGAAAGTTCATCATCCTCAATACTCGTGCAAATGTATGAGGCAGGTTAGGAGCCAACTGGGGATGCACCCGGATGGACCCAAGCTCCACGCCATAGCATCAGAGTCTCAAGCTGGGCAAGTGCCAGTGAGGACCGATGGCATGTGCCTCATGACATACAATGGGGGGACAACCAACCCCCCAGATCAAGCGGTGTGCCTCCATCTCCAACTTAATGGCGCTCAAGTTCCTCTCGTTGGGACTTAGGTGAAATCACTAGGAGAATGGATACGCTTGATGTGCAGACCGTAGACATCCAGTACAACCTCACGGAACACATAGGACAGACGCAAGAATGGCAACAGACTGCTGATGCTCAGTTCACCAACATCAACAACATGATACAGCAACAGCACGATGACCTTCAAGCGTACTTCCGCTTTTAGGGTTCAATCCTTATCAAGGACCCTGAGCGAAAGCCAAGCTTGGGGGGAGACATCTCCCCCCCCCCCCCACACACACTGAGGTAACTTGTATCACATTGCATATTTCCCTTTACAATTGCATATTTGATTTACAATTTGCATCTTATAAACCTAAAAACAATATAAAAATTTGCAAAATAGAAAATACCAAAAAGATAGGCTAGGTAAGACAAACTAGTTCTCTTTGTTGAAATGATGAATAGTTGCTTTGTTTTATATATCTTATATATGGGTTCATAGGTAAGTGCTCTCTTAAATGTTAAATATAAATAGCCAACAATTATCTGGGAACCTGAGGTAAATGAGCTGCACTTGCTGATCTGAGTCTAAGTTGTTGAAAGATATGAGATAGTAAATAAGAGTTGCTATGGTCCTGATCCTAGTTTGACTTGAATTCCAGATGTTTTGTTTTTTAAAATGATAAATTTGAAAGTTCCTCATTTGATGTAAATTCCTACCAGAGCAAAAAATGTGCCATCTTGATTAAACCATTTTGGTTACTTGCCATTCCATTAAATTTTGTCAAATTCTTGTGACTTGTGTAGATACTTCTCATGCTCTATGATCAAGATCATACACCCACATATATGCACATGCTAAACTCCTGCACTGGGAACTAAGCAATTATCCATTCCATTTCCATACTACCATCAAAATAAATTCTCCATGCTTTCATGTACTTTCTTCTCCTAAAAAGAAAGTCCTTTTGAAAAAAAAAGGAGGGAAAGGCATGGTTATGAAATTAAAAAAATAAAGTTATGCTCTATCAAGCATGAGCATGATAAAAAAGAAATGTAGTCATGCCCTCTCCTAATCAATAAAAGAAAGATTTTTGGGAGAAGGAAGTAAGTACAAAGGAGAAGCATTTTCTTTATTTCCTTCATATGCCATTTCCACCATATATCACACACACACTTTGCACAATCTTGATCTTAAGTATGTTTAGTTATCTGCTTTAGTCTGAGTTTTTAACTTAGTAATAAATGTGAATGCAAGTATGCCATGTTTGATCCCTACCAAGCTTCACATATCAAACCTTAGGGTAGGAATAAAAAAGGGCAAAAATGGTGAGGAATTCATATTGATACACTTAGAGAGACTGAGTGAATCATATGAGGAACTTGGCTTTCTTTTGCAAAATCATTTGAAAACTTCCGGAATAAAAGTTGAATAAAGGTTGGGTCATTGGTGCTCTGATTGTTGTTCTGTCTTTCAACCGCCCAATGCAAGGAGAAGCAGTGTCTCGTGGGAATCAGGGGTAAGGATGAGCCACCGTGCCAAAGATTATTTAATCTGAGAGAGCGTACATATACCTTGCACCTGTACCTTTAAGATATACAGCATAGTAGCAACTCCTGATGAACAACCAAGATTTTGTTTCCTTTCGTCCTTCACTCGGGACGAGCAAAGCTTCAAGCTTGGGGGGGTTTTGTTGACGGTCGTTAGCAATCAGTTTCGACCGTCAATATTACCAAAATAGAGGAGAACTAGTTATGCTTGCAATGCATATACATGTTAGAATAATAATATTCCACTAGTATTAGGTTCACTAATATTGAAGTGAAGACCATGGGGAAGCTGCTGTCGGCGAGCGTGCGATGAGGGAGGAGATGGGGAGGCCGGCGGCGAGCGCGCACGGAGAGGAAGGAGGCAGGGTCAGCAGAAGGGGCAGGGAGGCCGATGTTGACGGTCGTTAACGATCAGTATATTATTATTCTAACATGTATATGCATTGCAAGCATAACTAGTTCTCCTCTATTTTGGTAATATTGACTCTCGAAACTGATCGCCGAACCCACCGTGCCGCCGTTGGATCTAGGTTTTGGCTGGACGGTTGAGATGAAGCCCCAATGACGGTTGGAGGGTATTACCGACCATTCCAACCGTCACAACCGTCATTACCTGCCTATAAAAGGAGCTTCCCTTCTCACTTCACTCACACACCTCAAGCAAGAGCTCTCTCATATTCTCTCAAGTTAGTTTAGTGTTCTTAAGCTAGTGGAATAGGAATAGAGTAGAAATCGAGAGTCTGGAAGCCTTCGGAAGAGTTCAGGTATGGCTCTAGTAGCTTTCTTTTCCTCTTTTGTAAGCTTGGTACTTTATTTAGAATACTCCTCTTTATACATTTATGGTATTGAAATACTTTCCAAGTATATGAATGCCTACTTTACATTATGTTCATGTTATACTGAATATGCTGCTAGCTTATCTGGGAGATGCTTTGGTGCGGGTACAATATTTGCTTATGCAATTACTCTATGTCATAACGATGATATTAGAGTAGTATCTAGTAGTTTAGACGTGGTGTCTAGATTACAGGATATCATTATTTGGGGTTATATGCTGGGGATGAGAAGTGGGCCGCTGATGGTGACAGCTTAGTACGGGTATTCCTCCGCGCGTGTATATAGTCCTAAGTTAATTTCCTGGGGAGGGTACTCCTCCGTATTTAGTCCCGGTTGTATGGTCATGACGGGCTGTCGTAAGGAACTCGGCAGGGGTGGCTTCTCAAAGTACCAGGAGGGCATCGGATAGAGGGTATTAGCTAGTATATCAGATGACTGGAATGTATGTATACTATGTATACTAGAAGTATATGAATATATTATCTTTCTCTTTTCTTTCCACGTAGCTTAGATATTTTATTATGAGAATGAGTAACTTATAGCTTGTGTGTCATTCTACCCTTGGATTATCTTAAACCCTCCTTAGACTTTGATTATCACAAGTAACATATAAATTATTAGTCAAGTTCTCTCTACTATGATCTTTCCACGGGATAAAATAAATACGATACCCTTGAAATACTCTCAGGTGAAATGCTACAATGGTATATCCGTGCGCTTGCGGATGAACTCTGTAACCATAATATACTAGAAGTATTTCTGCGCCATTGCGGGGAATTATATTTCTAGTAATGACATTAAGAAATACCAACAGCCGACGAGCTCACCTACTCCGCTCGGCGTGCGCGAAGAGGGAGGCTGAGGGGATGCTAGCGGCGAGCACGCACGGAGATGGATCAAGGAGGTGAGGCTTGGGGAGGAGGGCGGGGAGACCGACGAGCTCGCTTGCTCCGCCCATCGCGCGTGAAAAGGTAGGAGGCGGGCGCATGGAGAGGGAGGAGGTTGGGCCGACGAGGGTGGGGCGGGGAGGCCGGCGAGCTTGCCCGCTTCACCCCGCGCGCGCGATGAGGAAGGATACGGGAATGCTGGCGGTGAGCACGCACAAAGGGGGAGGAGGCTGGGCCGACGAGGAGGCGGGGAGGCCAGCGAGCTTGCCTGCTTCGCCCAGCGACAAGATCGAAGTGAAGCGGCAACAAGGTGGTCGAGCTCGCCGCCCTCCGCCACGAGAACCTCGCATCGCTCCGTGCCTACTTCTACTTCGTCGGCGCCGGAGCTCTCTCCTCCCTCCTCCACGACAGCAACGGTGCCATGCGCCGCGCATGCCTCGGCTTCACGTCGCGGGTGCGCATCACGCAGGCGGACCCGAATGGTGTGGCGTTCATCCACGGCGACGGCGTGGTGCTCCTCAAGATGCTCACGGGGAAGCTGCCGGCAAACACGGTGCCGGGGTTCGACGGCGTCGACCTGTCGCAGTGGGTGCGCCGTGGTGCAGGAGTGGATGGGCGAGGTGTTAGACGCCAGCATCGCCGACTAGGCATGCGCAGATGAGGAACCGACGAAGAGAAGAGGGGGATAGAGATGACGTGGCAACATGACATATGGGGCCCACGTGGGTCCCACGCTGACTCAGCCGTCATGTAGGACAAAGCCAGGGTCAAAACCACTGAATGACCTATTGTGACCAGTTTTGAATAGTTAAGGGACGTCGGATATCTGGTTTTGCGGTTGGGGGATGATCTTGTAACTCAATGACAAATTGAGGGACCTTCTATGTACTTTTTCCTAATTCTTTTTGGAATAAGTTCACTATGAGTCCCTTCAGTAGTGCCTGAATCTGATTCTAATCCCTGAAACCGGTTTGTACTGTTCTTCGAACAAGGCAGTTCACTATCAAGTTAGCCAGTAATTAGCTGTTAGTTGGTTATTCAATATTGCATCTCGACGATAACAGCACGATAATGAGTAAGTTCCAATTCCCAGTTAACGGAACAAAATTTAATGGCTGGACAAGATCCAGCATGTTCCTCAGTTTTTGATTCAGATAAGCAATACTGGGTAGTTTTACTGCTAATCACAAATTAGAACATACAAAAACCGGTTACCAACAAGGGTTACAATCTCCCACAGAACAGATTCCAGGAATACAACATTACCAATAAAAGATTAAGTCATTCCGTTCTGGGTTGTCTGTTGCTGAGGGCCTTGACCCAGCTGCTGCGTTGCCGGTGCTGGTTGTTGCAATGAGCTAGCTTGCGACTGTGCTGGTGGTGCCAGCATAGGTTGATAAGCTGGGTACTGTGGTGGCTGCTGGTATGGCATGCGAGGTGGGGGCATGTAACCGCCATAAGGTGGATAGTAGGGGGGATACTGACCACCATGGTAATATGGTGGTGGCGGCTCAGGATAACTCTGTCCTGAGCTGCTTGATGCCTGACCTTGCCCAGCCTGCTGTGGACCTGGTTTGCCATCGCCCTCCTGTGACTCGACCAAGGCACCCATCCTCTGGGGATCCATCGAAGGGTACAGTGTCCGCTCTGCCGCTGGCGGTGCTGGAATGTTGAAGTAGTATGATGCCGAAGCAGGTTGCTGCTGGCCTTCCATCCCAGGAGGTTGAGGCTGGTCACCACTCTGCTGCTGAGATATTACAGCCCTAGGGAGCATTCCTCCATGTGCAACATGCCCTTGCCTCCCAGCTTCATCTTCCTCCGGTTTTGGTGCTTGAGGCTTGCCCCACATGAGCTTCAGACGCACACCCTTGATGACTAACTTGTTAGCGAGCTCCTCTGCAGCTTTCTCAGCACCTTCTCTTGTAGTGTAAGTCACAAATGCACAAGCACGCTGCAGAACCATTCTTATGGTCTCAATCTCACCATGGGCATAAAATTGATCCCTCAAATCCTGCTCAGTGACTCGACTATCAAGGCCACCAATGTAAAGTGTCCTTATACTCTCATCATCTGGGGGTGTCAGGGATGGCATCTCACCAGCCTTACTCAAAAGCTTCAAAGCAACTGGATCGTTAACTCTGCAAAGTGTAAGAAAATAATATGTCAGAGAACGCAGAAGAAATAATATATAGAGAGGACTAAGTGCAATATGAACCAATGAGTACAGAGGTTTAACCCCGCTTGTAACAGGGAGTAAGTCAGTTCATCTCATGAACATGATTTTATAGATCTGTGCTTGGTGTGCATCTAACAAGATACCCATGTGTTGTAACAGATCGTTTAACATAAAACATAATTATGAGCTCTCTTGATCATAAGAAGAACATCTGGCCTCTACTTGGCTGGGCAGTGTTCTTCATCTGAAAAGTGAAAAGGCAAAGATTTGAATGAAGCTTCTCATCTTGCACAAATTTCAGCTAGCAGGAACCACATTGACCTGATCGAGGAAGGTCATTAATGCCTATAATTTTCATTCATAGTTTTGCTCGGTGTCAGGAAATATTTTGGATCCTTCATGGACCCCATAAATCTAAGTTCATGAATATAGGACTTACGACCCAATCCGAATAAAAACATGTCACCAAAAGAATCCAAAATGGAGTATATGATACAAGATATAATACAGATAATCTCATATGGTATCTGCGTAAGAAAACCATTGCCTCGTACTGTAGATATATTTTGTGTTTGTGATTCTGTTTTATTTGATCGAGGCGATGAAAAGCAAAGCAATAAGAAAATTGACCACAGAAGTTCTTCCTCGCAAAAGCTGCACCAGCACTGCCTGCTTTTCTTCCTCCCTTCTCCATATTCTCCCTTCTAAATCCTTTCTCTTTCTTTGTCTCAACTCTGGACAACGTCTCCTGCACCTGCTGCTAGTGACGACATTCGAACTTGAGAGGATACAAGTCAGCTCACGTGAAGGCATTGACAGGTTCTTTCCCATTCCTCTTCCAATCCAAGTAGCACACCTGAGCTCTGCTAACTCACTCGTGGAGAGAGCAGCACACGGTGGATGCCTTCACCTCCAGCCTCCTCTCCCGTAGAGGGCCTCCACCTCCCATCACAGCATCAGCTCCCTCGCCTCCCCATCATGCCATCACTCCATCCATGGGACAGCGCCTTGGCTTGTCCGCTGAAAACAACTGCATGTGGTGGCCTGTATCAGTGACTCCAAGCGATGCCCTTGATTCTTCTGCCAACCAAGGCAGCCGCCGCTTCCTCGATCAGCCCAACTGGAACACTTGACCCTCACAAGGCTCCCACTGTAAGCAAGTCAAATGGCTAGGAAAGGGGAAAGGGGAACTGCAGAGTGCTCATGTGGGAGCCACCAATCTCATGCACCACATGTCAGTTGGTGGTGGTGGAGGCAGAACTACCGCCACCACTAGGAATGTTTGAAGGAGTATAGATATAGATAAGCCCAATTTTCATCCATGTTTGGATAGAGAAATTAATTGAAATATAGAAATATCTCTTTTACTTTATCAATCCATAGACATTTTTGATACAATTCATATCCAGAGGTACAAGTAACTGCATATGCTGGTTTGCATCCTGAGACACTACACAGGGATTTAATTCTGATGATACAATCTTAATATAAAAAATAGAAATAACAGGTCTAAAAGGTACAAAAAGAGATCAATATGCATCTTTGGAGTACAATGATGAAATAATCGTTAATTGAATAATCGTTGCCTCTGAATGAGATATAGAAATACAGCAATATCTATAGAGAACTACAAGAAACATGCAATTCGAAAAATTGTATGCACAATCACTACAAACATACCCGTAGTAACGATCTTTGATGTTCTGCTGAGATAACTCTCCAGTTTCAGGCATCTCATGTCGATAAGGGCATTCAGCACCTCTTGTACATTCACCACGCACATAGAAACTACAGACATGGGCTCGATTCCTCTTGTAATATGGCGCTGTTCTCTGGAGTTTCAGAATGGTGTCGTTGGCACGTGCCTTACCATTGGAAGAGTCATAATCAATTCCAGCTCTGGCCTACATTTTTGATAAACAATGCATACCATTAGCAAAGCAATGGAGAAAAATAAGTTGCTCATGAATGATGTAATCAGAAAACACGTGTAGGTAATCTGTCAGATCAGAGTACTTCAAAAAGTGAACAATTTTGTTATTGAGATCCATAAGCTTAAGGTGCATTCATTTTGCATTTCTCAGTGGATCATGGTAGACCATTGATTTCTGGTGTAAAGAAAGCCCATTCATTTCTTTAATGTGTTATCCTACTCCTACAGTAGAAGACAGTAAGAAACGAAGAACACTGGGGACACACCTGGTTGCAGGAGGAAAAAAAGTGAAAAAAGAACAGGGATATGGATGTAAACAATATTTAGTTGAGTATTGTAATTTCTGAATGTTGGTTTAGAATAATATAAATGATAAGTGATGAAAAAGGAGACATACCCTGCGATCATGCTCTTCTGCAAAGTACTCGCGGTTCACGTCACTCCTTGGGATTGCATCGTTTGAATTAGTAGAAAGTGCTGTATCCCTGACCTGGACCGGCAGACCATATTCAAGATCTAGAAGGCAGACCTGGCAGACATTTTTCAGTTTGCAACAAGTCTGGCAGATCTCTGTCTTCTTGTACCTTGCATCCCGGCCAGGTCGCCAACGGAAGACAGTAAAAGGACGTGCACATATTTTGCACTCTTTATCGTATTCTGCTCTTAACTGCCAAGAAAACAAGAAAGCCAGTAAATCTTGTGCCTACGTCAAGAAATGAAGGAAAGTAAAGATGAAAACAAGGATAATTTGATTAAGGCAGCCAATGTCTGACATCTAGGACACATTCTTGGACCCTAATTCAATGTCTTAGCTTGATAATTTCTCATTCTGTTAGCTACGCCAAATTACTTGAAACAACTTTTATAATCATGCTGACTTCATTGCAACACAAGCACACCAATTTCTCTAATTATACTAACTGACATGAAAATGAAGAAGTTAAATTCACCTCAGAGCTCTGATAGAACTATCAACAATCATTTTAGTTGGTCTCAACTAAAATTGCTACACACTGACTGTAACGCTCAGTCCGCCGAATCAAACACCTAGGTTTGCAGCCGATCTACCCGCAAGTCCCCAACACACACAACAGAAACCGCACCAAACCAGCCCAGATTACAAATCCCTCGGCCGCAACGCCAACCCACCCACGGCCACGCGGAGGAATCAAATCAACCAGAGAGGGTTAGGGTTTGGGGGCGAGGTTACGATACCATGCGAACGTAGGGGTTGTCGCCGAGGCAGGACTCGCAGATGATGGGGAAGTCGGAACGCTCCCACCCGTCCGCCTGCGCGTCCCGCAGCAGCCGGTGGGCCATCTCCGCCTCCGCCGCGCCGCCGAAGCCGCCGCTGCCGTCGAGAGGGAAAGAGAGAGAGAGAGAGAGAGAGAGGAGACAGCACGGAGCGTGACCAGGCTCGAATATAGAATTTTTTTTATTTATAATTTTTTTTATTAAAAGTTTTACAAAAATAATTTTCCATTTTGAAAATTGACGGAAATAGTCGCCTACCGCCCTCTGGGAGGGCGATTTTTAAAAATCGCCCTCCCAGAGGGCGGCGAAAATGACGTGGCAGACGGCCGTTCGCTCTCGGGCGACGGCCGTCAACGAAATTTGCAGGCGGCCCCCTTGCCGCCCTCCGCGAGGGCGATTTTGTACTGTGCGGGGGGCCGCCTGCAAATGGGCGGCGAGGGGGGGCATGGAAATTTGCAGGCGGCCCCCTTGCCGCCCTCCGCGAGGGCGATTTTGCACTGTGCGGGGGCCCGCCTGCAAATGGGCGGCGAGGGGGCATGGAATTTTGCAGGCGGCCCCCTTGCCGCCCTGGGGGAGGGCGATTTTGTACTGTGCTCTATATTTTTTTTATATAAATATCAATAGTTATCAAATCTTTTTATATTGAAAACTATACAAGATTAAAATCTCCAAGATTGGTAAAATACAATTTTATTATTTTTTAGGGCATATTTGGAATGTTACCGTACAAATATTTTGTTAATGCCAAAATATAAGCAAGTTTTGGCACTACCAAATATTTGGTAAGGTAAAATTGCATTTGATCATATTTGGTTTGCTGCCAAAATGTAAAATTGTAGTGAAGAATGTTGTACATAATCTCAATTCTAGATTACGTATTACCAATTAATAGGCTTCCATTTTCGTGTGTGGTGTGGTAGTGGGAAAGAAGATATGAAGAGGTTGCCTTCAGATTGTCAATTATATAGCGTCGTTTTCACTGCAATATATGTGAACTCAATGAGATACATTATTCATTAGATGTGACAAGACGATCACGCGTGGGCGTGATTCACTTTATGTCAACAGGCAGCGCCGAAAGTTGATAGTGATAACTCGAGCTGCCGCTTTTCATGTGTGCTGTTGTGGACTGTGCGCGCTACTGGATATGGCACTACCGTGAAGCGCCGAAAGTGTGTTGTTGTGAGCATAAGTTGTTCAAGCACCATACGAATGAAAAGAACTACGTAGACGAGACAAACACAAGTAGTACTGCAGTAGTAATAGCAAAAGTAGTACTGCTTTACAAGTTTGTAAGCCAAAAGAAACGGTCACATAAGGACTGAAGAGGTAGAACACTACTGACGAGGCCTCTTACCCCTGTCCCTCCTACCCTGCGCCCTAATGTGCCCCTGGGAGTACGTGAGTCGGTCCGGGGGTACGGCACGGCCAACCCGTCCTGCCTGTACAGGTGTGACCTCTGGCTGCTCCTGAGTGTGCGCCTCTGGAGCTCCTCCAAGCTGAGAGGAGCCTAGTACGTCCTGGTGGTCTGCACCGTGCAAGTCGTCGTCGTAGAACTGGCTAGTAGGACCAGTCCTACCGGCGTGAGACGAAGAGGCCCCAGTACCGAAGATCCCGGCTGCAAATCCTGCTGGACAAGGACCATCAGTTTCGTATAGGTATTTAACAGTATTAATAAAAAGTAAAGTACCGTGTGGGCGAGGGATCGACGCTCCGTGAGAGGAAGAGCTGGCGAACGCGCCTGAAGAGGTGGCGAACGCCCCTGCGGAGCTCGCGGAAGCGCCGGTCGTGCCTGCGAACGCGCTCGAAGGCATACGAGGTCCTGCGATGAGGAAACGTGCAGTTAAAACATGGTGACACATTCGTGCAAAAGCTGAAACAAAAATGAACTAATATCTGGGCTGAACTGTACCGTGCGAAACCGGTGCTGTAGGTCGCACTGCTCCGAAGCTAGGGGCGCTCGAAGACAAACGAGGTCCTGCTCCGACGGTAGGACCGCGAGGCCGTGGGTGTACCGGACCAGCTGGAGGTACGACGTCCACGGCGCTGCGACAGGAGAAGACGCGCATGACCGCACGCATCTTCTCCTGCATCCGGTCGAAGGTCGACCTCTGCTCAACGTCAGTCAAGTGCAAACCTCTGTTCAACCTCACCTGGACTGCGGTGATATCGGCACTGATATCCCGTGCCGCATCAGCCTATGCAAGATGGAAATAAAAAATTCAGTAGTTGTCCTATATTATGCAAGATAAATGACATAATTGTTGGAAGTAATACAAATTGGACGTACCGCCACGAAGTAGTCTCGGTCACGGTGCGTGGGATACGCGTCCGTGACAGCGGCAACGTGCGGCTCTGGGGCGTCTGGAGTGAAGGTCACACGCGCACGAGTGCGAGGAAGGTACCAGCGAAGGTAGTCACGGTAGTTCTCCTCCGTGTGTGGGAAGAGCTCGTTGATCACCTCCTCTGTAGCTAACACCCAGTCGTCAACGTACTGCTGTACACGTGGAGCCCAAAGTGCGCCTGCTAGCTGTCCCCGTCGAGTCAACCTGTGAAGAGAGGTAAATTGTATGGCTCGATGATGTAATTATCATAAAAATTTAGAAATGAACAATCCGAACTCACGAGTGGTCGGCAGGGGGGACGGTCGGCTGCACGTTGCCGGGAAACACCTGCCTAAGTCCGAACTGTCTCATCACACGCTGCGGCCAGTGAGGCTCAACGAAAATGTCGAACACCATCGGCAGGATGGTGAGCCAGTAAGCCTGGTCGCGTGTGCACAAGGACGAAAGTCCTAGTGGTGCTCTCGCAGCGACGGCCTCTTCTGTGTACGGCTCCCAGATGACGTCGCTCGGCTGGAGACGGTCAAACTCGAACACGAAGTCCGGGTAACCACGTCTCACCTGGACGTGAGCGTAACGACGCTGCAATAAACATGATCGGAATTAGACATGTTATGTGAAGGAAAAAAAAAGAAGAGGACTGATAAACTTATAACGCAGCGAAGTTGCACTAACCCCACGTCGACACCAGTAAGTCCCCATCGTGGGACCGTCCTCTGGCCACTGCGCGCTGCGACCAACCCCGTAGGGTGCGCTGTCCACCACTGGTCGCCCTATGGCAAACCTCTCGGCTGCCCAAAGCTGAAGCAACATAGGACAGCCAGCGATGATCGCTCCCGCGTCAGTCTTCGTGCACGCCTCACAGAGGGCACGGTACGTGGCTGCTAGCACGGCAGAACCCCAGCTCCACTGCGGCACGTCCTGTGGCTGAGCATCCGCGATGGACCGTGCGTAGTGGACCAGCCGGAAGTCCACAGCGTGCCCGTGGGTGCTAGTGAACATCACCCACCCGAACAACCACAACAGGTACGCCTCAAGGGAGCGTCGGACCGAGTAATCATCAGCGTCAGGGTGCAGAAGGTCCGCCTACAGTTAAGAATGAAATGTTAGTACAAAACACTGATCCGGTCGCAAATAAGCACGTATGATAATAACAACTTATTTACTTACAGTGAACTGGAGCAACCAAGCCTTGCTAGGCCCGACTGTAGAGTACGGAGGAAGGGTGGTGGTCGGTCCTAGGTGTGGAAGGCGCATCACCTGCTCGAAGCGCGCAGTGATATCCTCCTTCCACCCAAAAACACCGTCGATGGGACCAACTGGTGCTCCCGCCAGCGGTAGCCCGAGCAGGTACGACACGTCCTGCAGTGTCGGAGCCATCTCCCCACAGGGAAGGTGGAACGTGTGCGTCTCAGGTCTCCAGCGGTCTACAAGAGCGGCAAGGAGTGACCGGTCTGCATCCCACCGCTTCGCTGGGTCACGGTCGTCCGCCGCCGCCTCAACAAGCCTACAAAGTGGTAGAAGGCCTGCCGCACGCAACCTGTATAGAGCAAACTTCAAACATAAGTATAAAACAAAGCAAAGTTGAGTTGAAATGTGAACATACGCGTACCAAGGAACGTGACGGGGGTCGACACGCAACCACTCGCGCGACGTGCGTGGACGGAAGGTGCCGAGCTGTGCACCCTCGACTGCTGACAGGAACGAGCGGTGGTTCCTGTCAATCCCACGGTTCAACAGCGCCGGTGTGTCGTACGCCATACCTGCATCAAATAGGTTGATCAGAAACATATAAATAATTAGTTCAACATAAGTAATAAATGTTCATAAGCGAATTACTAACACATATTAAACAAGAGTACAAACAAACAAAAGTGTTTAGTCCGAACACTCATCACGATAACATTATGATACAACACCGAATAGTTCGCAATACTACTAGTACAACAATAGTCGGAGGTACTCATTACAACAAGATTGAATTGAAATTACACGATAGAAGTATTTAGTCCGAACACTCATTACATCATTTTATTTCCTAAATCGAAAGCATTGTTACACCATGGAATCGCCTGCTGCGCGACGACGCCTTGGCCTTGCGCGCCTGCTTGTTGTTCCTTCACCAGGTGGTCGCCTACCATCACTTGCCTGTCCAGATGGACTAGCATCTGCGCCGCTTGGAACTTCTGCATTCTTCGGGCATGTCTTGTAAGTATGGCCGCGCAGATCACACTTGCTGCAGCGTAAAGTCCTCCCACCTGCTTCTGACTCATCCATATCATTTCTGATGCGTCTAGTTTGGCGTCGACCCTTTTTCACCCTAAACTTAGATGGATCTGGAATATAAAAAACTTGGGCACTCAGCGTTGTGTAAGATCCTGAGATCCCGAACCCATATATCTCCTCACTCCATGTATGAAAGATTGCTTCTTTCCTGAAATAATTTGAGACGTACACATTGGGAGATATGCCACAATCACCGGCAGCAGCAAGAACGTGTGAGCAAGGAAGGTGATGAAGCTTCGGCTTCATACAACTGCAGGTACATCCACCATCCGCCTTCAAGACACATTCCTGCACGGCTTGCTTGCGATAGATACCACGCCTGCTCCTATCAACACACATTATTTCATACCGATGCACTTGTGTGCCTTGAGCAACAACTCTATGTCTCCGTGCCTTTTTGATTTTATCTTCCATGTACTTTGTCACTACGTTGCCAAACACTATGTTGTTATCGGCCATGGACGGACCAATTTTCTTGTATCGATCCCTAAAGTAGGCTTGCGTGCCGTGAAGGATGAATTCAACAATAGCAACCAATGGAAGTACCCGAACTCCTCGCATTACCCAGTTGTACACCTCTGCCAAATTGGTTGTCATTATGCCATACCGAGATCCATCGGTGTCGAACAATAGAGCCCACTTCTCCTTAGGCTCATTCTCAATCCACTGAGAGAAATTTCTGATGGCCGACCCTGACCTCCTTCTCATTGTTGGTGGGTCATCAAGTAATGCACCAAGAGGTATGGGAGGCTCGTCACCTTCAACTTGTGGTCTGCGAGATTGCTCATCTGTTTGCTTCGTTGTCAACTCATCCAACTTGTCCCACAACTCATTAAATTTCTTCTCTTGGTTCTGTGCACAGAGCCTCTTAAAGAGCTCCATAAGATGCTTGTTCTTGAATTGCTTGTAGAAATTTGCACCCATGTGACGCATGCACCACCGACTCCGAACATCAGGCCACTTAGCTGGAAGTCCCTTCTCATCCCAACCGTTCTGCAAGTAGTCAATAGCCCGCAACATACCCGCATGACGATCATGTATAAGGCAAACGTTGGGCCTCATACGCACCACTGCAATGTGCACTCTCTCTAGGAACCAGTACCAGCTTTCAGTGTTCTCACTCTCTACAAATGCAAAAGCCATAGGTAGAACCTGGTTGTTCCCATCACACCCAATTGCTGTCAATATCTGACCTCGGTATTTACCTGTCATAAAAGTTCCATCTATGCATAGAACAGGTCGACAATGCACAAAAGCATTGATGCAAGCACCCAATGAGAAAAAGGCTCTTTGCAGCACACTCTTTGTTCTATCTTCAACCGATGTAAATGTATGTAGGTCATAGTAAGTATTATTATTCCTCTGGGCAATGGTGGCTAACAAACGAGGCAAATTATCATAAGAAGCTTCAAATGTGCCATACCTCATCTCAATGATCTTTTGTTTGGCTCTCCAGGCCTTTGCATAGCTTATGGTGTACTTGAATTTGTTCTCGATGTGCCTAATAATTGATTTTGGTTCAAAGCCAATGTTACCAACAACACTGCTGTACATCTCACTTGCCACAAAAGCTGAAGTGATGTTTCGGTGATACTTCTCCACCCCTTGTAAGTAGCACTTGTGCTCGGTCACAATGCTAACTTTCCAATAATCATTCCATTTACCCTTATATGCATGGACACGCCACGGACAATCTTCCTTCATGCACCTCACTTCATACACATAATTTGTTGACTTGACCACCCTAAACTCTCTCTGCAATGAAACTGCCCAATGCTTCACCGCCTCCTTCATCTCATCCTTATGAGCATACCTTGCACCCTCAATTACCTCGTACTCCTTATACTCCCAGGGTACATGATCACCCTCTAATATAACAAGACCAGAGAAGTCCTCATTTGCCCAATCAGTGGCCATTACATCACCTTCCTCATCGGATGATGCGTCGTCCTCCGCTTGCTCATTATCCGAATCTTCCCTCTCCATTTCATCAACAATTATACCAACTCTCTCCCCCTCATCCGCCATGCCCATGGCCTGCTCCTCCCTTGGTTGATTTTCCTCATTTTGCATCGATGGTCCAACAACATCCCCTGCATTGCTAGGACCCTCCACATCTTCGGTTTGCATTGAAACATTTGTATCTTTCTCTTGTACCGACACAAATATAACGAGGGGCCATGACCATTCAAAAGCCATTTCCACATACCGTCTCCAAGCAGCAGTGCTGTCCATCGGCATTAGTTCCCAAAAATAACCTTCTATTGCACGACTCACTACAACAGATACTGACATTGTGTAGACTTCTTGGTCTATTCTAAATCCTCTCAACAACCAACTATAAATTGACTGAAATGTTCTCTCCGCAGGCCTATCGATGCCCTTAGATGTCATTACAAAATCTGACAGATCAACACCATCTGGACCAAATCTAATATTTCCTTCACCGTGAACTATCTGAAATGTGACCTTACTTGACATTGTGCCTGATGAAAACAATAACTGCGTTAACCTCGCATTTCTGTACTACGCCCTAAGTTACATTCTCTACAATATTGTTCTCTAAATTTCTAAAAGTAGGTTACATTCTCCAGATCAAACTAAACTACATCTTACAATTAACACTACTGTCTATGTCTCAATTCATACTATTATATTCTATGCTCTGGATCTACACATATGTGCTGTGTGCTACAGATCTGCTAAAATATATGGAACTAAAACTAAAACGCAACATATGTACTGAAACGTAATATATTAGTACAAATGCAAAAGATGTATGGGAGCATACGTGTGATGAAGTGAGCGAACCAGCAGGGCTTCGCCGCTCCCCTTCTGCTGCCCTCCCCTCTCTCTCTCTCTTTCGTTTTTTTTGGATTTTTAGTGAATATAATGAAATTTCATAGGGGAGGGGCTGGGCTTTATAGGGGGGAGGCAAAAATCGCCCTCCCCCAGGGCGGCAAGGGGGCCGCCTGCAAAATTCCATGCCCCCTCGCCGCCCATTTGCAGGCGGCCCCCCGCACAGTGCAAAATCGCCCTCGCGGAGGGCGGCAAGGGGACCGCCTGCAAATTTCCATGCCCCCCCTCGCCGCCCATTTGCAGGCGGCCCCCCGCACAGTACAAAATCGCCCTCGCGGAGGGCGGCAAGGGGGCCGCCTGCAAATTTCGTTGACGGCCGTCGCCCGAGAGCGAACGGCCGTCTGCCACGTCATTTTCGCCGCCCTCTGGGAGGGCGATTTTTAAAAATCGCCCTCCCAGAGGGCGGTAGGCGACTATTTCCGTCAATTTTCAAAATGGAAAATTATTTTTGTAAAACTTTTAATAAGAAAAATTATAAATAAAAAAAATTCCTCGAATATACACGCGCTAGTCGCTACGGCTTGCTCCATCTCCTCTTTCGGCCTGGATTTGCTGCCTCGTTTGGGCTTCATTAGGCCCGTTTGGTGAGTGGGCCAGGCCCACGCTATTTTTCAAGGTGCTTTTGCCAAGGTCACATTGTTTACTTCCTCTTTGTCTTAGAATTGAGGGTCCTTTGATTTGGAGAAAAAATATATGAATTTTGGAGAATTTCAATACTATAAGAAAATTTCCTATGAAGGCCTTTGAAATAGAGGATTGAAGCCTATGTAATCCTTTGAAATTCCTATGGAATGGACAATTTAGCAAGAGCTCCAACCTCTTGGAAATTTCCCTTTAAGTCTATCTCTCTTATTCAATTCCTGTGTTTTTCTTGTGGTCCAATCAAACGATCATTCATTTGTTTTTCCTGTATTTTATAATTCTCTGTTTTGTACTTTCATTTATATTAGAATCCTATGTTTTTCCTATTCCTCCATTTTTGTATTCCTGCCACTACTGGAGAATGCATCTTTTGATGGGTTGAGAAAAACCCACAATAGTCCCTGTTCCAATAAGAACTGAGACAAAAAATACTCTTTAGTCCGGGTTTAAAAGTGTAAGGGGACTTTATGATCTTTAGTCCCGGTTGGTATTATCGACTAGGACTAAAGATCATTGTTCAAAAAGCTGTCAGGCCCCCATTACCTACCAACCGGGACTAAATACCGGAACCGCCTCGATCTCCTATCACGCCTCGTCCTTATGTAGTACTACTAGTACACCAACACTCCTCCTCCTAACTATCCTCCACACACTCCTCCTCCCCCCCTCCCCTGCTCCCTTCCCCTCTCGATCTGAGCTAGGCAGCGGCGGTGGGTAGCGGGCGATGGTAGCGCACGAAGGGGAGGCGGCGGGCGGCGGCGGTGCCCTTCCCTCTGCCGGATCCGGCAGAGGAGAGGAGGCAGGCGGCGGGCGGTGGGCGGTAGGCAGCGGCGGGCGGGCGGGAGGCAGCGGCGGTGCCCTCCCTTCTGCCGGATCCAGTGGGAGGGGCGACGACAGGCGGCGGCGGGCAGCGATTGTGGGAGGCAGTGAGCGGCGGCGGCGATGCCTTCCCCAGCAATGAAGATTTTTCATGAATTTGTTTGATTTTTTTGTGAAATTGTTTAGTAAATAATCTGTGGATTTGTGATGTATGTGTGGATTTGTGGAGTATGTGTGAATTTGTGATGTTAATTATACGTAAATTTGTGATGTCAATGTTCGATTTTGTGACGTTGATTTATGTGATTTTGGTGTGAAATCAATATGCAAAGAATAATAAAAAAGAAAAGGAGTAGAATAGGGATTAGAGAGCCCGGCGTTATCCTCTTTTGTTCCAGTTGGTAACTTTCCTGGTTGGTAACACTAACCGGGAATAAAGATCCATCTTTACTCTCGGATATTTTAACTAGGAAGATGTGCATCTTTAGTCTTGGATTCGTGGTCCCGGTTGGGGATACCGACCGGGAGTGATGCCCCTTTCTCCAGCAGTGTGCGATTTGAAGGAGTCCGTAATCATTTTTTTCCCCAGCAGTTTGTCCCAAAATAAGCTCATTTCTGAGCAACCATTGAATCGGATTTTGTGTAACTAGAGGATAAATGCGTCTGGAGTAGACAAAGAGAGAATTATTTGCATTGGGACTTGATAAAGTGGAAACATTCTGGTCAGTGACGTAGTCAGGATTTTTTCGGTGGGTAGTCCTAGTTAGGGGTGTTAGTGACTAGCACCCGAATCTACTTATAGCATACTCTTAGTCCTAGTTCACCATAGCAAAATAACACTTAATTAAATTGTATATATAAGTACACCTTAAATTGTATATACAAGTACGAAGTTAGTGAAAATGTAGCAATAAATTCTTATATCATCCATAATCGACCAACTTAACAAGAAAGTTTCAGGATTGACAGGATTAGGATAGGAGTCTGCAATCTTCTTTGCTTGAGTTTCATGACTCCAGAAGAGTGAAGCAATATCCTTATTCATCTCCATGTTCTACAAATGCTACAAACTACAATAGCAGCAAACAAATAAAATTCCATTCACTGATTCACAAATCAAATTCATAGATTCACTCATTCATAGCTCACGACTCAATGATTTACTTACCTTAAAGGGGGCAAGGGGCAACCAACATGTAGATCAACTAGGGTCAGGGCCGCCACGCATCTCGTTCAAAAGCATGAGAGCAGAATAAAAAAGGGTGCAACAATGATAGAACATTGTTGGAAGACGAGTTTTACACATATATGTGTAATACTATTGAAATTACATGCAATTCTTTTTCCTAGAATTTTTTGTGACAGTTATCAGTTGGCGGGCACGATGTATTAGTCAAAACTTGCATGCACACATAATACATTCCCAGCACATCATGCATTCTTCAGCTAAGGTAACTAAAAAGGAAAAAAAAAACAGAGGACATGCATATAATAAAGCTACAGAAATGTCAGCATAAATTCGAATCCTTTTTAACCGCGCATGCACACTCACACTACGGTTTAATTTCCATTTAGATGCATGCCATCTCACGGACACACACACATTTAGAATGCAAAGACGCCGGCGACAGCGGCCATGACAGCGGCGGCAAGTAGGGTCGTGGGTGTAGAAGAAGCGGTGGCACCAGCGGAGCTAGGGGGCGCGTTGGCCGGGAGCTCCGGCTCAGGTTCGGTCATGGTGGTGCCGATGGGCGAGCCCAAGGGCGCAGCTTCCATGTCCTCCAGGGCGTCGTCGGCGATGGGCCCGTCGGCGCCCTCGTACGAGCCGAGCGGGGTGTCCGCCACGGGAATCAGGATGCTCGGCTTGGACGACGACTCCTCCGACGAGGAGGCGGACACGGCGGCCGCGAGCACGCTGGCGAGGAGGAGGACGAGGAGCAGGAGTGATCTCGCCATGGCGCGCGACGTCTCTCGCAGCGCGCGCGCCCAAGAGGATGTGTTTCCGTTCGGCGTGGGAGATGAAATTAGCTAGGAGCACGTGAGATCGAGATAAATTTGGGCAAGACTGATGGAGATATGCACGTCGCTAAGTATATATCTGCATGCATGCGTGAATGCGTGGACATGGTGGGGGTTTGAGAGGAAAATGGGTGGTGGCGAGATGACCCTAACCGCCTAACGTGAGTGGTGGAGGTATAAGGAGGCCGAGGTGTTATTGGCTCAGGTCCTAGGCATAACTATAAAAGTGTGATAAAGATGGCGAGCTTTTAAAAGTTGTATGTCGTAATCTTAAAACAATGGTTATGCAATTGTTTGCTAATTTTGGATGGAGATTTATAAATAGAATTCAATAATTGTGTACTCCTTATATTGGATTGGTAGTATTTAGTTTGTTTCTTCTTCATTATTGATGTCTTCTTTTATTTATTTGAACTACACTCGTTTTGAATGTTACGTTGTGATAATTGGTTGTAACTTGTTGAGCAAAGACCACGGGATGTTCTATTCCATTATAAAAAATGGAGGCTAAGGTGTTAAACATAGAGCTTATATATGTGTCTCTACGATACGGTTATTTATATAGTATGTGGTAAGTAGTACACCAAATGAAAATAGCACTCTTTTGTTGTCACGATGGATGTACTCCAAGGAATGAGCGGATCTTTCTTTTCTCTCGTCCTCTCCGGCCTCTAGCTACAACTCTAGCTAGTCATGGTGACAACTAAGAGCCCATGCACTTGTGGTTAATTAGTTATCTAGAGATGTCAGTAATGCATTTGTGGCTCCATTAGATCTGGCGATAATTAGCCATGCTTAGAATACTACATGACATGCAACCTTAGCCGACGAATAATGTAAGAGAATGTCAGCGACGAATGCCGAGGGATCTCTGTCAACGTGGGTGCGGTACGGTCGCCATCCCCATCTCACCGATATCCGCGCATGCCGCTGCCTGTTGTCACGCGAGTCGCTTCACTGGTGGAGAAACCATCTTTCGTCGGTCGGCCGATTTCCACAATAGTCCCGGATGCAATAAAAACCGGGGCTAAAGATGGCTAAAGATGATCTTTAGTCCCGGTTCAAAAGGGTAACGGGCATATTTGATCTTTAGTCCCGGTTTGTGTTACCAACCGGGACTAAAGATCATCTTTAGTCCCGGTTCGAATGCTGTCAGGACCTGTCAGGCCCCCCCGGGATCTTTAGTCCCGGTTGGTAACACCAACCGGGACTAAAGATCTTAACTTTAGTCCCGGTTGGTACTACCAACCGGGACTAAAGATCCCGGTGATCTTTAGCCCCGGTTGGTGCTACCAACCGGGACTAAAGATCTTACCAACCGGGACTAATGATCCCGGTGATCTTTAGCCCCGGTTGGTGCTACCAACCGGGACTAAAGTCCCACCCCTATATATATGTCTTCTTCCTCCTCCAGCTGCCCGATCAAGCTTCAAAATTTCTTCAAAAAAGAGGGGAGGTCATGCCAAAATTTCTATTGAATTTATTTTGGTGATTACATACAAATCGGAGGTGCCTAAAAGGTTTGCAACTTCATCCTCCAGTGTTTTTTTTGTCATACTACATTTGCACCTATGTTTTGCACACTTTTTTTGTCTCCAAAATTTAGTTGTAAGTTGATGAGAGAGAAAATGTGTGTGGGGAAGAAAGAATATATAGAAATTTAGTTCATTTGCTAAACAAGGTTTTATAAAATAGTTGAGAAGGAAAACTCTAGTGAAAGTTAATCTTAAATAATAGAAAACAAACTAAAGTGAAAATTAAAAGAAGTAAAACACATTAAAATTAGTTTAAAACTTTACAAATAGTTTTTAAGAATTATTTGGTGTAATATTTTATGATTTTTGTATGAATAAAGATATCTTATAATTATTGTATGACTGTCATTATTGTAAGAATAATTATTTGTGTGCGGTTTTTTTGACTCATGTAGATGGATCGGCAATGGATGTACGCTGACCGGCGGTCCAAAGAGTTTATTGACGGCGTGCACTATTTTTTGAGAGTGGCCGAAGCTAACAGGCAAAGGGGTTTTATTTGTTGTCCATGCAATAAGTGTAAGAATCAGAAGGAGTATTCTGCATCCAGGACTATTCATTTCCACTTGTTTGAGTCGGGGTTCATGCCAAGCTATAATTGTTGGACATCCCACGGAGAGCAAGGTGTTGAAATGGAAGAAGATGAAGTGGAAGACGACAATATTCCAGACTTTGCTCAGTATGTTGGATTTGAAGGAAATCAAACGGGCGAGGAGGAAATAGCTGCTGATGGTAACGACGTTGCGGATGATCTTGGTCAGATGTTGCAGGACGCCAGGGAAGACTGCGAAAGTGAAAAGGAGGCCCATAAATTGGACAAGATGTTGGAGGACCACAGAACTTCGTTGTACCCAGGTTGCGAGCAGGGGCACAAAAAGTTGGATACCACTCTGGAGTTGTTGCAATGGGAGGCAAAAAATGGGGTTAGTGACAAGGCATTTAGCGATTTATTGAAACTCGTCAAGAACATTCTTCCGGGGGGAAACAAATTGCCCGAGACAACGTACGAGGCTAAGAAGATAGTCTGCCCGTTAGGACTGGAAGTTCATAAGATTCACGCATGTCCGAACGATTGTATCCTATATCGCGGTGAGGAGTATGAGAACCTAGAAGCATGCCCTGTTTGCAAAGCACTACGATACAAGATTAGACGGGACGATCCAGGAGAAGTTGACGGGCAGCTAACAAAGAAGAGAATTCCTGCTAAGGTGATGTGGTATTTCCCTATAATACCACGGCTAAGGCGTTTGTTCAGGAACAAGGGGAATGCTAGAATGTTGCGATGGCACACTGAAGAGCGTCAACAGGACTGGATGCTGAGACACCCCGCCGATGGTTCGCAGTGGCGAAACATCGACAGAAATTTTAAAGAATTTGGAAAGGACGCACGAAACATACGGTTTGGTTTGAGTACGGATGGCATGAATCCTTTTGGAGAGATGAGCAGCGGCCATAGCACTTGGCCCGTTACGATGTGTATCTACAACCTCCCCCCCTGGCTATGCATGAAGAGGAAGTACATAATGATGCCGATTATTATTCAAGGCCCCAAGCAACCTGGTAACGACATCGACGTGTACCTAAGACCACTGGTCGAAGATCTTAAACAGTTGTGGAAGAAGGAAGGTGTCCCCGTGTGGGACGAGGACAAACAGGAGGAGTTTAACCTACGAGCGCTGCTGTTCGTAACCATCAACGATTGGCCTGCACTTAGCAACCTATCCGGACAGTCCAACAAGGGGTACAAGGCTTGCACTCACTGTATCGATGAAACAGAAAGTACGTATCTTAAGCACTGTAGGAAGGTTGTATACATGGGTCATCGTCGATTCCTTGCAGCAAACCACCCGGTACGGAAGAAAGGCAAGCACTTCGAACATAAGGCTGATCACCGTACGAAGCCTAAACATCGCAGCGGGAAAACAGTGTTTGATATGGTTAAAGATCTTAAAGTAGTGTTCGGAAAGGGGCCTGGAAGCCAGCATATAGAGAGCGAAGATGGTCACGTGGCGATGTGGAAAAAGAACTCTATATTTTGGGAGTTACCATATTGGGAATTCTTGGACGTACGCCACGCAATCGACGTGATGCACCTCACTAAGAACCTTTGCGTAAACCTTCTTGGCTTCCTAGGTGTATACGGAAAGTCGAAAGATATACTGGAAGCACGTAATGATCTGAAGCATATGGAACAACGCGGCGACCTTTACCCGGAACCAAAGGAGAAAGGAAGCCATTACTTGAGTCCAGCCAGCTACACTCTTAGCAAGGCAGAGAAGGAAAGTATGTTTGAATGCTTGGAGAGCATAAAGGTACCGTCTGGATACTCCACGAATATCAAGCGAATAATAAGCACGAAGGAGAAGAAGTTCACAAACCTAAAGTCTCATGACTGTCACGTGTTGATGACACAACTGCTACCAGTTGTAATAAGGGGTATCCTTCCAGACAATGTCCGGGCAACAATAACAAAGATATGTGCATTCATGAACGCAATTTCGCAGAAGGTCATCGATCCGGATAGATTAGAAGCCCTTCAGAATGAAGTGGTGCAATGTCTCGTCAGTTTTGAGTTGATATTTCCACCTTCATTTTTCAATATAATGACGCATCTGCTTTGTCACCTTGTGAAAGTGATCCGTATTCTCGGGCCTATGTACCTACACAACATGTTTCCTTTCGAGAGGTACATGGGCGTTCTGAAGAAGTATGTTCGTAACCGTGCTCGTCCAGAGGCAAGCATCGCCAAGGGTTATGGAACAGAGGAGGTCATCGAATTTTGCGTAGAATTTATCGAAGACCTTCGCCCAATCGGGGTACCTGAATCACGCCATGAAGGGAGACTACGGGGAAAGGGAACTCTCGGAAGGAAAGCAATAACGACGGTAGACAACAATTTATTCCGTAAAGCCCATTTCACTGTTCTGCAACACTCTTCATTGGTAGCTCCTTACATCGAGGAGCACTTGGCTTTAGTTCGCGCCAGGAACATCGGTAAGTCCGATGCATGGATTACACGGCATCACATTGATACTTTCCCCGCGTGGCTACGACAACATCTCATGGGTAACGAGTCGATCAACCAACAACTTGCCTTCCTGGCGAGGGGACCGTCTGGG
Source organism: Oryza sativa Japonica Group (assembly GCF_034140825.1). Lineage (NCBI taxonomy): Eukaryota > Viridiplantae > Streptophyta > Magnoliopsida > Poales > Poaceae > Oryza > Oryza sativa. The sequence goes on from NC_089041.1 coordinate 10,789,439, forward strand.
TCGATCGCGACATTCCAGGGATATGAGATCAATGGGTACACATTCTACACGAGAGCCCAAGACATGAAGAGCACGAACCAAAACAGCGCTGTTCGTGTCGATGCCATGGGACACGATGGAACAACTGCCACGTATTACGGTGCCATCGAGGACATATGGGAACTTGACTATGGTCCTCTCAAGGTTCCTCTGTTCCGGTGCCAATGGGTTAGGTTGACTGGTGGAGGCGTAATGATTGATGACAGTGGGATGACAACTGTTGACCTTAACAAGGTTGGATACTCGGACGAACCTTTTGTCCTTGCCAATGATATAACGCAAGTCTTTTTCGTGAAGGACATGTCTAGCAAAGGAAAGAAGGGCAGAGGGCCTGATGAGCCTAAGCGTCAAGTGGTTCTCCCAGGCAAAAGAAAAATCGTCGGAGTTGAGGACAAGACTGACGAGGATTACGATCAGTTGGATGGGCAACCCCCTTTCACGGTGACGATTGACCCTAGCATCCTCCTATCAAATGAAGACACCCCTTACTCACGCAGCGATCACAAGGAGGGAACAATAGTGAGGAGAAAGTACGTGCCGTAATTATTGTGTACACGATGTAAACTATTTTGGATGTATTGATTATCCATATAAATCAATTGATGTATATGCTAGTTATATGTGATAGTTACAATTTTTAAAAGTTTTAAATCACACAGGTGGCAATTTCATATGTATGTTAATTAGAGTTTTTAACATTTAATTTACTAGCATTCATATGCTAATTATAATTGACTAGAGGATTTTTAAAAGTTTTAAATTACGCAAGTGGCAATTTCATATGTTAATTAGAGTTTTTAACATTTAATTTACTATCATTCATATGCTAATTATAATTGACTGGAGAATTTTTAAAAGTATTAAATTTAATATATTTTTAAAACTATCATTCATATATTAGAGTTTTTCACAATTTAATTTACTATCTTTCATATGCTACTTATATATGACTATTCGAATTTTTAAAAGGTTTAAATCATGCATGTGGCATTTACATATGTTAATTAGAGTTTTTAGCATTTAATTTAATATAATTCCTACGCTAAGTACATATGATGATTACAATTTTTATTAATTTTAAATCATGCAGTATGTACATACATATCTTAATTAGAGTTTTTACCAATATAATAATATCATTCATATATATGCTAAGTATATATGATTATTGGAATTTTTATTAATTTTATTTGCTTATTACGATTTATCCACTTAATTTATTACAGACAAAAATAATTTTTTGAAGTAATTGTCATTAATCTTTGTACTTTAAATAATGTTAATGCATTAACTTCTATTTTATAAACACATATGTAAGCGAAAATCATATGCAGTGCTATAATCTTTAGTCCCGGTTCTTAACCCTAACCGGGTTTAAAAAGAATTTCGAAATAGCGGGAAAAGATATTTACTCCCGGTTGTTGAGAACAACCGGGACTAAAGATATCTTTAGTCCCGGTTCTCAACAACCGGGAGTAAAGATCTTTTCTTTACTCCCGGTTGTTCTCAACAACCGGGACTAAAGATATCAAGATATCTTTAGTCCCGGTTGTTCTCAACAACCGGGAGTAAAGATCTTTTCTTTACTCCCGGTTGTTCTCAACAACCGGGACTAAAGATCTTTAGTCCCGGTTGTTGAGAACAACCGGGAGTAAAGATCCAGGGGTATATATATTCCCGGTGCGCCCTCGTCTTCTTCACCAACACTTAAACGTTTTCGGCCGATCGATCTCTCTCGGCCTCTCTCCTTTGCCGCCACTGCCTAGGGCAAATCCCCGCGCCGACGCCGCCGTATCTCGCCGTCGTCTCGAGCTCGTCGTCCTCGCCGCTGCCTCCGCCTCCTCCGCTGCCGCCGCATCTCTGGGGTGAGAGCCGCTGCCGCCAGATCTCCCTTCATGCATCTCGATCTCTCCGATCTCGATCTCTCTCCGTCGCGCCGCCCGCCACGAGACGCCGCGCCACGACGACGACGCGCCACGCCGCCGCCTTCGACGCCGCGCAACGCCGCCGCCGCATGCCAACGCCACGCCGCCGCCGCCGTCGCCACGCAGCCGCCGCCTTCGCCGCCGCGCGCGCAATGCCGCCGCCGCCACGCCACGCCGCCGCCGCCACGCCACGCCACGCCGCCGCCGCCACGGCCCCGCAACGCCACGCCGCCGCCGCCGTCGCCACGCCGCCGCGCCAACCGCCGCCCCGATGCCGCCACACCGCCGTTAACGAACGAGAACGAGAACGATCGAACGAACGAGAGCGAGAACGAACACGTCAACGTACGTTGCCGCGACAACGTGAACGAGAACGAGAACGATCGAACGAACGAGAGCGAGAACGAACACGTCAACGTACGTTGCCGCGAGAACGTGAACGAGAACGAGAACGATCGAACGAACGAGAGCGAGAACGAGAACGATCGAACGAAGACAAGCGAGAACGAGGGAACGAACGTGAATGAGAACAAGCGAACGAACGTGAATGAGAACGAGCGAACGAACGTGAACGAGCTAGGGAACGTGAACGAGCGAACGAACGAGGACGAACGTTAACGTGAAATGCAATATATATATATATATATATATATGTTACTTCGCATTTATCCTAATACATTTTTTTGTATCTTGCAGAAAAGACGTGTTATCGGAGTCGTCCGTCAAGCCTGAGTGGAAGAGCTAGCCCTAGAAGGAATTGGAGCAGGCAAGTGACATAATAATATAAATGATTGTTATATTTGTAATGCAATTAATTAAGATTATTAGACCTGTAATTAGACTTATCATATAAGATTGTGTAGTGTTCTAATATTATTTGAGTTTTAATATAAGATTATTTTATTGCAAATTAGACTTAGTATGACATTATTGACTACGGAATTGGTGCGACTCCTAGCAATTGACTATTGTAGTCTTAATTAGACTTAGCATATACGCACGAAACACTTAGCATATACATGACTATTTTAGTCTTAGCATGTAATATTATTTGAGTTTTAATATAAGATTATTTTATTTGTAATTAGACTTAGTATATAATTATTTACTAGCTAGGGTTGTATAATATACGTCACCTAGACTTAGCTTATATCACGATTTGTAATTAGACTTAGCACGTAAGGTTGTGTAGGGTTCTAATGTACGACATTTACACTTAGCATACATGACTTAGATTGTTAAAACATAAATGTCTCGTGACTTAGCATATACGCACGAAACACTTAGCATATACATGACTATTTTAGTCTTAGCATGTAATATTATTTGAGTTTTAATATAAGATTATTTTATTTGTAATTAGACTTAGTATATAATTATTTACTAGCTAGGGTTGTATAATATACGTCACCTAGACTTAGCTTATATCACGATTTGTAATTAGACTTAGCACGTAAGGTTGTGTAGGGTTCTAATGTACGACATTTACACTTAGCATACATGACTTAGATTGTTAAAACATAAATGTCTCGTGACTTAGCAGATGTTTCTTGTATCAACAGATGGCTGACCGCGATGAGGAACAGATATTGTATGATACAATCGCGGAGGGAAGCAGCCAGTACTGGAATGAAGAAGAGGGGAACGAGGATCCAAACCAGTACTTGAACGAGGAAGGGAACGTGGAGAGGGATGCGGAGGGGAACCAGCAGGGGCACGTGGAAAGGGATGTGGAGGGGAACCAGGAGGAGGAGGCTAGTGGTAGTCAACCCTCCGTTGGACAGAAGAGGGCACGCGGGCAACGAGGTGCAGCGAAGAAGCTTGAGGGTCGGCACATCATAACGGAAGTGGAAGAAGATGGACGTCCTAGTGCCCCGGCCGAAGCCGCCAAGAACTATGTACGTCACAGCGGTTGGGTTGTGCGGGATAACGTGCCTGTCAGTACGATGTACTGGCGAAGAACAAGGGCACGCGGAGATCATGAGAGCTTTGTCCCAGATTCGGAGAAAGAGATGCTGTGGACCACAATGCTCGAGACATTCACCCTTCCTGCGGGTACAGAGGACAAAGTGAAAAGGTGGACTCTAAAGAAAATGGCAGAACAGTTTCAGAGCTTGAAGGGAGATCTGTACCAGAAGTATATACTGAAGGGGCAGACACCGAACTTCGACACATTCCCAAAGCTAAGGGATCACTGGGACGAGTTCGTTGCATATAAGACAGGTGAACAAGGGCAGACGATGATGGAAAGAAACAAAGAAAATGCTGCCAAGAAGAAGTACCATCACCACTTGGGGTCAGGAGGCTATAGTGTCGCGATGCCGAAGTGGGAGCAGATGGAGGCTAGCTTGATTGAGAGGGGTATCGAACCGGCAACAGCCAATTGGCCGGAACGATCGAAGTTCTGGTACTATGCTCACGGTGGAACGCTCAACCCAGCTGATGGCTCACTGGTCTTCGGCTATCAGATATGAGAGGCTGCGCGACGACTAACAGATGCAGTGGAAGCCTCCTCTCAGGGCACGTTCCGACCAGACAGAGATAGGGACGAGCTGACACTCGCCCTGCAGACTCCAGAGCATCCAGGACGAACTCGAGGGAAAGGGGTGATTCCTTGGAAGATTGGTTTCAAGGAGGACATCCACACGTACAGGAGTCGGATGAGGAGCAAGAGAGATACCGAGGCGAAGATTGCAGACCTAGAGTTCCGGGTATCGAGCTACGAACTCAACATGCAAGAGGAGGTGGCAAGGAAGGTTGATGAACGCATGGCCGCACATCGGTCCCATGATCCCCAGCCGACCATTCCTCCTGCAATGGTGAGCCCGTCAGGAAACCGTAGCAGCTGCGCCTCAACGGGGCAGGTAGGATCACAGAGCATGGACGCCATGCAAACACAGGACGAATCGACCTGTCCCGTTGATGACATCACTCAGCGGACACCATGTGAGCTGCATATTCCTTTTAAGAACTTATCAATAAAGGTAAGATTTAGCCATTCCGCTAGTTGCTGCTTATATATGTTGATTACTAATATAAATAATCTCTCACAACATGAAGGTGGCGTCGGGCATGGCCATCCCAACGGACCCTTCAGGTACTTACCACTGCAGGCCGATTCCAGCAGGATACTCGAAGGTCGAAGTTGAGTTGGTCGAAGGCGCGTACGAGGACCTCGAGCTGGATTACCCTGGAGGAGACGGTGAGACGCATCTACGAGACACATGCCATGCCATTATTCTATGGCGCAGGCGGTACATCATCCTCCCTGGGCGACAAGCGGCGTCTCGTGCACCATCTCCTCCGGCTCCGCCATCTCCTCCTCAGGATCCTGCACCGTCTCCTCCTCATGCTCCGCCAGCACCGTCTCCACCTCAGGCTCCAGCATCGACTCCTCCTCAGGATCCTGCACCGACTCCTCCTCGTGCTCCTACACCTACTCCCCCGCAAGCTCCTCTTCCGGCACCTTTAAAGTCAAGGGCCCCCCCAGCTCCACCGCCTGCCCACACAAGGGCAACGAAGAAGGCGAAAGTTGACGCCGCCAAGAACAAGGACCCGGGGTACGATTGCACGCAAGAGGAGCTTGACGCTTACGTTGCATCAGAAGTCAAGAGACAATTCAAGCCTCGAAGTCTAGAAAAGAAGATTCCTATAGACCCCAGTGTCAGGAACTTCTTCAGGGGTATGTCTGCATCTGTCAAGGAGGCCATCAAGCTATCGGACTATGAGCGAACGCTGAAGAAAGCATCTTCTGGAAAGTCCAAACCAGTCCCTCAGCTTGGAGAGCAACCAAACCAGGAGATCGAGCCGTTGGTGACCGGTAAAGAAATGACGATAGAACAATTTATTACTGACACCGGTCTAACTACGGATCAATTGCTAGGAGTCGCACCAATCGAAAAGGCGGAAGTGAAATACATGTACGAACTCGGTAAACCGCTTGTCAAGCCTGAGCTGCTGCAGTCCCTACCCACACAAATGTACAAGTTCCATCAGCTGTACATGGAGATGAGCGCCACCGGTAGAGAGATGATCGGAGCGAGGATCAGGGACACGGACTTCTTGCAAGGAGATGACATTCTCTGGATCAATTTCAGGGGAATATACGAACTATACCAGCTGGACGCCCTCGACGTCTCTATTATGAGTTGCTGGATTTTGTAAGTATATCGTTCAGTTAGATTTCTTACTATACGTCTCCTTTAATTAATTAGGTCCTTGTATATAAGTAGACCATAGAAAATAATATACTCCCTTTTATCGTTGTAGAATGGAGATTCAAAGGGCCCAACGGCGGAGGGTTTTCGATACTGGATTCATCGACCCTCGGAAAGTAAACGTCGCAATGCTCGACCAATATCCACAAGAAACAGAGGACAATCTCGTCCATCTCCTGAAGGCGCAGCATTACAAGACGTTCATACTGTTGCCATACAACACAGAGTTAGTTTAATTTTACTGTCTTCCTACATACCAAATTTCATTCCCGTATGAACTTGCTAAGTGTTTCATATGTAATGCATCCCACGCACATTGCAGATTCCACTGGGTGCTTTTACTCATCGACCTGGAGGCCTGCACCGTCAACGTATATGACTCAATGGATAAAAAAGAGTCTACGTTTGACAAGGTTTTCGAACTTATAGACAGGTACCGTCATAAGTTCCTTTGTTAATTAAGAAAATCTTGTTATGTTAATTGCTACTACGAATCATAGCTTTAAACTCCATGTAGGGCTTGGTATCGGTTCCGTCATTTGGTCCGCGGCAAATGGAGAGAAAGACTTAGGCGGAAGTTCAAATTTCCTGTGAGTACACATGCTCTACATTTATATTTCTCCGATTCAAATACATAAAAGTGTATATTAATTAGATATCTCGTTGTTTGTCATTTATTTGTAGTGCGCAAAGCAAAAGCAGGGAACTAACTTGTGCGGCTATTACGTGTGCGAGTATTGCCACTGCCTTGCAGACCAAATCATCACCACAAGAGAGCTCGATGTACGTACAAATAAATTCAAAATTTCATTACGTAGCGATTTCTTGTTTAATTACTAATCAATTTCATACATTCATATAGTTTATTCGTATGAGGGATAACCTGACCACACACAAGGAATTTATCGCGGCGGTTCAAGAACAACTCATGGGATTCATCAACGAAGAAATCCTTGATCCCAAGGGTGAATTCTACTACGACGGAAACACAATTCACCGGTCCTTAGCTTCTGAGCTAGCAGCGAGTACTACTACGTCGAAATCGTAGCTAGCTAGGACATATAATGGATTGTAATTAATACATGACTACATATGTTTCTATATGCATGTGTACACATTTTCTATAATGTAAATATATTTTGTTCATATATATATCTATATACATATGCATTTGCATAACATATATATGTATAAATACATATATATTATGCATGTATATACATATAATATAATATAATATATATATATATACATATATATATGCATATATATATACATATATATATATATATATACATACATATATATATATATATATATATATACATATATATATATGCATGGTTTATATATATATATATATATATATATATATATATATATATATATATATATATATATATATATATATATATATATATATATATATATATATATAAACCATGCAGCAACAGGGGCATGAAAAAAAAAAAGGTCAGCTCGATCTCCAACCGGGACTAAAGATGGCTCAGCCGGCCACGTGGCTGAGCCATCTTTAGTCCCGGTTGGTGTTACCAACCGGGACTAAAGATCGATCTTTAGTCCCGGTTATTTCACCCGGGACTAAAGATAGCGATCTTTAGTCCCGGATTGGTACTCCCGGTTTGGAAACCGGGACTAAAGGGGGGTTACGAATCGGGACTACAAAGGGTTTCTCCACCAGTGCTTGGACGCCATTGTCGACCGCGTGACCACCTGCTGCCGTGAGGGTTGTCTCCGATTTATGATTGTTTCTCATGTGCTCTCTCAATCCTTCTATTGTTTCTTTCAGATTTGTAGCATGTATTCTTGAATGATTGAATCCCTTTTTCCCAGATCAAGATTTCTGTCCTTAATAGCAATAGTTACAAGTATATGCTTGTGATTTTTCAGTACACTACTGGAAAACTGATCTTTTATCGTGGTACCTAAAAACACAAATATGTTGGCGGATAGATTAAGAACCGGTACTAAAGATGTTTTTAGTATCGGTTCTAAATCTAAGTCCCAAAAACATCTTTAGTTCCGGTTGGTGTTACCAACCGGTACTAAAATGATAACACCAATCGAGATTAATGCTGGAGAATCTTTAGTCTCGGTTGATGTTAACAACTGGTACTAAAAATGTATTTGTAGTATCGGTTGGTAACACCAACCAGATCAGATGTGTGGAGTTGGTGGGATGGCAACGTGCGTGAGGCTTAAGTGAGAGATTTTGAGTTGGAATCCTACATCTCCTGTAATTTTTGACTTAATATGCATCTTTAGAACTAAAGGTCATGATCTTTAGTAGCGGTTGAAGCTAGCTTACTAACCGGTAGTAAAGATCACTTCTGTACTAGTGGTAGCCTATTCTGACAAGCATCTCATACCATCCTCATCTGCAACTGCAAGTTTGGCCATCCGCAGTCTAGTGCGGCAAAGGAGGGTTCAGTCTGGTAGGTTAGACCGAAGATCGAGACTGATATATCGGTTAACCGAATTGTCGGTTCACAAGTTTCTCCAGACAACTCTGGTTTCCAATTTTTAAAGACAGAACATGTTTAAGACTAAGAAATCAGACCGAATTATCGGTCTTGACCTGAATACCCACCCCTACGGATCCAGCTTTGATGTACTAGGTCTAGATTGGGTCCTGACATCATTATGACATCTATCCTATATATTCCCATCCAATAGACGAGGATTACGTCCTACAGCAGCCATCGACTCAAATACGGAAATTAGCTTGGCCTATGAAATAAGACATGCTAAATAATTATTATAATATTATATTAAAAATATTTAATTAATAAAAACATGTCCCAATGAGCCCCCTACTTTATAAGTGGACCAACCTAGCTTCAAGCCTACTTCCTAATTGATTCAGAAATGAATTTTTGTACTCACCGAGATGAGAGAAGTAATTTCCTCAGCTAGAGCAAATTCAGTAATACAGCTAATGGTTAGCAATAAAAATGACACATCATCTAGAACCAATACTAATATAATCTACTTATATATACTTATATAATAGTTAGCTATAAATATATAATACTACATCACTAGCTAATATCTAGTCCATCTTTTCCTATCGCAAAGGTTATTGGAATACGCAGTTCTAAAATTTCTCTTCTGTCTTCTCTTATATTTTCTTTGAACTCTCGTCACAAATCTAATGTACGACTCCTACAGGCCACTTAATTTACTTGCTAACGTGCGGTGGAATTTCTCTCCGAGCAGGCCAGCTAGGACGTGCAGAACGTACATAATGAGCGACCTCCTCCATCCTCCGTGCCTCCTTGTAATTTGTAATATCTCACTACGCCAGATCAACCTATCTGTGACGGACCAAAGTGCCTCGTCAGAGATAAATTCATTTGTGACGGGTTACAATAAATCACGTCATAGATAGGGCTCAAGAAAATAACCCGTCACAGGTAAGTACTCATCTGTGACGGATCTATATAAGGACCCTGTTGGAGTTCTAATTATAGGATCTTAAACTTTAGTCTACAAACAATCACCTCTTACTTATGCGGAAAAATAATTGATCTACTGACCTGCGTTTGAAGCCATTGCTGTTCTTCTTTCTTCTTCTTCTAGAGATGCCTCACGAACCCCTTCCAGTGCCTATATCGATCGGGCGATTAATTTAGGGTTTGAGATTAGAGAGAGAGTTCGGTCATCTGCCTCCTTCCTTCTCTTTCTTTATATAGGCGACACTGGTGGGGCTCGGGGGTTATCTCAATTAGTTTAGGATTCTGTTTTCTGTACCGATCACACAAAAAATGAATTTATCTCTTAGTTTGTTTCTTGTTAGGATAAGGAAACCGGTGGTTTAGATCCTCTCCTAACCCTTATCGACACAAGTCGACCAAATCAACCAACATTTTCTCCTTGATTTTGAGACTTACTTACGAGTCTATTAAATAAAATAGCTCCCCAAGACAATGTGTCTTCAATAACATTATGCGTCACTGAGACAACAAGACCTATAGCTCACTATAGCACTCAAATAAACTCAAGCTTAACTTAGTGGGTGTTGATTGAAAATTTTAGTCCCCCTTATCCAGGATCTTAGTAAGGCTCTAATTTACATATGTCCTGGCCAGAACATAATCTTAATTAATCTTAATTTTATGAGCCTTTAGAGTATGGATCCATTAGCAAATGCTTAGCTTAATAATTCGATCCTAGGACATATCTTTCACAACTATATCAATGTGTTAGGCAGAAAACACACAACATGTTGCTACTAGAATAGAAAACTGTGTTCAATTAGTGCACAACTTATAACACAGTATATTTTGGGTGGTTTACACCTTTTGAGTGGTTTATGAGCGCTATTTACCACTCTTAGTTCTGGGAAATATTCTTATGATTAATCATAATATGCTTTAAAATCTAACTGCATCGTCGACTATGCAGTAAAAGATTATCTTGGAGCTTTTCCATGGTTATTGCTCCCCTATGTGTGGACATAGCTTAATCTTAGTAATCTTTATAAATATCCACACATCTCAGAAAAATAAGTGTCCAAATGTCTCTAAATTTCTGAGATCATTGGACTTTAGAAAAATGAGCATGTTACTTAAGATTGTTTTGCAAATAATACAGAACATTCTTAATACCAGTGGTCTAGTCTGGATTTAATTAAATACTGCCAAGATTCCCAGTAAAAAATATATGTGCCAAATCTGTATGCATCCAGATTTGAACTAATCTCAAGCTTCTGTCGGCTGAGTCTAATTTTAGTATTTAATCTTAGCTTGACTAACTTTAACTGAATTCTCTCAAATTATTTCTTTAATTTATGTCAATGTATGACTTACTAATATAAACACAGTACTCCTTCAGACCAAAATAATTCATGGAAAAATTTCCTTAGTTTCTAACAGCAATATGGATTGCTTGACAATAAAATGTCATTAGTATAGAGTACCGGTGAATGAAATTCCCACCTTTAATTTTCATGCAGCTGTCCACCTCACTTGAATTGTTCGAAATTTCCATTAGAGTCAGGCTTAATTTTATTAACCCACTTAAATGGCCTGGTTTTGACTCATTTAGAAACTTCTACTGAATTCTTTATTACATGGTTCGAAAACCATTTAGATGAACACTTTAATGTCTTATTTTGTTCATCAATCTCAATTTATTCTTACATGGTTCGAAAACCATTTGGATGAATGCTTATTTTTAATGTCTTCATCGGGTGAACAAGCTTTATTTAGTGTTTACCACCATAATCCGATCTCATAACTTCATTTGATTTTAGCATTAGTATCTTCAATCTTAAATTTCTTAAAGGAAATTGGAGGTTGCTTATGAGTAAACATAGCCTTATGGGTAGACATAGCTAAAAGTAATTTATTGGCTAAATTCTTAACTTAGTGAATCTTCCCTTAAAGCTTAAATAACATTACTAAAATCAATCCAAGGGAAAGAATATCTCCAACTTATGAGACGTTCTAACCTCCCCTAGAAATGTGACATCAATTACAATGTCACAATTTCAATGACGTCTCATCTCTTGTCATTACAGGCAATTATTATAATAGTCACATGATCATCCAAAAGAACAAATATGACTGCCGTGCACAAGGACAAGACCAATCACTTTATTATCACCCTTAATATATCATGTTCTATTTGGAAAAATAACAGACATGACCTGTTTCTCACATGACTTTAAATAATTAAACTAGTAGAGTTTCTCTTAATAGAGTGAACAAATGAGACATTATTGCAACAGCTGGAGAAACTAAGTGTGAGGTCTCCAACAACCCTTCACTTTCATCTTTACTCCATCAATTACTCTGAGTGTTCACTCCCCTCTTTGCTACCGTTTAGACGGTGCGAGTTTCCTGTAATGAGTTAGAAACATGCACAGCGGCATTGAGTCAAACTCACTAAGTATTAAGGGAAAATTCATCACAAGGGATTTATTTAATTTCATACCTTTCTTGACTAACCACGCTGTGAAGCGTGTGCAATTTCTCTGCTAATGTCCATCTGACGCACAGAAGTGGCAGTAGGGACTTGTACTTAAAGGAACAGCTGAAGTGGAGGCCTTGATCCCTTCTTGCTTCTGCTCACCCTCTGGCTCGCTATTCTTATTAGAGGATTCCCCTTGATAGACCTTTTTGCCTTTATCAAAGGCATTAGTGAGGTTGAGCCGGTCTTTAATCTTCTGCTTTTTAGCTTTCTGGCGCTCTTCCTCTTCCACGGAGTGTAAGATCACTTCTTGTATGGTCCACTCCTCTTTCTGAGTGTTATATTTTATTTTGAATGGATCATAGTTAGGACCAAAAGATCTCATGATGATGTGCACTAAAAATCCATCAGATATTTTCCTATCCATGGATATTTATATAGGCGACACTTGTGGGGCTCGGGGGTTACCTCAATTAGTTTAGGATTCTGTTTTCTGTACCGATCACACAAAAAAACGAATTTATCTCTTAGTTTGTTTCTTGTTAGGATAAGGAAACCGGTGGTTTAGATTCTCTCCTAACCCTTATCGACACAAGTCGACAAAATCAACCAACAGACCCGACACACAACATCTTTGACGTGTCCACATATAGACCCGTCACTGATGACCTCTTACCTGTGACGGGTTTTAAGTTTGTAACCCGTCACAGGTGAGATACCTCACCTCAAACGTGTTGGATTTCTATACCCGTCGCTGGCGACTTAAAAAAAATTGAAACCCCCACCCCCACCCAGGGGGCCCACCACCAACCCACTAGTCGGTCTTATCTCCTCTTCTCTTCTCTTCTCTCTTCCTCCTCCCCACCACTCTCTCCTCTTCCTCAACTCTCTCCCTCACTTTTGCCTCCCGACCTCCCGCCTCCACCTCTCTCTCTTCTTCCTCAACCGCCTCCACCTCCCACGTCTCGCCACCTACCGACCACCGGCCGCCTCCACCTCCCACACCTCGCCGTGTCCCGGCCATCGGAAGCCGGATCTGGCCTCTAGGAAGCTGGATCCAGCTGCCAATGCCTCCCCCGCCTCCCGGCTGCTAGGGCATCAACTGCCGGATGCCTCTCCCACTGAATCCAGCCGCCACGAGGTCGGGGGACGTGGATCCGCGTCCTGGCCGCCGGACGCTACCGCCTCCCGACCGTCGGACGCTGGATCTAGCCTCCGGGAAGCTGGATCCGACCGCCAGCGCCTCCCACACCGACTGCCGGATGCCTCCCCCGCCTCCCCCACCTAGGGGTGAAAATGGTACGAAAACGGACGTAAACCATCTTTATCGTTTTCGTTTTCATATTTTTTTCGGAATCGGAAACCCCGAATACGAAAACGGAATCGAATATTATCGAAACCGAAAACGGAGCGAAAACGAACCGGTGCAAATACGGTAACGAAAATTTATTGGAATAAAAAACCCCTCAAACTGATAAATCCAATTGAATAAATTATCTATGTTTAAAAGAGTAATGTTGTTGATAAATCCCAATGTAGGACAAAAAATATTCTTATGTAATTTTAGATTTGCATAACAAATACTTTTTTAAAAAATAACAGCCAAACACCATGGTATTCACTATTTACTGCTTAAAAAAAGAATCCAGGGTATTTCAATCACAAAATTTCTGGTAATTCCGAGAAAATTTTCGGAAATTCCGAGAAAATTCCCGTAAAGTTTCCGACCGATTCCGAGTTCCGATGGAAACTGCCCTTATCATTTCCGATTCTGTTTCCGAGAAAATATTTCCAAATTTGTTTCCGTTTCCGAAAAATTCTGACCGACAGATTCTGTTTTCGAAAATATGTCCAGAATCCAGAAAGTTTCCGTACCGTTTGCACACCTACCCCCACCAGATCCCGCCTCCACAAGGTCGGGGGATGTGGATCCACGTCCCGGCCGTCGGACGCTGCCGCCTCCCGACCATCAGACGCCAGATCTGGCCTCTGGGAAGCCGGATCCGGCCGCCAGCACCTCTCCCGCCTCCCGGCCGCCAGTGCCTGCAGTGGTCGATGTGGATGCACCTCCGGCCGACGAGTACCGCCTCTAACCGCCTGGCCTCATCTCCGGTGGCCGGATGCGCCTCCCATTAGAGGGCGGTGCCGCCTCCACCTCCTGACCGTCCCTCGCCATGGCCGCCATCCTCTCGTTTTGCATTGATATGATATTGTTGTATGTGGATTGAGAAATTCTTGCTATCCCCTTTATGTGAATGTGTGCTACATGACTTCTATGAATGAGATCTATCGGTTTGAATTTTTTGTGTGAGCAAAGCAGCTGTGACAACGAGCACTACCATGGCAGCGTGCGTCATTTTTTTTTTTGCTAGGTTTTTCACACCAATGACGGGTTGCACACTATGTCTTTTATTTTTTTGGGGTTAAAGACATCACTGACGGGTCACAAACTAATAGATCGTTTGAGATAATAGTCATCTGTGACGGGTTTTATATGTGGTCCGTCACAGGTGTTGGTCACCACTGACGGACCTTCATCCGTCAAAGGTGAGGAGAGTCATCAGTGACCCCTAATCTCTGACCAGGGCCAAATCCGTCAGAGGTGACAGTTTGAGCCTGTCACAGGTAGCCTTGTCCGGCGTAGTGTCTCCAGCTAGACCGTTCCCTACGTTATTTTATAGTACTAACCATTGATGATCAAGCTAAAAAAAAACAGTGATGATCGATGAACAGTAGATTAAAATGCTACTCAAAGCGTGGAATTAATCACAGTCAATATTTTTATTAGTTTCAAACTTCAAAGCGTGGAATTAATCACGGTACTAGCTTCCGTGTAGGAGAAGTACGTCAATGATGCATGCATGATTGCTTATATTTTCTTGATATATTTTTTTTTAATTATAGAAAATCATTTGTGCACCAATGCAAGTTATTTACCAATATACTCCGTATATATATATGCGAAAGATATGCACGCATCGAATCGGTCATGCCAATTAATGATCCTTCTGTCTATTTGACTCCAAGCTGGACAGATTTCTTTTTGCTATAACATATATTTATTCTGATCGTGTGGTTGGAAGAGATTTTTAGTCAAGGACGGATGGGACATATATATGTGTACTGATTTTTCTTCTCAACGCAAGCAACAATAATATAGGGTTGCAAACATGTGCAACGCTTGTTTTGTTAATAATATCCACACGTACATCAACTAATTAATGACAAATAGCAACACATGCATGATTCATCAAGATAAAAGAAGCAAGCAATTAAAGGAGCTATACTACATAGCTAGCTAGAGTGAGACGTATATCTTCCACTAAAGTTTCCTTGGTTCTTTTCAATTGTTTCACTCTAAGCTACTCCTCCATCCCATTTTAAGTGCAATTATTAGTTTTCGTATTCATTCTTCGTTTTATTTAAAAAATTTAAAAACATAAGTCGGCATAAATTACTATTCATGTTTTATCATCTAATAACTGTAGGATCGAATCACAAGAACTAAGCCAACCAGAGGGGGGTGAATGGTTGGTATACCCAAAAACCGAAAACTTTTAGCGGAAATAAAAGTTACCCTCGAAGTCGATGGATTGCGGTCTGACCGAAGGTGTTGCGCCGGTCTGATCGCCTGTAGAACGTCGGTCTGACCGATGTAGATCGATCGATGGAACCGTCGAGAAGCCTGCCGCGCCTGTCGCCGCCGCCGGTCGGACCGCCTGTATGCCACCGGTCTGACCGCCGCGTGCCGCCGGTCTGAGCGCCGGTATATCACCGGTTAGACCACCGAAACTCGGTAAACACAAATCGAAGAACTCTTAAAGTGGATAACGACTTTATTGATTCTCTTTGTGTTTACAAAGTGCACCAACAGCACTCCTTACAAAAATTTCGACTAAACTCGAAACCCTAACTCAAAACTCAACTTAACTGCTCTCTAAAACGATACCAGGAAGCCTCACACTCCCCCTCTATTTATACCCGAGGTAGGCAGCCTAAAGCCACGAACCAAACTCATACTAGGAGTCCTAAACACCTTATGAAACCCTCTAGTACAAAAAACAGACTTTACATAACCAATCACATCAAATTTGGACTCCTTCCAAATTCGACTCCGCATCCCATATGCACACAATACCTCCATCGTATGCCATATGGAATCTCCATCAACCACGTGCATCAACTCTAGCTTAAGTATCCCGCATGATCTCTGACCACCACGGACGTCGTCTTATCCCCAAGCCGACTCCCGGTCCATCACCACAAATACTCTCCCGAGGCATCGAGTCACCTACACATAGAACAAACAAAGAAACCATATTCCGAGACCAAGCTATCTCCAACTTGACTCATTAGTAGCAAACAACAGTATTACATACGTATAGTATCCATCTAGAAGCCATAATCATGAAATAATCACGTATATCCAAACAAATAACCCGAAACCGAAACCGACACAGAGTCGGCCGGTCAGACCGTGGGCTGCGCCGGCCTGACCGCGCATATACCACCGGTATGACCGGCTACCAGAGCCCGGTCTGACCGGTCACATAAAATGACAGCACATGTAATTCCAATCATCTCCAAAACCACTTTATGAATAAATTCCAAATAACAAAACCAATAATCTCCAATGCCAATTGTTCATCACAGAATAATAATCAAAAACACATTTGATTTTACAATAACAATAAAAATACTAATTATAAAAAAATTTCAAATAAGACGAACGATTAAAGTTCGAAGTACATTTATCAAATAATACGAACGATTAAAGTTGAAAGTACACAAAAATTTATGGCTACATTTAAAATAGGACGAAGTAAGTACTATATAGCTAGTACATAGCTAGCTAGAGCCAAGGTTTGCAAAACTGCCGGTAACCGCGCTGTTACCGTGGTTACCGGGCTTACCGCAGGGATACAGTAAAAGAAAAACCATGGTAACCTCCTTAAAATCAAATAAATTTAAAATATAATTTAAAATTTTGATAAATTTTACACGGTTTCGTACGGTTTGCCACGGTTATCATGGTTACCGTGCTTACCCACCGGGGCACGGTAACCCCGGCCTCGGTGGTTTGGGAAACCCTGGCTAGAGCAAGGAATTAAAGGCTCATTGTTGTGTTTCTTATTAAGATTTAGATTTTATCTTAATTTTTATAATCATTTTTTAAACTACTAAACAGAGCTTTTTCTAAAAAAAAACTTCTATTCATAAGTTACTTTAAAATATCAGATAAATCTATTTTTTAAATTTATAATAATTAAAATTAAATTAATCATGTGCCTAATGATTTTGTTGTTTTCCGTGCTCTAACTTTTATCTATATCATGAAGAAACGAACAGTGAGGATCTTTTTAGAGAAAATTCCTTGTATACCCATGAAAACTCACCCAATCCCTTTCATACACTCCAATTTTGCACGATCCCTTCTATACCCTTCAGTTTTACCGTTGATCCCTTCTCTACCCCTAACGTTAGGTTTCCTTCAGTTTACACGTTAGTTTGCTTGCAAATGTCCATGTTGCCCTTGAGAATGGATGCAGGAGCAGTATGTGTGGGTTATGCTTGTGTGCACAGTACATGTGTTCTATGAGATTAATTAGAGTAAATAATTAGTGCATAGAAAATTTAACATAAATTTTGAAAAACAAATGCAATACATTGAACTCCTACTATATCATTCGATACATGCACGATTGAGCACCCATACTAAAATAGTATCCAAACACAGAAATGTGAGAAGCACAAGTATAGCACAAATTGGCAGGAAGAGATGGACAAGCCTTGAGGAGCATCTACACAAAACTTTGCTGTACATAATTAACGATCCAGTTCATAGTAATCCTTACAGTAGTAAAATATGTGTCAATTGCACAAATCAACCTAGGGAAAAAGAAGAGAAATGGTAACGAGCTTGGTGGCAGGGATCTGCCAGGAAAGGGAGCTCGGAGGCCTGTACAGTAACCAGAGTGGAAAGGGGCTAGAGGATGTCCGAGCTCTTGTATTGGCGGCGATCGGGCGGTCGGCACAGGTGATAGGAAACGCCGACGTGGGGGCTCAGGGGCCGACGGGAGCCGCCGCCGTCGCCATTGCGTCGCTCGGGCCGAGGGGACGAGCCGCTGAGGGGAGCGTCGCCGGGGACAGGAAACGCGGACGCGGGGGCTCAGCGGCCGATGGGAGCAGCTGCCGCCGCCGTCGTCATCGCGTCGCTTGGGCCGAGGGGACGAGCCGTCGAGGGGAGCGCCGCCGGGGACAACGGAAGAGCGGAGCCAGCGGCAACGTACAGCCGCCGCACGCGTGGGGAGTGAAATGGGGAAAGTGTTGCATTGATTTTATGGGCATTTCAGTCTTTCTTGAAAATACTGACAAGCTAATAGCCGCTTGTACTCACAGACTACACAGAAACCTAATGTTAGGGGCATGGAAGGGATCAACGGTAAAACTGAGAGGTATAGAAGGGAGCGTGCAAAATTGGAGGGTATGCAAGGGATTGGGTGAGTTTTCATGGGTATACAAGAAATTTTCTCTTTTTACTTTCGGGCTACATTCCTGAAAGTGTGTCCCCTAGCTCTCGATCCAATGGTGAGAGCCAGAGAAATCTCACACCTATGGCTGAGATAACGGGGACTTAATTATTTTCACAATTAAATTGCAAAGTATTTTCATATGGTTTTAATGGCATTATAGAGCTAGGCCTAGAGATCCAAGCCCGACAGATCCAAGTCCGACCTGATTCCGCGCCCTTGCATGGTGAGAATAATGGCAATGGTTTTGGTTGTGAGTCAGAAACAATGGCCAGGCTGGCACTATGTGAGTCAGCTCTCTGCCGAACAAAGACGAAGCTACGGGAGTAAGTGGGTTAACCGTGAACTTATTTACAAGTTAATTAAGTAGGTGTTGGTATTTCTTAATGATATTATTAGAAATATAATTCTCAGCAATGACGCCGAAATCCTCATGGTATATTATGGTTAAAAAGTTTATCCGCAAGCACACGGATATACCATTGTAGCATTTCACCCGAGAGTATTCCAAGGGGTATCGCATTTATTTAATCCCGTGGAAAGATCATAGTAGAGAGAACCTGACTAATAATTTATATGTTACCTATAATAATCATAGTCTAAGCAGGGGTAAGATAATCCAAAGAGTAGAGTGACACACAAGCAGAAAGTTACTCATTCTCATACTAAAATATATAAGCTAAGTGAAGAGAAAATAGAAAGAGAATCTATTCCTATACTTCTAATATACATAGTATACATACATCCTAGTCATCTGATATACTAGCTAATACCCTCTATGCGATGCCCTCCTGGTACTTCGAGAAGCCACCCCTAACTGCTGAGTTCCTTACGACAGCCCGTCATGACCATACAACCGGGACTAAATACGGAGGAGTACCCTCCCCAGGAAATTAACTTAGAACTATATACATGCGCGGAGGAATACCCGTACTGAGCCGTCACCATTAGCGGCCCACCTCTCATCCGCAGCATATAACCCCAAATAATGATATCCCGTAATCTAGAGACCACGCCTAAACTACCAGATACTACTCTAATATCATCGTTATGACATAGAGTAATTGCATAAGCAAACATTATATCCGTACCAAAGCATCTCACAGATAAGCTAGCAGTATAATCAGTATAACATGAATATAATGTGAAGTTGGCATTCATATACTCGGAAAGTATTTCAATACCATAAATGTATAAAGAAGAATATTCTGATAATAGTACAAAGCTTACAAAAGATAAGAGAAGAGCTACTGGAGCCATACCCGAACTCTTCCGAAGGCTTCCGAACTCTGGTTTCTACTCTATTCCTATTCTACTAGCTTAAGAACACTAAACTAACTTGAGAGAATATAAAGAGCTCTTGCTTGAGGTGTGTGAGTAAAGTGAGATGACAGCTCCTTTAATTTTATAGCTTGAGAATGACAGTTGTGACGGTTGGAAAGGTCGGTATTACCCACCAACTGCCATTGGGGAATCATCTCAGCCGTCCAGGAGAAACCTGGATCGAACGACGCTGCGGATGGTTCGGCCGAACCCAATGGTTCAGCCGAACCATGGGTAGGGCCGGCCTGGCCCAAAATCGGTAGGTGGCCTCCTCCGTTGCTCTCTTTCGCAGACTTATGAATTCTGGCCCAATTCATCGCGTCAATTTTGAGTTCTTGGCCCATTCATACATAAGTTTGATTCTCGACATCGTCCGATTGATTTATCGTCTGATTCGATGTCGATTCTCCTCCATTTCATGGTTATTCTCTGAAAAAAGTTAGTAGACCAAATACTAGTGGAAATATTATTATTCTAACATGAATATGCATTGCAAGCATAACTAGTTCTCCTATATTTTGGTTGTATTATGATCGAAACTAATCGCTAACGACCGTCAACAGTGGGTTATATTATAATGATTTATAAGTGGATTAGCGGGTTAAACCTAAGCGACGCGGTCCTTGCTTATTGATCATCCGTGCGAAAACTTATTAAAGTGTCTGCTTTATGTCAAAGATTGAGGCTATGTTAATAGGGTACATATCATGCACACACAAGTTTTATGCACGTGCACACCAACTAATAAATGTCACCAAAAAAAATCTAGAAAAAAGTATATTCAATAGTATTACACTTACATTTAAAATCTTGACCTCAATTTTATAATATTTTAGCTATAAAATAACAAAAATTCTAACAGTTCTAAGACTATAAGCCCGTCGGAATTTTGTTTTTTTATGTGGGATGAATTTAAAGTTAGGACTTTACATGTAGATATAGTATTTTTCTAAAATTTTTTAATAATATTTGTTAGTTGATGTGCACGGTGTGTAGAAGTAAATATTTATGTATATAGGATACGTTCCCATATTGATTGGAAATGGTTCTTTTAAATATCTGTGTAAGAATTAAATTATAATCCCTTACCTAGGGGCCACCGTAATCCCTCGGTAACCTTCACGCTTTCACCCTTTACGGTCGAACAACCACTTGAAACCAAACCGTTTTATATTATAAATCGTCTAATTAAACTTTTAAGTTTTTAAGTTTATAAAAAACACAGTGATATTTTCAATTTAAAATAAGCGTATTATCAAAATATATTAATGTTACATTAAATAAAAATAACTAGTGTTGTAGATGTTACTATATTTTTTTCTGTAAATATGGTCAAATTTGATCTGTAAATATGGTCAAATCTAATGATGTTTGCCTTAAAAAATCAAAATGACTTACAATATTATTATAAAATGGATCCGGAGGGAGTAGTAAGGAGATAGCTATATCTAGACTAGAAATATATTGATAATGATATCATAATAATCCATTGTACTACCTTTGATCTCTATCTCGAAGCAGTCCATTTGACTTTCTAATTTTCTGTAGAGTTAGCTTCCGGTTGCAGAATAATTAACCCTCCATTTAAAAAAAATGAGAGGACGAACACTTATAATAAAAGTGGATCATCATCATCACAGGAACTGTGCTATATACGGGCGGCACCCTAATTAACATGACACCATCACAACACCCCCCCCCCCCCCCCTAAAAAAAAAAGGAAAAAAAACTCTTTGGATAGCTATGGCAGATCAGCTAGCCACGTACCCACAGTTGCATTATATCCTCCATCAGTTTTAGTTTCGCACGCCCACGAGCAGCACCGGTACACGTCGTCGCGTACACCCTCTGACGGGCACCGGCCGCGCCACGCGCGTCGTCATCACCACGTGCATCACGCACGTACCAGTTCATGTTTAAATTTATAATACTCTTTCCACTGCTGCAAAACACCTCGTATATATCGGCTCATAGCACTGGTGGAGAAGGAAACCATCTTTACTCCCGGTTTATAACCCTGTAGTCCCAATACTACGAATCCGGAACTAAATATCTCCCGAATAAAATAACATGGATCACTAAAGAAAGGGATCTAAAGAGATAATAGGGGCAGTCGCGGTTGGTCTATTTTCTTTTTATTTTCTTCAAAATCGAGTGGGATGTATATACCCAAATCAAACACCAAATCCCCAAACTGAGTGCCATGCATATACTCAAATCAAACCCCAAACCCCCTACATCCCAAATCATTGACATCACAAATACAAATCCTAAGTTAGTTACACACAAATCAACTACATCACAAATTTTAAAAAAATTACACACAAATTAAATGCATCACAAATCGATTACACATCTCAGATCCATCCAATGAATCACAAATTGTAATAAAAGAAATTATACATCTCTCAATCACAAATTATTAAAAAAAAGGAGAGGAGAACCGGTGCACTGCCGCCCGCCTGCCGCCACTCACCATGGTTGGCGCGCTGCCGCCCTATGCGCAGCCCCGCCGCCCGCCGCGCGTGCTGCCCCGCCGCCCGCTGGCCACCTGCCCGCAGACGCCGGCCGTCGGATGTGAGGAGGAGAGGGGAGGAGGAGGAACGAGAGGAGGGGGAGGGGAGGAAGGAGATATGAGGGATAGGAGGAGGATCTGATCTTATCTAAATATATCTCGGTAGGGGCGGAGGGGGAAGGAAGGAAGGAGATCTGAGGGATAGGAGGAGGATCTGATCTTATCTAAATATATCTTGGTGAGGAGGAAGTATCGTCTCGGACTTAACCGATCAGATATGGGAGAGAAATATTTATGGGTTGTTTGGTTCACTACCACAATTTGCCTTACTATGCCACAACTCAAGTTAGCCGGATTTGATTAAATTAGGCATCTGTTTGGTTCGTGCCACACTTATGACAAGATTCTTTCACCATAATGTGGGTCCCGTATGTCATTGGCACATAAAAGTGTAGCAAGCTTGCTCTTCTATGGTTAAAGTGTGGCTTCATTTTTGTTGGCCACATGTTAGGCATGTTAGCTAAATGAAGTATGGCAAGCTTTGACAATGTGGGTATGCCAATCAAACAACCCCTTACTCCCGGTTGGAATTTCCAACTGGGACTAAAGATAGATTTTTAGTCCCGGTTGGTATTATCAACCGGGATTAAAGATCTAAATAATCTTTACTAAAGTGGGATCTAACACCAATCGGGACTAAAGTAGTAATCTTTAGTCCTACTTTAGTCCCGATTGATATTATCACCGGGACTAATGATCCTCGACCTCCCTGACATGCCTCTGACAGGCCATGAACCGAGACTAAAGATGATCTATTGTGGAAAACAGTTGACCCAGCAAAGATAATTTTTCTAGTAGTGAAAGTAGTGTAGGTTTTCAGATCATAAGTCGTTTCACTACTACAGTTTCACTACTACATAACACCTCATAGGTGTCGCTTTGCTGATTTATTTAAAACCGGTATTTATTACTGTTTCCCACATTTATAGATTAAAAATATAGATAAAAACCGACACCTACATTACAGGTGCTAGTTTTAAAAAAACCAGTAACTACATTTATATTATATATAGGTGCTGATTTTAGATAAAATAGGTTCCTATGGTGCCAGTTTATTTAAAAAACCAACACATATAACTTAAAAAATCGTAGACCAAGTCCGGCTAGTGCCTTATCTGTGCTCGAGCCGACACCTGCATCCCCATCTACTCATTCTTCCCCACCCCTCCTCCTCCCATTGTTCACCACTCCTCTTCCTCCTCCTCCTCCTCCTCCTTAGCTGGCCTCGGCGCCCCCTCCTTCCTCCTTCCTCCTCTCTCCTGTTCCTCCCATTCTTCCCCGCCGCCATCGCCCGTTCTTACTCCTCCTCATCCTCCTCCTTAGCCGACGCTAGTGCCCTTCCATCCTCCTCGTTGCCTCCGAGCTACACCGCGCTGAATCTAGCCGCCTAGAGGTCAGGGGCCACTAGATCTGGCCCCCTGTAGGTCGGGGCTCGCCAGGTCCAGTGGCCTATGACCTCACCGTCGTCTCCGATGCCGCAGCTGAGTGGTGGGTGGTGGGGGTCAGATCCGGTGGCCCCAAGCTCGGGACTACCACATCGGCAAGAAGGATGGTGAGGACAGTGATGTCGGGGTGGTGGTTTTCTTGATTTTGTGTTGGGTCTTCTTGGATTTTGGGGGAAAGGAAAATATGCAGGAGTTCATGTTCTAGGCAGATCCAAACGTTATTTGCAAAATGATGAATATTCTTAATTCGTGTTTGAGTGAAATGTGATGGATGTTCTTGATTTTCTTTCTTCCATATGGCTTCTCCATGTATGCAAGCTTGAAGCATCGGCTCGATTCATCGAGTCGACTCCTTTTTGTTCCTCGTGAGCCTCATAGGTGCCGGTGGCGTGACTCATTAGTGCCGCCTTAGGAGTGTTGGTTGGGAAATCCGGCACCTAAGGCTCGTTCCCAACCGACACTAATAGCTATTACGTAGTACTCCCTCTATCCCATAACATAAGACATACATGGTCAAACTTGACACGGTCTTCAAAACTAATATTTGTCTTATAATTTTTCATATATTATAAGGTTTGTAGAAGTAAATTCAAATGTCAATCCAATGATATAATTTTTAGCAAGTAAAATTCAATTCATATTGTACTAAATATTGGTTAAAATGTTTTGAAAGTAGAATCTTGAAATGTGTGGGCGCATTATATTAAGGGATGGAGGGAGCAGTGTTTTAATTTTGGTCAAAGGGGATCACCTATACATTTGTCGACAAATTTTCTCCTAAAAATTTGACAGATATAATTATAGTACAATCGTAGTGTAATTATACTATAACTTGCATGTAACTACAGTGTAACTTGTATGTATGTTTTACGTAATTTTGAATAGTTAGATCTATTGCAAGATTTGTTCTTGTGAGGAAGAAAAAAAATCACAGCACACATATATGAAAGAATTTGTTCCCGCGGCCTCAATTTTACCGAAATAACATGTTACGGAGAGATTTTTGAAAGTTACATATAAGTTACATGTAAGTTACAATGTAATTACACTACGATTGTACTATAATTACATCTGTCAAATTTTTGGAATAAAATTTGTCAACAAATATATAGCAAAATTGTTATGAAAATATATTTAACTATTTATTTAAGGAAACTAATTTAGTATTATAAATATTAGTATATATTTATCTATAAACTTAGTTAAATTTAAAGTAGTTATGACTTTGATTAAAGTCAAAACGACTTATAATCTAAAACAGATATATAACAGATATATGGAGTAGGTTATTACACTACTAGAAAAGACATTTTTGTAGGCTGCCAAAACTCATTTTTGCAGGTGAGAGAGAGGTCCGCCTGCACCACAACGACTGCGAAAATCGATGATTTTCATAGTCGTGGCAACGGCCTACCTGCGAAAATGGAAGGGACGAAAAAAAAATCGCGCCGGGAGCCGCTGCCGCCGCCCGGCCTGCGCCGTCGCCGCCGGCCTCCCCCCTCCCTCCTCCGGCCAGATCTGGGAGCGAGGGGGGAGGGGGAGCTGCCGCAGCCGCTCCACGCCCTCCGCCGCCGCCGCCGGGAGCACACGCCACCGCGCCGCCGGGAGCACACGCCACCGCGCCGCCTCACCTCCTCCTTCACCGCACGCCGCCGCCGCCGGGAGCACACGCCGCCGGGAGCCGCCGCCGCCTCCGGCCGGCGGCCGGGGAGATGGGAGGGGAGGGGAGAGGAGGAGAGGTGAGGGGAGGGGAGAGGAGGAAAGGTGAGGGGACTTGGAAAAAATTTAGGCCCACAAGTCTATTTATATTAAGTCTATTTTCACAGGCGGACCACTTAAGCGGCGCCTGCGTCCGCCTGCGAAACATTAAATTTCACCCCGATTTATATTTTTATAGACGGTTATTTGGCTCTAAGAGTCATGTCTGCCTGCGAAAATAAGACTCCTACGTTGGAAAAAATGGTTTTTCAGTGTTATATTTTAAGCCTCACGCCCATATCCTTGGCCATCGCGCGCGTGTTCGTCGTGCTCGTCGCGCGGAGTAGTGCACACGTCCATCCGTCGGGGTCGCGGAATGGGACGCGTCCGCCGTGGAGCGGCACTCGCCGTACGTACGTCACGCAACCCAACACATTAGCTCAGCTAGCTGCCTCTCCATCGCATTTAAACTCCTCCCCTATAGGCAGCGATCGATCGGTCACCCGCCCCCGCGCGCGCGCGCTGACAAACGCACGCACGCCGCTGGTTGTTGGCAATCGAGCGTGCGAGCGAGAGAGAAACGGAGGAGGAGGGGACGGCCGGAGAAGACGACGACGACGAGGTGGAGAGATCGGATCATGATGATGATGAAGAAGAAGGTGGTGGCGCCGGTGGAGCGGGTGGTGTTCGCGCTGAACGGTGAGCGTCAGGAGGTGGCCGCCGCCGACGTGGACCCGTCGACGACGCTGCTGGAGTTCATCCGCACCAGGACGCCGTTCAAGGGCCCCAAGCTCGGCTGCGGAGAAGGTACGGTACCATGTATTACTAGTACAGTAGTACTACCACCTGTGTTATTATACGTTGTTACTACGTATCTGTGTTTAGTTGCATGTGCTTCATTATGTGCAATTAATTAAGCTGTGCAACCTGACTGTGTGGCTTGCTCGATCGATCGATCTCTACGTCCTCTCTAGCTCTGCTGCTATACAAAATCTCTCTGATGACTTTGTGTCTATCTGGTTCTTCTTTAATTACCTATCAAGACGCACCCCGCAAATGGATCAAACAGATGAAGCCGAGAGACAAATTAATCTGGTGAACTTAATTTAATTTATCATTAAGAGTTAAATTGGTGAAAGTGCAAATCTAGCTTCATTTACCGCTGTATCGAAGAGATACTTCCTCAGCAAAACCAGCTAACTTCTTTAACTGATTACGTAGGCCTTGTTTACTTCCTAAAAAAAATTATCTAAATACATCACATCGAATCTTTAGACACATACATAAAGCATTAAATATATATTAAAAAAACTAATTGCACAATTTGTATGGAAATCACTAGACGAATCTTTTGACTCTAATTAGTACATGATTAGTCATAAATGCTACAATAACTCAAATGTGTTAATGATAAATTAATTAGGCTTAATAAATTCGTCTCGCGGTTTTCGGGCGAGTTATGAAATTAGTTTTTTTATTCTTGTCCGAAAATCTGGTCAAACGTCCGATTTGACCCCTAAAAATTTTTTTTCGCGAACTAAACACACCCTTAGAGCAGGTACAATAATAGACTATTAGCCAGCTATAAACATATTTTAATGAGATAAAAGATGAGAGAGAAGAGCAGCGGGCTACAGATCTGTAGCCAGCTGCAGCACGGACTCCAAGACGTAATGTGGGTATGACAGGTGAGACCATATATTAATAGTATTGTAAGCAACTATTGTATGAATTGGCTATTAGATTGACTATAGGTGAATTGAAGCTAGTAGTGGGCTGTACTATTGAACTTGCTAAGAGGTACAATAGCAGACTATAAGACAGCTATAAACATATTTTAAATAGATAAAAAAAAGAGAGAATAGCAGCGGGCTACAGATCTGTAGCCAGTTGCAGCACGGACTCCAAGACGTAATGTGTGTATGACAGGTGGATCAGATATTAATAGTACAGTATGCAAGTATTGTATGAATTGATTATCACATTGGCTATAAAAAATTTGGAGCTAGTAGTTGGCTATACTATTAAACTTGCTCTTAGCTTCTCGTTCCGTACGCTTGTGTTCATCATCTCAGGACCCATTTCATTTATGTAACTCGATCGTGATGCCACTCGATCCTAACAACAACAGAAATGGGTCCTCATCCCAATTAACATGCGCATATGGGCATTCTTAATTATTTGCATTATATATGCACTTAAAAATCTGTATCAACCCGTAATATCTAATTATTTACGTGTCAAATTGAACTTGTTTGTTGGAACTCATGCCACCCTATATTTGTAAAATTTGAGATATGCCACCCGTATCTCAATGACATGTAGGACCCACATGAGTCAATGACATATGGGTCAGGGTGGCATATCACAAATTTTGCAAAATTTGTGTGGCATAGTTCAAATTTTCCAAGATAGGTATTATGGTCTCATTTCTATTAAGATTTTCGTGGCACGCTTTTCAAACTGCTAAATGGTACGTTTCGTGTGAAAATTTTCTATATGAAAGTTGCTCTAAAATATCATACTCCCTCCGTTTCACAATGTAAGTCATTCTAGCATTTCCCACATTCATATTGATGTTAATGAATATAGACATATATCTTTATCTAGATTCATTAACAACAATATAAATGTGAGAAATGTTAGAATGACTTAAATCGTGAAACGGAGGAAGTATTAATCTATTTTTTAGGTTTGTAATAATTAAAACACAATCAATCATACGTTAATACCACCTTGTTTTACGTAAAAAACTTCATCTTCATTTTCAGAAGAAAAGGACACCACCAATAATTAGGAAAAAAAAAGTTCTGGCTGATCTAAAGCTGATTGTATTTTGTCGCACAAGGGGCAAACAAAAGCAAATTCGATCAGTTGGGACAGCTTGAGATTGGTCATCAGATGCAATTTTTTCTTTGCAAACGGATCCAGAGGTAACGTATCATTTGTGATCGTGCATGTGACATGCTCCTGTGCCATGTGTGTGATGTGTCGATAATGGCCCTTTTTCCGTTGGACTTTCAGTGCATGTCCAGTCAAACAGAGCAGGTGTTCAGCTTCCTTGTAAAACATATACTCCTAGTTTACACTTGGTTGATATCCTTGGTCGTACATGTCTAGGGGTGGAAAAAAAGCTCGGGCTCGTGAGCTCAGCTCGGGCTTGGCTCGAGCTCGGTTGGCTTGGCTCGGCTCGTAAGCCAAACGAGCTAAGCCCAAGCCTCCTTTTTAGCTTGTTGCTGAAATGAGCCAAGTCGAGCTAGCTCGCGAGCCGCTTGTTTTGGCTCGCGAGCCTAGGCCATCGTATATTTATATCAATTATTTTACTTTATATGGTATTATTATTTTTCAACTTGAAATTTATCATTAAGAGTTTGAAGAATTGAATATATAAACTTATTTAAATTTTATAGGTTGATGATTTGTTTTTACTTTTTTTAATAATTATAAAATATATATGAAGAGGTATTTCAACAGGAAGGCTTGCAAGCCAGCTCGAGCTGGCTCGAGCCAGGAAACAAGCCGAGCCGAGCTCAAGTTTTAGCTTGTTTCCCTAACCAAGCCGAGCCAAGCCAAGCCTAGTTTTTTGCGAGCCACTGCGAGCCGAGCCGAGCTGGCTTGGCTCGTTTCCACCCCTATACATGTCGCCGTTAATCTGGAGGTCCCTTTCAATATTACTTTCAAAAGCTGCAACTTTAACCCGTTTCTCTTGCGTCCATGTGTCTCTGAGTCAGTTACAGAATTGGGCACAAGTTTTTCCACTTGCGCAAAAGCGAACTACACTGATCTATTTCTATTTCAGGTCCTGTTCTTTTTCCAGCTTATTTACAATATTAACAAAACGAATTATTTAATTTCTTGAAGTCAACATCCAGACTTAGTGACCCCTCTCTGATAAGGTTTGAAAGTTTCCAAAATGAAAAAAAAAGATATATGTTTCCAATTAATTTTTGTTTCATTGATTAGACCCACTTATTTTAAACAATTTGTTGTCGGTGGAGTGTTAGTGTGTACAAGCTATCAACGTGTGGTGGCGTGTTAATTAATTTGTAATTTATTTTTCTGATTATAGCTTCTTACTTATGGTTGTAGTCTTCCAGTTTTTTTCTACTATATGAATATGATATATCACACGATTGTTCATAAAACCCAATTTTTAAGTATATTTTCTAAAATATGTAATTCATCTAGATAGCGATAATAATCCACAAAATAATCTAAGATCAAACCGGGCCAAATGTAATGGCCATTAAAAATTTAAAAATATATACTACTCCATACTCATAAAGGAAATCACTTAGGACAATGTTTAAGTCAAACCTTAGAAATATAAATCATGAATAACTCTCAAGTTGTTAAGTTTGAAAATGTAAAAATTATATGTATAGATTTGTCTTGAAAAGTACTTTCATAAAAGTATACATATATCACTTTTCAATAAATATTTTTGTAGAAATAAGAAGTTAAAGTTGTGTTTTGGAGACCGTGTCGCTGTCCTAAACGACTTCCTTTACGAATATGGAGGGAGTATCTATCAGACGCGCACACGCACGCGCAAGCACCGTACTCTTAGAAAAAGTATGACAGATCTGAATTGATTAAGTGTGCAATTTGCCATACATATACATGAAGGTTATAAATAACGCTCAAAGGGGAAACTAGCTACGTATGTTGTGATGCTACTCTCTGGACAACTCCAAACACAAAAGGTCGATCGTCGCCGTAAACACAGAGGTAGCTAGCAGATGTGACAGGCTCCTATGTTTGTGCGTGGTGAACTGGTGCGTGGTAGGCTCCTATATTTGTGTCATTGTGTGTCGTGGTCGGTATGATCCTTTAATTCAACTTTTGTGGCTGTATCCCCACCTTTCCCATCTCATCTCTCTCGTTTTCCATACACACACTTTCTAAAATACTAAACAGTATGTGTTTACTATTCTATATGAAAGTTGCTTTAAAAATCATATTAATCTATTTTTAAAGATTATTTTAGCCACCAAATCATGCACTAACCGCTGCTCTGTTTTACGTGTGGGGAGTGAGGGTTCTCCCGAACTCAGCCACATGTATGTATAGATGTAGATCAGCCTCCTTTCTTGATTACACACGATTCCGATCCGTCGGTTATCTAGCCTCCCCACCATGTGACCCAGGTAATATGGGTCACATAGGTCAAATGTGTGTCCGTTTATCCGATGTGACACGCCAAAACTTTTCACCCGTAGATCTAAACATGTTTGGATGGTTTACTACAGTGATGCTACAGTAATCATCCGCTAACCATGAATTAATATATCTCGTTAGAATCGTCTCGCAAAATAGCCTAGGGGTTATGAAATGGGTTTTGTCAGTAATTTACGTTTAATACTCTTAAATAGTAAGATTCTGAAGAGCTATTTAATAGTCCGGAGGATCCAAATGCCATATAGCCTAAATCGCATTTGGGTTATCTGAAACGTGCCAATGTTTCATCCATCAGTCAGAGAGAAAACTCGAACATAATGATTAGAGAACTGCCGAAGATTTGAAATAGACACAATAATGACGGCTCGTCTCTTCCCGGACAAAGTCACATTGACATTCATGAGAACCGTCGAAGATTTCTTTTTGTTTTTGTTTTTAGCGGGGGGAAGATTTAACTAGTACTATATCAAATTAGCTATTAGCTGGTGACATGTCCATTTCACTTTAATAAAACGGAAGTACAATGTACTACGGATATATCACCCTACATGTGTGCTAAACAGCTGGACCTGTTCATATAGAAAGGATAAAGAAATATATATAGTTTTCGAATTGTTTGTTTCAAGGGTAGTTTGAGGGAGAGAGATATGCTCTGAAATTATGCATAGTAGTACTCAGTCATAAATATTTATCATTTAGAAAATTTTAAAACTTTGACCCATAGTTTTATATTAAACCATCAATTTATATCAGACGAATAAATTTATGACATATAATTGGTTTGCGATATTATGCACAAGCTTTCAAGCAAATACCACATATATCATTTTTTTTCGTTTAAACTTATAAAAACTATTGACGATCAAATTTTAAAAATACAACTAATTAAATTTTATTCGAAACGTCAAATGCTTATGCCGAAAGGGACTAGTAGTAAATTAGTAATAGGGATTCTTTTATGCACCAAAGTGCATGTGCAATTCAAATTCAAATAGACCAAAAAAAAAAAAACGTCAACAGCCCAACTACAGCTGCTTCCTTTAAGCAACAGGCCCATATTGGCCTTTCAAGGGAAAAGGCCCAGCAAAAATGTCCGACTGCAACTCCGGTGGCGGGGAACGGCGGCCGAACGCACGGGCGACGGACGCGCCGCCGGTGAGGGCGCCCTCGGGCGGCGCCTTCCGCTGCCGTCTGCTGCTCCGCTCCCTCCTTCCCTGCTCCCAACATTCGCGAGTTCAGTGAGGTAATCGACGAGACCATTTCGCTTGGTAACCAGGCCGGAATTCTACATGCAGTTTGGGGGCGGTTTTTTGCTTGGATTTTGGGGGTGTTGCTTAGAGGAAATAGAAATTGAGGGCCTATCAGAATAGAAATTGCTGTTTGCAGCCTTATCAAATTTTGGAATTGTTGATTTCTTAGTTTGCTGCTTTAACAAATTTTTTTTTAAAACCCCGGCGGGGTGTATTTATATTAAAGTAGGGGGAAAAACTGTACAATAGCCCAGGGGTTAGGAGATTATAATAAGAAAGGAAAAAGAAAGCGGGTGGAGGGGGGTGCAGCTACAAAGGAGGGGTGCAGCTGATGAGTCTAATTTATGTAATGTCGGTTATGCTTCCATGGTGCTTTAACAAAATTTAGGCTGTGTTAAATCTGGGTTGTTCAGAATATGTGCTTAGTTTGTTGTCTTGCCAAACTTTGATAGTGCCAAAATTTAGTAACTTTACAAATGACAATTAGCCAAACACACATTTTGAGAAATGTAATATTTGGTGGAAAATGTCAGTTTGAGGGGCCTATTTTAATTTTTAATAGCCAGGGAGAGGATTGAGACTTGAGGGGAGCTCCCTGTGTAGAGAAATCGCAGTTTTTATTTGTTCTGCGGGGGAAATTTGCTGTTGTTCATCGTTACTTCCTCCGTTTCACAATGTAAGTCATTCTAGCATTTCCCATATTCATATTGATGTTAATGAAACTAAATAGATATATATGTCTAGATTCATTAACATTAATATTAATGTGAGAAATGCTAAAATGACCTACATTGTGAAACGGAGGGAGTACTTAAAAAATGTCTGTTTATATATTCCAATATTTTCATTTTCTCCAGCTAAATAGTGGATTGGTAACAACTATTAATTTCCATGATTAACCCCATCGGCACCGCAGAATTTGAAGTGAGAATACATCCATGGTTTGTGAGATGCTAACGGCCGTGGCTATTGTTTTCTTTTGTACAATTATTTTATTCTTTTGTGAGCTTTTCTTTTGGTTATCTTGGTTGATTGAAGTATTCAAATAGAAACGAGTGTTATTGTTCTAGTTCAGTGTTCTTCTGATTCATTTGTGCAATTTCCTGGACACCTGAGATGAATGGCAGTTTATAACATGTCATGGATTATTCATAGTTTCATAGTTGTGCCTTATTGCAGGTGGATGTGGGGCTTGTGTAATCCTTATAGCCAAGTATAATCCAAAGACAGATGAAGTGACTGAATTCAATGCAAGCTCATGCCTAACACTTCTTTACAGTATACATTTCTGTTCAATTATCACCACCGAGGGTCTGGGGAATACTAAAGATGGCTTCCATGCTATTCAGAAAAGAATGTCCGGGTTTCATGCCTCCCAGTGTGGTTTTTGCACCCCTGGCATGTGCATGTCTATTTTCTCCTCTCTTGTCAATGCTGACAAATCCAAGAAGCCTGATCCACCAAAAGGATTCTCAAAGCTATCTGTATCAGAAGCAGAAAGGTCTTTCTCAGGCAACATGTGTCGATGCACTGGTTACCGACCAATTGTTGATGCCTGCAAAAGTTTTGCATCAGATGTTGACCTAGAGGATTTGGGCCTTAATATATTCTGGAAAAAGGGTGACAAACACCCAGATCCTACCAAATTGCCAAGCTACACTCTTGGTGGTGGGATCTGTACCTTCCCAGACTTCCTTAAATCTGAGATCAAATCTTCGATAGACTTCAATGATGCTAGTATTTCAAGCCCCAGGGAGGGATGGTATTGTCCCAAAAATATCAAACAGTACTATAAGTTAGTAAATTCTGGCTTATTTAGTGAAAGCTCTGTGAAAGTGGTGGTTGGGAACACAAGTACTGGTGTTTATAAGGATCAGGACCTTTATGACAAGTATATTGACATTGCAGGCATTCCAGAACTTTCTGCTATTGTAAGGAAAGATAAGGGCATTGAAATTGGAGCAGCTACGTCAATTTCCAGGACCATTGAGATACTTAACCAAGAAAGTGAATCAACATCCTCTCCAAATGGGAGTGTGGTTTTCAGAAAACTTGCTGAGCACATGAGCAAAGTGGCTTCGCCATTTGTTCGTAACACAGCAAGCATTGGAGGAAACATAATTTTGGCACACAAATACCCTTTTCGCTCAGACATTGCAACCATACTTCTTGGTGCTGCCGCAACTGTCAATCTTCAGGTTTCTTCGAAAACACTACATGTTACTTTGGAGCAGTTCCTTGAGCAACCTCCTCTGGGTCACAATACTTTACTTCTGAGCATATTTATTCCACATTGGGCTTCAGACTGTAAGAAAGAGCATACTTTGGTATTTGAAACTTATAGAGCAGCTCCACGTCCTCTTGGCAATGCTGTTTCATATGTTAATTCTGCTTTCCTAGGACATGTTTCCTTGGATAAATCATCAGGTGACAATATATTGAGTAACCTGCACTTGGCTTTTGGTGCCTATGGAACTGAACATGCTATTAGAGCAAGGAAGGTTGAGGAATACCTGACAGGAAAAATACTTTCTGCATCTGTTGTGCTTGAAGCAATTCGATTGCTGAGAGAAACAATTGTACCAGTGGAAGGAACAACTCATCCTGAATACAGAGTCAGTGTGGCTGTTGGATTTCTCTTCAGTTTCTTGTCTCCACTTTGTAAAGGTGTGATAGAGCCTGGAAAAACTCTGAGTATTTCTGAAGATTTGGTACATACTGATAATGTCCATAACATGCCATTGTCTTCACGACGAGAAACACTTTCTGGTGATGAATATAAACCTGTTGGAGATCCAATCAAGAAGTATAAAGTTGAGCTTCAAGCATCCGGTATGTGGTAATGCAATTACGTGGCATCATCACAATTACGAAAATAATCAAGCTGATATTTCCCAGTGAGTCCTTCTTTAAGAATTACATATATACTCTTCTCTTGTCTAATGCAGGGGAGGCAATATATGTAGATGATATTCCTGCTCCAAAGAATTGCCTATATGGAGAATTTATTTACAGCACACAACCTCTTGCTAATGTGAAGAGTATTAAATTCAAACCTTCTTTGGCATCAAAGAAGATCCTTACAGTTGTTTCTGCCAAGGATATTCCAACTGGAGGGCGAAATATTGGATCAACATTCTTGTTTGGGGATGAAGAACCACTATTTGGTGATCCAATTGCTGAATTTGCTGGACAAGCTCTCGGTGTTGTGGTACTTATCTTCTCATACTTTTACTATTTTATACAACGTTTCAAGCACTTAACAGAAGACTGTTCTATAATGAAACAATTTTATGAAATTTATTTGTGGGTTTGTTGTTCTTCCATTATCCATATTCACGTAAATAAAACATGTTCTTTAACTCAGATTGCAGAAACACAGCGATATGCTGACATGGCAGCAAAACAAGCAGTTGTTGAATATACCACAGATGGTTTAAAGGCACCAATCTTAACAGTGGAACAAGCTGTGCAAAACAATAGCTATTTCCAGGTTCCCCCTGAAAGGGCTCCCAAGCAAGTTGGTGATTTTTCCAAGGGAATGGCAGAAGCTGATCACAAGATCATGTCAGAAGAAGTATGTTTTTTTACATTCTCTGTGATTCCTGAAAGTATCATCTCAGTTGCTTTATTAAAAGATGCAGGAGTTATGAGATACTCTTCTACTTCTACCAATCACCTGCTTAGTTTTGATATTTGTTGGTTGAAACTATAACATTCGTAGTATTCAACAAAGAAAAATTGTTAGACCAGTGAACAAACAGCAACTACAACATTCTCCTTGTGGTTGGAGTTCATGATACTTTTGCTTTTCAGATATAACTAT
This sequence comes from Oryza sativa Japonica Group, assembly GCF_034140825.1. NCBI lineage: Eukaryota > Viridiplantae > Streptophyta > Magnoliopsida > Poales > Poaceae > Oryza > Oryza sativa. The sequence goes on from NC_089041.1 coordinate 10,825,385, forward strand.
ATTGTCATAATAATTTTCTTAAGAGGTTATGAACTGTTAACTATATACCCACAATATTTCTCTTCAAATTTATGAATGTTACCTTGTTTGTACTTAAATTGATCCTTGAAACTATTTACAATCGGTACCAGTTAATTTGCAAACTGTAATCACCATTATATACTTGCAATTGGAATGTTATTACATGTTACAGTTTGTAATTGGAGTGACCAATTTTTCTCAAGCTATCAGTAAGGCTCATCTAAGGGGCAACATAGTATAACATTTTCTCATGTAATAATGCGTGATATTGATTATTACAGGTCAAACTTGCTTCTCAGTACTACTTCTACATGGAAACACAGACAGCACTAGCAATTCCAGATGAAGATAACACCATGACAGTATACAGTTCATCACAATTCCCTGAACTTGCACAGAATGTCATTTCCAAGTGCCTCGGCATTCCATTCAACAATGTACGTGTCATTACAAGAAGGGCTGGAGGTGGCTTTGGTGGAAAGGCAGTCAGATCACTCCATGTGAGTATCTAATTTATTATATCACAGTAGTCTAGTAATTGCTATGCTTTACTATGAAGGGAAATCTATATTGTTTTTACATTTTCCATGTGGTTCGCATTCATGAACAATTGCCTAGCCGCCGCCACCCCCCCCCCCCCCCCCCGCCAACACCCCGGTGTTGAATTAAGAAACATTAGATTTATATTGTGCTGTGTACAGGTTTGATGACCCTATTTTGCACCGTTATATATATATAGGTAGTATTGATGTTCTTACCATAAAAGTAACTCCATGAAAGAAAAAATAACTGACAGTGACAGTGTCACCTGTTGATTCTGACTGATCCATATGCTTTTGTAGATTGCAACAGCAGCTGCACTCTGTGCACACACGCTACGTCGTCCCGTGCGCATGTATCTCAATCGCAATACTGACATGATCATGGTTGGGGGTCGCCACCCGATGAAAGCTCGTTACTCCGTTGGTTTCAAGTCTGATGGGAAAATTACAGCCTTGCACCTGGATTTACTAATAAATGCTGGGATATCTGCTGATGCAAGCCCCGTAATCCCTGGCACTATTATATCAGGTCTGAAGAAGTACAACTGGGGTGCTCTTTCATTTGACGTCAAGCTCTGCAAAACAAACAACACATCCAAATCAGTGATGCGAGCTCCTGGAGATACACAAGGGTCTTTCATTGCTGAAGCCATCATTGAACATGTTGCTGCAATACTCTCCCTTGATGCCAACACTGTCAGGCAAAAGAATTTCCACACCTATGATAGCCTTGTTTTGTTCTACCCAGACAGCGCAGGAGAATCTTCTACATACACGCTTCATTCCATTTTTGATAGATTAGCTTCGACTTCAAGATACCTGCAACGTGTTGAATCCATCAAGAAGTTTAACAGTACCAATAAGTGGCGAAAGCGGGGCATTTCTTCTGTGCCCCTCATTTTTAAGGTAGAACCGAGACCGGCACCAGGAAGAGTTTCTGTGCTCAATGATGGCTCCATTGTTGTTGAGGTTGGAGGAGTCGAACTTGGGCAAGGACTGTGGACGAAAGTACAGCAGATGACAGCTTTTGCTTTGGGACAGTTGTGGCCTAAGGGGTGTGAAGGTCTTCTTGACAGAATCCGTGTTCTTCAATCTGATACATTGAACTTAATTCAAGGTGGCCTTACTGCTGGCAGCACTACGTCTGAATCTAGTTGTGCAGCAACCCTTCAGGCGTGCAACATGCTGATTGAGAGATTAAAGCCGGTCATGGAGAGGCTGCAATTACAGTCAGACACAGTCTCATGGGATACATTGATTTCCCAGGTGAAATTAGTTTTCTACAATTTCTATTTATGCAGAGTAAAGTACCCAGTGTGTTCATGTAAGTGAATGGTGTCTCCGCTAGTAAATTCACCATGTTGCAATGTTTTAAGAACCCTAGAAAAATAAATCATTGATTGCAGTAGAGAGTTGTGAATTCCTGCTAACTATTCAAATGCTAGTCTGTTTATATGCTACACTTGACTATTATGTAATTACAATTTCACACGCAGGCCTCTCAGGAAAATATTAATTTGTCAGCGAGCGCGTACTGGGTACCTGAGCAAGACTCGAACTTTTATTTGAACTATGGAGCTGGTACAAGTGAGGTGCGTAAATTTGCGTACTGAATGTCAGCAAAGCTCAGCTCAGTTACGGTATAATTTCTATATGCAGTCCCCTTTTATGTTGAAAATCTCCTGGAATGCAGGTTGAGGTTGATCTTCTTACTGGAGCAATTACCATAATAAGGAGTGATCTTATCTACGACTGTGGCAAAAGCTTGAATCCTGCTGTAGACTTGGGGCAGGTTTGCCAATATTTCCCATTCAAATTATCTTTCCTGTGTTTGAGTATAAACATAAGAGTTTTGGTTACACAAGTGTGTATCAAGTATCAGATGGCTTATGGATATGCTCCCTTTTTATAAATTATCTGTTCTACTCTGTGATGAAAAATAGACCACACATTTCCCTCAAAAGCTTTTCACTGGCAAATATATATAGAATTAATCACCAAAATTACGAGCAGGCATAATGCGCTTGCAGAGCAAACCGATCAACCATGCACTCGGATTGGATCATTTATCTTGATATGAAACCACGGTTTGTTACATTGTTAGTTACATAGTTTACAATTTAGCCTAATACTAAACCTTAATTTGAACTGAACATCCATTTGACTACAGACCGTTTTTTGATTCCACCAATTATTTTTTCTGTCCAACAAGTAGTTCTAGTTTACTGCATGTCGCATGTCATATATGTTTTGGACTCTCTATCTTGCAGATTGAAGGTTCATTTATACAAGGAATTGGTTTCTTCATCTATGAAGAACACCAGACGAACAGTGACGGTCTGGTTATTAGCAACAGCACCTGGGACTACAAGATTCCAAGCGTCGACACCATCCCGAAGCAATTCAACGCAGAGGTGCTGAACACTGGATATCATAAGCACCGTGTGCTTTCTTCAAAAGGTAACAATGTGGTCTCATCAATTTAATATGATTCTTTTGCGGCATGAATTCAACATTAAGTAATTTACCTATTGCTTGTCTTAGCTTCTGGTGAACCTGCCGTGGTTCTTGGAGCATCTGTCCATTGTGCGGTGAGAGAAGCAATCCGAGCAGCAAGGATAGAGTTTGCAGGCAACAATGGATCTGGAAGTTCATTACTCACATTTCAGCTTGATGTCCCTGCACCAATGACGGTGGTGAAGGAACTGTGTGGCTTGGATATTGTGGAGAAGTACTTGGAAGATTTATCTAACCGTGGAGCTGCAAGTGGCAACTAGAACAAAATCTGCAAATCTGCGATTCAGTAACTTTGAGTTATTGAAAGGACTGGCATGATCTGATGATCCTACCTTTTGCTGCTCCAGTGGGTCTTGGTAAAACAGTAAAAATCAAATGTTTGCCATATATTTAGTGTTTTTATTTAAAACATTTTGAATAATGAGTTGTGCTTATTGAACCTGAATGGAGGTGTGTACCTGTGGTGCAAAAGACGTTCAAGTTTATCGAGAATTTGATGGAACTGAACCACCAACTTTTTTGTAACATGACAACTATTGATGATATAAAAGTTTTTCCTTGATTGATAGTTTGATCAAGCCCAATATGTGCCAAAACTCATGAAATATGTACGCTCTCCTTCCATTCAGAATAATATGACAGTACTCTTTAACTTCCGCATTTGCTGGGCCTATTTTAACTCATTTATAAATTACCAGAATGCTTGTATACATCAGTTGACAAGAAACAAAAACAACTGAATTAGCCTCCATTAAAAATTCAGTTATTTACTATATTTATCTTACATCGAGCATTAATTTTGCCAATTTTAGAATAAAGTGTAATGGTGTATTGAAAAGTGATGCATGATAACACACTAATTTTGAACTTAATGCGAAAACATAAAGCCGGAGCAGGTTGGATATTCCTATTATATGTGTCGGATATTCTAGTCACTATCAGAAATTCCTATACTACTTAGAGGGCTGCTACCCCACGGGATACTGTGGAAATAGTGCACTCACGGGATAATTAAAAAAGCAACGACAACTGTTGGACTTCCTGGTTATCACGAGCACCAGGCTGGCAGCCGATCGGCACATAAAGGAGCACCCCACAGAACTCGTGATTTGTCTCGACACCTAGCCACTGCCTGCTCAGTATCGTCACCGGAGCAGTGGCTACCTTACCTCGCCGGCGTCATTGCTGAAGTAGCAGCTACCTCACCGCCAAAAATTCTCCTCGGTATCGCGTGCTCGGGTGATACCTCGTCGGCGTCGTCACCCCTGAGCACCCAAAGTAGCAGCTACCTCACCGCCAAATCCTCCTGGTATCTTGGGTAAGGTACCGAGGTGGTACCTGGTACACTGGTATCGGCTGGTAGCTGGTACCCCTGGTACGTTGGTATCGACTGATACCTGGTACCCTGGGTATCAAGCTAGTACCTAGGTATTAGACCTTGGTACCTGGGTATCAGCGTGATACCCCAAGAAAGAGGAGGAGGAGGAGGAGTCGCGGGGTCGAGAGGTCCTGGTACCCTGGTATCGACTGATACCTGGTACCCTGGGTATCAAGCTAGTACCTAGGTATTAGACCTTGGTACCTGGGTATCAGCGTGATACCCCAAGAGAGAGGAGGAGGAGGAGGAGGAGTCGCGGGGTCGAGGAGGTCGAGCAGTGGGGCGGCGGCGGAGGAAGAGGAGGCGACAGATCTGGTGCCTACCTTGTACCATGCCTCCCCAGCCTCCTCAGCCGGCTGTGGACGACGACGTGCTCGGCGCACCCCTACCGCCAGCCGTGGAGGTCTTCATCACCGACGCTGTAGCAGATCCGCTTGCTGCCGGCCATGGAGGATGTCGCCGCAACCGCACCCCGTTCCGGCTCCACTGCACCCCGCTCCCGCTCTCCCTCTCACTCACCGCGCTCGCCGCCGAGCTCCTCGTCGTCGCGGCCTCCCCCGCGGCGGCGGCCGCCGGCTCCGGTGAGCAGTGGGCGACGGCGACGGGGAGGGCTACAACGCCGTCTAATTTGGGGGAGGAGACTGAGGTAAGAGGAGGCGACGGGGAGGGCTGTAGTGCCGTGTGATTTGGGGGAGGAGAGTGAGGTAGGAGGAGAGGATTCGGATGATTTTGGGGAGAGGAGTGAGGTAGGAGGAGGGGATCCCGTCTCCACGGGATGCCGTGGTGTAGGTTTTCTGTACTACTTAACGCAAACAAGCAAATCAGGGATTCACACAATTCACACTATATAAGCTAAAAAAGACAACTAGCAACACTTTCATATCGAAAACACTAATTGGAGCACGCGCGCTACATGCATAACCAGCGCACGTGGAGCCCACGCTAGCCATTTTCCTTTTTTTTTCTGTAGCATGTTGTTTCTCTATCAAGAACTTTTTTCTCACCCTTTGTTCTTAGCACGTGGAGCCCATGTGCGGTTTCGCGCCGCAGGCCAACTCCTTCTTCCACGACGCGGCAAGGGTCTCCACCTGCGATCAGTGGTGAATCCAGCATAAAAATTAAGGGTGGGCTTAAAGTCGAAGTCGACAAGACTAAAAATCAACCACGCACCCTTATACAACTCGAATTCAACAAATATGCTACCCCATCTCTAATTTCAAAGCATAATTCTCTATGGTATTCGTTGGGTTGGATTGGCAAAGATTTCATTGGGATAAAATTCTAGCATTTTTAATAATATATAGCCTCATCAGTGGGGGAGAGTTAGTAAAGTAATCAAGCAATGTTGTTTTCTTCTCCATTTCAAATCCACCAAATAATAAAGAAACTACAAAACTTAAGTCTTAATTTCTCATAAATGATAAATCCCCTGATTCAATATACAAATAGGATAGGACTCACTGTAGGTAGCAGCAGCACAATAGACTAGATGAGCAGCGAGAAGCGATATGGATGCCAATTCAGTCACGTGTGCCTGTGCTTGTCGCGGGCTCACGGCTCACAGCCAAGCGCCCAAGTGCCCAACACCCCTTCGCCCGTCGTAGCCGTGGGCACTCAGGTCTTGGGCTGCCGTCGTGGCACCGTGCGCTCGCTGCACCTCGTGCCCACTGGCGCCACGCCGCCGCCGCCGCAAGCCCTCAATCGCAGTGAGCCATCCCCATCGCATTGTGTCCAATCCAACCCTAAAGCTGAATACCCAAAGAGCTGGTGCCTAATGGGCCATGCAGAATTGGCCAATTGGGCTTTTAATGCATACCGCTTCACCCTCTCCCCAATCAGATCGCTTCCATGGGGCTCCTGTTCATCTTCCTCCTGACGCCCGACCTCTTCTCGTCTTCCTCCAACAACAGCTATGAAAGATATCCTATGTAGTTGATATTTTTTTTTGTAAAAATTGGAGGGTAGGCTAGAGCCTGATGAAGCCTACCTGGTGGATCCGCCCCTGCCTGCGATGCCTCTTCCAAACCTCTTATAGCACATGCAACACCTAAAAGATCATAATCTATTGCAGGATAAAGAGCAATGCGGAGAGCATTCGCCGGCGGCGAGCGCTGAAAAGCCGGCGACGAGAACGAAACAAGCCCTTAAAGTGCAACATGCCATGATTTTCATTCACCCATTGCTGCCGCATGCTAGTGATTCGAGGAAAATGGTAAAATGGAGTCAATAGAAAAAAAACAATCACAGCCATTCCCTCTCAAATGGATGGCCAGTATTCGACCTAATGCCAAAAAGTAGTTGTCTGCTACGGCAGAGGATCCGCGTCCCCTTGGCTCCTGCGCCAACAATCAAGCGAGCTCTGCCTAAAGTCTGATCATCAATCTACATCATCGTAGATTCGTCTTTCACCTAGATTGAGCTCGATCTGGTAGAATTCGACATCTTCTTCAGTACCGTGGAAGCTCACCGAAGTTACTGGTGGAGATTTTTTTTGGTTTGGAAGCCTCTCGATCCATTTCATTGTTCTCTCAGCTATATATATATCTACACATGAGTACATGGGCCTAGCGGGCCTGAATACACACACACTCTCAGCCCAACACTCACAAGCAGCGGCCAGTTCTCGGTTTCCTCAGCACATGATCTCTTCTTTATGGCAACTGTAAAATTCCAATATGGTGAGATGATGTAGAAAACCAGAGCTCCAGCTAGAATACAATTTTTCATGTGGCTGGCAGTTAAAAGGGTCGGTGCTTAACGGCGGATGGCATCATGAACCGACCTGCTCGCTTTGTCACCGTCGTCGAGATGGCGTCTCGTCGGAGCATCAGCTCCTCCAACTCCACGATTGCGCCGTCGATTACATGCCCAAGACCATGATTTTGTTGATTTATCTGTGAATTATCTGTGAATATGTTGATTTGTGACGTCTTTGGATCTATAAATTTATTATGTGAATTGTGAATGTCGATGTGGATGATTTTGTGATGTTTTTGTGAATGTGGATGATTTTATTGCTGAGTTTGGTTAGAAATCAATATGAAAACATCAAAAACAATGAAAAAAAAAACTTTAGTCCTGGTTGATAAGCCACGTGGCGCTACCATCTTTAGTCCCAATTGTTTCAACCGGGATACTAAAAATCGGGATCTTTAATCCCAAATTCGTGGTCCCAGTTTGCAACCCGGGATAAAAGGGGTTGCAAACCAGGACTATAGATTCATTCTCCAGTTTGGTTTATTTGGAAAGAACAGAATGGAAGAGTTTTTTAGCACAAATTCAAAGTAGCTGAGCAGCTGGTCGGTGATGCGAAGGAAGAAATCTCCATTTGGAAGTCAGCGGGCATTTTTCAAGCTAGAGGAGTAGCTTTTCTCTCTTTGTTTAGTTTCTTGTGTTGCTTATTTGAGGGTGTTCAGCCACCCCTAACTCGACAGTCTAATATCGTGAATGAAACCATGTAATAAACTCTCTAAATCTCGACAGTCTAATATCGTGAATAAACCATGTAATAAACTCCCTAAATCTTAATGAAATTTGGTCTTTCGACCGACCCGGCAAAAGTTTGACATCTTCGTGGAGTCAGGCGACCAGCGAGCTGCTGTCTAGCTAGGCGCAGTAGAGGGCAGGAGCATGGCCAAGCGAGCTTGATTTCAACGGATGATGATGGGGTTGTCGAGGCTAGCAAATTGCGAACAGACGAACACGATGTGGATATGGGCACGACATCACAAATCGAGGGCGAATTATATTTGAAAATACGCTGTTCTTTTTTTTAAGAAATATTCGAGATACAATTTTTTTTAAAAAAATATACCATCAACCTTACATAACCATTTTACGAAAATAACGAGCGCATGACGAAGTGAGTAGCGATCTTGCATTACTAGCGAGCGTGACCGAACAGGCTTGCCGATTCAAATAGATTAACTATCATAATTAGCGAGTAGTTAATTATTAATTACTCACTAATTAAGCGGCACCGTTGGATAATACGTTCGGTCTCGCTGTTTAGTTATGCGAGACTGTTCGGTCTTGTTGTTTCAATCTGTGAGACCGCGCTGGTCTCACGCTAACCCCGTACGAGACCGTCGTTACACCTACGTTATTTTTCAGAATGGTTTAGCGAGATAAACAGAATATTTGTGTAAAAAAAATACATTCCGAATATTTCTAAGAGAAAAACAAATGAACGGTATATTTTCCAATTTAATTCAGCTAGTGGTGATGGCATCGACGGCGATGACAAGCAGCTACGACAAGCAGTAATAGCGACGAGTTCACGGGCGTGGGCGCGGCGGCCCACGAGGAAGACGACGACAGCAGCATAGCAGCAGCTATGTCAACGGGTTCAACGGCTTACGCACAATCCAACCCAGCCGAACCCAAACTGCTCTCGCCGGTTTGGGTTGGGTTGGTGCTGTGTTGATATTTCTTTGGAAAAAGTACCAATTTGCCCCCGAACTATTGCGGTCGATCGAATTACCCCCTGAATCCGAAAACTAGACATTGCTCACCGTGAACTTTTAATACCGGACGAATTACCCCCTCGACCCAATTCAGAGCGGTTTTTGTCCTATGTGACATACATGTGGCAATCCAGTCAGCATTTTCTTTTTTTAAAAAAATTATAGGACCCACCTATCATACCACCCCTTCCTCTCTTCCTCTCTCTCCACTTTCTCTCTCTCTCTCTCACAGGGCGGAGCAGGGGCGGGAAGAGGGCGGCGGCGTGAGTGGCGGCGGCGGGCGCAGCTGGGTCGCGAGTGGCTGGCAGTGAGAAGCGGCAGGCGCGACCCACATGTGCTGCTGTTCCCGACCTACGCGGCGGAGGTGGAGCTCCTAGGGTGGCGGGAGGTTGAGGCGGAGCGGGCAGCCGACAGCGAAGACGGAGCTCCTGGGGCAATGGGCGGTGGAGGCGGAGGCAGAGCGGGCGGCCGGTGGGCGATTGAGGTGGGGACAAAGGCGGAGCAGGCGGCTGAGGTAGAGGCGGAGGCGGAGCTCCTCGGGCGGCGGATACGGAGGCAGAGCGGGCGGCTGAGGTGGAGGCGGAGCAGCGGCCGACAGCGGAGGCTGAGCTCCCCGTGCGGCAGGCGGTAGGCAATTGAGGCTGAGGCGGAGGCGGAGCGGGCGGCCAGTGGTGGAGGCGGAGCTTCTTAGGCAGCGGGTGAAGGTCGGGCGCGCGTGCATGGACGCCTACGCGCTTCGCGTTGCCGCCACTGACGATGACCGACGCGCCGCACTTCGGGCACTCGGGTGGTATCTGACCGTAGCCGTGGCGGCGGTGGCGACGGCGCGGGAGAGACCTCCGCCGCCGCGCCGCCGCCTCTACATCCCGCTCCGCAGCCTGCTTCCACCCACCGCCCGCCTGTTGCCGTGCGCGAGAGAGAGAGTAAGAGTGAGAGAGAGAGGAAGAGGAGAAAGAGGAGGTAAGAGTGAGTGTCAGGTGGGCCCCACCATTTAAAAAATGTAAATGTTGATTAGATTGCCTCGCGTACGCCACGTAGGATAAAACCGCTCTGGATTGGGTCGAGGGGGTAATTTGTCCGGTATTGAATGTTCAGGGTGAACGATATCTGGTTTTTGAATTTAGGGGGTAATTCGGTTGACTGCAATAGTTCAGGGGGTAATTCATACTTTTTCCTATTTCTTAACGACATTACTAAAAATATAATTCCCAGCAATGGCGCTCGAAATATTACTCGGTATTCTTTACGGTTACAGATATAATCCGCAAGCACACGAATATAACGCTATAGCATTTCACCCGGAAGTATTTCCAAGGTATCGTATTTATTTAATCCTAAGGAAAGATATGATAAGAGAGTATTATGCTAAAATTTTACATTACTTATGTAGATCAAAGTCTAATGCATGGGTTAATCGATTCAAGGGTAGGATAGGTTGACACATAGAAGTAACTAACTTGAATACTCTCATTAAAATAATAATCTATGCTAAGTGGAGAAAGAATAAGAAAACCATCATTTTTGTACTTCTAGTATATAGTCATTTTAGTCTACAGTTGCTATTGTACAATTATGCAGCCAATACCTCCTAACTATACCCTCCTGGTATATTGAGAAACTACCCCTGATTGCCGAGTTCCTTACGACAATCCGTCATGGCCATCCAACCGGTAATAGATACGGAGAAGTACCCACACTAGGAAAATCTCTTAGCCCTATATACGCACATGGAGGAATACCTGTACTAAGTTGTCACCATCAGCGGCCTAATGTCTACAAATCCATGGCATATAGCACCATTTAATGGTATCTAATAATCTAAGCACCGCGTTTATATGATTAAATACTACCCTACATCTCTGCAGATGACAGAGCAATCAAATAATCAAACACTAACCAATACCATTGCATATCTCCAGTTTGCTAGCTACATAATTATTTCGAGACAAGTATGAACTAAAGTTGGCAATCAAATAATTATATAATTGAAGTAAAGGACCAAAACTATATAAAGAAGAATACTTTATTATTGAATTAAGTCTTACAAGAGAGAGAAAAGCTACTAGAGCCATACCCGAATTCTGCATAAGACTTGAAGAACTAAGAAACTATTCTAATTCTACTCCACTAGAACTAGAACAAAGTAAATAACTAGAGAGCTTCTTGCTTGATCCTCCTTGCCGTGTGTTGAAATGTAGAGGGAGATGTCCTTAAATAGCCTTCTAATAATGGTTGTGGCAATCGGAATTGTCGGAAACACCCTTTCACCATCATTGAGAAAGCAATCCTGCACGTCCACGTGGAAGCCCAGGATCAGGGTGCTCTATGGCGGTTCAGCCGAACCCCCTGTTCGGCCACACCCTGGGTCCCACCTCCTAGCCGCACCTTTGGCTAGGAGACTGACTGGTGGGCCCTTATGGTGGTTAGCACGATTATGACCCATTTAAGACGGTTTCACCTGACTTGTCAGCCCTCCAATCCTTGTATTCGCATCTGATTGGCCAGAGTTGTGTCTTTGACTGTTATTTTCCATTATTCCTCCTTCGATTATGTGAAGTTCTCTCGTAAACAAATATTTTGCCAAGTAGAAGTGGAAATAAATTATTTTTAAACAAATATGTACTAGTTCTCCTTTATTTCCGAATGTATTAACGGTCCAAATTGGTCTATAATGACCATCAACATCCTGGGGGTTCACGGGTTTGAACCAAACTGTGAACACCCTAAATTTGGACCATAATAGGTGAGGTTAGATAAAATCTACTCAAAATAAAATATTAATGGTACAGTGGTACACACACTTTATACCACAACTACAAAACCCCTAATACCACAACTACAAAACCTCTAATAAGGAACGGTTTTAGATGTGTCGGTTCATCTAAAATTAATCGACACATACAAGGTTTTTTTTTCCTCCTGATCCCTTAAGCGGGTTTAAAATTTAAAACTGGTACCGATAATATCTTATAGGTGCCGATTTATTAAAAAACCAACACCTATAATAAGAGTGTCGGTTTTTTAAATAAACCGGCATCTATACTTGAGATAAAAGTGCCATTTCAGTAAAACTAACACTTTTAGTGGGAACTGAGCCAAGCCTATGGAGTGGGCATTCTTAAACTGGTACTCCCTCCGTTTCATATTATAATACTTTCTAGCATTGCCCACATTCATATAGATATTAATGAATCTAAACACATATATATGTCTAGATTCATTAACATCTATATGAATGTGGGCAATGCTAGAAAGTCTTGTAATAAAAAGCGGAGGAAGTAGCATCTATATCCCCTCCATCAGTCTATCCCCTATGCCCTCCATCTCCCATCTCTCTTCCTCTCTTGGAATGGCGTGGCGCGAAAAACACACACTGGCCTAGGAGATCTGCTTAGCTCTAGTGCAGGTTCAAATCTTGGTGAGGTGCGGGCGTGCTAGTCAGTTTGATCCTACAACTAACAAGATTTGTAAACAACAGATCAAACAACCGATCGGCTGTCAAGCCGATGGAGTAATTCCAGCCAATGCCAATTCCAACCGATAGCGATAGGGTTTTGAGCTATCGGCAATATGTCCAATGTAAATAATGATATAAAGGCAGTCGGCTAACGATGATGGAATATAACAGTAATATAATCCAGTAGAAACCAATCGGCTAACAATATGACATGATGATAGAACAAGTACTGATCCGATGGTTAAAGCATACATCGGCTGGAGGTCCGATGTCATAAAATCCTCAAGATTAGATAAAACAGTGAAACCTTTGTTGTCATTGGCTAAATCCAACTTATATGTATATGCAATCCTTATAAGCCGATGCTACGTCCAGATAACTTATCGGCTAGCACCCCGATAAAACACTAGCATGAACCTATCGGCTTAACAAGATTTATATTATCAACAACGTCGAACCTGACTGATGCAGCACGAGATTGTATATGATAATCTAATACTTAATGAGCCGATAGATCTATCTAATGTGATGGATATAACAAATCTATCTAGAACAACATTTGATTGTAGAGATATATCGGCTAAGATAGAAGATCAGACCTAAACGAGACAGTCCCAACTAAACCGATGCGTCTCTATACACAGTGCAATTAGAGATAGAATTAAGATATCAGGTAGGCAAATATATCAACCAAACCGGAGCAATCCAAGAGATCGAAGCAATGCAGCCTTGAACAACACCAACGTAGCCGATAGATTCACCAGGGCCGGCAGAACGTAGGATTTACCCCTTCGCCGGAGATCGAACTGAACCGATGCAGCCCCGTGTCAGGTGCCAAATTCCGCCGGATGATAAGTAAAAACCTCGGTAAAGAGAGTGGTGATGCGCCGAGAGTAGTTGTATTGATCCAGAAAGAGATTTTACAATGACCCCGGGTGTACATATTTATACCCATGGGGAGATACTAGTCCTTGTCGGACAAGAAAGAAACTTTTCTAAAGATAAAATGAAAACATGAAGTCCTTATTGGATACTAAACACACTTTCTTAAAGATAAAAGGAAACTAACAAACTATTCCTAATTAATAGATAACTTGCCATGTCGCATCCTACTTGAACTCGGACTCTTCTGAATAAATTTCCTTTAATTGATCCGACTCCACTAAGGACACAACTGCTGGTGATTTGGCAACTCCCATCGGTCGATTCCAAGACTCTGAAATCGATACTAATTCTAGGCCGATGATGACTTCGGGCCTACCAAATTTTGGCGTTAACACCGGCGCTACGACGCAACGGTGATGGCCTATTCCAATCCTCTCGTGGCACGATGGGGGCGGTGACAGCTTCCTCTTCCTCTCCCCAGCCCAGCGCGGTGGCCACCAAGTCTGACCAGGACGACGGTGAGTGCAGGTTACTTCACGGTAGAGAGTGGGGAACTTTTAATTGGAGTGATGGAATTATTCATCCCTGCCAAATTTTGTGAATGAATTTGTGTGGGGGATATTGTTGGATGGATTGAGGGCAGTATGTGGATGAATCATGCTTTTGGATGTGGGATAGTTTAGGGGTGATGGGAAGTTACTCGATGCATCGGCCCAAAACCTTTTTTTTTTCATTCATGGGATAAAAAGGTACCGATTTATGAACCGGCCCATCTGATTCCTCCTCATTAGTACCGTCTGAAGGGTCGTTGAGAAATCCGACATCTATATGGGGTTGGCAATCCCCAATCGTTACATATATTATGATTTCTGTAGTAGCGTACACACCTTATAGAGTGGTCACTAAAGTCACATATAATTTATGGTCCAACAACTCCATGAAGTTAAACACTGGCTATCTTCGTGGAAAAAAGAAGAGAGATAGCTGGAGAAGAAAATGAAATGGATAATAACAGCGTAACAATCCTTTGTACTATCAACTACTCCTATCTCGAAACAGTGTACTGATTAAGCAATGAACTAGAGCATTTAACTCCCCCAGCGCCACAGTCCAACAGATCAGCTAGCCAACGCCCGCGCCTAGGCATCACCGCATCACGCATGGGCGAGCACGCTACGTACGCCGCTGCTAGTGCTAAGTGCAAGGTAGCAGCTGGCTAGCTAGCAGCGGCGACGAGCCGTCGTTTGGGTGCGCGCGATAGACCAATCGATGGAGGGGGAGAAGACGACGATGACGAAGGTGGTGGCGCCGGTCGAGCGGGTGGTGTTCGAGCTGAACGGTGAGCGGCAGGAGGTAGCGGCGGCGGACGTGGAGCCGTCGACGACGCTGCTGGAGTTCATCCGCACCAGGACGCCATTCAGGGGGCCCAAGCTTGGCTGTGGAGAAGGTATACCCTATGTATATGTTATTATGTACTACATCATCTATCTTGGATGAAAACAGTCACGAAAATTTCCAATTGGTTGAGCATCGTGATTCCGTATAAGTGGTACCGTTTTAGTGCCGTATGTTTTAGATGCCACGAAATAGTTAACCCGACGAATATGATTAACTTTTGACCGACTGAAGAATCGTTTCCGTAGGGATATTACCGTTTCTAACCGTCTTCACAGTGACATATGCCTATTTGTTGCAAGCTGCATAACCAAGCAAACTAGTTCGATTGATCTCTTCAGCTCTTCTACGTGCTCGATCAAGCTAGCTAGTTCTACTTCTAAAATTTTTCACTTAAGTTTACTAACGGATACACGCAAGTCTTTTTATGCTAAAACTTTTACTGGTCGATCCTATTGTTCCATGTCTTCTATGTGGTTCTATTTATGATCCTACGAAAAGGATAAGCAATCAATACTATTGGTTTTCTTTTACTGCTAACTTGAAATATTATATATCGTTCAGGCATCAGGTGAGACATATCTCCTGAATTCCTGATGCCATCCTACATGCTTATTTGCTTCAATTTGTTAATTTGGCTGTAAATTTATTAACCCAAACTAACTGATTAATGATGTGTCATATTGAACATGTTAATTTGCAGCTAGAGATATGCAATACTATATGTTTACACGGAATAAATTAAAAAATAAGAGCTATTCTGATTTTTTTTGGCACTCTGTCTCAAACTGACGACCGACCATTTTAATACATATTTTTTGGTTGATAAAAAAGACTTTTGTTGCTCTGTGTGTTGTTTGGGAAAAAAGAAGATATACAGCACTATGTCACTATGCCTCATTAGTACCGGTTTGTAACAAGCATCAATGCTAGTTTTGAAAATGATACTGCTGAGGGTTAGCCCGAGACCTCTCCCTATCAAACCCAGGACCTCTCACCTGCGTACTCATTTATACATATTAATTCTACTAAAATATAAATATTTTTCTTTTTTATCTTACCAGTTTTAAATCATAGATTTAGACATTTAAATGACTTGAAATAAAAAATATTATCAACTAAAAAATTGATCTCATCGGCAGCTACAATTTTCGTATAAATTAAAGTTTGCGTCAAACTGATTTCATATGAAAGAGTTGTACAATATGGTTGGAATGATAAATACGGTTTGTACCTTGAATGACACTGATAACCCAACCGAAATTTATTCTGATTTCATATGAAAGAGTTGTACAATATGGTTGAAATGATAAATACGGTTTGTACCTTGAGTGACACTGATAACCCAACCGAAATTTATTCTGATTTCATATGAAAGAGTTGTACAATATGGTTGGAATGATAAATACGGTTTGTACCTTGAATGACACTGATAACCCAACCGAAATTTATTCTTGCCGTAAACATGTGACATCAGTGCTGCTTTCGAAGTTTTAAATTCTAATTAATTTAGGCCCTATTTGGCATAGCTCTGAATCAAAGATTTCTAGAGCTGGATATTCCTAACTTCATAAATCCATGATTGTGAATATGTTGATAATATATGGATGAATCATTTTATTCCTATTTTAGATGGAATATAAAGTTTTTAATATAATGTAATACACAAACTCTAAATCCCGTGAGTGTTTGCAATATGGGGCTGTGCCAAACATAGCCTCAAATAATTGAGAGTAGGTCTGAAGTATTTCTGTCGACGGGATGTACCCGACAACGGTATTTTAGTAGTATAGGGGATGTTGGTAACAGGGCATAAGCAAGATTGTGGTAAAGAGACGGGACATATAGATGTTGGTAAGAGGGTATAAGCGATATTTTGTAAAGAGACGGGAAGACAGCTATTTTATCTATGCTAGTTTAGGCCCACGAGGTGGGTAATAGGCATAATCCAGTTTATATAAATTGCTTTGAGATGTATCATACCGATTACAAAGGAGGAGCAAGCTAGCTATCTAGCCCACCAACTAGTATTTGCCGAGAACTAATTCAACGACTTGAAATCGACGGCTAGCTAATGACTACCTTCCAGCTATGGTCTTTGCTATGGCTTGTGATTTGATATTTTCCCTTCCTAGGTGCTATTTATTTACTATATGAGTAGGTGACTTCTTGTCCAAGTATAACTCTAGGGGTTAATGTGAGATACGAGCAAATAAGATCTTGCTTTTCTCGGATCTGATATAAAAGGTATACCTAATACGTATAATACAGATAATTTTATTTTGAGAAAACATTATACTAGTAAAAAACAGTTTTTCCATACGGCCAAAATGGTATTTTTTTTTTCATGTGGGTGGCGCACCCACACGCGAAAATCGATTTTCGCGTGCGGGCGCTTAAGCCGTCCACACGCAAAAATAATAAAATCGCAACAAAAAAAAAGAAAATCAAAACCCTAGCCTTGGAACCCTAATCCAGTAGCAGCCGCTGCTGCCATCCTGCCCAAGGCCCGCCGCTGTCGTCCTCGCAGTTCCCGGTGATGGATCCAGCCGCCCGAGCCCTGGGTGGCAGCGGATCCAACGCTGCCGTTGCTGGGAGACCGCCGCCGCCACCGCCACCGCCGTCGTTGTCCCCGTGATCACCGGCAACAGATCCGCCCTCCCCGCGGTTGCCGGGAGACCGCCGCCGCCACCCTCGCCAATGTCGCCGCCACCGCCGCCCTAGTCGATGCTACCGCCGTCGCCGGGAATGGGTAGAGGAGGAGATGAAGTGGGAGGAGTGGGAAGAGAAGAATATATATGTAGGAAAAAGAGAAGTGGGAGAAAAGAAAAAGGAGTGGGGAGAGATGCGCGCTATTTTCACGTGCAGGTCACTTAATAAGCCCGCATGTAAACATACGCTTATTTTTGCATGCGGATTTATTAAGAGGTCCATCTACGAAAATCAATTTACGCGTGCAGCCCATAAACCTATCACAGCGAAACGATTTTTGTAGATGAAAGCACTTATGATCCGTCTCTAATCTAAGGAGGGTCTCGTAAAAAAATCAATTTTGTATTAGTGTTAGAGGCTGACAAGTGGGTTCATTGATTTTTTTTTTGACATTTTGTATTACTAGAAAAAATGCCCGTGCGTTGCAACGGGTAAAGATGTTTTTTCACTGATATATTAAGAGCTAAGCAATAAATTAAAATATTGGGATCGCTATATACATTATAATTGAAAAAGTTGATGAAATTTTTTCTTAGGTTTAGGGTCAATAGCCTTCCTTCCATTTTAGCCTTAGGCCAGTGTCGAAGATAGTCCCATGGCAGTACGGTTGCTAGTCCCGTGGCCGTACGGTTGCCGGAGCAAATCTCCCCATCAAATCTGGTCGAATCTTTCTCGATCACCCAAAATTGGTTGAGGGTTTTTAATCCACATGATCTTCTCTTCCCGTTTTTTCCAAAATCAGAGTGTAAAACTCTTTGTTTCCCCATGAAATCTGGAAATCCAGCCTAATCTTTCTAGATTACCCAAAATTGGTTGAGGTTTTTTGATCCACGGTATCCTCTTTTCATTTTTTTTCTAAAATCAGAGTGTAAAACTCGAGATAAAAACGATCGGGGAAGATCACCGTCATCATCAGCAATTGTTAAAGGAGATTAAATCCAACAAATTAAAACCGAATCGAAAGGAAAAATAATGGAGAAAATGATGAGGGAGGAATGAGGAATCGCAATTGTTAAAGGAGATTAAATCCAACAAATTAAAACCAAATTGAAAGGGAAAATAATGGAGAAAATGATGAGGGAGGAACGAGGAATCGATTTTTGCAATCAAATTGGAGGAGAAAACGGACAATCGATATGGTGGCGGCACGGCGCCAGGGTTCAACTCGGGAGACGGCGAATGGATCGGATTAAAAAACCAGATGAGAAAAACCAAAATCGCATGGGAGAATAAACCGGCACAAAAAATTTGACAAAAAAAAACAAAAGCGCCCGGGAGATGTGATCGGATTAAAAAAACGGACAAAAAACCAAGAGCCTAACTGCGTGGGAAAAAAAAACTCTTTCGCATGAAAAAGTCGGAAAAAGTACCCGTGGCTGACTTTTTACGGAAGTCGGTCTCTAGATGTTTTTTTTCTATTTTTACTGACGAGCGACGACAGAAGCTTTTTTTAATCGCTTTTGAGTCGGACACATTTTTTTTCTTTTTTTACCTCTTTGAGTCGGACTGTTTTTTCTTTTTAACAGACAACGGAAATTTTAGTACAGAACATAAAATTAAAAAATCGACTTAAACACGGATGACGTACTAAAGTACCGGCAAAAACATTTTCAATTTTTATAATAGTAAAGATTTTTATAATAGTAAAGATTAGTACAAGGAAAAAGGTCGCATCTCACTGACAGGTGGGCCCTTGTCCATGTTGATCGATTCAACGGGCCTTTAGAACCCGTCGGGGTGCACTTGTCAGTGACACATACCCTTAAATCAATTGTAATTATAGAAAATTTAATAAGCTGAAGCCACATGTCATTCTCAATATAATAGATGAAGATTAGTTTAGATTAATCAAAACCATTCAGTTAACTAAAGATGGATTACTCCGTATTAATCAACCGGGCCCCATGTGCCACTTCCACACTTTCTTCTTCCTCTCCTCTCTCCTGCAGCACCACGCGCCGCCTGGCTGAATCTTACGGCGGCCGGCGATGGGAGGGCGAGGAGACTCTGGGCTACGTGTTGGGGAGGCGGTGGAAAGCCCGCGGCTGTGCAGAGCGGCTTGGTGTGGCAGAGGGTTGGCTCGGGGTGAATGACAGAATGAGGCGTCGGCGGTGCCCAGGGAGTTTTCCGGAGAGAGACGAGGTGCGCGCGCCGGAGCTCCGCATCGTCGGGGGGTGGGGGGACGTTAGGAAGGGGCTAAGGTGGTCTTGCCACTATGGCCATCTGCGGCGGGGAGGTGGCGCGGGCGGCGGCCGCTGGTCTCCAAAGGAGGAAGGCACCGATGTAGCGTGGGCACAAGTCGCGCGACGTGACTTTGGCATGGCGCTTCGATGGCAGGTCAGGTCGGCTCTGGCGCGGCGAGGCGGTGGGTTGGCTAGTTGAGGCCTCGGTCGGTGGGAGGGGAAGGCTTTGGCGGGGTGGGCTGTGGCAGCTGGGGTGCTCGGTAGGGATACAAGTAGGCTGACCCGCAAACCCATTTAACGTATTGTTCGGTTTGGAGTGGATTGAAAAGGATTGGAGCGGATTGAGGGGGAATAATTTCACATCACAATAGATGGGAATTAACTGAACAAGGCATTATAGATAAAGTTAGCGGATAAACCACTTATTTAATTTATAAGTGGGTTTACGAGTCTACCCACTTACAAAAATCTCCTTAAAAATAATCTGTTCATCTTCAAGCTCCTTAAAAATAATATTTTTATGTATTCCAATGTTTACTGTCTCTCTTGCCCAATATGGGATTGGCAGCAAAAATCAACTTCATGATTAAGCTCGTCGTGACCACAGAAATGCTTTCTTTTGTGTGCAAATACATCCACAGTGTGCAAGGGATGGAAATGCTTTCTTCTATCCAAGCTTTCTTCTATCCAATTCTTCCGAAGTCCCAACCTTGTGGTATGCTAAAGGCTATGACTATTCTTTTCTTTCGTACAGCTCTTCCATTTAGGGCTGAAATAGTAATTGTGCTTTACATGGCCATTTCAGTTATCACATCCCTTTCCTATGTTTTTCTTCTGGTATTCGACTAATTCAAGTTTTGAATTACATGTACAACATGAATTAGAATGATAGGTGAGATTGATCTAGTTCAGTTAATGTTCTGTTGTGCAAATCTTTTTTTTAGATAAAAGGCTTGACGCCCTGCTTTTATAGAAAGCAATAGATTGTTTTTGCTGGGGAGACCAGCTTTACAGGATTCATTCTAGGAACATGATAATAGGCACGCAGGCCAAAGGGAAAGCAAAAACTCAAAGAAGAAAAATCAAACATCCAGGGCTCTCAAAGTTTATGGGCCAAAACAGAACTCTAGAGGACTAACAGCTAAATACTTAAAAGAGAAACAGGAACCACATCACGCTCAACCTATTCCTGCCTGCAGGTGGAATCTTCTAGTTTCCTCAAGCAGTGACGAGGTCACAAACTCCAAGCCTGAGACGTCCTTTGCTCTCACCAGTATCTTCCAGTGCTGCAAAAGGGAAATCACACGATAGATAATCGTGAGCGGTGACCCAATCAATTTATCACGAAAAATCATGTCATTCCTAGTTAGCCAGAGTTGCCAGCTCACAGTTGCCAAAAACATCCAACTCAGAGTATTATGAGAATTGTTATCAGGTTTCAACATTGATGCAAAAAAGTGATCGAAAGAAGAAGGAACAAAGTTCCAGCTGAACGCATCTCTAGCAAAACACCATATAAAAGATGCCATGGGACAAGTAAAAATGACATGTTTGGCATTTTCAGTGACACCACAAAGCTCACAAGCCTCTGAACCTTCCCAGTTTTTCTGTCACAATTATTCAGTGGTTTGGATCCGGTCTTTCATCGCTAGCCAGAGAAAGTGTTTTCGCTTAAGAGGAATCGGTAGTCTCCACAGTATATTCATTTGGGGGTCAAGTACACCTCTAAAAGTTAACAACTGATATAACGATTTCGAGGTATAAACACCATTTTTTCCATGAACCCATTTGAGCACATCATCCTCATCAGTACAAGCAATCTCTTGTATTAGTTCAGATAACTCTCTCCACTCAGTTAGCTCTGCATTACCAAAAAGTCTTCTGAAAGTAAGACATTCTAACCCCTCATGAGCCACCTCTTTCACATTTATTCTTTGTTGGTTGCAAATCTCATAGAGACTCAGGAACCTAATTCTCAGGGGGCAATTACCTATCCAAACGTCATCCCAGAATAAGATATGGTCCCCTTTTCCTAGAACCCATTGTCCCCCAAGAACAAACCACTTTCTGATATTTAGTAAACCTCTCCAGAATTGGGAGATCCCTACCTCTGAACCATAGAAAAAGCCTCTATCTCTCATATACTTGTTTCTTAAAAGATCAAGACACAAACTCTTTTCTTTTGATTCAAGTTTGAAGATCCATTTGGCCAGGAGGGCTATATTGAAAGCTCTAGTTTCAGTGAAGCCCAGGCCACCAAACTCTTTAGGGAAAGCTAAATTCCTCCATCTTTTGCAACTCTCTCTCTTTCCTCCAACTCTAACCCCACAGTAAACACCTCACTTTTGTGGTAATTTATTTTCATCCCAGAAAGCTCTTCAAAACAATAAAGAAGGAACTTTGTTATCACAATCTCTTTGTCAATGAAAGGAATAAAGATCACAGTGTCGTCTGCATACTGCAGGTGTGTTAGTCCTCCAGGGATGAGATGGGGAATGAGCCCAGACAGAAGGTTAGCAGCTTTTGCATTCTCAAAGATCTTCGCAAGTGCATCACTTACTAAATTGAATAGCAGGGGAGAGAGGGGGTCACCCTATCTAAGCCCTCTGTAAGTACTAAAGAATTCACTTCTCTCCCCATTGATATTAACACACACTCTCCCTCCTTGGACACAAGCTTTGATCCAATTAATCCAGGATGGAGGAAATTTTTTCCTATCTAACACCTCAAAAAGGAAATCCCAACTAACTCTATTATAAGCCTTCTCAAAATCAATCTTAAACACCACTCCCTTCAGATTATGTTTATGTAATTCATGAAGAGTTTCATGCAAAGTAATACAACCCTCTAAGATGAATCTACCAGGAATAAAAGCAGTCTGAGTATGAGAAATCTCATTGTTAGCTACAACAGTAAGTCTATTAGTAACTACCTTAGCCAAGAACTTAAAGCAGTCATTTAGAACACAAATAGGCCTGTATTGTTTAATGTTAGCAGCTTCCTTAATTTTGTGGATCAGAGAAATAATGCCATAATTTAGTCTTTTTAGATTTAACTCATTGTTATGTAAAAGGATTAGCATTTCAAAAAGGTCACCTCTTAACTCTTGCCAGAAAGTTTTATAAAATTGTACATGGAAACCATCAGGGCCAGGGGCAGTGTTAAGCTTGGCCTCTTTAATGACGTTATCCAGCTCTTCTAGGGTAAATGGTCTTATGATCCAAGCACTCTCTTCCTCAGTAAGGTGATGTGAGTCAGTCCAGAAATCTTGGCTCAAGTGTGTTTTGGAAGGGGGCTTAGCCCAAAATAACTCTTTGTAAAAAGCAATGATGTGTTCCTTTAACTCCCCTTCTTCAGAGATCAACTCACCCTCATGCTCCAAGCTAAAGATCTATTCTGCAAATTCCTCACCACCTAAAGTAAACTGAGGGTTATAACATTTTGTGAATTTATTCATAGTTTTATAATATTTTGTGTTATTCCAGGTGGATGTGGGGCTTGTGTAATCCTTATAGCCAAGTATAATCCAAAGACAGATGAAGTGACTGAATTCAATGTAAACTCATGCCTAACACTTCTTTACAGTATACATTTCTGTTCAATTATTACCACTGAGGGTCTGGGGAATACCAAAGATGGCTTCCATTCTATACAGAAAAGAATGTCCGGGTTTCATGCCTCCCAGTGTGGTTTTTGCACCCCTGGCATGTGCATGTCTATTTTCTCCTCTCTTGTCAATGCTGACAAATCCAAGAAGCCTGCACCACCAAAAGGGTTCTCAAAGCTATCTATATCAGAAGCAGAAAGGTCTTTCTCGGGTAACATGTGTCGATGCACCGGTTACCGACCGATTGTTGATGCCTGTAAAAGTTTTGAATCGGATGTTGACCTAGAGGATTTGGGCCTTAATATATTCTGGAAAAAGGGTGACAAACACCCAGATCCTACCAAATTGCCAAGCTACACTCTTGGTGGTGGGATCTGTACCTTCCCAGACTTCCTTAAATCTGAGATCAAATCTTCGCTAGACTTCAATGATGCTAGTATTTCAGGCCCCAGGGAGGGATGGTATTGTCCCAAAAGTATCAAACAGTACTATAAGTTAGTAAATTCTGGCTTATTTAGTGAAAGCTCTGTGAAAGTGGTGGTTGGGAACACAAGTACTGGTGTTTATAAGGATCAGGACCTTTATGACAAGTATATTGACATTGCAGGCATTCCAGAACTTTCTGCTATTGTAAGGAAAGATAAGGGCATTGAAATTGGAGCAGCTACGTCAATTTCCAGGACCATTGAGATACTTAACCAAGAAAGTGAATTAACATCCTCTCCAAATGGGAGTGTGGTTTTCAGAAAACTTGCTGAGCACATGAGCAAAGTGGCTTCGCCATTTGTTCGTAACACAGCAAGCATTGGAGGAAACATAATTTTGGCACACAAATACCCTTTTCGCTCAGACATTGCAACCATACTTCTTGGTGCTGCCGCAACTGTCAATCTTCAGGTTTCTTCGAAAACACTACATGTTAATTTGGAGCAGTTCCTTGAGCAACCTCCTCTGGATCACAGTACTTTACTTCTGAGCATATTTATTCCACATTGGGCTTCAGACTGTAAGAAAGAGCATACTTTGGTATTTGAAACTTATAGAGCAGCTCCACGTCCTCTTGGCAATGCTGTTTCATATGTTAATTCTGCTTTCCTAGGACATGTTTCCTTGGATAAATCATCAGGTGACAATATATTGAGTAACCTGCACTTGGCTTTTGGTGCCTATGGAACTAAACATGCTATTAGAGCAAGGAAGGTTGAGGAATACCTGACAGGAAAAATACTTTCTGCATCTGTTGTGCTTGAAGCAATTCGATTGCTGAGAGAAACAATTGTACCGGTGGAAGGAACAACTCATCCTGAATACAGAGTCAGTGTGGCTGTTGGATTTCTCTTCAGTTTCTTATCTCCACTTTGTAAAGGTGTGATAGAGTCTGGAAAAACTCTCAGTATTTCTGAAGATTTGGTAGATACTGATAATGTCCATAACAAGCCATTGTCTTCACGACGAGAAACACTTTCTGATGATGAATATACACCTGTTGGAGATCCAATCAAGAAGTATAAAGTTGAGGTTCAAGCATCCGGTATGTGGTAACGTAATTACGTGGCATCATCACAATTACAAAAATAATCAAGCTGATATTTCCCAATGAATCCTCCTTGGAGAATTACATATATACTCTTCTCTTGTCGAATGCAGGGGAGGCAATATATGTAGATGATATTCCTGCTCCAAAGAATTGCCTATATGGAGAATTTATTTACAGCACACAACCTCTTGCTAATGTGAAGAGTATTAAATTCAAACCTTCTTTGGCATCGAAGAAGATCATTACAGTTGTTTCTGCCAAGGATATTCCAACTGGAGGGCGAAATATTGGATCAACATTCTGGTTTGGGGATGAAGAACCACTATTTGGTGATCCAATTGCTGAGTTTGCTGGACAAGTTCTCGGTGTTGTGGTACTTATCTTCTCATACTTTTAATATTTTATACAAAGTTTCAAGCACTTAACAGAAGACTGTTCTATAATGAGACAATGTTATGAAATTTATTTGTGGGTTTGTTGTTTTTCCATGATCCATATTCACGTAAATAAAACATGTTCTTTAACTCAGATTGCAGAAACACAGCCATATGCTGACATGGCAGCAAAACAGGCAGTTGTTGAATATACCACAGATGGTTTAAAGGCACCAATCTTAACAGTGGAACAAGCTGTGCAAAGCAATAGCTATTTCCAGGTTCCCCCTGAAAGGGCTCCCAAGCAAGTTGGTGATTTTTCCAACGGAATGGCAGAAGCTGATCACAAGATCATGTCGGAAGAAGTATGTTTTTAACATTCTCTGTGATTCCTCAAAGTATCATCTCAGTTGCTTTATTAAAAGACGCAGGAGTTATAAGATACTCTTCTACTTCTACCAATCACCTGCTTAGTTTTGATATTTGTTGGTTGAAACTATGACATTCGTAGTATTCAACAAAGAAAAATTGTTAGACCAGTGAACAAACAGCAACTACAACATTCTCCTTGTGGTTGGAGTTCATGATACTTTTGCTTTTCAGATATAATAACTATATTGTCATAATGATTTTCTTAAGAGATTATGAACTGTTAACTATATACCCATAATAATTCTCATAAAATTTATGAATGTTACCTTGTTTGTACTTAAATTGATCTTGAAACTATTTATAATCGGTACCAGTTAATTTGCAAACTGTAATCGCCATTACATACTTGCAATTGGAATGTTATTACATGTTACAGTTTGTAATTGGAGTGACCAATTTTCCTCAAGCTATAAGTAAGGCTCATCTAAGGCAACATAGTATAACATCTTCTCATGTAATAATGCGTGATATTGATTATTACAGGTCAAACTTTCTTCTCAGTACTACTTCTACATGGAAACACAGACAGCACTAGCAATTCCAGATGAAGATAACACCATGACAGTATACAGTTCATCACAATTCTCTGAACTTGCACAGAATGTCATTTCCAAGTGCCTCGGCATTCCATTCAACAATGTACGTGTCATTACAAGAAGGGCTGGAGGTGGCTTTGGTGGAAAGGTAGTCAGATCACTCCATGTGAGAATCTAATTTATTATCACACTAGTCTTTTTTTTTTATAGAGAAGGGTATTTTTTTACCCAGCCTCTACATCCAACCAGATATATACGGCCATTGAAATAGGGAACTTAGCCTCACAAACAACCCAATCTAAAATTCGCTCCATAGGAGATTTGAACTCAGGACCTTGGGGTACTACTCAGGTCACTGTAACCACTAGGCTACATGCCCTTTTGTATTATCACACTAGTCTAGTAATTGCTATGCCTTACTATGAAGGGAAATCTATACTGTTTTTACATTTTCCATGTGGTTCGCATTCATGAACGCCTAGCACCCCCCAGGCCCCCACCCCGGTGTTGAATTAAGAAACATTAGATTTATACTGTGCTGTGTACAGGTTTGATGACCCTATTTTGCACTGTTATATATATATATATATATATATATATATATATATATATATATATATATATATATATATATATATATATATATATATATATATATATATATATATATATATATATATATATCAAATCTATTCTACACCCCTCCTCTAGAATAACTATTCTACACCCCCTCCCTCCCATGGGCAAACCCACCTCACACACCCTCCCTAGGGCCCAAAACACCTCTCCCACCTCGGTGAAAGCGTCCTCCCGCCGGTCAAACCCGCCCACTAACTCGCCCCCACGCCCACCACTTTGCTGTCCTCGTCTCTCAGAGATTGTGCAGTAACAGGGCGGTTATCGTGCAGTAACAGGACAACTTTCTCGCAGTAACGATATCAAAAAGTAGTCATGATGGATCTAATTTTGTTAAGCACTTTTTTACGAACATCATGGTATAAACGGATTAGAAAAATAATATATGGCATGAGAGATATTGTTCTCTAAAGATTGAGATTTACCTCTTTTCAGTCCTCGTCTCACTGGAACGGCATAGTAACGCGACGGTCAATGTGTAGTAACACAGCTGCTTTTCGCAGTAATGATGTTAAAAAATAGTTATGATGATTCTAGTTTCGTTAAGAATTTCTTTTACGAACGCCATGATGCAAACGGATTAGAAAAATAAGACGTGACATGTACGTTGCTGCTCTCTAAAGGTTGAGATTTAAAATATATTAGCTCTACAAGAACATTACTAATATAGTGCCACCCGTTACTATAGTTTACGATGGTTCTAGTTTCGTTAAGAACTTCTTTTACGAACGCCGTGATGCAAACGGGTTAGAAAAATAAGACATGATATATACATTACTGCTATCTAAAGATTGAGATTTAAAATATTTTAGCTTTACAAAAACATTACTACTATAGCGCCACCCGTTACTATGCATGTTTTCTGTTACTGCAAATTTCGTCATGTTGTTACTGCCAAAACAACAGTAACAACCTATAATTTTTGTAGTAACAACCGACAATTTTTGTAGTAAGGTATCATGTTACTACCCTTCTAGGATATGTTACTGCGAAATCATAGGACCAATGTATGATTAACTGGTTCTCACGCAATTTGAACAGACATACAAAGCATGTAAACAATATTTATTATTTCCATAACATCATACGGTGAATTGGTTAGGATAGCTTGCCATGAACTATGAAATCATGGGTTCAAGTCTTAATTTCATCAATTTATTTTTAATTTTTTTTAAAAAAGAGAAAAGAATGGAGAAAAAAAACGAGAGATGGGAAGGAGAGAGAAAAAACGAAGAGGAGGGCACGGGAGGAGAAAAAAAACGAAAAAAAGGAAAGGAGGGAGAGGGAGAGGGAGGTGGAAAAAACGAAAAAAAAAAGAAAAAAGAGAGGGATCGGGAGGAGGAAAAAACGAAAAAAAATAAAAAAAGAGAGGGATCGGGAGGAGGAAAAAACGAAAAAAAATAAAAAAAGAGAGGGATCGGGAGGAGGAAAAAACGAAAAAAAAGAAAAAAGAAAAGGAGGGAGAGAGGACGAGGAGAGGAATCGGGACTGATTGAGAAAAATAGTGGGGGAGAGAGGGTATCAGGAGGAAGGAGAGAAGAGGGAGGGTAGTTGTTCTTACCATAAAAGTAACTCCATGAAAGAAAAAATAACTGACAATGACAGTGTCACCTGTTGATTCTGACTGATCCATATGCTTTTGTAGATTGCAACAGCAGCTGCACTCTGTGCACACATGCTACGTCGTCCAGTGCGCATGTATCTCAATCGCAATACTGACATGATCATGGTTGGGGGTCGCCACCCGATGAAAGCTCGTTACTCCGTTGGTTTCAAGCCTGATGGGAAAATTACAGCCTTGCACCTGGATTTACTAATAAATGCTGGGATATCTGCTGATGCAAGCCCCATAATCCCTGGCACTATTATATCAGGTCTGAAGAAGTACAACTGGGGTGCTCTTTCATTTGATGTCAAGCTCTGCAAAACAAACAACACATCCAAATCAGTGATGCGAGCTCCTGGAGAAACACAAGGGTCTTTGATTGCTGAAGCCATCATTGAACATGTCGCTGCAGTACTCTCCCTTGACGCCAACACTGTCAGGCAGAAGAATTTCCACTCCTATGATAGCCTTGTTTTGTTCTACCCGGAAAGCGCAGGCGAATCGTCTACGTACACATTACATTCTATTTTTGACAGATTAGCTTCAACTTCTAGCTACCTAAAACGTGCTGAATCCATCAAGAAGTTTAACAGTTGCAATAAGTGGCGAAAGCGGGGCATTTCTTCTGTGCCCCTCATTCTGAAGGTAAGAGTGAGACCAGCACCTGGAAGAGTTTCTGTACTCAGTGATGGCTCCATTGTTATCGAGGTTGGTGGGATCGAACTTGGGCAAGGACTTTGGACAAAAGTACAGCAGATGGCGGTTTATGCTTTGGGACAATTGTGGCCTAACGGGTGTGAAGGTCTTCTTGACAGAATCCGTGTTCTTCAGTCTGATACATTGAACTTAATTCAAGGTGGCGTTACTGCTGGCAGCACTACATCTGAATCTAGTTGTGCAGCAACCCTTCAGGCGTGCAACATGCTGGTTGAGAGATTAAAGCCAGTCTTGGATAGGCTGCAGTTGCAGTCAGGCATAGTATCATGGGATACATTGATTTCGCAGGTGATTCCAGTTTTCTATAATGTCAGTTTATGCACAGTAAAGTAGAATACCCTTTTTTGTTTATGTAATGGAACGGCGTCCCACTAGCAAATTCTGGATTTTTCACATTTTGGTCCTTTTAAAAAACTTATTTCGCAAATAGACCCCTAGAAAAACTTATCCCAGAAATGGTCCTTTTTGGGGCGCCAGAGTGGCTGGCGCCGTCCTCCTGCCACCGTGGCACACGCAAACCGACGTGGCAAGAGGAGGGCGCCAAAATGGTTGGCGCCGCCCTAGGGAGGAGGGCGCCAGCCATTCTGGCGCCGCCCCCCTCCCCCTCCCCCACCACCCCTCGTCTCCATTCCTGTTTCTCTATATTGCAACCTTTTTATTTTTGTTTTATTTTTTTGGATGTTTTTTCGCACTTAGGATACGATACAACCAGCTAAAAAAAAATTAAACTTGAACGGAATATACCACTTAGCTAGATATCCGAAAATAGCATACCGCTTAGCCTATTTTGCACCTTCATCGGAATTAGACCATAACTTCTTTAGTAAATACCTTTGATCAGCATGTTAAATATAATGCACTCTACCACTATATGAAATTACTTAATCTCTAATTCAAAATATAACCACATGAAATGATAGCCATAAGTTAAATAGTACAGAGAGATGCAGTTTTTTTTATTTTATTTTATTTTTTTGATATTTTTTTCACACTTAGGAGAATACAGGAACCAACCATAGAAAAAATAAACTCGAAACGGACAAAATATGTGACTTATAGAATTTTCCAAAGCTCTACCGAAACGGACAAAATATGTCATTTATTAAAATAGGCGTAACTTTCTCATACAGACTCGGAATCAGGCAAATAATATATCCACGGATATCTGCAAAAAAAGTTACATCCGATTCTTCCTGCTTTGCCGGATTCGGCGATATTAGAACCTCCAAATTCCGCTTGCAAGATTGTGTTTTCGAGGAGAGAAGTTTTTCGGTAGAGCTTTGGAAAATTTCACAGGCCACATATTTCGTCCGTTTGAGTTTATTTTTTATATGGTTAGTTCTTGTGAGTTCCTAAGTGTGAAAAAAATATCAAAAAATAAAATAAAAATAAAAAAGTTGCACATCTCTCTCCTCTGCACTAGTTCGGAGAGAGAGGAGAGGAGAGGAAAAATTCTATAGGTCACATATTACGTCCATTTGAGTTCATTTTTTCTATGGTTGATTCTTGTGTGTCTCTAAGCGTGAAAAAAATATCAAACAAATAAAAAAAAAATAAAAAATTACTGGGGGGAGGGGCGCCAGCCACTCTGGCGCGCTCCCCCTAGCCACCTCAGCATCGCCCCGCCACGTCGGCAGGGGGACGGAGCCAGAGAGGCTGGCGCCGTCTAGTTGGACAACGGCGCCAGCCACTCTGGCGCCCCAAAAAGGACCATTTTTGGGATAAGTTTTTTCAGGGGTCTATTTGCGAAATAAGTTTTTCAAAAGGACCAAAATGTGAAAAATCCAGCTAGCAAATTCACCATTTTAGTATTTTACCATGTTTTAAGAACTCCAAATAAAAAAAAATGATTGCAGTACAGAGTTGTGAATTCCTGCTAACAATTCAAATGCAAATCCATTCCCAGACCAAGAAAAGAGGAAAGGAGACCTACTCATCGTCTGCTAGCAGTATCGCTGGTCATTGTCCTACTCCTATCATGATACCGGAGAAAAAAAAATAAATTGATTTTCTGTGGATTTAGATAACTGTTTGTTTGCTACATTTATGATTATTTTAGAATTTTCAAAATCATGGAATATAATGTTGTCTCTCCGTCCCAAAATAAGTACAGTTTTGTACTGTTCATATCCGACGTTTGACCGTTCATCTTATTTGAAAATTTTTTATGATTAATATTTTTATTATTATTATAAGATAAAACATGAATAGTATTTTATGTATGACTAATTTTTTTTATTTTTTTCATAAATTTTTCAAATAAGACGGACGGTCAAACGTTGGACACAGATACCCATGATTGCACTTATTTTGTGACGGGTGTAGTATTTTCATAATAGAAAAGCCGGTTCCCCTAGGCTACACTTGGCCGTTAGGTAATTACAACTTCATACGCAGGCCTCTCAGGAAAATGTTAATTTGTCAGCAAGTGCATACTGGGTGCCTGACCAAGACTCGAAGTTTTACTTGAACTATGGAGCTGGTACAAGTGAGGTGCGTAGTTCTGTTATGGTAGAATTTTCTATACCATTCTATGTTGAAAATTTCCTGGAATGCAGGTTGAGATTGATCTTCTTACTTGAGCAATTACCATACTAAGGAGTGATCTTATTTATGACTCTGGCAAAAGTTTGAATCCTGCTGTAGACTTGGGCCAGGTTTGATATATTTTGCATTCAAATCTTCTTCCATGTATCTGAGTATAAACAGATGAGTTTTGGTCGTCACACAAGTGTGTATCAAGTATCAGATGGATCTGCTCCCTTTTTTTATGTAATTGTTTGTTCGACTCTGTGATGACAAATAGACAACACATTTCTCTCATAAAGCTTTCACTGGCATATAAAATAACGAGCAGACATAATTAGACATACTTGCCCCACCGGAATGAAAAAAAAAATTAACCGCCTCTAGAAGGGGCTCGAAAAACAGGTTAAATTACATAATTCAAGTTCTGAAGGGATTGTGAGAAAATTAAATGCATGTCGAACGTCATATATGATCTGTACTCTCTTATCATGCAGATTGAAGGTTCCTTTATACAAGGAATTGGTTTCTTCATCTATGAAGAACACCAAACAAACAGTGATGGCTTGGTTATTAGCAACAGCACCTGGGACTACAAGATCCCAAGTGTGGACACCATCCCGAAGCAATTCAACTTAGAGGTGCTCAACACTGGATACCATAGAACCGTGTGCTTTCTTCAAAAGGTAATTAACAGTCTGGTCTCGTCAATTCAATATGATTCTTTTGCAGCTTGAATTTAACATTGACTTTAAGTAATTTACCTATTGATTTTCCTAGCTTCTGGGGAACCTGCCGTGGTTCTTGGAGCATCTGTGCATTGTGCGGTGAGAGAAGCAATCCAAGCAGCGAGGATAGAGTTTGCAGGTGGCAGCGAATCTACCTGCAAATTTCAGCTTGATGTCCCTGCTCCAATGACGCTGGTGAAGGAACTGTGCGGCTTGGATATTGTGGAGAAGTACTTGGAAGATCTATCTAGCCATGGAGTTGGAAATTGCAACTAGAGCATTATCTGCAATTCTGAAATTCAGTAACATTCAGTTATTGAAAGGAGTGGTATGATCCATTCGGTGGGGCTTGATAAAACAGTGAAATTCAAATGTTTGCGATATTCAGTGTTTTTCTTCAACCATTTTATCGACAATTTGATGGTACTGAACCACCGATATTTTTTATGTTTATTAAAACATGACAACTGTTGATGATATAGGAGTTTTTCCTTGTTTTGAAGGTATGGTCAATCGAAACATATGTGCCAAAAATCATGGATTATGTATGTACTGTATATAAGCTAAACAAAAATAAAGTGCACAATGGTCTATATTGTGTGTCTACATAGTTTGTATATGTATGCAAGATCACTTATGATGGCTGGAGTCATATAGGAAAACACAGTATAGACGAATAGGTAAACAAGAAAGCTTATACCTTGCATTCTGATCAATGGTTTTATCTTCTTGACAAAGTATAAAAAAGGAATCGTTATTAGTACATAAAACAAACGTGTGTTTACATTGTCGACATAAGATAAGAGCATTTGAGGTGACTATAATCACCATCAAACACTTAAAAAAGAGAAAATCCCTTGTATGTTACTGAAATTTGATTTTGATCCTTCCATACCTCTCCCGTCAATTGATAGTCTAATTTCTATAAAAATAACCATTTTACCCTTTGGATGAACATAGTTACGAGTTTGTTGTGCGATACATTATTTATGAAAAAAATTAATTTTAGATAATAAAATAAAAAATTTGTATGATATTATTTTAAAAAAGTTATAAAAAATGAGGAGCATTCATAAAAGAGACTAACAATGCTCGTGATATTTTTTTTTATAAATACTCCCGATAAAAAAAATCTATTGTCCTATGAAAATGTTAAAGAAAAAAAATTAATTTATTACATTTGTTTTATTTTCAAAATTTATGTCAAAATTTTCTGCACTAATTATTAAGTCTCATTAGTTTCATAAAATGCACATATTGTGCACTCAAACAAAATTTTCATTCGTTTTTCAAGCTTATATTCAAATCTAAATCATCAAGGGCATAAAATACATTTGCAACCAAACATAATAGTGAAATGAAGGAAAATGTAACGGCAGGGGTATGAAAGGGATCAAGTTAAAATTTTAGGGATATACAAGGGATTGAGTAAATTTCAGGGGAATGAAAAGGATTGGGCAAGTTTTCAAGGGTATATAGGGAATTTACTCTTAACAAAACCAAGAAAAATAACCTTGTTCTAGCTAAATATTGGAGGAAGGGATGTGAAACTTAATAAAAATAGAATGAGAATATACTAAAACATATTAGAAGTTTAGAATGTATTTCATTGGATTGAATTGAAAGCTAAAAATTTTAGAGTCCTTAATTTTTGGGAGCCCTGCGCGGTGCCTATGTACAGGCTTTGTCTATTTTGCCTATGTACAGGCCTTGTTTATTTTGCAGTATCTATTTGCAGGCCTTCTCAGCGATATCGCTAAACTCTAGTGGCGCGGAGCTGGCTGGTCTGATTGCTGATAGAGTCACTTGCGGATGAACGACATGGGGTTGGCTTTACCTCACTAGTGACTCCAGATATGAAAGTGGTCGGTAGATCAGAACCAGTCCTATACTACCCTGTTTTCACATAAAAGAGAAAATAATAAGGTTTACCTACAAAGGACAGTGACTATACAGAGATAAATATAAAATTATTAGCAAGTAGTAAACTCTTAAATCATTAATCTTCCCCGGCAAACGGCTCCAGAAATGCTTGTTGATATTTCTTAGTGATATTACTAGAAATATAATTCCCAGCAATGACGTAAAAATATTCATGGTTTATTTATGGTCATAGATATGATCCGCAAGCGCACGGATATATCATTGTAGCATTTCACCCGGGAGTATTCCAAGGTATCGTATTTATTTAATACCAAGGGAGGATATGATAAGAGAGTACTATGCTAATAGTTTATATATTACTTCTATACATTAAAGTCTATGTAGAGGTTAAATGATTCAAAGGGTAGGTGACATTCAGAAGAAAGAAAGTAAGATACTCTCACTAAAATAAATACTAAGCTAAGTGGAGAAAGAATAAGAAAAGAATTCATTCCTATACCTCTAGTATACATACACATTTAGTCTACACTTGCTAGTATACAGTCATGCAACCAATACTCCCTAATAGTGTCCTCCTGGTGTTTCAAGAGACCACCCCTGATTACCGAGTTACTTACGATAACCTGTCATGGCCATATATAGAAGAGTACCCTCCCCAGGAAATTGCACTTAGGATTATATACACGTGTGGAGGAATACCCATACTGAGCTGTCACCATCAGCGGCCCACCTTGACGTATCCGCAGCATATAACCCCAATTAATGATACTTAATAATCTAGACACCACATCTACATTATTAAATACTACTCTACATCCATGCATCCGACATAGAGTAACCGAATACTCGGACATTAAACCCACACCATTAGACCTCTCTGGTAAGCTAGTTATACAACTATATTGGCACAAGTATAAAGTAAAGTCGGTACTTAGATAATATAAATGGAATAAAATACCGAAGATGTATAAAGAAGAATATTCTATTAATTCAATAAGTTTTACAAAAGAAGAGAGGAAAGCTACTAGAGCCATACCCAAATTCTCCTAAAGACCCGAGGACTAAGAATACTATTCTAATTCCTACTCCACTAGCACTAGTGTACAACTAAACTTGAGAGAGGGAGAGAGCTCTTCTTCTTAAGTGTGTGCTTGGAATGAAGGAAGTGAAGGGGTATTTATAGGTGGAGATGACTTGAGAGGGTGGAGATCCTCCATGGCATCCAAGGAGCATCTTTCTTCTCCTCATGCCATCTGTCCTCCTGAAGTCGGTAATAGTGCGGGAACCGGTCATAACGACCTTGGGTAGTCGGTAAGTAACTGTCTGTGAAAGATGAGGCCAATTGGGCCAGTTTGTGGGTCAGCCGAACCAAGGGGTCGGCCGACCCCTTGCTGGCTCTTCTGGCCCTCAATTTTCTCCAGTAGACTACTATGTGGGCCTCTAAATCAGTGATATACATTTTGGGCCCATTTGTGATTGTTAAATTGGACTTTTGGGCCTTCTCATGCAATTGCAGGTCACCGACAGACTTTCGACTGATTGATCGATATATTTCCACCTTCTTCTCTTCATTTATGAGTGCTTCTCTTGCATACATGTTAGTAGCATAGCATATAGTGGAAGTAGTTATTTTATTTGTAAATTATGCATTGCAAGCATAGCTAGTCTTCATACATTGGGTAATATTGACGGTCAAAACTAGTCGATAACGATGGTCAACAGTGCATCAAACAATAATTTTGCCAAATATAGAACAAAAGAATGTATCATGATAAGAAACACACGTTAGATGTGTTAGCATGTTGTTTGTAAACAAATATGCATATGAAAATCTTTGCAACATATAAGATTTTTCATGCATAGGTAAAAGTCACTGAAAAATATTATTTGTGATCAAGGAATTTGATTACAAAGAGAAAAGAAAGCTTTCTTTGCCCAGTTTTAAATTATACTATCAAAACATGTATAGTTGGGAGGGAGCGTATTGTTGTATCCTGTGCACACAGGGAACAATATCATGTGCACACCAACTAACAAATTTTCTAAAAAAATATAGAAAAAAATGTACATATAGTTTCAACATCATTACACTAATTTGTAAAGTCTTCAGCTCAAATTTATTATATTTTGGCCGTAACAAAAAAAATATAAAATTCCAGACAGCTTTAAGAGTATCAAAATTTTGTTTCTTTTTTTCTTCCTATATGTAACGAATTTTGAGATAGGACTTTACATATAAATATAAATGTAATACTACTTAAAAATAAATTAAAAATACATGTACATATTTTTTTAGTCTTTTTTTTTAAAGTTGATGTGCACAGTTTGTATATAAGAAGGCTTGTGTGCATGGTAACGTATCCTATGCACACAAGACTTTTAGTTCGAAAGCATCCAATATATGGTGCTACATTCATCTACTCCCTCCATCACTAAATATTTCACGCCGTTGACTTTTTTAAACATGTTTAACCGTTTGTCTTGTTCAAAAATTTAAGTAATTATTAATTCTTTTCATATCATTTGATTAATTGTTAAATATACTACTACTACTCAAGTTTCTGAATAATGTTCACAAAATTTTTTGAATAAAACGAACGGTCAAACATGTTTCAAAAAGTCAACGACATCAAATATTTTTAGGGATGGATGGAGTATATATAAATATATTCGGGAAAAATAAAACCATTGTATCCAGGTAGGGCATTGGATCCGCCGTTTTCTGGAGCATGTGTGTGTGGGGTGAAATAAAGCAGAAGTTCAATGATTGTCGCTAAAAGTAAAAGAAAGTCAGTGACTACTTCCTCACAAATATTTTAAACCAGATTATTTCACCTCAAACTGCTGAAAGTATCATTTGTTCATCTATGATTACAGTACAACTTCTTAAAATCTGGATAAAAAAACTAAACTGTTTAAAAGAGCTTTATTGCCAGAATTAACAAGAACTTCCTTAAATAGATCCATATATAGGTTGTGTTTAGTTTTTGAAATTGGGGAGAAGTTTGGGGAAAGTTGATAGTTTGGAAAAAAAGTTTGGAGTTTATGTGTGTAGGAAAGTTTTAGATGTGATGTGATATGATAGAAAGTTGGGAGTTGGGAGGAAGTTTGGTATGAACTAATCAGGACCATACACATACATGTAGGATTCTCCTAGGTTGTTTTATGCTTAGTTTTTTAGTACTCCTATGCCTGTTAATAGGACATCCGGCCCATGAGCTATGTGGGTCAAAAGTACGACAAGCGATATCTATCTATCTATCTATTATATACTAAAAGTCCATAAAACTTGCTACAAACAGTCTCAAGCCGTCACGTGGCGCTCTAACAAAATAGAGAAAATCCTAGATGTTCTAAGAAAAAAGCAAAACATCTATCCCTTAATTTTCACGTAAATTGGTGTGTCCAATATTATACACCGTTAGATAAAATTGATCTTAAAACAAACTAAATACCATGGGTCCCACCTATCCTCCTCCTGTGCATTGGCAGGTGGAGTATATACGTACGTAGGTACACTACGCTAGTTCACGTCATCTCTGACGGGCCCATACTCTTACCTGTGACGGATAAAGCGTGTGGTCACAGACCAATGGTCACTGATGACATAAGTCACCTGTGACGGGTAAAGACCCGTCAAAGGTAAAAGTCACCTTTGACGGAGTTCAACTAAAATC
The DNA here is from genome assembly GCF_034140825.1 of Oryza sativa Japonica Group. Lineage (NCBI taxonomy): Eukaryota > Viridiplantae > Streptophyta > Magnoliopsida > Poales > Poaceae > Oryza > Oryza sativa. The sequence goes on from NC_089041.1 coordinate 10,863,201, forward strand.
CGTCACTGGTGACCTTCACCTGTGACGGGTAAACATATTAACTCGTTAATTGTCACGACCGGAAATAACCCAACGGGCGTTCCTTACGTGCGTGCATTAATCCTTGTCCCAGGAGGCAAGGTACACCAAAAGTTGATACAATTCAGAGTTTAACAAGCGGAAGCGTAAATAGTTAACTTATTACATGGGCAGCGAAGGCCCAGCACACACAAAGACAAACGAGAAACAGCGGAAGACTAGGGCGACGACCACAGGCACTTGACGGCAGGCACGAGCTAGACACCAAATCCTTCATCTTCCAGGAACTCCTCTTCTGGGTTTGGGAAAAATTGAGCAAGACTGAGTACAACCACCGTACTCAACAAGACACACCCACAAGTGCAGAATAAATGCAAGGGAGTACAAAGGAGTTATACTATAAAGGGTTAGGGTTGCAGTAAACAGCATTTAAAGATATTTAGTTGCTCAAAGCTATTTTGTAAACACGATTCTAGAACTAAACAATATTATTCAACAAGGCCGTGAACCCACACGAACCTGCCTTAACCCAAGGCCTACGATGATTCAGACCGAACTGGCAACCCGACCCTGGGTCCCAGCTCGTCCCAAGCCAACCCAGGCCAACCATTCCACATTTTAGTTGTTAAGCAGGTTTCAAGAATTAAAACACTAACTTGGGTACATTGCTCGGCTTGCCCATAACCGAGGGCGCGGCTATTCGAATAGATTTTACTCTGATCAGAGGTGTACATCTTTACCCACAAGACACATCTTCCTCACGTGTAACCACGTGCCACATACCACCACGGTATACAGACGGAAGACGTGACATAGTTTCCAACCCATCCTAGCCATAGACAAGAGTACCGACCCAATCCCACCTACAGCCGGAACCTCCGGGACAGGTAGGCAGGACTGAGCCCCTAGCAGCAGGACACCAGCCCTGTGCAATGACATCTCGACTACCGGGCCGCAGCTCGTGTAGCCTTCATTTGTCCTAGAGATGTCCATCGACCCCCGACTTCTTCCATCTCCATCCGTGTACTTTTGTTTATAACTAGACTGAGCCACAAACTAAGCCTTACCCACTAGACATGTGGAAGTACGGTAGTGCTTTGCAACAGAGGCCCGAAGACCGGTCCTTATATGGCCGAGGTGCTACTATCAAAACCATGCACCCCGAGCCCAGCCTAAAACCATTTTTGGGGATTTTGAATAGAAGGAGCGGTGTGAAGCCAATTCCACAATAACCAAACCATTCCATAGTGTCCAGGTGATATGAATATCCCAAAGTCTAGAGTTGTAAAATCGCCTAATGTTGCCTAATTAATCAGCGAAGCATCTACCTGAATTCATACTAGTGGAACCATGAATAGAGTACCCACTAGTTGGGGTTTTATTTATTCTAGGGTGAACAAGGTAATAATAACAATAACAATAATAAGGTCATAACAAAGGTAAATAGGCATGGCTAAATAAAACAGTGATAACGCGGGAATTTAAATAAAGCGATAATGCAATAATTTAAATCAACATAATTTTACAAACTGGGATTCAATATGTTCAAAGATGATGTGACTTGCCTTGCTCGCTTTCCCAAACGTCGGCTTCAACTTCCACGAAGAGCGGATCTTCCGAAGCTGCAGCGTCTACACGACCAACGGAAAAGAAACGGCTTTTACTCTAATAAACTCCATATAACAAGCAGAAACAAAGCACAAAAATGGGTTCTTGACTTCTTAAGGAAAAATTAGAGACTTGAACGGTCCAATTCCGAGTTCAAATGGCCAAGTTATGGCTATTTGAAGTTTATATGCTCTTTAATTGAATATTTACGAATTTCTTCATTTAAATTTTTAATTTAAAATCAGATTTATTGCGTCAGCCGAGGGGAGGAGCGCGCGGACCGGGTCCACGGGAGTGGGGCCCACGCGGCAGCCTCACGGTCCACGGTGGACCGGGTGCACGCGGCTTACGCCGGCCGGCGCCGTGGGTCCCACGCGTCAGCCGTACCCGCGGGCGCGGGCGGCTGACGGCCGGGCCCCACATGGCAGCCGCGGGGCGCGCCCGAAAGCGGCCTCGCCGGCACGGCCGACGGGAGGCGGCGCGCCCGCGCCCCTATGGTCGCCGGCGGCGGCCATAGGCACGGCGGAGCGGCGGCCGAGAGAGGGGAGGGAAGGGGGAAACGAAACGGCGGTCCACGGCTCACCCCGGGTCGACGGCGACGACGGGAACGGCGACCGGAGCGGAAAAAGGCGGCGGCGCGGCTCGGGTCGACGAGGACGGCGGCGTTCCGGCGGTCGGCGGGCGAAACGAAGGGGTGGACGAGATCGGCGAGGACGCGGCGATGCCGAAGCAGGCGATGCCGAAGCGGGAGGAGGTCCGGGGCGACGACGGCGGCGGACCGGAGCTCGGCGGCGACGGCGGAGAGAGAGGACGACGGCGCGAGCTCGATTCCGACGGGGAGAGAGAGCGGCGAGTGGCGGAAACGGAGGAGGGAGGCACGGGGAGTGTTTATGTAGGGTTGGGAGGGGGAGAGAGCGGCCGGATGAGGGGGAATCGACCGCGGAAGATCCGGCCGCCATTGATGCGCCGGCGAAGTTTGCGGGAGAGTTTCCAAACGAATCCGAGGGAGAGAGAGAGAGAAAAGTGGGGGGAAAGGGAGAGGGAATCACGGGGAGTGATTTCCCCCTCTTTATTGCGCGCGGGGGCGGCGGGATGCGGCGGAATCCGCGGCGGCGACGGCGCTAGAGCACGCACGAGGCGGCGGGTGCGGCGCGAGGTAGGGGATGACGGGTGGGCCCCACCCGTCAGCGAGGGTGGCGGGCGGGCCCGCCCGTCAGCGGCGCGCGCGCGGGGGAAGGCCGGATGGGCCGCGGGGGAGAGGAGAGAGAGGGAGGGAGCTGGGCCGAGCCGGCCCAAGAGGGGGAGGGGGGGAAAAAGACTTTTTAGGGTTTTTCTTTTTATAAAACCTTTTTAACTTTGTTTATTTCTTCTTAATTATTATTTGTGCTCTGAAAATTCCACTAAAATTTATTTACGCATTTTAGGCTTTTAGGAAATATACAAAAATCCTCCAAGCCTTATTTGACTTTTAAATTTGCACATTTTAATTGTTGGAGGCTTTCACATGGATTTTAATTATTCTATGCATAATTTTGAGGATGTATTTTAGAGTCGTTTTGGGACGCGACATTAATGGTGATCCTTACCTGTGAGGGGTCTGAATTGAGACCCTTCACAGACCTAAAAAATCGGCAAAAAAAATAAAATATTGTAAGCATAGCTAGTCGCAGACTTTCATTAGGGATTCACAAATCACAAAAATAATCACATTCACAATCATTTGGACACAAAACAGAATCACAAGAAACATCACAATCATATTCATCTGGCCAAAGAACAAAATCACTTCACATTCACAATCATTTGGGCACAAAACAAAATCAAAAAAATCATCACCAAAGCCAGATCTGGCGGTTGGGGCCCGGATCCGCCTAGGAGCTCCAGATCCGGCTGGCGCCTGCAAGCTTGGGCCGGTGGAGGTGTAGGCGGAGGTGCGGGCGGTAGTAGAGGCGGCGGAGGCGGTGTCGCCCGCGGTCGGAGGCGGAGGCGGCGTCGCCCGCGGTCGGAGGCGGAGTCGGCGGAGCCCGCGGTCGGAGGCACAGGCGGCGGAGCCCGCGGTCGGAGTCGGAGGCGGCGTCGCCCGCGGTCGGAGGCGGAGTCGGCGGAGCCCGCGGTCCGAGTCGGAGGCGGCGTCGCCCGCCGTCGGAGGCGGAGTCGGCGTCGCCCGCGGGTGGGGGCGTAGGCGGCGGCCGGCTCTCGAGCCGGCGGAGGTGGAGGGCGCCGCCATCGGGCCGCCACCACCTCCCCTCCCTCCGTCGGCCGCTACCGCGCCATGCCTCCAGATCCGTCCGGTGCCACCGCGCCTCCCCTCTCGCCCCTGCCGGATCTGGCGGAGGGGAGGGCGCCACCGCCCCTGCCAGACCAGCACGCCGCCCGTCCCACCCTTGCCTAGCTGCCACTCACGCACAGAGAGAGAGAGGGGGAGAGATAGAGAAATGGGGAACAGGAGAGAGAACCGAGATAAATGGGGGAATGGGAGAGGGAACCGAGAGAAATGGCCGGCCTTATCTCCTCCTGTTGTGGGCCCAGCTGGGAGGAAAAAAATCTCCTTCCTCACCTCAAACGGTTGAGGGCTTAAACTCGTCAGAGGTGAGGGTAACTTACCTCTGACGGGCCATCCGGCTGTGACATGCTACATGGTACGTACGCTTCCTTCCCCTCCTTTTTTTTCCTTTTTTCTTATTTTTTTCAATCTATATATTTAATGGATATATTTTTTAAATAATCATTATTTTACAAACAAAGAATCTACCATCATATAATTTAAACCGGTGTACTTTACTTTGTACTATTATTTTCAAATAATGCACTACTTTAAAATAAAATTTACACATTTATATCGTGTACTTATCAAATAAACAATATCTATATTAACTAATTTATATATGCACTTAAGCTGATGGCCCCATTATATAAATCATCGGATCTACTTTTTATTATATTAGTCTATTATTCTCAAGTAATGGACTATTTCAAAATAAGGTCTACACCATTATATTGTGCATCCATTATATTAACAGTTTAAAATCTATATTAACTAATTTACACTTACACTAGAATTGGTGGACATATTATTATAATCATTGGATCTATTGTTTGCTAATAAATAAAGCGTTCGAAATTCTCTTTTTGCCCGCTGCACAATGCACGTATGCACCTTGGCCTTTCACACGCGTGACGAAGCGTAGTGTCTGAGACATCTAAGTTGATCACAACTGCTGTAATGCTACCACTTTGCCACACATCAAATCATATGTGGAGATGATTAATTTTGTTAATAACATGGAAAGAAAATTAAAGGTGTGATGCAGCGAGAGAATAATTAAGCACCATGGGTTGTGTTTTTCTCAATACTAATTACCGAGAGTTGATTACATAGTAATTATAATGTATTTGTGTTATGTCGTATTTGGATTTTGTAATATTTGTTCGTACAAGTGAAAGGAATCATTATATTATAAATGTGAGCGCAATATTGACAAATATCAATAGAACTCTTACTACGACAAGGGTGATAAAGGGAGTTTAAGGCCCTCTCTTTTTTTCCCGATTCTATATTTTGGTTTTTGTTTGCACGCTTTCCAGGTTTCTAAATGGTGTCTTCTTTAAACAACATTCTAACTTTTAAGAAGTCAATTCATTCATTTATACCCTCAAATAGCTATCACATAAATTATATAATTCATCAATTTCAGCTATCCTAAACCTTAAGTACTACATTTTTTTTCATGCGAGCCATGGTGATCAGTAAATTGGTGATCAACGGATCATCGAAGTCGTAAGATGAATATGTAAGAGTTACTATGAACAATTGTTACAATAGGTATTAAAATTAGTTGATATTAATTAGACATCTAATGGCTTGCTAGCCACAAAATTAATTTCTCTCTACATGTATATAAACATGGACGAAGTTGGAACAAATATTACCATATGTCCCATACATATATATTGCACAGTTAATATTCTAATTAGTCATTTAAAATTCCTTAAAATGCTCTCAAGCTGAGACATGGTGCTCTAATAAATTAGGGCAAATATTAGAAATTCTAAGAAAAAAAATCAAAGTATCTATTACTTGATTTTCAGTTAAATCGGTAGGTCCAATATTATAAACCGTTAGATTAAATTGATCTTAAAATAAACTAAATAGTACGAGGTCCCACCTCGGCATAGGTACGCACCTACGTGCATGGGTACGTACGCCTCCCCTCTCGTTTTTTCATTTTTCTCTTTCTTCTTTTTTCCCATGCATATGCTTCCCTCCCTTTGTTACTATATCACGCGCCTTCATGAGACGATTTAATCAAAATAATTTTGAGTATCTTGCACTTGCATTTTTCATTTGCGGCCATACTACACGTACGTATATAGATGGACTATATGATAATTAACTAGCAATAGTTTCTTATTTACTCGAGAAAAAAAACATGATTCAAAAGTTGTAAGTACTTAGTCCATCTCCTACTCAAAAGTTTGTGAATGGTTTTCTAAGATACCTTAAGAAAAATAGAACCCTTAAATTATTATAAAATAACATTATCCAAACTTTAGTTTGCCCTAAATCTATTAGACAAAATTTCTGAACAAACAATAATCTTACCTTTCAATAATATAAGTGCCCACGCATACGCGCGGGCCACCTTCCTAGTTAGCTTAAAAAGGGAAAGAATAACTCTTCATCTTGACACCGAGTTACAAAATCGTTACTGAACAAAAAAATCAGGTCACTTTAGGCCCTTAGACTATCTCCGACAAAATAGCTATCCCACCCTCCAAGCTAAAATTTAGCTAAAATTTAGAAACTATAGAACAAAAACGAGCCCTAACAGTCTTGCCAACCGGATGGCCAAGCCATCTAGATGGCCAAACTAGTGCCCTCAATGGCCAAAAGTTGGCCAGACAAAATTGCATCTCCAACCGTGGGCCACACGCGAGATGCTCTCTCCCTCCTCTCTCTCTCTCTCCTCCCGCACTCTCTTCGTCCACGCGAGATGCTCCGGGCACCACCACCATCGGCTTCGGGCGCCGCCGCCACCATATGGTGTGCCGCCGCGGCGATCCGCTCCGACCGCCACCGCCACATGCTCCAAGCGCCCTCATCCATAGGACCGCAGCGGCGACGACAAGGTCAAGCCGGTAGCGCCATCCCTCGTTAGGGCCTCCATCCGTGCAGCCGTCTCCGCCGAAGTCTAGGTCGCCATCCACTGCAGCTGTCGTCATCGTCTAGCGCTGACCTCACCCGTCATTGGAGCCAAGCCGTCACCGTCGCGGATTCGTCCCACGAAACGGTGTCACCTCTATTGGCTTCCCAATCCACGTGCCCCCTAGCCTCGAGCAGTCAACATGCGTGACGTGGATTCAGAGGGGCGACCTCTGCCCCCGTGCTGATTCGGCTGGTGGCCGACCGAGGATGCTGTCGCCAGCTACCCCTGCCATCATCTATGTTGAGATACGCGTAGGCTACGATAGCATAAATCAAAATTTTTCTACCGCGAAAACCAGGACCCATGCAAGTACTAGATCATAGATCGTTACCACTCGACACGCTATGCAGTGGAAGTAAGTGCTAAGTAGCCGAAGAAACGCCGGGGACGTAGCGTGCGTCGGTGTAGAGGAAGTAGTCGATCGCAACAGCTCGACGTTCTCCTCCTTGTGCGTTCTATTCGCCGTGCTCTCACACCGATCAGCATCGCCAACCATCGGCACCTCTACCGGTATCCACACGTACAGGGATGAAACACCACGCGTAGACGTGCTAGCGTCCATGCACGGCTAATGTTTTGCTCAGGGAGGGAAGTGGTGGCTAGGGTTTCTTACGTGATACCATCTCACTGCCGGTCACACCCCTCACGAATATATAGGATCCATGACTCGGGTCTCCAAGGCCCATAGGACTCCTATTCAGATCCCTATCCGAATTAAGCTCATATTGGATCTCTATCCAATCCCCTTATTCCGGCCCATTAAGCGTGCGACCCTGTAGGTTCATTTACACTCGGCTGCAACCCGAAAACCATTTTTCGGTCCACGTGTCAACAGCGGCCCCTAGCAGAATGTATTGACCCACTGGGCATACATGAAGATCATATCGATTGAACCTCTAGTGTATACTTGTAAGAACCCCTTTGCCTCACGATATCGATTAAGCTCAAGGCTAGATACGTGTCATCCTCTAATAGCTCAATCATTTAGTCTAACTTGTGATTGACTCCTCAATTACCTTTGGCATGGCCATGCACTTCCATAATCTATAACATCGAGAGGCCCATATATATCTCTCTATAGGAGAGGCAAATCCCATCTTAATTATTCATATCTCACTACATCTTTCATAGCGTACCTGAAAACTACTTTTATAACTACCCAATTACGGAGTAGCGTTTAGCAGTCCCTAAGCAAGCTACTACATATGTTGGGAACCATGATAATCTCAGGTCTAAGGATTCAATACCAACACTAAATGAGATCACTGATGACACAACACATATGGCTCTTGCAGTGTCTCATGTTGGGTCTATCCAACAACATGTTCTCCAACATGTGTCCACCTTATTAATTTGGTATCTCTATACCATAATCCATGTGACATGATCATCAATTAATACATGTGCTGATCATTCAAACATATTTACTCCACATATGATATTTGATCAGGGATCCTTTAGAAATAACAACATACAACATAAAGAGTCTCATGAAAGAATCACATATTCATTACTTCCTCCGTTTCACAATGTAAGTCATTCTAGCATTTCCCACATTCATATTGGTGTTAATGAATCTAGATAGATATATATGTCTAGATTCATTAACATCAATATAAATGAGAGAAATGCTAGAATGACTTACATTGTGAAACGGAGGGAGTAACCAATAATGAGCTATCTATTTCAAGAAACAATGTCGGATAAATATGTAAATATAGAATGCGATACAATCATTTGCCTCTAGGGCATATCACCAACACTCTACACCTCTCTTCCTCCCAAATCCCTTACTCCTTTCCTCCAAATTGCGGCGGCCCATGTGACACTGCTCCTCCTCTGGCAGCTGGCCATGGCCACAATCACGTTGACAGGATATGCTGCTCAAGCTACTGTAGGCGATGCACACCGACGATCGTGTCACCGACAATCACCGCTCCGTCGTCCTTCAAGTCACCGCTGTCATCCCTAACTCACCGCCTCCACTGCCAACTCCCTCTGGCCCTCTAACGGCTTCCTTCACTAGCTCTCCGGCGGCCTCCACACTACCTACGTCTAGCCCTCTGTCGCTGATGCCGATGCCCTCGTCTTTCCCCCTCTAGCGGTGGAAACGCTTTCTCCTGACGTTTGCCTCCATTGATCGAGGCCGCTGACCAGGGCCTCTCCTCCCGCACTGAGGTCTGGAATGCCAGGTGCAGGATTGTGGACATGCTTCGTGGCGGAATGGACGATGCGGCAGTGGCGGAGGAGACTTGCACCATGCTCGACGGGGTGATGGGTGAGATGGTGTCGACGATGCTAAGGATGGTGGCCACAACCGACCTCGCGCGGGACGTCGCCCGCCTGAGGAGGCACGACTCGGAGCGAGTCTGCGCCCTCGCTACCGGCGTCGTCCGCAGTGGCGGGCGTCCTCCCTGTCCCGTGCTCCCGCTCTATCTCCTTCATTGGCAATCCGGACACCTAGCTTCCCCGTCCCCCTGACCGGTTGAGCTCGGTGACGCTGTTGCACTGTGTAACACCTCTCCGCTAGTCTTCTCCCCGCCCGTTGCCAGCGAGGGCCATTGCCGGCCACTGCCACATCTGGTTCTTCCCACCCGTTGCTGGCTGCACCCCTCCCCCACCGGCCACAAACCGTGCTCACCGCGCCGGCCCTTCTCCCCGTCACCATCACCAAGAAGATGCGGAAGATTGGAGGAGAGAGAGGAAGAGAGGTGGAGAGAGGAGGGGAAGTAGTGGTTGACATATGGGGTCCACGTTGGTTCCATGCTAACTCAACTATGACGTCGAACAAAATCAGGGACAAAACCTGTGGAGATTATGGATACCCCATACCTACACGGCATGTATAGTCCGACTGGGTATGGGGTGCCATGTATAGATAGAATATCTTTAAGAGGACTCGGGTTAAATTCTAAACTTGTATGTCAAGGAAATATCCAAGATCCTAGTCGGTTATGATTGTATTTTATCTGTAACTACCTATTCCGTTAGGGATATGGACTGTATTTTGTAAGAGATAATCTATGAAATGCCATTGACAAGCGTCTAAGTCCCAGAAATGCCATCGACAAGTGTGAGTTCCAAGAAATGCCATCGTACAAACGATTTTGTCCCAAAAATGCGATCGCCGTTAGGGTTCCATCCATTCCGCGCCGTTAAGTTCTATAGGATGAACAGTGTATTTAACGGCACGGAATGGACGGAACCCTAACGGCGATGGCATTTCTGGGACAAAATCGTTTGTACGATGGCATTTCTTGGAACTCACACTTGTCGATGGCATTTCTGGAACTTAGACGCTTGTCAATGGCATTTCATGGATTATCTCATTTGTAATACGGACCCCTTCCCCTATATAAGGAGGGGTCCGGATGCCTCTAGGGGCACGATTTTCACCCAGATCATACAATCTATAATACACTCGGTGGATCAATCCCCGAACAGGAGTAGGGTATTACTTCTTGATTAAGAAGGCCTGAACCTGTATAAAATTCCTTATCTCTTAATCCATCCACTTTTCCAGCTTGATAGCCACCCCCTTTTAGTATTGCCGAAATCTTGTTTCAACAGTTGGCGCGCCAGGTAGGGGTAGCGTCAAGTTCTTCGCCGACTAGTGCGATGGGTTTCGTTTCCGGCGTCAACGACTTCGTCTTCCCTCCCGAGCAAGCGTTCCGCCCCGTTCGGTATCCCGAACTCGGCCGAGATCTACCCCAAGATCATCTCCACCGAGTCGGCTTCAAACCACTCGGACGAGATCCAATCTACTCTAACATGACCCAATCAAGACGATGGGGCCTATCCGCCAATCCTGATGAAACTCCCTGATGATTTGGCTGCTGTCTTCACCACAAGGGCGTCTTCTCCCCGTAGGTCTAGGTGGGATCCGGCCTCGGCCTCGATCCAGCCTAGCTCTAGGGAAGTCGGCGTCATACTCCAGCCTCTCGGCACGGTTTCGACGGAACAGCTGGATGGCTACCTCAGCTCCCCCGGCGTCGACTCACGGCCAACGGAGATCATTGAGTACGACGACTTCGGCTACCGCTACGACTACCGCAATCTCGACGACTTCGACAAAGACTTTGAAGATAACTACACGCCTCTCTACTTCGGCATTTTCATGGCCGACAACGAGACGGAAGAATAGCGTAAAGCCCGAGAAGCAGAAGAACAGCGCGTGCAACAGGAAGCCGAACGACGCCGACTAGAAGAGGAGTGCCAAGCACAAGAGCGAGAACGGCTACAGCATGAGCAACAGGAGCGTGAACGGGCTGCAAAGGAGGCTGAGGACCAGCAACAGCGCGCCTTGTATGCCGGGCGACGAGCACGAGAACTTATCGGGCAGCAAGACATCGAGGGAACGGCGGTTTTTCGCACCCCTCATCAGTACGCGGTTGCAGCGATCACCCTCCTCGACACCCTCCTCAAGGAAGACGCACTCAATCAAGCCAATCACGTCGTCAACATCTTGAACCAGACCAAGACCATGATCGCCGCCTCGGTCCCGGTTAACTCTGCAAGCGTCCGCACGCCGACTGGCAGCCGAGTTCCCCCTCTTCGATCTCAAGACTATCAACAACCAAGCCTCAGCATCGTCGGCGCGGGATCCAGTCGCAGGAGCAGGGGTCACGACGAGCGATCTATTCACTCACCTCCTGAACGACACAGGGAGCGTCGAGCTGAACGACCCCGCTCCCCACATCGCAGGCGCCCCATCGATCTTCGCGAAACTATCAACCAACGCTGCGCGGCAAGTGGCTACGTCCCCCATTCACCAGATCGCTATGATGATGACGTGGATGGAGTTGCTGCCTTCACAAGCGACCTGCGTCAACTGGATTGGCCAGCCGGCTTCAAGCCGACTGGAATCGAGAAGTATGACAGCACCACTAACTCGGAGTCTTGGCTCACCGTCTACGGTCTTGCAATTCGCGCAGCGGGAGGAGACAGCAAAGCCATGGCAAACTATTTGCTTGTGGCCCTAGCGGATTATGCCCGGTCCTGGCTTCACGGGTTACCCCGTGGCACAATCGGATCTTGGGCGGCACTTCGCGACTACTTCATCGCTAACTTCCAGGGTACCTTTGAACGCCCTGGTACGCAGTTTGATCTCTACAACATTATTCAGAAGTCTGGAGAATCCCTTCGAGATTACATCCCACGCTTTTCCGAGCAACGCAATAAGATCCGACATCACCGTCGACGTCATCATCGCCGCCTTCACCAAGGGCATTCGCCACGATGACCTAGTCGGCAAGTTCGGGCGCAAGCCTCCCAGGACGGTCAAGCAGATGTTCGAAAAAGCCAATGAGTATGCCAAAGCCGAAGATGCCATTACCGCGTCCAAGCAGTCGGGCACCACTTGGAAGCCGAAGAAAGATACGCCGACTACAGTGGGGAGTGGAAGTACCAATCACAAGGATTGCAAGCGCAAGCCCAAGGAACTTGTGGCAACTACTACACCATCCTCCCGACAACGTTCGCGCGTCAACACTTTTGACAAGATCATGAACTCCCAATGTCCGCATCATCCCAATTCCAATCACGCGGCCAAAGATTGCTTCGTCTACAAACAGTTTGCAGAACAATACGCCAAGAACACACGCAAGACCTCTGACGGAGATCAAAGCACGTCAAAGAAGAAGGATGATGAAGATGATGCCCTGACTGGTTTTCAAGACCATCGCAAGGAACTCAACCACATCTTTGGCGGACCCCTGGCTTATGAATCCAAGAGAAAGCAAAAACTGACCGAACGGGAGATCAACGCTGTTCAGCCTGACACGCCCCAATATCTTCGGTGGTCAGAGACAACAATTAAGTTTGACCGCTCGGATCATCTTGACCGAGTGGTCCACCCAGGGCGGTACCCCCTGGTACTAGACCCAGTGGTTCGCAACATCAAGCTTCGCAGATCCCTCATCGATGGTGGCGGTGCACTCAACATCCTTTTCGCCAAGACTCTGAACGGAATTAAAGCCGAGTAATGCGCCCTTTCACGGAGTCATCCCGGGACTATCTGCTACACCACTCGGCCAGATCACTCTTCCAGTTACTTTCGGCACTCGGGAGAACTTCCGCACAAAGAACATTTGTTTCGAAGTCACTGATTTCGAGATAGCATATCATGCTATACTCGGACGTCCGACGTTAGCCAAGTTCATGGCAGTCCCGCACTATACCTACATGATGATGATGATGCCTGGTCCTCGAGGAGTCATATCCCTGCAGAGTGACATCAAGCAAGCCGTCACATGTGACAAGGAAAGCTGTGAGATGGCCCACACCCGCGAGATCACGCTCGCCCGAGAAGAAATCCGACTGGCAGCGTCCACAATAAGCGAAGGAGAAGTGCCTACAACCAAGATGCCAAAGAACGGAGAAAGCGACGCCAAGACCAAGAAGATTCCTCTAGATCCCTCCGATCCTACTAAGACTGCTGTAATAGGCGTTGAGTTAGATTGTAAATAGGAAAGCGCGCTCATCACCTTTCTTCAAAATAATAAAGATATCTTTGCGTGGAAACCATCTGATATGCCAGGTATTCCTAGAGAGGTGATTGAGCACTCTTTACATGTTAAGGAAGATGCAAAACCGATCAAGCAACGACTCCACCGTTTCGCACAAGATAGGAAGGATGCGATCAAGGAGGAATTGACCAAGCTGTTAGCAGCAGGTTTCATCAAGGAAGTCCTTCATCCCGACTAGCTGGCCAACCCAGTCCTGGTTTGGAAGAAGACGGGGCAATGGCGCATGTGTGTCGATTATACCGACCTCAACAAGTCTTGTCCCAAAGATCCCTTTGGGTTGCCTCGCATTGACCAGGTAGTTGACTCAACGGCCGGCTGCGAGCTACTCAGTTTTTTGGATTGCTACTCAGGATATCATCAGATCCGACTAAAGGAATCCGACTGCTTGAAGACTTCATTCATCATGCCCTTCGGGGCCTACTGCTACATCACCATGCCTTTTGGATTAAAGAACGCAGGAGCAACTTATCAACGCATGATCCAGAGATGTTTTTCAACCCAAATTGGCCGCAACGTTGAAGCTTATGTGGATGACGTAGTCGTCAAGACCAAGCAGAAGGATGAATTGATTACGGATCTAGAACAGACCTTCGCGAGCATCCGTGCTTTCAGGATGATATTAAACCTTGAAAAGTGCATCTTCGGAGTACCGTCAGGGAAGCTTCTTGGATTTATGGTGTCCCATAGAGGCATACAAGCCAACCCGGAGAAAATCAACGCCATCCTCAACATGAAACCACCGAGCTCCCAGAAAGATGTTCAAAAATTAACTGGCTGCATGGCGGCGCTCAGCCGGTTCGTTTCACGATTCGGCGAGCCGGGGATGCCTTTTTTCAAGTTGTTGAAGAAAACCGACAATTTCCAGTGGGGACCCGAAGCACAAAAAGCCTTTGAAGACTTCAAAAAACTTCTCACTACTCCACCAGTCTTAGCTTCACCACATTCGCAAGAGCCGTTGTTGTTATACGTGTCGGCAACTTCCCAGATTGTAAGCACGGTCCTAGTTGTCGAGCGTGAAGAAGAAGGCCATGTTCAAAAAGTCCAACGACCAATCTACTTCGTTACCGAGGTTTTGGCTGACTCCAAGACAAGATACCCTCAGGTTCAAAAGCTATTATATGGTGTTTAATTACCGTCAGGAAATTATCTCACTACTTCCAAGGTCACTCGGTCACGGTGGTCACATCGTTCCCACTCGGGGATATACTTCATAATCGCGAAGCAAATGGGCGGATCGCAAAGTGGGCCTTAGAGTTGATGTCTTTGGATATTTCCTTCAAGCCGCGAACTTCGATCAAGTCCCAAGCTTTAGCCGACTTCGTCGCCGAGTGGACTGAGTGCCAAGAAGACACACCTACAGAGAAGATGGAGTATTGGACTATGCATTTTGACGGGTCAAAGAGGCTTTCAGGCACCGGAGCGGGAGTTGTTCTAATTTCCCCGACTGGAGAAAGGTTGAGCTACGTATTGTGATACATTTTTCTGCGTCACATAACGTGGCGGAATATGAGGTGCTTCTTCACGGACTAAGGATTGCGGTCTCCTTGGGAATTCGGCGTCTGATAGTCCGTGGAGATTCTCAGTTGGTTGTTAATCAAGTCATGAAAGAGTGGTCCTGCCTCGATGATAACATGACCGCCTATCGGCAGGAGGTACGTAAGTTAGAAGATAGATTCGATGGACTTGAGCTAACCCACGTTCTCCGGCATAATAATGAGGCAGCTGACAGACTGGCTAATTTTGGTTCAAAGCGAGAAGCAGCTCCTTCTGACGTGTTTGTTGAGCATTTTTATGAGCCAACCGTACCAAGGAAAGAGATAATCGAGGCCACGGACACTCAAGACGTAACCATGATTGAAGCCGACTGGAGAGAGCCCCTCATAAGATTTTTGACCAAACAAGAACTCCCTCAAGATAAAGATGAAGCCGAGCGGATCTCCAGGCGCAGCAGACTTTATGTCATACATGAGACCGAGCTGTACAAGAAAAGTCCATTAGGAATCCTGCAACGCTGTGTGTCTTTGGAGGAGGGAAGACAATTGCTAAAGGATATACATTCAGGCATCTGTGGTAATCACGCGGCCGCACGAACCATCGTTGGCAAGGCTTATCGGCAGGGTTTTTTCTGGCCCACGGCTGTGTCCGACGCCGACAAGATTGTGCGAACATGTGAGGGTTGTCAACTTTTCGCCCGACAAACTCATCTACCGGCTCAGGAGTTGCAAACCATCCCGTTGTCTTGGCCGTTCGCGGTTTGGGGGCTCGACATGGTTAGCCCGTTTAAAAAGGCTGTCGGTGGTTATACTCATCTCTTTGTAGCTGTTGACAAGTTCTCCAAGTGGATCGAAGCCAAACCGGTCATCACGATCACCAAACATTGTGCACCGGTTTGGGGTACCTAATCGGATCATCACTGATAACGGCACTCAATTCACTGCCGGAGTATTTAAAGATTTTTGTGAGGACTTCGGCATCAAAATTTATTATGCTTCTGTAGCGCATCCCATGAGCAACGGACAAGTCGAACGTGCCAATGGTATGGTACTTCAAGGAATAAAAGCACGAGTTTTCGACCGACTACATCCCTATGCTGGCAAATGGGTAGAACAGTTGTCATCTATTCTTTGGTCTCTGTGCACCACACCCAGTCGGGCTACGGGCCAGTCGCCATTTTTTCTAGTCTATGGAGCAGAAGCAATGTTGCCAAGCGAAGTGGAATTTGAGTCGCTGCGACTTCGTAACTTCAGTGAGGAGCGCTACCGAGAAGACTGAGTAGATGATCTCAACCGACTGGAGAAAGCCAGTGAAGCAACCTTAATTCAGTCGGCTCGGTATTTACAAGGGATGCGCCGTTATCACAATCGCAATGTTCGATCACGAGCTTTCTTAGTCGGCGACCTGGTTCTGAGGAAAATTCAAACTACACGGGATCGGCACAAATTATCTC
This sequence comes from Oryza sativa Japonica Group, assembly GCF_034140825.1. NCBI lineage: Eukaryota > Viridiplantae > Streptophyta > Magnoliopsida > Poales > Poaceae > Oryza > Oryza sativa. The sequence goes on from NC_089041.1 coordinate 10,879,508, forward strand.
CCTTGTGGGAAGGACCATTCATAATTTCTAAAGTTACTCGGCCAGATTCTTACCGACTCAAGCGTGAAGACGGTACTCATATCGACAACTCTTGGAATATTGAACATCTTCGTCGTTTTTATGCTTAGGCATTATTTTTGTATCTTCCTCTTTGACTACTAACGTCATTTTTTTTTTCTTGAGTTATCAGTCGGGGGCTACCATAATAATAATGGAGTGTGATTTTTATCAATTCAATTTGCTTACTTGATTTGTCATTGCCTTGTTTGATTTTTTGGCTTAGTCAATGAGGACTGAATGTTTTTAACAACTTTTGTGGGTTTTAGGCTCAATGAGGTTTGACAAAAACTTTTAAGAAATCAGGAGCTAAGTTTCAAGCATCAAGCACAGCATAAATTCATCAGTATTGTACAAATTGTGCCTCCATCATCATCATCATTGTTATAATACAACATCAATCAGTATCAGTCTTTTCATCATCAGAGTTATTAGATCCAGTCAGCCGGAGGTCGTTATCCTGGAATCTCTCAACTACATCAACGGCCATCTTATCGGCAGCTTTCTACGCGTCATTGATGAGGTCAAGAGCAGCTTCTTCGCTTGTCCCGTCTGCAAAGCCATCAATGGTGTCAATATCAATCTTCGGGTACAAGGACTTGGTCATTGCCAACGCCAAGCTTGCTCCCATACTTCCAGCTTCCTTGATTTTCTTAAAATATGTATCCGGAGCAATTCTCAGCTTGTCGAAGATTTCGGAAGCATCAAATGCACTCGGACCATTGTTATTAAAAAACATGGCTTGGACGAGTGGTGTAGCGGCATTGGCGACCTCATCTCTAGCTCCCTCAAGCCTCTTGATTTGTTGACCAAGACGTCGAATTGAGCCTGTGATTTTATTTTACGATCTGCACAAGTACATTCAAATCAGCAAGTGGGCATGAAGATAAGAAGTGATTTTGTGGAGTTCTAGCTGCAAGTACCTTCGACATCTTTCAAGGCCGAGTCCCTCTGCTTTGTCAGTTCGTCCTTATCTTTTTTCAGAGTTTTGAGCCACTTCTCCAGATCGGATATCTTGGCGGCTTGCATTGTATTGCTTCTTGTTGGTTGATAGCATATGGATAGCAGCATCAAATGAGTCAGACAAGGATGAGAGTTACCTTTTGATGAGCCGCTCAGCTCAAAGTTGGAATCTTGAAGCTCGGCGATCTGATCTCTGAGATCATGCTCAGTCTTCCTGGCAAGTTCCTTGGCTTCGTGTAGCTGGTCTCTGGTGGCCTCAAGGGTTCCGAGGTGGGGAACTAACTTTTCGAGGGTTGCGGTCTTCGCCTCATTCCTAAGATGGATTCTCTGCACCATCGATTTATCTTTGTTTAAGCAAGGTGGCTGACGGGATGGTTGAGGTTGTGTAAAAAGTAGACTTACATTTACAAGACGAGTAGCTTGGCCAAGTGTCCTTTTCAGCAGGCATATTTCCTCGTCTTCTTTATGTTTATTTATTACAATTCCTTGTGGTAGCATTTCATCATCCCACCACTTGACTAATATTGGTGGGCGAGAATCTTCAGTCGATCTTATCCGGAGGATCTCTTCTTCATCACTAGTCATTGGCCCTTATATATTCATGAATAATGGTGAAGTAATTGAATAAAGGTTGTCAGATCAAAGCAGATTTGGAGAACTTGTTAACCTGTGATGATTTCCGGTCGGGGACGAGCAGGTCCTTGGACCCTAGCAGGAGAACTAGTTCCAGGGAAAGCACAGGTGTCCGTCTTGGGAGGGCTGTTGACTTGAGCTTCCATTTCTGGGGTATCTCTATTCTGTTTTGTACCCGACTGGTTTCCAGTCGGGGGCTCCTGATCTGCACTGGCTTCAGCCTCGGCCGACTGGTTCCCAGTCGGGGGCTCATTGCTGGTATCTACATTGCCGGTTGCCAGTTGATTATTACCCGGGCGGTTTTCGGTAGTCGGCCCAGTTTCTACGGAAGGACCAGTCTCTGTGCCAGTTGGCGTGGGGTCTTTTCCAGAGAGACCTATGTTAGATGGTTTTCTACAAATTTTAGAGACGCTATCAGCTCTGTTTCAATTGAGAGTAACTAGTAAAACAGCGGAAATTGCCAGAGGACACATACCTGGATGACTTCCAGATTTTTGGCATGGGATGACTGGATGTTTTCTTCTTCGGATTGGTTGACTTTGGTTGTTTTCCAATCACCCCTTTGTTGCCCGTCTTCTCCGCGTCATCGCCTTCATCGTCACTTGAAACCAGTTTCCTCTTACGAGAATCTGACTGGTTAGTTGATCTTGAGGCATTGGGTTGGACGTCCGACTGGATCTTCGGCCCTCCACTGGCTTGGCCAGTGTGTCGGTGAAGTGAGTGGCGTTGAGCAATTGGGGGATTGGACTTCATCAAAGCAAATTCTTGTGCATGGTATTTCAAGTTTTCAGTCGACTTTATAGAGGATAAAAGCATGCTTTGAGAGAGGCTGAGTTGTATAATACATACCAGCGGAGGAGGGTTGAAGGCATTGTATGGCATAACTGGCAATAAGTGTGAGTAGCTGACCACGATAGCATTCGAGAAGATTTTGTACATTCTCTCCTGCATAATTTTCAACTCAAGAGATTCTGGGTTCTCTCGGTTAGGGTCATGCTTGCCGTCAAACTCAAAGGTTGTTCTGGATCTTTCCTTGATTGGTGCCAGCCGGGTCTTGATGAAGTGCCAGGTGATTTGTTTCCCCTGCAGACCTTGTTCTTTCAGCTTTAGCATGCGATCCAACAAGACGAGCGCTTGGGCGGCTTCTTCTCCCATCGGTGGTGAGTTCCAGGTATCGCGATAAACTGGGGGAAGACTGGAGTATCCAGGAAGCGCTGGCTCGGGATTTTGCACATAGAACCAGTTCGCATGCCAACCTTTGTTCAAGGTCTTGAATGGCATGGAGAAGTATTTTTGGCTCAAGGTCCCCCTCAGTTGAAATCCGGCTTCTCCAACTACGCATGGTTTGCTTTTGTTTGGCTGGGGCTTGAGGAAGAAGATGCGGCGGAATAGAGCGAAATGCGGCCTAATCCCCAGAAAAGCTTCACAAGCATAGATGAAATTGGCGATGTGGACTATGGAATTGGGGTTTAGGTGATGCAAGCTAATTCCATAGAAATCCAAAATTCCTCGGAAGAAACTTGAGGTTGGAAGAGAAAACCCGCCATAAAAGAAATGGGAGAATACCACCACCTTGTGTGTGTCGGGGGTCGGAAACATTTCACCGCATGCTGGACGCCATCCGATGATCTCTTTTGCCAGAAGAACGCCGTGCGCCACCATCTCTTTCAAGTTCTCCTCCGTTACGTCGGAGGGTGCCCACTGACTTTCAAAGCTTTCTCTCTCTTCCGCATGGATGTGAACTGGATGGTATGATTTGGTCCGAAATGTGGCTGGGAATGGATGGGAGATTGATGCGCTAGATGCGCGGAAGATTTCTGTGGAGTTTTGGAGGACGGATTTGAGCGAATCGGTGAACCATAGCTTCGCCGGTGCGGTTTTGCACTGTAGCGGGGAATGGGGAAAGCGGCGAAAGTCTCGGCGGGGAAGATGAAGCGGTGTTGGGTTTTTGGTATTATTAGGGTATCGGGAGTACTAATGGGCCTAGGCCCGGAACAGTACTTCAGCCCACTTCTTTTTATCAGCGTGGCTAAGTTGTGATCCTTAGGGACTTAGGCGTTTTGCTTCAGCAATACTTGCACGCAACAGTGTAGCCCAATGATGTTAAAATCCTTTTTGACGCTGTTAGATAATTCCTTAGAATTATCACGATGCAAATAAAAAGGTGCCCGATAGAAAGGTGTTATACTTCTTTTGTAGGCCTTTTTAGGCTGCAAAGGCTGTTTGGGTTTTGTTGAGATGATTGGTTTTTGAACAGTCATTCTCTCGGCATGTTATATGCTTATTTTGATTATGGCGTGAGTCATAGCCTAGGCTATTTTGACTCATCAATTGCCATGATATCATATTTATACCACATTTGATGGATCTTTGAGAGTTTTTACTCGGATTTTTGTCATATGTGTTGATTTATGGACCTTTAGAGTATTTTTTACACGGGCCTTTTTATATCTCCATTTTTGGTATATTAAAGCTAAAGCAGTCGGCTGGATATTTTATTGAATATCGCATATGCTCAGCTGTGTTATTCTTTGGAACATTTGGTTGTAAAACCACTCGGTTGGATGTTATTCGAACCTTGACTATATGTTTAGTTTTTAACTAATCACATAGTCGGGGGCTACACCTAACTAGGTGCATCTAGTCGATGCACCTGATTTTTTCTATTTTCAGACCTTCATAGTCTTTGATTTTGATACTCGGAGATCAGGGCAGAAGAGGTCGAAGTACTCGGATTTTCGTTTTGGATTTTAAGAGAAGACTATTTCATCGACTATAAAGGTCTCAGGGGCTACTGTGGAGATTATGGATACCCCATACCTACACGGTATGTATAGTCCGACTGGGTATGGGGTGCCATGTATAGATAGAATATCTTTAAGAGGACTCGGGTTAAATTCTAAACTTGTATGTCAAGGAAATACCCAAGATACTAGTCGGTTATGATTATATTTTATCTGTAACTACCTATTCTGTTAGGGATATGGACTGTATTTTGTAATACGGACCCCTTCCCCAATATAAGGAGGGGTCCGGATGCCTCTAAGGGCACGATTTTCACTCAGATCATACGATCTATAATACACTCGGCGGATCAATCCCCGGATAGGAGTAGGGTATTACTTCTTGATTAAGAAGCCCTGAACCTGTATAAAATTCCTTGTCTCTTAATCCATCCACTTTTCCAGCTTGATAGTCACACCTTTTAGTATTGCCGAAATCTTGTTTCAACCAAACCGCCTAAGCAGTGGCCAACAGAACATTTATTAGAGCCCCCATTAAGATCCCCTAAAATTTAAATCCATATGTCTATTGCAAGTAGGCTAAAATAGACTTTGTCTGAGATGGTTAGAAGGCCTAAAAAGTTAAGGAGCCCCCACTATAATTATATCCTAGCTCCGCCACTGCGCCTAAGGGCTCAGAGTGATCCGGTTTTGTAAGTCGAAGGATGTCATGCATATATCTGTTTTTTGGTTATGGACGAATTTGTAATTTGGCGATAGGATGAGGGGCCTCATGTGTTTCTTTTCCGCTTACAAAATCATCATGGGCTGCGTGTGAACGCCGCCCATACAAGTTAGAAAAGTTTCAGTAGATGGGCTGTGACAAAAAATGACTTCTCAATTTCTCATTGCGAAGCCCTTACACGGGCACATGGTTAGTCGGCTGCACGCAACTCGAGCACGGCAAGGGGAAAACTCACGCGCGACCAAGCATACGGCGGCGACGGCGGGAGCGTTGGCGGCCGTGGCCGCCGCGGTGGCAGCGGCAGCGGCAGAGGCACCAGCAATCGCTGATTGGTGAGAACATCTGTCTCCCTCGGTCCCTCCCATACCCGGCTACCCCCTCTCCCTTCCTCTCCAGTCCAGTGCACGTGTCACTGGTGGAGAAACCATCTTTCGTCGGTCGGCCGATTTCCACAATAGTCCCGGATGCAATAAAGACCGGGGCTAAAGATGATCTTTAGTCCCGGTTCAAAAGGGTAACGGGCATATTTGATCTTTAGTCCTGGTTCGAATGCTGTCAGGGCCTGTCAGGCCCCCCCGGGATCTTTAGTCCCGGTTGGTAACACCAACCGGGACTAAAGATCGTAACTTTAGTCCCGGTTGGTATTACCAACCGGGACTAAAGATCCCGGTGATCTTTAGCCCCGGTTGGTGCTACCAACCGGGTCTAAAGTCCCACCCCTATATATATGTCTTCTTCCTCCTCCAGCTGCCCGAGCAAGCTTCAAAATTTCATATGTATGTTAATTAGAGTTTTTAACATTTAATTTACTAGCATTCATATGCTAATTATAATTGACTAGAGGATTTTTAAAAGTTTTAAATCACGCAAGTGGCAATTTCATATGTTAATTAGAGTTTTTAACATTTAATTTACTATCATTCATATGCTAATTATAATTGACTGGAGAATTTTTAAAAGTATTAAATTTAATATATTTTTAAAACTATCATTCATATATTAGAGTTTTTCACAATTTAATTTACTATCTTTCATATGCTACTTATATATGACTATTCGAATTTTTAAAAGGTTTAAATCATGCATGTGGCATTTACATATGTTAATTAGAGTTTTTAGCATTTAATTTAATATAATTCCTACGCTAAGTACATATGATGATTACAATTTTTATTAATTTTAAATCATGCAGTATGTACATACATATCTTAATTAGAGTTTTTACCAATATAATAATATCATTCATATATATGCTAAGTATATATGATTATTGGAATTTTTATTAATTATATTTGCTTATTACGATTTATCCACTTAATTTATTACAGACAAAAATAATTTTTCGAAGTAATTGTCATTAATCTTTGTACTTTAAATAATGTTAGTGAATTAACTTCTATTTTATAAACACATATGTAAGCGAAAATCATATGCAGTGCTATAATCTTTAGTCCCGGTTCTTAACCCTAACCGGGTTTAAAAAGAATTTCGAAATAGCGGGAAAAGATATTTACTCCCGGTTGTTCTCAACAACCGGGAGTAAAGATCCGGGGGTTTATATATTCCCGGTGCGCCCTCGTCTTCTTCACCAACACTTAGACGTTTTCGGCCGATCGATCTCTCTCGGCCTTTCTCCTTCGCTGCCACTGCCTAGGGCAAATCCCCGCGCCGACGCCGCCGTATCTCGCCGTCGTCTCGAGCTCGTCGTCCTCGCCGCCGCCTCCGCCTCCTCCGCTGCCGCCGCATCTCTGGGGTGAGAGCCGCCGCCGCTAGATCTCCCTTCATGCATCTCGATCTCTCCGATCTCGATCTCTCTCCGTCGCGCTGCCCGCCACGACGACGACGCGCCACGCCGCCGCCTACGCCGCCGCGCAACGCCGCCGCCGCCTTCGCCGCCGCGCGCGCAATGCCGCCGCCGCCACGCCACGCCGCCGCCGCCACGGCCCCGCAACGCCACGCCGTCGCCACGCCGCCGCCGCCGCCACGCCGCCGCGCCAACCGCCGCCCCGATGCCGCCACACCGCCGTTAACGAACGAGAACGAGAACGATCGAACGAACGAGAGCGAGAACGAACACGTCAACGTACGTTGCCGCGAGAACGTGAACGAGAACGAGAACGATCGAACGAACGAGAGCGAGAACGAACACGTCAACGTACGTTGCCGCGAGAACGTGAACGAGAACGAGAACGATCGAACGAACGAGAGCGAGAACGAGAACGATCGAACGAAGATAAGCGAGAACGAGGGAACGAACGTGAATGAGAACAAGCGAACGAACGTGAATGAGAACGAGCGAACGAACGTGAACGACCTAGGCAACGTGAACGAGCGAACGAACGAGGACAAACGTTAACGTGAAATGCAATATATATATATATATATATATATATATATATATATATATATATATATATATATATATATATATATATATATATATATATATATGTTACTTCGCATTTATCCTAATACATCTTTTTGTATCTTGCAGAAAAGACGTGTTGTCGGAGTCGTCCGTCAAGCCTGAGTGGAAGAGCTAGCCTTAGAAGGAATTGGAGCAGGCAAGTGACGTAATAATATAAATGATTGTTATATTTGTAATGCAATTAATTAAGATTATTAGACCTGTAATTAGACTTATCATATAAGATTGTGTAGTGTTCTAATATTATTTGAGTTTTAATATAAGATTATTTTATTGCAAATTAGACTTAGTATGACATTATTGACTACGGAATTGGTGCGACTCCTAGCAATTGACTATTGTAGTCTTAATTAGACTTAGCATATACGCACGAAACACTTAGCATACATGACTATTTTAGTCTTAGCATGTAATATTATTTGAGTTTTAATATAAGATTACTTTATTTGTAATTAGACTTAGTATGTAATTATTGACTACGGAATTGGTGCGACAAGTAGCAATTGACTATTGTAGTCTTAATTAGACTTAGCATATACGCACGAAACACTTAGCATATACATGACTATTTTAGTCTTAGCATGTAATATTATTTGAGTTTTAATATAAGATTATTTTATTTGTAATTAGACTTAGTATATAATTATTTACTAGCTAGGGTTGTATAATATACGTCACCTAGACTTAGCTTATATCACGATTTGTAATTAGACTTAGCACGTAAGGTTGTGTAGGGTTCTAATGTACGACATTTACACTTAGCATACATGACTTAGATTGTTAAAACATAAATGTCTCGTGACTTAGCAGATGTTTCTTGTATCAACAGATGGCTGACCGCGATGAGGAACAGATATTGTACGATACAATCGCGGAGGGAAGCAGCCAGTACTGGAATGAAGAAGAGGGGAACGAGGATCCAAACCAGTACTTGAACGAGGAAGGGAACGTGGAGAGGGATGCGGAGGTGAACCAGCAGGGGCACGTGGAAAGGGATGTGGAGGGGAACCAGGAGGAGGAGGCTAGTGGTAGTCAACCCTCCGTTGGACAGAAGAGGGCACGCGGGCAACGAGGTGGAGCGAAGAAGCTTGAGGGTCGGCACATCATAACGGAAGTGGAAGAAGTTGGACGTCCTAGTGCCCCGGCCGAAGCCGCCAAGAACTATGTACGTCACAGCGGTTGGGTTGTGCGGGATAACGTGCCTGTCAGTACGGTGTACTGGCGAAGAACAAGGGCACGCGGAGATCATGAGAGCTTTGTCCCAGATTCGGAGAAAGAGATGCTGTGGACCACAATGCTCGAGACATTCACCCTTCCTGCGGGTACAGAGGACAAAGTGAAAAGGTGGACTCTGAAGAAAATGGCAGAACAGTTTCAGAGCTTCAAGGGAGATCTGTACCAGAAGTATATACTGAAGGGGCAGACACCGAACTTCGACACATTCCCAAAGCTAAGGGATCACTGGGACGAGTTCGTTGCATATAAGACAGGTGAACAAGGGCAGGCGATGATGGAAAGAAACAAAGAAAATGCCGCCAAGAAGAAGTACCATCACCACTTGGGGTCAGGAGGCTATAGCGTCGCGATGCCGAAGTGGGAGCAGATGGAGGCTAGCTTGATTGAGAGGGGTATCGAACCGGCAACAGCCAATTGGCCGGAACAATCGAAGTTCTGGTACTATGCTCACGGTGGAACGCTCAACCCAGCTGATGGCTCACTGGTCTTCGGCTATCAGATACGAGAGGCTGCGCGACGACTAACAGATGCAGTGGAAGCCTCCTCTCAGGGCACGTTCCGACCAGACAGAGATAGGGACGAGCTGACACTCGCCCTGCAGACTCCAGAGCATCCAGGACGAACTCGAGGGAAAGGGGTGATTCCTTGGAAGATTGGTTTCAAGGAGGACATCCACACGTACAGGAGTCGGATGAGGAGCAAGAGAGATACCGAGGCGAAGATTGCAGACCTAGAGTTCCGGGTATCGAGCTACGAACTCAACATGCAAGAGGAGGTGGCAAGGAAGGTTGATGAACGCATGGCCGCACATCGGTCCCATGATCCCCAGCCGACCATTCCTCCTGCAATGGTGAGCCCGTCAGGAAACCGTAGCAGCTGCGCCTCAACGGGGCAGGTAGGATCACAGAGCATGGACGCCATGCAAACACAGGACGAATCGACCTGTCCCGTTGATGACATCACTCAGCGGACACCATGTGAGCTGCATATTCCTTTCAAGAACTTATCAATAAAGGTAAGATTTAGCCATTCCGCTAGTTGCTGCTTATATATGTTGATTACTAATAAATAATCTCTCACAACATGAAGGTGGCGTCGGGCATGGCCATCCCAACGGACCCTTCAGGTACTTACCACTGCAGGCCGATTCCAGCAGGATACTCAAAGGTCGAAGTTGAGTTGGTCGAAGGCGTGTACGAGGACCTCGAGCTGGATTACCCTGGAGGAGACGGTGAGACGCATCTACGAGACACATGCCATGCCATTATTCTATGGCGCAGGCGGTACATCATCCTCCCTGGGCGACAAGCGGCGTCTCGTGCACCATCTCCTCCGGCTCCGCCATCTCCTCCTCAGGATCCTGCACCGTCTCCTCCTCATGCTCCGCCAGCACCGTCTCCACCTCAGGCTCCAGCATCGACTCCTCCTCAGGATCCTGCACCGACTCCTCCTCGTGCCCCTACACCTACTCCCCCGCAAGCTCCTCTTCTGGCACCTTCAAAGTCAAGGGCCCCCCAGCTCCACCGCCTGCCCACACAAGGGCAACGAAGAAGGCGAAAGTTGACGCCGCCAAGAACAAGGACCCGGGGTACGATTGCACGCAAGAGGAGCTTGACGCTTACGTTGCATCAGAAGTCAAGAGACAATTCAAGCCTCGAAGTCTAGAAAAGAAGATTCCTATAGACCCAGTGTCAGGAACTTCTTCAGGGGTATGTCTGCATCTGTCAAGGAGGCCATCAAGCTATCGGACTATGAGCGAACGCTGAAGAAAGCATCTTCTGGAAAGTCCAAACCAGTCCCTCAGCTTGGAGAGCAACCAAACCAGGAGATCGAGCCGTTGGTGATCGGTAAAGAAATGACGATAGAACAATTTATTACTGACACCGGTCTAACTACGGATCAATTGCTAGGAGTCGCACCAATCGAAAAGGCGGAAGTGAAATACATGTACGAACTCGGTAAACCGCTTGTCAAGCCTGAGCTGCTGCAGTCCCTACCCACACAAATGTACAAGTTCCATCAGCTGTACATGGAGATGAGCGCCACCGGTAGAGAGATGATCGGAGCGAGGATCAGGGACACGGACTTCTTGCAAGGAGATGACATTCTCTGGATCAATTTAAGGGGAATCTACGAACTATACCAGCTGGACGCCCTCGACGTCTCTATTATGAGTTGCTGGATTTTGTAAGTATATCGTTCAGTTAGATTTCTTACTATACGTCTCCTTTAATTAATTAGGTCCTTGTATATAAGTAGACTATAGAAAATAATATACTCCCTTTTATCGTTGTAGAATGGAGATTCAAAGGGCCCGACGGCGGAGGGTTTTCGATACTGGATTCATCGACCCTCGGAAAGTAAACGTCGCAATGCTCGACCAATATCCACAAGAAACAGAGGACAATCTCGTCCATCTCCTGAAGGCGCAGCATTACAAGACGTTCATACTGTTTCCATACAACACAGAGTTAGTTTAATTTTACTGTCTTCCTACATACCAAATTTCATTCCCGTACGAACTTGCTAAGTGTTTCATATGTAATGCATCCCACGCACATTGCAGATTCCACTGGGTGCTTTTACTCTTCGACCTGGAGGCCTGCACCGTCAACGTATATGACTCAATGGATAAAAAAGAGTCTACGTTTGACAAGGTTTTCGAACTTATAGACAGGTACCGTCATAAGTTCCTTTGTTAATTAAGAAAATCTTGTTATGTTAATTGTTACTACGAATCATAGCTTTAAACTCCATGTAGGGCTTGGTATCGGTTCCGTCATTTGGTCCGCGGCAAATGGAGAGAAAGACTTAGGCGGAAGTTCAAATTTCCTGTGAGTACACATGCTCTACATTTATATTTCTCCGATTCAAATACATACAAGTGTATATTAATTAGATCTCTCGTTGTTTGTCATTTATTTGTAGTGCGCAAAGCAAAAGCAGGGAACTAACTTGTGCGGCTATTACGTGTGCGAGTATTGCCACTGCCTTGCAGACCAAATCATCACCACAAGAGAGCTCGATGTACGTACAAATAAATTCAAAATTTCATTACGTAGCGATTTCTTGTTTAATTACTAATCAATTTCATACATTCATATAGTTTATTCGCATGAGGGATAACCTGACCACACACAAGGAATTTATCGCGGCGGTTCAAGAACAACTCATGGGATTCATCAACGAAGAAATCCTTGATCCCAAGGGTGAATTCTACTACGACGGAAACACAATTCACCGGTCCTTAGCTTCTGAGCTAGCAGCGAGTACTACTACGTCGAAATCGTAGCTAGCTAGGACATATAATGGATTGTAATTAATACATGACTACATATGTTTCTATATGCATGTGTACACATTTTCTATAATGTAAATATATTTTGGTCATATATATATATCTATATACATATGCATTTGCATAACATATATATGTATAAATACATATATATTATGCATGTATATACATATAATATAATATAATATATATATATACATATATATATATATGTATGCATATATATGTATTGAAACATATATATGCATGGTTTAACCGGGAGTACCAATATCCATGCAAAAAAAAAAAAGGTCAGCTCGATCTTTACTCCCGGTTATTTCACCCGGGACTAAAGATAGCGATCTTTAGTCCCGGATTGATACTCCCGGTTTGGAAACCGGGACTAAAGGGGGGTTACGAACCGGGACTACAAAGGGTTTCTCCACCAGTGTGTGCACAGGCTCTAATGGTGATGATGGTGTTGCCAAAGAAGTCTGCATATTGGATTGGAAAATGTAAGAACAGAATACAGTCCAGTAATCCACATTTTGCTGCTTTAATTTGTTACTGTCAACAGGGAACTTGGATGGGCCTAGAGTTTTTCCCAGGATTAGTCATCGTCTCATCTTTCAACTTGCATACCAGTGGAAGCATGAGATCAACGGTTTCTTATGAAGAACTAGCTAACTTTAATAATGCAATAGAAATGTGGCAAGAGATCCAGATGGAACCGTTATCCATGGGTAACAGGGGATTATATAGGCAGTTAGTAGGCATCACTCTTGTCTCTTGTCTGCAGTTCTATATACCTTCACTTTGCATTGTATATTAGGGCATTAGGCTAAACTTTATGATGTTATGAATGGTATTTTTAAGAAAATTAATTGTTACATTGTTCAACACTTTCACTCAATAAGTTATGTGAAGGAATTTAGACATACATATTAATGGAGATCTCTTTTCAAATGAGTACATCTGAGTGTGATCTTTGTCTTTGGTTGTCTTCTTATGTGACTAGCAAACAATGGCTACTTTGATTCTTTCTTTCCTATGATTTGGCTTAAATGGCTATTTATTTTGCGTGTCCAGCAAACCATTTTACCTTTTTGTGTGACTTAGTGATTCACATTTGGCACAAATATCCTTGGAGAATTGGGTATTTGAGATATCACATTTTATAACCGTGCAACATTTGTGTGGCATAACTTATTATGGATGTAGCACTCCTTAATTGGCTTAGCATGTATGGTAATGCAAAAATTATTTTTGTACACCTGTGTTTCAGATTATTTCCGGATTAGAAATGAACTTTTTTTTTCTTCCTACAGTGGAGAGAACAGTTTCAAAGTCAGAGATTTCAGTTGAATGTCTTTCAGTTGATCTTTCACATCGCACACAGAAGAAAAGGTCTAGGGTTTGGATATTATGTCGAACCAGAAATTATTGATGGAAAAAATAAAAGTCGATCTGCAAATGTTGCAAACTGAATTTTCAACTGACCTGGCCAAGGAACAAATAATCTAAATAGGCATATTGGGATGTATTGTTCCAATATATTCCAAGTGAAGAGAGGGAAAGATTATTTATACATTGGAAGTATCATTCATTCTTCAGATGGTGACAACCTACATTTGATCGCCAAGCTCTTTATTAGTGCTGAAAATTGTATTTCAGAAAACAGATGATCCAAAACTGGAATAAATTGTTAAATTGCATCCACCCATCTTTTCGGATAGTTAGACAGCAAACTATTTGATTAGATTGTCTTGCATTAATGAGGACACTAAGAAACAATTTGCATCATAATGTTGAAAAGTAGGTGGTACAATGTTAATTCTACTGTAGACCTCTGGACTAATTATTAGAATTTCAGAATTTGGGGGTACATATGTGTCACTGCAAACTACATCAACGCTAAATTTGAGTTGCTTAAGTTCATAAAATAACATTTAAGCATATTAGTTATCCTCAAACATCTTATGATGTGCAAGATGGACTTACCTCTTGTTGGGTGAGTGGGATCTAATTGATAGATTGTTTACCTTCACATTGGTTAATGCAACTGTTAATACCAAAGGGTTTATTACGAGCCTGGGTCAGATTAGGATTGAGGTGTTTAAGGAGCAGGATGGTGTTTCTTTCACGAGTCAGTTAGCACAACTAAATCTGCTGCTTCTGCTCCCATCCTCCTAGCCTGTCATGTATAATTAAGGTCTTGGATCTTTACTTCACGATTCATGAATCTTTGGATCTTTCAATGTTTATTTTCACTGAAGTTTCTATAATATCCCACTGTCACTTTATTATGCAAATGCATATATGCTTTCAACCATGAGCCTCACTCCGGTGCTTTCTACTTATAGTAGAAAATAATCCGAGCCGTTGATCGTATATAATCGTAGGGTTGAGATCTAATTCTACTACCACCACTCTTAGTGGTAGTAGAAACATGGAGGGGTATATTTGTCCATAGATAATAATTCATGTAAGGGTATTATCGTAAATTATTATTCAGTAACTCTAAACCTTCGCCATTCTCAAGCGCCTGACCCCATCCATCGTCGACTTCGTCGCTTGTCCATCTCCCTCTCCGCCTCCATCATCTCCAGCGCGATCGACATCTCCTCCCCCTCCAGCGACCAAGGGTGGCCCTTCTCCTCTTCGCCAAGCCGCTGAAGGTCCTTGCCCACGGCGGACGACTAGTCCTGCCATGTAGCTTTGACCAAGACAGGAGATCGCCGGGCAATTGGACGGCGGACGAAATTCGACAGGTTCCGGCGAACGGCGGCGAGGTAGGAGGAATGGGCAACTGGGAATGAACGAGTGTAGTATGGGGATGTGGTGGACGGCTCGGATTGGCCAAGAAATGAGCTATGGCAGCCGGCGACGTGCGGTGGCGGAGCTCGAGTGAGGCGGTGGCATTTGGTCGCCGCCGGCGACCGTACGAGCGGCTAAGGGACTTGGGAATGAGGTGTTTGGATGCTACATGAATAGGGACTGTGCATGACTTCACAAGCTGCCGCGGAGCTAATGCAAATGCTTTTGCATAAACACGACAGTAGACCAGGGAGTTTGCAGCAAAGAGTGAATCAAGATGTTCTAAGCCCCCATTAGTAGACATTGTCCTATGACTGAAAAAAAATCAATTTAGTGGCAATTGAGGGCTTAGCTACCCCCATATGAGCACAAGAAAGGAATCATGTAGCGATGATTCAGAGCGCCAGAATATGACAGAATGCAGTTAGATGTTTCGATG
Source organism: Oryza sativa Japonica Group (assembly GCF_034140825.1). Classification (NCBI taxonomy): domain Eukaryota; kingdom Viridiplantae; phylum Streptophyta; class Magnoliopsida; order Poales; family Poaceae; genus Oryza; species Oryza sativa. The sequence goes on from NC_089041.1 coordinate 10,894,826, forward strand.
GTATGAAATATAAAACAAATCCTGAATTACAGCTCTGACTGAAATGCAATTTACATATGGGCAAAACTCTGATAGTGAAAAATCTCATTTAAGCAGTTTATCAGATTTTTTCAGTCTCACTCTTTCAGGAGCAAAACAACTTGTTTACTGATCCAGGAGCAGGATGACATATTTCAGTTCAAATTGCCTGGATTCATCTCACCCCATCACAGTTGCACACAAAAAAAAATGCACAACACACTGACATGGTCAACACATTGACATTACTAGTAGTCCATCACTATTCACCTTTTCTTTTTTACTTAAACCATTACTGAACAATGAATATATTGGGACAGTCACAAGATCCAATAAACATCAGTATCTCAAAGCTCGTCAATTAGTCAATGAAGTATTCGACACACCATACAACTGAATATTACAAGCAGAATGAACTGGGCAGGCCTTCTTGTTGTCACGGAGCCACTTCGCGATGTTGCAATCCTCGTGGAAGTCATGCCCGCAGGAGAGCGTGCGGACAGTCGCCGGCCACCATCCTGAGCTAGCAGATCGGGCATGCCGCATGCATCGTTCAGCGTCCGATCCAGTGTCCTGACGCCGCCGCGAGCACGGATGTGCTGAAACCTCTGAGCATTGCGGTCTATCAGGTTCGCCGGCGACGCCTTCCACGGCAGCACGCAGCGAGCGACACTGTTGCATATTCTGCATCTCATGCCGTGCTCGCGGTCGAGGAGGTGCTCGCCAATGCAAGCCACAAGACTCGGGCACGCACGGAGGGGGACCGGGGATACGGCGCCGGAATGTATCGCAGCTGCCTCCCAAGTGGCCGTAGCCCACACAATCGGAGCAACACGGAATGGAGATCACTACCCGCCAGCGGAATGGATTGAATCCTCCAAAGTGGGCGCTGCCAAGAATCTCAGGTCTTGCGCAGGGGCTCCGGCGGAATCGGACGCGCGCGGAAGGCCACTCGCAGCGGACAGAAGGCCACGATGGCGAACCAGGATGCCGACGTGGAATACAGGAGAGGAGGAACGGATAGACAGGTGAGAGGTGGGAGGAGGGGACGCCTGAGGGTTTCGCCGCACCGCGCCACGGCGTGCCGGGAGGAGTAGCGATAAGCAACGTGCGTTGGGCGAGATGCGGTGCTTTTCGTCGGACCTGATGCGATCAAGCCAAGACCGACCGAGACAGATAAAATAGATCCTGCCAAAATTGCCCCTAATATATATTAGGAGATTACTAATCTACCCTTTAAAATGAATGGTCAAGATTAATTCTACTTGTAGTATAATACTCCAAGTAGAAAGCACCGGAGCATTGCTCTTCAACCATTTGTTAACCTAAAATTTTGATTACTATAACAATTCGCTGTTTTTATCTTCTAAGAGCGACAATGCATATATGCTTCCAACCATTTATTAACCTAAAATTCTTGAATCTTTGCATATATTTCAGTCCTCCAGAGATCTATTCAGTACAATGAACTAATGAAGTGAGGCAGCTTTCTAGCCAATCTTAACAAAAACAAACAGTAAATACACTTCGTTTTTTCATAAGAAGTTCTAGAAAAAGAAACGTGAAAACATTTTACATAGCATTTGTTGCTATTTTTATGTCACTACAAACTGTTCTCCGGTTTACAGATTTCTGGTTGAGAAAAATGTACATGTATATCCTAATATGATTTTCTGATGTTCTTAGTTCTGCATAGCTTCTAGTATATCATCTTCCCCCTGACAGTTCAGAGAATGTGCCAATACTCGTAAACTGTGGGCATAACATGTCTGGTGATTCAAATCCTTTGCTCTGCATCAAAGCCTGCATAGTAAAGCTAAAATGCCTTGATGAAATCTCTGGTATTGGTGTATCACCTTCAAGGTACTCCATGACTTGCTGCATGCTAGGTCTTGCATTAGTAAATGGGTGTGAGCATAGAAGACCTAGCTTTAGGACAAGACAAACCTCATCGATATTAAAATCAGCTTGGAGTCTACTGTCCATGGCCTCGATTAGTGAGCTATTATGCAGAAACTGAAGAACCCAATCGAACAAACTATGCTGGTTTCCCTGTGAGTCTTTCTTAATAGGTCTTTGCCCACAGGTGACCTCAAGAAGAAATATGCCAAATGCAAAGACATCTGTAGAAGTGGATGCTCTCCCTGTGCGTACCAATTCTGGAGCTAAGTACCCCATGGTTCCAACCATGTGAGTGGTTTGTGGATCAGTCCCATGGTCATATAACCTTGAAAGACCAAAGTCACCTAATTTTCCATTCATTTCACTATCTAGAAGAACATTACTTGGTTTAATATCTCGGTGTATGACAACCTTTTCCCACTTCTCATGGAGATAGAGCAAGCCAAATGCGACACCCTTGATGACATGAAACCTCTCAGCCCAATTCAATGATGGTTTTCCATCTTCAGGATACAAATACTTATTAAGGCTGCCATTTGACATATAGTCATATACTAGAAGGAGTTGACCTTTTCGCCGACAATAACCAAGTAGAGGCACTAGGTTGCGGTGTCTGAGCTTACCAATACTGACAACCTCAGCAATGAACTTTTTCATCCCTTGTGTAGACTCGTGGGACACCCTCTTAATAGCTACTGGAACTTTAGACTTCTGAAGAACGCCTTTATAAACTTTGCCAAACCCACCTACTCCTAGTAAGTTATTTTTATTAAACCCTTCCGTAGCATGGTACATGTCTTTGAAGGAGAATCGATGTGGCCCAAAATCAACCTCCCAATCTTCCTGTAGCTCCATATATCTCAATCTTCTACGAACAAGTAAAACAACAACGGTACCAGCAGCAAGGACAAATATTGCTGTGGCTATAGGCAGGGTGATATCTAAGGTCTTGGAACGAGGCTTTGGGCCAAGGCGTGGTAGCTTTGGGAGTCTGGAGATGTCTATAGCTGGAGCAGGACTATTCATAGCAAAACTCCAGCCAAGTACGCAATGTCTTGTGCTAATCGCACCTGTTGTGGCTGAGAAACCGATGTATGATTGATCTCTAAGAACATCTGAGAAGTTATAGGAAGATGAAAGCAGTGGTCTTACAGATTTGGGTGCTCCAAGATGAGCCAAGGTAACGTTGATTTGTGCAGACTCTCCATCATAGTCAGCCCATACCTGCATGGCCTTGCCACTGATCAGAGTCAAGTTGTTGAAGAAACCACTCTTATCATCATAGTATCCAGTGTGGTGAGCTTGCAAAGAGATGAGGCTGTTGATGTTGATTCCAACGTGGTTGTTGTCGATGTCTTTGAACTCATCATTTTGGGTAGTATCAAGCTCGACCGCGAACATGTGATTGCTTCTGTTGCCATCGTTCCTACTATTGAGGAGACCTATATACTGTGCCCATGTATTGGAAAGGTTCTTGCTTGGAGCAACAAAGAAGGCCATGCCATCTGCACTTATATCATCATGCACTGAGAGGATTGCAAACACAAAGCTGAGTGAGAATGATTGCACTGTGCTGTTGGAAAATTTACGGAAGTTTTGTGGAGTTGGATAAAATGCGTGTCCTAGATTAATTGTGTCATTGGTGAGCTCAAGGATGCCGTCTGGTGTGACCATGGCATTTCCATCAAGGGTGAGGTTAACACCAGAAAAGCCATGGTAGACGAACTCGCCATGGCTAGTTGTGAAAGCTTCAAGGATAAGAACAAGGGAGAGGATGGTGCATAGGAGGGAGGACATGGGCTTTGTCCAAGACATGTCTGAAGCTCATTGAGTAGACAAAGTTTAAGACATAGAAGCCATGGATACTTTGGGTCCTCTCTCTTCCCCTCTATGCCTCTCTGATTATATATCTGTCTGCATCCTAGGGGGTTGGGGCTTTTCCTCTTTCTTTTTTTTTTTTGGCAAAACATGACCTGACTTTTTTTTTTTGAAAGAAGAAACATGACCTGACATCAGTCTGTGCTGCAAATATCTTTCTACCCATACAGCATAATATGGATTTGATAAGCTTCTGGTTTACACTATCTAATTACTACGTTTTTTATGGTCACCACCTTAGTGCACAAATTTGTACTAAAAAGGGTGGTAACTCTTAAAAAACACTCTTAATTATTAGAATGTATTGCATCTCTTCTAAAAAAATCTACAATCAAATTTCTATTTAGAGAAATCAAATTTAATAAAACATTGACCTATTCAAACTATTACAGTGGTTTAAGGTACAATTATACACTAGTACAGAACACTACATCTGTAAGGGCTCAAAAATCACATCTATAATGGTTGGACTAACCATTACAGACCAACAGTTACAGACGTGAAGACTCATATGTAAGGGCTAGAGAGCCGTTATAGATGAAAGTTATCTGTAACGGCTCAAAACGTGGAGCCGTTACATATGTGAAAATTCAGCTTAAAAAAAATATAAACTAAACTCGTAAGCTGTTACATATGTGGAGATTTATAATAGAAAGAACAAAAAACATCCAATCTGGTTTCATCTCTGCTAGCCTCCTGCTACTCCGGCCATCCCTGCTCTACCGATGGCCACTGCACGGCAGCACATCGACGTCGCGTTGCAGGAATGTAATGATGATGTGGACTGTGGTGGCACGGAAGAGCGGGAGGGGGAAGGGTTGTGCGGCCGGGGCAATGAGGAAGCCATTACAGATAAAGGAGCTTACATCTGTAACGGCTCTTGATTAGGAGCCATTATAGATAAGGCGGCTTCAGTAACAGCTCAAGAATGTTCTGGTCATCTATAACAGTTGCCAATGTCACCCGTTACAGATGACATAATCTATAACGGTTTTATTGGACCCGTTACAGATGTAAGAATCTGTGCTAGTGTAGAAGATGTTGACATCACATAACAAATTATTCCATAGAAATTAATTGCGAGAATGGAATACCACAAAAGGACCATCAGATTCCATGCGACTTACAAGGTGCTGCCTAACTTTGAAACTTCACCTGGCACCTTCAATTCCATGTGACAGGTTTTGTCTTTGTGGAAATTGATTTCTTGATTTGGACAGCTCAGTTGTGTTCTTCCATGGAAAAGGGGCCTGGTTTAGTTCCCAACTTTTTCTTCAAACTTCCAACTTTTCTATCACATCAAAACTTTTCTACATACACAAACTTTCAACTTTTCCGTCACATCGTTCCAATTTCAATCAAACTTCCAATTTTGGCGTGAACTAAACACACCCAAGGTGAACATATTTCTTACGGCGTTGAAATGTCATCGGTGATCAAAAGTATTCGATACGTCAATATTGCAGAATAAGTATATGGACGACAACGAAAAGGGAAAAAATACACGGGAGTTCCTTTCAGTTAGTAGGACAGGATTTCTTCGATGTTGACCTCAGATATATTGCCTTAACGTGAGGTAACTTCAATGACTTAGCTTCAAGTTGATATTTTGTAGGAACTCTGTTCCATGTAGGGACCAAACTTTTAAGGACTGGACAGCAAATATCTGGAGAAGTAGAAAGTAAAATGTAAGGACCCTTTGAATCAAAGGATTTATATAGGAATTTCATAGGATTCAAATCCTATAGGAAATTTTCCTATTTGGCCCTTTGATTCAAAGGATTGAAGCTTTCCAGATCCTATGAAATTCCTATGGAATCACACATTGCATGTGGATTTTGGAGGAAATTTAGCAAGAGCTCCAACCTCTTGGAAAATTTCCTTTGAGTCTATCTCTCTCATCCGATTCCTGCGTTTTTTCCTGCGCTCCAATCAAACGACCATTCCTATATTTTTCCTGTGTTTTGCAATTCTCTGTGTTTTTTCTATTCCTCTATTTTTTCTACCCTACGATTCAAAGGGGCCTAATTGTACATATCCTCTTTAGATTGCAATTAATGATTTACCCTCCGGACCCACATGTCAGTAACCCCCCCCCCTATATATGTCATTTGCATAGGAGGGTAAATCCTCAGATTATTGATATAAACGAAGGGTATATGATCTAAACGGAGGGAATAATATGAATTTGGCGTACTGAACTAATTTGGCATATACTGAATCACTAGCTATATTGTTCAAAGTAATATGAGTTGAACCAATGATCTTAGCCAAGAAACCAACTGAATTTCATGGACACTTTTCTAACATGAAATTTAAGTAAATATGGGCCAAACATGATATTTTATATATGTGAGGAGGTTCTGTAAAATATTACAATCATATATAGTACCTACGATTATGTACGGTCACAAGTTATAATTAATTAATACCTACTTTAGGCTTTTATATATGTGTGTGTATAAATAAATGTACAGATTCCAAAATGTTTTGTTTTCGTCGGTCCGGCCAGTGGAATGCCAGATTGTATTAAGAGTGAGGGAAAAAAATGTAGAGGATGTACGAAGTTTAAACAACAAATACGGTTGTTGTGATTGACTTACATAAGAACAAGGGGTAAAGCCTGCACTACTGCACCCAATCTAGCTACACAAAGAAAGGAGCCCTGCTGCAGTATCCTCCCAGGCCAGTTGCACCATTCCCATTCCTCCCAGATCGCTTGAGCCACTTGCGACGCAAACCTGCAGACGTGCTGCTGGAATGCCTGAGCATTTCACTCTTTCCACACCAGCCACGAAATCAGAATAAGAACAGCATCAAAGCTAGCCAGCGCAACTGGACTTTGTTGGAAGAAGGCGACGAGAATCAAACCACCAGAATAATAGGTCACCAGAGGAGGAGCATGCGAAATCTTCAGCTTATGGTGGACATTACCCCATACCTGCCTGGTGTAGGTAGCTAATTCCAAAATGGTGTGTTCTAAATGCATCATTATATGAACCTACCAGCCTTGGCGACGTTATTGTCATTCCTATGTGCACACCCTTTGGTAGTCTAGTGGTGTAAGTTACGACTGCACATGCTACTAGTTTTGCGTGCTTGAACTTCCACAGCCAGTCCAAGTACGTCCAGAGCACGTGATACAAGTGTACAAGTGTGAGGTGAGCACGGGCACTCTCGATACTTGACACGTTTGCCCCATGACAGTTCTATCACGTGATTGGACTAGTGCATATACAATCTACCTATAGTGGTGATGTCCAAACAATAATGGAAATGTTTACCTATACCCTATAATTAATAGTGCATAAATGTTTATATTCAATAGAAAAACTATATATGTATTATGCAGAGACATTTTGCTAAAGATGATTTACAATCACCTCTCTTTCACATCTCAGCTCCATGCACGGATGGCTTGAGCTTCAGTTAAGCAACCACAAGAGCTTATATTGGCTACTATGAGTTAAATTCATACAGAGGCTGTTTGGAGCAACTCTTCTATTATGTATAAAAATAGTTAAATTCATTATAAACAAACTGTTTACATGTTTTTACACAAATATTGTAAAAACTTACAATCACATACAATTCTCACCTAGCAAAAAGATCCTTCTGTATACAAGGAAAGCAGTTTTTACAAAAGGAGTAAGAAAAGAACAGTGCATTCATATCTGATGACCATAATTCATGTCATCTTCCGTTTGAAATGGCAGATGCAGTGCCATTGCTTACCATCGATGAACTTGTCATGATGTACTCGTCAAACCCTTCATTTTGCATTATTGTCATCATATGATAGCTCAAATCTGTTGGTGACATCTCTGGTAATGGAATGCTACCATCAAGGTAATGAATGACCTGCCGCATAGAAGGCCTTGCATTAGCAAAAGGGTGAGAGCATAAAAGTCCAAGATTTATAGCTAAAACTGCCTCTCTAACATTATAATTTCCTTCAAGCCTGCTATCCACTGTACTGACTAGTGATCCTTTGTTCCATTGCTCAAGCACCCAGTCAACTAACATCGTTTGGCTATCAAGTGAACTTTGATTGATGGGTCTCTGCCCACAGGCAACCTCGAGAACAAACATGCCAAAAGCAAATACATCAGTAAGAGGGGTCGCCTTGCTAGTGTGTCCTAGTTCTGGAGCTAGGTATCCTATTGTTCCAACCACATGCGTGGTTTGTGGGTCATCATCATGATCATACAATCTTGCAAGGCCAAAGTCACCAAGTCGTCCGTTCATATCGCCATCAAGAAGAACATTACTAGCTTTTATGTCCCGATGGATAACAGCTTTTTCCCACTCTTCGTGGAGATAGACCAAGCAAGATGCAATGCCTTTGATGATATGCCACCTTTGGGCCCAAGTTAGAATGGTTTTTCCCTCTATACTATGTATGTATTTGTCAACACTTCCATTTGGCATGTAGTCATACACTAAGAACAGCTCACCTCTTCTTCTACAATAGCCAAGTAATTGCACGAGATTATGGTGTTGGAGACGACCAATACTAACAATCTCGGCAACAAATTCCTTCATTCCTTGCCTTGATTCATGACACACCCTCTTTACTGCAATCTCCAATTTTGACACTGGAAGGGTACCCTTATATACTCTCCCAAATCCTCCTACACCCAGCAGATTCTCATTCTTGAATCCTTCAGTTGCATGATACAGATCCTTATAAGAGAACCGGTGCGGTCCAAACTCAACCTCCCAATCTTCGCGCAGTTCTGTATACCTCATATGCCTTCGTATGAGTACAAGACCAATAATGCCCACAGTAAGGACAAAACTTGCCGTTGCTACTGGTAGAACAATCTCCAATACCTTCGATCGTGGCTTTGGGCCCATGCGTGGCAGCTTTGGTAGCTTACCTAAGTTAATGGCTGAAGCAGGACTATTTATCGCAAAGCTCCAGCCGAGTACACAATGCCGCACGTTGATTGTGCCAGTTGCAGAGGAGAAACCAACATACGCAACATCTGTAATCACAGATGTGAGGTTGTAGCTGGCTGTGAACAATGGCTTCATGGGTCTCGCAACCTTGATGGGAGCCATGGCCACAGTGATCTGCGTGTTGTTGCTATCGTAGTCCACCCACACCTGCATGGCCTCACGGCTAATCAGGCTCAAGTTATGGAAGTTACCATCCTTGTCATCGTAGTAGCCGGCGTAGTAGGACTGCTCTGATCGGAGACCGTTCATGTTGACGCCGGCATGGTTTGCATTGATGTCGCCAAACTCCTTGTTTTGGATGGTGTCGAGCTCGACAGCGAAGAAATGGTTGCTGCTATTGCCGTTGCTCTGGATGTTGGCGAGGCCCAGGAATTGGCCAGGCAACGCAGCTGAGAAGTTCATGCTTGGCACAATGACGAAGGCCATGCCATGAGCACTTAGATCAGTGTAGACAGATAGGATGGCGAATACGAAGGATGCCGAGAAGGAGAGCACTGATCCATTGGGTGATCGGACAAAGCGCAACGGGACCGGGTAGAATGCATGGCCCTTCTGCTGGACTGTGCCATTGGTGAGCTCTAGGAGGCCACCTGATGTGATAGTTGCACCATCCATGGTCAGGTTAGCACCAGAGAAGCCAGAGTAGGCGAATTGGTTGTCATCGTTGGCAGAGAAGGCTGGTAGGATAAGGCTAATAAGGTATAGGAGCTGCAGGAGCACTAACGTACTGGAGGACATGGTGTTGGTTGCTGATAGCAAATCCGAGATGCAAGAGCACCCAGCACGAGCTGAAGATTGCAGAACTGTCTTATGGCCCCAGCCTAGAAATATCCTACCCAGCAATTCAATCTGCAGCGGCTTGCTTCTTTATCACAGCTCTTTCACCTGTCAATTTTTCCCAACAAAAGTCATGATAGGCCACCTTATTTTCCTCTTTTTTTTTCTGCACGCTCTGTAAGTGATTATGACTTTGACTTTGGACTTAAGAATAAAAGAAAAGTATAAACACAAGACAAAAAAAAAATAGCAGCTTAATTTAGTGGTTGAATAAGCTTTCTTTGTTGCGGTGGATGAGAATTCTCGTCGACTGTCGTTGAAGAGTTTTAGTGGTGGCCGGTATAGGTCGAGATTGCCCTTTGTAGTTAATGGTGTTATTATTTCCAACTATGCGCCATGCAGTGAAAAAAAAAAACCTATTAGCAGCGAAGTTGTAAAATTCTCATTAAATCGGAACTGGGCCTTTCATTCCAATAGTAATGCTCTTCTGAGTTTTTTGGGCTTAGTTATTCCCTCATATTCGATGAGCATATTTTTCTAATTGCTAAACGATATGTTTTTTAAAAACTTTTTATACACAACTTTTTAAAAAAACAAATAAATCTATTTTAAAAACTTATCATAGTTAATACTTAATTAATCATATCATAATGGCATTTCATATTTTGTGTGCTGTTGTTTAGTTCCTACCAAAAATCTCGAACAAATAAAGCCTAAGCCAATTAAACATAACACTCTCAGATCTCTAAATATACCACTTCAAGGTATTTAATATGGGTAGAATAAATAATATACACCCTAATTAATATGGGTATCATGTCCAAAATGATAAGAAATGAAGAACTTGAGGGAATAGTATGTCAGATCAATGGTAGTAAATGAAAATCTCAGAGTTGTTCATTTTTAAAATAAATCTATTTGATGTGGAACATGTTGGTTCACACCTTAAGATCTCAAGCGCATGCCCCTTTAAGCAGAAAACAAAAGAACAAGCCAGAACAAAAATACTATACAAGCGCAAAATATTTGGGGCAATTTTCTCCTCTATTCTCTACTCCAATTTATACCGAATTCTAAAAGTAAATGTTTTAAAAGCGTGTTCATTATTAATATATTGCCAAGGAATGTCTATAGCTAGTTGTTAACCTGCACATTTGCATTGTTTAGAAATGTCTATACTCATTTAAAAAGGAATAGTAATGGTGAATAAAAGACATATGGGGCCAAAGAACCCAGATATCAACTACCCTCACCACTAAGGATGAAAACGGAGTGGATGCGGACGGATAATGCTCATACCATGTTTGTTTTCATTTTCATTTTCTTTTTTTTTTTGCCAGATGGAAAACAAATATGAATAGCTCAGATACCGAAACAAATACGAATTATCTCGAATACGAATTAGGATCAAATATGATCGGACATGAGTACGGAAATATTTTTTTCTCGGAACACGAAAACCACCTCAACTTCTAATAGAAACAAACATCATCATATATAATTAGCTCAATTTATATAAAATATAGTATAATTTAACAAAATATTTAAAAGTTTAAATAATATTAATAGTGTGGACTAGTGTTAAGAGGTGCGCTACTATTAAAATCTAAAAAGCTATATTGAAGGTCATAGAGCTGTAAAGAAATGGGGTCTCATGGCTTCAGCGGATATCCGAAACTATTCGCCGGATATTCGTATTATTATCTGCATCCGTCGAAAACCCCGATACCATATTTGTATTTGTATCCGGGAGAAAATATATGTACCCGTATTCGTATCTGAACTATTTGAGGAATTATTTGCTCCGAAAGATATCCATATTCGTTTTTCCTCCAGAGCGGATAGAAAGAATCCGCTCAGTTTTCATCCCTGCCCATCATCTCTATTTCTTTTGTGTGAAGAAAAAATATATTGTGATATCATAGGGTCCACATATTAGTTACAAATATATTTAAAAAATAAAATAAAATTTTCCCATCAAAAAAATGTATTTAAAATTTAAGTGATGATGTATTAAAAAACAATGATAATAGTAGGTTAATAATCAATTAAAACCTCGTTGCAATGCACAGGCAATATGCTAGTTAACAATACAATTACACAACTATATATTTATTTAGATTGCCTCTTAAACCGTGCTCGAAGATCATTTCAAATGGAAAAAAAAGTTCAAAACTGAACAAACAACACTCTAGAACATTCTTTTTAGTTTCGTTTGAAATGGATATGGTTTTCCTTAGCTTTTATTATGCAAAGTTTACTGATGTTGATGTCACTTAATTAGGTCCATATGAATTTTACTTTATTATGCAAATTAGATTTAGACTCTTTTGCCCTTGAACTGATTGGGGAAAATTGGTCGATAATGGATTGATTTAAGGCACACATGCTAATGAAATGAACCCCAATCTTAAGGGCCCCTTTGATTTGTAGGGAAAATGTAGGAATTTTGGAGGATTTTAATCCTATGAAAAAAAAATCCTATGGAGGTATTTGAAACAAATGATTGAATCCTATTCAATCTTTTAAAATTCCTATGGAATGGGTAATCCTATGCACATTTTGGAGGAAAGTTAGCAAGAAGTCTAACCTCTTGAAACATTTTCTCTGAGTCTATCTTTCTCATCTAATTCCTGCGTTTTTCTTGTGGTCCAATCAAACGGTCGTTCCTGTATTTTTCCTGTGTTTTGCAATCCTCTGTTTTACAATTGTATTCCTGTCAGAGTCCTATGTTTTTTCTATTCCTCTGTTTTTTTATTCCTACGATTTAAAGGAGCCCTAACAGGCGTCATAGGAGACAATCGCAGAATATGACAGAGGGTAACAGGTACAGGTGCTGCAGGACAACAAACGGTGATAGCTCTGAGTCCAAATACAGTCAAGCTAGCTTACACCTTACGGCGAGGTGCAATTCTACTGCCTTATTACAGCGAGGGGCTAGCTATTGGCTCGATCTTATGTTGCCAGTTGCCATCTTGAAAAAGATAAGATTCTAATGGCTAGCTACATTCGAGTCACAAGGGCATGAACAGTGGTGAACACGACTGCTATCGAGTAAAGCAGGACTAAATTTCAAGCTTTATATTTAAATAGAGTACATCAGTATACGAATTTACTATGTGGGTATAATTTAGCGTATAAATTTATAAATTAATTGTTTTGATGCACAAATTTATCTAGGGCTTGCAAACTAAAATCAAAAAGCATGTTATAACTAATTTAACTAAGTTGTGCGGTTTGTGTTTTTGGCTCCATTTTTCATAGGAGATTAGCTCGTTATAGTTTTTTTTTTCCATGACTGCCGCCTTGGCGCATGGTAATACTATGTACTTTCGAATTTTTTTCTCCTATCAACTAAAATACCAAAGCTCCTGGTTCTTTAGAAAAAAAAAACATATACTCAATCATAGAGTAAGTCATGTTGAGCGTACATAGAAAAAGTATATAAAACATAAAGGAATATGCAATAGATACAAAGTATGGTAGAACAAAATAAATAAATAAATAAACATTATTTACACATAAGATATGTCTCATGTGCTAGTTTATACGTGTGACATCCTAATTAAACTCTAACTCAACATGATTAGTCACAATGTATCATTTCAGACTTGGTTCACTCGGACTAGACAAGACAAGTTCATATACCATAATGAGCATTTACAAGTTTTGTTCTAAATTGCACGCACCCACCTGACAAGTTTATGAACCACCAACACAATTTACTCAATTGAATACTATCTCCCATCTGAAATAAGTGTTGTTTTAGACAACCACACGGAACTAATGCATTTGGTTTATTAGTATAGATTTTTTATAATGTATGGCAAAGGGTATAAATTTTGTAGAATGCATGGCAGAGTATAAGATTTTGGTACAATTTTGGAGGCAAATCTAACAAAATAGATTTTCATAATTGGATCGAAATATTTAAAGTAAAAATTATTGTCAAAGTTTAAACATATTGACTGCACGTATTTCAAAACAGAACTAAACTGTGACCGGAGGCAACCTAGATCATCTGGGATGTAAATGGACAAAACACTTTGTTTTTACGACTTAATTATGTTGAGATCTCCATCCAAGCATGTTGTCCCCATGCTTGACAATCCAGGTAAAAATTCAGAATTTCATAGAACAAAATTTTTGCATAACCCATGAAAGCAGCATGCTATGCTGGCTGCTTTCCGAAGTCGGAATTCAATCGAGGTGGAATGTGTACACGGGCAAGGGGTAATCTTCATTTTACACATGGGTTACAAATCCATAGGAAAAAAGGAGGTCCAACTGAGTGATTGCAATAATCATATAGCTAGAGGATGGAGAGGGATATTTTTTTTTTTTTGGGGCAATCGAGTGAACTGCGTTGCAAACATGAATATACATCTACAGGGCGTTGCAGCGACGAACAGCAGCACTACTAATGTCAATGGAGGATCACAGATTCACAGGCAAAATTTGAAGGTCGAAATACCCAAAGCTATCTGTGGTTGAAGCCTTAAAAAAGTGGATTGAAACCACAAGTTTGAGATGTGCAACAGTATGCATGTCCGCATGTTATAGCTGCAGAATAAGAGGGCAAATTAGCATCATAGTGTTAATGAGATGAGTAGACAAACTGGTTTAACATTCAAGGCTTCTCTGTTGTTCTTTTTTCCACCCCATGACTGAAACCCAACATATGGAAGTCGATACTAATTCAATTTCAAACAGCATACCAAGCAACTCTATTTTTTGAAGCTGAGATCTTAGTGTTACTGTATATAACAACCTCATTCAAAACATAGTAGGTTGATATCACACTCAATAGAACCCAAGGTTTTTGGTGCAACTTACCCCGATTTAATACTTTTAGCTTGGAAGTGCAGAAATTGGCAACTGGTTGTGAAATGATCCATTTGATAGTTCATGTGCCTCCAAAGGACTTTTCTTCGAGCGCTCCAAGGATGTTGCTTCAAAAATGCCTACAAAAGAACACATTTCTCACTAAGCAATTTGCACTGAAACAAAAGAACAATGGTATATCATTAAATTTCTGGGGAGGCAACTACCAGTTAAAGAAATATAATATTTAGATTAGGAACAACCAAATGTTATACAACTGACACAGTATAGTTTGTGAGAATTTACATATCACATATGAATATATAAAGGATGAGACCTCAAAACTCACCAAATCCTAAAATCACTGAACAAAGCAGAAAGCCCAAAAGGGAGAAATCCATTTTGTACAGTATCTCCAAAACAATGATGCAACCTGTTGAAACCATTAGATGTCTTGGAGAAGAGAAGACCAGATGCAATCTGCCCGAGAGAATAATAAAACAATCAACAAATTAGAGACATTATATCATGAACAAAATGGGAGTTCGCTAAACAAGTTGTTATGTCTTTGTGTTTAGTAAGAACGTCAGATATTAAGAGATATTAAGTTTTATGTGGAACACATGAAGAATTTAAGAGATATTAATTAAGTTAAATTCATAATCTGCTCAGATTCTGATCAGTTAGATTAGTGATAAACAAAATAATTAAGCCTGGTCAATTACATTAACAGAAGACAACTGATGGAAGGATTTGAGCAATTTTTACATTTCCCTTTTAATAGAAGTTGAGATTACCCATCTGTAAGAAAAATCTTACTTTTCCTCGGCAACATTGTCAACATAGAATATAAGCACCATTCCAAACAAAACAGTACTCAAGTACGCCCAGCTTGGAAACTGCAGTTTAACTATGCTGTCAGATGCCGAGCCCTGTGATCAACAGAACATTTATCACTATATATCAAAGAGAAGAAAAAAGAAATGCCAATCTTTGCAGCAAACAGATATTACATGCTAGGGCATAGACAAGGTATACTCACCAGGATTGTATCCCACATTGCAAAAGGAAAAAGAAAACATGTAGCAGAAGCAACATTAATTGCATGAAGTCGCCTTTTAAGTTGATTCTGCGGAATAACAAAATAGGCAACTGTCAGTTCCACAAATACTTCTCAGCATAAATTAAGGATAGCAGTAGTATATATATCCCAATAAGCTGCAGTAACAGCACATGATCAGGGATCTCAATATCGCATGGAATAGTCATGATAGAAACAGATTCATAAGAGATTCCTTAATTTGAAAAACAAGTCCAATTTACTCCCTCGAACTATTTCACTTAACCCCCTAAACTATTTTTCTGCTCATTTTAACCCCTAAACTGTTAGAAATGATTCACTTTACTGGCTAATTACATTTCTCTTCTTTGTTTCTCTTTATATGAGTAGTATTTTAAGCTTATATTTTGAAGAGCCATAGATGACACCATTATCAAAGTTCTAAAATAGTTTCAATATTTTTTCATGACTATTTTCTTAAAATTTTAAACCTATATGTTTAAATTAGTCTCAATGCTTGCAACCTATGTAAACAGCGATTAAAAATGCCAATAAATTGTTGAGACTTAGTTATAATGCATATATCAATCCCACCAAATTTCATTGCAAAATTTGACCTATATAGAGATAAACAAAAAAGATAAATATCGTGAGGGAGTAAGACAACATTTTCAATAGTTCGGTGAGTAAAATGAGCCGAGAAATTGTTTAGGGGATTAAGTGCTCCAGCGAAAAAGTTTAGGGGGGTAAAATAGACTTTTTCCCTTAATTTCACATATAAATTCTATATTGTAACTTAGGACCATAGCGTAAAAACCAGATCGGACCGGCGATCCAACCGGAAAAAAAGGGAACCAGTGTTGCCCATGGTTTGGTTCTATGGGAAGACCGGATATGCAATTGACCTACTCTGAAGTCTGAACTGCCTGAAATGCACGGTTTTACCATGAATCGGGATTAAACTGTCACCTGTTGGACCAACAGCACAAGAAATTTTGGGCTGTACATTCCTTATTGGGCCAAATCAAGGCCCATTACCATCTCAGATGTGCTATTTACACAAAAAAAACACAATAGCGCACGCAGACAGGGAGTTAGAACAAAAACACGCATCACTTTATTGACTGACGGTTCAGCACATGAACCGGCAGACCGGCCGGTTTCACCGCCGTACCGGTGAACTGAAAGCTTTGACCGGGTTGAGCTCCGGTCCGAGTTTTTGTACTATGCTTACGACTCAAAATAAGTTGATAGTATAAAGATGTATGGAGGATTTGCCCCATACTTTAAGTACACTTAAGTTGTAGATTCTGATATTGAGAAACAGTTGCCGCAATACTTCAAATTCCACGATATCATCAACAGAGTAAGTAGGTGCCAGAGGGAGAACTTTAAACATTGCAAAAAGTGCATATCAGATGTGGTTGCATATTGAATCGATAGAAATTTCATCGATGTTCATGTTCCACAATGTTTTATACTCTGCAGAAAATGATCTGTCTCGTTGCATGCTAATTACCTTCTGTAGAATGACTATCCTGGTTACTATGGATACTGCCTGTAACTATAGTATTTCTTAAGGAAAATAATTAACACTTTATCATTATTGATAAAGTTAATGAAATCAAGAGTACCTTAAGGGACACCCGCCGAGCTAATACTCTCCTCAAAGCAGATAAAATTCCAGCAGTAAGTGGGACCACCATTTCTTTCATTCCAATAACTTGTGTTCCCTTCTCCAGTGATTCACTTCCAAAGCTATCTATACAAAGTGAGGGATTTTCAACATCATTTACTTGAGTTCATAAGAAATTTGGATGGAAGTCTTAATTGACAAAAAAGATAGAATTTTGCAGCGTGTTATTTCAGAATCAGATCTGCAAAATAGGATACATAGTGGTGAATGTGTTCTTGTAGCCCATCCATTTCCTAAGAGATAGTATGCTACCAGCATAGCAGCGAGCCCACCAATCTACAAAGCCAGGAAAAACAGATGTGAAAAATCATCTAATGAAGAACTTACTGGTTGCTGACTTGCTACTTCATTTTTTATATCAGTATAGGAGCAATGTTTTGAGAAATTCAGAAAAAACTCACAGAAAAAATTCAATAGTTGCTACACATGATCATAGACAAGAATTAGTTTATCCAGTAATATAATCACACTTGCACAGATTTCTAACAGTTATCTTTCCTGAAAAGAAACCATGAAGAATGTATTCCTCTGAATATTCACTTCAAGATTCGTGCATGCATGCATGCAGCCTCATCTGTGCTTTATGTCGATCAGATTACCCATATAAATGCACTATACGTTTTCAAAAATTGAAGTGATATCTTTTAACCACAGCAAATGGGCTTATGACAACATAGTTTGTATACTTCTCTTTGTATCAGCTTCATGCTGAAAGTATTGGGTCTATCCTGGCTCATACAATTGGACCTGGCCAAGATGAGCCTGTTTTGGTTGTGTAATATTGCTATATTTGGTTACTCCCATCTGCTTAGCCAGGGCCTGTGGAGAAGTTGTTTGGTTTAATTGACTTCTTCAAACTGCCACCAATTGCCTCAAAAGAAGCTCATGCATTGCAGTCCATGTGGGCAAATGCACACTCGCCCTGGTCAGGTTCCAATGAAACTTAATTGAGAATCATTTCTGCTGAGCTACGCATGTGCCTCATTTTTGCATCAGTAGGGACAGACTCGCTCCTTCAGCCAGGCAAATGCACCCTTAATGGCCAAGTGGCATATAAACAAAGTGCTAGAACTTGTGCTTACATACAAACTCAGTCATCTCCATATATTTTATCACAAAAAGGGTTTATCATAACAGTGCTTAGACGATACTCAATGCCAAAGTGCATTTTTGTACAAATCAGTTCTTAGTTCCTAATAAGTGATAAATTTCAGTAAATAAAAATAGCAAAAACAAATGTACAATACTAGTTTCTCATAGAATACCAACAATTTACCTTCTTCCATATGTTAACTTTCCTTCCATATAAAGCAGCTGAGAGAACTCCAAGAACAGCACCTGCGTACTCCGCCAGCAGAGCGCTAGACTCAATAGACATGAGTAAATGCAGCTTAGATATGCATACAAAAAAAAATTGGGAAGCACTCTGAGAAGTATAATTAAGCTCAGAGCGATACAAAATATTTATGCATATGTACTATTGAACTAAGTTCTATAATGGAAGTGCTCAGAAATAAGGTGATAGAAAGGCAACAGGATAGTGCCTACTGCCTAGCACCTGGCAACAGGCAGCCTACCAGGTTCCATTTGATTGGAAACATTAGAGCAGATTACTCTATGGTTACTGCAAATAGTATCAAGATTAAAGGAACCAAATACTGCTTAAAGGGAAACTAGGTGCTAGGCAGGGTTGATACCTAGAAAATAGGCACCCATGGTTTAGAACAGCATTTGAGCATCTAAGTGTAACCGTCTCCACAAGCAAAAAAAAAAAAAAACATACAAACCCATTCCCTCAGTTGTTCAATCATAAATCCATGACACATGCATAAAGGGTTAGATGGAGTGAATATTTTCCAGGATACCAATCAAACTAATGCTGTTAAATTTCTAGTTGATCAGGCACCCTTGCCTTACAGCATGGTTTGCATTAATTGTATGTAGAGGGGGTTTGCACCAGACACCAGGTGCTCTCCCGACATCCGTAGACCACACAACACAACGAACACCAATTAGGCCTTTAATATTTCAGGGTGTTTAAAGAAACAAAATACAGTGTACTTACACAAGTGGTCCGCAAGCAAGAAGTCCTTTACCCCACAGCACGAAGTACAATGCCAGAATTCCTCCATTGATAACTGTCGGAACAACCTGAAATAAAACATGCAACCTAAATGATAAAACAAAAACAAGAATCTATAGTGGTAGATAACATAATCTCAATAAAATAAAAAATGTATAAATCAACCTGTGTGTTGGGCAGAGGCCGGCCTTTCCAAGGCTTCTGCAAAGCCAGGAAGATGACTGAAGCAGGTACAAGGCAACTGAAGATGAAGCCGACCATTGAATCCCCACTACTAGACAGGTAGTTATACAGGGAGTACACAGACCAAATTCTAGCAAAGTTTCCCAAAATATGAATAACTTGCAACGGTGTTGACCTGCCCAATAGAAAACATTATAGTTTGGTTAACAAAAACGTGCTATTATACTGAATGATATCACATATCTTAAGGGTGCTAAGCCAAATGAACATCTGATATGAGAAAAATAATTAGGGAAATTGGGTGTTTTCAGATCTGAAATGGGTAGAAAAAACAATTGAATTGAGAAGCTAGCAATCTTGAAATATTTGACCACTCTCATTCATCAATGAAATTTGAGGAATTTCATCATATGTCAATCACACACAATTGGCCCAATTTCAATATATAACATCAGGTAACTCATTATGTACCCTTTATACCATTTCCATTATAAAACAGTTTTGTGTGCTTCATTGAACAAGGTAAAATGACACAACTCAGCTACCTCAAAACTGACATTTATCTCAATGGCATGTGTTTTCTTATGAAACTAAAATTGAATGCAGCAAAAGTGCCTTCATTCTTTTAATGGCCTCCAAAAATTATTTCAAACATTTGTATTCAGGTAAATATCGGTTTTGTGGTAATATATGAGTAAATTGGACATTTCAACCAGCCTAATGAAAGATGGCTAACAGTTTTGTAATGGCAATGGTACAAAAGGAAGAAAAAACAAGTTTCTCGATGGTATATAGAAGAATGGGGTGTTCATCTATGTATATCATTGGCTTCTTTCTCTCATAAAATTTGGCAAATTTTAAAAGGGAGTATGATTCACTGTTAAAAAGGAATACAAAGTATGGTAAAGTAAAGGAAGAACAAGCAAGAGAAACCAGCAGATACTATTTTTTTAATAGCAATGACAATTTAAATAAGTGATACAAAATAAAATGTTACAATAAATGTCAAAATATCAAGTACAATGTCCATAGCAATTCTAATATAAATCAAAAATATTGTTGTTGTAAAATTTGTATATACTATAATCTACAGCGTCACTATTAGTTAAGTCGAGCTGCCTTCTAAAATAGAACATTAACTAGTTTAAATTCAGCTATATCTGGATAAAGTGTTCGATATCTCATTGCTACATTGTCTTGCTACTACCAACCTTTACAAGAAATACGCATGAGAAATATAACTAATATATACAGTTTAAGAACAAATATGTTGACCATTTTTTTCCTACATACTGGACAATGTTGGAGAAATCTACACTTGAACTACATGCTAGTCAGTTTAAACCTACTGATTTACTACAAATCACAGGCTCATTGTGCGTCTCCCTAATTATGCGTATGAAGTAGAATTTCAGCTATCCCAGATCTTACAGAGAAACTCATTAGTGGAGCGTGCAGAATCGAGTTACTGGAAGTACGAGAAATGTGCATACTGGAAACAAAACGCCAATAAACCTCTGAAATCGCTCGCTCCAATCAATTAATTTCCTACCAGGACAACAATGCCAATGGAACACTGATCGCGTTGCGGCTAAGCTATTTCACCCAGCGGAATGACAATGACGAGCAGCGAGATCTCGCGCCGAGGAGCAGGAGCGACGGGCAGGAAGCGGTTAGATGAAAAGCTCACCTCGCCGTGGGCACCGAGCGGGAGGTGGAGGCACCGCCGCCGCCTTCCGGTGCGGCAGAGGCGGAGGGCCTCGGCGACATCATCTTCGAAGGCCCCGCCTCGCCGCTGCCCCCTGGTCCGACTCCCCGGATCAGCTAGCTGCTGGCCCCTGGTCCGACTCGCCGGATCAGACCACGGCGCCGACGCCCGACGCGTGGAGCGGCGGTAATTAAGCCTTCCCGCTGTGATGCTGCTCGACTGCGCGAGGCGGCGGCGGCGGCGGCGGCGGGCGGAGGGGCGGCGCTGGGCTTCTCCGATCTGGATCGATTTTTCTTTTCTTTTCTTCCCCGCTGTTTTGAAGCTCACGAAAAGGAGGCGATGCAGAAGACTAGGGGGGTGTTTAGATGGGGCTAAAATTTTCTTAGTCCATGTCACATCGAATGTTTGGACGCTAATTTAAAGTATTAAACATAGACTAATATAAAACCTAATTTTATAAATGAGAGCTAATCCGCGAGACGATTTTTTTAAGCCTAATTAATTCATAATTATCAAAAGTTTACTGTAGCATCACATTGTCAAAATTATGGCGTAATTAGACTCAAAAGATTCGTCTCGCAAATTAGTCCAATGTTATGAAATGGGTTTTGTAATTAGTGTATGTTTAATACTCTAAATTAGTGTCCAAACATCCGATGTGACAGGGACTTGGAATAAGTCCCTGGAAACCAAACAGCCCCTAGAAGAAGAAGAAGAAGAGGGTAGCTACCCCACGGGATTCCGTTGCAAAACGGCAGTCACGGGATAAAATTAATACAGATCCCTTTTCCGACCAAGCCTTGTCTCCTGCACACGATTCCCCCAACCAGAAGTCGTGCGCCGCTCCGAGCTCCTTCCCCCGATGAGAACCCGGCTCGGTATCGCGCGCCTCCGCGCGCGATACCTCGCCGGCAGGTGCTCCTTCCCTCAACTAGGGCTTGGCCCGGCGGCGCCTGCAACAACAACGAGCAGAAGTGCTCCCTTCCCCCCAAATCTAGCACTTCTGCGCGTGATACCTCGCCGGCGGCAGCACGTGCACCTATCCGCAGCAATCCCCGGCAAAAATCCGACACAGGCACCGACCTCCATCGCCGGATTTCGTCCTGCATCCCGCACACAGGTATCTATTCAACTAGTTTTTAGAGTATCAGCTTCTATTCTTTTAGGTATCAATTTTTTCTCTAGTTAGGTACCAGCTTGTCTCTGTTTTTTCAAGCTATAATGGTTTGTGTTCTGCTTATTATGTGTCGAAAAACTGACTGGAAAAATGCAGTGCCATCATGCAACCACTGTGTACCATGTTGTGCATTCATCATTAGCGGCAATTTGTTGGTTTGAACATGAAATGAAATGCTGAATGTATGTATAAAAACTGGTTCAAAAATAAAAACCGAGGTACATTTCACATTCTAGCAAGTATATCATGGTTGTACTAGCAGGATTCATGGTGCCAAAAAAGAAACAAATGCTTCTTACCATGTATTAATCATGTGAATTGGCAACTGAAATCACACTATCTAAAACTATCTCAATTTTCTCAACTGAGTTATGTAGGACATACACTGTCCACAGAAAACAGAATTATAGAAATGATGCATCTTCGGTCTTCAGTCAGAATATGGTACTGACCCTTCTTCTTACCTGCAGAATGAATTCCTCAGTTGGATCTGCTGGAAGAATTATGGAAGAGGTACCAAATGAGGGGAGTGATGTCCTTGGTGAAAGAAGTATGAAAGAGCAACAGAGTGACAAGGATGATGTTTGTGTTGAAAGAGAGATGGAGCAAGTATCAAGTCATGATGATGATGTGTTGAGGGAAGCAAGTCATGATGATGATATGTTGAGGGAAGTACTGCTTGAAACTGGGCTGTTTACAGGTGCCATGAGCATTGATCAGATTGATACAGGTGATGGGTTTGAAATACAAGATGACTTTGGACGTGAAGATGGAGAGACTAAAGACGAGGGGGTCCAATCTCAACCTGCAGTCCCTACTGTTGGTATGGAGTTCTTTTCAGAAAAAGAAGCTCAAGATTACTACAATCGTTATGCAAAGAACTGGGGTTTCGGAACAAAGATTTCAAGCAAAAAAAAAGCAATGTCACCAAGGAGTATAATAGATATGAGTTTGCTTGCTACTTTGAGCGCACAAGCCAGAAAAAGAATCCAAAGTCAAGCGCTAGCAGTGGGTCAAAAAACTGCGAGAGTTTGGGAAAACCCAAAGGCAACGCAAGAAAGTGTAACAGTCTAAAAAAAACTGATTGCAAAGAAAGAATGGTAGTTGTAAAAAGGAAAGACAAGTGGTGATGAGGGATGTTAGGTCCCGATCTTCCGATAGGTATTAATAAACAACGATTTGGGCGGAGTCGCGACACAACTCGATCCGGCTTCTGAACGAACACGCTACTGAGCCCCGCAATCGCAGCACCACGTCTCCTCTAGTTATCAACCGTGCCGAAACCCGGTTGACCTCGCCGAGAAGGCTAATCCCTGCATGTGAATCGAAGAACACAAGCAAGAACAAGATAGATTGCAACCAAATTGCATATGAATGATTAAGCACTCGAATTTGAGGTTCCACAAACCGATCTAGCGGCGAAACTGTTCTGGACAGAATAATCTAAGCAAAACCCAACTCTAAACGATGACGGCTACTAAATTAATATGATTAGGGACGTCCTAAGGTTTCCCTAGGGCGCACACCCCCTTGGGCTAAGCCCACGATACAATTGCAAGGCCCAAAACCTGAGTCAGATTCAGACTGGATGAGATACGTGGCTTGTTTTGCAGATTCCCGGCAGCTCGGTAGGAATTTTGACGTGGGACCAAAACCATCTGAAATTAGACTCCATAAGCTTTCCAACAAGTACTCATGGGCCCCGAAATTCCTTCTAGATCAGCGGCTAGGTCCGTTTGAAGTTGATGCTATCAGGAGGCCTGAATCCGAATCCAAAACGTGTAAAACTTTATCTCTTGTCTTCTATGGACCAAAAGTGACGTGGTGAGGTAGAAGTAGACTTGGAGAGGTCTTGGTTTGGTCCCCAATCAACTTCTTCAATCATTCATTTATTAGTTACGCTCGGTCTCTTTTCCTTCGCCCAAGCAAGTACCTCTGCAAACGAAAACACACGAAACTCATTGTGTAGCAACGTTTGTTCAAATATATAACAAGTAAATCTAATGTAGAACATATGCACCTTTATTTGATTAATACATAAGGTAGTCATGGTTATATCAGAGCTAGTTATGTCCTCATCATCCTTCCCTTCTTGATTGGAAACCGTCCTCGGTTTCACCTTGTCATGGAGTGTATTGTACTTATCTTTGTCTATCATAACATCCTGTGCGGAACATTTCTTGATGGCCATATGATTGGATCCTAAAATCTTTGTAGTCGAAAAACCACAACACTCCCCTTTTTGCAAACCAACCCTTAACTCATTTAAACAACTAGAGGAACTAGATAGAGAATTACTTGTATGCACGCGGTCCTCTCGACAATACATTTTATCATGAAAATGAGGTATAGTCAAATTCGAACAAATATATACTCGATGCACATTATATTCTCCTTTACTATCATAATTACCAATAATATGAAAAATCACATCAGAAGGGCATGGCAATTCAACTCTATCAAATAATTTCTTCTCTAAGCAGTTGAGTGGACAAAGATCATCAAATTGAATATAACCCCAAGTATTTAAAGAAGATTGCAATTTAGGCTCTTCATTCTCGCTAGCAATGTGAATAACATGTTTAAACTCAACACATAGTGGCTCTACTATAGAACTAACATGTTCATTCACTAGTTGTTGCATGGATATAAGTGAAGCATCGCACAACTCTTCTTTATCACAAGAAACATCAAGCAAATTGTTTTGTGACAAAGGTATTTCAACAATCGGTTCCACTATGGGTTGCTCTAACGTAGCATAAGTTGTGGACATAGTTGGCACATCATAAATATGCATACCTTGAGTAGCTGTAGCACCATTATCATTACTTTTTTTCTCATCTTCAGAAATTATAGGTGCTTGGTCAATTGAACATTCTTCCCGCATGCATGTAGCTATAGATAGATCTTTTTCCTCTCCATCTTTCTTCTCTTCCTCCTTACTAACTTGGTTGTTCTCAGATGCCTACAAAATATTAGTATCCAAAACAATAGGCACAACATTACGTTCATTTTGTAACAACTCAGACTTAGTTGAAGGCATCACAATATTAGTATTATTCCTGGTATCTCTGAAAATCTCATCGATTCTATTCTTCGTCCTTTCAATACTATCTTTGAAAATTTCTTTGATTCCATTCTTCATCCTTTCAAGATTATCTTCGAAAATTTCAGAAAAACTCATTGGTTCCAATTTCATTTTTCAACCGTTATGTCTAAATGTGTATGTATTAGCAACAAAATTATGCAAACCATTATTATCATATACCCATGGTTGACCAAACAACAAAGAATATGCTTGCATAGGGACAAGATCAAAACTGGCAGTATCATGGTAATTTTCAATCGAAAAGTTTATTCTCACAATTCTATTTACCTTGAACTTACCACAAGAGTTGAACCATTTGATGTAATATGGATGATGATGCGGTTGTGTAGGCAACTCAAGTTTCTCAACCAAATCTGAACTCACCAAGTTATTGCAACTCTCATTATCGATTATAGTACGATATGCTCTATCCTTAACCACAAACTTTGTTTCAAATAATTCGTGATACTGCCATTGCTCCGCTTTTTCCATTTGAGAACTTAGCACTCGTTGCACCAAAGTACTGTCATCACGTGCACCTTGTTGGTATCGCTGATTTTGAGCGCCACTCATATCTGTCATTGCCAACACAAAAACAACAACAAATAATGAAGGTTATCCCTAATAATCTGCTACGCGGTGTAGTGGTGCCCCTCAACAACTCAGCCAAATGGAGCACCTTACCAAGCTCTTACAAGTGTCTTACCAGCAATGCTAAGGACGGTACAACCGGTGGCTGGTTCGTGACACCTTAAAGGACGTGATGTGGCAATTGCAAGGATCAAAGCGGTGCTGACCAGAAGTATATATGTGTAGCTTGGGAGGCACAATATATAGTAGCAAAGGAATGCAATTGTGCTAATCAGAAAATGCAAAGTTGAATAATAGTTCAAAGTACTAGTCAATGTGCTGGCCTAGCCTAGACTCAACTCTAGCTCAAGCAACCACCCGACCACACTAAGGACTAGATACGAATCAATGCACAACTCTGCACTCTGAAAACATACTCAAAAGATGAATGATTTTTTTCTTTCTTGGTGCGGCTTTTTTTTAAGCACATTTCTGCCTTTTTTTTACTTTTTTTTAGGTGCGGCTTTTTTCTTTTTTTTCTTTGCACCTTTCTGTCTTTTCTTTATTTCTTTATTCTTTTTTTTTTACTTTTTTTTCAACAAAAACTGACCACTGACCTTGAACAGGGACTCAAATGTAAATATGAATATATAGGGACTCAAACGCAAAGTGCAAAACTAAAATTGGATCATCTCAAAAATGGATTGCTCATATCATGTAGGTTCCATTTTTATACAAATATCTCAAATCCGCTACTTAACAATTCTATAAAGGAAAATACGGATAGTCACAGATAGATCTGATCTGATCCGGAGTCTCTCCTTAGACGCACAGAGTACTCCCCTCACGCGCGCGCACAATGCAACATAGGAGCTCTAGAAATCGAGTAACTCCCAAACCGTTGGATAAAAATTTCTCCAAAATACAAAAACGGAAACCCGACGACGAGATGATTCAATTTTTCAAGGTCCCGGCAACAACTGACGAGATGAAAAACTGGACCCAAAACTGACGTACAACTCACACACTTGAGTGATGTACCCTAGACCTAAGTGATGAACAGATGCAATACTCAAAACTAAAAATTAAATCTAAAACTAAACCAGCACTCGACACGACGATGCAACCTAGAATTCAACAAAGTAAAATCTAATAGAACAATGCAACGGCTCAAATTGTCTAGGTAAAGAATAAATATTTTTGTGTGGCAATTTTCTGGTTATGGGAAGATAAATTACCTAACGGGCAACCACGCTCTGATACCAACTGATGAGGGATATTAGGTCCCGATCTTCCGATAGGTATTGATAAACAACGATTTGGGCGGAGTCGCGACACAACTCGATCCGGCTTCTGAACAAACACGCTACTGAGCCCCGCAATCGCAGCACCACGTCTCCTCTGGTTATCAATCGTGCCGAAACCCGGTTGACCTCGCCGAGAAGGCTAATCCCTGCATGCGAATCGAAGAACACAAGCAAGAACAAGATAGATTGCAACCAAATTGCATATGAATGATTAAGCACTCGAATTTGGGGTTCCACAAACCGATCTAGCAGCGAAACTGTTCTTGACAGAATAATCTAAGCAAAACCCAACTCTAAACGATGACGGCTACTGAATTAATATGATTAGGGACGTCCTAGGGTTTCCCTAGGGCGCACACCCCCTTGGGCTAAGCCCACGATACAATTAAAAGGCCCAAAACCCGAGTCAGATTCGGACTGGATGAGATACGTGGCTTGTTTTGCAGATTCCCGGCAGCTCGGTAGGAATTTTGATGTGGGACCAAAACCATCTGAAGGTAGACTCCATAAGCTTTCCAACAAGTACTCATGGGTCCCGAAATTCCTTCTAGATCAGCGGCTAGGTCCATTTGAAGTTGATGCTATCAGGAGGCCCGAATTCGAATCCAAAATATGTAGAACTTTATCTCTTGTCTTCTATGGACCAAAAGTGACGTGGTGAGGTAGAAGTAGACTTGGAGAGGTCTTGGTTTGGTCCCTAATCAACTTCTTCAATCATCCATTTATTAGTTACGCTCGGTCTCTTTTCTTTCGCCCAAGCAACTACCTCTGCAAATGAAAACACACGAAACTCATTGTGTAGCAACGTTTGTTCAAATATATAACAAGTAAATCTTATGTAGAACATATGCACCTTTATTTGATTAATACATAAGGTAGTCATGGTTATATCCGAGCTAGTTATGTCCTTATCAAGTGGGTTGTGACTATAGTGGATTTAGAGCACAACCCTCCTCCATTGAGCCCCTCTTCACTCAGGTTCCTAAGATCTCATCGTAATGTATCGGATGAAGACTATGAGCTGATTGAGTTGCTGCACAACAACAATATTCCCACTCGCAGGATCATGTCTGTTTTGTCTGACCTGTATGGAAACATTCGCAACATACCGTTCACGAAGAAAGATGTTAGTAACATAAGGACATCAATGAGGAACCGGACTACATGCAATGGTGACATGGCTGAAACCATCAAGTACTTCCAAGAATTGCAAGCAGAAGACCCGATGTTTTTCTATAGCATGGATGTCACGACCGGAAATAACCCAACGGGCGTTCCTTACGTGCGTGCATTATTCCTTGTCCCAGGAGGCAAGGTACACCAAGAGTTGATACAGTTCAGAGTTCAACAAGCGGAAGCGTAAATAGTTAATTTATTACATGGGCGGCGAAGGCCCAGCACACACAAAGACAAACGGGAAACAGCTGAAGACTAGGGCGACGACCACAGGCGCTTGACGGCAGGCACGAGCTAGACACCAAAGCCTTCATCTTCTAGGGACTCCTCTTCTGGGTTTGGGAAAAATTGAGCAAGACTGAGTACACCCACCGTACTCACAAAACACACCCACAAGTGCAGAATAAATGCAGGGAAGTACAAGGGGGTTATAATATAAAGGGTTAGGGTTTGCAGAAAATAGCATTAAAAGACACTTAGTTGCTTGAAGCTATTTTGTAAACACGATTCTAGAGCTATACAATATTATTAATCAAGGCCGTGGACCCACACGAACCTGCCTTAACCCAAGGCCTACGATGATTCAGACCGAACTGGCAACCCGACCCTGGGTCCCAGCTCGTCCCAAGCCAACCCAGGCCAACCATTCCACATTTTAGTTGTTAAGCAGGTTTTAAGAATTAAAACACTAACTTGGGTACATTGCTCGGCTTGCCCATAACCGAGGGCGCGGCTATTCGAATAGATTATACTCTGATCAGAGGTGTACATCTTTACCCACAAGACACATCTTTGTCGCGTCCCAAAACGACTCTAAAATACATCCTCGAAATTATGCAAAGAATAAGTAAAATCCATGTGAAAGCCTCCAACAATTAAAATGTGCAAATTTAAAAGTCAAATAAGGCTTGGAGGATTTTTGTATATTTCCTAAAAGCCTAAAATGCGTAAATAAATTTTAGTGGAATTTTCAGAGCACAAATAATAATTGAGAAGAAATAAACAAAGTTAAAAAGGTTTATAAAAAGAAAATCCCTAAAAGTCTTCTTTTCCCCCCTTCCTCTCTTGGGCCGGCTCGGCCCAACTCTCCCTCCCTCTCTCTCTCCTCTCCCCGCGGCCCATCGGCTCCCTCCCCGCGCGCGCGCCGCTGACAGGCGGGCCCGCCCGCCACCCTCGCTGACGGGTGGGGCCCACCTGTCATCCCCTTCCTCCCGCCGCTCCCGCCGCTCGCCCGTGCCCTAGCGCCGCCGCCGCCGCGAATCTCGCCGCCTCCCGCCGTCCCCGCGCGCAATAAAGAGGGGGGAAATATTCCCCACGATTCCCTCTCTCTTTCCCCCCGTTTTTCCCTCTCTCTCTCCCTCGGATTCGTCCG
Organism: Oryza sativa Japonica Group; assembly: GCF_034140825.1. Lineage (NCBI taxonomy): Eukaryota > Viridiplantae > Streptophyta > Magnoliopsida > Poales > Poaceae > Oryza > Oryza sativa. Next base: position 10,924,610 of record NC_089041.1, read on the forward strand.
GATTCACTCCCGCAAACCTCGCCGGCGCCATCAATGGCGGCCGGATCCTCCGCGCCGGTTTCCATCTCCTCCGGCCGCCTTCCCTCACTCCCAACCCTATTTAAGCCACCCCCGTGCTCTCCTCCACCGTTTCCGCCACTCGCCGCCTCTCCTCCCCGTCGGATTCGTGCCCGCGCCGTCTTCCTCTCTCTCCGCCGTCGCCGCCGAGCTCCGGTTCGCCGCCGTAGTCGCTCTGGACCTCCTCCCGACTCGGCGTCACCTCCTTCGGCTTCGCCGCGTCCCCGTCGACCTCGGCCACCCCTTCGTTTCGCCCGCCGACTGTCGGAGCGCCGCCGTCCTCGTCGATCCGAACCGCGCCGCCGCCTTCCTCCGCTCCGGTCGTCGTTTCCGCCGTCCTCGTCGACCCGGGGTGAGCCGTGGACCGCTCCTTTCGCTTCCCCCTTCCCTCTTCTCTCTCGGGCGCCGCTCCGCCGCGCTGTTGGTCGCCGGCGGCGACCATCGGGGCGCGGGTGCGCCGCCTCCCGTCGGCCGTGCCGGCGAGGCCGCCTTCGGGCGCGCCCCGCGGCTGCCAGGTGGGCCCGGCCGTCAGCCGCCCGCGCCCGCGGGTGCGGCTGACGCGTGGGACCCACGGCGCCGGTCGGCGTCAGCCGCGTGCACCCGGTCCACCGTAGACCGAGAGGCTGACGCGTGGGCCCCACTCCCGTGGACCCGGTCCGCGCGCCCTCTCTCTCGGCTGACGCAATAAACCCGATTTTTAATTAAAATTTAAATGAAGAAATTCGCAAATATCCATTTAAAGAGCATATAAACTTCAAATGGCCATAACTTGGCCATTTGAACTCGGAATTGGACCGTTCAAGTCTCTAATTTTTCCTTAAGAAGTCAAGAACCCATTTTTGTGCTTTGTTTCTGCTGTTATGTGGAGTTTATTAGAGTAAAAGCCTTTTCTTTTCCGTTGGTCGTGTAGACGCTGCAGCTTCGGAAGATCCGCTCTTCGTGGAAGTTGAAGCCGACGTTTGGGAAAGCGAGCAAGGCAAGTCACATCATCTTTGAACATATTGAATCCCAGTTTGTAAAATTATGTTGATTTAAATTATTGCATTATCGCTTTATTTAAATTCCCGCGTTATCACTGTTTTATTTAGCCATGCCTATTTACCTTTGTTATGACCTTATTATTGCTATTGTTATTATTATTACCTTGTTCACCCTAGATTAAACAAAACCTCAACTAGTGGACATTCTACTTAAGACACCACTAGTTTAATTTTAGGTAGATGCTTCGCAATTTAATTAGGTAACATTAGGTGGTTTTTCAACTATAGACTTTGGGAATTATTCATATCACCTGGACACTTTGGAATGGTTTGGTTATTGTGGAATTGGCTTCACACCGCCCCCTCTATTCAAAATCCCCAAAAAATGGTTTTAGGCTGGGCGCGGGGTGCATGGTTTTGATGGTAGCACCTCGGCCATATAAGGACCGGTCTTCGGGCCTCTGTTGCAAAGCACTACCGTACTTCCACATGTCTAATGGGTAAGGCTTAGTTTGTGGCTCAGGCTAGTCATAAACAAAAGTACACGGATTGGAGATGGATGAAGTCGGGGGTCGATGGACATTCTCCAGGGCAAATGAAGGCTACACGAGCTGCGGCCCGGTAGTCGAGATGTCATGGCACAGGGCCGGTGTCCTGCTGCTAGGGGCTCAGTTCTGCCTGCCTGTCCCGGGGGTTCCGGCCGTAGGTGGGATTGGGTCGGTACTCTTGTCTATGGCTAGGATGGGTTGGAAACTATGTCACGTCTTTCGTCTGTATACCGTGGTGGTATGTGGCACGTGGTTACACGTGAGGAAGATGTGTCTTGTGGGTAAAGATGTACACCTCTGATCAGAGTAGAATCTATTCGAATAGCCGCGCCCTCGGTTATGGGCAAGCCGAGCAATGTACCCAAGTTAGTGTTTTAATTCTTAAAACTTGCTTAACAACTAAAATATGGAATGGTTGGCCTGGGTTGGCTTGGGACGAGCTGGGACCCAGGGTCGGGTTGCCAGTTCGGTCTGAATCATCGTAGGCCTTGGGTTAAGGCAGGTTCGTGTGGGTTCACGGCCTTGATAAATAATCTTGTATAGTTCTAGAACCGTGTTTACAAAATAGCCCTGAGCAACTAAATATCTTTAAATGCTATTTACTGCAACCCTAACCCTTTATATTATAATTCCCTTGTACTCCCTTGCATTTATTTTGCATTTGTGGGTGTGTCTTGTTGAGTACGGTGGTTGTACTCAGTCTTGCTCAATTTTTCCCAAGCCCAGAAGAGGAGCTCCTTGAAGATGAAGGCTTCGGTGTCTAGCTCGTGCCTGCCGTCAAGTGCCTGTGGTCGTCGCCCTAGTCTTCCGCTGTTTCTCGTTTGTCTTTGTGTGTGCTGGGCCTTCGCTGCCCATGTAATAAGTTAACTATTTACGCTTCCGCTTGTTAAACTCTGAATTGTATCAACTTTTGGTGTACCTTGCCTCCTGGGACAAGGATTAATGCACGCACGTCAGGAACGCCCGTTGGGTTATTTCCGGTCGTGACAATCTTCCTCACGTGTAACCACGTGTCGCATACCACCACGGTATATGGACGGAAGACGTGACATAGTTTCCAACCCATCCTAGCCATAGACAAGAGTACCGACCCAACCCCACCTACGGCCGGAACCTCCGGGACAGGTAGGCAGGACTGAGGCCCTAGCAGCAGGACACCGGCCCTGTGCCATGACATCTCGACTACTGGGCCGCAGCTTGTGTAGCCTTCATTTGTCCTAGAGATGTCCATCGACCCCTGACTTCGTCCATCTCCATCCGTGTACTTTTGTTTATAACCAGACTGAGCCACAAACTAAGCCTTACCCACTAGACATGTGGAAGTACGGTAGTGCTTTGCAACAGAGGCCCGAAGACCGGTCCTTATATGGCCGAGGTGCTACTATCAAAACCATGCACCCCGAGCCCAGCCTAAAACCATTTTGGGGATTTTGAATAGAGGGGGAGGTGTGAATCCAATTCCACAATAATCCAACAATTCCCTAGTGTCCAGGTGATAAGAGTATTCCCAAGGTCTAGAGTTGTAAAACCACCTAATGTTGCCTAATTAACCAGCGAAGCATCTACCATGCGTAGAGTGTCCACTAGTTGGGGTTTTGTTTAATCTAGGGTGAACAAGGTAATAATAACAATAACAATAATAATAAGGTCATAACAAAGGTAAATAGGCATGGCTAAATAAAACAGTGATAACGCGGGAATTTAAATAAAGCGGTAATGCAATAATTTAAATCAAAATAATTTTATAAACTGGGATTCAATATGTTCAAGGATGATATGACTTGCCTTGCTCGCTTTCCCAAACGTCGGCTTCAACCTCCGCGAAGAGCGGATCTTCCGAAGCTGCAGCGTCTACACGACCAACGGAAAAGAAAAAGGCTTTTACTCTAATAAACTCCATATAACAAGCAGAAACAAAGCACAAAAATGGGTTCTTGACTTCTTAAGGAAAAGTTAGAGACTTGAACGGTCCAATTCCGAGTTCAAATGGCCAAGTTATGGTCATTTGAAGTTTATATGCTCTTTAAATGAATATTTGCGAATTTCTTCATTTAAATTTTAATTTAAAAAGGGTTTATTGCGTCAGCCGAGGGGAGGGGGCGCGCGGACCGGGTCCACGGGAGTGGGGCCCACGTGGCAGCCTCACGGTCCACGGTGGACCGGGTGCACCCGGCTCACACCGGCCGGCGCCGTGGGCCCCACGCGTCAGCCGCACCCGAGGGCGCGGGCGGCTGACGGCCGGGCCCCACGCGGCAGCCACTCGGCGCGCCCGAGGGCGGCCAAGCCGGCGCAGCCGGCGGGAGGCGGCGCGCCCGCGCCCCGATGGTCGCCGCCGGCGACCATCGGCGCGGCGGAGCGGCGCCCGAGGGAGGGGAGGGAAAGGGGGAAACGAAGCGGCGGTCCACGGCTCACCCCGGGTCGACGGCGACGACGGAAACGGCGACCGGAGCGGAGGAAGGCGGCGGCGCGGCTCGGGTCGACGGGGTCGACGGCGTTCCGGCGGTCGGCGAGCGAAACAGAGGGGTGGACGAGGTCGGTGAGGATGCGGCGAAGCCGAAGGAGGCGGCGCCGAGGTGGGAGGTGGTCCGGGGCGACAACGGCGGCGGACCGGAGCTCGGCGGCGACGGCGAAGAGAGAGAGCGATGGCGCGAGCTCGATTCCGGCGGGGAGAGAAGGCGGCGAGTGGCGGAAACAGTGGTGGGGAGCTCGGGGAGGGTTTATATAGGGTTGGGAGTGAGAGAGGGCGGCCGGAGGAGGGGGAAATGGGCACGGGAGACCCGGCTGCCATTAATGGCGCAGGCGAGGTTAGGGGAACGGTTTCCAAACGAATCCGAGGGAGAGAGGGAGGGAAAAATGGGGGGAAAGGGGGAGGGAATCACGGGGAATAATTCCCCCCACTTTATTGCGCGCGGGGACGGCGGGAGGCGGCGGGATTCGCGGCGGCGGCGGCGCTAGGGCGCGGGCGAGGCGGCGGGAGCGGCGGGATGAAGGGGATGACGGGTGGGCCCCACCCGTCAGCGAGGGTGGCGGACGGGCCCGCCCGTCAGCGGCGCGCGCGCGGGGAGAGGCCGGATGGGCCGCGGGGAGAGGAGAGGGAAGGGGAAGGAGATGGGCCGAGCCGGCCCAAGAGGGAGAGGGAGGGAAAGGGGACTTTTTAGAGTTTTTCTTTTTTATAAAATCATTTTAACTTTGTTTATTTCTTAATAATTATTATTTGTGCTCTGAAAATTCCACTAAAATTTATTTACGCATTTTAGGCTTTTAGGAAATATACAAAAATCCTCCAAGCCTTATTTGACTTTTAACTTTGCACATTTTAATTGTTGGAGGCTTTCACATGGATTTTAATTATTCTAGGCACCATTTAGAGGATATATTTTAGGGTCGTTTTGGGACGTGACAATGGAGTTGCAGTTCTGATGGTTCAGTTGGTAGCTTATTTTGGGTGGATGGAGCCTCCAAAGAAGCCTACAAAAAATTTGGTGATTGTATCGTCTTCGACACAACATACTGCACCAATAGGTATAACCTTCCTTTTGCTCCAATCATTGGTGTAAGCAACCATGGCCAAACTGTGTTGTTTGGGTGTGTATTCTTAAAAGATGAAAAAGTTCAGACTTTTGAATGGGTGTTCGAAACCTTCTTGAGAGTAATGGATGGAAAAGTGCCACAATGCATCATGACTGATCAGGACAAAGCAATGGAGACTGCAATTGCAAAAATACTACCAAATACCGTTCATAGGCGCTGTATGTGGCACTTGCACAGGAATGCTAGCTCAAACCTTGGTGTGCTATTGAACCAGAAAGAGGGGTTTGAATTTGATTTGAAGTCATGTATTGAGACCTCGTTGAATGAACAAGAATTTGATGAAAGTTGGGATGCTATGATCAATAGATATGAGTTGCAGGGGAACAAATACATGCAGCACCTATATGAGAACAGGAAGAAGTGGGCCACATGTTTTTTCATGGATTGCTTCTTCCCCTTCATGTGCAGCTCTCAAAGAAGTGAGAGCATGAACAATTTGTTCAAAGATTTTGTTCACCCGGTGGATTCAATCAGAAACTTCATCGTCCAGTATGAGAAACTTGCCCAATCTTGTCTCGACAGGGATGACCAACAGCGCTACCTCACTGTCCAAACAGACCCCGATATGTGGTCCGGCTACCCAATGGAAGAACAAGCTGCAAAGTTCTATACGCGTGCAATGTTCAGCAAATTTCAGCATAGGTTGTACTTGAGTACAACTTATCAAACAATTGCTGGCCCGGAACCTGGATCATATTTTGTGCAGCTGATTTTAAAGGATGACAGTAAAAAATTCTTAGTTCATTATGACCTCACTGAAAGCTTCAGTTGCGCCTGCAACAAAATTCAGAGGGACAAGATGTTGTGTGGGCATGCTTTGAAAGTGATGTGAATGTGTATGTGCTACCAAAAAAGTACCTTTGTGATCGATGGACGCTCAGAGGGTCTCAACATGCTTCAAATGCTCTTGTGCAAGCCAACATCGATGAGGCATCAAGCAAGAAAATGAAGTATGTCCGGCTCTGCAAGAAATCAGCCTCCGTTGCAGCTGAAGCCTGCAAAACAAAAGAGGGATATGAGCTTGCAGTCAAGACAATTAATGGATTGGCAGAAAAACTAGTAGTGATTAACACAACAAAAAACTCCCTCTGTGAGCAGCACTGCAGTGTTGGATGGTACCCCTGTAGCAGCAACACTGAAAGATCCTAAGAAGAAGGTTCCGAGGGGCAGGCCCAAAAACTCAACTAGGTTAAAATCTTCTGTGTTTGATGATACCAGTGGTGGGTCAACAAGCCGTAAAAAAAGGAAGAAATCAACAAGCAACCAAACCTGCTGATATGAGGTGAAAAGATGGTCTCTTATTTTTTTTCCCACTCTTTTGTTTCAGCTCAGCGTTATGAGGAGGAAATTCATTGATGAGTCATTCCTTTTGCAGGGGTGAAGAAGAAAAAGATAGCACTAAGGGATGTGGGAGAGAAAAGATAGCAACATTTCATTTTTTTTACATTTGCTGAATGAGACTTCTTCATGTAATAATTCCTCTTTTTTGGCTGATTGGTGAACCATGTTGCTTGAAACTGAATTGAAAAGCTTCCGAACAATTGTGATGTATGGTCAGAAAAATGTTAAAATGTGGTTGCACTTGCTGAGAAAAAATGTAACTGATACCTGAATTTTATCTGATACATGTACTGTGAGCTGGTCCATGAATGAGGTGGTTTGAATTTTATCTAATACTTGTACTGTGAGCTGGTCGATGAATGATGCATGTACCGTGTGCTATCAGACCTGCCAGGTACCAGGCCTGGGACCAGGTCTGGTACCTAGTACCAGGAGTACATACTTGGTACCTGGTACCTGGGGTTACTGCTAGGTACCAGGCCTGGTACCTGGGTTGCTGCTAGGCACCAGACACTGGTACCAGTATTTGTGAGGGCTGATACCCCCTATACTGGGTGATACCATGCCTGGTGCCTAGGTTTAGACCTGATACCTTGGTTTTATGCTAGGTACTAGGTCTGATACCTAGTAGGGACTGCCAGGTACCAGGCCTGGTACCTGGGTTTAGACCTGATACCTGGTACCTGGGGTTACTGCCAGGTACCAGGCCTGGTACTTGGGTTGCTACTAGGCACCAGACACTGGTACCAATATTTGTGAGGGCTGATACCCCCTATACTGGGAGGTACCATGTCTGGTGCCTAGGTTTAGACCTGATACCTGGGTTTTATGCTAGGTACCAAGTCTGATACCTAGTAGGGACTGCTAGGTACCAGGCCTGGTACATGGGTTTAGACCTGATACCTAGGACCAGGTCTGATACCTAGTACCAGGTACTCTAGGTACCATACTTGGTACCTGGTACCTGGGGTTACTGCCAGGTACCATGCCTGGTACCTGGGTTGCTGCAAGGCACCAGACACTGGTACCAATATTTGTGAGGGCTGATACCCCCTATACTGGGAGGTACCATGTCTGGTGCCTAGGTTTAGGTCTGATACCTAGGTTTTATGTGAGGTACCAGGTCCGGTACCCAGTAGGGACTGCCAGGTACCAGTCCTGGTACCTGGGTTTAGACCTGATACCTGGATGTCTGGTACCTAGTACCATGTACTGCCAGGTAACAGACTTGGTACCTGGTACCTGGGTTGCTGTCAGGCACCAGACACTGGTACCAGTATTTGTGAGGGCTGATACTGGTGCCTGGGTTTAGACATGATACCTAGGACAAGTCTGGTACCTAGTACCAGTTACTGCCAGGTACTAGACTTGGTACCTGGTACCTGGTACTTGGGGTTACAGGCCTGGTACCTGGGTTGCTGCCAAACACTGATAGGCATCAGACACTGTATCAGGGTGGCATATCTATGTGGAGTAAAAAAAAATGTGTCACAGAACATTGCATCCACACAAACCAAGTATCTTTGAAATGAACACATAAAAGTGCATGATTTTATAACTGCGACAGCTGCTGTCATTACATCATGAAGATTTTTCACATTACTGTTAAAAAACAAAAACACAAAAAAAGCTATCACCACATGGTCGCCCCCCTAGGTGCAGTGAACAAAAGCGTCAAATACGTGCTTTTGACAACGCTGGTACTACATAGTTAACTATAGTGGACTTTACATAGTTAAAAAGCAACCATCGCTCATTTTGCACGATGTGGATGTAGGTCATTGAAGCGATGCTATATCAACCTGTGACATAGCTGCTTGCGATAGGTTGGAATGCCTTTCTGAGGAAAAAAGGAAACAATATGAGAATCCAATGAGGTTTATCTCTGTATGAATAAAAAAACCCAAAAACAGAAAAAAAAATGGATTTAGGTACCAAGACCACTTACAGAAGTGTATCCAACAAGACTCCGGCCATTGTGACACTCGAGCATTCTCAGAACGCAGAACCCGCAATCATGACTAGGTAGAGAAAATAAAAAAAATGTAAAACTTATAAATGTGTACAGGAAAAACTATGGTGTAAGTTAGTTAAATAGAACAAAATTGTTGATACTTACAGTTCTACTTGGTAAGGGGTTTCAGGGTACTCGACTGTGGATAAGTCACCAAATCCAAATGGGCTACTATTCGTTCCCGTGTCAAGAGCAACTTGGAGGTTGCTACACTGTAAGAAAAAATAGGAAAAAATGTGATGCCTAGTTAAAATCAGTAAGAAATGTATAGTATTTGCGAACTTAAAACATTGTCCCACACATCTGAGTGTTAACTTTTGCTATACTTTTGATTCCGGATTGAGTCGTATATCTGCACAATGCGGCTGCGCAAGTTGATGGCGATAAGGAACCAGTGATGTTCCTTTAGGACTGGTAAATACAACTGAAAAAACATGAAAAAAAGATAGATGAGAAAAAAGAAATATCATAAGCTAGTGCGCACATTTGCCTATTTTCTCGCAGAAATCATTAAAAAAAACAGTCAAGTGTGGAAGGGGGATGGATGAGGGATGAGAAGTACCCGCTCAATTAGTTTCAAATCAATCTTTGAAAATGTGCGCCTAACCTTGGCATCACAACATTTTTCCAGGGGTGATACCAGCTGATCCTGTCATTTTGAAAAAAAAACTCAACTTTCATTATTAAAAAACAGTTGGAAAAAAAACAAAACAAAAAACTGATTATTAAAAAAATTTACCACTGTGGCAAGGTCCAAAATTACTTTTGATTTTGAATCCCAATCTTTCATTATTGCAGAGCAACACAGCCACATGAAATTGTTGCTGACTTCACCTTTTCTCCTAAGTGTGGAGCGGAAATCTTGTTCTGTGATCCAAGCTCTATTGACCTTAGTTGCACCACCATCACCATCAAAATTGTCTACAACATGCTTCTCATAGGTATCGTTGACAAAATGATCCAAATGAATCCCTTTCCTAAGTGTTGCTATGGCTTCTACACTTTGATGGTTTGTCTTGCACCTTTTAGCTCTCTGCTTGTTTATTGGAGGCACAGAACCACCATCTGGGAATCGCTCACCGCTTGCAATTGGTTCAGTCAGTTCAGGGACCATAGTGTTGGCGCGTAGAGACTCCTGTGATGAATCCTCAATTACAACAACATCATGATAGACTGGTGTGCCAAGTGCTGCAAAGAAAAAAACAAAAACTCTCTAAATATATATGGCAGTGATCTGCATGAAAATAAATAAATAAATATATAGATAAAAACAAAGATACTTACAGGTATCATCCGTCACAGAATCCATCATGGAAGCTCCTGGGTATTGCTCTTCGCTTGGAATTGGTTGTTGTCCTTGTTTTGAATCACCGCTGCTGTCGTCAGTGTCATTGTTCTCATCAGCACCACCTTGGGAACCCGCACTGTGACTTCCACCCGCACCATCTTCACCATACTCATCATCAACACTGTCCTCCACTTTTTCATCACCTTTGTCTTCATCGTCTTCATCTTGTTTGCCATCGTCTTCCTCTGTTTGAGCCCCCTCATCCATAGCACCTTTATGAGCAGCCGGTGGGTGAACTTTGCCATCCATATTGTTATCCCTCACATTCTGAACATCAAATTGAGATACCTCATGAGCAGCAACAGCCCCAATTGCAATGACTTCTGCAAAATCAGTTGCATCTACATTGCCACTGTGCCGCCCAATTTCCTCAGCCTTGTAATTGCTTCTAGTTTCAGCTCTGTATGCTTGTCAGGACCATGGTTAAAGTTGGGAGTGCCAAGTACAGCGGCATCACCTTCAGAAGTACTTGCCATGCCTTTCACCCTTGCCAACTTCTTTAATTTTGTGCTAAACTCAGAAAGTATGTCGTTGTCTGATTTGTCCAATATAAATTCAAGCTGTTCCATGCATGTGGAGATGATTTCAGTGCGCCTAATTTTGAGTTTCTCTTTCATCTTCATTAACAACTCGCTGATTACAGGTGGCTGTGAAAAACACAGTATTTTTTTTAAAAAAATATCTACATGAAAAATCAGCTATAATAAAAAGTGATGAGTGCCTGGCAATAACCCAGGTACCAAAGTCTGATACCTGGCAAAATACAGGTACCATGTCTGGTGCCTGGCAAAATAACAAGGTATTGCTATAGTTGCCTATCATAATGTATTGTTGGGTTTACCTCATCACATGCATTATTTGGATTTGCATCACACCCTGTTGATTTTGGGTCTTGACCAACTTGGCCATCTTGCATATTCATTTGTTCTTCGTCACCAGCAGCAGCAGGAGCTCCCTGGGGGTCTGGCGTATGTTGTCCTATGTTCATATGTTCTTCGTCAACACCAGCAGCGATATGTCCCTGGGGATCAGGTGTGTGTTGTCCTTCATCAACGCAAGTAGCATCATCATGTACTCCTTCCTCCACATCCTGTCTATATCCAATGGAGAGCATGTGCTGTGGAGATTCGTGCAGTGGAGATTCTCCATCGCGATAAACAGTGGATTCTATATCTTTTATCTAAAAAAAATGATATATAAATTGCTAGTCTACCTACATGATACAAAAAAAAGGAGGTATCATTGAGAGCCTTATACCTGGATAGAATCATAGTCAGCATGCTTGGATCTGCTGGTAGCAATAGTTTTTACTTCATCTATATGGGCAGTGGTTATATGCGCTATGCGCGGTGTGCCTTGTGGAACATTGATACCTGCAACAAAATCCAGGAAGATAACCTGCAGAAAAAAAATGGATTCAAGCATTTAAAAAAATGACAGGAACATGATACCCAAAAAAAATCAGAAGGGGAAAACTAACATTAAGTATATGAACACAACCTCGGACATTTAGATTTATGCTTGTGTTTATTCTGAAATCATGGATGGCCTCGAAAAGATAATCAGCAACATGGTTGCAACAATTCAGGTTCTTGATGTTCTTCACATCACTAATAGCTGTTAGATATTCCCTATGAACTGTCAAGTTGCTACCTGGGACAAGATAGACACCCAAAGCAACCATCATGAAGGACACAATAAATTCATCCTCATTATGTTCCAGTAACATCCGAGAAATGGCTTTATTTAAAGATTGGCCTCTGCCACCTTCTATGAACTTCTCCTTCAACCTATGGTCAGTATCTTCTGTCAACTTCAAACGCATATGTCCTTCAGGAATTCCAATCACCTTCTTAATGAGTGGTCTTATGGGGATTGATAATCCATCGAACTCCAAGGTACCAAGCTCAGTATTGACATGGTTCAAAAGCCACAATGTCATGTCCTTGGGGAAACTGCAACCCTGTATCAACAATAGTTCCTCAAAATTGATGTTGTGCACATAGCGGATCTAATCTGGTGACAGTTGAGCTGCTATCGTGCTCATGTTGCTTGGGTTGCACCTCAATTTAATGATCTGCACCTAAAAATATTGTACCAAAACATAAGAAAAATTTCATTTAATCTCTTTTTAAAAAAACTTAAAGGGAACTAGTATAAAACAATGAAAAGATGAACATGAAAAAGAAACTTAAACAGAATTATGGCAAAATGAAGCACGATACCTCTTTTCCATTTTCCGCTCTCTTCCTTTTCTTGTTTCCACTGGTCGATGCACATGACTTCTTCGGCAGTGATGAACATGTCTTCTTCAACAGTCCAATATCAGATTGCTTGAACTTATTCAACCTTGGTGAGCACCGCACACCCTTTCCCTCAACATGGACAAAATCTGAATTATTTGAAGATGTAGCCATTACGGCTCTACAAAAAAAAGGGAAAACATAGCAGTTAGTCCGCTTTTCAAACATTGTTGATACCTTGTGAAAAAATCAGGGGACGAAACTACTACCGTACATCATTTACGCTAATAATGCAGTAAAATTGCAGCCCCTATAAAACACATGTATTGCTTGATACCTAGTAACATCCCTCAGGAATCACGCGAACAAACCACGGGACAGGAAAAATCTAAAACTCTAGCATTAGATTGCAGCCCTACAAAAACAAAAAAAATGTATTACTCGATACCTAGTAAAAATGAAGTAATGCCCCATGGGAATCACCCTAGAAAAAAAATTTCTGAGAAATATAAACATGCATCATCCACACATACAAACGCGCGGCCACTAAAAACTATTGATAAAAATCACCTTCATTAGAAAAGTAACCAACCTATTGATTTTCACTGACCCTCAGGAAATCAACACGAATCCCATACACTTCCTGCCACCCCCTACCTACAAACCCTAGAACAGAAAATGCAAAAAAAAAATTGACGCCTAATTAGGGAGTGATTTGGAAGTTATAAATTGAGAATATCCTGATAAGACATTGTACTTTTGCGCGAGGTAATCTTCAATCAGAGAAACTGGGAGTGAGAAAGGAGAGAAAAACGCATATACCGATGGTGGGAGAGCGCCGGCGCGGGGTATCGCTGCGTGCACGATATCACCGCTGGTGCAGCAACGCCGATGTGGGGACGCGCGGAGAAGTTGGCCGGAGCGCAAGGGCGCCAGCGAAGGGGAGCGGAGGAAGACGGCGCGCGGCGAGCGCCGAGCGGAGCGAGAGAGGAATGCAGTGTGGAGAGGGTGGGGAAAAGGGAAAGGGGATCAGATGGGGTGAGAGGGTAACGGTTTGGGCACATTAATTTCTCCCGTGACAACGGAACCGCCACGGGACACCGTTCAGTAGTTTTTCTGCTAGAAGAAGGGTGCGTTTGCAAATGTTACAGCTGGTAGGCGTGTATTTGAAAAGGCGGCATTTTAGATGTGTGGTTGGGTTGTGTATCCTTGACGACAATCTTTACCCTCCAGGCACAATCCAACGGCTGACAAGGAACATATCTAGATTTTCGCGGTATTGATGCTTTCACCGTACCAAACAAAAAAGTAGTACGGGAGAAATTTAACTATTTTTCACTATTACATTTGGCATTTATCCAAATGCCCCTTATAAGTTTGCACATATTTTTTTTCTCTCTTAAGAGATGCCTTCTTAACTATTTATCACTTTTGCTCACGTTGCATGCTTCACTAGTCAGCCTCTCCTCTCTCCTTCCTCTCTCTCTCTCTCTCCAGTCCGGCGTGCTCCGCCGCTGCTCCACCTACTTCACTGCCGCTCCGCGCTCCTCTATCGTGCAAGGAGCTCGTCCGCCGCTCGTTGCTCTGCCTTCTCCACTGTTGCCCTCCTCCTCCTCCACCGCCGCCGTTGCCACTCTGCCTCCTCCACCGCAGCAAGGAGTCCGTCCGCCGCTGCTTCATCTCTTCCATCGCCATTCTGCCTCCTCCGCCGCTCCGCCTCGTCTACCGCTGCGAGGAGTCCGTTCGCCGCTGTTCCGCCTCCTCCACCACCGCTCTATCTCCTCCACCATCGTGAGGAGCCTTTCCGCTGCCGCGTCGGTTGTAGGCCAGCTCGGAGATAGAAGCTCTTCTCTGGTTGTTTTCCATGACAACCGCCGTGACAACATTGTTCATTTCCCCAGCTGCACAAGTTCTTGCTGTCATCGCATGCTAGACCGAAGGAAGAGAGGAAGAGGAGAGGAGAGGCTGACTAGTGGGTCCCACATTGGTTTCTACCCTGCATTGCTACGTTGGCATGCCACGTGGGCAAAAGTGGCAAATAGTTAAGAAGGCATCTCTTAAAGCGGCGAAAAAATATACAAACCTAAGAGGGGCATTTGAATAATTACCGAACCTAATAGTGGCAAATAGTTAAATTTCCCAGCTTTCATTGTTGAGTATTCAGTCACTCTAAACGATTTATATTAATCGTGGTAGTTATTTGTGTTCTTAATTTTATTAGATTGTAAGTAGTCTTCTTCCTACATTTTTTTTATTGAAGTGATCTCTGTAACTAAGTTGCTACGATTGGTAATAGTTAAGTGCAAGGACAGATCCAGTTCATCGGTATCATTGGTGTCATCATATGCCAATCTCACTTAATACATAGTTTTATCTTCATTGGCTTAGCAATTTATCAATAGATTTCTCTAGAGGTCATCGAGGTCATATGACCACGATGAATACACTGTATCTCTGCCCCTGATTATGTCTAACATCCTACCAAAACATTATCATACAATGGTGAAAGTGGAACACAATATGCATAATCACATTGCTTTTAATTTGTTCTCAGCCATTTAAGAAGAGGAAGTTTCGTCCATCCGTTCTTCCCACACCCACCATAAATCTGTAACCCCCTCTCTCCTAGGAAAACTAAAAAAACACACATTAACTCCGTGCATGACAAATTATCAAAACTAACTTTCTAAAAGGAAAACAAGTAAAAAGCAATCAAAAACCCTAGCAAAACAAGTTACACATGTTCCACTTTTGTACCACTCTTGGCCCCTAGTGTAGGCAGCCCTTTGACAAGTCACGTGCCACCTCATCACCATCTTCTTTTTATGACTTAACCCTTCTTCTTATAACTACATATGCATGAATGCATGATAAGCAACCAACATGATCTATTTTGTGGTTATGTAGGAATACAATATAACAATATATGAATATATATTAACTAGAGTAGTGACTTTAGATGTGAAGCATTACAAAAGCAATGGCATTCTTCAAGAATGACTTAACCCTTCTTCTTTTTCTCGCTTAAGAACGATAAGCTCTTTCCTCCTGCTTAAGGTGTTTGTAATATAATTTGTTTTACCTTTTTAATATAATTTATTTACTTTGGGGGCTTCCCCTAGAATGCTTTCCCTCAAAAAAAAAAAGCAATGGCAACAACAGTTGATCATTCTTTCTTCCTTAATATTACAAATTTCCTTGTTACAGTGTTAAAACAGATGATACAATTTTAGATTAACAAAAAGGAAATTCTCCTCAATGTTTTTAAGTAAGTATAATTATGCCACTTATGAAGTTCGTGGTTATCATTTCGTCTCCATAGGAAAGGTTTCTAAAATTTAATCTTTCATGATATATTTGGTTCAGTTAATGTAGTGGAGTGAATGCAAAATAATTAAAGAACTCAAATAATTTACTTCATTTATAAATATCTTCTATGGGTTCCCATACAGCAAATATCAATTAAATGTGCTGCTCCATATCAGTACATTCATTTATACATAAAAGATATAGTAATGAAAATCTTATAGTATGATATTATTCTACATAAGATGTTTCATTCTATTTAAGCATGTCGATGCTTGGCAGAGGAACAAAACTAATATTTCGTCCTACTTTTGAAATGGAGAAAGGTAGTATAAAAATTGCGATGCTTTATGTTTATCTTGTTAGTGTGATAATAGGCGGTTGTTTCACCTATATTAATGAGGTAAAATGATATTGACTTAATTTGTTAAGCTCAATGCGTTAAATTCTATGATAATAATGGAAATTGAGTGAAACATGGCGTACAAGCATGTCTAGTTTATATTGGTGTGTAGAAAATATAGATTGGATGAACATTAGCGACGGTTTCGTGTTAATTAATTAGCGCAACAATGCGCGAGAGTACATATATATGCGTATAGAAACAGATCACCCGGGATCCTAAATACAAGGAATAACAACTTATCTCTAATCTACCGGGAATCCATAACCATATGCATAAGATAAGATTACAATTAGTTGTAGTTTCTAACACTCCCCCTCAATCTAAACTTCGGATGTTGAGATTGTGCTTGAACTCTTCAAATTGCCGAACAGCCAAAGGCTTAGTAAGGGCCTGTTTGGTTCACACCCTGAGAATCACGCTTGAGTCAGGCATGATTCTCAGGCGTCCGATTTTGGTGGCCTGTGGTTGGATGCACCTGCCTGAGTGAGAGCGCTCAGGTCAGGGTACCATCCAAACACGCCCTAAATCCATCTGCAACTTGATCTTTAGAAGAGACATACTCTATTTCCAGTAGCTTCCTAGCTACTCTTTCTCTCAAAAAATGATAATCAACTTCAATATGTTTAATACAAGCATGAAACACAGGGTTAGCAGACATATATTTGGCTCCAATATTATCACACCAAACCTTTGCAGCTTTAGGTGCATTAACACCTAATTCTTGTAGTAGAGTCTATATCCACATGATTTCAGCTGTCACATTTGCTAACGCCTTGTATTCTGCTTCTGTACTAGACCGTGACACAGTTGCTTGCTTTCTTGAACTCCATGACACGAGATTACAGCCTAAAAATATAGCAAAACCTCCCGTTGATCTTCTGTCATCTATACAGCCTGCCCAATCTGCATCAGTGAATCCACTAAAAAACAAGGATGGAGATTTACTAATCCTCAATCCATAATTAACAGGGCAACTTATCATGTGCACTCAGCACATCCCGTGCACTCATGCACTCCTGCAATCTGGTCCTTCCGATCTCAATCCGATGACTAGGATCTGGGTAAGGTAATTTTACAAAAAAACCGCTCGCCTCCTACCCTGTATTCTTGCTGAAATCCCCCTAACCCCTGGTTGTCCATCTTTATCCTCCTGACTCCGTCAGAGGCTCAGAGCATGACGCTGCGACAAATCCAAAAATTCCCTCTGAACCAAACTTTTGTTTCCCTCGATTCCTTCTGATTAAAGCAAAACGGTGATTTTGGAGGTGCTTAATGTTGTTCGTGTGAGTTGATCCCTCAACAGGACCTTATCTCCCATTCCATGTAGCAGAGAGGAATTAAAGATTTAGGTTTTGGAGAAAACAAATAGGACCAGGAATAATTTTAGGAATGTAAGAGTGGATATCTAGTGCTTGATTCCTTATTTCTATAGCCTAATTCATCATTTTGTATCAGTCTTCTTGCTGGTGGGTGCCGCCATCGTCCTCGTCGAGCAGCTTCATGTCACCGTCTTTGTGGGAGAGACGAAGAGATTTGGGGGTGGCTAAGGCGAAAGAACAGAAAATCCAAGCCAGGGAGATTTTTGTAAAGGTACAAGGTAAGAGGTGGGCGGTTTTTTTGTAAAATTACCCTACTGGATCCTAGCCATCAGATTGAGATCGGAAGGACCTGATTGCAGGAGTACAGGAGTGCACGGCATGTGCTGAGTGCACCTGATACGTTGCCAATTAACAGTATGCTTAATATACCTTAAAATTCTTTTAACCAAAGTCTAGTGAGTCACAGTAGGAGTATGTAAATACTGACATACCTTATTGACAGGATAAGCTATATCTGGTCTAGTTAATGTCAAGTATTGCAAAGCTCCTACTATACTTCTGTATTGAGTTGCATCATTTTGACCAAGTGGTGTTCCTTCATGAGCTGATAATTTTTTTGAGGTTAGCAAAGGAGTGCTTACAGGTTTACAATCTTGCATCCAACTCGGCGCAGAATGTCATTGGCATACTTTTCCTGAGTTAAAATTATTCCACTGTTCACTTTTGCTCACTTCTATTCCAAGAAAGTAATGTAAATCACCCAAGTCCTTTAAAGAAAAAGCTTTGGTAAGATCCTGCAGAAAAGCAGAAGTTGCACTAGCCATAGAACTAGCAACAATTATATCATCAACATAGATTAGCACAAACATGGTGACATTTCCCTTATTATAGAGAAACAGTGAAGTATCTGCCTTGGATGATTTAAAACCTAGCTCATGAAATTTTGTACTCAACCTTGAATACCAAGCCCTTGGTGCCTGTTTCAGACCATATAATGCTTTATCAAGTTTGCACACATAATTTGGTACCTTTTCACTTTCGTACCCAGGTGGTTGTCTCATATAAACCTCCTCTTCAAGAACTCCATGCAAGAGGGCATTCTGTACATCTAGCTATCGAAGACTCCATCCTCTAGATACAGCAATAGACAAAATTGTTCTAATAGTAGCAGCTTTAACAATAGGACTAAAGGTGTCCTCGTAGTCTATGCCATACCTTTGCTTGAAACCTTTAGCTACAAGTCTGGCCTTGTATCTATCTAGGCTCCCATCTGCTTTCCTCTTTATCTTGTATACCCACTTGCAGTCGATCACGCTTCTTCCCTTTTCTAGTGGTACCAAGTGCCATGTCTCATTTTTCATGAGTGCATCATACTCTGCATCCATAGCATCTTTCCAATTTTTATTAGTAAAAGCTTCATGTAAATTTTGTGGCTCACCTGAGGCAGTGAAGCAACCCCCATTTGATTTTGCCATCAGTCTATACTTTCTCCTTGCATATTTCGCTCTGAGTCTTGGGTCGTCCTTGTTGAACATCTGCACCTGTATTTACCTGATAGTGTAGAGGTTCAGTCGCTTCTACCTCGGTTTCCTCACCTTGTGTCAGTTGGTCAATGTCAGCAGTTGATGGTGCTGGAGATTGTTGCTGTTGTGATGACTCCTGCGATGACTGCTGCTGCTGTTGCTGATCAGAGGCTGCCGGAGACTGCTTCTGCTGAGAGGAATGCGTGGGACAAGTGGAGACCGGCGACGTGGCCGGCGACATGACTTCTGCTGATTTTGCATCACTTTCCGCCCCTGTCAGCTGCTACGTCTCCCCCAGCTTGTGTACCCTGTGCATTATTTTCTTCTGCAGAAATACTGTTAGCTGGCACATTAAACACATAATCACTCCTTTGTTAACCCCTGTGATCAGTACTGGTAGGGAGCAAGGAAGGTGGCAAAAGGGATATCTCAGTGCGAAGGCGAGCGCCGGCGTTGGAGTGGAGAGATGAAAAAGGAAACACATTTTCATCAAAGATGACATCACGAGATATATAAACACGGCCTGTAGGAATATCAAGACATTTGAACCCTTTGTGCAAGTTGCTATACCCGAGGAAGACACATTGCTTGGATCGAAACTGAAGTTTGTGATTATTATAAGGACAAAGATTGGGCCAACATGCACATCCAAAAATTCGAAGGAATTGATAATTGGGTGTTTGGTGAAATAGGAGCTCTAGTGGCATTTCAAGGTTGATCACCTTGCTAGGTGTCCTATTTATGAGATAAGCGGCAGTGAGGAATGCCTTATCCCAAAACTTAAGAGGCATATAAGCATTGGCTAGGAGTGCAAGCCCAACTTCTATTACATGGTGATGCTTACGCTCTGTTGATCCATTTTGTTGATGTGTATGGGGACAAGACACATGATAAGATATGCCAATTTTTTCAAATAATGGATGGAGTTTTTCATATTCTCCACCCCAGTTGGTTTGCATAGCAATGATTTTTTGACCAGTGAGTCGTTCAACAAGAGCTTGATATTCATGAAACTTCTGAAATACTTCTGACTTGTGCTTAAGAAAATAAACCGAAGTAAATTTGCTGTAGTCATCAATAAAGCTAACGTAATACTTCTTATTACCAACAAAATCAGGGGCAGGACCCCAAACATCAGAAAAGACTAGTTCCAAAGGATGACTAGACACACTAGATGACCTTGAATAGGGTAATTGATGACTTTTAGCTTTTTGTCAAGCATCACAAACCGACTCATTTCTAGACTCGGAATGACAAGGTAACTTATTGTGGCTAATTATTCTTGCAACAATGGAGGTAGATGGATGACCGAGACGATTGTGCCATCTTGCAAAGGATGGCATGACACTGAGAGCTTCCTTGGAGACGGCGGGAGCAAGAGGATAGAGGCTGATGAGGACATCACTTCGTCGGATACGCACATAACTTCACACGTTCCAATGATAATTCCAAGTCCAAGTCCAGTTCGGCCTCCGGAGATAGCACTGAGTTCAAACAGACCTAACGCCTTTATGCCAACTCCGATTTGGGTGATCTTGGACTTCGTGGAAAGCTTATCTCGCTATCTTACAAACGCATCCGGTCTCATGTTCAAATTCATCTCGAGTCAACGGGAATCGCCAAAATAAGATAGTGCTATTGCTGAAACCGAACTTGGGCCTTGGGCCTTGTAATAGACTAGACCCATCTCGGAAGTGTCTCCCTCCACCTCCACGAATTAGCACTTAACCCTAGCTTTATTTTCCTCTATAAATAGCTTTGTACATTCTCAAAAACAATTGGGTTTTGTTTAGTTGAATTTTGCCAACTGCCATTCACCTTGTCTCTAGTCCTCGCTCGATTAGTTGGCGACTATAGATTCAGAGGCCCCAATAGTTGGTGTGTTGATTTGCCGGGTCGATTAGATCTACCACTTCAATCGCAACTATTTCTTTGTGCTTAATTACCTATTCGCAATATTTAGATTGCATCTTATCTTGTTCTTGCAGTGTTCTCTCGTTTGCATTGTAGGGATCATCAACCGCGCGCGACATCTTTTGTGGTGTAGCGATTGCACGGCGTCCTGGACTTGTTCTGGTTGGTAGCCACGTCGCAAACGTCGCACTCGATCAAAGTGAGAGTTATCCCCTCACCAGAACATCGGGCCACGAGAGAGAGCGTCATCAGTTGGTATCAGAGCATCGGTTGCCTGGTGAGGATTTTAGTTTTATAGATTTATTTTCCCTACCCATTATCTACAAATTGCTGCATCACTTTTTCCTTCACCAAACATTAGTTTTGAACCTTGCAATTTTCATTCAATTTTGCTTTATTGAGTTTTGGTCTACTGTCGTGTCAAGATCTGGTCTTAGCCCTAGTTTCATCTTGGTTTGGGTATGCATCTGGTTGTCTCATCGGTTAGTTTTGTTGCGGTCATCCCGGTAGAGTTTGTAGATTGGTTTGAGAAAAGAAAAAAAAAGTATCCGAGTTTCCTGTTTAAGTCAAAGATTGATCTCCTACTTTATTGCGCATGCATGCATGTGTACCGGTGTAATTTCCATCCACGACTTGCTGATTCCTTGTGCATGCGGATCGCGGGCCACTTTAATTTCCGTGAAAATTTCCTGTGCGCATGCAGCCTAGCAGGTTCCGTTGAGTTAGTTGGTATCGGTAATTTTTTTTTACCCAGTTTTTTTCCGTCCGTTAGCCACTGTTTGATAAAGAAAAAGAGAGATAAAAAAAAGGAAAAAGCCAGCGAGGTGCAAAAACAGAAAAAAAAAGGCCGCACCAAAAAATAGAAAAGAAAGAAAAAAATTAGAAAAAAGGAACAAAAAGAAAAATATCAGAAAAAGAAAACAGTGTGGCATTTTCTTTGGCTTTCTTGGAGAGAGTTGTGTGATAAAACCAGTTGTTTCTAGTCCGAGTGTTAATCATTTGTTTGCTTGAGCTAGGATTGAGTCTAGGCAAGGCTAGCAACGTTGAGCAGTACTTTGGACTATTATTCAATTTCGCAAATCTATTTGATTTTTGCTATTCCTTTTGATATAGTTAAGTCTACCAAGATCCACATACTACTAACCTTTACAGGTCCGGCTTTGCAATCGCTCCACTCATCAAGCGTGTCATTGTGCCACGAACCAGCCACAGTGATTGACCTGTGTTTGCATTCTTTGAGAACATCATAAGAATTTGGTATATGCTTGAGTATTGAGTGCCTTCAAAAGCTCCACATATCTATAGATTGTTAAGAACTAACACTTTCTTGTGAGTTTCTTTTGCTTGCTAATGATGTCAGGTACAAGTTCCGACGAACCAACACTGGAGAATCTAGCGCATAAATTGAAGGGCATGGAAAATTGGTATGAAGAGTTAATGTGTAATAGTAAATCATACAAGGAAAGCACATATAAACATTTAAAAACCTTAAGTGAAAGCCTGGTGAAAGTAGTGGATCAAATTGAGCAAATGAATCAATCACATAAATAATTAACTGAAAACATTCAGAATATGAATATTGGACATGAAAATATTGTGCGACGCATTGGTTTACTTGAGACTGCAGGTGAATAAGGTGCAGGTGCCACTGCTCATCGACACCAAAGATATGACGATGAAAACGAAGAGCAATTTGTTGCTGACGATGAGGAGGAAGACAAGAGTGTTGGAAATAGAAGACGATGTCGAGTTAGGGCCAAAGATGATCTTTTATCTAAGGTAAAATTTACTATGCCTTCTTTTGATGGTAAGTTCGAGTCTTCTGTTTATCTAGACTGGGAGCTAGCTGTTGAGCAAAAAATTCTCTTGCTATGATTTTCCTGATAATAAGAAAGTTAAAGCTGCCAGTAGTGAATTTACCTCCTTTGCATCTCTATGGTGGAATGATATATGTGGTAGAGGACTTAGACCTAGAGCATGGGATGATATGAAACGTACAATGAGGTCTAGATTTGTTCCTTCTTACTATGCTCATGACATGTTAAATCAACTGCAACTTTTAAGACAAGGTTGCTTTGTCAAGAGATGATGATTGCTTTGTCACGATGTGATTTGCAAGAAACTGAGGATGCTAGAATTTCTAGGTTCTATGGAGGTCTTAATAGAGAGATTCGGGATATTATTGAATATAAAGAATACAATACCATGAATAGATTATTCCATTTTGCTTGCAAAGCTAAAAGAGAAGTGCAGGGATGCAACAAGCATAGGAGTTCTTTTACAGGTGCTACTTCCACACGACAGTCAACACCACGTCAATCTACTACTGCCATTCATCCACCTACCTCCACGCCATCCCATGTTCAAGAAACAAGCAAAAATGCTTCAGTTCGGACTCTAGCCAAGAGTGCAACTTCAGTAGCTTCCACTGGATGTACCCGTGATATTACATGTCATAGGTGACATGGCATTGGATACATTGCCCGCGACTGTCCAAATCGGCGAGCTCTATTTGTGAATGGTGATGGTGAGTATACTTCTGCTAGTGATTGTGATGATGAATATGCTTTAGCTGCCATTGACCATGCAGGAGGACAAGATAACGATAACATCGAGGAAGTCCATTTGCATCCAGAGTCGCTAGATCAGTATCCTAGCCTAATTGTCAAGCTAGCACTTAGTGCTAAAGAGAAGTGTGAAGAGCAAAACCAACATCACAATTTGTTCCAAAGCAAAGTTCTTGTGAAAGGCCATACTGTCAAAGTGATTATTGATAGCGGGAGCTGCAACAATTTAGCAAGTGAATAGATGGTCAAGAAGCTTGGCTTGACTACCCATCCACATCCACATCCGTATCATATTCAATGGTTTAATACATATGGTAAGATGAAGGTAACCCGTTTGGTTAAAATACCTTTTTCTATGGGCTCCTATCATGATCAAATTGAATGTGATGTTGTGCATATGCAAGCTTGTTCCTATTCTTTTGGGCCGACCATGGCAATATGATAGAGAAGTTGTTTTCAATGGTAGGACCAATATATATATATATTTATATTCGATGGTAAAAGAATTGTTTTGCATTGTATGACTCCTGCCGCTGTCGACGGGGAATACCCGTAGACCGGATATAGAGGGTATTGGGGTACGCTGGTATGAGGATTTACGTAGTACGACATCAAGCAAACAAAAGACAGGGATTATACCGGTTCAGGCCTCTTAATAGGTAATAGCCCTAATCCAGTTGATATGGGATTATATGACGGAAATCACAGATTACAAAGGGAATAGTGGAACTCGATAATACCGACGAGATCGTAGTTGAGTTGGTTCGACTAGATCACCCGGTGACTCGGCTCCTGTAGGCTCTGGCTTCGTAGGCTGTGATGGATGTGTTGGCGGTAAGATTCGATGCCTTAAGTCCTCCCGGGGGGTTGTTAACAACCAATTTGGTAACATCAGCGTTGGGAAAGAAGATTAGGTCAAAGCAAAGTCGGAAGCGGAGATCGAGTTTGAAAACAGAGCAGGAATCGGCTGGAGTCCAGATCGGCTACGATAAGATCGGCTGGGTCTGAGTCGGGCTAGGTAAGCTGATGTAGCCGATACCGACAATATGACTTGTACGCGATATCGGGTTCAAGTTAATGTACTTCAAGATGATTGCCGCGCACGGATAGAGTCCTGGGAAGGCAATTGTATCTATTAATTAGGATATCTTATGTAAATTCCTTATAGATAAATGTGGGCAAAAGTCTGCCGCAAAGACTTATGGTATCTTAGAGTTTGTTAGAGATAATAGTCGTGTCCGGTATGGGCATATCTTGTAATTCTCGGGTATAAATAGACCCCGAGCCCTATGTAATTAACAACACACGTTCAATACAATTTCGGCGCATCACCACCCTTTTGCTTTAGTTTTGTTTCGACGAGTTCTTGCTTTCGGGTTGAGCTGCATCGCTTTCGATCTTCAACAAGATTGTGTTTTTAGGATTAGTGCTTCCATCTTTATGATACTCTAATCTTGTTTATATAATTCGTCGAGTTATCATATATCTTACATAATCTTTAGCAATATCGCCACCTAACCTATTATCGGCTAACATTTGTATGCAGAAGGCAGCCGATTAGGTTAGATCTTGATGTTGATCTAGATTATATGAGATATCTACCATTCTATGAGACTTCTAGCAGTTTGATTGTCTAGATATTGTTCTTCTTTTCATACTTAATGCTGCATCAATTGAGTTTGATCTATTAAGTCGTGCTTAGAATATCAATCTCTAGCCTGGCTTCTAGTTGCCGATTAGAATAGCATCGGAGTTTCAACCAATCGTATCTGATTTAACTATATTTGTTCTATATGCTCTATTGACATGTTAAATCTGCCCTTTATATCAAAATACTGCTGCATCTAAGTATGTTAGACCTTTGTTTGATATATTATTCTTGCTTTAATATCCTGATATAGAGTAGTATCGGAGTATTAGCCGATACATGCTAGATCTATCTGATCGGCTATGCTATAAACATATATAGTCCTGTTATTGATATATATTTCGGTCTAAGTGATTCATACTGTCTCGGCATGATGACCGATCTATCCCAATCACTTGATTTAAGTATACATCGATATAAGGAGTATATATCGTTAATATCTACAGCCGATCGAATAGATTTAGTTCTTCTTTACTTATTCATGGCGGCCGATCGATACACAGATGACATCGGCTCAAAGATAAATGATATGTCATCGGCATCTAGCTGATCAGCTATCATTTATAGATTTAACCACGGTTTCTTTGCTTCTATTTCTTGTTGATTACAGGATCAAATCAACTGGCACGCTAACATATCCGAAGGCGAGCTTTGGACCTGCACTAGAGTTAAGCAGATCTCCCAGGCCACGTGTTTTCTGTCAACACGCTTTTGGCACGCCTGGTGGGACCTCTAAGAAGTCAGACGTCAGTTCTTCCTCATGGCCGAGAAACAGCCACCACCACCATCTAGCCCAGGCTCCGTTAAAGGCAAGGCGTTGAAGCTGGGATTGACTGACATCATTGATGACAACGTCATGCCGATCGATCCAGAGAAATTCACACCTGAGCAGAAGGAGGAGTTTGAAGCAACGCTGCAGCAGGCACGGGATCAGTTTCTGAACTCATTCATGCAGACCCGCAAGGGGACACTTGTTCAGAAGTATAAAATAAAAGTGGTTGCTGATAGTCCTGGGACTGGTTCTTCCAAAGATGGAGAAGTGAAACAAGCTCCAGGTGGCTCAGCTCAGCCGAGTACTAAAGGTGCTACCGACGACTCCCCGAGCGATCAAGGCGACAATTCTCAAGGAGTTCATGGCGTTCAAGGTGATGGTAGTCAGGAGCCGCAAGGAGGAAATCTTAACCAGAATAGTGAACTAGCGCAAGATTTTTTCAATAACTTCCAAGATCGGGTTGATTACGCTGTGCATCATGCTTTGATCAATCAGTCCGGGGTATTAGTCAATACATTGTCAAACATGATGAAGACAATAGCCGATGGTTTGATAGCTGAGCATCAGGCTGCAGGCCCAGTTTACTTGCAAGGAGGTGTCTTCCCAAATTATCGATCTTTGATCACCGATGTTCAGCCATCTGTTCAAGCAGTTCCCTCTGTTGCACCCACAACCCAGCCGACAGCGCCAGCGTCGACTCCTTTGCCTGGTACACTAGCTATGACGCCAAAACAGCCGGTGAACCCTTGGTTGTTAACAAGGGAACAACCACAGCATGGCGGGCAGGCTACGAATCGGCTAACCCAAGATCAAGTTGCTGCCTTGTTTCTGCCACCTCCACCGATTGTTGATCCAGTGCAGCAGCAGCCGATTCAGCAGACACCACCAATCCAGGCGGTTGTACAACCAATCCAACAACAGGTCGTACAACCGGCTCGGCAAACACCACCAAGGCAGCAGCCTCTGCAGCCGATTCAGTAGACGCCACCAAGGCAGCAGCCTCAGCAGCCGATCCAACAGACTCCGTTGAGACAGCAGATCGTTCAGCCGATTCAGCACCCGGGGTCAGTGAATGCATCGGCCGGGTTCACAGTACCTGGTGGTCAGCCTATACAGCAGTTTGTAAATTAGGTCATCCTAGAACATTTGGTTCACCATGCACAGCCGGACGGCACAGTGATGCCTCAGATGGTTCCTGAACACTTGGTGCGCAACATCCAGCCGAATCTTCATAATTACCAAGGGGGTAACTGTCACGCCCGGAATTTCTATCCAAAATTCCAAACGCTTACATGTGTGTGAACCCTCGTCCAGGAATCAGCCGAGGCACACAATAACAAATTGATAATAGAGTACAATTATTACTCTAATTATTAAGCGAATAAAATGTCATTACAGAGGTAGATAGTTCCTCTCAATCAATAAAGATCTAAGCAGCGGAAAATAAGATAAACGGCGCAGACGGCTCCACTCCACAGGCAGCTTGACCAGGGCTACACCTAATCCTCCACACCATCAGCATCATTGTAGAACTCTTCCTCTGATGAATGATTGCAAGGTGAGTATATGACATACTCAGCAAGTCACGCAGCAAATATGCAAGTGCACAGGATACCAAAGGATGGCATAATAGGGTTTCATTTGCATAAATAGCATTTAATAAACATTTCAGAATTTAATAAAACAGTTAAGTAATAATTAAACAATATTAATCCAACGCTATACAACATACCCTGTTGTATAGGCCCAACCTTTCTGAACAACCATACCCGGCTGTACAGATCTATCTCCAAACCAGGAATATACCATTCCAAACCAGGAGCTAAACAAATTATTACCAGTTATAGCATCTTTTATCATTATGAGAGGTGTGAGACTAATCACGAAAGACATTGTTAGACCCGCCCATAACCGCGGGCACGGCTATTCGAATAGTTTTACTCTGGCTAGAGGTGTACCACTGTACCCACAAGACACAGCCTCACAACATGTCACCATGTGCCTCAATACCACCACGATACCTCGGAAAGGAGTTGTGACAATACCCCTTGCACAACACAATCCACCACAGCGCACCTTTCCTGGATCATAATCACCCCCTTATAAACAAGGCATGGACTCCCCAGCGACCCCCGTGGGCTTATCTCCGCCACTTCTCAGTCTGGTGCTCCGCAATGAACCAAGCTATACAAAAGGTAAAGCCGTTGCCCACGCTGGCTTGTGGTTGGCACGGTTAATGTTTCACAACCGAAACTCGTGAACCGGTCCTTAATTGTCATGAGCACGACTCTCAAAACCATGTGCTCACAACCCACCATTATCAAGTTTTAGTTGGCAAGTAATTAATTGTCGCGACCGAGAAAATTGCATTTTCCCGAACGCTAGTGTATTAATCCCCGTCCCAGGAAAAGCCGAGGTACACCATACAAACATGATATAAAAGACACATCTTTATTATATCGATAATATTTACATTATTACAAAGGCACTTAAGGCCTGACAATCAAAAATAAACAGCAGCGGACTAGCGGGCCTACGGCTCCATCTTCACAGGCGCTCAACTGGGGTGTAAGCCAAGACTCCACCTAAGACATCTTCTCCAAAGCTTCTCTTACTGAAGGGGGGAGAAAGATAGAGCAAGAATGAGTACAACCACAGTACTCAGCAAGCCACACCGGCGGATGCACGATTAATGCAAGGGGTACAAGGGGTAATGATATAGGGGTTAAGTTTTGCAGAAAACAGCATTTAAAAGTCACTTAGTTGCCCAAAGCCATTTTAAAAAGACGATCCTAGAGCTACACAGTATTATTAATCAAGGTCGTTAACCCGCACGAACTTGCCTTAACCCAAGGCCTACGATGATTCAGACCGAACTGGCAACCCGACCCTGGGTCCCAGCTCGTCCCAAGCCAACCCAGGCCAACCATTCCACATTTTAGTTGTTGAGCAAATTTTAAGAATTAAAACACTAACTTGGGTACATTGCTTGGCTTGCCCATAACCGAGGGCGCGGCTATTCGAATAGATTATACTCTGATCAGAGGTGTACATCTTTACCCACAAGACACATCTTCCTCACGTGTAACCACGTGCCACATACCACCACGGTATACGGACGGAAGACGTGACATAGTTCCCAACCCATCCTAGCCATAGACAAGAGTACCGACCCAATCCCACCTACGGCCGGAACCTCCAGGACAGGTAGGCAGGATTGAGCCCCTAGCAGCAGGACACTAGCCATGTGCCATGACATCTCGACTACCGGGCCGCAGCTCGTGTAGCCTTCATTTGTCCTAGAGATGTCCATCGACCCCCGACTTCGTCCATCTCCATCCGTGTACTTTTGTTTATAACCAGACTGAGCCACAAACTAAGCCTTACCCACTAGACATGTGGAAGTACGGTAGTGCTTTGCAACAGAGGCCCGAAGACCGGTCCTTATATGGCCGAGGTGCTACTATCAAAACCATGCACCCCGAGCCCAGCCTAAAACCATTTTGGGGATTTTGAATAGAGGGGGCGGTGTGAATCCAATTCCACAATAAACCAACAATTCCAAAGTGTCCAGGTGATATGAATATCCCAAAGTCTAGAGTTGTAAAACCGCCTAATGTTACCTAATTAATCAGCGAAGCATCTACCTAAAATTATACTAGTGGTACTATGAGTAGAGTGTCCACTAGTTGGGGTTTTGTTTAATCTAGGGTGAACAAGGTAATAATAACAATAACAATAATAATAAGGTCATAACAAAGGTAGATAGGCATGGCTAGATAAAACAGTGATAACGCGGGAATTTAAATAAAGCGATAATGCAATAATTTAAATCATCATAATTTTATAAACTGGGATTCAATATGTTCAAAGATGATGTGACTTGCCTTGCTCGCTTTCCCAAACGCCGGCTTCAACTTCCACGAAGAGCGGATCCTCCGAAGCTGCAGCGTCTGCACGACCAACGGAAAAGAAAAGGCTTTTACTCTAATAAACTCCATATAACAAGCAGAAACAAAGCACAAAAATGGGTTCTTGACTTCTTAAGGAAAAATTAGAGACTTGAACGGTCCAATTCCGAGTTCAAATGGCCAAGTTATGGCCATTTGAAGTTTATATGCTCTTTAAATGAATATTTGCGAATTTCTTCATTTAAATTTTAATTTAAAATGGATTTATTGCGTCAGCCGAGGGGAGGGGCGCGCGGACCGGGTCCACGGGGGTGGGGCCCACGCGGCAGCCCCACAGTCCACGGTGGACCGGGCGCACCCGGGCTCACACCGGCCGGCGCCGTGGGTCCCACGCGTCAGCCGCACCCGAGGGCGCGGGCGGCTGACGGCTGGGCCCCACATGGCAGCCGCGGGGCGCGCCCGAAGGCGGCCACGCCGGCACAGCCGACGGGAGGCGGCGCACCCGCGCCCCGATGGTCGCCGCCGGCGACCACCGGCGCGGCGGAGCGGCGCCCGAGAGAGGGGAGGGAAAGGGGAAACGAATCGGCGGTCCACAGCTCACCCCGGGTCGACGGCGACGACGGAAACGGCGACCGGAGCGGAGGAAGGCGGCGGCGCAGCTCGGGTGGACGGGGTCGACGGTGCTCCGGCGGTCGGCGAGCGAAACGGAGGGGTGGACGAGGTCGCCGGGGATGCGGCGAAGCCGAAGGAGGCGGTGCCGAGGGGAGAGGTGGTCCGGGGCGACAACGGCGGCGGACCGGAGCTCGGCGGCGACGACGGAGAGAGAGGGCGACGGCGCGAGCTCGATTCCAGCGGGGAGAGAGAGCGGCGAGTGGCGGAAACGGTGGAGGGAGGCACGGGGAGGGTTTATATAGGGTTGGGAGTGAGAGAGGGCGGCCGGATGAGGGGGAAACGGGCGCGGAAGATCCGGCCGCCATTGATGCGCCGGCGAGGTTTAGGGGGAAAGATTCCGAACGAATCCGAGGGAGAGAGGGAGGGAAAAATGGGGGGAAAGAGGGAGGGAATCACGGGGAATATTTCCCCCCTCTTGATTGCACGCGGGGCGGACGGGAGCGGCGGGATTTGCGGCGGCGGCGGCGCTAGGGCACGGGCGAGGCGGCGGGAGCGGCGGGAGGAAGGGGATGACGGGTGGGCCCCACCCGTCAGCGAGGGTGGCGGGCGGGCCCGCCCGTCAGTGGCGCGCGCGCGGGGAGGAGGCCGAATGGGCCGCGGGGAAGAAGAGAGAGAGGGGGAGGGATGGGCCGAGCCGGCCCAAGAGGGGGAGGGGGAAAAAGGACTTTTTAGGATTTTTCTTTTTATAAAATCATTTTAACTTTGTTTATTTCTTAATAATTATTATTTGTGCTCTGAAAATTCCACTAAAATTTGAGGGCTCTTTTTAGACCAAAGAGAATTTAACAAAAATTCTCCGGGCCACATTTGAATTTTTCTTGTACGTATTTTAGTGTTTGCCAATTTCTTTTCGAATTTTAATTAATTCTATTATTCCTTTTAGAAAATGATTTTTATTTCGGGATGAATTTATCAGGACGTGACATTAATTAACCAATCACGATTGACCATCGTGAACTATCATTAAGCCATCATTAAATAATAGTGAGTCATAAGTTATCCCAATAGTGTGCTAATGTTTCTAAGCATGGCTAAGCAATCACATCTAATATCTAGCTGAACCAATATATATAGCCCAACTAGTCAAATTATAATAACCCAAGGTATCAAGGAATAAAGTAATCAAGAACAAAAAGGGCTATAACAAACAATAGGTTAATTCCACCCAATGACATTCGAAAATAAATGCAATAGTTGAATAGAAACAGTAGCTTTAAACGGGATCAACATGCTCAAAGGGTTGTTTGGGATCTGTGTGACTTGCCTTGCTGGCCTTGGAACTCTTCAAAATCTTCTCCTGCGAAAACAGACTCTCCGGAAACGTCGGAATCTAAACAGAAAGGAGCAAAATCACCAAAACAGCACATAAACAAGCATGAACAGTACATGTGGATATTTTTAACATGTAGATCTTAATTTTAGAAAAATTTAGAGACTTGAACCAACTAAATCCGAGCTAAGATGAATTAGTTACGAATTTTTAAAGATTAATTCGGATTAAAACACTTATATGAATTTTAATTATGACGCAATAATGAATTATTTTTGAAAAGGAAAAGGGAATTATTGCGTCAGCGGCTAGGGTTTGCGGTGGACCGGGCGCACGGCAGCGGTTCACGGAAACGGACGGCCGAGATCGATCTTATCCAAAACGAACGGCCGAGATCGACCGGTCCACGGCCGGACCACGAGAGACGACGACGATGACGTCAGCGGTGACGTCACCACCGGCGGCGGCTCGGGCTTGCAAACTCGCCGGCGAACGACGGCGCGACGACGCGAACGGAGGGCACCAGCACGTAGAGGGTGACGCGGCGAACTCACCGGTGACCAAAACGGCGGCGGAAGATCAACGGACGGCGACGGCGTCAAGGAAGAAGCGGCGGCGACCTTCGGCTTGACGACGGCGGCGGTGTTCCGGCGGTCGACAGCAACGGCGAAGGGGCGGACGAGGACGGCGACGCAACGGCGACCACGATGGCGACCTCCCCGAGCGACGGCGATGACTGGAGCGATGGCGGAGCACGGCTGGAGCAACGGTGACGACGGCGTCGCGAGGCTACACGGGGCTAGAGCGCTACCGACGGCGAGAGACGAAAGCAAAGGTGGCGACGGGTAGCGGAGACACCGGGGGTCCTTTTATAGGGGTTGGAGGGCGGCGGTGAAGGCCCACGGTGACCGGCGACGCGAAGGATAGGTTAGGATTCGGAGGAAAGAGGCCGATCCGAATCGAACTCGAATCCACGAATTTCCAAAGCGATTTAGACGATGTTTCCAAAAGGGAAAAGGTAGAGGAGATCTCGGGAAACATTTCCCCTCAATTGATTTCACCGGAGAAGGAAAGGGGCGGCCGAATTTGGAAGGAAACGGCGGCACGGCTCGGCTAGGGTTCGGGCGGCGGCGGCGGCGGCGCGAGGTTGACGACGACCCTGACAGGTGGGGCCCACCTGTCAGCGGGAGAGAGAGAGAGAAGAGCGGCGGCTCGGTTGCGGACTGGGCCGGCTTGGGCCGAGAAAGAGAGAGAGAAGGTTTTGGGCCGACTTTCGGCCCAAAGCCAAAAGAGACTTTTTTAAAAACCTTTTTCAATTTAAATTATTCATGAAATGCAATTTTATTTATTAAAAATACTTCCTTAGCTCAAATAAATCCCAGAAAAATCTAGGAATTATAGAATTAAGCAAAGTATTTAATGAAATTTTATCTGGCCCCATTTTATATTGGAATTTATTAATTAAAAATTAGATCTTCTCTTCTAGACTTTTAAAATAAATTCTAATAATTCCAATTAAACAACAATTTATATATTTAGGACTTTTAGGGTGTGACAAACCTAGCCCCCTTAAACAGAATCTCGTCCTCGAGATTCGGAAGAACTGGCGAACAGATGCGGATGAGCTGACTTCAATTCATCTTCTCGTTCCCAAGTTGATTCTTCTTCCGAGTGATTACTCCATTGGACTTTGCAAAAACGGATAACTCGATTTCTGGTTCTTCTCTCATCTATTTCCAAGATACGGATTGGTTTCTCAACATAGGTAAGATCCTCTTGGACTTCTATCTGTTCAAGATTAGCTTCTTCGGTAGGTACGCTTAAACACTTTTTCAATTGCGACACATGGAACACATTATGGACTCCTGCCAAAAATTGAGGTAATTCCAACTGATAAGCAACCTCTCCTCTTCTACTGACAATCTTATAAGGTCCCACAAAACGCGGTGCCAATTTTCCTTTGGTGTGAAAACGATGAACTTCTCGAAGAGGCGTGACACGAAGGTACACATAATCTCCTTCGTCAAAACTCAAATCTCTGCGACGATTGTCGGCATAACTCTTATGGCGAGACTGAGCCACACGCAACCTTTCTTGAATGATCTTTACCTTCTCTTTTGCTTCCCTTAGGATATCCGTCCCGAAAACCTGACGTTCTCCCGTTTGATCCCGCAAAAGCGGAGTGCGGCACTTCCGACCATACAGTGCTTCGTAAGGAGCCATCTGAAGACTAGCTTGATAACTGTTGTTGTATGAAAATTCTGCATAAGGTAGATTCTTATCCCAACTTCCACCGAAGTCTAAAGCACAAGCTCTCAACATATCTTCCAAAATCTGATTCACCCTTTCGGTTTGTCCGTCTGTCTGCGGATGATAAGCAGTACTAAAGTTCAGCTTAGAACCCATCTCTTCCTGAAGCTTCTTCCAAAAATTTGAAGTAAACTGACTGCCTCGATCAGACACTATTTTCTTAGGGACGCCATGCAAACACACAATCCTTGCCATATACAATTCCGCCAACCGACTTCCGGAATAGGTTGTCTTTACTGGGATGAAATGAGCCACTTTGGTAAGTCTGTCGACTATCACCCAAATAGAGTCATGGCCTGATGACCTTCTGGGTAGACCAGTGATGAAATCCGTACCGATTTCTTCCCACTTCCATTCAGGAATCTTCAAAGGCTGCAACAAACCGGCGGGTTTCTGATGTTCTGCCTTAACTCGCTGACAAACATCACATACTGCTACGTATTCTGTGATTTCACGCTTCATACTTGCCCACCAAAATCTTTCCTTGAGATCCTGGTACATCTTGGTACTACCAGGGTGAATGGAGTATAAAGTATCATGGGCTTCTTTCAGAATTACATCTTTTAAATCTTTGTTGTTGGGGATGCAGATTCTTTCGCCCAACCATACAGTTCCCTGCTCATCTTCCAAGAAACCGATAGCTTTTCCTCTTCTCATATTCTTCTTGGTTTCTTGAATATCAGGATCATTAATTTGGGCTTCTCTAACTTGATCAATTAGAGTGGGCTTCGCTTCTAAGGCTGCAACGAAACCTCTACTGACAATTCCCAAATTTAATCTTTCAAAGTCCTTACATAATTCCAATGGCAACTGTCGTCCTTTCGTAGCATTGCAATAGCCTTTCCTGCTAAGAGCGTCTGCTACAGCATTAGCCTTTCCCGGGTGATAATGAATTCCCATGTCATAATCCTTAATTAATTCCAACCATCTCCGTTGTCTCATGTTCAGGTCCGGCTGAGTAAAGATATACTTTAAACTCTTGTGATCGGTGTACACCTCTGTACGAGTACCGAAAAGATAATGACGTCAAATTTTCAACGCATGAACCACTGCAGCTAACTCAAGATCATGAGTAGGGTAGTTCTTCTCATGCGGACGTAACTGACGAGATGCATAGGCAACCACCTTCCCATCTTGCATCAGAACACAACCTAACCCAAGTTTGGATGCATCGCAATACACTTGGAAACCCTTCTTTGGATCAGGTAAAATC
The DNA here is from genome assembly GCF_034140825.1 of Oryza sativa Japonica Group. NCBI lineage: Eukaryota > Viridiplantae > Streptophyta > Magnoliopsida > Poales > Poaceae > Oryza > Oryza sativa. Next base: position 10,959,563 of record NC_089041.1, read on the forward strand.
AAAATAGGAGCTGATATTAAGCGATTCTTCAACTCTTGAAAACTCTGCTCACATTCTTCTGACCACTTGTACTTCACATCTTTCTGAAGCAGTCGTGTCATGGGCTTAGCAATCTTGGAAAAATTCTCTATAAACCTCCGATAATATCCTGCGAGGCCTAGGAAACGGCGAATCTCTGAAACTGTCTTTGGTTGTTTCCAGTTGGTTACGGATTCCACATTACTAGGATCGACGGCAACTCCTCCTGCTGAGATGACGTGACCAAGGAACTTCACTTCAGACAACCAAAATTCACACTTGCTAAACTTAGCATACAATTGATGTTCTCGTAGCTTCTCTAGTGCAAGGCGAAGATGTTCTTCATGCTCTTCTTTGGTTCGGGAGTAGATAAGAATGTCATCAATAAAGACTACCACGAAGTTGTCTAGGTATTCCATAAACACCTTATTCATCAAGTTCATGAAGAAAGCGGGGGCATTGGTAAGTCCAAAAGACATAACAGTACATTCGAACAATCCATACCTAGTGGTAAAAGCTGTCTTAGGTATATCTTCCTCTTTGATTCTGTCACGTCCCAAAACGACCCTAAAATATATCCTCTAAATGGTGCCTAGAATAATTAAAATCCATGTGAAAGCCTCCAACAATTAAAATGTGCAAAGTTAAAAGCCTAAAATGCGTAAATAAATTTTAGTGGAATTTTCAGAGCACAAATAATAATTATTAAGAAATAAACAAAGTTAAAATGATATTATAAAAAAGAAAAACTCTAAAAAGTCCCCTTTCCCTCCCTCTCCCTCTTGGGCCGGCTCGGCCCATCTCCTTCCCCCTCCCTCTCCTCTCCCCGCGGCCCATCCGGCCTCTCCCCGCGCGCGCGCCGCTGACGGGCGGGCCCACCCGCCACCCTCGCTGACGGGTGGGGCCCACCCGTCATCCCCTTCCTCCCGCCGCTCCCGCCGCCTCGCCCGCGCCCTAGCGCCGCCGCCGCCGCCGCGAATCCCGCCGCCTCCCGCCGTCCCCGCGCGAAATAAAGTGGGGGGAATTATTCCCCGTGATTCCCTCCCCCTTTCCCCCCATTTTTCCCTCCCTCTCTCCCTCGGATTCGTTTGGAAACCGTTCCCCTAACCTCGCCGGCGCCATTAATGGCGGCCGGGTCTCCCGCGCCCATTTCCCCCTCCTCCGGCCACCCTCTCTCACTCCCAACCCTATATAAACCCTCCCCGAGCTCCCCACCACCGTTTCCGCCACTCGCCGCCCTCTCTCCCCGCCGGAATCGAGCTCGCGCCGTCGCTCTCTCTCTCCGCCGTCGCTGCCGAGCTCCGGTCCGCCGCCGTTGTCGCCCCGGACCACCTCCCACCTCGACGCCGCCTCCTTCGGCTTCGCCGCATCCTCACCGACCTCGTCCACCCCTCCGTTTCGCTCGCCGACCGCCGGAACGCCGTCGACCCCGTCGACCCGAGCCGCGCCACCGCCTTCCTCCGCTCCGGTCGCCGTTTCCATCGTCGCCGTCGACCCGTGGTGAGCCGTGGACCGCCGCTTCGTTTCCCCCTTTCCCTCCCCTCTCTCGGGCGCCGCTCCGTCGCGCTGGTGGTAGCCGGCGGCGACCATCGGGGCACAGGCGCGCCGCCTCCCGCCGGCTGCGCCGGCTTGGCCGCCCTCGGGCGCGCCGAGTGGCTGCCGCGTGGGGCTCGGCCGTCAGCCGCCCGCGCCCTCGGGTGTGGCTGACGGGTGGGGCCCACGGCGCCGGCCGGTGTGAGCCGGGTGCACCCGGTCCACCGTGGACCGTGAGGCTGCCGCGTGGGCCCCACTCCCGTGGACCCGGTCCGCGCGCCCCCTCCCCTCGGCTGATGCAATAAACCCTTTTTAAATTAAAATTTAAATGAAGAAATTCGCAAATATTCATTTAAAGAGCATATAAACTTCAAATGACCATAACTTGGCCATTTGAACTCGGAATTGGACCGTTCAAGTCTCTAATTTTTCCTTAAGAAGTCAAGAACCCATTTTTGTTGAAGCCGAGGGGAGGGGAAGTCTCTTCGCGGAGGTTGAAGCCGACGCTTGGGAAAGCGAGCAAGGCAAGTCACATCATCCTGAAACATATTGAATCCCAGTTTATAAAATTATTTTGATTTAAATTATTGCATTACCGCTTTATTTAAATTCCCGCGTTATCACTGTTTTATTTAGCCATGCCTATTTACCTTTGTTATGACCTTATTATTATTATTATTGTTATTATTACCTTGTTCACCCTAGATTAAACAAAACCCCAACTAGTGGACACTCTACTCATGGTACCACTAGTATGATTTTAGGTAGATGCTTCGCTGGTTAATTAGGCAACATTAGGTGGTTTTACAACTCTAGACCTTGGGAATACTCTTATCACCTGGACACTAGGGAATTGTTGGATTATTGTGGAATTGGATTCACACCTCCCCCTCTATTCAAAATCCCCAAAATGGTTTTAGGCTGGGCTCGGGGTGCATGGTTTTGATAGTAGCACCTCGGCCATATAAGGACCGGTCTTCGGGCCTCTGTTGCAAAGCACTACCGTACTTCCACATGTCTAGTGGGTAAGGCTTAGTTTGTGGCTCAGTCTGGTTATAAACAAAAGTACACGGATGGAGATGGACGAAGTCGGGGGTCGATGGACATCTCTAGGACAATTGAAGGCTACACGAGCTGCGGCCCAGTAGTCGAGATGTCATGGCACAGGGCCGGTGTCCTGCTGCTAGGGGCTCAATCCTGCCTACCTGTCCCGGAGGTTCCGGCCGTAGGTGGGGTTGGGTCGGTACTCTTGTCTATGGCTAGGATGGGTTGGAAACTATGTCACGTCTTCCGTCCGTATACCGTGGTGGTATGCGGCACGTGGTTACACGTGAGGAAGATGTGTCTTGTGGGTAAAGATATACACCTCTGATCAGAGTATAATCTATTCGAATAGCCGCACCCTCGGTTATGGGCAAGCCGAGCAATGTACCCAAGTTAGTGTTTTAATTCTTAAAACCTGCTTAACAACTAAAATGTGGAATGGTTGGCCTGGGTTGGCTTGGGACGAGCTGGGACCCAGGGTCGGGTTGCCAGTTCGGTCTGAATCATCGTAGGCCTTGGGTTAAGGCAGGTTCGTGTGGGTCCACGGCCTTGATTAATAATATTGTATAGCTCTAGAATTGTGTTTACAAAATAGCTTCGAGCAACTAAGTGTCTTTTAATGCTGTTTACTGCAAACCCTAACCCTTTATATTATAACCCCCTTGTACTTCCCTGCATTTATTCTGCACTTGTGGGTGTGTCTTGTTGAGTACGGTGGTTGTACTCAGTCTTGCTCAATTTTTCCCAAACCCAGAAGAGGAGTCCCTAGAAGATGAAGGCTTTGGTGTCTAGCTCGTGCCTGCCGTCAAGCGCCTGTGGTCGTCGCCCTAGTCTTCCGCTGTTTCCCGTTTGTCTTTGTGTGTGCTGGGCCTTCGCCGCCCATGTAGTAAATTAACTATTTACGCTTCCGCTTGTTGAACTCTGAACTGTATCAACTCTTGGTGTACCTTGCCTCCTGGGACAAGGAATAATGCACGCACGTAAGGAACGCCCGTTGGGTTATTTCCGGTCGTGACAGATTCTCAACTGATGATACCCTGATCGAAGATCTATCTTGGAGAAAACGGTGGCACCTTTAAGCTGATCAAACAAATCATCAATTCTGGGCAGCGGATACTTATTCTTGATAGTCACATCATTTAGTGCACGATAGTCCACACACATCCTCTGGGTATGATCTTTCTTTTCTACAAAAATAACCGGAGCTCCCCACGGAGATGAACTCGGTCTGATGTATCCTTTCTGAAGCAAATCGTCTACTTGTCTCTTGACTTTTGCTAATTCATTGGCTGCCATTCTATAAGGTCTCTTATGGATCGGAGTTGTTCCTGGTACCAAATCTATTCTGAACTCTATATCCCTTTTAGGCGGCATACCAGGTAAATCGTCTGGGAACACAACGGGATACTCCCGGACTATAGGAATCTCTTCCAAAGTTATTTGGTTCAGTTTTGATCTCAAAGACTCAGAAGACAATGCATGAACAGTTACAACTCGACCATCATTGCTGGTGAGAGTTACTTTTCTGTTAGCACAGTCTATCACACCTTTATGTCTGGCTAACCAGTCCATCCCTAGGATGACATCAAGGTCTTTGGATTCTAACAGGATAAGATTGGCCAGAAATGGTACTCCTTGAATTTCTATTCTGACAGAGGGGCTACGTTGCAAAGAGAGTGCCTGATTACTTGGGGTACTAACCATCAAAGGACGTCTAAGATCTTCTACTTCCATCCCATGATTTCTCGCAAAACTCATAGATAAGAATGAATGTGTAGCACCAGAATCGAAAAGCACTGTTGCAGGAACTAAGTTAACAAGAAACGTACCCAAAATCACATCTGGAGCATCTTGAGCTTCTGCAGCAACAACATGATTGACACGGGCCTTTGATGCTGGTACGGTAGAGTTGCTCTGGTCAGGGACAACCTTCACACGTCGGGGCTTCGGACACTTGTCAGCGTAATGTCCTGGGTCTCCACAATTGAAGCACACCCCGGGCTTGCTGCCTTGCTCCCTCTTGGCAGGTTGTTGCGGTGTCGAAGCTGCAATAGGGCGTGGAGCTTGATTGCGGATGTTGTTGCCAGCATTGTTGTTGAAGAACTGACGCTGCGGACGAACAACAGACGAAGAACCTCCCTGTGGCATGGTCTAGGGTCCTAAGGTAAGACGCGGCCTCTGACTATTCCCCTGTTGTGCCTTGAAGTGAGCAATCCGGCATTTCTTCTGTTCCCCAGTCATGAGTGGGTAAGAAAGCTCATCATTAAGTCCTTCCAAGAACTTCTCCTGACGCTCTTCATCAGTGCGCACATCTTCCGGAGCATAACGAGCCAGACGATTGAACTCGTGCAGATACTCGGTAACAGAGCGAGACCCCTGAGTGAGCGACCTGAATTCCTTCTTTTTGAGAGACACCACTCCCGATGGTATATGCGTCTTCCGGAAAGCAGCGGTGAATTCAAGCCAAGTGATAGGTTCAGCAGTTGTCCTGTTAAGGCGGAAGTGATCCCACCATTCAGAGGCAGGGCCATGCAACTGATGTGATGCAAATGAGACCTTCTCCTGATCGGTGCACTGAAGCAAATCCAACTTCTTTTCTATGGCATGCAGCCAATCACCAGCTTCAACAGGATTAGTGGTACTAGAGAAAGTGGGCGGCCTCACACGAAGAAATTCTGCTAACTTGTTCTGGGGAGGTGCATGGTTATTTCCCTGGTTCTGCTGGTTCTGGAGTTGCTGCATCATCATGTTCATAAGCTGTGCCTGTTGAGCCAGGACTTGGGCAAGTGTGGGATTCTCTCCATTGTTGTTGTTGTTGTTGTTGTTGGGGCCATTCCCGTTGCTGCGAGTGAGCACCATCTGGCATGGGCAGAAGCACAAGAAGAGAAACCGGGGAAAACTACTTAGGACAGCAAATTAATTTGACTTTTATTGATCTTAAGTGAGTTTCATTATTACAAAACTGAAGACTCTCACACCACTAAACTCACCAACTACCTAACACTCGAAAGCAAACAAACGCATGCACTTACATCCCACCACTGATGTAAATCACACGCAAGACCCACACACACAACCAAACTTAAAACAAGCAAACTAACACAACGATCTAAGTCAACGGTTTGACAAGGCATTCTAGGTCTTCCGAGCATCGGAGTTGATTGAAGGCTCGTTCGGCTCGTCTTCATCATCTTGAGTGGCTCCCCACTCGATCTTGGAATGGGTGCGCTTGGATTCTTCTCCTTCATCATCACTTACGTTGACGACCGGAGGATCCGCTAGGGCTGGGGTAACTTCTTTCTCCACCACACGGACCTTTGGCGCCAATTGGTAGCGAGGGACAAATAGAGCTCTCTTCCTTGCGGTAAAACGAACCCTGGCCTTCTGCGGTGGTGCTTCTCCCTTCAACATGGCTAGTTCCTTCTCCAAACGATCCACCTTGTCCTCTAGCTTGCAAATCTTACCACGATTCCGGTCTTCACGATCTTGAGCTGCTAACACAGTCTCTGCACGGGTTTCATCATAGCCCACAGCATCTCAACCAAATGCCTTGTGGTAGCATCATTCTCAATTCCTTCAGTCTCAAGGTAGCTGCCACGGTCACTTCCCTGTGGTTGACGAGGATGGTAGTGATACTCAGTGTCGGCCAACCGATCACTGTAGCGATTGCGGAGCTCTCCTATGGCGATCCTTGCCACCTCCTGACATGCATGGATGTAGTTTCTTCCTCCAGCTTCGAACATCACTGAGGGGATATCTTCACTATTACTGTTCAAGGTGACTTTGACTCGGCACTTCTCTTCGTGACGATCATGAGGAATCTGGGCATAAAAAAGGGCAGTCCCAAATCCTATGGCAAAGGACATCGTACGCAACTCCTGGACAAATCCCTCAACACCAAACAAGTACTCAGGCTTGTAGCGCGGCATCTAAAGACAAGTGAAAGGAGGGAGTTAAGACATCTATCTAATTAATAGCACAAGTTTTTAATTTGAATAAAGTTAGAAAATCAAAGTAAAAGGTAAGTAAATAAAGTAAACCAAGCTTGCAAGATAAGTTGAAACAGTTGGAAACGAGGTCACAAATTTTGTACTTTTGAACAACCGGTTTCAAAAGAAATAAACGAAAACATGCTAAATTTATTTAATTACAGCAAGATTAAATAAAACAATATTGTAAAACTTTTGCTAGTAAATAAGCCATTAGTACAGTAATAGATGTACGGTACTAATAACACTGGAATAAATTTTGAATGAGAACCATTAAAAGAGATTATGAAGTGCATGTGCTATTAGTTTGGTTTAATTAGAAGAGAAGGGGAGGAGAACACTTCTACTTTTCCAATATTTTTAGAGGGCTTCTATGGGTAACCATTTGGCATAACCTAGGGTCAACCTGGCTCTGATACCAACTTGTCACGCCCGGAATTTCTATCCAAAATTCCAAACGCTTACATGTGTGTGAACCCTCGTCTAGGAATCAGCCGAGGCACACAATAACAAATTGATAATAGAGTACAATTATTACTCTAATTAATAAGTGAATAAAATGTCATTACAGAGGTAGATAGTTCCTCTCAATCAATAAAGATCTAAGCAGCGGAAAATAAGATAAACGGCGCAGACGGCTCCACTCCACAGGCAGCTTGACCAGGGCTACACCTAATCCTCCACACCATCAGCATCATTGTAGAACTCTTCCTCTGATGAATGATTGCAAGGTGAGTATATGACATACTCAGCAAGTCACGCAGCAAATATGCAAGTGCACAGGATACCAAAGGATGGCATAATAGGGTTTCATTTGCATAAACAGCATTTAATAAACATTTCAGAATTTAATAAAACAGTTAAGTAATAATTAAACAATATTAATCCAACGCTATACAACATACCCTGTTGTATAGGCCCAACCTTTCTGAACAACCATACCCGGCTGTACAGATCTATCTCCAAACCAGGAATATACCATTCCAAACCAGGAGCTAAACAAATTATTACCAGTTATACATCTTTTATCATGATGAGAGGTGTGAGACTAATCACGAAAGACATTGTTAGACCCGCCCATAACCGCGGGCATGGCTATTCGAATAGTTTTACTCTGGCCAGAGGTGTACCACTGTACCCACAAGACACAGCCCCACAACATGTCACCATGTGCCTCAATACCACCACGGTACCTCGGAAAGGAGCTGTGACAATACCCCTTGCACAACACAATCCACCACAGCGCACCTTTCCTGGATCATAATCACCCCCTTATAAACAAGGCATGGACTCCCCAGCGACCCCCGTGGGCTTATCTCTGCCACTTCTCAGTCTGGTGCTCCGCAATGAACCAAGCTATACAAAAGGTAAAGCCGTTGCCCACGCTGGCTTGTGGTTGGCACGGTTAATGTTTCACAACCGAAACTCGTGAACCGGTCCTTAATTGTCATGAGCACGACTCTCAAAACCATGTGCTCACAACCCACGATTATCAAGTTTTAGTTGGCAAGTAATTAATTAACCAATCACGATTGACCATCGTGAACTATCATTGAGCCATCATTAAATAATAGTGAGTCATAAGTTATCCCAATAGTGTGCTAATGTTTCTAAGCATGGCTAAGCAATCACATCTAATATCTAGCTGAACCAATATATATAGCCTAACTAGTCAAATTATAATAACCCAAGGTATCAAGGAATAAAGTAATCAAGAACAAAAAGGGCTATAACAAACAATAGGTTAATTCCACCCAATGACATTCGAAAATAAATGCAATAGTTGAATAGAAACAGTAGCTTTAAACGGGATCAACATGCTCAAAGGGTTGTTTGGGATCTGTGTGACTTGCCTTGCTGGCCTCGGAACTCTTCAAAATCTTCTCCTGCGAAAACAGACTCTCCGGAAACGTCGGAATCTAAACAGAAAGGAGCAAAATCACCAAAACAGCACATAAACAAGCATGAACAGTACATGTGGATATTTTTAACATGTAGATCTTAATTTTAGAAAAATTTAGAGACTTGAACCAACTAAATCCGAGCTAAGATGAATTAGTTACGAATTTTTAAAGATTAAATCGGATTAAAACACTTATATGAATTTTAATTGAATTATGACGCAATAATGAATTATTTTTGAAAAGGAAAAGGGAATTATTGCGTCAGCGGCTAGGGTTTGCGGTGGACCGGGCGCACGGCAGCGGTACACGGAAACGGACGGCCGAGATCGATCTTATCCAAAACGAACGGCCGAGATCGACCGGTCCACGGCCGGACCACGAGAGACGACGACGATGACGTCAGCGGTGACGTCACCACCGGCGGCGGCTCGGGCTTGCAAACTCGCCGGCGAATGACGGAGCGACGATGCGAACGGAGGGCACCAGCACGTAGAGGGCGACGCGGCGAACTCACCGGTGACCAAAACGGCGGCGGAAGATCAACGGACGGCGACGGCGTCGACGAAGAAGCGGCGGCGACCTTCGGCTTGACGACGGCGGCGGTGTTCCGGCGGTCGACAGCAACGGCGGAGGGGCGGACGAGGACGGCGATGCAACGGCGACCACGATGGTGACCTCCCCGAGCGACAGCGACGACTGGAGCGACGGCGGAGCACGGCTGGAGCAACGGTGACGACGGCGGCGCGAGGCTACACGGGGCTAGAGCGCTACCGACGGCGAGAGACAAAAGCAAAGGTGGCGACGGGTAGCGGAGACACCGGGGGTCCTTTTATAGGGGTTAGAGGGCGGCGGCGAAGGCCCACGACGACCGGCGACGCGAAGGAAAGGTTAGGATTCGGAGGAAAGAGGCCGATCCGAATCGAACTCGAATCCACGAATTTCCAAAGCGATTTAGACGATGTTTCCAAAAAGGAAAAGGTAGAGGAGATCTCGGGAAACATTTCCCCTCAATGGATTTCACCAGAGAAGGAAAGGGGCGGCCGAATTTGGAAGGAAACGGCGGCACGGCTCAGCTAGGGTTCGGGCGGCGGCGGCGGCGGCGCGAGGTTGACGACGACCCTGACAGGTGGGGCCCACCTGTCAGCGGGAGAGAGAGAGAAGAGCAGCGGCTCGGTTGCGGACTGGGCCGGCTTGGGCCGAGAAAGAGAGAGAGAAGGTTTTGGGCCGACTTTCGGCCCAAAGCCAAAAGAGACTTTTTTAAAAACCTTTTTCAATTTAAATTATTCATGAAATGCAATTTCATTTATTAAAAATACTTCCTTAGCTCAAATAAATCCCAGAAAAATCTAGGAATTATAGAATTAAGCAAAGTATTTAATGAAATTTTATCTGGCCCCATTTTATATTGGAATTTATTAATTAAAAATTAGATCTTCTCTTCTAGACTTTTAAAATAAATTCTAATAATTCCAATTAAACAACAATTTATATATTTAGGATTTTTAGGGTGTGACAGTAACTTGAGCTATCAATATCAGCCTCCTTCCCCGCAAGCCCCATATTAATTAGGGGGATTGGCTCAGCCCCAGTTCGCATCTCAATATGGTCAGTTCGAGCCTATGCAACAACAGCCACAAGGAGCAGCTCAGCAACGACCGTGGGCCGATGTGATTGCTGATGTAATGAGAGAACAATTTGGGCTTAAACTAAAAGAGAATGGAAACTTGTATCGGCAGCCTTATCCTGAGTGGTTTGAAAGAGTCCCTCTCCCCAATCGGTTTAAAGTTCCAGATTTCTCTAAGTTTTCGGGACAAGAGGGCGTGTCGACTTATGAGCACATCAGCCGATTCCTTGCTCAGTGCGGTGAAGCATCGGCTGTAGACGCTTTGAAAGTTAGGTTATTCCGGTTATCTCTATCTGGATCAACTTTTACTTGGTTTCTTCTTTGCCATATGGGTTGATTAATAGTTGGGCCGATTTGGATAAGCAATTTCACAGCTATTTCTACAGTGGGGTTCATGAGATGAAGTTGTCCGACTTGACAGCGATCAAGCAGCGGCATGATGAACCCGTGCATGAGTATATTCAGAGGATCAGGGAGATGAGGAACAAATGCTTTAGCTTGAGTTTGACTGATGCTCAATTAGCCGATTTGGCCTTCCAGGGTATGATTCCTCCAATAAGGGAGAAATTCTCGTCCGAAGACTTTGATAGCTTATCGCATCTGATACAGAAGGTAACCTTGCATGAGCATAGGTCGGCGGAAGTCAGGAAAAGCTCTAAGAAAGTTAATCATGTTTGTCCATACATGTATGGGTCGGATGACGAGGAAGATGATTCTGAAATAGCTGCAGCCGAATGGGTGAGGAGCAAAAAAAGTCATACCATGCCAATGGGTAAAAAGTCCTGGAAAGGAGGAGAAGTATGATTTTGATATCACCAAGGCTGACAAGATCTTTGATTTACTACACCGAGAAAAGCAGATTCTGCTTCCTGCTGGTCATACAATCCCATCGGCTGAGGAATTAGGCAAGAAGAGATATTGCAAATGGCATAATTCTGGGTCTCATTCTACTAACGATTGCAAGGTTTTTAGACAACAAATCCAGGTTGCCATTGAAGGGGGAAAGATTAGGTTTGTTGATTCCAAAAAGCCGATGAAGGTCGATGGTAATCATTTTCCTGTTAATATGGTGCATACAGCTAGTCAAGCAGCCGATAGGGCCCGTGCAAAGGGTTTTCAAGTAAATTCGGCTAAGATTATCAACAAGTATCAAAGGAAGTATGATAAGCAGCAGGAGGGGCATTATGAAGAATACGACGATGGTTTTGATCCCCATTGGGGTTGTGAGTTCTTCAGATTCTGCTGGAATGAAGGGATGAGGTTGCCATCTATCGAAAACTACCCTAGATGCAGTGATATCATCGAGAGCTCGAGCCGATTGTATAATAGGGGTAATCGGCTAAGACAGGCAAGACTTCCTGTTTATCAATGGTTGGGTCCGGTGAATCAAGATCGTGGCCAAGAGGATGAAGTGATCAAGAAGAATCAATGGTGTCCTTCTGGTATTTTCACGAAGAATCAGAAAAGAAGGGTCCAGAGATTGAGGAATAGGGAGCGTTTTCAGGAGGTTGAAGAGGAAATCAATCATCGGCTGAGGAAACCAAAGCCAAGACAGGAGTGGCGTGTCAAGAATCAGGTTCCTATAGCCGATGATGCTGCAGCCGATGAGGCGAAGAGGTTGGCAAAAGGGAAGAGTGTTGTAGCGGCACCAATTAACATGGTCTTTACATTGCCAGCCGAATTCGGGATCGATCAGGCCGATGTCGATGAAGTGGAAGAGGGATCGACTAAGTTGGTTCTGTCACCAGAACATGTAGTATTCGAGAAACCCGAGGGGACAGAGAATCGGCATCTTAAACCGTTGTATATAAACGGCTACGTCAATGGGAAGCCGATGTCTAAGATGATGGTCGATGGAGGGGCCGCGGTGAATTTAATGCCTTATGCTACGTTCAGGAAGCTGGGTAGGAACGCCGAGGATCTCATCAAGACAAATATGGTGCTCAACGACTTTGGTGGTAATCCATCGGAAACCAGAGGTGTTCTCAATGTGGAGCTGACAGTCGGTAGCAAGACTATTCCTACCACGTTTTTTGTCATCGATGGGAAGGGTTCGTACAGCTTGTTGCTTGGAAGGGATTGGATTCACGCCAATTGTTGCATCCCTTCGACTATGCATCAATGCTTGATTCAATGGCAAGGCGACAAGATAGAGATCGTGCTAGCCGACAGGTCAGTTAATGTTGCCAGTGCTGATTTAGCCCTTTGGGAGATGGATGGCCTTGATTGTTTATCTGGAAAAGTCTGGGATGGAGATTTTCTAAAAGTGTCCGATTCTGATATACAGCCAATCGAAGATGGAGAACCCAAGCTATTACTTTGAGGGCGTCGTGGAGGGTTCAAATGTCTATGCTAAGGATACAGTAGATGATCTCGATGACAAGCAAGGTCAAGGTTTCATGTCGGCCGATGAGTTGGGAGAAATAGACATAGGTCCAGGCGATCGGCCAAGGCTGACATTTATTAGCAAAAATGTCTCCAGAGTTTAGAACCAAGCTGATAGAGCTCCTAAAAGAGTTTTGAGATTGCTTCGCTTGGGAGTATTATGAGATGCCCGGACTCAGCCGATCGATTGTTGAACATCGGCTACCTATCAAGCAAGGGGGTTAGACCACGCCAGCAACCTCCGAGGAGATGTAAAGCCGATATGCTCGAACCTGTTAAAGCTGAGATCAAACGATTGTATGATGCTGGTTTTATTCATCCCTGCCGATATGCTGAATGGGTTTCTAGCATAGTTCCAGTTATTAAAAAGAATGGCAAGGTCAGGGTATGCATTGATTTTCGAGATTTGAATAAAGCTACACCAAAGGACGAATATCCAATGCCAGTAGCCGATCAGCTGGTTGATGCTGCGTCAGGGAACAAAATTTTGAGTTTTATGGATGGGAACGCAGGATATAATCAGATCTTTATGGCCGAGGAGGATATCCATATGACAGTTTTTAGATGCCCTGGTGCAATCGGCTTATTTGAATGGGTCGTCATGACTGTCGGTTTGAAGAGTGCTGGAGCAACATATCAAAGGGCCATGAATTATATATATCATGATTTAATTGGCTGGTTGGTTGAAGTTTATATTGACGATGTGGTTGTCAAATCTAAAGAAGTGGAGGACCACATAGCCAATTTAAGGAGAGTTTTCGAGAGAACCAGAAAATATGGCTTGAAGATGAATCCGACAAGATGTGCTTTTGGTGTGTCAGCCGGCCAGTTTTTGGGATTTCTTGTTCATGAAAGGGGGATCGAGGTAACCCAAAGAAGCGTTAATGCAATCAAAAAGATTCAGCCCCCGGAAAATAAGACAGAGCTACAAGAGATGATCGGTAAGATAAATTTTGTTAGAAGGTTTATTTCTAATTTGTCCGAAAGGTTGGAACCTTTTACACCCTTATTGAGGTTAAAAGCTGATCAGCAATTTACTTGGGGGACAGAGCAGCAAAAGGCTTTGGATAATATTAAGGAGTATCTCAGCTCTCCTCCTGTTTTGATTCCTCCACAGAAAGGAATACCGTTTAGGTTATATTTATCGGCTGGTGAGAAGTCAATCGGCTCGGTTTTGATTCAAGAATTGGAAGGGAAGGAACGAGTTGTATTTTATCTCAGTCGACGGCTCTTGGATGCTGAGACTCGGTATTCTCCTGTGGAGAAGTTATGCTTGTGTCTGTATTTTTCGTGTACAAGGTTGAGGAATTATCAATTATCTAACGAGTGCACTGTTATATGCAAAGCCGAAGTAGTCAGGTACATGCTATCGGCTCCAATATTAAAGGGAAGAGTTGGAAAGTGGATATTTTCCTTGACTGAGTTTGATCTTCGGTATGAATCACCGAAAGCGATTAGGGACAAGCTATAGCCGATTTTAATGTAGAGCATCGTGATGATTCAATCGGCTCGGTTGAGATAGTGCCATGGACTTTATTCTTTGACGGATCGGTATGTACTCATGGTTGTGGCATCGGCTTAGTTATAATTTCCCCTAGGAGGGCATGTTTCGAGTTTGCTTATACTATTAAACCATATGCGACCAATAATCAAGCTGAGTATGAAGCAGTGCTCAAGGGGTTGCAATTACTCAAGGAAGTTGAAGCCGATACCATTGAAATCATGGGCGATTCTTTGCTAGTAATCAGCCAATTGGCAGGAGAATATGAATGCAAGAACGATACATTGATGGTTTATAACGAGAAGTGCCTGGAACTAATGAAAGAGTTTCGGCTGGTTACTTTAAAGCATGTATCTCGAGAACAAAATCTTGAAGCTAATGATTTAGCTCAAGGGGCATCGGGGTATAAGCCAATGATCAAAGATGTTAAAGTTGAAATTGCAGCGATGTCAGCCGATGATTGGAGGTACGATGTGCATCAGTATTTGAGTAATCCATCTCAATCGGCTTCTAGGAAATTAAGATATAAGGCACTAAAGTATACACTGTTGGATGATGAGCTTTATTATCGGATGATTGATGGAGTATTACTTAAGTGGTTGAGTGCCGATCAGGCTAAGGTTGCAATTGGCGAAGTTCACGAAGGGATCTGTGGTACTCATCAATCGGCTCACAAGATGAAGTGGTTGCTTCGGCGTGCAGGGTACTTTTGGCCGACAATGCTGGAAGATTGTTTCAGATATTATAAGGGGTGTCAGGATTGTCAGAAGTTCGCAGCTATTCAGCAAGCACCGGCGTCGGCTATGAATCCTATTATTAAGCCGTGGCCGTTCAGAGGTTGGGGAATTGATATGATCGGTATGATAAACCCATCATCGAGTAAAGGACATAAATTTATATTGGTGGCAACTGATTATTTCACCAAGTGGGTAGAGGCGATTCCTTTGAAGAAAGTTGATTATGGGGATGCTATTTAATTTGTTCAGGAGCATATAATCTACTGATTTGGTCTTCCTCAAATTATTACTACGGATCAAGGATGAATCTTCGTGTCCGATGAGTTTGTTCAGTTTGCCGATAGCGTGGGTATCAAGTTGTTGAATTCTTCTCCTTATTATGCACAAGCTAATGGGCAAGCCGAGGCGTCTAATAAAAGTTTGATCAAATTGATTAAGCAGAAAATTTTTGATTATCCTCGGCAATGGCATACTCGGTTGGCCGAAGCATTGTGATCTTATAGGATGGCTTGTCATGGTTCGATTCAAGTTCCTCCTTACAAACTTGTTTATGGGCATGAGGCTGTTTTGCCATGGGAGGTTAGAAATGGCTCTCAATGAACGGAGTTGCAAAACGATTTAACAGCCGATGAGTATTACAACCTTATGGCTGATAAGAGGGAGGATTTGGTTCAGTCACGATTGCGAGCCCTTGCGAAGGTTATTAAGGATAAGGAATGTGTTGCTCGGCATTATAATAAGAAAGTGGTACCTAAAGATTTTTCGGAAGGAGAACTTGTATGGAAGCTGATTTTGCCGATTGGTACTCGTGATAGTAAATTCGGCAAGTGGTCGCTGAATTGGGAAGGACCATTCCAAATTCATAAGGTTGTGTCTAAGGGAGCATATATGTTGCAAGGGCTTGATGGTGAAGATTATGGGCGAGCGCTCAATGGCAAATATTTGAAGAAATATTACCCAAGTGTTTGGATTAATGCATGATCGACTTATATTGCCGATGCATGACAGCCGATGTGTTTACATCGCCTTCCGATGGCCGACATTGTTCTATCGCCCTTAGTTGTTTTTCATAGTGTCATCGGTTGTGGCTTGCCGATGTATAATGGCCGATATTGTTATATCGCCCTTAGTTGTTTTTCATGGTGTAATCGGTTGTGGTTTGCCGATGTACAATGACCGATATTGTTATATCGCCCTTAGTTGTTTTATAATTTTATCAATGCTCTTGACATTGTAAAACTAGGGGGGCACATATATATCAAAATGCAGTGCAAAATTTTTGAGCAAATTTTGAAGTCATATTAATTGGCACAAAGGATTGTTAAGACAATAAAGTATCAGAATGTCTTAGCCGATTACAAAAATTCTAAGTCCTATTACACAAAGATTATTAAGATTAGTATCGCTGGATGGCCGATATAGCCTTCTGTCTAATCTGTTCTACTTCTTCTATGGCTTGGGCATCCTGAGCATCGGTTCCAGGGACAACTTTCAGAGACTTGGTCAGTTCAACAACATGCTTGATAGCCGATTTGAGTCTTGCTTTCTGTTCTTCAATAGACTTTGGGAGATCGGCTAGTTTTTTGTGTTCCATGTCCAGCTCAGCGTTGCATTCTTCAAGTTGTGCTAAGAGTTCAATCTTGCGAGCCTCGAGCCGATCAATATTAGACTTGATTGGGCCTTCAGATAGTTGATCGAGCTTGGATTTTTCTTCATACACAAGTTGTCGGTTGGCTTGGATAGTGGCCTCAATGTCCTTACGCTCTCGCCATTCCGCCAGTCTTAACTTGGCTTTCTCCAATTTGAATTGGTGTTGCTCAAGGTAAACGGCTGGGGTAAGGATATCGGCTAGCTCATGTGGGATTAGAGCCTGAATCTCATGTAGCCGAGCCCTGATTGAGCCACAATCAACCACCAAGCTATCTAGCGATGATGCTTCTAGCCGACCCAAGATACTTCCTAGAGTTTTCTTCACATCATCAGATAAAGGGGCTAAGGCTTTGCTTGTGGTATCTTCTTCTCCTTCATCAAGATAGTCTCTGATGTCAAAAGAGAAAAGATCGGCTAATACCTGCAGTGACAATTTAGAAGCAGTTAGAAACAGTCATAGCCGATCTGAATGCTTGTTGAGACAAAAAGAAACTTACTGGGATAGCAGGAGCAGCTGGTTGTTCTTCTTTCTCGACGTGATGACACCCCACAATCGGCTAAGACATTCTGGTCACTTGACGATTGTTGTACAGGAGGAGGGGAAGGCTGAAAGGAAACAAGTGTCAGACAGAATCAGCTGAAAATTAACTAATGAAAGTTAAAACTATCTTACTGGTGGAGTTGGTTTAGATGTTGTTGCAGCCGATTTCTTCTTCACCGCAGTCTTCTTTTTTTGCAGTTATAAAACTTGGGAGTGATCGGCTATAAGACAAATAATTATGAGAGGAATTAAAGAAAGTTGCTTACTCTTGAAAAGTGGACCGGAGCAAAAGGAGTTGGAGGGGTTTGCTTAGGCGAAGCCGATGGTGTTCTTTTAGTATCGCTTACTTCGGCTGCGGCCTGATCAACTTCGTCTTCAATTATCTCTTCATCCAGAGCTTGTTCAATGGATGGATCTAGGGTAGGCAGGTCATCGGCTGGCTTGGTTTTCTTTGTCTTCTTCTTCTTCTTAGTTGGAGCTGCGATGCTTACAGCCGACGATCTGGTTTTCCTCTTTTTGCCGGCATCGGTTGGTTCCCTGATGAGCCCTTGAAGAAGAGCTGAGGTCTTGGGGGCATCATAGCCAATAACCGGAGGAGATAGCCCACCTCCGTTAGGAATTAAACCTGGGGCATATTGGATGTCCTTGCCACTGTTGCTTTGATGAGGAGGGGAGGATTCTGTTGTCTGCAAATCAAAAGGAGGATTAGTTGAGCTTAATCGGCCAAACAACTATGTAAATGAAATCAAGCAAAGTTAAAGACTTACTTGAGGAACAACATCTGGAAAGAGGTCTGTCATATATATTGAAGCTGGTTGTTGGAATAGATGCAGCTTCCATTCGCCCCACCACCTGTCAAAGTTTTTGCTTCTGAATGTTGACAGTTCTATGTTGTTAATACTGCCCAAAGGGGGTCCTTGAAGTTTGAGCAGCCGATCCATCATCAGGGTTGATGAAATTTCTCCTCGGCATTGGATTTTGTCGGCAAAGAATAAGCCAATTGGGAGTTGGCCCATTCCAAGTTGTCTAGTTGAGCTCATTGGATGATAGAATTCATAAGAAGCTTGGATGTTTCTTCCTTGATGAATGCCAACAGGAAGGATGCATGGGCTGATTGCAGCCGAGAAAATTTCCCTGGATGATTGGTATACTTCATGGTTGATGTCTTCGAATCTGAAGTCCAATGGGTGTTCAAGTTCTGCAGAATTTTCATAAAGAAACCAAACTCGAGTATTTTTTTGAAAGCCTTCATAGAAGCTACAGAACCAATCTTTGAGTAGTTCAGCCGATAGTTTTGCCCCAGTGTCAGTTGGTGTAGAAGCATATTCTCCGTATGATGTGCATCTCCGATGAGTACGCTCTTCTCCATCATCTCCTACAATCAGCTCTAGTCTTGGGAACTCAGCTTCTGATACGGATGGCCGATTGACAACCTTCATAACTAGCAGGTTTGACCAGGTTTGTAGCAGCCACCAGGGTCCACCTGCTCCAACTACTGAGCCGACGGCTATCTTAGCCGATGCATTGTTCAACATCTGGTATAGATAGCCGAGGAGAATTTTGCCCAAGGGGAATTGTCTCTTTGTTTCTAGAGTTTCAGCTAGAAATTGCCAGTTGGTTGTGGGGCCACAACTTGATCCACAGAAAAGAAATTTTTCTAGCCACATTAACAAAAAAGGCACATGTTCCCGAGGGGTGACCGAGCCCTGGCCCATATATGCCATTACGTAGCCTGACCAACCTCCTATGCTTTTGGTCTTGAAGTCATATTGGTTCTTTGTGTTCAAACTCATAGGGTTGGCCGATAAGGTGACATCCAGACCTGTGATCATGCTGATATCTATGAGAGTTGGAGTCATCGGCCCTTCATTGAACAAAAAGGCTTTAATGGTGTTCGACCAGAAGTAAGAAGCAGCTGTCATCAGGGGTTCATCTTTGGCCGACTTTGCTATAGTAAGGTCAAGTGCTTGGCCGATTCCGATTTCATCCCAGTGGACCCTCTTGCCGGCTGATACACGTTTGAACCATGTAGTCCAGCTCTTTTCTGGTGGAACTTTCTCTAGAGACGGCCAGGACTTGAAGGTATTCTTCTAGTGACCTAGATCTGGGTTGGTTAATCTGAAGGGGATCCTATTGGTTTCACCAATAGTGAACTCGGCGGGGTCTGGATTGCCGACTGGGCCGAGAAAGTAGTGGTTTTCATGCGACAGGTTGGGAATTGCAACTAGGTTGGAGAGGTGCTACAAATCCAAAGAGATTCAGAGGAAGAGAGCAATATGAGATAAGAGAAGATCGATCTGCTGCTAAAGAAGGGGATTTAGCCGATGAGAACTTACCTCAGCATATTCGGCTGATGGCGCACCAGATGGGCTGGCGGAAGACGACATTGTTGCGGGCGGAGATCTCGTCGAGGAGGAAGTCGCCTAGAAATCGCCTTTGCGCCGGAGGAGTCGCCGGAGAAGAAAGAGAAAACAGAAGTCACGGTGTGAGGTTTCTCGAGGGTGACGGTTAGTATTTAAAGCACGGCAGTAACGGTCAGAAAACGGTAAAGTGCGAAACTTGCTCGGAGTCGATTTACAGCAAATCCGAAACATTACCAAATATTGCGGACTTGGTAACATCAGCGTTGGGAAAGAAGATTAGATCGAAGCAAAGTCGGAAGCGGAGATCGAGTTTGAAAACAGAGCAGGAATCGGCTGGAGTCCAGATCGGCTACGATAAGATCGGCTGGGTCTGAGTCGGGCTAGGTAAGCCGATGTAGCCGATCCCGACAATATGACTTGTACGCGATATCGGGTTCAAGTTAATGTACTTCAAGATGATTGCCACGCATAGATAGAGTCCTGGGAAGGCAATTGTATCTATTAATTAGGATATCTTATGTAAATTCCTTATAGATAAATGTGGGCAAAAGTCTGCCGCAAAGACTTATGGTATCTTAGAGTTTGTTAGAGATAATAGTCGTGTCCGGTATGGGCATATCTTGTAATTCTCGGGTATAAATAGACCCCGAGCCCTATGTAATTAACAACACACGTTCAATACAATTTTGGCGCATCGCCACCCTTTTGCTTTAGTTTTGTTTCGACGAGTTCTTGCTTTCGGGTTGAGCTGCATCAATTTCGATCTTCAACAAGAGGTAAAATTCGTTATGACGGATTGTGTTCTTAGGATTAGTGCTTCCATCTTTATGATACTCTAATCTTGTTTATATAATTCGTCGAGTTATCATATATCTTACATAATCTTTAGCAATATCGCCACCTAACCTATTATCGGCTAACATCTATATGCAGAAGGCAGCCGATTAGGTTAGATCTTGATGTTGATCTAGATTATATGAGATATCTACCATTCTATGAGACTTCTAGCGGTTTGATTGTCTAGATATTGTTCTTCTTTTCATACTTAATGCTGCATCAGTTGAGTTTGATCTATTAAGTCGTGCTTAGAATATCAATCTCTAGCCTGCCTTCTAGTTGCCGATTAGAATAGCATCAGAGTTTCAGCCGATCGTATCTGATTTAACTATATTTGTTCTATATGCTCTATTGACATGTTAAATCTGCCCTTTATATCAAAATACTACTGCATCTAAGTATGTTAGACCTTTGTTTGATATATTATTCTTGCTTTAATATCCTGATATAGAGTAGTATCAGAGTATTAGCCGATACATGCTAGATCTATCTGATCGGCTATGCTATAAACATATATAGTCCTGTTATTGATATATATTTCGGTCTAAGTGATTCATACTGTCTCGGCATGATGACCGATCTATCCCAATCACTTGATTTAAGTATACATCGATATAAGGAGTATATATCGTTAATATCTATAGCCGATCGAGTAGATTTAGTTCTTCTTTACTTATTCATGATTGTCGATCGATACACAGATGACATCGGCTCAAAGATAAATGATATGCCGTTGGCATCTAGCCGATCGGCTATCATTTATAGATTTAACCACGATTTCTTTGTTTCTATTTCTTGTTGATTACAGGATCGAATCAACTGGCACGCTAACATATCCGAAGGTGAGCTTTGGACCTGCACTGGAGTTAAGCAGATCTCCCAGGCCACGTGTTGATCTCCAAGTAGAACTCGGAGACATCGGACCCTACACGATACAGTGACGACCCTGTTCTATCCGAGTAGGAATCCTTCCATCTGTGGACTCCGTGATGAATTTCCTTAACGTGTACAGAGAATGTCCGTATATGCGTAGATATACCATATCGATACATGATGTATATCCAAGGGTAGAGGGTATACCTTATCCGTAACCCTAACAGTGATCTCGACAAGTCCACTTCCACCAGCGCGTCCATGAAGAAGCTGCAGGAGGACGGCGCTCTCCCTTGTCGCGGGACCATGGAGAGAGAACCAGGAGGTATTGAACCCGAACCTGTCCTGGGCCGCATGGTTGCGGTTGAGGACTATATTCTTTGTGGTTTTCTTCCTCCGCCCTCCGAGTTTCTTCTTCTCGTCTTGAATATCTATGGTCTTTCTTTGCTCCACCTGAACCCCAATTCCATCGCCTTTCTCAGTATTTTCTCCCATCTTTGTGAGGCCTACATTGGGGTAGAGCCCTTTCTTGATCTCTTTCGCTTCTACTATGAGTTGCGCTGGATGGAACCTAAAAAGGTGTCCGGTGTGTTGGTTTCCGGCTTCGAGATGGCCTGAAGTCGCGATACATCCCCTTTCAGTGCCCCTCTTCTCGTAGCAAATGGCGGACGAGGTGGTTTTATCTTCAGATAGAAAATTCGGATCTAGTCTTTGTTGTTCCTGAGGAGCAACCAGATAAGATTTCCGAATGGGCCGCCAAACCTGCCCTAACCCCTTCCCTTCAGTCTTTCATCGATGTCATCGATGACCTCCGAGTACGAGGGTTATCGGGGTATGAAGTCGCTGCCGACTTCATCGGTAGGTGGATTCAGCCGCTCTAGGCCCGAGCCCACCTAGCCTTTGACTATTCTGGGCCGGAGGACGCGACCTGGGTTTCTCCTCGGGGTATTTTTCTCGTATTTCGGATTACACTCTTTATTTGCATGTTCCTCCATACTTATCGAGTTCTACTCCTCGATCTTACAGGTTTAAACAGCAAAACCGTGGAGCACCGCGTCGGTTAGGTGATGATCAGCGGCCCTACGACGGCAAGCAACGTCCCCATCCCTCTTTGTGAGAAGGGGAAGGCTGATCGCGAGGCTACGATCATCGTGAGTGTATTTGAGAACTCCTTTACTTCTGCTTTTCTGGATCGTACTGAGACTTCATGCGTGCAGGCTCTCCCTCTGACTGACGTCATCGGGCCGCTCGTGGACCACCAGGCAGCGGCCTCATTGAAAGAGGGCATTGCCAAGGAGGCATCTGACATTGCTGCTGCTGCTGCTGCTACAATGAGTGGCAGCAACATTCCGAAGAG
The DNA here is from genome assembly GCF_034140825.1 of Oryza sativa Japonica Group. Classification (NCBI taxonomy): domain Eukaryota; kingdom Viridiplantae; phylum Streptophyta; class Magnoliopsida; order Poales; family Poaceae; genus Oryza; species Oryza sativa. The sequence continues at coordinate 10,981,919 of NC_089041.1, forward strand.
AGGGAGGAAGTTCTCCTCTGTGCTTGGGAATCGTCGGAAGGCGCCTACCCCATTGGTGAGCTTTTCTGGTCCTTTATCGCGTAGTCAGAAGATCTTGACCTTACACCATGCTCATTTTACTTAGGCCTTAGACGCGTCTCCCCCGCCTCAGCGCCGGCAAAGGCTGGTGACACTTGGTGAGAAGTAACTAGATGAATTTGAGGTCTTTTAATTCACAAAACTTTGGTAGCCTGCCTTCATGGAAATCACGGAAATCCTTCATAGGACGGCGCGGGCGAAAGCGGTGCAAGACGGGTCTGGAGGAAACTCCAGCGCGTCTCCTGCAGCGGCTTCGACAGATGTCGTGGTCGTGCCCAGGAGCCGTGAGGCGACGCCCAGCGGCCCTGCCGGCAGCCTTGTGCCTACTTGCGGCCCGCCCGCTGACGTCCTCACCTGGGGGGAGTTCCAAATCGAGATGGAGCGCATCCTCCAGGCAGATGCTCACGGCATAGGGCGCGAGATTGAGGAGGTGAAGGCGGCGGCGGCGGCGTCGTCGGCGAACGAACGCGCTGACAAGCTGACGCGTGACCTGGCGGAGGTCCGCGAGGACCTCCAGAAGATGAGGGAGCTGGTGGCCGGCAACGAGCGGCAGCGGCAGGGGCTCGAGCACCACATGTCAGAGCTCGAGAACAACCTATCGGAGATCCGTGGCTCGCTGCGGGTTACATACACCGGCCTGTACCAGCTCGCCGGGCAGTGCGGTGTTACGACCACCATCCCGGTGAATCCCAATGAGTTCTCGCTGATGTCTTCGCTCGCGGAACTGGCCACGGCGATGGAGGAGATGTCACGCCCGAAATTTCTATCCAAAATTCCAAACGCTTACATGTGTGTGAACCCTCGTCCAGGAATCAGCCGAGGCACACAATAACAAATTGATAATAGAGTACAATTATTACTCTAATTAATAAGTGAATAAAATGTCATTACAGAGGTAGATAGTTCCTCTCAATCAATAAAGATCTAAGCAGCGGAAAATAAGATAAACGGCGCAGACGGCTCCACTCCACAGGCAGCTTGACCAGGGCTACACCTAATCCTCCACACCATCAGCATCATTGTAGAACTCTTCCTCTGATGAATGATTGCAAGGTGAGTATATGACATACTCAGCAAGCCACGCAGCAAATATGCAAGTGCACAGGATACCAAAGGATGGCATAGTAGGGTTTCATTTGCATAAACAGCATTTAATAAACATTTCAGAATTTAATAAAACGGTTAAGTAATAATTAAACAATATTAATCCAACGCTATACAACATACCCTATTGTATAGGCCCTACCATTCTGAACAACCATACCCGGCTGTACAGATCTATCTCCAAACCAGGAATATACCATTCCAAACCAGGAGCTAATCAAATTATTACCAGTTATAGCATCTTTTATTATGATGAGAGGTGTGAGACTAATCACGAAAGACATTGTTAGACCCGCCCATAAACGCGGGCACGGCTATTCGAATAGTTTTACTCTGGCCAGAGGTGTACCACTGTACCCACAAGACACAGCCCCACAACATGTCACCATGTGCCTCAATACCACCACGGTACCTCGGAAAGGAGCTGTGACAATACCCCTTGCACAACACAATCCACCACAGCGCACCTTTCCTGGATCATAATCACCCCCTTATAAACAAGGCATGGACTCCCCAGCGACCCCCGTGGGCTTATCTCCGCCACTTCTCAGTCTGGTGCTCCGCAATGAACCATGCTATACAAAAGGTAAAGCCGTTGCCCACGCTGGCTTGTGGTTGGCACGGTTAATGTTTCACAACCGAAACACGTGAACCGGTCCTTAATTGTCATGAGCACGACTCTCAAAACCATGTGCTCACAACCCACCATTATCAAGTTTTAGTTGGCACATTAATTAACTAACCAATCACGATTGACCATCGTGAACTAACAATAAGCCATCATTAAATAATAGTGAATCATAAGTTATCCCAATAGTGTGCTAATGTTTCTAAGCATGGCTAAGCAATCACGTCTAACATCTAGCTTAACCAATATATATAGCCCAACTAGTCAAGTTAAAATAACCCAAGGTATCAAGGAATAAAGGAATCAAGAACAAAAAGGGCTATAACAAACAATAGGTTAATTCCACCCAATGACATTCGAAAATAAATGTAATAGTTGAATAGAAACAGTAGCTTTAAGCGGGATCAACATGCTCAAAGGATTGTTTGGGATCTGTGTGACTTGCCTTGCTGGCCTTGGAACTCTTCAAATTCTTCTCCTGTGAAAACAGACTCTCCGGAAACATCGGAATCTAAACAGAAAAGGGCAAAATCACCAAAACAGCATATAAACAAGCATGAACAGTACATGTGGATATTTTTAACATGTAGATCTCAATTTTAGAAAAATTTAGAGACTTGAACCAACTAAATCCGAGCTAATATGAATTAGTTATGAATTTTTAAAGATTAAATCGGATTAAAACACTTATATGGATTTTAATTGAATTATGACGCAATAATGAATTATTTTTGAAAAGGAAAAAGGGAATTATTGCGTCAGTGGCTAGGGTTTGCGGTGGACCGGGCGCACGGCAGCGGTTCACGGAAACGGACGGCCGAGATCGATCCTATCCAAAACGGACGACCGAGATCAACCGATCAACGGCCGGGCCACGACGGACGGTCCCGATGACGTCAGCGGCAACGTCATCTCCGGCGGCGGCTCGGGAGCGCAAGCTCGCCGGTGAACGACGGCGCTACGGCACAAACGGAGGGCACCAGGACGTAGAGCGCGGCGCGGCGAACTCACCGGTGACCAAACAACGGCGGAAGATGAACGGACGACGGCGGCGTCGAGGAAAAGGCGGCGGAGTCCTTCGGCTTGACGACGACGGCGATGCTCCGGCGGTCTACAGCGACGGCGAAGGGGCGGACGAGGACGGCGACGCGACGGCGACCACGATGGCGACCTTCCCGAGCGACGGCGACGGCTGGAGCGACGGCGAAGCACGGCTGGAGCGGCGGCGACGACGGCGGCACGAGGTTACACGGCGCTAGGGCGCTTCCGACGACGAGAGACGAAGGCGAGGGTGGCGACGGGTAGCGGCGACACCGGCGATCCTTTTATAGGGGTTGGAGGGCGGCGGCGAAGGCCCACGGCGACCGGCGACGCGAAGGAAAGGTTAGGGTTCGGAGGAAAGAGACCGATCCGATTCGACCTCGAATCCACGAACTTCCAAAGCGAATAAGACGGTGATTCCAAAAGAGAAAAGGTAGAGGAGATCCCGAAGATCAATTCCCCTCTATTGATTTCACCGGAGAAGGAAAGACGCGGCCGAATTTGGAAGGAGACGGCGGCACGGCTCGGCTAGGGTTCGGGCGGCGGCGGCCGGAGGTAGACGACGGGTCCGACAGGTGGGACCCACCTGTCAGCGACCGAACGCGCGCGCGCGGCGGCTGCGGACTGGGCCGACTTGGGCCGGGGAGAGAGAGAGAGAGGATTTTGGGCCGACTTTCGGCCCAAAGCCAAAAGAGACTTTTAAAAACATTTTTCAATTTAAATTATTCATGAAATGCAATTCCATTTATTAAAAATACTTCCTTAGCTCAAATAAATCCCAGAAAAATCTAGGAATTATAGAATTAAGCAAAGTATTTAATGAAATTTTATCTGGCCCCATTTTATATTGGAATTTATTAATTAAAACTAGATCTTCTCTTCTAGACTTTTAAAATAAATTCTAATAATTCTAATTAAACAACAATTTATATATTTAGGATTTTTAGGGTGTGACAGGAGATCCCCTCCAAGCATGCGGCCAGGATCGGGGAGGAGACGTCCAACGGGATCTACACCGAGGTGTGCCACGACCTCACGTGCGTAAGGTTGGTGCACCCTGAACTCGACCTCCAGAGGATCTTAGATCAGGGGGCTGCTAACTACGCGCGTAAGGGCGTGATGGAAGAAGACGGTGACTTGGGGAGTCTGTCTCCCCCTTTTTGAAGAGTAGGATTTCAGCCTCCTTGTACTCCTTAATCAATTGCGCTTGTAAAACTTTCGTAGGTTCAAACTGCTTTTGTGTATGCAGTCATCACCTTCGTTTTCTTTAGCATGTTGATTTTGAGTACTTTGTTGTCGTCGTAGAGATGTCGACGTCGAGGATGTCCAGCAGCGCGGGCAGCCTGAGTCGCCGGTAGTCGTTTCGGCACTTGCGCTCGAGCCATATGTGCTGCAGGACTACGTAGATCAGAACTTGTCCATGGAAGCGAGCATGGCGACGACTTCCTTAGGTTTGTTCTTTGGTCTTCATCTCCTTTGCTCTTTTTGTTCGGATCGACTTAATTTGCCGTGTTCTCGGAAGAGGGGCACGACTTGACTTAGTCATTTCCCTGTTGAGCAGACCTCGAGAGTGCGTTGGCCGACCGAGATCGTCGGATCCAATATTGGAGGACAAAGTTCGAGGTGGCTGAACTCGAGAGGACTATGGTAGAAGTTAAGAAGGACCGAGCCGTAGAAGCACTCCGAGGTCGCGAGGTGTGGTTCAACTCGTACCTCAGGAGCTATTGTACGGCCATGGCCGGAGTCTGCAGGGAACTCCGAGTACCTCGCGGGCACCCCGAGGAGTCAGCGGCTGGATACATCTCGTGGCTGAATGGGGCCTGTGCTCAGCTTGAAGGCATCGGCAAGCGTATCGATGAGGCCCTTAAGCAGGAGTGTCGTCGATCGAGCCAATATGCTGGAGGGCACGTGTTGGCCTGTATCCAGTATCACCACCCGCAGCTGCACCTCGAGTTCCTCCACGAAGGGTTTTCTCCTTCTCGGAGGACTCCCGCAGAGATAGATAATCTGGCGAAGTCGATTGCGCCGCTTGCAGAGAAGGTCTTCCAGTCCATGGACTGGCGTTGGCCTTCCTGGTAGTCTTTATATCCTGTGACAAATATCTCAGGGAGACATGTAATATATTTTGGAATATTTACGAACTGTAAGAAGTAGTTGTGAAATAGAAAAGAAATCTATCTAACTAAGTTTTCTTACTCTAGATGCGTTGTGTATGAGTGTTTTCTCACTTCGTGACTTCGATCAGTCACTTGAGTCATACACTCTCCCTAGCCCCCAGCCTTATCATCGGAGAATTTTTCTAGGAAGATAAGGCTCTTGAACCTTTGACCTGCCTTGGTTGAACAAGCACTGATCCTAGCCCCCAGCAGTGAAGTTGGAAAACCCAATTTCCGATTACACGGCTTGGTTAATACGCGCGGCAAGAACTCTTACACGACCTGATCTTACATGGTCTTTTGTCCCTTCATGATCCGACAAGGCCTTATCGGCTCTGAGTGTCCCCAGCCGAAGTTCCCTTAGGTTCCTCGGAGGCCTTGTCAAGACGGCGTAAAGGGACATGAGGTTAGGTTTCAATGCTAGGTGTTATCGTGGTGAGGGATCGTCGGGAAGGAACACTTTGATTGTAATCTTTACCTAAAAATAAATCTTATTGAAGCTATAAGATGTCTTACAAGTATGGATACTATTGATTTATACATAGAATTTACGTAATTGATCAATGTTCCTAAGAATTTGCTAACTCGCGGCCATCACCGTCTGCAATCTTAAATGCACCCGGCCGCAAGACTTGCGTGATTGTGTACGGTCCTTCCCATTTGGGTGAGAGCTTGTTACGCCCTGCCTGGCTTTGAACCCGTCAGAGGACGTAGTCACTAATCGAAAGTGTGCGTGCTCTGATGCGCTTCTCGTGATATCGGCGAAGGGCCTGTTGGTAACTGGCTGCTCTGACGGCAACTCTTTCTCGATGTTCCTCGAGTAGATTCACGTCGTCGGTTCGCTGTTCCTCCTGATCCTCGTCGGAGTACTTATGTACTCATGTACTCTGATGCTGTAACTCAGTAGGGAGCATAGCCTCTGAGCCGTACATGAGGAAGAAGGGTGTCTCCTTGTTGGACGTTGTCGGTGTGGTACGCACGGCCCATAGTACAGAGGGAAGTTCTTCAACCCACTTCTTGTCATGTGACATCAGTCTGTCGTAGACACGGGTCTTAATTCCTTGTAGTACTATGCCATTTGCCCTCTTGACCTGTCCATTGCTCTGAGGGTGAGAAACCGAAGCGAAGCAGATCTTGACTCCCAGCCTAATGCAGTAATCCTGGAAGTTGGCACTGATGAACTGGGAGCCGTTGTCCGTTATGATGCGGTGAGGCAATCCATATCTGTAGAATATCTCTTTAATGAATTTGATGGCACTGTCGGCCTTGATTTCCCCCGTGGAGGTCGCTTCCCTTGTCCTCGTGGGAATGGTCCGAGTATGTCGAGCCCCCAGCATGAGATCGGCCAAGTGAGAGGGATAGTTTGGAACGCTTGCGCTGGTAACTTTGTGTGTTTACTATGAAATTGACAAGCTTCACACCGCTGTACCATGTCGCAAATGTCTTTGAGGGCAGTAGGCCAGAAAAACCCTTGTCGAAAAGCTTTTCCGACCAATGTGCGATCGGCGGCATGTGACCCACAGATCCCTTCGTGTATGTCGAGGAGGAGATGTTTGCCATCGTCGAACGAGACGCATTTGAGAAGTACCCCGTTTGGTGCCTTCTTGTATAGATCATTGCCGATCATACAGTAGATTTTGGCTTGACGGGTTATTTTCTCGGCTTCTGCATCGTCCTCGGGCAACTTGTCACTACTTATGAATTTAATGAGTGGGATCCGCTAGCCGTCTGTGGTCTCGATGTCGGCAATGGCACACTCTGCCTCTGTAGCCCCCGAGCTGATGTCGGGGGCAACTGTGCTATCTTCGTCGTTTGCCTCTTTCACCGATGGCTTTGTCAGGACGTCCAGAGAGGTGCCGGGTTTGAGTGGCTCCCGTCTGGACGCACGCCGTGCTAGATCATCTGGTTCGATGTTGTCCTTGCGGTATACGTGTCGGACCTCGATTCCATCAAATCTTTTTTCCAGCTTCCTGAGTACTTCTGCGAGGTACTTGGATAACTCTACCTCGGGGCTAGACCACTTGTAGTCTTTGTGCACCTGGTTTGCGACTAGTTCGGAATCCCCTTTTACGATCAGTCGCTTGACTCCAAGTGCGGCTGCTGCTCTTATCCCAGTGAGTAGTCCTTAGTATTCGGTAGTGTTGTTGGTCGCCCTGAAGTTGAGGTGAATTGCATGCTTGAACTGATCTCCCGAAGGTGATGTCAAGATGAACCCTGCCCCTGCTCCTTGGCTGTTGAGTGCACCGTCGAACGCCATTGTCCATGTTTCGTTGTCGGTTTGACTGTCTGACCTGTTTTCAAGCATAGTCCAATCGGCTACGAAGTCGGCGAGAACCTGGGACTTGATGGCTGTTCGTGGCACAAAGTGGACATCAAACTAGCTTAGCTCGACTACCCATTTCGCAATGAGGCCGACAACGTCTTTGTTTCTCACGACTTCACCAAGAGGGAAGGAGGAAACAACTGTGACCCTGTGGGCTTGGAAGTAGTGACGTAGCTTTCTTGACGTCATGATTACTGCATAGAGCAGTTTTTGGATCTGTGGGTATCTTGTCTTCGCGTCGTGGAGAGCTTCGCTGACGTAGTAGACTGGTCTTTGCACCTTCTCTCTCTCGACAACAATGACAGTACTCATGGAATATGGCGTGGCGGCAATATAAAGGAATAATTCTTCATTAGGATGGGGAGTAACAAGTACAGGGGGGTTTGACAGGTAGCGCTTGAGTGCGATGAATGCCTCTTCGGCTTCTTGTGTCCATACAAATTTGTCTTGTTTCTTCAGCAAAGCGAAGAAAGGTTGTCCTCGTTCTCCCATCCTAGCGACGAACCAGCTTAGTGCCGCCATGCATCCAGTTAGCTTCTGTACTTCCTTGAGTCTTGTGGGCGACTTCACGTTCTTGATTGCCTTGATCTTCTCGGGATTTTCTTCGGTTCCTCTGCCAAATACGAGGAACCTGAGCAGCTTGCCCGATGGTACTCCGAACGTGCACTTTTCTGGATTGAGCACGAGGCGATATCATCGGCGGTTGTCGAATGTTTCCCGTAGATCGTCAATCAATGAGTCGCTTGTCTTGGTCTTGACAACAATGTCATCGACGTAGGCCTCAACATTGTTCCCAAGCTGATCGTTAAGTGCCCCTTGGACCGTGCGTTGAAAAGTGTTTCCTGCAGTTATCAGTCCAAACGGCATCTTAACGTAGCAAAATACACCGAACGGCGTGATAAATGCTGTCTTCTCCTCATCCTCTTTCGCCATGCTGATTTGGTGGTAACCGGAGTAAGCGTCAAGAAAACTTAACAACTCACAACCAGCTGTTGAGTCGACCAGTTGGTCTATTCGAGGAAGAGGGAAGTGATCCTTGGGACACGCCTTGTTGAAGTCGGTGAAGTCGACGCACATCCTCCACTTCCTATTGGCCTTCTGCACCATGACTAGGTTGGCTAGCCACTCTGGATGGAGTAGCTTTGAGAAGCTTGTCGAGCTCTTCTCGTATGGCCTGTTTTCGATCTGGTGCAAATCTCTGCAGTTTTTGTTTTACTGGCTTGGCATCGGGTCGCACCATGAGTTTGTGCTCAATCACCTCCCTAGGGACCCCCGGCATGTCGGACGGCTGCCAAGTGAACACATATGCACTGTCACGGAGGAAGGTGATGAGCGCGAGTTCCTATTTCTCGCCCAGTGATGCCCCGATCTTGACGGCCTTGTCGGGGTTGGCACTGGAGAGCGGAACGATCTTGATTGCGCCGTCTGGTTTCGGCGTCTTGTTCGTTTTGCTCACTTTCCTGGGTGGCTCAGCTGTGGCGGGTGGGCTGGGCGTGTGCTCGACCATGTCGAGGCTCTGCTTGTCGCATTGCACTGCCAGCTTTGCGTTCCCTTGAACAGTGATTGTTCCCTTCTGATGGGGGATGTTAGGTCCCGATCTTCCGATAGGTATTGATAAACAATCGATTTGGGTGGAGTCACGACACAACTCGATCCGGCTTCTAAACGAACACGCTACTTATCCCCGCAATCGCAGCACCACGTCTCCTCTGGTTATCAACCGTGCCGAAACCCAGTTGACCTCACCGAGAAGGCTAATCCCTGCATGCGAATCGAAGAACACAAGCAAGAACAAGATAGATTGCAACCAAATTGCATATGAATGATTAAGCACTCAGATTTGGGGTTCCACAAACCAATCTAGCGGCGAAACTGTTCTTGACAGAATAATCTAAGCAAAACCCGACTCTAAACGATGACGGCTATTGAATAAATGTGATTAGGGACGTCCTAGGGTTGCCCTAAGGCGCACACCCCATTGGGCTAAGCCCATGACAATTACAAGGCCCAAAACCCAAATCAGATTCGGACTGGATGAGGTACGTGGCTTGTTTTGCAGATTTCCGGCAGCTTGGTTGGAATTTTGACATGGGACCAAAACCATCTGAAAGTAGACTCCATAAGCTTTCCAACAAGTACTCATGGGCCCCGAAACTCCTTCTAGATCAGCGGCTAGGTCCGTTTGAAATAGATGCTGTCAGAAGGCCCGAATCTGAATCCAAAACATGTACAACTTGATCTCTTGTCTTCTATAGGCCAAAAGTGACGTGGTGAGGTAGAAGTATACTTGGAGAAGGTCTTGGTTTGGTCCCCAATCAACTTCTTCAGTCATCCATGCATTCCTTACGCTCGGTCTCTTTTCTTTCCCCCAAGCAAGTACCTCTGCGAACGAAAACACATGAAACACAATGTGTAGCAACGTTTGTTCAAATATATAACAAGTAAATCTAATATAGAACATATGCACCTTTGGTTGACTCATATATAAGGTAGTCATGGTTATATCCGAGCTAGTTGTGTACTCATCACCTTCGGCCCAGGCATCAAGAGCACTTGATATGTGTAGTGAGATGCGGCCATGAACTTCGCGAGAGCAGTTCTTCCGATGATAGCATTGTATGCTGTATCAAATTCAGCAACATCAAAGGTGATCTGCTCTGTTCGGAAGTTATTTGCTTGGCCGAAAGTCACAGGCAACATAATCTTGCCCAATGGCTTGGACGATGATTGAGGAGTAATTGCATGGAAGGGTTGATTAATGGGCGTCAACTCGCTTCGTGGGATTCCCATAGTGTCCAAGGTGCAGGCGAAGAGAAGGTTGATGGAGCTGCCCCCATCGATAAGAACCCGTGCGACCTTGGTATTCTAAATAGTGGGCTCGACCACAATCGGATATCGTCCTGGCGTGACAGCAGTCTTGGGGTGGTCTTCATCTGAGAACTCGATCTTCTGTTCTAACCACTTCATCTTGGTCGCAGCCCTCTGCCATGTCGAACAAACTTCACGCTCCATTTTCTTGTACTCTCTCTTTGAGGAGTACGCCATGGAACCTCCGAAGATTTGCGAGACATGGAGATCGGAATCAGGTTATGCTGAGTCCAAGTCCTGAGTAGCTGCCTCAGCGGCCTTCTCGACTACACGTACTCGTTTGCCCTTCTCCAATGCCAGTTGCTTTGCGAGCGACTTTTTGAAGACGAAGCAATCTTCCAAAGAGTGTCTGTCTGACTTGTGTATGGGGCACCATATTTTCTTCGTGTCGTTGCCTTGTGGGTCAGGGTGCTTGGGAGGGTCCACGTACTCTGCCGCGAGGACTTCCGTTTGAGCTTTCGTTTTCCCACTCTTGTGACTCTTCTTCTTGCTTGATTCAGGTGCGTCTTTGGCTGGTTTCTTCTCTCCTCCCGTCTTCGGCTTGTTGTTCTTGCGTCTTAGTGCGTCGTCCGCGTGAGCGCATCAATCGACAATCTCGAATAGTTTTCGAGCAGTCCTGATCCTCCTTGTCGCCAACTCCTGGGTGGTATAGCGATCTCTGACACCAGTCTTGAAAGCGTAGATCACGGAAGCATTGGTGATCTCGGGGATAGTATTTCTGCACTCATTAAAGCGTCGAACGTAGTCCCTCAATGATTTGCCCGGATTCTGTGTCAACGCGTGTAGGTCGTCTTCGATCGCATGGCGCTTGTAAGTTCCTTGGAAGTTAGCAACGAACTGCTGCCACAGATCTGCCCATGAAGAAATCGAGTATGGCCGGAGGTGAACAAGCCATGAACGTGCAGATCCTTTCAACGCCACTGGCAAATAATTCGCTAACGCGTTGTCGTCCGCTCCGGCAGTGTAGAGTACTCTGGAATAGACCTGAAGGAATTCTTCTAGGTCGGTGCTCCAATCATACTTCTCTATTGCTCCCGGTCGGAATCTCTCAGGCCACCGGACATCACGTAGAGCACGGTTGAAAGCTTTACATCTGCCGCTGGGGGTGGTGGGTTGTCGATGATCGTATGTCCTCCGTGGATTTCTGTCTGACAATGAGGATGATGAGGATGATGACGATGACGATGAGTCACTTGGTTCCGGTGTACGATTACGAGGATGACGTCCGGGTTCTCGAGAATCCTGTCGTCGCCTCCCGTTGATGTCCCGGCGACGATCTCCATCGTCATCATCGTTATGGCGGCGTCCTCGACCAGTATCGCCTGGCATCCGCTGTTCGCGATCATCATGTTCGTGGCGGCTGTGGCGGTTATCACGGTCTCGGTTTTCGCTTGGGTGTCCTCCTCGCTCCTCGTTCTCGCGACGTCGTGATGAGACGCGATGTCAGGAATGGTTTTCATTGTCTCGCGCGTGTCGTACTTCTCGGCGGCCATTAAGATGGTCACAAAGATCGCCGGTGCCGCGAGGTGGAGGGGTGTCTTGTCGAGGTGATGTCCGCTGCTCAGGTGGTTCACCATTTGCACCGCTAGCTGGCGGTTGTTCTGGTTTGCTCCGGCAGTGGCCTCCTCGAACGCATTACTGAGATTGGCCACTGATTCCCGTAGTCATTCTGTCCACCGTGTGAGGTCATCGTTCAGAATGGGATCATAAGGGGTTTCCCTCAGTATTGCGTTGATGGCCCCGATGTGCTGGGCCGGTGTAACCACTTGATTCTCCACTTCCGCGTCAGCACGCGCAGACGTGCTGGTCCCGCCGATAGCAAACACATCGCGTGGTGTGCTTGTCGACGATGAGCCCTGCTGTCACACCCTGAAGTTCTTTCCCAAGCCTAAATTGAATTTATAATTCACCAGAAAAAATATCGGTGTAAAAGCAAGAGTAAACCCTAATAAATCAATGCAATTAATAATCGGAATTGGCATGTGGAATTTTTCTTGAGTTCTACATGTCGAAATTTGCTAACAAGATTTTTAGTGGAATTTTCAGAGCCCTAGAAATAATTTTAACCAATTAAAATTGAGCACATGCAATATTTAATTCCCTGGAAAATTCTTTTCCTCCTTTTTCTTTCTTTTTCCCTCCTTTTTCTTTTCGGAATAGGTCGCCGGCCCATTCTCTCTTCCCACCCCTTTCTCCCGCTGGGCCGGCCGACAGGCCGAGGCCCAGCTGAGCCGGCGGCCTCCCTCTCTCTCCCGGGGTCACTGACAGGTGGGGCCTACCTGTCGGGTCCTCCCCCAACCTCCAGCCACCGCCACCGCGCCCGCAACCGCCGCCGCATCCACGCTCCCGCCTCCTCCGGGCCACGTCGGCCACGCCCGCGCATGCGCCGCGTCTCCCGCACCCACTCCCCATCCCTCTCGCCCGTGCCCGCACCCGAGACGGCCGGGATTCGAAATTCAAATCCCACCTCTCTCTCCACCTCCACCTCCCCACGTCGGCCGGCGAAATCGGGCCACTCCCGGCCGTTCCCGACCTCTCCGCCCCTATAAAATCCATCCCCGCATCCTCCTCCTCACTTTTCCTTTTTCCGCCGGCCCCTCCCGAGCTCTCCATCGCTCCCGCATCGAGCACCCACCCGCCGCCGCCTCTCCCGCTACTCCAGCCACCTCTAGCCGCCGCTAGGTTCGCCGCTGCACCGCGCCACCGCCGCTGTTGGGTTCGCGTGGCCGAGGTCCACCTCATCCACCCCTCCTCCGTCGAGGTTCGCCGCCGGAGCCCCATCCCCGTCGTGCGCCGGTGAGAGACGCCATGGCCGCCGCCTTCGGCCGGCGTTCCCGCCCTCTATGGTCTCTCTCTCCCTCTCTAATCCTCTCCATTTCGTTCCTTAGGTCGTCCCGGACCTCCCTCCGTCGCCCCTCGTTGCCGGTCGCCGCCGTCTCTCTCCACGCCGGTCGGGCCCCCTTCGGTGAGGACATTTCCCCTTCCCCTTCCTTCTTCCTCCTCTCTTTTCCGTGGTAGCACCGCCGCTTAGCCGTCGTCGCGCCGCCGCCGTCTGCCGAATCGCCGCCGCCGTCCGCCGGTCGCCGCCGGTGCCGCGCTGCAGCGCCATGGCCCCGGGTCAGCTTGAGCCGCCCGCGCGCGCCGGCCGCGAGCTCCCCGCCGCTGTCCGATCAACCCTTGGGTAGGGTAGATCGGGGCTGTCGGTTCGGCTGCCGCGTGTGCGCCGCGTCGGCGCCACGTGTGCACCACGTGGTGCGCCGCTCCTTCCCGGTCCGCCGTGGACCGCCCTCCTCGAGTCACTGCCATATGGGGCCCGCATGTCGGCGCCGCCCCCTCTCTCTCCCCGGGATTTATTTATTGCGCAATAAATCAATTAAGGATTTTTCTGTTTATAGTAAAAGCACATTTAATCTTCTAAAATTCATATCTAATTCATCCGAGCTCCGTTTAAGCCCATTCAAGTCTCAGTAAATAAAGAAAAATGTGTAGAATCCATTAAAAATGGTTTTGTTCTCCGTTTCAGTAGTCTTATAGCCTGTTTGTATTGTTTGCTTTGTATGTCGCTTAGATTCAGGCTTCCCCGACGCTCCGGTGTACTTTGAAATAGTCGCCGGGTCCCTCTAACCGCAGAGCAAGGCAAGTCATGCTTGTCACTTGAACATGTTGATCCTATATTGCAAATGTTCTATTGTTTTTCTTCAAATATTGCATTGTTTTACAATAATACTATGGGATGTTGACCTACTGTCATAGCCATGCTATTTTGTACCATGTTCCTTTGTTAGCTTGGGATATAACATGACTAGAGATTGGACTAGGGAATGCTTAGCTTTGCTTAGTTCAACTAGCACACAATGGGGGACTACATTAATGCAGAGATATCAGATTCTAGGAATGATGTTGGTTAATGCTCACCGCTCCGGTGTTGGTTAATTAAAATATAATAAATGGTGGGCCGTGGGTGCATGGTTTTGATGGTCGCGCCCATGGCACTTAAGGACCGGTTCGCGGGAAACCCTAGAAGAATTCCTTGTACTTACCACAAGCCAGCGTGGGCAACGGCTGGGCTTGTAGTGTAGCTTTCCTCTAGCCGACGCATCCAGGCAAGGGTGGGCGTGATGGAGTGGGGCGTCCCCTGCGACGGCCTCTGTCACTTCCGGATTCACCTAGGCACGAGAGGGGACTGCCCGTTGCCCACTGGGGACGGGGGTGAAACCTGAGGTGTGGTGTGCTTGGTTAGAGGGGGTTATGCGAAGGATCCTGTCACGGCCTCTTTCCGGTATGTCGTGGTGGCATGTCGGCGCACGGTAACGTGTTGTGGGGCTGTGTCTTGTGGGTACAGTTGTACACCTCTGATCAGAGTAAAACTATTCGAATAGCCGTGCCCGCGGTTATGGGCGGTCAACCAGATTCACCATGATTAGCTTCACCCTAGTGTAGTCTGTTGGAACTGATTAGTTCAGGTGGATGGTTGGGCCTGTTGCAACGTGGTGTAGCGTTGAACAGTGGATGGTTAATATTGATTAATTATTACAGCTGTTTTACTGCTTTCAACTTCTGTTTATAAATGCTCGCTTTATGCAAATGAACCATTATAGCTATCCCTTGATAATTCCCTGCATCATACCCCTATTCCGGTATGACTTGCTGAGTACAGTGGGTAGTACTCAGTCTTGCTCTATTTTCCCCAAACCCCAGAATTTGAGTATGCGTCAGATGGTGGTCTTTCCGAGGAGTAGGCTTCGCCCGTGCCGTCGAGGATGCCTGTGGAGTGGTGTTCCCGCTGCAAGTCCAAGTCAAGGCTTAGCTCCAGTTATCCTTTAAGTTTTCCGCTGCATTTTTGTAAGACTTTTATAATGTTTGTAAGACGTGGATCTGTATGTCAACTTTGTCGTTTGTGTACCCCGGATGGTCCTGGACGGGGATTTTAATGCACATTCTGCTTGGAATTCTATTCGGGAATTTCTGGGCGTGACAAGTTGGTATCAGAGCCGACCTTGACTGTAGGACAAGCCAAATGGAAAAACCTAAGAGCCCTCTGAATCCTTTTCATTGCATATGTTCTTTGCAATTGGATTTGTTCCTGGAAAAATTGGGATTTGTTCTTGTGGTTCAAGGGAAAAATCTTGGTCGCTCGTTTAAGTGAGATTTGTCAAAACAAGTCAGTCTAGGGTTTTAGTAAAATTACTTGAGATTTATTCGACAGTCAGTCGGGATTTGATGGGAGGAATGCATTAGGTCCTAACTCAGGAATATGGGTTGCAAGGTATTTATGCTCTTATTATTATTAGTAGTATGTAAGTCCATCTTATTTATTCGCCCTCGTGCAAAAATGATCTATGCATAAAATTCCGCTCTTATTCGCGTATTTAATTGGAGTCTTTTACTGCTTCATTTAAGTCGGATTTGAGCATGCATTGATCCTACCCCTTTGTCTTCTCTAGATGGCCGATCACCCACCCAACCATCGCGGAGAAGGCATGGATGATTTTGTGGCAGAGTTGGCTCGCATGACACTGGTGGTGGGCTACCCCAACGCGCCAGAGTACTCAACTGTTCCGCCGCTCAGTGGTGAGTTTCCTCACCGGGTTCGTCTGGAGGTTCATGGCTATGTGGGTACCTGCCTCGCTAACATGGTGGTTGAGGCATCTGGAGGCACCGCAGATCACGCCTGTCAGGAGGCGGCATACCTGATGATGGCTAGACTACGTGAGCGCCACAACTACATCTTCTGCAACACAGCGTACCGTTTCCACCCTCGTCGAGCAAGTGGCGATGATATCAGCACTTTCTGTCCGACAGCCGGCGAGAACGACACCACCTTAGGTCATATGTGTGCCGTGATGAGGGGAATGGACAAGATGCACTCGGATGACGGGAAGCTCATGAGGATCATAGCTCTGAAGGATGAGATCGCACGCCTGAAGAAGGAGAATGCTCAGTTGAAGGGCCTCCCCATTCCCGGAGGAGTCCGGATCCGCAACATGCCCCGCAAGTCAACGACTGCACCCGTGCGCATTCAGCTTGCGCCCAGGAACCCACCTCCGCCCGCAGCTCCTGCAGCTCCTCCAGTTCTGCCCGCAGTTCCCGCAGCTCGAGCAGCTCTAGCTCCAGTCCCAGCTCCTGCCCCAGTGTCAGCTCCCGCGTCCGCTCTCTCCTTCGCTCCAGCATCAGCCGTCAGGGGCCCAGCCAGTGGCAACGGGGGTTGGTTGCCTGCTACTCCCAGTGGCAGCCGCAACCACATCAGCAGCAGTTCGAGTGGCTCAGAGCTGGGCCAGATTCCAGGAGCAGCTCAGAGGGACCTGGCGATGAGCAGGAGGACACCTTCGACTCCACCGACCGCAGGAGCCATTCCGAGCATTAGGCTTGTTTTCCCTTAGTTTATCGACTGCTTAGTACTTGTCTGTTAGTTTGAGTGTTTAGGTCTGTTCGCTTGGGGGTCAGTCGACGGTCGATATCATGTGCCTATGATATGGCTGTCTTAATAAGGATTTGCTTGTCGTTTTAAGTGTTTTAAGTCAAATCAGAACAATTGCAGTTTACATTCCTATATAATAAAGCTTAGTTCCGGAGCATCTGTTTTTCTTCTTTGCCCCCCCCTCCGTCTGCTCTTCCTTCAGATGGTCTACACCAGGAATGGTAGCCGTACAGCAGGCGAGGGCAGCAACGGCGAAGAATGCACTGACGGTGTGCATCCCAACAGCGACTCCAGCAATGGTCCGCTACCGCTCCCCGAGAATCCGGCTCTGGCCCAAGTAATGGCTCATCAGACTCAAGATGATGGCAGCCATGATGCAGCAGATGCACCAGAGGATGCAGCAGCAAGCCGAGCAGCAGCAGCAGCAGTTTGGTCCCCCTCCCCCTCAGTCCAAACTGCCGGAGTTTCTACGCGTCAGGCCACCCACCTTCTCTAGCACCACCAACCCTATGGAGGCGAATGACTGGCTCCATGCCATAGAGAAGAAGCTAAATCTCCTGCAGTGCAATGATCAGGAGAAGGTCGCCTTTGCCACACACCAGCTCCAGGGTCCCGCGTCAGCTTGGTGGGACAATCACATGGCTACCCGCCCGCCAGGCACGGAAGTCACTTGGGCAGAGTTCTGTCGCAGCTTCAGGAAGGCGCAGGTGCCAGACGGGGTTGTGGCACAGAAGAAGAGGGAGTTCCGGGCACTCCACCAGGGCAACAGGACAGTGACTGAGTATCTCCATGAGTTCAATCATCTAGCGCGATATGCACCGGAGGATGTCCGCACTGACGCCGAGAAGCAGGAGAAGTTCCTAGCAGGCCTGGATGACGAGCTAACCAACCAGTTAATCTCTGGAGACTATGCCGACTTTGAGAAGCTGGTTGACAAAGCAATCCATCAGGAGGATCAGCGCAACAAAATGGACAGGAAGAGAAAGGCAGCGCAATTCCAGTCCAACCAAGGAAGCCACCAACGACCGCGCTTCACTCCCGGACAGCAGGGTGGACCTACCACTATGATTGTCCGCCAGCACCGCCCGTTCAACTCAAGCGGTTTCCACCAGGGCGCCAGTGGCAGCCAGAACCACCAGGGAGGTCAGCCCCAACCGCAATGCAGCTCCGCGCCCACCAATGGCACCAGCACAGTCAGCTCCATCCACCCAAGCCAAGAAGGAGACTGGAACAAAGCCAGGGTCCTGCTACAACTGAGGCGAGCATGGCCACTTTGCTAACAAATGCCCGAAGCCAAGGCGTCCCGGGCCAAGGTTTGTCCAGGCTCGTGTCAACCACGCGTCCGCAGAGGAGGCGCAAGCAGCACCAGAGGTCGTACTGGGTACGTTTCCTGTTAACTCAATCCCTGCAACAGTACTTTTTGATTCTGGTGCAACGCATTCGTTCATTTCAAGGAAGTTTGTTGGGATACACGGGTTAATAAGAGAAGAACTTAGCACACCAATGCAGGTTCATACCCCAGGGAATAGCTCCACTTCGGTTCAATTCAGCCCCTCTATAACAATAGAAATTCAAAGATCACCATTTCTAGCCAACCTCATTCTTCTCGAATCCAAGGACCTAGATGTTATTCTTAGAATGGATTGGCTGACCAAGTTTAAGGGTGTCATTGATTGTGTGAATCGCACAGTCACCTTGACCAATGAGAAGGGAGAAACCATGGTGTACAAGTCACCAGTCTCACTGTCACGCCCGAAAATTCACTAGTAATTTCCGAACTTATTTGTGCATAAAATCCTCGTCCAGGAATCAGCCGAGGTACACAAACTGACAATTTAATATACAGATTCATCAAATTAACTAAAACGATAAATACTTACTTAAGAGGAACTTAGTCCTCACCATGAAGAAAACTGCAGCGGAAAATAAAATCTAGCGAAGCTCCGGCTCCACTCCCACAGGCAGCTCAACTGGGGTATAAGCCAAACGTCTTCTCCTCCTAGATCCTTTTTCTTCAACTGAGGTTGATTGATTATTGCAAGAATGAGCATATGACATACTCAACAAGCCACACAGCAAATATGCAAGTGCACAAGGATACCAAAGGATGGCATAATATAGGCTCATTTGCAAAAGCAGCATTTAGCAAAACATTTAAGAGAAATAAAACAGTGGAGTAATTAATCAGAAATTTTAATCAACACTGAACAACACACCCATGCTGCACAGGCCCAACCATCCTGAACAACCATACCCGGCTGTACAGATCTAACTCTAAACCAGGAGCTAAGCAAATTATTACCAGGTATAACATCCATAATTATTGTGAGAGGTGTGAGACTAATCATGAAAAATATTGCTCAACCCGCCCATAACCGCGGGCACGGCTATTCGAATAGTTTTACTTTGGCCAGAGGTGTACCACTGTACCCACAAGACACAGTCCCACAACATGTCACCATGTGCCTCAATACCACCACGGTACCTCGGAAAGGAGTTGTGACAATACCCCTTGCACAACACAATCCACCACAGCGCACCTTTCCTGGATCATAATCACCCCCTTATAAACAAGGCATGGACTCCCCAGCGACCCCTGTGGGCTTATCTCCGCCACTTCTCAGTCTGGTGCTCCGCAATGAATCATGCTATACAAAAGGTAAAGCCGTTGCCCACGCTGGCTTGTGGTTGGCACGGTTAATGTTTCACAACAGTAGCTCGCGAACCGGTCCTAAATTGTCATGAGCACGACTCTCAAAACCATGTGCTCACAAGCCACCATTATCAAGTTTTAGTTGGCAAGTAATTAATTAACCAATCACGATTGACCATCGTGAACTATCATTAAGCCATCATTAAATAATAATGAGTCATAAGTAATCCCAATAGTGTGCTAATGTTTCTAAGCATGGCTAAGCAATCATATCTAATATCTAGCTGAACCAATATATATAGCTCAACTAGTCAAGTTATAATAACCCAAGGTATCAAGGAATAAAGTAATCAATGCAAACAGGCCATAACAAAGGAATAGATTCACACCACCCAGTGACATTCGAAAATAAATGCACAGTTGAAATAAATAGAGAATTTAAATACAGGATCAACATGCTCAAAGGATTGTGTTTAGGATCTGTGTGACTTGCCTTGCAATAATCGGTCTTCAATTAATCTTCTTGAATACTTCCGGCGTACTCACGAACCTTCGCAACGACGGAAACGACAAGCTAACACGCAAAACGAAGAAAAAGACTAATAAAAACCAAATAAACAATACATAAAAAGTAAACAAACATGTAGATCATAATTTTAGATGAATTATGAGACTTGAACGGCCTCATTCTGACTTCATATGAATTTATTATGAATTTTACAAGATTAAATCTAATTAAAGCCCATTTAAAAAGAATTAAATAAATTTAATTCAATTTATGGATAATTTTAATATGTAGATCTTTATTTTATACAACTTTTGCAACTTGAACCACATTAAACTGAGTTACAATGAATTAGTTATGAATTTTCAAAGATTAAATCGGATTAAAACACTTGTGTGGATTTTAATTGAATTATGACGCAATAAAGAATTATTTTTGAAAAGGAAAAGGGAATTATTGCGTCATCAAAGGCGGTCCAGGTGCACGGGGCGGTCTAAGGAAACGAACGGCCGTGATCGATTCTATCCAAAACGGGCGGCCGAGATCAACTTGATCTACCGCGGTTCACGGGACAAGGCGACGATGACGTCAGCGGTGACGTCAGCGATGACGTCATCACCGGCGACGGCTCGGCCTCGCGCGCTCGCCAGCGAACGACGGCGCAACGACGCAAACGGAGGACACCAACGGGTAGAGGACAACACGGCGAACTCACCGGTGACCAAAACCACGGCGGAAGAGCAACGGACGGCGCCGGCGACGAGGAAGAAGCGGCGACGGTCTTCGGGTCGACGGTGACGGCGGTGCTCCGGCGGTCTTCTGCGGCGGCGAAGAGGTGGACGGGGACGGTGACGACCTCGCGATCCCGATGGTGGCGACGGCGACCGACGACGGCGGCTGCAACGGCGGCGCGGCGTGGCTGAACCGACGGCAACTACAGCGACGGCTAGGGCTACGCGGAGGCGGCGCTAGACGCGACGGCGGGCTAAGGCAAAGGTGGCGGCGGATAGAGGAGAGCTCGGGGGTGCTTATAAAGGGGCTAGCGAGCGGCGATGGAGGCCCACGGCGACCGGCGGCAAGATGGAAAGCTAGGGTTGGAGGGAGAAAAGTCGATCCGAATCGAGCTCAAATCCGTCGATTTCCAAACGTTATTGACCGAAGTTTCTATAAGAGAAAAGGAAGAGGAGATCGAGGAGATTATTTCCCCTCAAACAATTTCACCAGAAACGGAAAGGATCGACCGGATTGAAAAGCGGCGGCGGCTAGGGTTTCGGCCGGCAGCGGCGCGAGGAGGAAGACGGGCCCGACAGGTGGGGCCCACCTGTCAGCGGGAGAGAGAGAGAAGAGAGCGGCGGCTCGGTTGTGGGCCGACTTGGGCCAGGGAGGGAGAGAGAAAGAGAGAGGTTTTGGGCCGGCTTTCGGCCCAAAGCCAAAAGGAGGATTTAAAAACATTTTTCTATTTAAATTATTCATGAAATGATATTCCATTGATTAAAAATACTTCCTTGGCTCAAATAAATCCCAGAAAAATCTAGGAACTATAGAATCAAGTAAAGTATTTAACAAAATTTTATCTAACCCAATTTTATATTGAGATTTAGCAAATTAAAATTAGATCTTCTCTTTTAAGATCATTTCTAATTATTCCTTTTAAACAACAATTTATAATTTAAGGATTTTTAAACAAGAAAAGCTCTTAACAATTATAATTAGATCATTATTGATCAAATAATTACTGAACTGTTCTTTGTATCATTTAGGAATTGAGCTCTGAAAAATCCGAGAAAATTTCAGAGAGTTGACTTAATCATGGAGAATTTAATAAAAATTAAATCCATCCATGCTTTATATTTAGGAAATTTTATTTCCCACATTTAACTTCACTTGTAAATTAATGAACATTTAATATAAATTCTAATAATAATTTATTAAATAATTTATAAATCCTGAAACAAAAATCAGGATGTGACACTCACCGAAGCAAGGAATCTCCTTAAATTAGCATGAGGTGGAAAACCCTGTGGCCACCGACGAGAAGAGTTCGCGGAAATTGGAAGATATCCCCGTAGTCTGCAAGTATCCAGAAGTGTTCCCCGAAGACCTCACTACCATGCCACCCAAGAGAGAGATTGAATTCCGGATTGATTTGGCACCAGGAACCGCTCCAATTTACAAGAGACCGTACCGAATGGCAGCCAACGAGCTAGCAGAGGTCAAGAAGCAGGTGGATGAGCAGCTGCAGAAAGGATACATTCGAACAAGTACTTCACCTTGGGGCGCTCCGATCATTTTTGTGGAGAAGAAGGACAAGACGAAGAGAATGTGTGTCGATTACCGCGCACTCAATAAGGTCACAATCAAGAACAAATATCCTTTACCGCGGATCGATGATTTGTTTGATCAGCTGAAAGGAGCTAAAGTGTTTTCTACGATAGACCTGCGATCAGGCTATCACCAGTTGAGAATTCGGGAAGAGGATATTCCCAAGACAGCCTTCACCACTCGGTATGGGTTGTATGAGTGCACGGTTATGTCTTTTGGACATACCAACGCACCTGCATTCTTCATGAACCTGATGAACAAGGTGTTCATGGAATTTCTGGATAAGTTTGTTGTGGTATTCATTGATGACATACTCATCTATTCAAAATCTGAAGAAGAACATGAGCAACATCTCCGTCTGGTACTCGAGAAGTTGAAGGAGCACCAATTATATGCCAAGTTCAGCAAGTGTGACTTCTGGTTGTCGGAAGTCAAATTTCTGGGTCACGTCATTACAGCTCAGGGCGTGGCAGTCGATCTGTCGAATGTGGAGTCAGTTACCAAGTGGACCCCACCTAAGACCGTGTCACAGATTCGAAGTTTTCTTGGACTTGCGGGTTATTACCGTCGGTTCATTGAAAATTTCTATAGGATCGCCAGACCCATGACTCAGTTGCTTAAGAAAGATGAGAAATTTAAATGGACAGCTGAGTGTGACCAGAGTTTTGAGGAGCTTAAGAAGAAATTAGTATCCGCCCTAGTTCTGATTCTGCCCGACCAGACGAAAGACTTCCAAGTCTACTGCGACGCGTCCCGCCACGGGCTTGGATGTGTTCTAATGCAAGAGGGCAGAGTGGTCGCTTATGCCTCACGGCAGTTGCGTCCACATGAAGGGAATTATCCAACTCATGACCTGGAATTGGCAGCGGTGGTACATGCTTTGAAGATCTGGAGGCACTATCTGATTGGCAACCGCTGCAAAGTATATACGGACCACAAGAGTCAGAAATACATCTTCACCCAACCGAATCTAAATCTCCGACAACAAAGATGGTTGGAGCTAATCAAAGATTATGACATGAGCATTCATTACCATCCGGGTAAAGCCAATGTGGTGGCAGATGCATTAAGCAGGAAGAGCTACTGCAATGCCCTATGCACCGAGGGCATGTGTAAAGAATTGCAGCAGGAACTTGAACGTCTCAACATGGGAATCGTAGAACACGGGTTCGGAGCCGCTCTAGAGGCACGGCCTACGCACGTGGATCAAGTCAGAGCAGCTCAAGTGAATGATCCCGAGATAGCTGAACTGAAAAAGAATATGAGGGTCGGAAAAGCCCGGGACTTTCTTGAGGATGAACATGGCACAATCTGGATGGGAGAAAGATTGTGCGTGCCCGATGACAGAGAGCTGAAAGATCTGATACTTACTGAGACTCATCAGACTAAATATTCCATTCATCCGGGTAGCACCAAGATATATCAAGATCTCAACGAAAAGTTTTGGTGGGCGTGACACCGGCTCGTGGGGATCGATGTTGATTACCCCAACGAATCAGTCTGAGATAACCATCGCTCCTCGTTGCTTGTTCGCATCTCTAAGAGAGATTTGTGACTACTGGACCTTAGGAGGTGACGTCTTCAGGGCGCTGAGAAGAACCTTGCAGCTTGACAGGTCATGACTCTTCGTCTTGTGAATAGGACAATAAACATCACGGGTTGGAGAAGTACGTTGAATTCCCAACAAGCTTGCAAGGTATGTTTCCTGGTTTTGTGGATAGGACACCAGGACCTTGTCGCCTCGGAAGTTGTCCTTGTCGGCTCGTGATTCTCGTCGGAAGGACAAGATTTAGCAGCACTAGGATCCTTCTCGGGCTCGGATGTCGTCGATGTTCTGTTCTCCACTTTTGCGGGAGGATCCTTCGACATGGAGCCGTCCAGGGTTGTAACCACAGCGTTCTCGCTTTCGGTCATTGATGGACCAGTCAAGATTGGCACCGTGGTGTAAACCAGGAAGACGATTTGAGTCCACATCAGTATTGTCGAAGTAGAAACACCTTGGTTGATGCCAGGGTTGACGCTGTTGTCAACGAAGCTTGATGACATATTAGTAGAACCTTGAGCACCAAGTTCCCCTACCTGACACGCCACTGTCGATGGGGGATACCCGTAGACCGGATATAGAGGGTATTGGGGTACGCTGGTATGAGGATCTACATAGTACGACATCAAGCAAACAAAAGACAGGAATTATACTGGTTCAGGCCCCTTAATAGGTAATAGCCCTAATCCAGTTTATATGGGATTATATGACGGAAATCACAGATTACAAAGGGAATAGTGGAACTCTATGATACCGACGAGATCGTAGTCGAGTTGGTTCAACTAGATCACCCGGCGACTTGGCTCCTGTAGGCTCTGGCTTCATAGGCTGTGGTGGATGTGTTCGCGGTAAGATTCGATTCCTTAGGTCCTCCCGGGGGTCCCTTTTATACCACAGGTTAGTTGGTCTCCAAGTATAACTCAGAGACATCGGACCCTACACGATACAGTGACAACCCAGTTCTATCCGAGTAGGAATCCTTCCATCTGTGGACTCCGTGATGAATTTCCTTAACGTGTACAGAGAACGTCCGTATACGCACAGATATACCATATCGATATATGACGTATATCCAAGGGTAGAGGGTATACCTTATCCGTAACCCTGACAGCCGCTGCTTTGAAAGATGACCTTGCAAGACTTGAATGTGAAAAGAAATCTAACAGTGAAAATCAGATTATTACTAAGAATCTTGCTTCACCTAGTAAAATAGAACCAAGTGCCTCAAAGAATGAAATTAAGTTGAAGGGTGTTTTGCTAGCTTCTAAATATAATATTTTCGCTCTAGATGAGCCAGATTCTTGTTACTATGCTCTTTTTTGCAAAGATCATATACCCACATTGGTTACTACTCCTAGTACTTTATATTCTTTGCTACCCGCTATTACTAACTTTTTGCAGGAATATGAGGGTGTTTTTCACGATGAGATACCTCCAAGGATGACCCCTGGACGACAGAGTGAACACGGTCAAGAAGATGGGATTGAGTTGAGGACGACTCCAATTCAAGAAGGGGAGGATGATGAGGACATCATTTCATCGGATACGCACATAACTTCACACTTTCCAATTATAATTCCAAGTCCAAGTCCAGTTCGGCCTCCGGAGACAACACTGACTTCAAACGGACCTAGTGCCTTCATGCCAACTCCGATTTGGGTGATCTTGGACTTCATGGAAAGCTTATCTCGCTACCTTTCAAATGCATCTGGTCTGATGTCCAAATTCATCTCGAGTCAACAAGAATCACCAAAACAAAACAGTGTTGTTGCTGAAACCGAACTTGGGCCTTGGACCTTGTAATAGACTAGGCCCATCTCGGAAGTTTCTCCCTCCACCTCCACGAATTAGTACTTAACCCTAGCTTTATTTTTCTCTATAAATAGCTTTGTACATCCTGAAAAACAATGGGGTTTTGTTTAGTTGAATTTTGCTAAGTGCTATTCACCTTGTCTCTAGTCCTCGCTCTACTAGTCGGCGACTATAGATTCAGAGCCCCCAATATTCGGTGTGTTGATTTGACGGGTCGATTGGATCTACCACTTCAATCGCAACCATTTCTTTGTGCTTAATTACCTATTCGCAATATTTAGATTGCATCTTATCTTGTTCTTGCAGTGTTCTCTCATTTGCATTGCAGGGATCATCAACCGCGCGCCACGGTTGGTACAACATCGTTTGTGGTTTAGCGATTGCACGGCATTCTGGACATGTTCTAATTGGTAGCCACGTCACAAACGTCGCACTCGATCAAAGCGAGAGTTATCCCCTCACCAGAAGATCGGGCCACGAGAGAGAGCGTCATCAGAGGCCCCTTTGATGCCACCCTTTAAGAATTGTGTTCTTCGTGACCCAATCCTTAACAAAAAATATTTAGGGTGAATCTCAAGAAAAGCATGATTATCTTCAGCTAGACGAGAAGCATAAATAAGATTCATTTTGGCTTGGGTAACATGAAGAATATTTTTAAGATGTAATGTACGATCAGGGGTATGAATCAAAGCGTGACCAATATAATATGTTCAATTCCCATACCTATGCCATTTGCAGCATGTTTTTGATCAAGTCACCAAAAGAATTTTTCTGATAGTAATTACTACTAGTATAAAATAAAAAGGTATGGAAAAGTGTAGCAAAGTTATAATATTTTGAAACCATTTTTGGAAGAGAAATCTATTCATACAATTTTAAAAAAGTTGAATTCAAAATATTCAAAGTGATATTATATTAATTGTCAAAGTTTAAACATGGTACTGCACACATCCCAAAAAGACAGTTAACTTTAGGGAGAGCAAGTATACAATTAAGAACACTGCTACACATACTATAACAATTTTCTTGTCCTTAGATGGTGAATTTGTCTTAATTAAGAATTTCAAATTCTTGATACACTAAGGCCGTGTTCGGGCATCCAGGTTCCCAACACCTCTCCTTCCTTTTCCGCGTGCACGCTTTTCGAACTGCTAAACGGTGTGTTTCTTGTAAAAAGTTCTATACGAAAATTGCATATTGATCCATTTTTTTAAAAAAATAACTAATATTTAATTAACCACGTGCAAATGGATCGCTCTGTTTTTTATGCGCACTGTTCCAGTTGGGAACTTAGCCAGCCGAACACAGCCTAAATATCTAAAAGAAGTATAAAACGTCTTAGTCAAAAGTAGATTCATAACCAACCAATAATTTTGAGAAATATGAACTTTTTATAAATATGAAAACGGACATAACGTAATTAGAAATTTGCATTTAAAATTGGTTAGAACGATAAAATTTCATGATTTCCTAGCTAGCTTGTAGATATCAACTCAACCACCAAACTCTTCAGCCAACAAATTGCACTTATATGGGCTACTAGCTCATTATAGGCTGGTAATGTTTAGGATTAATTGGAACCATGCCATTATAACTTTTATGATTTTGAAATATTTTATTACTATTCGTCTATTTGGAGAAATGTCACTATAATTTTGCTGTTATTCGATAGATGGCACTACTTAACTCGTGACTGTATTTTCTAAAATTTTTAGATCAGATTGCCCATTTCTTCTTCCTTCATCGATCTCCCTCTCTATCACATGTAGTTATGTTCATCCTCTCTTCGCTCATCCAACTCGAAATCAAACACTCAAGAACAAGTTCTTCATCCATTCAATGAAGAAAGGGAGAGCTAGAGATGGATATATAGAGGGGTGCTCTGCTCACTTGGATAGATACGGACCTGGTCGAATTGGATATATTCGAATTGGGATCGAACAGAGATCAATACGAGCCAGTAAATAAAATCAAACATAATCGAATTGGGAATCAGAAGAGGAGATAGCACGAAGATCTCACGGTGCTGCTGTTGGTATTTCTTAACGACATTACTAGAAATATAATTCCCAGCAATGGCGCAGAAACACTTCTGGTATATTATGGTTACAGAGTTCATTCGCAAGCGCATGGATATACCATTGTAGCATTTCACCCGAGAGTATTCCAAGGGTATCGTATTTATTTTATCTCGTGAAAAGATCATGTAGAGAGAACTCAACTAATAATTTATATATTTCTTGTGATAATCATATTCTAAGCAGGGGTTAAGATAATCCAAGGGTAGAGTGACACACAAGCATTACTACTCATCCTCATAATAAATAATCTAAGTTAGGTGGAAAGAAAAGAAAAAGAGAATCTATTCCTATACTTCTAATATACATAGTATACATACATTCTAGTTAACTGATATACTAGCTAATACCCTCTTTCCGATGCCCTCCTGGTATTTCGAGAAGCCACCCCTGACTGCCGAGTTCCTTACGACAACCCGTCATGACCATCCAACCGGGGCTAAATACGGAGGAATACCCTCCCCAGAAAATTAACTTAGGATTATATATAGGCGCGGAGGAATACCCATACTGACCTGTCACTATCAGCGGCCCACCTCTCATCCGCAATATATAACCCCAAATAATGATATCCCGTAATCTAGACACCACGTCTAAACTACCAGATACTACTCTAATATCATGTCATGATATAGAGTAATTGCATAAGCAAACACTATACGCGCACCAAAGCATCTCCCAGATAAGCTAGTAGTATATTCAGTATAACATGAACATAATGCAAAGTTGGTACTCGTATACTTGGAAAGTATTTCAATACCAGAAATGTATTTAGAAGAGTATTCTAATAAAAGTACAAAGCTTACAAAAGAGGAAAGAAAAGCTACTAGAGCCATACCCGAACTCTTCCGAAGGCTTCCGGACTCCTGATTCCTATTCTAATTCTATTCCACCAGCTAGATACTACTAAACTAAACTTGAGAGGAATGAGAGAGCTCTTCCTTGAGGTGTGTGAGTGAAGTGAGAAGATGAGGGGTTTATATAGCCTCCTAATGACGGTTGTGACGGTTGGAATAGTTAGAAATACCCTCCAACCGTCATTGGGAGCTAATCCACACCGTTCAGAAGAAACCCTGCATCCAGCGGCGATGAGGGGGGTTCGGCCGAACCACCAGGTTCGGTCGAACCTAGGGCCGGCCCAACCAGCCCATGGTTTGGCTGGCGGCCTCCTCTGTTGTTCTTCTCCGCAGACTTGTGAATTTTGGCCCAGTTTGTCGTGTCAATTCTGAGTTCTTGGCCCATTCATACACAAGTCTGGTTCTCGACATCGTCCGATTGATTTATCGTTTGTGTTGATGTCGATTCTCCTCCACTTTATTGTCATTCTCTGCAAAAGGTTAGTAGACCTAATACTAGTGGAATATTATTATTCTAACAAACATATGCATTGCAAGCACCACTAGTTCTCCTCTATTTTGGTAATATTGACGGTTGAAACTGATCGATAACGACCGTCAACAGCCGCCAAGTCGCCACTGTCTCCTCTTCGCTGCTGCTCTCATCCGGGAGGAACGTGAGCGGCGTGTCGAGGCTGATGGCAACTTCATAGCCCAAATCTGAGTGAGGCACTTTAGCCGTAGGGGCTTCTCCACCGCCGCCGGAGGTGTCGTTCTCGATCGGCTGATGGATCCCCACGAGAGTATCTCCTCGGGTCGATGGCAGCAGCGGCGGCGCGGGCTACACGCTCGAACAAGGTCATCCAAGTCCGTGGACGAGCGGTGCCCACCCTCATTGACCACCGTGGAGGCAGGCGGGGAGGACGTGGTGGCGGCGGAACTCTAGGTCGAGGTCGCGCTCCATGTCCTCGTTCCTTGGCTCGAAGATGGTGATGTTCCCGTTGCCGACAGTGTCGTTAAGCGCCTTCTATGCCAGCGCTTTCACCCATGCTTGTACTGCTGCCATTGGTGCTGAGAAGATGAACAGGAGGGAGGAGGGAATGAATGAAGAAGAAAGGGTAACTTGGTAAAAAAGAAAGAAATAGAGTGAAGGGTAAGTAGTAGTATATATCAAATTATGATGGCATACCTTCAGATAGAAGGACAGTAACGCAATTGCTATCTCGCGCAGATGCGCCAGATTCTTATCTCTCACGCATGCAGCAAACCAACTGCACATGCATGCATGTACCTCGGTCTCCACCCGTGCAGATGCATTACACACACATGCATGCACCTTGGTCCCACACATGCATGCATGCATGCATCTATACGATCCTTCTTTTTTTTTATGTTTTCAACATAATTAATTTAGGATGTAGTGAAAGTTATCAAAATTTCTATTATAAGATATTTTTAATAAAAAATATTTTTTATAATTCAAATTTAAAAACTCGAGTTGAAAGTTTTCAAATCAGAGTTGAAAGTTTTCAAATCTCGAGTTGAAAGGTTTCAAATCTCGAGTTGAAAGTTTTTAAATCTGAGTTGAAAGTTTTCAAAATTTATCTTGCAAATTTAAATTTCCAGTTGAAATTTTTTAAAGTTTGAGTTGAAAGATTTCAAATTTTGACTTCAAAATCATCATTAGTGCTAATCACATGTTAACGATGGGCCAGCGTTAGGAATCCCCGGACAGTAATGGTATATATCAAAATTGTGAAAGTTACAATGGCATGGATGCAATTAAGATTTGCTAACAATACTTACCAATACCACATAAATATTGTCAAAATGTTGGCATTGACATAAACTTACCCATATTGCAAATATTTTTCCATGGTTACAAACCAAATAAGCTCATCGTTGCGGCATCGGTGCACCACTCTCCCTGCCTTTTGAAACCAAACTCGACAAAGAAAAACCATTTTATGGGAAAAAACAACAGAAGGGAAAAATCTATAATTGAAGAAAAAAGGAAAAACAAAGATAGAAAATTTCTAAATAAGTAGAATTCGGAAGAAAAAAAACTTTTAAACTGAAACTCAAAAGGAAAATATTAGTATAGAAAAGATAAATGATGAACAATTGAAAACTCCTGAAAAAATCAAAAAGGATAAATGAATGATGAATTACATTATGCAATGTTCTACAGTAACAGATGTTCCAAAGAACTCCAAGTCTACAAACATTCAGTTGATACTAATTAAAGTTGGATCATTTTAATTATTTTCCTTGAATGTGGAAATTATCAGCTACCTTTTATTTGTTTTCACCCAAGGAACTTAGTACATTACCATTTGAAATACTCCCACAGCTTCCAACACTAGGAGATAGACCTGTCAATATCTCTTTTCGGTGGATTCATCGGCCACGCGACACACAGCAGCCACCTCCGATGGGAATGGTAAAGGCCATTCCCTTAGCAACGATCTGCAACACAGCATGCAGGGCAACTGTTACAAGATCTCACATATTTTCAGCTCGCAGTTCTATTATGAAGGGCCGAACTGTTATGAAAATAAATGTACAACGGAGATAAATTTTACGTGAAAAACCCTTGAGGGAAAAAACTATAGACGCCGACCGGCAATGATCACTATAGAGGAGTTAGATACAAACGCAGGGGATACATTGAGCTGTCGCACCCTCCCTGTACGGCTTACAAGGGATATATATATAGGAGAAATCTAGGAGTCCTAATAGGTAAAGACTCAAAGTCCTAATAGGAAACTAATCCTATAATGCAGTCCTATTAGATAACTAATCCAAATATATTGTTGGTCCAAAATTCGGATCACATATTTAACACAAACAACTGCAAATAATTAATTTGGGATGTTTATGAGACATCCCATTATGAATAAATGAGACTGATTGTCATTGTCATGTCTTAGGGCCAGTTTGCCATGAGCCACGTTTTCTGAACCACTAATTTCGTGCAAAAACTTTATATATTTTATTAAAAATCAAATAAATTCACTTCTGTAATTTATAATAGTCCATACTTAACGATGCGCTAATGGCATGCCTCGTTTCACGTGGTGCTGATAAGCTCAGCCAAAGCTTTACAATTGAACATAGTTTCCAAATGACTTTTTCTCTGATATGTTACCTTCATTCTTAAACAGATGACATTTTTGAACATATGCAAGCTGTCAAATATTAAAGGAAAAGGTTTATTCTACAACCTTGCGCTTTTAACCATGGTTTAGAAATTCACCCTGTAACTTTCTAAACCGTTCATCCTACCGTCATAAACTGAGGTAGTGATGTGGTTTTGGCTTATTCAGTATAGTCCCCCATCCCCATGCCGTTCCCCTATTTTCTTCTTGCTCCTCTCCTCACTCCCCTTCCCCACTCTGCTTCAGACCCCCAACCAAAGTACCCAATCACTGTGTCTCAGATCATCCAATGGAGGCAACAGCGGAAAATAGTCCATATGCCACATCTTTGTTCGGAGTTGTATTTCGCCTATGGCTTAAGGTACGGGAGAAATTTCGGTACTATATATTTAAGAAGGTTGGGTAAGTTTTGGTGAAATGGTGGTGAAGAAGTTGTGGCATTATCCAATTATTGGTTATGAGTAAACCTCCTTTTGTATATTATTTTAGTGCTCTTGGTTGATAATATAGTTTATTATGCCTTGTGCACCAATAACCCTCTATGTAGCTTGGTTATCGACGGTTGGATAAATGGTTCTTCAGTTTATTTGTAGAATTTTAGCTCCTTGGATAAAATTGATGGGGGCCAAGATCTAAACTCAAAATAGAGCTATCCACCAATCACAGGCAGTCTAGAAACTTTATGGAGCTCAAGGGAAATATAATACTCCCTTCAGACGAAAATATAAGAATTCTAGTAATTCTATGACAAATTAAGCATCAGGATAAAAATCTAGAAAACCTCTCATTAAATAGGGTAATCACTTCTGATTCATTAATTATCGGCTGGTTTTGAGTGACCCTTGCGAATTATGAGGAATGAGTGGCTTCAAAGAGTGCACCAGATAAGATGAAAATCCAAGATATACTCCATCTGTCCCAAAATATAGTAATATAGTACTCCCTCCATCCCAAAATGTTTGACGCCGTTGACTTTTTTAAAAATGTTTGACCGTTCGTCTTATTCAAAAAATTTAAGTAATTATTAATTATTTTCCTATCATTTGATTTATTGTTAAATATACTTTTATATATACATATAGTTTTACACATTTCACAAAAGTTTTTGAATAAGACGAACGGTCAAACATGTTTAAAAAAGTCAACGGCGTCCAACATTTAGGGAAGGAGGGAGTATTAGATTAGACACAATCTAGTTTTACAAATCTAGACAACATGTCCTGATTCCTGATTCATAATACTGGTCCTATCTAGTAGTAGATTGATATATGTTAGAACTATCAGAGTATTAATTACTGCTCCAGTCGTCCTTATATTTTGGAAAAATTTTAAAACTCCTATAGTCCTTATATTTTAGGGCGGAGGAGTATATCTCAAATGTGTGTAACAGTTAGCATCCGACTAATTGCTAATTCATTTCCTCTGTTTACCTCAAAGTATGGCTAATCCATGTTTTTAGCAATAATCACATTACTTGATGTGGTACAGAGTTTTTTTTGGCAATTATTGATAACAAAAAATAATCATCAATGAGAAATCATTCTGCTAAACTATTACATTTCAAACATCACCATTTTTAGGGCTGTGCTTTGTTAAGATATACTTCATTGGCCAATATTTCCCAATCTTTTTATACTATTTCAGGGCTCAGCCGTTTTATTGCCAAAATTAATATTAGCCTTTGTTGTTTATCTTGTCATTCATTCTTGTATATCTCACCATTTATTGTTTCCATATCAAACAAGAACTCAAACATATCTGCCAAGATAATATCTATTAATAGCCTAAAAAAATTTTCTATTTCCCTTGGCTTTATCCTCATCGTTTCCTCCACCTACATGTACATCTCACCATATTCTCCCCAATTTCCACAAAACAATTTAGAGAGAAAAATACAGATCAGAAGAATGCTTCAGGTTCAAGGCTCTCTTCGTGTCCACACTTTCTCCTCTGCTGCCATCGTCCATGCCGTTGAAACCTCTGATGAAGATTCTGATCCATCCCACTTCTGCGCCGTGCCGCAGAACGGTAAGAAGGCATCGAGGAAGGAGATCAAGAGGAGGATAAAGAAGCTTCTGTCATCGCTGGGGCAGAAACACCACATCTCTAAGGTGTTCTTCAGATCACGTTCTGAAGCTGCCAATAGCAATGCTGTCATTGACAACAGAGGTGGTGGTCAGAGTGACATGGAGACTTTTGTGTCCGCGAAGAGCTCCGAGTTGTGTTCATTCCGTACCGATGATGACGACTCCGAGTCACGATCGTTTCGTCTCAGCCCGTTGCCAATCTTCCCAACCGGAGGTATTGAATTCCAGCCACCCGCCTCTCCAGTGAAGATAATCAAGAAGCTCCCATTTGGGTATATCATCGGCCGTCAGCTCGACGGCGCCCCCGCAGCAGCGGCGCCATCAACGAAGCTCTCATTGAGCTTCAAAAAGTTGATGCATAGGTTGGTTGATAAGTCAAAGTCGAAGATGATCAAGAAGAAAGTGTTACGTGCTCTCAAGGGAAGATTTGGAGGCGGCGAGCGACGAGGCAGGGATGGACATGTAAGGGAAGGTAAGGAGAGCAGCGACTATGGTGACGGTGATGGTGATGGAGACGATGAAGATGTATTTTGGAGGAAGGATGTGAGGGGGCTGCGCTGCAGGCGGGTGGAGGACAACGATCTTCCATACTGAAGGAGCAGGCCAGTGTATATGGTGGGTTTTCTGTCATGCTTTTGATTTTAGAATGAAGTATTGACTTTCACTGGTAAAACATCTAAACATTTGGACTATAAGTTTGTGTTCTATGCTTTTTGTTGTGGTGGAACCGGATATCAGAAGTTTGGGAGTGAAATCGGCTTGAACCTTTTGGACCACCTTGTGCCTGTATTTAGTTAAAACTTTTCACTTCTGAATAATATATTTTGTTATATATCTAGATCTGTCTTACAAATGCCACTGCAGATATGGTTTATATTTATTACTTTTATTGCATTACTATTAGCAAAATTGTGTGTGCGGATAGGATTGATTTGAATTATTATATGTTTTGCGATGAGTGCTAGCAATTACATTGATTTGAAAATATACTACATCCATTTTACTTCCTTACTCTGCTGAACCTAAAACTTATCATAGTATATTAATGTATGGAAAATATATCGAGTCAATTTGCATATTTTTTTAATCTAAATATACTTGGAGCTTTTCTTGGAACATATCTTAGAATATAGGGATGCACATAGTTTGTTCATAGTAGTAAATCAACAATATATGCTTTTTTTTTACTACTAATACTACCTAAAATGTTTTTCTAAAAAAACTACTACCTAAATGTTAATTTCTACTCTCTCTTAAAAAACATTTGATGCTAGGAAAACTAAGTTATGCTCATAAATGTACTTATATAGTGGGTGTAAATGGGTATAACAACTTACAAATTACTCGGTCAATATATTTTTTTTTTGAAACGAAAAGTGGCAAAAGACTTGTTGAATATATTAGAAAAAGTAAACAAACATGCAAAACAGTTTAGAGAGAAACAATCTTGGGGGGGGGGGGGGGGGCGGTTATGGGACAACTGGAAAAAGAGTACATATTCTCCAAAC
This sequence comes from Oryza sativa Japonica Group, assembly GCF_034140825.1. Taxonomy (NCBI): domain Eukaryota; kingdom Viridiplantae; phylum Streptophyta; class Magnoliopsida; order Poales; family Poaceae; genus Oryza; species Oryza sativa. Next base: position 11,017,040 of record NC_089041.1, read on the forward strand.
TTGGGAGAACAACTAGGAAGACCCACAGTCCCTTAAAAGGATACTCGTTCAGTATAATAACTTGCTAATCCGTGTAAACCAGTGCTGAAACAAGCCGTACAAGAAAGTTGCTACACAGGAAAATTGATCTGAATCTACAGCAAGCTTGACGATATGTACGCACCAAAACAGGATCGAATTAGTTCTGATTTAAGAAAACTAATTAATTCTTAACGGAAACTATTTAGATCATGAAAAACCGAGCTGCCAATTAAACATGTTTTTGTAACAATCAGAAATCACAATGAATCAGTGCAGTCAATCATGATATGGAAGAAAATAATCTCATTGTAAACCAGAGCCTGTGCACCTAACAAGAAGTATAGTAGTAGGCGATATAAGATCCACTTGGCAATTTTTTGATGAGCAATCTAAGAGAGGGGACGAGAGAGACGAGAAGCGGGTGACTAATTAGTTGCTAGCCTCCACGCTCATCCACTGCACTCTTCGCATCCGTCCACCGCCGTCATCCTCATTTATCATTTAGTCGCGGCTATCATCGATGCCCTCTGCTGCCACCGCCGTGGTCCTCGTCCACCTCGGCTACGGTCCTCATCCAAGGCTGCCGCTGCCGCCATCGTGTTCGTCGCTACAGCTTGTCCACTATGCTCGCCACGTCGCGTCCGCCGCCGTTGCCCTCATCCATCAGGCGCCGCCATCGCCATAACCCTGTTCCGCTGCAGCTCCGTCCTCATCCACCCTAGCCGCCGCGAGCGCTGCCATCGTCCAACGCATCCGTGTGCAGTCATCGTCGTTCTGAAGAGAAGAGATGAGTAGAAGAGATGGTACTATTTGTGTTCATAGTACTATTTGTGTTATATTATTTATTCATACTTTTGACATTAGATACGCTATTTATTATTTCTTATAGATGACAGATATTTTCTGAACTAACAACATGCTCTCTTATTGACCTTGCTATGAAGGTCCGAGAGTTGGTGCCATTATGCTAACAAGATCACTGCCAAATCGGTGTCATAGTGCAGCCTTGCCTCTATCCCAATTCACAGAGGAAAATTTACTATTTGCTATCCTCCTAAAATACACATGGCCAAATATCACTCTCCTAAATTTTTATTCCCAAATACACGTGTACTAGCTTCGATGGAGTACAAGAGCCCGTACATATTCAATGAAGCGCCAGGGGAAACAATAGGAGATGGTGTCATGCAGTCTTAGACGGATATTGTTACATATACTCCCTCCGTCTCATAATATAAGGGATTTTGGGTTGATATGACACATTCTAGTATAACGAATCTAGACAGACGGTTTATCTAGATTCGTTGTATTAGAATATGTCACATCCATCCAAAATCCCTTATATTATAGAACGGAGGGAGTACTATTTGTTTAATCAAGTACTCTTACAGTCTTATTGTTTGGCTTATGCTTATCCATATAAGCCAAATTTAAATAAGTGAAAGGTGAAACCCAAAATGCAAAACTACTGTGCCACGTCATCAAGAAAAGATGCACCGTACGATTTTAGCTTCAGAAGTTACGAGCCATCGGATTCCCTGATTGGCGAAATCTCTTCTCGATCCTTCAGCAAACTTCTTTTGCGCGTAGGTCCTTCCACTTCCCTGGCTCAAAAAAAACAAAACAAAACGAAAACTGCGTTCCCCATCTGTTCCCTTCGCCGATCGCCAATTATCTCTCGCTGGACTGCCCGTCCGCCGCGGGGACTGCTAATCGGCGACTGATCGCGCGCGCCTGCGGCCGCGCGGTCAGTTATAGCCTTCCCCTATATACACCTTTACTACTGTACTATGTTTATATATTTATACATACATATATATACTTTTGAATATATACATACCAAATCATTTTTGATGTATAAAAAATATATACACATATACAAACTTTACATACATCGTATACAAAGTTTATATTTGTATATGACGTATACAAACTTTGTATACAACATATACAAAGTGTATATACGTATGTATACAAATGTATACGTACCTATAAAAACATGTATAGAAACTTTGTAACGTATTAAAAAACAAGGAAAGAAAACCAGAGAAAATATCAACTTTGTATTGTATATATACAAAGTTTGTATACATATGCATAAAAAAATATACGTATATAAAGTTTGTATACGTGTATATAAAGTTTGCATACGTGTATATAAAATTTGTATGCGTGTTTACAAAGTTTGTATATATGTATGTAAACTTTATAAACACATACACAGAGTTTATATATGTGTATACAGTTTGTATACACATGTAAACTTTGTAATGTAAAAAAAAGAAAAAGAAAAACAAATAAAAAAGAGAAACAGAACGAAAAAAGGAAAAGAGAAACGGAGCGAAAAAACAAACCAAAAAAAAAGAAACGCGCGGCGTCCGCCACCCCCCTCTCCGCGCACGACACGTGTCCAGTCGTGCGCAGGGGGGCGCGCGCGACTATCCGCGAATTAGCTCTTTCGGTCCGACGCTGCCTCCCTCCTCCCCAGTCCCCACCGGAAACAGATTCCCTGACTTTGTGCAGTCTGCAGTTGTGCCACTGATATGTGGACCCTAGTTTGGTATGACCCACATATCAGTGGCACAACTGTAAACTGCACAAAGTTAGGGGAGTCTCATCCGTCCCCACCACCTACGCAACCGCCCTCTGCACTGTGGACTCAGATCGTCTGCATTGGCTCTTGTAATGCAGAGAAGTTCTCTGCATTAGCCCAGATCTACCGTTCATCCAAAATCCAACAGATATGCTCGTTTGGTGTCTCTTCGTATAAAATCAGCAAAAGCTCCTGAGTTTATACAGTGAGTGAGCTAAAAAATACAAATTTAATAAGATACAAAATGGATTCCAGATAATATATTTAGCACGTAAATATTGTTGTTTGCTCTCACCTTCCTCCTTGCTACACTTGAAAAAAGGATACACTTCCTCCGTTACAGAATATAAAGCATCCATAATTTTACAAAAAAGTCAATAATAGTAACTTTTGATTAATGTTCAGGCTAATACTAGTAATATGTATGTTCAGTGTTATATATGTGATATCATTATATTCATATTTTAAAATGGTTTCATATATTGTTAATTTTATAGTCATTGATAATATATTATAAAAAAATTAATGGTAATATCGAAGACAGTGTAAAAAACATAAGCTCTTTATAGTTTGGGATGGAAGGAGCAACTGCTTTAAGAGGAAATCGTCATATGAAGATGAGGGACATCATCTTAGGAAAATCATGGTGAGTACAGCGCCGTTCTCACAGCAAGGTGAGCTACTGAGGAGTTTGGAGGAAGAAACAGTTATACTTATATTTTTAGTCAAATAAAAGCTCACCGTTCTTTTACCGATGAGTGGTCCAGATTTGGGCTAATGCAGAGAAGGACTCATCTGCTGTAGCAAGAGCCAATGCAGAGGATCCGACCTCTCCCACCTCTCCTCTTGCTTGTGGATGGCTATCCTCCCACCGGATCTGAACATCCCTAGCTTGGAGGCTCATGATCTAGCCACCAAATCCCGCCACCGCAGGAGGCCGCCCTAGCCACTGCCATGAAGTGGAGCGGCTGCTTCGACCTTACCCCCGACAAGGCGCGATGGTAGCGGCAATAGCCATGGAGCTCGAAAGGTGCCACCTCCACGCTGACGGAAGCGGCTTTCCCTTCCCAGTCATTGGAGCGCAATGGAGCTCAACATGCTAAAATCTCAGGTATGCTTCATCTACAAGCAAGATTCCTTCATCGCACTCCTTGGAATTCTTCATTCTTTCACTGATGGCGCGTCAAGATGGCCAAAGCCAATATGCAACCGTATGTTTAGCTGTCCAATATTTATCACCATAGGTTGTGCATGTTAGGTGTTTGATAAATTGCTTGAATAGATATACTAGGCAAGGTTGGTGATAGGGATATACCAATTGCAAAAAATCAAGAATTTTGCCTCTTCGTATATATATGCAGTAATGAAGGTTGCTACTTGAAAATCCAAAGTACATTCTTTGCTAATTTTCTGTTATTGAAGCTACCCAATAGCCTAATTAGAAAAAAAAATGGATAATGACATGTATCTGCTATCTGCTATTCTGCTATTCTGCATTCCGGTAGTATGTACAACAGTCAACAGATACTATCTGCAAAAAAGATCCATGGCCTTCTGAGGCAGATAAGACTAAAGCCAATGGCTTTCAATTGATATTATTTAGAAATTTATGTTTGGTTGATGTAACTTATGGTCTGATGGATTTAACTAGATACAAAACTTAAAACTGATGTCCCTCAAGTCAACTTCTCAGCTCAGAATCTTTGCATTTATTTCTTAATACTAAATTCATGGATTAAGAGCAAATCCATCAAAAAAATTCCAACAATTCCTTAGGAGGGATTGGCCGGTTAGGCTAGGCGGCTAGCATTGTTTGATGTGTAGATCAGAGTGGCCCATGTTATGCCTTATAATTACCATAACTTTGCACGAATGACCTTAGGAGCAAGTCTTGATGTGCATATTTTTTTGTTATAACTTACATGCTCTGTTCATACAATGAATTAAAGCTTAACTTTTTCTATGCATCAATTGATTGATTACTTAATGTTCAATTAATGGAGTGCTACCATCATTTCAGAATTGCAGAATGGATCGTTTATATATCTTATTTTCCTCTTTCCAAAAGACAATAATTAAGTTGTGAGGGTGACATTGCTTTGAACATAATCCATGGCAAAATATATCTCATACTGCAAATGATTTTATAAGGAAATGTCATGGCATTCTCAAATTGGTTTTAAAGTTAGTTGCCCTCATGCATAGTTTGTTTCTCAAATTATTGAAGAGCCACAAACATTTTGATTTGTCGACTGATTTATATGTTTATACCAGGACGCCTTTGGGACTATGCTCTGTCATTTATGATTCAAGGTGAAACCGGGTGATTCTCCGAGGACAAGATTGCTGATTTTAGTGAAATATTCAAGGCAATAGAATGCAAAAATATTCAAGGAATGCCGATCTCCCTCCCCACTCGTTTCCTCCACAAATTGAATGCAAAAATAGGTTCCTATCCTCCTCCTCATCAATTCCCCCACGTTTTGCCCTCTTAATTCGTCCTTTAATCATCAAATTTAGTCTCCAATGAACTGCCGCCATTGATGGCAGCCCGGCGAACTCTCCGGCCGTTCTCCTCCTCTCCCCGGCCATCCGCCTCCTCCACCCCGGCCTATAAAAAGGAGTACCGACCCCCCCCTCTCTCCCCACACTGCAGCCCTCCCCCTCCTCTCTCCCTAGCTGCCGCGTTGCCTTCTTCTCGTGTCGTCGCTGCTGTGCAACTCCGGCCGCCCCTCGCCGACAGTTGGGACCTCCTCGGAGCCCAGCATCGCCACCATCCGCTTCGCAGCAACCTCCTCTTCCCCAGCCTCGCCTCCGTTTCTCCTGGAGACCGCCGGAAGCTCGTCCTCGCTGGTGAGCAGTGGTGACGTCGCCTTCATCCTCGTCCTCCGGCAGCCCTCCCTCCTCGCTGGAGGATTGCCTCACTGCGCTGTCAATGCTGTTGGCGTCATCTCGTTGTCTTCATCATCGGTCGTGCCTCCTCGCTGCCCAAAGACTCCCGTAGCGCCGCCCCGTTGCTATTGCCTCCCTCCTGTCGTCGTTCCCGTCAAGACGAAGTGCCGCCTGTCGTCGGTGTCAAGTCCGCAGCGCCAAGCCCGTCGTTGTCCGCCTTTTCACCAAGCTCGAGGATTGCTGGAGCCGTCCCCTCGTCGTTGACCCGTTCCTCTCTGTCGCCCTTCGTCGCCGCGCCAAGGTTTTCGCCGGTCGCCACCGTTGTTCCCTTGCCGCGTTGTGTCCATGGTGAGAACCTCTTCCGTCGCTACCCTATCCTCGTCCTCCCCGTGTGGTCGCCGCGTGGATTGCCCACGTGTGCAGCTCACGTGGTAGTCCCGGCTGCCAATCGCTCGATCCTTTCTTTCTTCGAGCGATATTTCATTGCACATAATTTAATAGTATAATAATAATAATAATTAAACAACTCGAAAATATCCACTTTAATTGCACTTAAAATTCGGATGGTCGTTTCTCGGCCATACGAGCTCCTAATTGACCCGTCGAAATTGTTTAATTTTTGTTATAGCTTGAAGAACCCGTGTTTGTTATTTTTATATGTTGTTATCGTTTCTTTCTTAGATTTGTAGCCCTGTTTTGTTGATCGTGTAGCTGTCGTCATTTCGGAAGTTTCTGAAGTGCAGATCAAGTCATCTAAAGACCTTCTCTTTGAGCAAGGCAAGTCATGCCATATTCCTTGAACATAGTGAATCCCATTATTGCAAAAACTACGTTGTTTCACTTCTATATGAATCGCTTTTATAAATTATATGACGCTCACTATTATTTATTTAATAGTTAATATTCATATGATCCTTGTTATATAGCCATGTTATTGAATTGCTACCCATGCTCTTGACAACCTTAGTAAAATGATAAAATGACTAGTATGGCTCCCTATATGATGGACTTATTAGTTGCTTTAGGTTGGGCTTATATACGCTTAGATCAAACATAGAATCTCTTTTTATACATTAACCTGTGGGTAACAACTAAAATATGTGAGAATGATGATTAGGTGGCTGGTTGAGCCTGGACATGATGGAATCTCATTCAAAACTCTCTAAACCTATTTTTGGTGGGGCGTGAGGTGCATGGTTTTGTTAGAAGCACCTCGGCCACTGTAAGGACCGGTCTTCGGACCTCTGTTGCGAAGCATAACAGTGCAACCACAAGTCTAATGGGTAAAGCCTGACTAGAAGTCCAGATCATCTCAAAACAAAGGCCATCGGTATGATAGGTTTGGGGCCAGGGAAGGCTGACTTTGACCTGGCGCAAGAGGGGGCTTATCTCGTCCCGGGGGATCCAGCAACCTTTACCTTGTCGGGGACCAGCGGGTGGCGAAACCTTAGCGGGTCCTTCTGTTTTGGGTTGAGCTAGGAGGATAGTCTTGACATGATCTTGACTTTTCGGGTTCCTTTGAGGTATCGCGATACATGGTTGACATGAAATCAAGTATTGTGTCTTGTGGGTAAAGATGTACACCTCTGATCAGAGTAAAACTATTCGAATAGCCACGCCCTCGGTTATGGGCAAGCCTAGCAATGTACCAAAGTTAGTGTTTTTCTTCTAAGTGATGGATGGAAATCATGGCACTTTGGACAGGCGGTTAACCTGGGTTTAAGGCCGGTATGCGTGGGTTCGTAACCATGATAATATTGTTTAGATATAGGAACGAGTTTAAACTATGCTTTAAAACATTAAAATATTGCAACTTTGGCTTTACGCAAAAATGAACCCTATTATGCCAACTCTTTGTTCCCTTTGCATTATAATTCATTTCCCGGCATAGCTCACTTGAGTACGGTGGTTGTACTCATTTTCTTGCTCAATCTTTCCCTCTCCAGTCAGAAGCTTCTTGAAGAAGAAGTCTTAGGTAGAGTCTTGGCTTATACCCCAGTTGAGCACCTGTGAAGATGGAGCCGTAGGCCCGCTAGTCCGCTGTTGTTTTTCTTTTGTTGTCAGGCTTAATGTGCCTTTGTAATAATGTAAATATTATCGTGATAATTAATAAAGATGTGTCTTTTGTATCAAGTTGTTGTGGTGTACCCTGGCTTTTCCTGGGACGGGGATTAATACACTAGCGGTCGGGAAAGGTATTTTCTGGGCGTGACACCATTAAAAATCCACTGCAATAGTTTGATCTAACCAATGAAACATCCATATGCATAGACCGAAACATCAAAAATTAAAAAAAAAACATTCTAGACATACCTCTTCTTTCTCTCATATGGTTGGCCACCGCGTCAGCACCGGATGCTGCCCTAGCTGTGGAGGGGACATCGTTAGCGATGGCGTGCAGCTGCCGGGGATGGCGCTGTGGACAGTGATGTCGTACGACCCCCACCCGCTCTAGCATCCACTCTACACACATCGCCATCAATGCGTAGAACTTAACCATATCTGTGTCACTGCTGCCTCCGCGGAGAGTTCAGCGTGTCCATGTCGCCGCCGCTGTGGAGATATTCGTGTCGCCGCCGTCATTGTGGACAACTCGTCCATGTCTTCATCATCACTGCCGTGAGATCTTGGCCATTATCCACGCTGTTGCAGCTATGCACCGCCGCAGCCTTGCTCTCTTACTAGTGCTATGAGTTTCTCGTGCATCAGCCACCTCCATGGCTCTATCAGGGTAGGGGAAGAGAGGGACGGATAGAGAGAGAGAGAGAGAAAGAAAAGCGAGAGGAGTTGATAAGAATGGCTCTATCACGGTGGGGGGAAGGGAAGCAAAGGAGTGGATAAGAAGTGAGTTGCCAGCGTGCATCCGGTATATTGTTTTCCTCCGAACTACCGAGACGAAGCCTTTTCGGAAAATTTAACTCGCTTCTTTAGATGCCATGTTATTCTTCATAATTCCTTTTTTTTCTACTAGAGCCTCATGAATGTCCATTGTGCCCCTCTTCACCCCGTTAACTCTCTTTGACATGACGAGATACTAGCGATGGAGGAGAAACTATTTGAGCTCGCAGACACCGTTCACAAGTATGATGACGCACGTAGCAATGGCAATGGGTTGCAGCAGCGTGGTAGAAGGTGAAGGCGCGGGTGGGGGCGGGGTAGGGGGTGCGGCGGTGAGGGGGTGGAGATGGCCCAAGTCATGCTACCACCAGCAAAGCCCATCAAAGACCGCACCGTCGAGAAAGCGCACATGATTGTTGTCGAGGCGCAGACTCGCTGTGGTTATTATCGATGGGAACTTTGATGCTGATAGCTCCATTGAGCCCCTCATCGGCAACGAGGAGGTCGACCCCAACAAAGTTGTCACCGTCTCCGCGCGTCCTAAGTAGCAAGTAGTTAAATAACCCACCTGAGCCCTAAATTAAATGCACGGGGATGTGTGTATTAGAAACATGCTGCAAAAATCTCCAAAATGGTTTTATTGGATTAAAATTGTTTTTGTGTGCATTGCATAATCCTTGTTACTTGAAGCCACTCCATTTTCATCATTGCCACAATGTTAAAAGCAAAATTGGATCTATAGCAAAGTTATCTTTTTTTTGTTTTGTAGCATCGAAAGTTCATTGTTCACTTTAGTAGAACATAAATTCCTGCCTTTTCCCTACATAGCATTTCCATCGCTCCAACTCCCTTTCTAGTTTTCTTTGACTGAAATCGACAAAAATGGCAAGACAATTGACACTATAGGGCCAATTTATTCTTGTCCCTATTTTGATGTTCAATATTAATTTTGCCTCTGCTTTTTAGGGTTTTTGTTTATGCCCCTGGTTTCTTGAAGCGAAGCCAAGTTTTATCTCTACTTTAGAAGGAGATGTTAGCTGTGTTAAATTTTTAGCAAAAAGACATCCATACCCTTGCTTGCTACTGTACATTCCGAACTTTGGCAGATTCAAATCATCAAAGAAAATCTGACAGATTCTAGCGCAGCAAGAAGTGGCATAAGCAATAAAGCAAGCACCAGCTCCACATCTTTTCTTCAGCTAGCAAGCAACCAGCAACTCCTCACCTCTTCAGCAAGACAGTTGGGCGTTGGCAGCGATGCCGCGAGGCCGTGAGAGACAACAGCATGACGCCTCACCGACGTTGTGCCGCCAAGCAGGAAAGGCCACGCCGAAGCCATCCACACCACGATGGTTGGACGTAGGGGTGAAAATGGAGCGGATTCGAACGGATAGTAGTTATACCATATCCTAAACCATATTTTTTAAGCAGATTCGGAGCGGGTGCGGATAGTGTACGGATGTGGAGCGGATTGTTTCGGATGTCGGAAATGGTGCAAAGTCGGTGCGGAATCGGTCTGGAAACAGATTAAATTTATCGGATGTTACGTGTGTATGCAATCAATACAACATCGAGTTAGCAATCCAAGGAACATTAATACAATAATCAATAAATGACCCATCGTAATAATTATATGATTAAGTGCTAAACATCATGAATACATGATGTCCATAATATAAAAACTAGTAATCGTGCACGTGCAAGGCACATCATGCAAATATAAATTAACTTGAGATCAGCATATCACCGATATGACAACAATAATAAGTTTATTAAATTTAAAGTGTACGATTCATTTCACATCAAATAAAGAATAAATAAACATATATTCAAGCCATGTTTCATTGAAATACAAAAGCATAAGATAAAATAATACAAGGTCCTACGTTGTATGAATTAAGGATTAGACAGAAAAAAAAAACCTCAAGGTTCAAGAGAATGTGGAAAATGGAGATAAAAGGCACTTTGATCATCCGATGCTATTGGTCATAAAAACATTGTGCTTACAATTGTATAAGAAATGGCCACTTTTATGTGAATGTGTGATCCTCAACTTCTCCTAGAAGTTTTAAATAAATTAGAGTTGCAGATATATATTATGATCATTTGAACCTGACAAAACAGCACAACATGGTCAATCAGCTTTGTTAGAAAATACAAAAACCCTGCAATATTTCTAGAAAATGAACAGCTAACTTGTAACTCCAAGTAGCATATATTGCAACCTGCTCTTAGAATAGCTTTCTTTTTTAAAAAAAAAAAACTTACACTTAATGATACTTAGACAATGTAATCCCAAGCTTACTGACAGTGAATCGATAAGCCAATATCTGATTGAACATAGAGAGATTTTAACGAACAATTGTGCAGAATATGAAGAATGAGAAGAACTGAAGATACAACTAACTCGTTTGTTTTGAAACAAACCATTCCCTCAAGCTAGCTAGCAACATTGAAAAACTAACACAACTTGCACTGTACTTATGAAGTGCATGCATCGTATCGATCACCAGATTATGCTAAAGAGATCCATCAAGCAAGGATGCATTTAGAAAACATTCAGATTAAAATCAGTTATGATATATAGTTCAGCTGCTAAAACTTTTATTGAGGTCAACAGGTTACAGGTAGCGAATGACTCAGAACCAATCCAATGGGCCAATCCGTGATAAAAGAAAAGGTGGCAACCGTAGATCTTTATATTAGATGAGGTTTTATACTTGTGTGATACTGGAATATCAGTTCAAGCTATTTTCTGCTAGCTATGTCATAATAAGGTGTGAGATTTGGGTACCTGTTACACTTTTTTTAATAGCAGCCTAAAATCTTTTTATCATCAGCAAATTGATCCATGTACACATAAGGACCACTTAGGTACCACGAACCTGCAGCACAATGATAATATTCTTCAACACATCATTGATTTGCTTGCTCAGGGATGGAAGAAAAAGTCAAGGGGGACAACATAAGAGCAATCAGACAACAATATCAAGAAAAACAGTAGTTACCTTTTTGTATTTGTGAAATTTAAAGAACTACTACTATGCTGGACCATGCCAATCAAGGTTGAAAATAACAAGCCAATATAAAGGCAAAATTAATTAGATTCATGGAATGCAATTTGGTTGCACGCTCCTAGCGCAGAGGTCGGGAACACAACCCACCTTGTGCTTCAATAAAATGTCTCTAAAGAAAGATGCATCATTTCTTTTAATATATCTGTCTTTGGATCCACTCAAACCAAATTTTAAGAGATTGGTCCTTGGACAGGTTCATTGTGAGGCAATCTAAGCCTTGGTAATGAAAAGATAAACACTCAAATTCCTGGACCAGAGAAAGGGATCAATTTTCATAGTCAGAGTTAGAATTGTTCTATGCCAAGTTGAGTTCATCTCACTGGTGGAGAAAGAGGCTTTACTCCCGATTCGTAACCCCCTGTAGTCCCGGTTTTCAAATCGGGACTACCAATCCGGGACTAAAGATAGTGATTTTTAGTCCCAGGTGAAAAAACCGGGAGTAAAAATCCATCTTTAATCCCGATTGGTGTTACCAACCGGGACTAAAGATGGCCTTTTTAGTCCCGGTTGGTAACACCAACCGGGACTAAAGATAGAGGTAGCCTAGCTAGATCCGGTTGCTCTATTATTATTTTCTTTTCTTCATTGTGTTTTTAATATATTGATTTCACTCCATCCCCATCCCAAAATCCCAAATAAATTATCCCCAAATCCTCAAATCCCCAAATCGGCCATATTCAAATAGATCACAAAATCTTAAAACAAAATTACATCACAACTTCTACAAAATTCATCACAAATACATCACATATTCACAGACATCACACACAAATCAAATACATAGATCCGAATCACAAATTCTTAAAAAAAAGAAAAAAAACACAGGCTGCCACAGCCGCTGGCGCGCCGCCCGCCGGCCGCCCGGGCCTCTGCCCTGCCGCGCCGCCGCGAGGCCGCCCGGGCCTCCGCCCGCCGGCGCGCCGCGGCGAGGCCGCCGGCCGCCCGATCTATCAGTGGGATGATGGGGAGGGAAGGAGAGGAGTTAGAGGAGAGAAGTTAGAGAAGAGGAAGAGGAAGGGATGATGGGGGAGGGAAGGAGAGGAGTTAGAGGAGAGGAGGAGGAAGAGGAAGAGATGGGATGAAGAGATAAGGTCAGTGGAGGAAGAGGTGAAGAGATAAGGCTGCCCGTCTCCTCCTCCTCCTCGATCTCGCAGATGGCAGATGCCTCGTACTCTTCGCCACGATCTTTTGTTCCGGTTGGTATTACCAACCGGGACTAAAAATAGATCTTTAGTCCCGGTTGGTAACACCAACCGGGACTAAAGATAGTAGGCATCTTTTTCCCCGGTTGGTGTTACCAACCGGGACTAGAAATAGATCTTTAGTGCCGGTTGGTAACTAAAGATCAAAAAGCAGCTCTAAACTTTTAAACTGGGACTAAAGATAATCTTTAATCCCGATTTTTATTACAACCGGGACTATTGTGGGTTTTGGCCGACCGAGCAAAGATGGTTTCTCCACCAGTGACTAATAGGTACTGCTCAAATGTAGGTCTTTGCCCTTGCTTGACCAGTGAACAATTATCTTACGGGGGCTTTTACGGTGCTTGAGAGGTATGGGAGGTACCTTCCTCCCTACTTAAAATCTACCATTAATTTCTGAAAGGGTAACTTTGGAATAGAGATTAACGTAAACACAGAAAATTAATTATTTTATATGGTAATCATTATCATTCGATAACCTTCACTCCTTGCAATTTGATTTCTTGCAATTTGATTTCTCCATGGCGTAGATGGTAATCGGCTCCTTGATATGTATATTTCATTTATGACGGCACTCATACAATTTCCAATAACTAAATTGCATTATTACTTGGTTCTTGTTTGATCAAGCTTAGTTTTATTTTTGACAGTATACGACCTTACTTGAATAGGATCAAGCTTAGTTATATGGCTATGTTTTTATTTACAAAGTTGCATGCAGGATTGCAAAAAGTTTGATGTCGCTAATTTGTAGTATTGCTAGTTCTTCCCCGTTACCTAATTTCAAGTGTAGTTACCGAGTTTATCTCAGCAGTTAGTTGGAAACAACCGTTGCCTTCTAATGTGATATCAGGTACAAAATTACCTATATAACCCTCCACCCAATTTTTACTTAATACCTTGGCCCACATTTGTAATACCTTCCTATATCTACCTTTTGTTACAGATTGTCAGATTAGAAGCCATCAACGGATATAATGCCTCCCAAGCACCTTAGAAAATCTGTTATCTTATAAAATAGTAAAAACTAAAAGTAAGAAATAATCTTGCACGTATGGATATTACCTTCATGTTGTGCTTACGGAGTATATGAAATTAGATACATCAACTAGAGGCCAATCAATGGTAAATAAAAGAACAAAATCTCCTCTGACCAACATCCTGGATAGATATGGAGACATGTTGATCATCTATATTAAGGAGTTCATGTGGTCCTGCTCCTCTGCCTCTGTCTGAAGTTTGGGTAGCCTGAAACAATGGAATTGTTAAAACTAAACACAAGACAGTATAATTAGTTGACCAACAGTTGTCGTACTGATTAGTTCGCCAATTCCCCTTGACCTTTGTCAAATGCACCTTCATATGCACAACAATTTACTCACATAGAAATTCCATTGAATATCTTGCAAATGAATGAAATTGTGAATCTAACACTACAGCTAATGATTTCTAGAGGAAAAGCATAATCACTGAATAAAATGAACCCTTTTTTTTTTCCTGAGAGCAAGCATAATGTACCTTGTTTGTGTGGATATGTTGTTTAACCAAAAGGAGCTCCAAGACACCATTGTCTAGAGCCTCCATATTATCTAGAGCACTATAAACAAAATATGCTGTGTACTGTTTAGCAGTCCCAAGTCACATAAACCAAGCTGCTAGGAATAAATCATAATTGAGCTTAATCATTGATTTTCTACTTTTGTGGAGTATGGAACAAAACTACAAATAAACAACAAAACCATTACTTGATATGTCTATATGTACATATCACGAAACATAATGTATATACATTAATATTCACCAAATGAAGTCATATCCACGGTGTTTTGTGTAGTGAGCTTAATCAAGTAGCTCTTGGGGATTAGCACCGGATCAATAGGGCATGTTGAACTGTTAGTCGATGCAGTAGTTAGATGCACACAAACCACCACATGACCACTCACGGGTGAAACATAATAAAGAACCTTAGGGTTATACCTGACCGTTTAGGTTCCTATTCTGCTTGACCTGGCGAAGAAATATTTCAGCTCCTGCACTTTTCTATTGCAGCATGTACGGAGGTAAATCAAATTGATATCTGCATATAATTTATTATAGAATTTGTCATGTTAATTCAGAGTGCAAGGGAAACAATACCTTAGAGGTAAGCACTGTCACAGTCTGAAGTAGCTAGAAGGCTCTCAGAGTACATGATCGTGTTGTAGTGTCTAGAGATTATTTCGGGTAAACACTCTACATAATCTTTCTACAAGCCTTTGCATTAGCATTGGACATGTATCTTTTTCCAATTACTCTGATTTCTAATCCTTTAACCAAAGTCTCCCATGTGTATAGCATAGTTCAGTTAATCAGTTGGTGCAAATAACATGGAGCCATCACAATTTCTGCCATAGCTCAGTTGCAAACTGTAATGCCTGAAAAAAGATTGACCAAGAACATTAACAACAATATTTAGCTTCTGACAAAGTTTTCTCTCCACACAGCAAGTGTAACAACAGCAGGAAAAAAAGTATTTTTCTTAATAAAACTCGCAGGAATATCAAGCGGCGGAGGGTGCGCAGGTGTTGCGGGCAGGACGACACAACCGGCGTTGGGGCGGTGGAGGAGGATCTGACGACGACGGCTGCACGGCAGCGACGGTGGCCATCACGGGATTGATGGCAGCGCGGAGAGAGGTTATCGGCGAGGCGAAGGACGACGCTGTGGGTGATGGGGAGGCGGACGCGGCGGCGGTAGCGGTGGCAGGTCAGGGAGGCACAGCAACACGGGGGTGTTGGGGAGGAGGAGGACGCAGCGGCGGTGGACAAGACGGCGCGACATGCGTTAGGGATCGAGCACTGGACCACCGTTGCCGAGTTCACCCCGTCGGTGGATCTGACGACGACGGTTGAGCCGGCAAAGGGGACTCGGGGACGGTGACCGCCGCGGGATTGATGGTGGCGCTGAGAGAGGAGATCAGCGAGGCAATGGCGGGTGATGGGGAGGAGGAGGACGCGGCGGCGGTGGGTGAGGAGGAGGACAACGCGGAGGCCGTGTGGAGGAGGCGATGCAGCAGAGGTGAGTGCGAAGGAGGACGACGCGTAGGCGATGAGGAGGAGGCGATGCAGCGGCAGTGGGTGGGGAGGAGGAGGACACGGCGATGGTGGCAGGTCAGGGAAATTCGGCGGCGCGGGGGTGTGGCAGGAAGGGGTTCGAGAGCGGTAATAGCGAGTAGCACGGGAGAAGTCTTCGCGTGGTGATGGGAGCGAAAATCACGGTGGAGATAGGATGGAGTTGCTGTGCGAGGGTGAATCGTAGTGGACGGTAGGGATGAGAGCGATACGGATGAGGATGCAGATGATGGTAGGATCAACATGTTGATTTAGCTTGTAGGATTGCAAGGAGATAATTTCCCCTTTTTATACTAGTATAGATATAGCTACATGATGTCCATAATATAAAAATATAGCTACGTGAGTGTGACATGAGACGATAAAAGCCTTAGACTAAAAAATCTATGTTAATTGATGAATTAGGCTATTGGATGTACCAACTTATGTTATATGCAATAGATAGAGTGGTTACATATATTAATAATTTCGGATTATCTGGCAAACGGCCTATCGGATAATCCGACAAAAATATCGGAAGTTTGTGGAGTGGAGGGAGACGGTCACAGTAGTACCAAATTCTCTATGGGCACAAAAGTAAATCAATATTTTGAAAAATTATTTTCCCTATTACTTTACCTCAATCTGGCTCCAGTCCCTTCGGTCAAAAATAGGTAAACACCTCATTCAATTGGAAAAAGTGGGGCTAAAAACAAAAACCTTATAAAACAATGGTAAAATCAATATTGGGGTAGTAACGAAATTATCCCTTAACGGTATTGCCCTTCTGTTTATTGATCCCATGTTCATTCATCTAATTATCGAACGAAGTGATAATCTCCACGAACCGACTCTCTGCGCTCGTGCAGTCCCGCCATTCTTGCTGCAGGGCCATACCCATCGTCAGTTCGCCACACTCGCCTGGCTAATTTACTGCACGCCTCATTGCCGGGCGCCCACACAAGAACGGCAGAGACGTCCAGAGAGGCACCAGTAATGCTCGGCTTCCCCTCCTGACCGCATGCCATTCACGATTTTTCTGTACGAGTACCCCTTATAATTTGTAAGCGAACAATAATGATCATGCCTGAAAAATCGATATGTATTTTTATATACGGCTACTTAAAAGACTCATATAAAAAAAATCAATTTTAACAGACGGACATCTTTACTCACCCGCATTAAAAAATAAATCTATTTTCGCATGTATACCTGTAAGTGATTTTCGCATGCCAGCTACATGAAGAGCACGTGGAGCCCACGCTTTTTAACAATTGTACCATAAAAGAAATATCCCTAATCCTTTCGTCTTGCTTGAAAACAAATACTGGAATAGGCATTGTATCACTAGGATGCTGTTTATGCTGTCGATTACTTGGTTTGTTGAAATAACAAATCCTGTGAAAATTATTGGCAAGTGTATAACCAGCACTCTATCATTGACATACTATAGAGTAGAGTACAGAGTATTCCATATATAGAACATTGACAAGTTCTATATAGACTCTTCTTTCATTATTTCTTATTTTTAATTTTAAATTTCAGTTAAATCTAAATTGTATTCGTATGTCAACTATCATTTTTATTTTCTAAATTTAGATTTATTTTCTTTTCTTTTTCAAATTTTAATTATTCTCATATTGGGTTTTATATGTACTATTCTTATAATATTTCTTATTTTTAATTTTGAATTTCAGTTATTTCTAAATTATATTACTTGTTGAACTTTTTCCTTTTTCTTGATTATGTAGGATCGAATTACAAAAACTAAGCCAACCAGAGAAGGGTGAATGGTTGATATACCCAAAAACCGAAAACTTTTAGCGGAAATAAAAGTTACCCTCGAATTCGACAGATCGCAGTCTGACCGAAGTTGCTCTGCCGGTCTGACCGCCTGGTTGCTATCGGTCTGACCGCGATTAGATCTCCGGTCTGACCGCCGAGATCAGCTGCCGCTTACTGTTGCCGCCGCCGGTCTGATCGCCCGTATGCCGCCGGTATATCGTCGGTTACACCGCCAAAACCCGGTAAACACAAATCGAAGAACTCTTAAAGTGGATAACGACTTTATTGATTCTCTCTGTGTTTACAAAATGCACCAACAGCACTCCTTACAAAAAAATTCGACTAAACTCAAAACCCTAACTCAAAACTCAACTCAATTGCTCTCTAAAGCAATACCGGGAAGCCTCACGCTCCCCCTCTATTTATACCCGAGGTAGGCAGCCTAAAGTAACGAACCAAACTCATACTAGAAGTCCTAAAAACCTTAGGAAACCCTCTAGTGCATCGAGTCACCTACACATGAAATAAACAAAGAAACCATATTCCGAGACCAAGTTATCTCCAATTTGTCTCATTAGTAGCAAACAATAGTATTACATACGTATAGTATCCATCTAGAAGCCATAATAATGAAACAATCACGGATATCCAAACGAACAACCCGAAACCGATACAACGTCAGCCGATCAGACCGCGGGCTGGCCGGTCCAACCGCTCGATCATCGCCGGTCTGACCGGCACACACTGCCCGGTCTGACCGGTCACATGAAATAATGAACATGCGATTCACCTGTAAATCCAATCATCTCCAAACTCACTTCGTGAATAAATTCCAAATAACAAAACCAATAATCTCCAATTCCCAATTGTTCATCACAGAATAATAATCAAAAACACATTTGATTTTACAATCTCCCCCTTGATGAACACATTGGCAAACCCATCAAAAATGTTTTGGTGTTTGGAAAAATAAAAACAAAAGTGGTAAAAAGCACACTTCATACAAACGTACACATCGTGCTCAAAAATCCAAAAGTAAACTTTAAAAGAAAGAAATTCCCAATTGAACCAAGAAAACTTCTCCCCCTTTTTAAAAGAAAGAAATTCCCAATTTAACCAAAAAACATGCTCTAAAAATACACCTTGCTTCTCAAAAACTCATCTCTTCTCCCCCTTTTGACAATGATTTCATCAAGCATAGGAATTATGTTCTTTAATGTTCAAGAGCTTAGCATACATATAGCATATCATGTCATGTGTTGCAATAAAAAGAAGATGAACCCATCTATAATATAACAAGCATGCATTAAAGTATAACCATGAACCAAAGATTTTACAATTAAGCTTGAATCAACAATCAAAATTCATGATTTCATACGATTTATAATGCAACATCTTAGCAAACACATAGGTTGAAGAATAAACACTAAACACATATACCTATTGCATTTATCACTCTTTCTCAAATAACCTTTAGCACAAAATAACCAAGAGAATCTTTTCAACTTTTTCTTTTCTTGAGCCTTTTTGCTCATATTGTTCTCTTTTATTACGGGTACGTCCCTGTCGTCAAGACTGTTTCCAAGGATTCGGCACCCATTATTTTGCTCACATTGAATACGTCCTTGTCGTCAAGACTGTTTCCAAGGATTCGGTATTCATTTTTTTTCATATTTTTATTCTCTTTTTCACAATGAGCAATTAAAGCTATTTGAGAAATAACAATTCAATAAAGCATATATATAAAGCATTTAGAAATCAAACCACATGCTAGCATCAACATTGCATATTTGCTTAATTCAAGTAGAGAATTTAAGTGTCATGCATCATCTCCCTTAAAAGCAAAATCTAAATCTCATGAAAGGACTAGAATACATACAGGCTATGCTAGAGACAAATCAACCTTCATAGTATTGCTAGCATGCACAAGAAAATACCATATGTATAACAAAGCTCTCTTTTCTCAATTTTTCTCATTGTCATATTATTGCTTGATAAAACCATGGGATACAAACTCCCCCTCAAACCATGCCAAAAGGATGAATTGTTCCTAATTCACCACGAAGAAAAGCAAAACGATTAGAATCCAAAGGTTTAGTGAAAATATCAGCAAGTTGCAACTTTGTGTCCAAAAACGGCAATTCAACATCTCCCTTCTCAACATGATCCCTCAAAAAGTGAAAACGAATATCAATGTGCTTTGTGCGTGAGTGTTGAACAGGATTTTTAGCAATATTGATAGCACTACTATTATCACAAAAGAGAGGTACTTTCTCAAAAGTTAGACCATGATATTTCAAAGTAGATAAAAGCCAAAGAATCTGTGAACAACAACTAGCAGCAGCAACATATTCAGATTCAGCAGTTGATTGAGCAAACACTAGATTGTTTCCTAGAAGACCATGCAATCAATGATGTACCAAGAAAATGACATGTTCCACTAGTACTTTTCCTATCAATTCTACAACCACCAAAATCAGCATCGGAATATCCACTTAAGCATATAGAAGATGAAGTAGAATACCAAATTCCAAACTCAAGTGTATGATTCAAATACCTCATTATTCGTTTGACCGCTTGACGATGTGAAGCACGAGGAGAAGCTTGAAACCGTGCACACAAACACACAGCAAATTGTATGTCTGACCTAGAAGCAGTTAGGTACAACAAAGATCTAATCATACTTCTATATTCCTTTTTATCAACAGCTTGACCATCTTCATCAGGATTCAACACAGCTGTAGAACCAATTGGTGTTGAAATTGGCTTGCAATTCTCCATCTTGAACCGTCTCAAAAGATCCTTCGTGTACTTCGTTTGATGCACAAAAGTACCTTGAGGTGTTTGCTTAATTTGTAATCCTAAAAAGTACGATAACTCACTCATCATGCTCATCTCAAATTCCCTGCGCATAGTCTCAGCAAAATCTACAACCAAAGCGTGAGTCGAACAACCAAAGATGATATCATCCACGTAAATCTGAACGAACAGTTGATTATCACCATGCTTAGGAATAAAAAGCGTTTTGTCAACCTTTCCGATTGTAAAACCTTTCGCAAGCAAAAAGTTCTTAAGCCTATCATACCATGCTCTAGGAGCTTGTTTCAAGCCATACAAAACTTTAGACAATTTAAAAACATGATTGGGAAAATCAGGATTTTCAAAACCAGGTGGTTGTTTGACATAAACTTCCTCCTGTATAAAACCATTTAGAAAGCACTTTTCACATCCATTTGATACAATTTAAAACCTTTTGAAGCAGCAAAAGCCAACAAAACTCTAATTGCTTCAATTCTAGCAACAGTAGCAAAAGTTTCATCAAAATTTAAACCCTCAACTTAAGTAAAACCTTGAGCAACAAGTCTATCTTTATTTCTCACAATCAAACCATCCTCATTTTGTTTATTTTTGAAAACCCACTTGGTTCCAATAATGTTATGTCCAGAAGGTGGTTCAACTAAAGTCCAAACTTTGTTTCTATCAAAATTTTCAAGTTCTTCGTACATGGCGTTAATCCACGATTCATCAGTTAATGCATGTGACACATCTTTGGGTTCAAAAGAAGCTACAAATATAGAATTTGCACAAACATCATGAGTCGTTACCTTAGACCTTGTAGTCCGCTCACCTATATTACCAATAATTTGTTCCGGCGGATGTCGTCGTTGAATGTGCAAAGGAGCCGCGACTTCTGAAGTTGATCCACGTTCTGTATCAGTATTGGTCGAAGTTGTAGTTTCTGGAGGACCATCTCGAACAGCATCAACAGAACCCTCAGCCGACAACCCTGGCCGGTCTGACCGCACCTCCTGTGCCAGTCTGACCGGAGGTGTGCCGGCAGTCTGACCGGCCTAGCGCCTGATCTGACCGGCCGAGCCGACCTCGTCGTCGTCGTTGTTGTCGCTCTCGTCTTCAAAAATACGACCATCCTCCCCCTGATCCTGTGACAATGTACCTGCAATATCGGGTCTAGTACCTGGACTAGCCTCATCAAAAGAAACTTCGCAAGTCTCAACGATTTTGTTAGTCTCCAAAATAAGTACACGATAGCCACGAGTATGTGTGGGGTAACCAAGAAACAATCCATCGGTAGAACGTGCCTCAAACTTATCTAAATTTCCAGATTTCAAGACAAAGCACTTGCAACCAAAAACACGCAAATGTGAAACTTTGGGTTGATGTCCAAATCGAAGTTCATAAGAAGTTTTTCCAAGTTTTGATCTCAAGAAAACTCAATTTGAAATATAGCAAGCAGTGTTAATAGTCTCAGCCCAAAATTTTCTAGGAGTTTTATATTCATCCAACATCGTTCTAGCCATCTCAACCAAAACACGATTTTTCGTTTCAACAACTCCGTTTTGTTGAGGAACACGAGGAGAAGAAAATTCATGTTCAAGACCTCTTTCATTGCAAAATTGTTCAAAAGAAGCATTTTTAAACTCACCACCATTATCACTTTGAATTCTTTTCAAAGAACCAGGAAATTCAAGATCCAATCGAAGAAACAAACCACGAAAGTGTTGAAAAGCTTCGTCCTTAGTTGCCATAAAGAAAACCCAAGAATATCGATAAAAAACGTCAACAATAACCAACACATACAACTTTCCTCCAATAGATTACACTCTAGCTGGACCAACAGTGTCCATATGTAATAGCTGTCCCGGTGCATCCGTCATCACAGAAACAATAGGAGCATGTGAAGAAGCAACCATCTTAGCATGACGACACGGTGGGCAAACCAAATCAAGATCTTTCTTAAGTTTCGGCAAACCACGAACAAGATCCAAACCACTTAACCTAGTGAGATGATCAAAACCAACATGTCCAAGTCTACGATGCCAAACATCACATCTTTATCAAACTTAGCAACCAAACATGTTATCACAGGTGAAACAGAATTTTCAAAATCAGCTTTAAACACTCTTCCATAGCGAGAAATATTCAACACAGAATCACCACAAGAATCAAAAACTTTACTTCCAGTTTTCTTAAAGTGAACCTCAAAATTTTCATCAACAATTTGTGAAACCGAAAGCAAATTGTACTTTAAGTCCTCAACCAAAGCTACATTCTTCAATTCAAATTTTTCATTTACCTTAACCAAACCTGTAGCGAGAATGACACTTGTAGAAGCATCACCAAAGATAATCGATTCAGTCTTGGATGCCTTTTTAAGAGAGGAGAACCAATTTTTATCACCGGTCATGTGCCGCGAACAACCGGAATCCACGATCCACACGTTCTCCTTCCTTGCCACCAAAGCCTCATGATCTTCATATTCTATATCCGATTCACCACGCGCCATGAAGCAAACACCGGAGATGTTCTTTCCCTTATCTTCATCTCCAGTCTCACCACCTACATCACTTGATGGTTCAAATGCGGCGTAGACTTGATCAAAAGCATTCCTAAGATTCTCCTTGAACTTCCTCCCTTGGGATGTACCCTTTTACTTGTTGTTGTTGGTCTTCTCACCATCTTTGTCTTCTCTTTTGCCTCTCCCAAGCTTAGGACAATGCGAACGAAGATGATCAATTGAACCACATTCAAAGCAACGATTTGGACCACCTCTTTTCCTGTTCCTGGCATTATTCATAGCTCGAGCAATTCTATTAGCAACCAAAGCCAAATCCTCCTCCTCAATCTGTTCGAGTTGATCATCGGATGTGGCATTAAAAATAGCCAGAAAAGAAGACTTAGATGAAGAGGCATCAACATCCATAGAAGAAGATGATGAAACCAAAGCACTCGACTTAGAATCAACTTTCCGAGAAAGAACATTCATCTCATGTGTTTTCAATTTTGTGTACAGTGAATCCAAAGTCAAAGTAGACATGTTAACAGACTCCTGAATAGATGTAACTTTTATCTCCCAAATAGACATGTCAAGACCATTCAAAAAGTGACGAGAAATCTCAGATTGTGGATAATTAGCATCATAAGAAGATTCAACAGATCTAAGATCACTCAAAATTTTATTAAACCTAGAAAGATAGTCACATCTCAAATTTAATGTACTCCTTTTTTAAAATATCACGATGAAGTTCTTTAATGTTATTTGTTCCTTAATGAGAGTTACTCAAAGCATTCCAAATCTCATGAGCAGTTCGAAAATGCGCAACATGATCATAATCCGAACGAGAAATACCACTCAAAAGAATGTTGCGAGCTTCACAATTTTGTTCAAACGCAGTTTTTTCAGCAGCAGTATTAATAGCTTCAGGAATCACATAAGAATGAGAAACTTTTCTCCAAATATAAAATTGCATCCTACTACACCAATGAGAAAAATCCGTTCCATCGAAAACATGAGGCTTAGTTCAAAACCTAGCAGGAGTAGCCATGGCAAAAACTCTAAATCGATAAAAATCCAAAGCAGAAAACAAGGCTCTGATACCACTTGTAGGATCGAATCACAATAACTAAGCCAACCAGAGGGGGGTGAATGGTTGATATATCCAAAAACCAAAAACTTTTAGCGGAAATAAAAGTTACCCTCGAATTCGACGGATCGTAGTTTGACCGAAGTTGCTCTGCCGGTCTGACCGCCTGGTTGCCGTCGGTCTGACCGCGATTAGATCTCCGGTCTGACCGCCGAGATCAGTTGTCGCTTGCTGTCGCCGCCGCCGGTCTGACCGACGCTTGTCGCCGGTCTGACCGCCGGTATATCGCCGGTTAGACCACCGAAACCCGGTAAAGACAAATCGAAGAACTCTTAAAGTGGATGACGACTTCATTGATTCTCTCTGTGTTTACAAAGTGCACCAACAGCACTCCTTACGAAAATTTCGACCAAACTCAAAACCCTAACTCAAAACAAAACTCAATTGCTCTCTAAAGCGATACCGGGAAGCCTCACGCTCCCCCTCTATTTATACCCGAGGTAGGCAGCCTAAAGCCACGAACCAAACTCATACTAGGAGTCCTAAACACCTTAGGAAACCCTCTAGTACAAGAAAGATACTTTACATATATAACCAAT
Organism: Oryza sativa Japonica Group; assembly: GCF_034140825.1. NCBI lineage: Eukaryota > Viridiplantae > Streptophyta > Magnoliopsida > Poales > Poaceae > Oryza > Oryza sativa. Next base: position 11,041,519 of record NC_089041.1, read on the forward strand.
CGTACCAAATTTGGACTCCTTCCAAATTCGACTCCGCATCCCATCAACTCCATCGTATGCCATATGGAATCTCCATCAACCACGTGCATCAACTCTAGCCTAAGTATCCCGCATGATCTCTGACCACCACGGACGTCGTCTTATCCCCAAGCCGACTCCCGGTCCATCATCGCAAATACTCTCCCGAGGCATCGAGTCACCTACACATGAAATAAACAAAGAAACCATATTCCGAGACCAAGTTATCTCCAACTTGACTCATCAGTAGCAAACGACAGTATTACATACGTATAGTATCCATCTAGAAGCCATAATAATGAAACAATCACGGATATCCAAACAAACAACCCAAAACCGAAACCGACACAGCGTCGGCCAGTCAGACCGCGGGCTGGCCGGTCCAACCGCTCGATCACCGCCGGTCTAACTGGCACACACTGCCCGGTTTGACCGGTCACATGAAATAATGAACCTACGATTCACGTGTAAATCCAATCATCTCCAAACTCACTTCGTGAATAAATTCCAAATAACAAAACCAATAATCTCCAATGCCCAATTGTTCATCACAGAATAATAATCAAAAACACCTTTGATTTTACAATTGTAGGATCGTAAAGGGCCTTTCCTACCCCAAAAGCTAGCCATTGAGGTGAGGGGCTCCCCCACTTATATCTTAGGTCCTTTGCCCTTCCACAACCAATGTGGGACTATTCAACAATCTCCCCTTTCACACATTGGTGTCCCTCAGCCCTTCACCGCCCCTTCACCATATCCGGGCCCCCACCGGCCCACGGTCCATCAGGTATACAGGCCCCGCAGGCATCCACGGTCCATCAGGACGACACACGTGTCCATCGGGCCAGAGATGTTAACCTAGCCTAGCTCTGATACCAATTGTAGGATCGTAAAGGGCCTTTCCTACCCCAAAAGCTAGCCATTGAGGCGAGGGGCTCCCCCACTTATATCTTAGGTCATTTGCCCTTCCACAACCAATGTGGGACTATTCAACAGATTAATGTGGAAATTTCTAGTCTCTATAGCGAACATGGTGGCTTCTTTTCGAGCTATATTAATAATACAATACTCCATTCATTTCAAAATATAAAGAGTTTTGCTTGGATGAGACAACCTATCCAGATTCGTAGTACTAGGATGTCTCATCCAACCAAAACTTTTTATATCTTGGGATGTAGGGGTGAAAACGGAGCGGATATTATTCGATCCGATCCGCTCCGCTCCGAATCCGTCCGATGTGAGGATATGGTAAGGATTTTTGGATATCCGGCCCGATGTGGATGTGGATGCGAATTTTATCATGCGGATGCGGATGCGGATATGGTATCAACTATATCCGACGGATACGGATTATCCGATATTTTAACTGGATTATCCGATGTACTGTTTAGCGGATAATACGCAACTTTCAAGCCACACAACAACTCTATTTAGCACATTTTACATCGGGCGGCCCATCTAGCCCATCTAGTGTAACCTAATCCAATCCTCCCCTAAATCTCTCTCTGTGACTCTTCTCTCAGTCCCTTCTCCTGCTCCCACACGCGCCGCCGCATGGCACCATAGGTGCGCCGTGCCACCGCTGCAGCCTGCTGGCGCCACCTCCGCCGCTCCTCCTTCTAGTCCGTCGACAGTGTGCTGTGTGCTGTAGGCAGTGTGTTGTATGGAACTAGTGTGTTGTGTGCTGTATGTAGTGTGCTACTGTGCTGTGTGGCTGTGTGCTGTATGCCTATATTGTTGTATGTCTCATTGCCTCATGCCTATCGTACTTATGAGTGAACTACTGAACTGAACACTACATTTTTAAATTTTAAGCAATGCAGTGAACTGCTGAACTGAACACTTATATCATGTTTTTTTGATGGATGTGTTATATTAAGCAAAATTATATTATTGATGTGTTTTGGTTGGTTTTTCCTAGAGAGCTGAGATCATGTTCATATGTTGTTTTGCCATCGTATTGCGGCTAATTGTATTGCCGCCCTCTTGTTGTATGGATTGAATACAAACTTGACATCCGACAACTTTTTGTCCATTTCCGAACCGAGTCCGCACCGACTCCACACCGAATCCGACATCCGAAATAATCCGCTCCGCATCCGTACGTCATCCACACCCTCTCCGCATCCGCTTAAAAAAATAGTTTAGGATATGGTATAGCTATTATCCGTCCGAATCCGCTCCGGTTTCACCCCTATTGGGATGAAAGGAGTACATAGAAATCACAAATTTTGATTTCTGAACTGCCATTTGTACTCTCTAGTTAGTAATTGCTTCATTAGGACTGCCACGTGATTCAAGGAAGGATTCTGCAAACATGTCAGCAATATATTTCTGCATTGGGTTTCCAATTGTAATTTCATTGATAGATACAGAAACTAGTCGGCAATATTTTCTTGCGCATCTAAGTTACGTAGTATATATCTTTCTCAAAACTTCACATGCAATTCTCGAATAGAGTATTTAGACATGCAGACTTAAGGACTACTGAACTCTCTAACAAAGAGCGCGACGACTTCGGGAAAAAAAAATTACAGCACACATATCCCTTCACAATTTCAAATAGACAAAAAGCAGAGAACGTGTTGCAGATGTAAAGCATAGAAACACGTAATTGGAGGTGTATAATGACAGACACACAGTATAATATGTTGTGCAGAAAAGGTAGCTGTATTTAGCTGATATTATGTTATGACTCCACTAACGGATTTGCAACACTAACCAAAATTAAACCAGAAGTGTATATACTGCTAAAACAAATATGGCTTAAACAAAAAGGTATACAAGGGATTATCTTTTATTTAGATAGGCCTAGTAATGGATGACTCAACATGCTGCACTGCACGGTTCTAAATAAGAACATAAAAGATATTGCTTAACGTCAAACTACTGAAAGCACACCCAATGCAACAGTTCTTCACAGAAGTAACAAAGTCATATTTCATCTCTGCCAGTCACAGTTAACTGAATTTATTATTTCAGAACATAACAATTAGTTGGTAGTACAGATCTAATCGCATGAACGTTCAGTAAAAAGAACTGCCGCCTTATTTAACTCCGAGCCTTTATGCTAACATTAATTCTCATACTATTCCATATGACTAAGTCATTAAATAGAACACCAAACACTCCTTGTGAAAATATAATATATAGTACATCATAATACATATTGCAGGAAAATAAAGACAGTAGCGTCACGTTTTCCTCATTTTACATAGGCTTAAATGGGACCAAACTGCAGGTTTACCTTCTCCAAGCATCTAAAGTATATGATATAAATATGTTGAGAAATCCTGATTTGAATCTTGAACTTCACATGCTTTTGTATGCACACTATTTTAACCTTGTATAAACATCAAAACAATACAATATAATACATCGACGTGTTGATTGGAACTCACACGCTTCTGTATATATTAATCAGTTGATACATAAAATCCACATTATGTTATCAAATTAGAATGGTATAATCTGTGAAACCAAAAAGCATCCACAAATGGCATTTACGCACCAAAAATTCAAATAGATTACTATCTATTAAATACATTCGAGGAATGATGGTCAGGCTATTCTGGATATGCCAGCCAAATTACTTTCCACATGTAGCATAATTGTGCGTGTGGTTTTAATTTAGTTCAGTTGGAAAAATGTATGGAACAATTCAAGGGCAGCAATAATATTACACATCAGAAAATAGGACTGCCATAGCCAAGGGAATGTATTAGTGGTAAAAACTTACTAGGTTGCGGCTTTAAATAAAGATAACTCATTAACTTGCTGACATAGTACGACACTAAAATCCAAACAAGAGAAGGTACAAATATAACATTTGAACATAATACAAGACTGCATGTGTATCATATCCGAGAGCAGCATGGTCATAAAGACCTATCAAAGGGATCAGATATTGACAAATCATGGGTGTGCTTGTTCATACTGAAATCACTCGTATGGGTAGTTTTAAATGTAAATTGAGCATTTTGAGATGCTTTCTTTTCTAATTGAAGCCGCCTGTGTTGATTGGCCAACCATTTCTGATTGCAATTGTTAAGGCCAGCTAACTCCATTTCTCTTAGCGCTTTTGCATTCAGAACAAAGAACTTGGCAAAGTCGACATCTGACCTCCTTCCTCCATAATTTCTTATCACCACTTTTTTGAGATGGAACTGAATGCATTCTATTGGATTTAGCGGGTCATACCTCCGCGTATTTTTAATAACCTTAAACGGTTGAGACTGTAAATGGAAAGAACCATTTGAAAGCAGTTGCTAACTGGTTAGCAATGTAATACTTGACAAGAGTATAATAAAAAATGGGAAATACTTACAGCAATATACAGCCTCTCCAAGCAGGGGAAGCAACTGAGGAAGTCAACAACTGCATCCAGATTAGGGCCATCAGAATCAAGAACCAAAACCTTCACACTTCGCATTGAGGTTGTAAGGCTGACAGCAGTCATTTCCTGCAGAAAAGAACACATCATATCAAGAATAATAGCCACCATCATTTAGCAATGAATAATCGTGATTTAATGAAACCTGCTGCTACCTGAAAAATCGTTGTTCCAAGGTGGAGTTGAGATATGCCATCAGAGAGTGGTCCCATTATCTCCAGTTTAGGCGCCGCGATCACCCGGATGGCCGCCACGCCATCATTGGGACAAAGTGGCAGTAATCTTTCAAGGCAAGGGGCATCCTCGATGACCACCTCCTGCAACTCGGCACCAGCAAATCCATTCCAAGATGCAGAAGAGAAGCCCCAGGATTTCGAATAGAAGCCGAAGCTCCTGAGAGATGCGGAGTTGATGCGAAGGCGGCGAACGCCGAAATTCCCCTGCAGCAGCAGGCTCTCCAATGCAGGGCAGCGTGACAGCACGCCATGGATGGCGTCCTCGGAGATAGCGACGCTGCACAGCGTGAGCTGCTTGAGGCGAGGGAAATGCAGCGTCGGCGGCATCTCGTCGGGGAAACCGCAGCTGCTGAGGTAAAGCACGACGAGGGTGGGCGCGAACCGCAGAGCGGACGGCGGCAGCGGGTACGCCTGCGCCTGCGCCTCGCGCTCCACCTCGTAGCTGAAACTAAGCTCCCGGAGATCGGCGAGGGCGCGGGAGCGGAGCCATCCGTCCAGCTTGGCGTGCCTGCCGCGGAGGCGGAAGCAGTGGAGGGAGAAGCGGCGGGCGGGGCCAGGGTGTTCGGCGAGAATCTTGGAGGCAAGGGCGACGCGCTTCCGTTCCTGGCCGGAGAGATCGTAAACATCGAGGTTGAGGGGCGCGGAGCGCCACAGGGGGCGCCACCGGCGGGAGACGAGCTGCGTGCGGGCGCCATACTTGGTGGGGAGGAGCGAGATGATTTCGCCGAGGATGGCGTCGGGGAGGCCGCTGATGAGGTCGAGGCCGCCGCTCCCGGGTGGCTCCTGGCTGCTGGACCGCTCGAATCTACGCTTCTTGCCTGTGGGCGGCGCCGCCGCCGCCATCGCCGGCGGCAAACGAGACGAGGGATTTGGGGGTTTTGGTGGAATGGGGAACTAGGGTCCGAGAAGGCGAGAATGTGTAGAGGACGGCAGACTGGACCATGTGCCGTTCGGTGGATCTGATGCCGTTGGTGAGGTATGGATGGCTGTGATTGATCTTGTCTTTCGGCGTGCTTAACCAGGGAATAATAATGGAGGGAAAAAGAAGCGGGAATAGGAGGCGCACGCGCGCCAAATTTTGTTTTTGATGGAGCGGTGCCCGTGCTCGAGATTTTTTTTTTCTATATACATGATCAGCGTGTTTTCTATCAAATCGTTACTCAAATATTTAGAACCCAGTACGACTCCTCCATCCGACCGGTGTAACAGCTTCTGCCTGAATTTCGTCAAGCTAAGGCTGTGTTTAGATCCAAATTTTGGATCCAAACTGCAGTCATTTTCCATCACATCAATCTGTCATACACACACAATCTTTCAGTCACATCATCTTTAATTTCAACCAAAATTCAAACTTTGTGCTGAACTAAACACAGCCTAAATCCAGTGCTTGCTAACTTTGTCTCAATATTCTGTTTTTGCGTATATACACACATAATAAAAGGTATAGTGACATCGAAAACCATAAAGTACGAAGTATACTGTACTGTCCAATCATTGCATAAAAATAAACATGCTAATGTCTTGTTTAGTTCGTCGATTGAAATTAGACCTAGCACTTGGAAGGAAGCGGCAACAAGTTTGTAGGTTCGTGCTGCACGCCTACAACCCACGAAGATTGACGTTCCGCCTTGTTGGTGATATGGGCCCGGAGTATCACGTTTAGAGGGAGGAGGCCACCCCCAAGCCCACGTGGCTCCCCTCGAGGGGGGTCGAGCCCAGGGTGGAGCAGCGGCTACCCCCTCCCAACTTGGGGTCGGGCTGCCCCGACCCCCTCCACGTATCAGCCCACGTGTACAGGGTTAGGTGGACACGCCTGATGCCCACCTAACCCATTTAAAGCAGTCCTTGCAGCCGTGTCACGCGGCATTTAATGCGGCATGTTGCGCATCTGATAGGTCTGTGACCGATCTGTGACCGGTCCGTGACCGGTCGATTGATCGATGGGACAGTGGCTGTGAACCCCCACCCTGTCAGTGTGCCAGGCGACGTGCTGCGTGCTCTGTCCCGTCACATCATAATGAGAGGCTTTTTAGTCTCTCATCATAGCCGGAGTCGATTTATCCGCTCTGGTCAAACAGGAGCCCAAAAGTCTTCATCCCTTAAATGGCGACTGACAGGGGCACCCCTCGTGTCAGTCGCCATTTAATTTGACAGGCCCCATCATCAAGACGACATGCGCTTGGCTTCCCAAGTTAAGAGACAAGACATGCATTTAATGCAAAGATTGTAATATTTCTCCACTAAGTTAGGTTGTTGGACCCATGTGGTAACCCCTTAAGGTATAAAAGGAGATCCAGGCCTACTTAGGGAGGGGGATGGACGGATTGAGGGGGGCAGCTTCTGCCCCTCATGATCAACACCTTCTACTCCAATAAGGAGATCTTGTAATTTCTCCCACAATCAGCATAGCAAAGGAGTAGGGTATTACGCTTCTCAGCGGCCCGAACCTGTATAAACCCCTTTTGTCTCATCGTCTTGGAGGGGCCTAACCCTCTCAAGATCACACAGTTTCGCTCTCCAAGCCTTCGAATCTCACCCACTGCCCCCGGTCAAACCTAAAAAGGGAGGCCTCACGGTTCCCTGGAGGAGGAGTTCACCCTTCGACACGCACGTTAACGTTGTTGTGTACTCGTAGTCATCCGAAAATCAGACGATCTAGTTGTGTGTGTAGCATTTTCGAAATATTTAATCTCGGATGGACGTCAAGATTTGTACCATGTTATCTGGCCTGGAACACATTTTTAGGTTTAGATCCATTTTGTGTAGACCCATTTCCAACCATACCGATCCAACAAGGCTTCGTGATATTTCTGACACACAAGGTGGGGTGTTATTTTTTAAAAAACAGTGTTACCCCCTCTCCACACCGGCAATGTCATCGAGGGGAGGGGGTGAATCTGGCGGCGACGATTCTCCTCGCCGATGGGAGGAGGCCAGCCTACATAGCAATGTTAAGAATAGGACTCCTTTGCGGCAACCGGGCTCTGCCGGCGAGTGTAGTGCGGCGCCCTCCGCTGGGATGTCGTCGAGTGGAGAGGGCGGGCCTGCCCAATGATTGTCCTCGGTGGTGTGGGGAGTCCAGCTCGCGCAACAAGGCTATAAGCTGGATGCTTTTGCTACAACCAGGCTCAGCCAACGAGCGCGGTGTGGTGCCCTCCGCCACCACCGTGGAGACAGGCTCGGGGTTCGGCAAGATTGATGCCAAGATTTACGAGCTAGAAGGAATTATAAGTCACTAGAACGGATACCCTCATCTCAATCGGGCGGTAAGCCCCATCTCAATCGGGCACAGCGTCCGTCACAGACTAGAAGTTACTGATGTGAAGAGTTATCTCAATCGGGCAAACGGCCGTCACGAATGAATATATCTCAATCAGGCCCTAAGTAAAGCCCGTCACCGATAGTTTTAACCCAGACGACCAGTCAAACTATAGCCCATCACAGATGACCTATCTCTATCAGGCCAAACCTAGCGCCCGTCACAGATGACTACTAACCTTTATCGGGCCTAAACTAGAGCCCGTCACAGATGATACTCATCTCAATCGGGCCTAAACTATAGCCCGTCATAGATGACTGATGACCTCAATCAGGCCTAAACTAGAGACCGTCACAGATGACTGCTGACCTCAATCAGGCCTAAACTAGAGCCCGTCACAGATGACTAGTGACCTCAATCAGGCCTAAGCTAGAGCCCGTCACAGATGATCTCATCTCAATCGAGCATTTAGTTATGGCCCGTCACAGATGACTATAATCCACAAAAAAAATAAATTTTGTTTTTTGGCTAGCCTCAGGCCTTTGCTAGCCATGCCTGCTGCAAAAATGACAGAAACAAACATAGATATCCAATATCCCCAGCTCCCCAGCATCACCCATTCATACATATGCATTCACATATACAGACATCAACATATTTCACACAACCACACATTCACAGCCATCTCATATTTCACATCCATTCACATATTTCACATCCATTCAAATATTTATCATATTTCACCTGCAAAACCGAGTTAATTGGATCAAATATTTATTTAGCAAGTCTTAACATAAACATATGAAATATATATAAATATAAGCATCACAGTTACATCACCACAGTTGCATAATAAGTGTTCATCATTGCCTAAACATAGAAGTTCAACATTGTTCATCATTTTAGTTTAAGCCTAAACATTCCTTTGGGGTTAGTTATTTCGCGGAGGATGAAGCTGGCTATCTCCTCGCGAACCTCCTCAAAGCTGGTAGTCAGAGACTTGGTTATTGTGCCCTACATTGTCATAATTCCAGATTAGTTGATCGATCATATATAAGTACTAAAATGTAGTTAGTCTATGACAATTGAGACCACCGACCTCAAACTCAGCCAAAGTCTTCACCTTTTCTCTATATAGAAGTCGCATGTTGTGGTACACATGGAATCCGCACTGGTCACCTATTTGTTGCTTCACCAGGAAGTCTTTTTTGTGGATGAGGGTGTCATGTCCTGTCTTCCTGAGGCCTCCTCTTTGCACGTATTGGGCCCACGCTTCATCTATCGCTAGTTGAATTGGGGTCCAATCATATGCGTTCTTATCAATTCTGGAGTTCAGGTAATGACATGTACTCCATTTAGGTGTTATGACCAGAAGGATCTAATGGGCACTGCGGCATTAATATAGTGAAAGTTAATTAAGTACTCAAGGAATGTGTCATGCTGTTGTGTATATTTAGTTAACACACTTACTATTGATTATAGGCACACATAATGTACTCCTTGTCTCGGCGGGACCACAAGGTGTCGTAGATGTAGTTGACCATTCCTTGACGGTCATTCTGGAGATTTGTGACAGTGACCACTTGTGGATCAAGGAAGGCAACTTCCGGTGCATGCTTCTGACACCATTGCCAACTTAACCTACACACAGGATCAACGATCTTGTAAGCAAGTTAAACCGATTGTTATTACCAGAATGAGTTGGGCGACAATACTTACAAGGAGTAGCACTTAAGGAGGCTTGTGTCCACCGCTCGGAGCCTGTAGAGGTCGAAAAGATCCTTGAAGTCGACCACGATATAATTTGTTGGACTAAGGAATGGCTTTCCATCGTGCTGTCCAAGGATATCGGTAGCTTTACTTGGCTTCCTGGCGTTAGATTTCTCCATGTAGTATAAGTGAAGGTCCTTGCAAGCGGTGCCCATTGCGGCAAGCACGTCATCTCCAACCAATGGCATGCCTAGTTGGAACTCCTTTGGAGCGACGTATTTCTTCTTGACCTCTTTGCCCTTAGTCTCTTCCTGGCCCTTGCCCAGATCTAGCTTTCTTGGAGCTAGAAGCGAGGCCTGCACCTTTCCTCCCCTTCCTCTCCCCTTTGCTTCGGGTTTATCGAGAGTAATTCTCTGAGGGGAAGAGTGTGCCTTCCTGCTCTTCTTCATCAGTGGGGGTTCATGAATCGCCTTGCTGTCGGCCTCCGTTCGGTCCTCCCCAAAATCCGTGTCGTACTACAACTGCACATCGTAAGATTGTGCATGACGATCTTGAGCAGGAGGGGCTGATGGAGCAGAGGCGGGTCTCTTTGGTGGACGACCGCCTGGTGCAGTGGTTGGCCTCGCTGTAACCCTGATCTCAATGAGGTCCTTGGGCCATTGGATGAAGGTACCACGGGCATTTCCTAGTGAGAGGACCTCGTCGTTCGGTGGATACTTCAGAGGGAACAGCTCGTATTCGGGCTTCACCGAGTCGACTTGAACTTTTGCACAGTCGGCCCTGAGTTGCGCTCCATGCACTCTTGTCTCTGGGGTCGGCTTGTACGCAAGTCCCTCGGCTGCTGGAATAGTGAAGGTCGGCATCACCCTAACTGTGAGGGTGCAGCTCGTTGGTTCCTGCGATAGATTAATCAATTTTTTTAGAATATTATATATCATATGGATTCGTTACGTCTTTCATGTATTGAGTAAGTTCACGGTTACCGTTATGTGGTCGACGGCGCTGTCGACCGATGTTGGATTTTCCGCCAACTCAGTTGATGCGCAACTGCTGCGTTTTTCGGTGGGACTTTCTAACTCTTTGTGCGCAGCAGCAGCGGCGGCCTGGGGGATCTGTTGCTCTTCTCGGATCTCTTGCCTAATCTTGGCCCTCATCGACTCGAGCTTTTTGTCGAATTCAGATGTCAGCTCAGCTCGTATCGACTCCCGAATCTTGGCTTCAAGGCGTGCATCTTTCTCCGCCTTGTTGGAAGTCCGCTTCTTGTACTGCCACGCGTAGTCTGGAAATCCATACTTCCAGGGAACAGAAGACCCAACGCCCCGTGTCCGTCCACGGTGTTCCTTGTTGCCCAACGCTTTCGTGAGGAGGTCGTCCTCGCGTCTTTGAGCGCAGGCCTCTTGCGGGGCTTGTTGCTCGGCAACCAACTCCTTCTGCATTACAATTTAGTGGGGTCAAATAAACTGCACGATGGGAAACAATGCGAACATCTAGTTTGATTAGACACTTACTATAGCTTCATATACTCATTGATCTTCTGCATTTGGCATGAAGATTGTGTCATCATCATGTTTCTGGTACCTAGCCCTGGCCCAGTTCCTAGCCCGAGGGTGTGGGATATCGCCAAACACGAGCGGTGTGCACGATTCCTCCGCTTCTTCATCCTCACGCTGCCATTCCTCTTCCTTACCATCATATCCGGCGGTACCAAGCCGGTGTGGATGCTGGTTCCTGGTCTGGAGCAAGCGATATGCCTCGCTTCTAGCTCTGGACTCGGGGGTCGACTTCTTCGCATGGAATTCCGACCAGACCTGTTCCGTGATCCAAGGAAATTTCTCTCTTGGATCTGGAATTGCCGGGTTGTAGACGAACTCGCCGACTAGCTTAGTCTTGAAGTTCTTCCAAGCAGTGCCCATAACCTTGAAAGCAGCCCGCCTGAGACGGTCCTCATGCTCCGCAGGATAATCAAAGCTCTCCTTGAACGTTAGCCAAGCAATGTCCTTCTCTGCGGCCGGCACGAGCTTGAAGTCGTCTTGCAGAATACTGAATTTCTGCCTCCCTATGACCCCGCAGATAGACCTAAATCGGCTCAATATTTTCCTTGGAGATGTCGGCAACCCTACGGCGTTCACCGCTGTTATACGGAACCGTTCCTTAGGAATTTTGTTCCCTGTCCTAGGAGTACGTGCCCTTGAGGACCCACTAGTTGTCGTCGACATTGGTTCGCCTTGCTGAGACATTGTCTACTTTTTTCCAAAAAAACAAAAAAAACACAATTGAGTGCTACAATCTATTACAAAGAATTGAATGTCACTTATAAAAATAAATGAAACATATAAATAAACTAAATTGCGCATATCACAATGATAGAATGAATTGAATGGCACATATAAATAAATTAAACATATCATCAAATCCTAAAATCATAAATTCACCTCATAACATCTATTCATCCACATATCATGCATCTATCACTAAATTGATTAATGCACCACATTCCATCTATTCATCATCATGTCATCAATCAAAAAAATCATTCCTTTACCATATATCATCAATCCCTAAATTCATCCCAACATCCACATTTCATCCCAACATCCACATTTTCATTATCAACCACATGCAGGTAGCAGAGGGAGGCGCGATGGAGGACTCACATGAGGTCGGCCGGGGGGGCTCGGTGGTGGTGGCGGCGGGCTCGGCGGAGGAGTTCACGGCGGCGGCGCCGGTCGGTGTAGACGCCGGTCGGGGAGGTCGGCGTCGGGCGGGCGGCGTCGGGCGTCGGTGAGGAGTAGGCGACGACGATGAGGAAGGACGTCGCCGGCCTCGGTGGGGGCTGCTGTTCGTGTCGGTGAAGAGGCAGGCGGCGACGACGAGGAAGGCCGACGCCGGTCGGTGTAGAGGCTCGGTGGCGGCGGCGGCGGGCTCGGCGGAGGCGGCGGGCTCGGTGGCGGTGGCGGCGGGCTCGGTGGAGGCGGCGAGCTCGGCGGCGGTGGCGGCGGGCTCGGTGGTGGTGGTGGCGGTCTCGGTGGCGGTGGCGGCGAGGGAGGACAACGGTGGCAAAGGAGGAGTTGGTGGCGTCGCTAGGGTTCTAAGGAGGCGGGAAACTTAGCGGGACTTAGAAAAATTTTCGATCCGATCTGAGAAACCCTAGTTATATTAGAGTGATGAGTCATCTCAATCGGGCTTTGCCGTAGAGCCCGTCACAGATGACTCATTGGTGACGGGCTCCATACTAATGCCCGATTGAGATGACATTCAGGCCCGTCACGGATGACTCATCTGTGACGGGCCCTAAGATAATGCCCGATAGAGATAGATTAATCTCTATCGGGCTTGAACTAAGGCCCGTCACCGATGACTATTTTTCCATTTCCCAGATAAGTCTTTATATTTGTGAGTACAACATATATAGCTGCTGTATAATAATTCATTTTATTAGTCATAACACATTTTCGGATAGTAAATGATTTCAAATCGAAATATGGTCAACAACAAAATTGATCCTCTCATCAAGATCTACAACTTTTATTTTGGTCATTTATCTATATAACTTTGTTTCTAACAGCTTGAAATTGATTTTGACAATATGACAAATGTAAACAGCATTTGTAAATATTACATGACTTTAAATGGGAAAGCCATAAACAACTAACTTGTACAGCTAATCAAGATCTACAACTTTTATTTTGGTCACTTCTTCATCCAACAAAGTGATAGTACCAATGTTTAGAAAATTGACATATCTGTGTTGATATTTATAAACCAGATGAGAGAAATGTGATTTTTGTGAATAATATAACTATCACTTTGTCGGATGAAGAAGTAACCAAAATAAAAGTTGTAGATCTTGATGAGAGGATCAACTTTGTTGTTGACCATATTTCCATTTGAAATCATTTAGTATTTACAAATGATGCTTATATTTGTCATATTGTCAAAATCAATATCAAGCTGTTAGAAACAAAGTTATATAGATAAATGACCAAAATAAAAGTTGTAGATCTTGTTGAGAGGATCAATTTTGTTGTTGACCATATTTCGATTTGAAATCATTTACTATCCGAAAATGTGTTATGACTAATAAAATGAATTATTATACAGCAACTATATATTTTGTACTCACAAATATAAAGACTTATCTGGGAAATGAAAAAATAGTCATCGGTGACGGGCCTTAGTTCAAGCCCGATAGAGATTAATCTATCTCTATCGGGCATTATCTTAGGGCCCGTCACAGATGAGTCATCCGTGACGGGCCTGAATGCCATCTCAATCGGGCATTAGTATGGAGCCCGTCACCGATGAGTCATCTGTGACAGGCCGTACGGCAAAGCCTGATTGAGATAGATTAATCTCTATCAGCCGTAAACTAAGGCCCGTCACCGATGACTCATTTTCCATCTTTCATTTGTTGTGAGTGCAAAATATATAGCAGTTGTGTAATAATTCATTTTATTAGTCATAATACATTTTCGGATAGTAAAAGATTTCAAATGGAAATATGGTCAACAACAAAGTTGTAGAGCCTTTCAAGATCTAATATTTTTATTTTGGTCATTATTCTATATAATTTTTTTCCCAACAGCTTGAAATTGATTTCGACAATATGACAAATCTAATTAACAGCATTCGTAAATACTAAATGATTTCAAATTGAAATATGGTCAACAACAAAGTTGATCCTCTCATCACGATCTACCACTTTTATTTTGGTCATTTGTAATAAAACAAAATTAGCCATATTAATGACTACACATATCAAGTCTTCGCAATAAAACAAAATACTTCATTCATTACAATAGATAAGTACAAATGCATCAGTCACAAGGTTATGCCTTCGGTATGATCTGAACGAGCATATGCCACAGGCTCTTGGGGATCATCGTCAAGGTCAATGTGAGGTCTTACATGAAGATTATGGTTGTATTCTTCTTCATCGACGACGTTGTCAACTCCTACAATTCGGCGCTTTCCATCCCTCACGATGTGCATCTTCTTGTTTGAAGGGTCTTTTATGTAGAATATCTGCTCGACCTGTTTCGCAAGTACAAATGGTTCATCGGCGTATCCCACCTTAGATAGATCTACTAAAGTGAAACCTTCCTTGTCGGCTTTGACACCAGTGCGTAGATTCACCCAACGGCACCGGAACAAAGGAACCTTGAACTTGACGTAGTTTAGCTCCCAGATCTCCTCAATGCGGCCGTAGTATGTGTTTGACCCAACTTGATCCTGGAATGCATCTATACGGACGCCGCTGTTTTGCACTCTGCTTTTGTCATCTTGTTCGACGGTGTAAAATGTGTATCCATTTATATCGTATCCTTGCCATGTGTCTATGGTCCAAGACGGTCCCATCCCCAACAACTGTATTGTCTCATTTGGGACATCCGTGGACATTGTCACACGATTCTTGAACTATTCGTTGAACCGAGAATTATGTTCTCTGTTAATCCATGCATCAGATCGCCCCAAGTTCTCATCTCGGATTTTCGCTAAGTGCTCCTCAAAGTATGGGCCAACTTCTGCCATATGTTGGAGCACAGCGTAATGAGCCTGCGCGTACGACGCTTGATCGGGCCTAATTCTTTTCCTTCCGATTGTGCCAACACCTGACAACCTTCCCTCGTGACGAGACGCTGGAACTCCGATAGGATCGGAATCGGACATTTAATTGACACAGAACTCAATAGCCTCCTCGGTCGTGTAACCTTCAATGATGCTCCCCTCGGGTTTAGCTTTGTTACGAACATACGACTTCAGAACTCCCATGTACCTTTCAAACGGCCACATTTCCCTTAGAAAAGCCGGGCCACATAGTTTTGCTTGCTTCACCAGATGAACAGGGAGATGAACCATTATATCAAAGAAAGACAGTGGGAAAAACATCTCCAGGTGACAGAGGGTATTCACAATATCGGTCTGCAGCCCATCTAGATCTTCTGGATCTATAACCTTCTGTCCAATTGCATTGAAGAAGGCGCACAGACGTTGGATCGTGTGACGCACTTTCGGTGGTAGAATGCCTCTGATAGCAACTGGCAAGATTTGTGTGATTAGCACGTGGCAATCGTGAGACTTCATTCCAACAAGTTTTAGATCGTCCAATTTAACATACTGACTTATCCTCGCTGAATAGCCCGATGGAACTTTAATATCCTTCAAGCATGATAACATTGCGATCCTCTCATCCTTCGACAGTGTGTGGCAGGCTGGAGGGAGGTACACTTTACCTGTCTCTGCATCTCGTATGGGCTGGAGTTCGCTGCGAATATTCATGTCCTGTAGATCAAGGCGCGTGTTCAACCCGTCCTTTGTCTTCCCGGGAATATTCAACATCAGGTCAACCAAACTCTCACACACATTCTTTTCTACATGCATGAGATCAATGCAATGACGGACATCAAGATCTTTCCAGTAAGGTAGCCGCCAAAATATGGATTTTTTCTTCCACATACCCTTCTCCTTTGTCTTGCTACGTTTTCTTTTCTTCCCAAACTCATTGCTTATGTCCTTGACCATATTGTGGACCTCATCTCCGGACAAATCTTTGGGAGCAGGCTGAAGTTCTCTCTTACCATTAAAAATTTTCTTCTTTCTTCTAAATGTGTGACGTAGCGGGAGCCACCTCCGGTGATCCATGTATACCATCTTTCATGATTTCTTCAGCCACCGGCTTCGTGTATGTTCCTTGCAATCGGAGCATGCCTTCTTTCCTTTTATAGTTTGTCCGGAAAGATTACCGAGTACAGGGAAGTCATTAATGGTGCAGAACAATAGAACTCTTAGCTTGAAGTTCTCCTGACCATATGCATCCCAAGTTTCCACACCTTCTTTCCAAAGAATCTCCAGATCGTCGATAACAGGCTCCAGGAATACATCGATATCATTGCCGGGTTGCCTTGGACCTTGGATTAACAAGCACAACATAATATATTTCCGTTTAAAGCATAACCATGGCGGGAGGTTATAGTTCGCAATAAGAACTGGCCAAGTGCTGTGAGTACTACTCAAGTCACCGAAAGGATTCATGCCATCCGTACAAAGACATATCCTCATGTTTCTAGGGTCGGCAGCAAAGTCTTTGTGTTTTCGATCTATATTCCTCCATTCAATCGAATCCGCTGGGTGTCTAAGCATACCATCATTCCTTCTTTCCGTGGCGTGCCAACGTACTAACTTCGCTTCGTTCGGGTTGGCAAAGATTCTCTTGAAACGATCAATGATAGGTAGATACCACACAACCTTTGCCGGACCACCCCTCTTTGACTTATTTCC
This sequence comes from Oryza sativa Japonica Group, assembly GCF_034140825.1. Taxonomy (NCBI): domain Eukaryota; kingdom Viridiplantae; phylum Streptophyta; class Magnoliopsida; order Poales; family Poaceae; genus Oryza; species Oryza sativa. The sequence goes on from NC_089041.1 coordinate 11,058,413, forward strand.
TTCGTCAGCACTTTTCTTTCGCTTGTATCGAGAAGCCTTGCAGACAAGACAAGCATCCAAGTCCGCATATTGCTTGTGGTACAATATGCAGTCGTTGGGACAAGCGTGAATTCTACGGACCTCTAACCCCAGTGGACACAGAACCTGCTTTGCTTCGTATGTCGTCTCGGGCAATGTGTTCTCAACAGGAAGCATAGCCTTCAAAATTCCTAAAAGATCTGTGAAACTCTTGTCTGTCCATCCACTACTTGCCTTCAGCTTCATTAGGTCCAAGGTAACTGACAACTTAGTGTGTTTTGCTTTGCATCCAGCGTACAAAGGCGTCTCGGAATCACTTACCAACCTGCTGAATTTCATTCCATCTCTCTCATTCTGGGCTGGGTCCTCAACGTCACATAACATGTCTTGCAGCATATCGTGATCCACATCAACCATTTCACCGCCCAATGGAGAAGGTATAAACATGTCATACTCATTTTCATCTTCCTGATTATGCGCACCACTTCTGTCTGCTGCTGCTCCACTTCCTGATTCTTGCTCTCCATGCTTCACCCAACATGTATAGCCCTCCATGAATCCTCGTTGTATCAGATGACCGTGTACGTCCTCTCCGCTATCAAACATATTCTCGTTCTTGCAATTTGCACATGGACAACACATGTAATCACTGTTTCTTCTTATCCGATCCTCCTCCGCAGCGTTCATAAAATTTATTACGCCCTTTCGGTACTCCGTAGAATGACGTTTCAAATTTTTGGCATACATCCAACTTCGATCAATTGCTACAAAAAAAAATTAGAGGCACATATTATAAGATCAGTATTGCAAAAGTAAGACGTGATGAAATTGCTCAATTAATGATTTATATTACTCACTTGATTGATCCATTTTGATCACTTTTGGGAATTTAATTTCTGTTTTCCTTGGAAAAAGGACAAAAAATCGCCCCCTACAGCCTCCCACCAAAATAGTAAACAGTGGGATACATTTACACTAGGTGGTGGGGGGTATTTATACTATGCAACAAATATCTGTAACGACTCTAAAACAATCAACCGTGACGGGCATACAAGTAATCTCTATCGGGCCTTAATAAAAGGCCGTCAAAAAAGAGTGTCATCTGTGACGGGCAATAAACTTATCTCAATCGGGCCTCTAGTTGGAGCCCGTCACAGATGACCCTCATCTGTGACGGGCTTCTTTTAGGGCCCGATTGAGATATGGAACCCTCATCTCAATCGGGCCTCAACTATAGCCCATCACAGATAAGTGTCATCCGTGACGGGCTTTAGTATCGATCCGATATACCATGGCTATGCGACCATATACCACGGCCCGATTGAGATTACTTCCTTGTGACGGCCCGCAAATTCAAGTCTTGTTATGGGCCGTCACAGATGGTAGGATCTGTACTAGTGAGTGCCACAGTTTTTAAATCCAAAACTGTAGTCTAGCATTAATATCCACACTACAAGGAAATACAAGTGTTGCTTTATCGAAATCCGACCTTATATGCTAAAACTAATACCCAGATTACACAACCGACTTATATATTTAAATAGAAAACACCAAACATCCCATGTGCATATGATAATACAAATATATGCCCATACATGTACAAGAAAATAAAGAGACGTAGTAGCATCATGTATTTCCACATTTTACATGTGTTCAAAATGGTGTCTAAACAAGAATTGACTATACTTGATGTTGCAGCAACAATTTGAATATATTTGTGTGTATTAAATACATCTCTGCTGATACATGATGATCAGGCTAGTCTAGATCTGCCAGTCAACTACCTTCCCTATTACTAGATCTGCTAGTCTAGTAATAGCTCAAGGTGTATGCAGTTCTTAATTACCATATCCATATCTGAAAATAGGACATCCATGGCAGGGAATGTATTAGTGGTAGAAACTTAAAATTGGACCGGTGCAATGGCCGAGTAGGTAGGCATAAGCATATAGATAGTTATGCGGCATAGAGATTTGATTTCTATCCTTTTTTCCTAGTTTATTTAGTTTGAATTGCAATTATATCTCTAGATTTCCTTATATAGATGGGAATATAAGCGTAAAGGTAACCTAGCTTGTATTAGGGTAACAAAAAGTAGTATCAAAACGGGTCTTCTACAAACCTAGTTATATCGAGCAGAGCCTCCAGGGAATGGATTCTAATTCTCAGGTGAACGTCTACCCGTTTCTTGCATGTTAATTAAATAACTATGAAAAATTTTAAAAAAAAATTTACAAGACAGATTAATATGTAATATGTCACTTCACAAACATACAAGTTCAAATTCGACTTCTAGAAGTTGTAACAAAAATAACAAATTAGTTAAATTTGTTATTTTTGTTACAACTTGTAGAAGTCAAATTTGAACTTGTATGTTTGTAAAGTGATATATTACATATTAACCTATCATGTCAAATTTTTTGAAAAAAATTTCATAACCATAAACTCTAACTAGTATACGTATATTCACAGTTAAATTTGTTATTTTTGTTACAACTTGTCGAAGTCGAATTTGAACTTGCATGTTTATGAAGTAATATATTACATATTAACCTATCATGTCAATTTTTTTGAAAAAAAATTCATAACCATTTAGATGACATGCAAGAAACGGGTGGACGTCCACCCGAGTGCTTAATACAGTTTCCCCTCCAGCCATGCATGTCCAGCCTGCCCGACCAGAGAACACAGTCTATATTTTCCTTGTCCCAATCAGTTTTCCAGACATGCACTTGTAGGGATGTATACATGCAGTATGCAGGTTTAAATAGAGTTAACTCAATGACTTGTTGACATAGTCTGACATCGTTGCATAGTAACGAATCTTTAAATAGAAGATATCTTTTGCAAACACACTATAACCGAAACCAGAAGCAGCATCAACACAAAGAGCGGTCGAAGGGGTCAGATATCGACAAATCATGGGTGTGCCTAATGCTAACGAATCTACACCAAGAGGTTTTTTTAAATGTAAATTGAGCATCTTGAGAAGCCTTATTTTCCAATTGAAGTCTCCTGTGTTGATTAGCCAACCATTTCTGATTGCAATTGGGAAGGCTACCGAGCTCCATTTGTCTTAGCACTTTTGCGTTCAAAACAAAGAACTAGACAAGGTCAACATCTGGCCTCTTGCCTCCGTAATTTCTTACCACCACTTTTTTGAGATGGAGCTCGATGCATTCTATTGGATGTAGCAGGTCACTCATACCTCCGCGCATTTTTAATAACCTTATCTGGGCGAGACTGTAAATATGAAGAAGAAACCATTTTAAAGTGGTTGCTAATAGGTTATTCCCAACCCATGATATTATTCATAGTTTCCATAAACTCTACATCATCAAGAAACTAGTAATAGACACTACTCTTCCAATGCAAACACCATTATTCCATACTTCAATTTAATACTACTTATCTCACATGATGTCTTAGATATTGTGTACAAAGCATGTCTCATGCAAGACATGGTTTTCTTCTCTTTCCTCATTTATTCACTTGTCACATCATTTTTCATCCTAGGTGATAGCTTATTTAATGCTATGGACACTATCCTAGTCATTGGGTTGGGAATGGCCTAACTACAATAGTTGGCAATGCAATAATTGGGAAGGTTATAATCAATCTAGTGTAAAATCAAAGGTGTTTTTGATTATTATTCTGTGATGAACAATTGGCATTGGAGATTATTGGTTTTGTTATTTGGAATTTATTCACGAAGTGGTTTTGGAGATGATTGGATTTCACAAGTGAATCTACAGGATACTGCTGTTATTTTATGTGGACCGGTCAGACCGGGTAGGTGTTGCCGGTCAGACCGGTGTGTATTGCGTGGTCAGACCGGCGCAGCCCACGGTCTGACCGGCCGACGCTGTGTCGGTTTCGGTTTCGGGTTGTTTATTTGGATATCCGTGATTGTTTCATGATTATGGCTTCTAGATGGATACTATACGTATGTAATACTGTTGTTTGCTACTAATGAGTCAAGTTGGAGATAGCTTGGTTTCGGAATATGGTTTCTTTGTTTATTTCATGTGTAGGTGACTCGATGCCTCGGGAGAGTATTTGCGGTGATGGACCGGGAGTCGGCTTGGGGATAAGATGACGTCCGTGGTGGTCAGAGATCATGCGGGATACTTAGGCTAGAGTTGATACACGTGGTTAATGGAGATTCCATATGGCTTACGATGGAGTTATTGTGTGCGTATGGGATGCGGAGTCGAATTTGGAAGAAGTCCAAATTTGGTACGATTGGTTATGTAAAATTTCTTTCTTGTACTAGAGGGTTTCCTAAGGTGTTTAGGACTCCTAGTATGAATTTGGTTCGTGGCTTTAGGCTGCCTACCTCAGGTATAAATAGAGGGGGAGTGTGAGGCTTCCCGGTATCGCTTTTGTATCGCTTTTGAGAGCAATTGAGTTGAGTTTTGAGTTAGGGTTTCGAGTTTAGTCGAAATTTTTTAAGGAGTGTTGTTGGTGCACTTTGTAAACACAGAGAGAAGTAATAAAGTCGTCATCCACTTTAAGAGTTCTTTGATTTGTGTTTCATCGGGTTTCGGCGGTCTAACCGACAACTCACCGGCGGTTGGACCGACGGCAAGCGGCGGTCAGACTGGCGGGAGCACGGCGGTCAGACCGGCGGCGGCGACAGGTGCGGCAGGCAACATCGGCGGTCAGACCGGCGGCATCCACACGGTCAGACCGGCAGATCAATCTCGGTCAGACCGATCTCCGTCAAATTCGAGGGTAACTTTTATATCCGCTAAAAGTTTTCGGTCTTTGGGGATACCAACCATTCACCCCCCTTTTGGTTGGCTTAGTTATTGCTATTCGATCCTACATCTAGTGAGCGAAACAAAAAGGGAAATACTCACAGTGATATACAGCGTCTCCAAGCATGGGACACATTTGAGGAAATCAACAACTGCATCCAGATTAGGGCCATCAGAGACAAGAGCCAAAACCTTCACTGTTGGCATTGAGCTTGGCATGTTGACAGCAGTCGTTTTCTGGCAAAAGAAGAAGAAGAAATAACAAGGCATAGATATCAAGAATAATAGCCAGCACATAGCAATGATGAATCGTCATTAACGAATTGGTTTGCTGCTACCGGAAAATATGTTGTTCCAAGGTGGAGTTCAGATATGCCATCAGAAATCCAACCCAATGCCTCCATTTTAGGCGCTGCAATCACCCGGATGGTCGCTGGACCATTATTCAGATAAGGTGTAAGCAATCTCTGGAGGCAAGGGGCATCCACGATGACCACCTCCTGCAACCTGCCATCATCTCGTGCATTCCACGAATAACAGAGGCCCAAGCTCCTGAGAGTTTGGGAGGCGATGCGGAGGCGACGAACGCCGAAGCTCTTCCCCTCTAGCAGAAGGCTCTCCAATGCAGGGCAGCATGAGAGCACGCCATGGATGGCGTCCTCGGAGATGCTGACGTCGGACAGCGTGATCTGCTTGAGGCGAGGGAAATGCGGCCGCGGTGCCATTCCGCTGGGGAAATCGCACCAACCGAGCTTGACCACGCGGAGGGTGGGCGCGAACCGCAGCGCGGGCAGCGGCAGCGGGTGCGGCTGCGCCACGCCGTCGAGGGCGGTGAGGGCGCCGGAGCGGAGCCAGCCGTCAGCCATGGCGTACCGGTCGCGGACGGAGAAGCGGCGGCCGGGGCCAGGGTGGTCGGCGAGGATCTTGGAGACGACGGCGGCGCGATCCTCTTCCTGGGTGGAAGCCGGTCGTCCGCCACGAGGTTGAGGGGCGCGGTGCGCCAGAGGCGGCGCCACCGGTGGGAGACGGCCTGCGTGCGGGCGGCGTCCTTGGTGGGGAGGAGGGAGATGATCTCCCCGAGGATGGCGTCGGGAAGGAGGCCGATGAGGTCGGGGCCCTGCTGACCCCGTAATCGAGCGGACCTACGCAACTTGGGTGCCGGCGCCACAGGTTCCATCGCCGGCGGCAAGCGGCGCGGCCGGAGAGGCCAGAGCGGCGGAGGGGTTTAGGTAGGGTTTAGGGAATGGGGATCGCCGGAATTTGTTCAGGCTTACCGTGCAGCCCCGGCGAGCAGAGACCCAATCTGATTCAGTTGACACCGCCTGCGCTGGCCCATCCGGTCCGTCACTGATTCTACCTACCTCGGAATAAGTTCATTTTAGATCCTTCAGTTTGTCGTCGAGTCTGAAATTCATTCCCAAACCATAATACCAACAATGACGTGTCCCTCAACTAAATCACAAGGTGGTTTGGATGACGGTTTCAGCTGATGTGACATCTATATTGTGTTGACATGGCTCTTAAAATTAGAAAAAATAGTAGGATCCATATGTCAGTGAGTGCTCGAATTTATATTTTTTTTATGTTAACAGAACGCTCACTGACATGTGCATATCACTATTTTTTATGACTTAAAGTGCTACATGAATACTATGTTGGCGTCATGTCAACCGAAACCATCGTTCAAACCGTATTTGGACCTTATTGCACTGTTTTTGAGAGTCGAGGGATGCATCATATCTGGTTTGCGGTTTAGGGATGAATTTTAGACTCAACAACAAACTAGCATTATACCTCTGTTCTTTCCGCTTGCGGCAACCACGGTCGGTCGGTCACACAGCTCGTGCAGGGCATCAGCATCAACACAGTGCTTGTAGTAGTATAGCTGTTGACAAAGATATGGTGTTCTTCATGTGCAATTCTGAAAAAAGAGGAGTGGTGACAATGTGGTACAATAATGCCATGTGAGAATATTTGCAAACAAGCATTTGTTAGCTACGATATGAATTGTGGGGGAAGTATAGGTGGTGCGGCGGTGGATTTATTGGTGTACCACTTTACCTATTAGGGTTTAAATTCTAGTGTTACGCACGTATAAGTGGATTTTCAATAGAATTTTACTAAGATTAGAGATGTGTCACTAGTTTCCATCTCGTAGAACATATGCTATGGGAGTGTATTTGTGGGTTGTGAATATAGTTAGGGACACATTCGTGGATATGTGACTATGGTGTTGCGTGTGTAGTGGTATATACACGTGTGTCTGCTATCTAATAAAAAAATATAATGCAAAATTTATGACCTCATAAACCGTGTTTTTTTTAAAAAAACCTCTATAAATGAATCTATTAAATTTTCATCCTAAATCCATTTTTCATTTTTTTATAATAGTTTATTCATTCTTTTATCAGCTCGAATTCATCTAATCGGCTATTCAGCCATTCAACATAAATAAAGAGCACACAGAAAGTTGAGAATTCGAGATACAAGTAGGGGAGTGAATTCTAGACTCCTCGAGAGGATATCCGCCCACTGCTGCTCACGAGCTCCCTTTTGCTCGTCGTTGCTTGTGCAGCGTGCGCTCCTTTCCAATCGCCGCTACTCGCAAAGCTCCTCCACCCGCTGCCAATAGCCGTCGCGGCTCGCCTCCTTTCATCTTCGGTCATGTGCTCCTCCGCCTGCCAGTCGTCTCTCCCTCAACCGTTGGTCACCGCCTTCAAGCACGTCACCGGGAACGGATGAAGATGCAAACATAGTCCATCCCATTCCTCCATCCCACGTACCAAAGAAAGAATTAGGATCGACCTATCCCACGAACCAAATGGATAAATGGAATCATCCACCTAGTCCCAAAATTAAGGAGTATTGAATTTGTATACATATTCGTGGCAGCAAAAAAAAAGCGTGATGAGCAAGTATCTATGGCAACACTAGTTCCATGAAACAAAACAAATTTCCTTTTACAGGGCATAGCGTTCATATTCTTATAGAGGACAAGCAGAGAACGTGAAGAGATACGTAGCTGGAGTTGTATGCAGACGAATACAATACAGTACTTTGTGCTGAAAAGGTAACTGTATTTTGCCTGATGTCATGTTATGTTATGACTGCACTACTGTATTTGAAACACCAACCTAATCAAACCCGAATTTTTTATTTATAATAAATAATAGTTTTTGAATTAAATAATTAGTAAATCAATGCTCCTGCTTTGAAAAATAATCCCTCTATCTATTTTTTATAGTCATATTTCATCTTGGCACACAGACCAAGGATAAGTAATTCTACTTATCATCCATTTAAACATGCTACTAGTTATTCATTGTAAACAAACGATTCATTAATATTTACATTTCTCGATGCCTATATAGCCAATCTTGTGTGGAAGAATGGAGAGTCACGCATTAAATCCAAGAAAGTCATTAAGATGATAGGTTGTTGGATTGAAATATGCCTATAAAAACAATTTTTTTAGATTTTAAAATATACCTATCAAAAATAGATGGAGTGAATAAGACCGACGCTGACGCAAACAGCATCCAGCTGTGGACACCCTTCCGATCAGCGTCCAGCTCTGGACGCTGTTCGAGGCCACGTCCACCTTCCTAGTGCGGCCCAGTGCCCAGCGCCCACACACTGACTGACACACGTCGTAACTTTGCGTAGCGCTGGCCAATGCCGGAACTTCCACACAGCCTTCGCCCTAGCCGATCGCAGGCACGACGTTGTGAGTGTTGAAAGCCTCGGCTCTTCCATTCGCTTTGCCCTCGACGCCATCATCCTGGGAGTGGCTTAGCCCTCGGCATCGCTACCATGTCGGCCTCTGTTGTGATAAATCTGATCGACATTATATATATAGCAAAGCTGCTCCCTTGCGAAAGAGAAGACGAATCAGGAGTTGAGGACATTAATCATCGTCGGATGTTCATCATCGAAGGAGTATATATGTCAGTATACTATAATCTGAAAGGCAGACACCGAGCCAGCTACTAGTATATTTGTTCGACGAATGTTCAACACACCTGAATGTAAATATGTATTGTGCTAGGAAATACTACTAATGTAATAACAAGCTTGCATAAATTAAAATTAATCGAGTTTCTCTGCTATTGTGCAAATCTCACGAGTGAATCAAACTATACTAATCAATCTGTCTTGGACTCTTGGTGGTCTCGTAGAGGATGGCGGCAGCTAAAACGAAAGTCAAGGCAGACTGGTGGTTTCCCTTTCCCCGGATCCCGGGTGGACAATCGAACGGCAGCGCGTGCAGCCTCTGGGCATCGAGACAGACTCACAGACGTCGTCCTCGCGTCCCGGGCATGTTGGTGAACAGACGACGCCCAGGGTGAGGTGGATGGCGGCGATGTCTCCCGATCGAGCGTCGTCTGCGCCTTGATCGTTTCGCAGTTTCAGTATATTGGAACGGCCCATGCAGTAACTAGCCTAGACGCCGTTTTGCAAAGCGTCCACAACTGGACGCTGTTCGTCTCAGTGTCCACATCTGGACGCAACTATAAACAGCGTCCATCCTATTTTTCCTAATTCTCACTTACCAATTACTAATTATTTAATTTGCAAACTATTAATTATTACAAATAAAAAATTCGGCAATCAAACCAGAAGAGTAATACTTCTAAAACAAATAGTTTAAGTTATAACAAGGGATTTATTTTTTATTTAGATAATGATACTAGAGTTGGAGAACTCAACAACATTAGTCACTACTGGAAAAAGTGTTTTCCCAGGTGGACCAAACACCATTTCGCAGGCGGGCAAGCGGTCCGCCTGCAACTCAACGACGGTAAAAATAGTTGATTTTCGCAGGCGTGTAACTGATCCGCCTGCGAAAATAGCTTCTAGCGCTAAAAAAATGGGCAGCCACCGCCGTTTCCAGCAGTAGCTTCCAGTTCCCACCCATTCCTCATCCAATCCAGTGAATCCAAACTCAACAGAGAAGCAACAGAGAAGTTCATCCAAAATTCAGTTTCACACGCGCCAGCCATATTTCAGTTTCACAAGAATCAATTCAAGCAAAGAAAGCAAACAAAATCACATGTAAAATCATTCCTAAAATCACTTTATACATATAGCTCATCCATCTTCATCGGCAAAAACTCCCACATCGCCGGGAGGGAGGGAGGGGCCGGGAGCCATCATCTGCCGCCACTACCTCACGACGTGGCCCGCCGCCGCCGGGAGGGAGGGAGGGGCCGGGAGCCGTCGTCCGCCGCCGCTGCCTCACGGTCGCGCCATGCCATCGCCGCCACACGATCACGCCCCACCGTCGTCCGCACCACCGGCCATCGCCCTCCCCCCGCTCCCCTGTGGCCAGATCTCGGAGAGAGGGGCCGAGAGCCGCCGCCGCCGCCATATCTGATGAGAGAGGGAGGGGAGCTCCGTCGGCTACTGCCCTCCCCCCGCCCCCCTCCGGCCAGATCTAGGAGGGAGGGGCCGGGAGCCGCCGACCACCGCTCCCACCGCCCCCCTCCGGCCAGATCTAGGAGGGAGGGGCTTGGAGCTACACCGCCTCAACCCTCCTCGCCGCTGCCGCCCTCCGCCGCCATCGCCCGCCGTTGCCACCGCCACCACCGCCGCCGGGAGCACACGTTGCCACCGCCACCTTCGGCCGGCGGCCGGGTTGAGGAGGAGAGGTGAGGGGAGGGGAGAGGACGGTGAGAGAAGTGTTGAGGGAGAGAGAAAAATGAGTGGTGGGAAGGGGTGGGAGGAGATAAGGATATGCATTTTTTTGGTAGGTACAATTTTTGCAGGCGGACCGCTTAAGTGATCCGCCTGCGAAAATGATTTTTGCAGGCGTAGCTTAAGTGGTCCGCCTGCGAAAATAGATTTTCGCAGACGGACAGCGAACTTCACCACAATTTATATTTTTATAGGCGGTCATTTGATTCCAAAGGTCATGTCCGCCTGCGCCGCCTGCGAAAAAAATACCCCCACATCAAAAAAATGCTTTTTCTAGCAGTGAGTTTGAAAAACACGAAGAAAAAGAATTAGCGATTTTTCGCACAACATACTGCACTGCACGGTTTAAAGAACATAAAAGATATTGTTTCCATCGAACTACTGAAGGCAGTCGTACACCATGGTACCATTTTTTCACAAAAGTAACTAAGAGCCTGTTTGGGGGAGCTTCTAGCAGCTGCAGCTTCTCCTAGAATCTTCAGTTGCTAGAAGCTCCCCCCAAACAATCCAGCTTTTTACCCAAATTCGGAGAATCTGTAGTTGTAGAATCTGAAAAATGAACTAGAAGACAGAAGATTCTCACCAGCTAGCTTCTCAGCAGCTGCTTCTCAGAATTTTAAGCTCCCCAAACTGGCCCTAGGAAGTTGGTATTACTAGTCATATTGCAAGAATGTTGTTCAGTCATATTACATGAAAATTGTTTTAAAAGCTAGAAGGAAAAATTAGTGCTGCCTTTTCTAACTCCGAAACTGTATACTAACACTAATTCCCATACTACACCAACTTAGTTGTCACTTGTCAAATATCAAACACCCATTGTGCAGGCGATCATACAAATACATCACAACACAGATTGCAAGAAAGTAGTGCCATGTTTTCCTCATTCTAGAAAGCCTTAAAATGGTGTCTAAACAAGGATGGATTAAACTACAGGTTTACCTTCTCCAAGCATCTAAGGTATTTTGACCTTCTGTAAGCATCAAATCAAAATAATATAAATACATCAATAACCATTTATTTGATCTTATGCTTATTAATCAGTTCAGACACGAAATCAGGTTGGTAATCTGTAAAACCGAAAAGCATCCATGAATGACATTAACACTAGAATAATTCAAATAGATTTGTGTGCATTAAGTACATCTGAAAATGATGGTCAAGCAACTCTATATCCGCCAAACTATTTTCCACATACAGCTTAATGGTACATATGGTTTTAATTTATTTCAGTAGACGAAAAGTAACGAACAATGCAAGGGTGGTAATAATATAAACATGAGAAAATAGGACTTCCATAGTCAGGGAATGTATTAGTTGTAGAAACATACCAGGTTGAAGCTTTAAATATAGGTAAGTCGATAATTTGATAACATGCAAACACAGTCCGACATTAAATATTTGCAAAGAAACTTTAAGATACAAATAAGAGCAGGTACAAAATATGCTAGTATTTGAACAGGATATAAGACATCTGTAAGCACATCATAACTGGAAGAAGAATCGACATGAAGAGCATAGACATGAAGAGAAATCAAAAGGATCAGACATTGACAATTCATGTGTATGCCTGTTCCTAGTCAACTCATTCCTAGTCCTAGAGGTAGTTTTAAATGTAAATTGAGCAACTTGAGAAGCCTTATTTTCCAATGAAAGGCGCCTGTGTTGGTTATCCTGCCATTTCAGATTGCGATTGCTAGGGCTACAGAAATCCATTTCTCTTAGCACTTTTGCATTCAGAACAAAGAACTTGGCAAAGTCAACATCTGGCCTCTTGCCTTCATAATATCTTATTACCACTTTTCTGAGATGGAGCTCCATGCATTCTATTGGATGTAGTGGGTCATAGCTCCTTATATTCTTGATAACCTTATGTGGGCGAGACTGTAAAAGGAAAGAAGAGACCATCGCAAAACAGTTGCTAACCGGTTGGCACTTGGCAATGTAATACTTGACAAAATTATAATCAATCTAGTGAAAGAAACCAAAATGGAAATACTCACTACAACATACAGCCTCTCCAAGCAGGGGAAGCATTTGAGGAAGTCAACAACTACATCCAGATTAGGGCCATTTGAATCAAGAACCAAAACCTTCACCGTTCGAATCGAGGTTGTCAGGTTGACAGCAATCATTTTCTGCAGGAGAAAAACAAGGCATATCAAGATAATAGCCACCATCCATACAGCATTGAAGAATTGTCATTGATGAAGCCTTTTACTACCTGAAAAAATGTTGTTCCAAGGTGGAGTTGAGATATGCCATCAGAGAGCACACCTAGTACCTCCAGTTTAGGCGCCGCGATCACCCGAATGGTCGCCGGACCATGATTGGGATAAAGTGGCATCAGCCTCTCGAGGCATGGAGCGTCCTCGATGACCACCTCCTGGAAGTTGGCATCACGATATCCTTCCCAAGAAGAAGCAGAGAAGCCTAAGCTCCTGAGAAATGGGGAGTTGATGCGAAGGCGACGAATGCCGAAATTCCCCACCAGCAAAAGGCTCTCCAATGCAGAGCAGCGTGAGAGCAAGCCATGGAGGGTGTCCTCCGAGATGGTGACGCGGTACAGCGTGAGCCGCGCCAGGCGTGGGAAATGCAGCGCCGGTGCCATTCCGTTGGGGAAATGGCATGTGCGGAGTTCGACGACGCGGAGGGTGGGAGCGAACCGCAGCGCGGACGGCGGCAGCGGGTAGAGCGCCTCCTCGTCCTCGATGTCGTAGCTGAAGTCGAGCTCCTGGAGGTCGGCGAGGGCGGGGGAGCGGAGCCATCCGTCCAGCTTGGCGTACCGGTCGCGGAGGCGGAAGAAGGGGAGGGACAAGCGGCGAGCGGGGCCAGGGTGGGAGGCGAGGATCCTGGAGACGAACATGGTGCGCTTGCGCTCCTGGGTGGAAAGCGAGTCGACGTCGAGGTTGAGGGGCGTGGAGCGCCAGAGCGGGCGCCACCGGCGGGAGACGGCCTGCGTGCGGGCGGCGTCCTTGGTGGGGAGGAGGGAGATGATCTCACCGAGGATGGCTTCGGGGAGGCAGCTGATGTGGTCGAGGCCGTCACTACCCAGCGATCCCTTGCCCGTGGACCGACCAAACCTCCGCTTCTTGGCTGCCGCCGCCGCCGCCTCCATCGCCGGCGGCGAGCGAGAAGGGATTTTGGGGTGTGGGGAATGGGGAACGACACGGAGAGCATTTTGGGGTTTTGAAAATTTGGAGAGGGTGTGGGGTTTGGTGGATCTGCTGCCGTTGCAGAGATATGGACGGCTCTGATTGATCGCATTTAATTTTGGTGTAGTTATCGTGGCGAAAAGAATGGGAGGGAAAATCAAGCGGGAATGGAAATGGAATTGAAGTTCGCGCGCGCCAAAATTAAAGCTTCTGCCGACCAACAACCAGTTTATCGTCGAGGAGATTGTCCTGCTAAAATGCCCAAGATGCAAAAAATTCAAATGAAATGATTCACTTTTGCCCTGGCTCATGTCCATTACTGTTCGTATTTCTCACCAAACCTCAAATGAAATGATATCTCCCGTTATAGCTCTGGATCATGTTGATTAAACAGCAAGCTCAGAAAGAACTATGCTGACAAGAAAGGATTGAAATTTTCATGAAAATATTAATCTCAATGCATAGGAAACTCTAAAAGCAGAGAAATTACAGTGGCACTTATCTAACTCCGCAAAAAAAAAATCTATATCTATAATAATTTGGAACTCTCTAGTAACTCTCATGTTAATTAGTAAAATCTATAATAATTGAGAACTTTCTATTAACTTTCACGTTAATCAGAAAAATCTAACTTTATATTGATTTTATCCTCATAACCACTACTAGAGAAACGGTTTTTACTCCTAGTTTACAACTATTTCTACTCCCGATTGTATCAACCAGGACGAGCAAATCGGGACTAAAATTTGAGATCTTTAGTCCAGATTGAGAGAACCGGTACTAAAGTTGTATAGCAAATGAAAAATATGTGTAATGTGAACTCAAGATCTCTCACCTCAGCCCTCACACACGTAACCATCGCACCTACTACACACATCTAATTTGAATAGAGATGCCGGGACTAAAACTTGAGATCTTTAGTCCCGGTTGAGAAAACCGGTACTAAAGTTGTATAGCAAATGAAAAATATGTGTAATATGAACTCAAGATCTCTCACCTTAGCCCTTACACACGTAACCATTGCACCTAGTACACACATCTAATTTGAATAGAGATGCTTTCCTTTTAAACTAACCCTGGAGGCATCTTTACCAATTAGTAACACCAATCAGGACTAAAAATATCTTTACTTCAGGTTGGTGTTATGAATTGGGACTAAAAATTCTTCTTTTTTAGTTCGGATTGGTGTTACCAACCGAGACTAAAATTTCTTCTTTTTTTCAGTCCGAGTTGGTGTTACCGACTGGGACTAAATATTAATTTTTAGTCTCGATTGGTAACACTAACCAGATTAAAAATGTTTTGAGGGACTTGGAGCAATTTTAGTGCCGGTTCTTAATCCAACAGCGACAATTGTGATTTTGGATACCACGGGAAAAGATTAGTTCTCCATTAGTGTACCATACATCACGTAAATAATTTATCTAATAGATCTATTTACATCGTGGGTCAGTTAAAGCCCGTTCGATCTCCTTATGGATCTGGGCCAGGGTTTCGCAAACCGCCGGGGCCAGGGTTACCGCGCCCCGGTGGTAAGCACGGTTACCGCGCGGTAACCGTGAAAAACCATACAAAACCGTATAAAATTCATCGAAAATTCAAATTATTTTTTAAATTTATTTGAATTTAAGAAGGTTACCGCGGTATTTACATTACCGTACCCCGCGGTAAATCCGATAACCACGGTAACCGCGCGGTTACTGCGGTATGGTGAACCCTGGATCTGGTGGGCCACCGTATCTCTCATGTAGAAGGACACCCAAGCAAGACTTTAGCAACACAAGACCTATACACGCACCACACACAAGCCGAACACTTCGCCTTGAAATACACGCACCACGTGGAGAAGAGCAACAGACTAGTTCTGCATGCCAATCTACTATATGCGTTTAATTAGGGGCAAGTTAGGAATAAATAACCACCCACGTTCGTTTTTTGGCCTATGTGAAAAAAATTTCGCGTTTTAAAAATTGAAAGAGGGAGTAGTACACTAGAAAGAATCTCGGAAGTCGGAAGCTGCCTTCTTTCCGCTGTTCTAGCAGATGAACTTCTGTGCACGACGTCCTTTGGTTGTGCCGGCAGTGTTTTGGGCTCGATAAGTGGCCCATATGCTGTATTGGCGTTGGCCTGGTGCAGGGCAACAAATTTGATCCCACGGGTACAAAACTAATCAAACGGTGTAAAACATTGCAGATGACGTGAAAGCACTACAACACAGAAAAATAATAATAACTACACTAAGTGAAAATAAATTGTATAGATTTATATGATATGATTAAGATCAAGGAATGAGAGGGATCCAAAGCTATTTTCTAGAAGATGTGGCCCAATGCATGTCAAGTTTGAACTATGGTAACCAGGTGATCATAGAGAAATTATATTTTTTAAAAGCGTGAATGCAAATAATTTTATTTAGATCTATGAAATTATTTGCACGTTTGCGTCTATATTCATGGTTTAACGTATCGCAGCAGTTCTATTCCCTGTTTGAACGTGGACGGCCGCCGATATGGCACTCCACGCTAATACTTACACTTAACCCCTCCCACGCTACAGGGCTATCCCCTGGACCACGGTGACATGTACTCCTATGATGCATGAAACTAAAAGATACAACAGTGATAGGGGGCATCTCGATCGTAAAAAGTTTCGAAGAGCATAGCATCATTCCAAGCATGTAAGCTCCGAAACAACGTAATCCCAAAATAACCAATGGTCCATCTATCCATTTCATAAAAAATTCTGCCATATCGATCGGGGCAACATGAAGACGACCGCCCACCTAACGATTTCCACATGCCGTCCGCCGCCCACCTTTGTAGATCTATTTACCTAAGATGTATGGTTACGCACCACAAACGAGAATGTCGTGCATCCTCCTCCAATTCTGGAAGGATCATCGGGCTAAGAAACTACTGATATCACCTCTATCACTCAATATAATCACTTCAAATATGAACACTAGAAAACAACATATTACAATAGATTTTGTGGGAAGTTATCGGTGTCCCATGACACCATGAAACATACATATATAGTATCTGCGCAGTTCAGCACTTGCAAACAGGTAATTTATAAAATGAGAAATGAAGTACACCATAACAGAAACAGTGTATCCATGCGCACAGCCGCACACACATTTGTATCAGCCACATGATCTAAATTAACAAATTAAAACTGTCGTGGCTATTGGCTAGTTGGGGCCTTACTAAATCTAAACAACCTAAATATTCACCCTGCAAAAAAACCAGTAAGATTCTCCTCCTTTACAGCTCCCTGGACCTAGTAAGGTTCTTCTCTTGAGAACTCTTCAGGCCTTGGAGTACTATTGGTTGGTCTTGGTGACAACGGAAGTGCAACTGGGACGATCGATTTTTGGACAGCAAAATATGCACAGCCATGCACTGACCAACTGAAGATCGAATAAGTAGCCACCTCGGGCTGACTGTTGAAACAACCGATTGCCTTGGATACTACCATCTCCTCCATCTGATGCATGCTAGTATCAATGCGTTCGTTGTTTCCTCCAATTATCTCATAACTTCCCTGCACATCTTCATGGTGCGGCTGATGAGGCGCAAAAGCAATTGTCAACTGCAGAGGCGGCCAATCTCTCATGATGTTTCTATCAATAACTTCATTAGTTGAGTTAGCCGACCTATAGTTGCAGTCAGATGCCACGACATAACCGTTAAAATGAACATTGGAAACTTGCTCAGGAAATCGATACGATAACTCCAACGAGCCAACGCCATGCCCATGTGTTCTGCAACATAGTGGATCAGGCCGATAAGTTGTAGCGGAACCTTCATACAATGTGTCGGATGGCAGAGCAAAGAAAATTCTAGCTGACGAGTTGAGAACATCTTGTGTAGGTAGCTCGGCAACTGTATTCTTTGCATTTTCAACCAAAGACTTGAAATGCGGTCCAAATGACTGTAAGCAGCTGATGATGATCCCCACTATGTCCGTGCTCTCAGAGAGACGTAGTATCAGCCTTAGATTGAAACTTCTTGTTAGCATTGTGACATTATCGTTACAAAGACGTATCTCTGCCTCCACACCACGCTCTTTCGAACGCACAGGGTCTATTTCAAGGCGAAGTGTTTGGCTTCTTTGCACCAGTTCATAGCAGAGCCTTTTGCCTTCGAGGAGATGCTTGATGAGAGGGCTGAAAAAACGGTAGTGCGCAAGCGAGCATCCAGTCTCCACATCTCTCACGAATTTGCCGGCCTTGTCTGCAAACCACTCGAACCTCCGGACCGCATCATCAGAATAGCTCGCCTCGTCTTTGTCCATGCCAATCAAAGAAGAGATGGACGACTTCACAGCACGGAAAATCCGCTTGGTAAAACCCCCTTTTACCATGTGGCTGTCTTCCCCCTCGAGAATTTGAAGCTTGCATCTGTGCAGCACATCGCCACACTCGTCGTAGGCGCGCTTGTAGATCTTCCTCTGACGGAGCAAGGATGCATCTGTGATGGGCAGCTTCGAGGATCTCTCGAGCGCGAGGTCCAACTCACTGTGCGCCATCTCCAGCCTCTCCATGTTGTGCCTTTTGGATGCCTTCTCTGTCCGGTTGCTGGATAGGTAGGAGAAGACTCCGCTGACGGTTTCCTGGACAACGGCTGATGCAACTGCTTCTGCCATGAGAAAACTAAAACAAGAGGTGTCGCATAGCTAGCGTGATAATTCGATCCTCACTGGAAAAATATATATACAGAAAAAGATTAACATAACCTGACTTTTATATATATATATATATATATATATATATATATATATATATATATATATATATATATATATATATATATATATATACATACAGAACAAGATTAAATTAGTTTATAGCTAGCGAGCCAATAATTGGTACATCGATCATTATTCTCACCTTCGAGGTGCAGTAGTTCATGAGCAATGCATAGAGCTGAAAGTTGAAAAACACATAGATAGAGCACGGCCGTGGGCAAATTAAATATTGGCAAACAGAGAGGAAATTAAAGTGGGATTATTTTTCTTCCTTTTTTGATAGAGATTGATCCAGGTGCCCACTTCTCTCTCGTCGCGTTCACTAATTAATAAACGGAAATGGTTGCCATCGGCAACGTTAACATAGAGGCTTCCTTGCTGCTACGGCCTAACACTATTCTTGCCATCTTGGAGAGGTCAGTGACTACGGTCCATAGAATGAAAAGATCGATCAAACAAGAAAAGTCTACATTACCCGCCTTAACAGCCTGAGTCAGCTTTTCCTCCCTCAACCACAAAGCTAAATACTAGTACTATAGCTTCCATCGGTTTGCTATATGCTAACTATAAGTCATACGGCTTATCAGAAAAAAAAATTTATAGATAAACTTTTATGTGTCCAAAGAGATCTAAAAGTTAATGTTGGAGAATAAACAACTAAGAATAAAGAACCTCAAATTTAAATTTTAGTTTTAAGATCTAAATTTTGATAGCAACTTATAAGCTAAAGCGCAAAAGATAAGAGCCAGTAACGGTTCATTTTGCCCTTGGAGTGGTGGTGGTTTCATCCGATGAAGCTTCAGTAGGACCCACCTATCAGTAGAACACTCCTTTTATCTTCTTCCCTCTTTCATCCGGATTTGGGAGCTACCAGCAGCGCAGCTGGGAGGCCGAAGAAAAACCCAGCCTTACTATGGTCTAGGGATAACGATGTCGGAAGGGCGCTGGGAGGCCGAAGAAAAACCCAGCCTTACTATGGTCTAGGGATAAGGATGTCGGAAGGGTGCATGGGGTTTCCTTTTTCCATCTGCGTCGGTCGCCGTCGTGGTCATGTTGTCTCCCCATAACCTCACTGCATCACACTACTTAAAAAATAATTTTTCTGACAGCCAAAATAGATTTTGCTGGCGGCCAGTGCTACCACCAGCGACATGAGGCTAGTGAAAATCAAGTTTCGTTGACAGCAAGCTCATTTTCACTAGTGCACTGCCAACCACCAGAGAAAATCGATTTTTACTGGCGAGGAGGCTTGGTTTTCGGTGTCTTATGTAATTTTTACAAGCGAGATTTTTTAAGTCTGCCAGTGAAAATAAATCTTAAGTGTCATGAAAAATCGTTTTTTAAGTACTATCACCTATACCACCTAGCATCCACATTTCCCTGTTCTCCTCTCGCCATTGTTGGTCACCCCACACTCTCCACTCACCATCAGTGCTGTGTCGCCACTCCCATGCCAACGATCAACACAATCACTCTCTGTGTTGACAGCCCCCGAATCATCAACGCCCATAGAGGTCATCCCTATTCCACCCCGTGGTGCTATACTCTTACCTCGCCTATCTTTCTTGGAACTCCACTGGCAACACCGCTCAACATGTGCGGAGCACCGTTAGAAATCCTTATCGGAGCCATGCGATCAAGGTGGTGGCCGATTGGCGGAGGCCCCTGGTGATGACGACATGTGCGAAGAGTCCGACGGCAACAAAGATCCTAGCGGGCATTGGTTTGGTGAGGACACTGAGGAGCTCCCTGATTTGTGGCTCCTCTTCCGCTGTTGCAGAGAGACCCTAGGAACGCGATGAGGACGGTCACCACTGCCCAGCAAGAGAATAGAGGGAAGAGAGGAGAGAATGGAAATGTGGAGGAAGAACATGGTAATTTACACATGGGTCCCTAATTTCTTAATTGATTTTTCCGAATGGACAACCACCATAATGTCATGCGTGCACCATATCGGATAAGACAACCGTCAAAACCTCTTAGAGAGTGCGAAAGGGAATATAGTCTAGTGATTGTAGTGATCTAAGAAGCACCCCAAGGTCCTGAATTCAAATCTCCATAGGAGCGAATTTCAGATAGGGTTGTTTCATAGGTTAAGTTCCTAATTTGAAATGGATGCATATATCCGGTTAGATATAGAGACCGTGTAAAAAAGAAATACCCCTTAAAAAAAATAATAAAACACTCAGAGAGGGAAAATCAATACATATAAGCCGAAGTACCCTTGGTATCCGGTTGAGGTAAGAAGTTGGACTCCGATTCTAGCTGAGGAAGGTAATATAGACTTTAATTTCCAACAAGTTATCAGCTTTCAAAGAGAAAAGAATGCGCAGTCACTAGCTGCATTTGATCTTGGGCAATCTCACTGGCCGTCATGCGATCAATCCAGTGATCTTGCCAAAAGAAAAGCGTTTCACCATTACCCAACTTCAAATGTACCGAAGCTCTGAAAATAGCATGTGCATTGTAGCCACATACGCGCTCACGCAACTGGTAGTCCACGAGCTGAAGCTTTGATGATCGATCCCTAGTCCACCATGGGCGAAAGGCCAATGAACTTTTTGCCACACCACCAGTCAGTGGCCTTCTGTCACCTCTTCCGTACCTTCCACAAGACGTACACTAGACACCGCTTGTATCTATTTTTTTTAGTAAAATACGTGACCGGTCCTTAAAGTTGGAGCGTGGTGTCACTTAGATCTATGATCTTGGAAAATCGATATTAGGGTCCGTGATCTTGTTTAAGTGAATCATTGCGGTTCAAAGAATATCTGACCGGATTAACTACCTTACATGGCGGTCCAGCGTGGCAATATATTTGCAGTTTGGCCCCCTGTATTTTGCTTCCCCCGCGTCTGATCTAGCTCCTACTTCGCGTGGTGCGCAGTGATGCAGCCCGATGGCGCCAACGAAGTCGAACGCGCGGCGCGGAGTATGCGGTCGATCTTGGATCAATTCAAGAACGGCGTCACGCTAGATGCAGACGACTTGAGGCAAGTGCTCCGCCGGGTAAGGATCAGTAGCTGGTCGATCAGATTGCTCCGAGGAGATTGCGTTCTTGGAGAGTGAGCTGTGCTTACGACTGGACGCCGGCGACGAGAACATCAATGACGTTCTCCATGAACAGCTTAATGGTGTTTCTTGTGTACTGCCGCGTCATGCTGTTTGACCACATTCGCCAACCGGGACGACGACAACGCGGCGAGGGCGTCGATGAGGTGGGCGATGAGGCCCGGCTGTGAGAGGACGGCCATGGCGCCCAATGGCTGCTCGGCTTTCCTCGCCAATAGCTTAATGCTGTGACCGGCGAGGTCATCGCGGTCGGTGGAGAGCAAGGCGGCGAGGGCAGACATGGCGCCTGCGGCGATGGCCTTGCCCTGGTTGGCCGCGCTCTGGAGTAGCCCGTACAAGCTGACCATGGCATTCTTCCGGCTGCCGTACGCGCCGTCCTGGATGAGCTGGACCAGCGTCAGGATCGCCTCCGGGATCGTTGTGATGCGCCTCGGCCTTGGTACTGATGTTGATCACGTTGACGACGAGGCCGACGCCTTCAACCTCCACGATGGTCATCCGCCTGGCGGGGTGCTTCGAGAGGTTGAGCAGCGACGCCACAACATTGTCCTGCATAGCGACGGCGGTGGAGGAGAGGAGGCATAGCAGCCAGGGCACGACGTTGGCGTCCACGAGGCACGCCCGGTAGAGCACGTTGTGCTTGACAGCTTCCCTGCCTCCGATGTCCCCTTCCTCCGCTCCTCCGTCGACCCCCTCGAGAGCGGCACGATGATGTACGGGCGAGGCGCACGGCTCCCGTGGCGGCACGACCATGTTCACAACGGCGCCGTGGCAGTGGCCATCGCCGGCGGCGCCGCTCGGCTCCGGAAGGGTGACGCTGTTGATGAGGAGCATCCTCTCAATGATCCCTCAAAGCACGGCGGGCGTTGGGGACGAGGTAGTCGGCGGTACTGAGCTTCTCGCCGGTGACTGGTTACGTGCGGCACCCGGCTTTCATCCACCGGGTGATCGACGCCCGGTTGTATGTCTAGCCGGTGGACACGGTCACCGGATCGGTCATGAGGTCCAGAGTGATTGGGCATGACAGCGCATCATCCATTCCGGGCACCTCGCCGGCGCCGATGCAAGGTCGTGTGGACAGCAGTGAAGCCTTCTTCTTTTTTGCAAATCAAATCGCAGGTAGAGAAGAAGATTTGGGGTTGGGGAAGGAGGAGGTTGGATCCCACGTGGGGGAAGCAAAATGCCAGGGGGAGGGGGGCAAAATACATATTATGTTGCCACGTTGGACCGCCATGTAAGTGAGTCAACCTAATCAGACATGCTTTGGACCGTAATGATTCACTTAAATAAGATCAAGGACCTTAATATCGATTTTTCAAGATCATAGACCTAACTGACACCACGCTTCAACTTTAAGGACCTGCCGTGTACTTTCCTCTATTTTTCTTTCCATGCTATATAACCAATTTTGCCTTTTATCACCCATTTGGGGTGCTCAAGGCAAGAGAGTAGTAGCTGATTTTTGTTCTCTTCCACATCAGAACCATACTTGCGCGGTTATAATTCTAACGAATTATATAGGATCAATTATGGATTCGCATCGTCTGCCATTAGGAGCAAATGGCAAACATAAACAGTAGGCTGAGATTACCCCAATGTCATAGGCACTGTGACGATACGCACCCATCAAGTATATAGGGTCAGATTAACTCTATATTACTCTTAAATTACAGGAACAGTGATTTGTATTTATTTGTACGTTAAAACATATGTTCTCAAGCGTTTACAGCTCGTGAGTTCTGATACACTGTTGTTTAATTCGTACTCCATCTGTTCCCATGCGCAGTCAAATCTCAAACCGTAACTCACTGATATGTGCAAAAATATTGAAATTGTACATTCTAGATTTGGCATGAAAAATACTTCAATGTACTTTCCACATCTTTGGAGACTGTTTTAACAAGTATAAATTAATTAAATTAAACTAAGGAGCATTATTTTTATAGCAAAGTCATGGTCATCTGTTTGATTCAAATGACCGCTGTTTAATCAAACTCCAACAGTTTCGCTGCTGTTAGCTAGCTAGTTTGGTAGTCTCCAATAAACATTTGTCCTTTTGCATGAATGCACACATAGGATGTGAAAGCTGGTATCACTATTCAGAAGCACTCAGCCTGAATGGATCTAAACTTGGAGGACGCAAGTTGCGTGTTTCTGAATGTTGAGGAGCAAGAAATTCTGGTCAGGCTGTATCATTCTTGATGGGCCTGGTACGCAATACCACTAATTTCATTTAGAGGACGACTACTTAGAATGAAACTAAGCACACCCCATGATTAATGGGCTCAAATTGGTATTAGAAGACATATAATTGAGTATAGAACATGCAGGTACACAAGCCACATCCAATCTGCTGTTTTGAATAAAAATAAAATGGACATGCCACATCTTGAGTAACAGCATAAAAAGTACTTATGTTGTACTGGAAATAGCTAAGCTGCGTGAAGAAAAGGAATGAATTACTACTACAAGAGCAAATATTTGTCATGTTTAATTCAAGCAAACAACACACTAGATAAAATTGGAGTTTCCATTTGAAGGCCGTCATCAACAACATCAACATATCGAACCATCAAAAGGGTCATCTCTGGCCAGATCGTGGATGCGCTTGTTATATAAAATGTTTCGCCAACAATAATCTCTTCTAAAATCAAATTGAGCATCTGGAGAAGCCTTATGATCAAGTTGTAGCCGCCTATGTTGATTGGCCATCCATTTCTCTGTGCAACCGACAAGGACACCGAATTTCATTGCCTTGAGCATTCTTGCGTTCAAAACAAAGAACTTGGCAAAGTTCACGTCTGGTCTCATTCCTAGATAATTGTTCAGTATTATATATATCTGAGATGGTGATCAAGGCATTCAATAGGTTCCAGTGGGTTGTAACGTCTTGTGTTTTTCATAGTCTTCTGCAAAAATGACTACAAACTTGAAGGAACAAAGTAAGTACCACCTATGTGGCATACATAAATATTGTAATCAAGGATTTAAATCTCCGGCTATAGCTGCCGCTATAGCCGGAGATAGCTGTTAGGAGAAGCAACCGCTAAGATATGTCTAATTTACAGCTACACGTTCTAAGGCGCTATTAGCTGCCTTTAGCTGGAGATAGCCGCTAAATGGGCTCTCAAATAGCTGCAGCTAACTCGTTGGTGGGCTGAAATCCTGAAATTGGCGAACGGCCCATATCACCTAACGAAACCCTAACTCTCTCCATCTTCCACTCAGTCACTCTCCGTCCTCTCCTGTCGACGGCGGCTTGCAGGCTTGCAGCGGCTGCTCAAGGAGGCAGCAGCAGCCGCGACGGCGGTTGATCCCGAAGGCGGTGGCTATGACCTGCAGTGGTGGCGGCTGCTCCCGAAGGTGGTGGCTGCGACCTGCTGCGGCAACGGTGGCGGCGGCGGCGGCGACTCCCAAAGACAATGGATCCACCAATCCCGGCCCCAAGCGACGACTGTGACAGGCGGCGGCGGCAGCTGTTGGTGTTGCAAGCGGCGGGCGGCGGTGCTTGTTCTGTCAGTATTCTTTTTCTTGTGCTCGAGCCAACCTTGTGTTGTTTCTTGGTTCAGAGATGGGTTGGTGGCTTGGTTGCTCACGAATTGTTTCTTCTTGGTTTGTTGGTGGCTTGGCTGTTCATGAATTGTTTCTTCTTGGTTTGTTGGTGGCTTGGCTGCTCATGAATTATTTCTTCTTGGTTTGGTTGGTTGCAGTGGCCTCAGGGTGAGGAGTATGGAGGTTCTTGAATTGTTTTTTTTTTGTTCAAGTTCAAGAATTCATGGGGGAGGAATTCATTGGCATGTTCCTCCTGTAATTTAGCAAGATGATTCAGGAAGTGGTGAGGATTTGATCCTACTGATTATCAAGCAATTCCTCTCTCCCTAGTCTTCTCTGCTTTCCCCAAGTTAAATAGCTTTCTCTTCCATATAACTGATTATCAAGTTATTTATGTCTAATTTTTGCAAAAACCGCTAAATAGCTTAGTTGCAGCTATAGCCAGCTATAGCTGATCATAGATGATGGAGAACCTAGCAGCTAAATGTCTTAGCCGGAGATTTAAATCCTTGATTGTAATTAAATGCATATGGTTCAAGCAGGAAAAATGCTTATTCGGCAGTAAAGCCCTACTAATCTTGATAACAAAAAAGAAAGTTATTTTTAAGTATTAGGTTTTTACCAGTATTTTAAAACAGATGTACAAGTTAATGTATTTTAAAATGGATTTTATCACATATAACTGCCAATTATTATATCCATATTTCAATATGATGCATTTAGAAAAATAACCAATCAAAGGGAAAAAAAGAACTTGTTAAATTTGATTAATTTTTTCATGTATTCTTCCCATAGTTGATTCCTTTAAATCAAAAAACAAGGAAGAATTTTCACCATGATGTACAGCTTCTCCAAGCATGGAAAACATTTAAGGAAGCCAAATTGTGTCCAGATTTGGTCCAGCAGACTCAAGAACCAAAACCTTCACTGTGCGCAGCGAGGCTGTCGAACTGACGACCATCGTTTCCTGAAGAAAACCAAGACGTACAGCATGTCAAGATGTCCATGTCCAAATTCACAACATATACTGATATATACGTGTGTCAAATCAAATCGAAGGCTCATGAACTCAGGGAGGTTTCAGCTGCTATGCTACGTACCTGAATAATTACAGTTCCAAGATCAAGTTTGGTGATTTTGTCGGACAGGTAGCCCAATACCTTCAGTTGAGGCGCCCTGACCACCCTGACATTCTTTGGGCCACTGTGCGGATCGAGCAACATCAATCTCTCGAGGCATGGTGCATCCTCGATCACGAGCTCCGTCTCGGCGGAGACGGCGAAGCCGACGCTCCGGAGCGTCGGCGAGTTGATCCGGACGGCGCCGAAGCCGCTGCTGGCCTCGAGACCCAGGGTCTCGAGCACGGCGCAGCCGGCGAGCACGCGGTGGAGGGCGTCCTCCGAGATGGCGACGCCGTAGAGGGTGAGCCGCGTCAGCCGCGGGAAACATGGCGCGGCGGCGGGGGCGACGGCGGGGAAGTCACAGCCGCCGATGTAGGCCGTGCGGAGCGTCGGCGCGAAGCGGAGCGCGGACGGCGGCAGCGGGCGCGGCGGCCTGGGGTCCGGGTTGACGCCGATGCCGTAGTAGCGGCCGTCGCTGGCGTAGGCGAAGTCGAGGTGCTCGAGGTTGTTGAGCGCGGCGGAGCAGAACCAGCGGTCGAACCTGGCGTAGATGCCGCGGAGGCCGACGCTGCGGAGGGAGAGGCGGCGGGCCGGGCCGCGGTGCGCCTCGAGGATCCTGGAGACGATGGAGATGCGCTTGCGCTCCTGCCCGGAGAGGCCGCCGTCGGCGTCGAGGTTGAGTGGCGCCGAGCACCAGAGGTGGCGCCACCGCGGGGAGAGCACGGTGGTCCGCGCGGCGTCCTTGGTGGGGAGGAGGGAGATGATGCTGCCGAGGATCTCGTCGGGGAGGACGCTGATCAGGTCGATGCCCCCCGCATCAGCATCGCCTCCCTCCGATCGTTCTTGGCAATCCGGTTCGTCGTGTCTCCGTTTCTTGGCGACTGGAGCGGTCACCTCTTCCATGGCCGGCGGTAGGCCGTGGGCGGCGTGAGAGGTGGCGGTTGTGTTGATGAGAAATTGAGAAGCGAGTCGGTTGTGGTTTTATTGGGCGAATTTTGTGGTAAAGGTAAACTGAAGCCGATCTAGACGGAAAAATGGCGCGCCAACTCAGAAACCTGCGTAAAACGCGAGAGAAAGGGCGGGACTTTTTTTTCTTTCTCGCTCAATTCAGGGCTTAAAACTAATCTGGAATATAGTGCTGAAAATGAACTATAAGTTTATAACTACGGAGAATAAAACAACAGTACCGCCAAATTTTAGGGATTTATCAGGAAAAGTGTAATTTTCACCCCCTCTCTTCTTCCATGTTCAAAACTTCATATTCCCATGCCAGGAGGGCAGCGCAGAAAACGTCGCACCGGTGAAGGACTATCTCTAAAGACACTGTTATCGCCGTAGCCACCACTCACTACTACGGAAATCATCTTTCGTGGTGGCCATTTTTGGTTTTTCCTAGCGGAAATTGCAGCCGTCACAAAGCAAAGGCCAGAGAAAATATCAATCTTCGCTAGTGGTTATCGGCCGCCAGCGATAATTGATTTTCGCTAGAGGTTGTATTATACCGGCCGCCAGCGATAACCGATTTTTGCTGGTGGCTATCTTATAACGGCCACCAGCGATAATCGATTTGAGACAAAAAAAAAACCATATGCAGCTGGCCTCCAGCTGCCAGCAAAAACCCCATGCTGCTACCTGCATTCCCAAATCCACATCCCCAAATCTCAAGTCCATAACAATTCAAATCCACATCAGATCCAACCTCAAGATAATACTACATCAATTTCTCACTTCATTATTAATAAACAAACATCAATACATGCTGTCGGTGATATGGGCCCGGGGGTATGCGAAGTATGGGGAAGTCTCCTTCCTGTCCAGCCACGCGGCCCTACAGCCTGGCTCTCCCCCCGCACCTCGGACGACGCAGAGGCAGCCAAGGGGCCTCGGGGTGCCACGTCAGACCCCTCGGGTTCTCGCGCTGCCTCGCCCCGAGGCCCTCGCCCGAACCGCCACGTGGTGGGGGGAGTGAGTGGGGCGGAGACCCAGGCTGAACCGCCATCAATGTGCAGCGCCCCAACCATCCCAATGCGGCGAGGGCGGACGTGCAGCGCTGCCCGATTGACCCATGTCAATCGGACGTGACCGAATTGTGACCGGCCTGTCGTCGGTCACGTCCGATTGGACGGGCGGCGGTGCCCCCACGTCCCGCCCTGTGCTCGGACGTGGTGGGGGCAGGTATGCTTCGTCCCATCAGAGCATCATATGGAGCCCCCTCCACGTGAGATGAACCGCCGAAAGTCTCCATTCATTTAAAGAGGAATGACAAGGGTGTCCGTCGTGTCAGGCGGGGGGCGGCGCTGGGCCCCACTCGACGATGGACGACAGCTTAGCTTCCGGGCGAAGGCATGAACAGTGGTCCGATCCAGGCGGAGTGGCCCCCCCTCCCGTGAAGGAGTACGTAGAGGCAGTGCATGTGGTATCCCCTTGAACTATAAATGGAGGACCTTACCCACCGAAAATAGGGATGACTCTTAGTTAGCCTAAACCCTAGGGGAAGAAGAGCGAGAGTGCTCCCTGGAGTTTAGGAACCTCTGTAACACTCAACCTTAAATCCCACGCACAGGAGTAGGGTATTACGCTCTATAGCGGCCCGAACCTGTATAATCCCGGCTCTCGCGCGCGGTCTGGGAAGACTCTAGGCGGATCCCCCGGCCGAACTCACAAAAGGGGATCTCTCGATCTCCCGCTAGAGTGGATCACTCCTCGACACATGCATATATGAAACATCAGTACAAACAAAATGGAGCAATACATGTCGTCACCAACCTACCATCGCCGCCGAGGTGGCCGTCGCCGCCCTATCCCTCCGGCTAGATCTGGGAGAGGGAGAGGGAGGGGAGGGGAGGAGGAGAAGGTGCTCTGGTCGCCCGTCGTCGTGGTCGCCGTTGTCGTCATCACCAGTCGCCATGGTCATCATCGTTGTCATGGCCCAGCCCGTCGTTGTCATTGTTGTCGTGGTGGTCGCCATGGTCATCGTTGCTAGAGGGGGCGCAGGGAAGGAGGAGGGGAGAGAGGTGGGAGAGGGGAGGAGGAGGAGGCCCTCCGCCCCCTCCTGCCGCCGCACATCCGCCGCCCGCGGCCTGGCCTGTCGTCATGGTCGCCGTGGTCGTCGTCGTCGTCGTGGCCCGGCGGTTGCGGATCCCGCGTCCCCACGGCCCAGCGGCGGCGGATCCGGCCTCCTGCGGCCCAGCGGCGGCGCCTCCCCGCCCGAGCCTTAGCACCGCCACCAACGCCCGAGAGCCACCGCCCGCCGCGCCAGAGCGCCGCCACCCGCTAGGTCCGCCTGCCATCGCCGCGGTGAGGTGGAAGGGGAGGGGAGAGAGGTGAGGAGGGTGGGGAGGGGAGAGAGGTGAGAATGGTGCCTGCAGCCACCAGCCAGCCAGAGAGAGAAATGTGAAAAGATGACAACAGATCCGCGGCCCTATCAGAGATAAGAAAGCAAGCTTGGGAGGCAGGGCAAAGAGGAGAAGGGTGATAAACTCATAACTAGGAGTTTGGCTGCGCTCATTTTATGGACTTGTAGCTAGTGACCGTGCAAAAACTATAGTTCGACTTGACTTCACTTCTGCCTCGTTATAAAACCGACAATGTGATCGTTTTCTTAGCGCTAGATCTAGCGATGATCCGGCATTAGTGATCAGTTTTTGGATTGGTGCTGTTTTAGTGTAACAAGAAAATGGCCGTTGTAGTATATTTTCTTTAACAAATTAAGTAATGACCAAGGTGTTTGGCAAATATATATGTTTGGCAAAGTAATGACTAAAAGCAGTAAAATAGTTACGTGAGCTACATAAATCATAACTGGACGTTTAGAACACTAATTCATCCAGCCATGTGTTCACCAAAAATATGTACTACATGTGTTTTAACACGGAGTGACATGGAAATTCACGTATAAGTCATGCTTGATTGCAATTCGTGTATAAACCTTGTAATTCCTTGAATTTAAGAAATATATCTATCCAGGTTTGCTTAAAAATTCTATCATTTCCCACATTCCATTGAACACTAATTTGAGCCAAATTGCAATGACGTAACAATTTCTTTAGTTTTTTATGCATAAAATTAGTGTTCCAATTCTTTTATGTTGCTTAAAATGGAAAACGAAATATATACTAAAAAAGTTCCACAGCAACGCAGTTAAATGCATTGAATGTACACGTAATTCTGTGCTGTTTTACAAATCACCATCTGTCAATTTTCAACAAATCACCATTTCACACAGGAGGGTAAAATAATACTAGCCGTTAAATGAAGATATTAGTCCGCTGTAGATACATGAGACAGAATTGCTGCCGCCAGCCGCCAGCCGTGCCAGCCAGTGCAGCCACAATGCCAGCCAGTGAAGAACTGTTACTCCAAAATTTGAAGGTATATAGGCTCCTCTTTCATTCTCTAGCTCATTCCTCCCCGAATCAAAAAGCTTGAGAAGAAATCTCCGATCCACCTCCCCTATCCTAGCAACGGCACGGCCTCTGCCATCCTCCATGGAGCTCCATCTCCCCTAAGTAGCAACAGCGGCGCAGTCTACCACCTTCCATCCCTCCATCACCATCCCAGGTTCGTGCTCCTCTAACCACAATCCCTATTGTTGATTCCAAGATCCATTTGGTTCATGCAGATCTGACATCTTCCTCCCCCAATAAACCTCAGGTTTTTCTGCGATCCAAGATGGCACCTGAGTCCTCCCAGCCGGCCAAGAAACGCCGCACCTACAGGTGCAGGCGCTGCGGGTTCCCCAAGAAGGGCCATGTCTGTGCCGCGGCTGCTGCTGCTCCTGGTGATCTGCCGCTGCTTCCCTCGCCAGAGGAGGAGGAGAAGGTCGACGGGATCAGCGCTCTCCCCGACGACGTCGTCCACACCATCATCTCCCTTCTCCCGACCATGGGTGGTGCCAAGACGCAGGTCCTCTCCTCCCGTTGGCTCCCGCTCTGGCGCTCCGCCCCTCTGAACCTCGACGACGCCGAGATTCCCGACCTCTGGGAGGACTTCCTCCTCAACGTCATCACGGAGATCATCACCGACCACCGGGGCCCGACCTGGCGCCTCTCCATCACCAAGCTCGCCCGCGTCAACGAGTTCCGCGGCGACCTCGTCGCCACCCTGGACGACCTGCTGCGATCCGGGACGCTGGACGGCCTCGAGGAGCTCCGGTTCCACTACCGTCCCAACATGACGGCGCCGGATCCGCTGCCGCCCACCGCGACGAGGTTCTCGTGCCTCCGCGTCGCGAGCTTCGGCTTCTGCAGCTTCCCCGGCGCCGGCGTGCTCGGGGGCGTCGCGTTCCCGAACCTGCAGGAGCTGACGCTGCTAGCAATCACCAACTCGGAGGACACCCTCCACGCCATGATCTCGGCATGCCCCGTGCTGAGAAGCTTGCTGCTGCGCGACAACGATGCGTTCCGCCGTGTCCGCATAAGTTCCCCAACCCTGGTGAGCCTCGGCTTGTGCTCGCGCACCTCGGATATGGAAGAACTCATCATCGACAACACACCGAGCCTGGAAAGGCTGCTTATGTTCAGATCATCCGATAAGTTGCCTAGGGTTGTCAGTGTGTTTTCTGCACCCAAACTTGAGGTGCTTGGCTGCCTATCGGATGGCATCTCTGATGAACACTATGGGGTTGTAGTTTGGCCGGTTAGTACATGCAGCCATCGATCGATTATGCATCTTTTTATTTTGTATGTGGCCTAACTGAGACATTAATCACCTTTATTTTTGTACTTCATGCATGATTGTTTCAGCAACAACTCAGGGTCAATTCGATGGCAATGCTGCGCACAGTAAAGATCCTGGCATTTAGGATTGAGGAGAATAGCCTGGATGCAACCGTTCATATCCTCAGATGTTTCCCGTGCGTGCAGAAGCTTCATATCACGGTGAAGTGACTTCTGGTTTAGTTGTAAATGATTATGTTAATTGTTCCTGTTTGAACTTCATGCATGTTATTTATTTTTGAACTTCATGCTATGTTTTTCAGCTGGCAGAAGGTCTTTTTGTTCCAGATATCCATAATGGTCTTGTAGATGATGCTGCTGCTATTGAATGTCTCGACCTCCATCTCAAGGAAATAGTGGTGAGAAACTACAGAGGCCAGAAATCACATGCTGCTTTTGCAAAATTCTTTGTTCTAAATGCCAGCGTGCTCAAGGTGATGACATTTCGAGCCTGTGTGAGATTGAGCAAAAAGTGGCTGTCAAATCAGCGCAGGCTACTTCGCTTGAGGGAAAAAGCTTCTCCAAATGCTCGATTTGAATTTTCATGTGACGGCTATTTTATGGATTATTATTACAACCATTCACAACGCAGTCATCAGCTGTCAGTAGGTGATCCCTTCGACGACTAATCCTGTTATTGCTCTTTGCGATGTTAATTGAGGGGGATATATGTACCTTTTGCCCATTTTTGTGCTTGTCCAAGCAAGACGTGCTGTCTTAATTAATATTTCTCTATCTTTGCATATGTTGAGATTATAGGCATATAATGATATAATTTATTCCATAAATAAATCATGACATTACAGATGAAAACTAGCATGAACGCATCATTAGATCTACACATGTAAACTACGCAGAATAACATGAACAGATCAAATATGCGCAACATATTGAACACGTACCGAGGTGACGAAAAGACCGGCTGCTTGGTCGAAACTTTTCGCAGGTGTCTACGAAGGCACGAAACACGCGAGCGAAGAGGAAGGCGAGCCGTCGCGAACGAACAGGGAGCAGTCGCGCGAAGCGCTTCCCAAAAACCTTATTGCCGCCTTCTCCCGGTGCAGGACGTCAAAGGCAGAGGTTCCGGAGACCTGCTCTCCCGATCGCTGGTGCACGCCGGCGAGCGGGATGGAGTAGTCTACGAGCGACGGCGCAGTACAGAGTAGGAGACAAACCCTAGATTGATTTTCGCATATATTGCGTGAAGACGGCGGGTCGGTTTATATAGAGAAGGGTCGCTTGATCAGGGCGCCCGCACGATCTCTACTGCGCGTAACCGAACCGGATAAGTCGCGCGTAACTTATCCGGACTCCACGCCGTTTGCACGCACCGGATTTTTCCGAAGAGGCTGCATCTGCGCAAGGGTGAGGAGCCAATTTTTCGGACCATTCGACGCGTACGTCGTGCACGCGCGCCGCCTGCCCTGCCCTGCCAGGCCAGGCCAGGCCAGGCCAGGCGAGGCGAGGCGAGCGAGCGCGCGCGTGTGTTTCCCCTCTTCTCTCCACCACACATGCTTCAAGTGGCTAGGAGGGCATCCTCCCTTTTAAGGAGGTCCCCCTCTCCTAGAATAAGCAAGGTGGTACTAAACTCCACATGCATGCCATCCCATGAGGTGGGCTTTTGTGATTTTCCAAAGAATTAATCTTCGAGTGGGCTAAAGCCCATTCATTAATTCCAACAATCCCCCACCAAATCTCAAAATCCCACTGAAATTTGCCTTTTCCAATGTACTGTTTATATACCAGCGGTTCGATGGAGACCAATTAAGGTTGAACATCCACCTAGAACTCCAAGCTACACTTACTCACAACTTGAACAATGGACTACGCCTTGAATTGCAAGTCTTGTGCAAGCAAGTTTCACTCAAAGTCTTATCTGGTACTAGACCGTCTGTAGACTACCCCTCGGGTGGAGCGTATAAGTCATACTCCTAGGTCTTTAGTAAGCTTCCTAGAAGATTCACCCAAAATCTTCATAGACTGCGACCAACAGTCAAGCTCACAAAGGTGAGTTCCTTCAAGAATGCTCTGCAGGACAACATCTTTGCTAATTAAAGCCAACAGAACTCATTAAGGCATAGCCAACCTGCCTTGCAGCTCACGAGAGTATATGCATCTTCACTTGGATAGGGTATATATATTGGTACTCTCCTCTAGTTTATTAATGGTTTGTTCTTCCCAGGATCTAATTCACGGGATCTCCGATCACATAGACTGGGTTACCACCATAGTATAACTCACATGGGTCTCAAACCCATCTCCTTCGATGCATTGTCTATCACATTTCGTGATAGTCCCTTCGTGAAGGGATCTGCCAGGTTTCTCGCTGTTTGGATGTAATCCAACGTTATAACTCCGGAGTTTCTTAATTTCCTGACAGACTTCAATCGTCTTTTCACATGTCTAGACGATTTCATATTATCCTTAGAACTATTCACTTTGACAATTACCGTTTGATTGTCACAGTTCATAAGGATAGCCGGCACCGGTTTTTTCAACAACAGGCAGATCCATTAATAGATCACGCAGCCATTCTGCCTCAACAGTAGCAGTATCCAGTGCCGTTAGTTCTGCTTCCATGGTTGACCTCGTCAAAATTGTCTGTTTGCAAGACCTCCATGAAACAGCACCACCACCCAGTGTGAAAACATATCCACTAGTGGCTTTGATCTCATCCACATCAGAGATCCAGTTAGAATCACTATAACCCTCCAGTACCGCAGGATACCCAGTATAGTGAAGTCCCAATTCCACAGTACCTTTCAGATAGCGCATTACTCGCTCAAGCGCACGCCAGTGATCATCTCCCGGATTAGAAGTAAATCGGCTCAACTTGCTCACAGCAAAGGAGATATCAGGCCTAGTTGCACTAGCCAGGTACATCAACGAGCCAATGATTTGGGAGTATTCCAGTTGATTCCTAGCAATTCTCTTGTTCTTGCGAAGCAACAAGCTAGGATCATAAGGTGTTGGAGAAGGCTTACTATCAATGTAGCCAAAGCGATTCAAGATCTTCTCCACATAATGGGACTGCAAGAGAGTAATCCCATTCTCACCTCTAATTAGCTTAATGTTTAAGATAACATCAGCTACTCCCAAATCTTTCATATCAAAATTTTGAGACAAGAATGATTTAACCTCATTTATCACCTCAAGGTTTGTCCCAAATATCAGTATGTCGTCAACATACAAGCACAAAATAACTCCCTCACCCCCACCATGGCGATAGTACACACATTTATCTGCCTCATTGACTGCAAAGCCTGCAGATGTCAATGTTTTGTCAAATTTCTCATGCCATTGCTTAGGAGCTTGTTTCAGACCATACAAAGACTTCAACAATTTGCACACTTTGCCTTCTTGACCTTCAACTACAAACCCATCAGGTTGATCCATATAGATCTCCTCATCCAGCTCTCCATTAAGAAAAGCTGTCTTAACGTCCATTTGATGAACGAGAAGACCATGTGAGGCTGCTAGGGAAAGTAGCACACGAATTGTGGTCAATCTAGCAACAGGTGAGTAAGTGTCAAAGAAATCTTCGCCTTCTTTCTGAGTATAGCCCTTAGCAACAAGCCGAGCCTTGTACTTTTCAATAGTACCGTCAGGCCTAAGCTTCTTCTTGAACACCCACTTGCACCCCACAGGTTTACACCCATAGGGTCGCTCTGTCACCTCCCAAGTCCCGTTAGCGATAATGGAATCCATTTCACTACGGACAGCCTCCTTCCAGTAGTCTGCATCAGGAGATGCATATGCTTCTGAAATTGACTTAGGAGTGTCATCCACGAGGTACACAGTGAAATCATCACCAAAAGACTTAGCCGTCCTTTGTCTCTTACTCCTTCGAGGAGCTTCACTGACATCCTCCTCAGAGACAAGTTCATGTGTATGTTCAGTTTGTTCTGGTGGTGTGATTGAACTGGGAATTATTTCAGAGGGTTGGTTCGAACCACTATGTGTATCCTTCATTGGAAAAAAGCTCTCAAAGAAGGTAGCATCACGAGACTCCATAATTGTACCAACATGCATGTCCGGTACCTCGGATTTAACTATTAAAAATCTATAGGCAATGCTATGATGAGCATATCCCAGAAAAACACAGTCCACAGTCTTAGGTCCAAGTTTGCGCTTCTTCGTTATTGGTACATTGACTTTCGCCAAGCACCCCCATGTGCGCAAATAAGAAAGTGATGGTTTTCTACCAATCCATATCTCATATGGTGTTTTGTCCTTATTTCTGTTAGGAACTCTGTTTAACACATGATTTGAGGTCAACAATGCCTCCCCCCACCATGCCTTAGGCAGTCCCGCGGTGTCCAACATGGCATTCACCAAGTCTGTCAGTGTGCGGTTCTTCCTTTTAGCAATCCCATTAGACTCGGGAGAATAGGGAGGCGTCCTCTCATGTATGATGCCATGTTCCTCACAGAATAAGTCAAACTCGTTCGAGAAAAACTCTCCACCACGATCAGACCTAAGCCTTTTTATCTTTCTGTCAAGTTGATTTTCAACTTCTGCCTTATAAATTTTAAAATAGTCTAGAGCCTCGTCTTTCGTTTTCAACAAGTACACATAGCAAAATCTAGTAGCATCATCAATCAATGTCATGAAATATCGTTTTCCACCCTTCGTCAACACCCCATTCATTTCACAAAGATCTGAATGTAGGAGTTCTAGTGGTGCCAAGTTTCTCTCCTCGGCAGCCTTGTGAGGCTTGCGAGGTTGCTTCGATTGCACACAACTATGGCACTTAGAACCTTTGACAATGGAAAACTTAGGAATTAAACACATGCTGGAAAGCCGAGACATCAAGCCAAAATTAATATGACATAAACGTGAATGCCAAACATTAGCCTCATCATCCACACTGCCACAAATATGGTTCACAGACTTATTGCAGAAATCAGAAAGGGAAAAGCGGAACAGGCCTCCGCACTCATAACCTTTACCAATAAAATATCCATGTTTAGACACGACTACTTTATTAGACTCAAAAACCAACTTAAATCCGTCTCTAGTCAGACGGGAGCCACTAACAAGATTCCTGTCGATAGAAGGGACATGCTGCACGTTCTTCAGCTGCACGATCTTTCCCAAAGTAAACTTCAGATCTACCGTGCCAACACCATGAACAGAAGCATGTGACCCATTCCCCATTAGGACGGTGGAACCCCGTGCGACCTGATAAGAAGAAAACAATGAGATGTCAGCACAAACATGTACATTGGCCCCAGTATCAACCCACCAATTAGTAGATTGATTAACTGAAAAAACAGTAGGTAAATTACCATACCCGCTTCCATCTCCAGTGTTGCCAATGGTCACATTAGCAGACTTAGAAGTCTGCCCTGCAGGTGCCTTCATCCCCTTGCGTTGTGGACACTTCCTAGCCAGATGACCAACTTGGCCACACACAAAGCAAGTCCTCTCATCCTGATTAGGATTGTTGTTGTTCTTCTTCTGCTTCTTGAAGTTGGTGGTCTGCTGAGCTTTGTATTTCCCCTTGCTCTTGTTCTGGGCCTTGTGCACAACATTGGCACTGGACTGCCCACCATCGCCCTTAGACGCGGCATCTTTTTCCCGAGCTTTCTCCTCAACATCAAGAGACGCAATCAACCCCTCAACGGAGTATTCCTGTCTCTTGTGTTTGAGTGCAGTACCGAAACTCCTCCAAGATGGAGGAAGTTTTGCAATAATGCACCCGGCCACAAATTTGTCGGGTAAGACACACTTAAGGAGTTCGAGTTCCTTAGCCATGGTTTGTATCTCATGAGCCTGTTCGACTACAGAACGGTTGTCAGCCATTTTGTAGTCATGAAACTGCTCCATGATATACAGATCATTGCTAGCATCAGTAGCACCGAATTTAGTATTCAGTGCATCCCACAACTCCTTAGCGTCGGTCATATGCATATACACCTCGACCAGACGATCGCCAAGAACGCTAAGAATGCATCCCACAAAGAGAGTAGTGGCTTCCTCGAATTGCTTCTGCTGTTCAGCAGTAAGAACTCCTTCAGGTTTGCCAGTACTCACCCAGAAGCATTTCATAGCTGTCAGCCATAGAGTGACCCTGATCTGCCATCTCTTAAAATGCACACCGGTGAATTTATCCGGCCTCAGTGCATCGGCAAAACCAGCCATAGTAAAATCACAGTGCCTATAATAAGGATTTTGGATTGTTGAGATTATAGGCATATAATGATTTAATTTATTCCATAAATAAATCATGACATTACAGATGAAAACTAGCATGAACGCATCATTAGATCTACACATGTAAACTACGCAGAATAACATGAACAGATCAAATATGCGCAACATATTGAACACGTACCGAGGTGACGAAAAGACCGGCTGCTTGGTCGAAACTTTTCGCAGGTGTCTACGAAGGCACGAAACACGCGAGCGAAGAGGAAGGCGAGCCGTCGCGAACGAACAGGGAGCAGTCGCGCGAAGCGCTTCCCAAAAACCTTATTGCCGCCTTCTTCCGGTGCAGGACGTCAAAGGCAGAGGTTCCGGAGACCTGCTCTCCCGATCGCTGGTGCACGCCGGCGAGCGGGATGGAGTAGTCTACGAGCGACGGCGCAGTACAGAGTAGGAGGCAAACCCTAGATTGATTTTTGCATATATTGCGTGAAGACGGCGGGTCGGTTTATATAGAGAAGGGTCGCTTGATCAGGGCGCCCGCACGATCTCTACTGCGCGTAACCGAACCGGATAAGTCGCGCGTAACTTATCCGGACTCCACGCCGTTTGCACGCACCGGATTTTTCCGAAGAGGCTGCATCTGCGCAAGGGTGAGGAGCCAATTTTTCGGACCATTCGACGCGTACGTCGTGCACGCGCGCCGCCTGCCCTGCCAGGCCAGGCCAGGCGAGGCGAGGCGAGCGAGCGCGCGCGTGTGTTTCCCCTCTTCTCTCCACCACACATGCTTCAAGTGGCTAGGAGGGCATCCTCCCTTTTAAGGAGGTCCCCCTCTCCTAGAATAAGCAAGGTGGTACTAAACTCCACATGCATGCCATCCCATGAGGTGGGCTTTTATGATTTTCCAAAGAATTAATCTTCGAGTGGGCTAAAGCCCATTCATTAATTCCAACAGCATACTGGAGTATGCATTCTGAATTTTGGTGGTGTGTCGTGATATAGCATATTGCATGCCATCAAAGGATGGGTTCATAAGTTGTAGCAAGCATACATTTGTTCTGCCAAACTAAAGAAGTTATGTTGATATAAGTTTTCTATGCTAGCTTCCGATTTACAGAATGAATGTATAATTAAGTCCGATGCTTTCTAATTTGATGGGATTATAACTGCAATGTGAACTAATTGATCGTGTAAAATCTAATTATTAACTTTGTTGCTTGTGACCGTTTATTTTTTGTATAATGTAGTTTTACTGATGATGATTATTATTACTATACATATATATTTGCCTCACATACATTAAAATGATTTAAAATTTTAAAACAGTAAAGAATTCATTAGTTTGTGTTGCTGCTGCGACATTGAAGTGTTGTAAATAGAGATTGATCCTTCAGTCACTGTAAAATTAATGGCAAAACTTGTGAACCTTAGTGCCACTTTTCTTTTATTAATATGCGTGTGCTAGAAGATTTTACTAATGAGTTAATCATGAGATATAATAAAAGTAATTTTGTTTTAGTGAAAAATTGTATTGCCGAAAATCATTTTGTTAATTGAGATACATATGCTCATGATAATCTGTATGTATTCCAATACACACACGCGCACACACAACACACAACATCACACACACGCGCGCGCACGCGCGCGCGCGCACACACACACACACATTTTTTCCAAAAAAAAAAAAAACGTATTCTAGCTCAAAAATTTGAAGAACGGTTACTCCAAAATTTGAAAGTATAGGCTTATGTTTCATTCTAGCTCATTCCTCCCCGAATCGAAAAGCTTGAGAAAAAAAGCTCCGATCCATCTCCCCTAGCAACGGCACGACCTGCCATCCCATCCTCCATGGAGCTCCATCTCCCCTAACTAGCAACGGCGGCGCAGTCTACCACCTTCCATTCCTCCTCCATCTCTGTCCTCCCAGGTTCATGCTCCTCCAACCACAAAAATCTATCATTGATTCCAAGATCCATTTGGTTCATCTAGATCTCATCTTCCTCCCCCAATAAACCACAGGTTAATTTTTCTGCGACCCAAGATGGCCCCTGAGTCTTCCCAGCCGGCCAAGAAACGCCGCACCTACAGGTGCAGGCGCTGCGGGTTCCCCAAGAAAGGCCATGTCTGTGTCGCCGCCGCTGCTGCTGGTGGTGTTCTGCCGCTGCTTCCCTTGCCAGAGGAGGAGGAGAAGATCGACGGAATCAGCGCTCTACCCGACGATGTCCTCCACACAATCATCTCCCTTCTCCCGACCATTGGTGGTGCCAAGACGCAAGTCATATCCTCAGATGTTTCCCGTGCTTGCAGAAGCTTCATATCACGGTGAAGTGACTTCTGGTTTAGTTTGTAAATGATTATGTTAATTGTTCCTGTTTGAACTTCATGCATGTTATTTATTTTTGAACTTCATGCTATGCTTTTCAGCTGGCAGAAGGTCTTTTTGTTCCAGATATCCATAATGGTCTTGTAGATGATGCTGCTGCTATTGAATGTCTCGATCTCCATCTCAAGGAAATAGTGGTGAGAAACTACAGAGGCCAGAAATCACATGCTGCTTTTGCAAAATTCTTTATTCTAAATGCCAGCGTGCTCAAGGTGATGACATTTCGAGTCGGTGTGAGATTGAGCAAAAAGTGGCTGTCGAATCAGCGCAGGCTACTTCGCTTGAGGGAAAAGCTTCTCCAAATGCTCGATTTGAATTTTCACGCGACGACTATTTTATGGATTATTATTACAACCATTCACAACGCAGTCATCAGCTGTCAGTAGGTGATCCCATCGACGACTGATCCTGTTATTGCTCTTTGCTATGTTAATTGAAGGGGTATATGTACCTTTTGCCCAGTTTCATGCTTGTCCAAGCAAGACGTGCTGTCTTAATTAATATTTCTCTATCTTTGCATACTGGAGTATGCATTCTGAATTTTGGTGGTGTGTCAAGAAATATAGCACATTGCATGCCATCAAAGGATGGGTTCATAAGTTGTAGCAAGCTAGCATATATACATTTGTTTCTGCCAAACTAAAGAAGTTATGTTGATGTAAGTTTTCTATGCTAGCTTCCGATTTACAGACTGAATGTATAATTAAGTCCAATGCTTCCTAATTTGTTGGGATTATAACTGCAATGAGAACTAATTGATCGTGTAAAATCTAATTATTAATTTTGTTGCTTGTGACTGTTTATTTTTTGTATTATGTTGTTTTACTGATGATGATTATTATTACTATACATATATATATTTGCCTCACATATATTAAAATGATTTTAAATTTTAAAACACTAAAGAATTCATTAGTTTGTGTTGCTGCTGCAATATTGAAGTGTCGTAAATAGAGATTGATCCTTCAGTCACTGTCAAAATTAATCAAAACTTGTGAACCTAGTGTTTTTTT
Source organism: Oryza sativa Japonica Group (assembly GCF_034140825.1). Lineage (NCBI taxonomy): Eukaryota > Viridiplantae > Streptophyta > Magnoliopsida > Poales > Poaceae > Oryza > Oryza sativa. Next base: position 11,099,806 of record NC_089041.1, read on the forward strand.
CTTTTATAAATATGCGTGTGCTAGAAGATTGTACTAATGAGATGAATCATGAGATATAATAAAAGTAATTTTGTTTTAGTGAAAAATTGTATTGCCGAAAATCATTTTGTTAATTGAGATACATATGCTCGTGATAATCTGTATGTATTCCAATACACACACGCGCACACACAACACACAACATCTCACACACACACACACACACACACACATTTTTTCCAAAAAAAAATAAATCAGACTATTTTGATTGGAAATAGTGTATATGCATGATGACTTAGTTTCATATCGATATTGTAGCAATGGTGCAACAACAACGTATTACTCCAAGATATATAATCGTGGTGTTGTCTTGAATCACACATGGATCTATATCCAATTTTGTTATTAGTCCGACAACCTCTTCTTATACCACGACCTTCCGTTGTCCCATTTGTAATTCTCTCTGAGTTGAGTTCTAGAAGTCCTACTATCGTTTTCTATCCAATATTTCTTGGAGGAAAAGATCCAAATACCCCCCTCCCCCTAAACTTTGGATGGAAGTCCATATAGCATCCTAAACTTTAAAACCGGGCATCCAACCCCCTAAACTTTACAAAACCGTTCATATAACCCCCTAAGGTGGTTTTGCATATTTTAAAAGCTTAAACGAATAACTTTAAATATAACTAATATAACATATTTGCATATCATCAGTTGTAAGTCATCAATTTGTACTTATACCATGATACCGTACTATTGTTATGTTGCTGCTTGTTTTTAAGTGTGAGTTAACGAGTGGTAAAAAGAAAGATTTAAGTAGAGATTTTAATATATATGTCCGGTGTGTATGTCACATGATCAAAGTCATCCAATTTATATACAAATTAGATAAAAACCACTATACAAAACCACCATAGAGGGTAATATGATTTTTGCAAAGTTTAGGGGGTTGGATGTCCGATTTTAAAGTTTAGGGTGCTAGACGGACTTCTATCTAAAGTTTGTGTGTGTGTGGGGGGGGGGGGGGAGGGGGGGGAGGGGGGGGTATTTGGACTTTTTCCTTTCTTGGATGACGGTCCGAGTGTCTCAGTCCCATTCTTGTCCCATTTTCGTGCTTGTCCAAGCAAGACGTGTTGTCTTAATTAATATTTCTCTATCTTTGCATACTGGAGTAGGGAATTTTCGTGGCGCCAAGCAATAGCATGGATGCCATCAAAGGATTGGTTCATTTGTTCTGCCAAACTAAAGAAGTTATGTTGATGTAAGTTTTCTATGCTAGCTTCCGATTTACAAAATGCATGTATAATTAAGTCCGATGCTTGCTAATTTGATGGGATATATTAATAACTACAATGTGAACTAATTGATCATGTAAAATCTAATTATTAATTTGGTTGCTTGTTCCCGTTTATTTTTGTATTATGTAGTTTTACTGATGATGTTGACTGATGACAGCACAGATTATTCCAAATGGTGCAATATCTCAGAGAAACTTACATAAAAAATACTGTAAATCAGCGCTACTGGAATAATAGTACTGTCAGGATGGATTTCATAAAATCTATATGATCATGGTAAACTTAATTAAAATAACTTGGTGACTCCACGTGCTTTGCTGCAGGAATTACTAAATAATTTTTAATATATATATATATACATATATATTAACAATCGAGCTAAGAGTAAAAAAATATAATGAAACATCAGGGTTAATCAATACTTATCATAAAACAAACAAATGATACATGCGCTATATTTTTTTGAGGGGGTAATGTTAAATATTATAAAAATGATAGATACATTTGTTAAAATATTATGAAAATGATGTGAGGAGTGATGATTGGATATGCTTGCATGTTAATTTATAGAATTAAATAGATTGTGTAGATGATATTGCGTGCTTTCATGAGGTTAAATATATAATTATTGCTAGTGGGTAATGATGTGGTATGGTTGTATGTTGAGTTTTGGACTTAGAGTGTTATCACTTCATAGAAAGTATAGATTTAAATCACACAAAATTACCATGAAGAGTCATAGATTCATCCTGACATACAACTTCTCCAAGCAGGTAAAATATCTGAGGTGGACAACAGCAGCCAGGTTAGGACCAGTAGATTGAAGAATTTTCGTAGTGGGCACTGATGCTGCCACGTTACCAGGGGGCATTTCCTGGATGGCACAAATAAAACAAACATTAGCATCTGTGCTAAATGGAATCAGTGTTATATATAAATCACCTCCTAATACAATCACGTACTGACCTTCTCAAACAGCTAATAGTAGGCTAAAGTGAACTATATATAGCTGCTAAATTATCTATTGGGGCAAAAATAGCTAGATCCTAGCTACTTAAACAGCTATATCCAGAGATACCGGTAGCTATACCGGTCCCAATCTCAAGTCTGGAGATAAAGCTGTGCAGGAACCCAATATCTCCTGTATAGGTGATTACCCGGAAGCTCGGAGCGCCATCGTCCAACAAAGCTGACATTGGTCTTTCTAGGAGCGGCGCATCCTTAATAATTACCTCTTAGAACATGACCCCTTGATTTAGACCGTGTGTGGCACCTATGCATATATGCTCCTCAGTGATGCAGACTCGATGCGAAGATGATGCAACCCAATGGTGTAGTTGACTTGGAGGCTCTCAAGGGCCAGGCAGGCAGAGCATGAAGAGCATCCTCCGAGGAGGTGACAAAATGGAGGTTGAGCTTCCTTAGCTTCGGGAAATTAATGGAGTAGCTGGCTGATGATGTCATCATGTAAGCGGCAGCTTGAGAAGCTAACCACCTCCAAGCTAGGTAGAGGAGAAGTGAAGTGCATATATTACTAGCAAGTAGTTTATGTCATTTGCCTGATCAGTCATCGTGGTGTTGCCATGCATTAGTGAACTGAAAATCAAGGTGGGACAACCTGTTCATCTTAGGAAACTTTAGCCAGTCCTCGAGGTCATGTTGCAGTGTTAGAGGTGGTCAGAGATGAGGACCAAGTGATGAACAGGAACCCAATGAGCAGCAAGGATCCTTCCAGCGATGCCAATTTGATTGCACTCATCTACGGAGAGCGCGTTCATGTCCAGGTTGAGTGAGGTGGAGCCCCAGAGTAGGAGCCATTTGTATGTTTGCTACGTTTGTTGCACAATTAATACCTCTAGCAAGTGCTGCTACTTTCCTATGGAAATAAGAAGTGTATCTACGAAAATTCTGCAAGGCAGACACACATTTTATAAAATGCCTATTGGTTTCTGGAGACAATTCACTAAAAGACATTTATGAGCTATTTCTATGGCATCATGGTTTCTTATGTTTGTTGCACAACTGAATGCCTCTTGAAAGTGTCCCTACTTTCTTATGGACATAAAAATGACTCTACAAAAATGCCGCATGGCGTAGATACATTTTATGAACTACCTAATTGTTGGTGCAGACAATTCACAAAAAACAATTATGAGGTATTTTCCAAAATGCTTCGACAAAATTGTTAAGACAATAAAATAAGGGGCAATTGCTCATTTGACCCTGTTTCGAAGCCAAACTATCAATCTGACCCTACTTTTTCTAGTTTGCTTATTTGACCCTGTTTTCAAAATCGAAAACGAAGGCTGACCCTATTTCATTATAGTGAGTTAATAGTATGAACTAAGGAACAAATAGTCCATTTTACCCTTGCTTATTCGACACAAGTTTGGCCGACAGCGCCCCCTCCCTCCACGCACTGGCGCTGGCGTTGCCTCCTTGCTAGCGCCGCAATCTTCTCCCTCCTTGCACCGGCATCGCCTCCCTCGCCCTCCGCGCCGATGCCACACCTTACCTCCCCGTGGCTCGCGTAGGTGCTGGCGCCACCTCCCTCCCTCCACGCGTCGGTGCCGCCACCGGATTTGCCCGCCGCTGCCGAGCACTGTCGCCGAATCCGCCGACCGCAGCTCGAGCTCCACTGCCTAGACCAGTTGCCGCCACTCCTCGTCGTCGAGCCGCCGTTGACCTCCCCCGCCGGATCCACTCGTCACCACACAAGCTCCATCACCCGGGCCTGTCGTTGCTGACCCCTCCCTCCGTGCGGCCGTAGCCGTCGCCGCCGCTCCACCGTGCACCGCCATCGCCACCCTTCCACGCTGCTACTGCCACTCCTCATCCCTCCGCCCGCCAACACCATTCCTCCCTCCCTTCCTCCGCACGGCAACAGGCGGCGCCACTGCTCCTCCGCGCACTGACGCCACCGCCCCTCTGCATGCCATCGCTGCCACCACCACTCGCCTTGCGCCAACCATGAGAGATGGGATTAGGGTGAATGGATAGGGTTAGGAGTGAATGGATAGGTCATGAAGGGTATTTTGGTCCATTCAAATAATAATTTGTTTTTTTTTATTTTTTCTAAATGAAACTTAATGGTGTGATGAAAAGAAGGTCAGAAGGTAACTTCGTTTTTCAAAAGCAGGGTCAAATGAGTAAACTCTAAAAAGTAGGGTCAGATTAGTACTTAAGACTCTGAAATAGAGTCCAATGAGCAATTGTCCCTTAAAATAATGTCTCTACAGCACTTGAAAAATACCTCTACATGCAAGGCTATTTTTTTAGTGCGGATCCGGTAGAGTTGGCCTCCCATAGTTGGAAACACAAGGAGGAGATGTGGACTTCTCGTGATGGTGTCTCCAAAAGATAGCTTGACTCGGCATAACTTTTGAAGAGTGATGTGCTTAGCAAATATATATACCTTTTCACATAAGACGACATGGAATTGACGATTTGACGTGTAAATTTTGGTTAAAAATTTATGTGTATATCATGTAATTCCTCTTCCTGAAGAGATATGTACTAATAGGTTTGCTGGAAATTTCAATCATATCTCAGATACTATATACTTCTATATGTGTGTTGAACACATTAACTTGAGCAAAAATGTAATAACGTAACAATTTCTATAGTTTTTCACACATAAAAATATTTTTTTCAAATATCTTATGGTTTTAGTTGAAATGCAAAACGAAATGTACTAAAAATTCAATCAGAGCACACTTAAATGCATTGAATGTATTCTACATTTAACTCTATGTTGTTTTACAAATCACGATCCGTCAATTTGCATCTATACAATGTATCCCCGCAGCCTTTCACACAGGAAGATACAAGCGTTAAATGAAGATTATTTATGAAGATACAAGACATAATTGCTGCCAATAGCCGCCAGCCGCGCCAGCGAGTGAGGCATCTCTTCCCTAGCAATGTCATGGTCTGCCATCCTCCATGGAGCCTCATCTCCCTTAGCATACATTTGTTCCGCCAAACTAAAGAAGTTATGCTGATGCAAGTTTTCTATGCTAGCTTCCGAATTACAGAATGAATGTATAATTATAAGTCCGATGCTTGCTAGTTTGATGGGATTATAACTGTAATGTGCACTAATTGATCATGTAAAATCTAATTAATTATTAATGTTGTTGCTTGTGACTGTTTATTGAAGTGTTGCAAATAGAGATTGATCCTTCAGTCACTGTAAAATTAATGGCAAAACTTGTGAACCTAGTGTTTTTTTTCTTTTATAAATATGCGTGTGCTAGAAGATTTTACTAATGAGATGAATCATGAGATATAATAATAGTAATTTTGTTTTAGTGAAAAATTGTATTGCCGAAAATCATTTTGTTAATTGAGATATATACGCTTGTGAATAATCTGTATGTATTCCAATACACACACGTGCACACACAACACACAACATCACACATACGCGCGTGCGCGCACACACACATTTTTTTCCAAAAAAACAATCAGACTATTTTGATTGGCAATAGTCTATGTGCTATGCATGATGACTTAGCTTCATATCGATATTGTAGCAATGGGGCAACAACAACGTATTACTCCAAGATATATAATCGTGGTGTCGTCTTGAATCACACATGATCTATATCCAATTTTGTTATTAGTCCGACAACCTCTTCTTGTACCACGACCTTCCGTTGTCCCATTTGTAATTCTCTCTGAGTTGAGTTTTAGAAGTCCTACTATCATTTTCTATCCAATATTTCGTGGAGGAAAAGGTCCAACCCACCCTAAACTTTGGATGGAAGTCCATATAGCATCCTGAACTTTAAAACCGGACATCCAATCCCCTAAACTTTGCAAAACCGTTCATATTACTCCCTAAGGTGGTTTTGCATATTTTAAAAGTTTAAACAAATAACTTTAAATAACTAATATAACATATTTGCATATCATCGGTTGTAAGTCATGTATTTGTACTTATACCTTGATACTGTACTATTATTATGTTGCTACTCGTTTGCAAGTGAGAGTTAACAAGTGGTAAAAAAAATATTTAAGAGATTTCAATATATATATATATATATATATATATATATATATATATGTGTGTGTGTGTGTGTGTGTGTGTGTCTGTGTGTGTGTCTGTGTGTGTGTGTGTGTCCGATGTGTATGTCACCTGATCAAACTCATCAAATTTATATACGAATTAGATAAAAACCACTATACAAAACCACCATAGAGGGTATTATGATTTTTGCAAAGTTTAGGAGGTTGGATGTCCGGTTTTAAAGTTCAGGGTGCTAGATTGACTTCCATCTAAAGTTTAGGGGGGTATTTGGACTTTTTCCTTTCTTGGATGACGGTCTGAGTGTCCTCACAAATTTTGACAATTTGACCCTTTGCAAAAACTATTTTTACAAATGAACCGCTGTCAAAACTTATTTCAAATCTGACCCTTTTGCTCAACGCCAAATCGTGTGGCGCTGAATTTAGACACCTACGCGCCAAATAGCATGGTGTTGAATGTACGTTGACATGCTGACTTAGTCTCCCATCCGCCGTGGCACGGCATTCAGCGCCAGCTGATGTGGCGCTGAGGTGTCTAAGTTCAGCGCCATATGATTTGGCGTTAAGCAAAAGGATCAGATTTGAAATAAGTTTTGGCAGCGGTTCATTTGTAAAAATAGTTTTTGCAAAGGGTTAAATTGTCAAAATTTTTGGAGTGTCCTAGTCCCATTCTTGTCCCATTTTCGTGCTTGTCCAAGCAAGAAGTGTTGTCTTAATTAATAATTCCCTATCTTTGCATACTGGAGTATGGAGTTTTCGTGGCGCCAAGCAATAGCATGGATGCCATCAAAGGATTGGTTCATAAGTTGTAGCAAAGCATACATTTGTTCTCTGCCAAACTAAAGAAGTTATATTGATGAATGCGTGTATAATTAAGTCCGATGCTTGCTAATTTGATGGGCTTATAACTACAATGTGAACTAACTGATCGCATATAATCTAATTATTAATTTTTTTGCTTGTGCCCGTTTATTTTTGTATTATGTAGTTTTACAGATGATGTTGACTAATGACAGCACAGATTATTCCAAATGGTGCAATATCTCAGAGAAACTTACATAAAAACAATTGTAAGTCAGCATTACTGGAACAATAGTACTGTCAGGATGGATTTCTTAAAATCTATATGATCGTGGTAACCTTAATTAAAATAACTTGGTGAGTCCCCGTGTTTTGCTGTAGGAATTACTAAGTAATTTTTAATATATTTTTTTCAACAACCGAGCTAAGTGTAAAAAATTATAATGAAGCTGTCGTAGGCTCTCCAGACCTTCCATAATAATTGAGAGATGAAATGAATAATTCAAGTCATCAAACAAGCATAATGAAATATCCGACGCCTCGAGAGAGGAATATTATAGACATTGCTGGGCCTTTAGCCTGCCAGTCAACTTCAACCTGAGATGTGCCTGTCAAACCACTCGAAGGCGGCGACCAGATGTGTTACACATTCAGGAGACTTGACAAAATGGCTAAAGATCTACAACATCTCAAATATTCCTAACTAATACTCATGTGAATCTAGTTCCCAGGAAGTGCACTAGATTCACACTTTTATCTTAAGCATGAATATACATAGCAAAATACATCTAAAACAAATAAAATTTAGATTACAACTACTTAATAGATACATAGGCCGACCGGCCAAATATAACTATATCAGAGAACAACGGAAGCTTGACTACCCAATCCTCAAGCACACCGACTAGGGGTTTACCCCATTAAATTCAAATCCTAGAAGAAGCAGTCGAAACCAGCATCACTCAACTTAAACTAAGCCTATTCCTGCAAAACATAAATTAGACAAAACATGGCAAGACTCAGTAAATTAATCAAATTAATGTACTGGTAAGAGCACTATCAAACCTACATACATGAAAGCTCTATGCCAAAGGAAGGCTATTTGTAGTGTCAATTTTCAGCATAAAGCAAATTTTAGTTCACAAACCATTTGCAACGTAATTTAAGCAAAACATTTTAGCAATATGTGAAGCATATTAATCATGGCATGATATCAACATAAATAGACCGACATCATTCCCTTACAACACAACGGGAAGTAAGGCAATCATATCACATATATCAATCTCATCATCATTCTCAAAACATTTAGTTTAAAAGCATTTAGAAATCACAAGATTATACCTATAGCACATCATCATGTCACTCATGGCCGTGAGCACGGCTAATCGATTAGTTTTTAGAACTCTGCAGAGTTTGCACAGCTTTACCCATATGATGTGAATCGCTCTAGTTTGTCCGGTACCCGTCGGCACCACCATACTCTACACATTGAGTATGGTCTAGAGGTCACAACGAGGCTTTTACATTAAGTCTTGTCTAAACTTGCATGAGCACGATACGTGTTCCTCCATCCTAGACCATACTCGATATATGACCTAGAACCGTTAAGTGGCGGGCCCACGCCTTAAACTTAACGCCATGGTGACGGAATAACGGGTACCCACCACGTGGCACAATATCGTTGTATTGGACACGTACACTTAGACGCTCATGCCGTGAGGCAGAACAGTACACTCGTCTCCTCACGGAAATCACACACGTAGGGAATTTATCATCCTACGATCACACACTTAGGAACAGTACACTCGTCCTAAGGTTCAACACACACATGGGTAGTTCCTCTAGGTAGCCCACAGTACACTCGTGGCCCCTACCTATACTACAACGGCCTCCCGAATGCAAGATTAGACAAGTGCTTAACTTAATAGGCCAAGATCCCCCCATAAAGACACATGTGGATGTACGGTAAACACAATGGGTGATATGATGTTCGGTCCTTAATCGACTCTGGCGAACACTCCCCCTATCGGTATGCAACTACTACCATATGCATACCACTTGCCGCCCAAGTCTAAAATCAAATTTTAACTCATTTTATTTCACAAATAATCAGAGAATCACCTCTGAACATAATGTTTAGAAAGGAGTTCCAAATAGTATATCAAGTGATTCATAACCATGTTTTATTTATCACTAAGCAAGGCTAAGCATTTGCACTTTATAAAAGCATAGTATAGACATATGAGCACAAATAAAGTACTCTAATTATTCCTAAGGTTCAAAACAGCAAGGGGTGATTTTCAAAAGGGGATTCATGCATCTTTTAAAGGTAGAACTACAATCTATAGTTTTGAAAGTACCGTTAATTAGAATTACGTGTGCAACTTTACAATCAAAACATTTAGCCCGAAAACATAGGATTCAATATGTTCAAAGTAAGGGCAACACTTGCCTTGATTGATATGAGACCTTCCTGAGATCAGCTATAAGACCAATCACCTCACCGATAACGATTTTGCCATCTAAAAGAAATAACGGTAATGATAAATGCCAAAACATGTAAAAATCTAAAATGCCCTAAAATGCATGAGTTTACATGTGTGGTTAGGTGCTGGTCTAATATGAATTTAGGTGAAAGAATTTATATTTTATCACTTTGCATTAGAGAGTTATAAATTTTCAAAGTTTAATACTAGCACTAGATTAATTAAGCTCTAATAGTCCATAGGTGCATTTTAGGGTCAAGTTTTTGTGAAAATATGGCTTGCTGCAGTGGAGGGGATGTTCACAGGAGTTCAACAAAGTTGGTTTCACAATTTTTAGAGTTAGGATGATTTTACTAGTATTTTTCAAGCTAAATTATTTATTATAGTAATTGTTAACTATTTCAAAATTTAGACAAGTTTTGGGTACTGCAAGTGATGTGACCATGGCTAATACAGATACAACCATTGCTCACATCATGGATGAACAAGATGATATCAAGATCAAGTCCTCCAAGTGCTGGAATCAGATTCGGCCACCTGCTACATTGCTGACTTCAAACGGCCGCTAAATTTGCATACGAGCTCCGTTTTGGGCCCGTGAGTACTTGATGAAAAGGTCTCGGAGTCCTCTTTCCAATGGATCCAACCTCATCGCCAAACTCCATCTCAGTTGGCTGCAATCAAAGAAACAAGGTGCTGCGTCACCTGTCATGGGCCTATGGGCATGTAACTTCGTCTGGGACCCCGGCCCAAGTGGGGCCCATGTGGGGTGCGCCCCAACCAGGTGGATCACGACCCTAGGGTCCCTTTGTTCGTCCTCCCACCATTATAATTAGCTAGGTACCCCTTTAGACTTTCTTGGGTTTTGATAGATTAAAGTTTAGCCATTGCTACTTACTTGCAGCGCACGTGATGGCTAGACCGTCCGTCTGATTGTTCTTCAGAACCCCAACTTATCATTTGTATTCAATTCCTATTTGCAATATCAGATTGCTTTTATCTTGTTCTTGCTTGTTTCTTCGATTTGCTTGCAGGAATAGGGTTGATTTGCACCGGCAAGATCAACAACTCACGGAGAGGTGTATCGATCGCTAAAGCGCAACACAACGTCTCGTACAGTTGTAGTCGGATCGTCAACGTTTCTCCCAAATCGTAGTTATCAACTTACCGAAAGATCGGCCCAAACAACTGCCTTGAGTGTCGAGAGAAACTCAGGGTTCATCAGGTGATATCAGAGCTTTCGTTGCTCGGTGAGTTTTTATCTTCCTATAACCAGAAAATTGCCATACAAAAAAAATTGTATCCTGTACCTAGCCATACTTGTGCCATTGCATTGTCCATTTCAATTTTTGCTTTGTTGAGTTTTCTGTTGCATCGTCGAGTCGTAGTTGCTGGTCTTAGCATCTAGTTCGTTTAGAGTTTCGAGTTCTCGTCACGTTTTATACCACAATTGTCGTCGCCTCCATGTCTCTGTTGTCGTCGGGACCTACGAAAACAGAATCGGCTTGCTGCCACGGTTCTATTTTTGTAGTTTTCAGAATTTTTTATCAGTCAGTTTTGGAGTTGCATCTAGGATTTGATTGAGTTTCTGGTTTGCCCGTGAATAGATCGGCGTGCTTGTTGCCGGTGTAGAGAGGAGGAAGATGAATTTCCAAATATGTTTTTGGAAGTATGAGAGTTTAATCTGGACAGAAATAGTAGATCAAATTGATTGAAAATCAGTTTCAATTTTTCTCTCACCAAATCCGGACTCTAGGTAGTGCCGCATCCTTCCTTTCCTCACCCACCACCACCCCGGGTCCGCGACCAGGCCGAGTCGGAGTGTCTCGGTCACGTTTCAATCTATACCGTGATCTTGCATACTGCTTGGTGAAAATTTTTCGAGTATTGGATTGAAAATCCATTTGCAAAAACGGAACCTGCACGACAAGAGGATTTCATTTTTGTATAGTTCTAATTTTGGGTTTGGACTTTTACAGTTGAGTCCTTGTGATCTTACATTGAGGTCCTTGAGCCTGTTTTTGGTAAAAGAAAATCAAAAAAAAGAAAAAAAGGTATAAAGGTGCATAAAAAAAGAAAAGAAAAGCCACACCAAAAAAAAGAAAAATAAAAAAAATAGAAAAGAAAGAAAGAAAGAAGGGAAAAAAGAAAAATTAGTTGTATCTTTGAGTTTGCCAGACATCAGAGTGTGCTTGAGTTGTTTCTGTTTTCTATTTTGTGGTACCGTTTGTGTCTAGGCTCGCGTCTCTAGTACGTTCTAGCCTAGGACCAGCACGGTACTTGACTTTGAACCATTATTCAACTTTGTATTCTCTGATTTGAGCATTTGCTATTCCTTTGCTACATATTTAAGCTTACCCAGAGCTCCATAGATTTGATTGCAGCCGTACAACAAGTGTTTGCCAAGGCATCGATACATCCAAACTCCGTTGGGGTGCTTGGTTGAGTCGGTGTACATCACCATTCCGCTTGCTTTGGTAAGAACTTGTAAGAGCTTGGTTAAAAGCTTGAGTGTGTGTGATATTTGAGCTGCCACTACCTAGTAGTTGATAGGAGCGTGCATATTCTTGTGTTTGTTTCTTGTTTGCTACTAACCATGGCAGGATTGCGCAAGGGAATACGAGAACATCGACTTCTACACCTTCGACGAGATATGATGACTTCTCCACGTGATGCATATGAGGTACATGACTATAATTTTGCACAAGTTGCATCTAAGTTACCATTCTATGATGGGAAGTATGATTCTGTTGCATATATTGATTGGGAGCTAGCAGTAGACAATGAATTTGATATATATGATTTTTCTGATGCTCAAATGATTAGGGCTGCTAGTAATAAGTTTACCTCTTCTGCTCTCTTTTGGTGGAGTTATGTTAGTAATAAACCTGAAACTTGGGATGAAATCAAAACCATGATGAGAAAACGCTTTGTGACTTCTTATTACAAATGTACTCTTCGGGAGATATTAGAACATCTGAAACAAGGTGATAGAACTGTTAGGTAGTACATTCATGAATTTAAGGTCTGTATCATCTACAGTAGTCTCAATGAGTGCAATGAAAATACAATGCGTAGATTTTTCAATGGGCGTAATTCTAAAATTCAGGTTTTGCTTGACAATGTGATATATAATCATATTGGCCACCTATTCATGCTTGCTCGTAGCATTGAGACTCAGATCATATGAAGTGCGAGGAAGCATGAATAATGTGATTTATCTCCTATTTCTGAATCTCCTATATCCTTATGCAATGATGATGTGCAAACATTGGAGGAGCAATCTTTTGTCTCTCCTGTTACTAACGATTTGCAGGGAGTTCAGTTCATTCAATGAAAGGAGGAGAATAGTTTACTTGAGAAGAAGGAGGATGAAGCACCTGGGATGACTAAAGATAGTTTGCAAGGTAAATTAAATGGTGTTGAGATAAATAAAGGTGAGTATACTCAAGGTGAGCTACACATGTCCACTTTTCATGGTATAGTAGAGCAACCATTAGTGGAACCAACTGCTGAGATTCCTTTGTCACAAGTGGATTTATTTGCTGTTCCTTGTGATAAAGAAGAGTTGTGTGATAATGCTTCACTTATATCCATGCCACAACTGGTGAATGAACATGCTATTTCTAGTGTTTCTTTGTGTGCTGATTTTAAGCATGTTGTTCACATCGCTAATGAAGTAGAGGAATACGGATGGCTATCTTCTTTAAATACTTTGGGCTACGTTCAGTTTGAAGATTTTTGTGAGCTCGATAATTTGGAGGAGAAATTATTTGCCAAGTCTGATTTTCCATGTCCAACTAATGCTATTTTTGATATCTTTGGCGAATATGATGATAGAGGAATATGTTTAATGCATAGAGTTTATATATGTTCGGATTTAGAACCTCCTGTACATATGGATAAAACTTACAAGCTAGAGAGGCATGTTATTTCAAATCATATTACTTCGAGTTTCTCTAGTTTTGATTGGATAAAACAGGTTATTTTGAATGGACTATGTGACAAGCACCATATGGAAAAACCGAGGACGGTTATCCGTGAAGAAGGGGAGGATGATGTGACCATGGCTACTACAGATACAACTATTGCTCACATCATGGATGAACAAGATGATATCAAGATCAAGTCCTCCAAATGCTGGAATTAGATTCGGCCACCTGCTACATTGCTGACTTCACACGGCCGCTAAATTTGCATATGAGCTTCATTTTGGGCCCGTGAGTACTTGATGGAAAGGTCTCGGAGTCCTCTTTCTAATGGATCCAACCTCATTGCCAAACTCCGTCTCAGTTGGCCGCAATCAAAGAAACAAGGTGCTGCGTCACCTGTCATGGGCCTTTGGGCATGTAACTTCTTCTAGGACCCCGGCCCAAGTGGGGCCCATGTGGGGTGCGCCCCAACCAGGTGGATCACAACCCTAGGGTCCCTTTGGTCGTCCTCCCATCATTATAATTAGATAGGTACCCCTTTAGAGTTTCTTGGGTTTTGATAGATTAAAGTTTAACCATTGCTACTTGCTTGCAGCGCACGTGTCAGCTAGACCGTCCGTCTGCTTGTTCTTCAGAACCCAACTTATCATTTGTATTTAATTCCTATTTGTAATATCAGATTGCTTTTATCTTGTTCTTACTTGTTTCTTCGATTTGTTTGCAGGAATAGGGTTGATTTGCACCGGCAAGATCAACAACTCATGGAGAGGTGTATCAATCGCTAAGACGCAACACAACGTCTCGTACGATTGTAGTCGGATCGTCAACGTTTCTCCCAAATCGTAGTTATCATCAACTCACCGAAAGATCGGGCCAAACAACTGCCTTGCCTTGAGTGTCGAGAGAAACTCAGGATTCATTAGAGTGACATATTTTATTTTATAAAAACTAAGTTCATGGTTCTTAGACTCTAACAAACCTGAGATCACTTCATTAAGAGTTGTATTAAACTTTATATCAATTATAGAAGTTTCTATACTGTTCTTTAATATTAATTCATTATTCAAATTTTAGTGATGTTTTTGGATATGGTTTCTTCTACAGATTTATCTACATAACAAATGTACATTCTTTTATCAAACTAACAAATTTTAGTTTGTCTCATTTGGAGTTAAAATGAATTACTTATGGATATTATAGTTTCTAGTTTACACTATACTAGTTATTTTACTAGATAAATATTTGGTGATGTTTTTATTACAGAAAGTATCAAGTTTTAGATCATGTAAATTATGAACATGGTTTTGTGAGCACACTGGAACTTAGTTCACTCGAAATTGAGTTAAGATGAATTTTATATGATTTTCTAAGTTGGAGGTTGCTCTATGTTCATTGTTTCTTATATGAGTTTTTAGAGCTATTTCTTCTACTGTAAGTGCCAAGTTTTATGTTTCTAAATTTAAGTTCATAAGGGTATGAGTCCACAGAAATTTGATTCATCTCATAAGGAACTAAAATGGATTTTACATGTATTTTATAGGTTTGGACAAGTTTTCAATTGTAAAATATCTTCTCTAGTCACTTTCCTTATATTTTTCCAGATTTTAAACACATAGGGCCCACTGGTCAGTGAGAGCAAGTATGCAGAAAAGTCTCTGGAGTTTCTAGGAATAGGTCCCGAGGTCCTTAGCACATGTTTAATAGTTAATAGTGCTCCACGTTTTATATATTTACTGGTAGATCCTGGGTCCACATGTCATACAAAGATTATTTGCATTTACAACCTTACCAGATCTAAACATTCACTAATGAAAGTCCTTAGTGCCTAATCTAACTGGACCCATACGTCAGCTAGCCTGAGAGGAGGAGAACAGAGCAGCGGCTGGCGCGGCAACCTGGCGGTGTTCTCGCCGGCGCCGACGACGAACGGTGGCCCTTCAGAGGTTGCAACTAAAAGAGAAAATGAAGAGGGAACGACGGCGAAGCCATCGGTTGTGATCTCGCATGATATGGTGGACGGAATAGCGCTAGCGGCGAGCTCAAGCGACGGTGAGCTTCGGCATGCATGTTCATGTCGAGCTCCAGCTTGTTTCGGTATGAATTGAGTGTATGCATGTGCCTCTACGGGGTGCCTGGGTGCTCACTTGAGTTCGTGCTTGCGCTGACAAAGCTTGGACGACGACGACGGAGCGTGGAGCGTCCCGGCGGCGGCGGAAACAACAGGGCGACGGCGTCGGCTCCTTCCGGTCTTCGGGCTGCTAAGGAGAGGAGGGAAATGGATCAAAGACTACCTAAGGTTGCTTCACAAACGAGGAATTGCGCCGAAGCTCACCCGGGAGCGAGTAATCGACGATGATAGCCAGCGGCCGGACTTGAAGAAGAAGGGTTCGATCTCGCGATTTAGGGCTCTTCCGCTCAATTCCTCCGGTGGATGGCCATCTGCAAACTAGGTGACTATGGTGGGGCAGTGGCTCTGCAAGAGATGGCTTGGATCGTCGGCAACGGAGATGTAGCCCACGGTGGTGCTCCGGACGCCGGGAACGCCGTCAAGCGCGACACCTCGTGCTCGACCTGCGCCAAAAGAGAAAGCAAACAAAGAGAAGGATCAGGTAGAGGAAGGTGATCACGTTCCCGTGGTTGGATTGCGGCGAAGCTCACCAGATAAGTCTTGCTAGGGATCAAACACCTTCGGTGGAATGAAAGAAGAGGATGTTCGTGGAGATTCCAGAATGAGAGGCTGCCAAGGGGTCCCATTAGTGATTTCCTAGAAAGATATGAGAGGTAGGGTGATTTATGTGGTGTATGGTGATTTTTATCTCTCTCTCTCTTTGAAATCTTAACTAGATCAATGAGGAATTTACTAAGATGATATGGCTGAAGAAAGGATGACAAATGGCCCATATAGATGCTTCCAAGAAGGATTAGAGAGGTAGGGTATGATCATTGGTGAAATGTGTTTTCCAAATTAAAGCACTCTCTCCTTTTTCCCTCTTTTAACAAATAAAACTAATTATTTTATTGCTTGCTTAGAGTAGGGTTGGCTGTGGTGAGGATGACACAAGGGTCCCACCATGGCTAGGTCCCACTTGTAAGAGAGAGAAATAGAAGAAGAGGCCTAGAAGCTCTAAATTTTCTAAGTGTTGAATTTATTCTAACATGTGGCTTTAATCCCTCTCCTTTCTTCCATTTAATTTAGAATTTTACATTTAATTTAGAATTTTGCGGAGACAAGGTTGCTGCTAGGTAGACAATGATTTGATGGTTCACTGTGCCAAGTTCCCAGATTTAATTACTTTTTGAGTTACCATAGTAATTTAGTAAAGAGGCCTAAGTTACTGACTGCAGTCTAAATATTGTTTAAGCAACTTGTGGCTCTTATCTCATGTAGTTACATTTCGAATTTAATTGAGCCATTGCACCAGGTGGTAGAGTACACTATAGTTAACATTCTGACCAAATGGTTTACCTAGATAAGTTATGGTTAAATTTTGGTGAAGGTCCAAAGTAGGCTAAATGATATGCTGTTTTCCAGATTTCTAGCTGAGTTAAAGGATTTATTTGAGATATCATTTGATGTGATAAATTCAAACTAAAATTACTATAGACTTAGGATGCTGTTTAGTATTTATGAGAATTTTTGTGGAATTTGTTGTTGCATAATTTATTTTTAGGAGTTTTCTTTAGACATGACATGCATATGAAACCTATTATAAGATGCACCAAAAACAAACCTAAAATAATAAAATGCACATACAACCAAGTGTATTTATTTCCATTTAGGTTTTTCTTATTATTAAAACTTGTATTTCCATTTGTTTTCATTTGGCTCAAATATTTTGCTTAGGTAGCCAAAAGAATTAAATTCCTATTTAAAGTTTAAACCATCTTATTTGAATTGAGATTTGTAAACCAAGATTTTCTAAAATCTAATTTTGGATTAGCTTTAAATCTTGACCCAACAAAACTTGGTGTTTTATCTTATTTACAGGATTTTAATTCTAAGATTAGCTAATATATTCTCAAGTACATTAGCTTTCAAAAAGTTTTAAATTTTCCT
Organism: Oryza sativa Japonica Group; assembly: GCF_034140825.1. NCBI lineage: Eukaryota > Viridiplantae > Streptophyta > Magnoliopsida > Poales > Poaceae > Oryza > Oryza sativa. The sequence continues at coordinate 11,117,396 of NC_089041.1, forward strand.
CAAAAATTTTCCTAGGTGAAAATCCTGGTATGTTACGGAAACGCTGGGGTTAATCAATACGTATCACGAAACAAACAAATGTTAAACATTATAAAAATGATAGATAGATTTGTTAAAATACTATGAAAATGATGTGAGGGGTGATGATTGGATATGCTTGCGTGTTAATTTATAGAATTAAATAGATTGTGTAGATGATATTGCGTACTTGCATGAGTTTAAATATATAATTATTGCTAGTGGGTAATGATGTGATATGGTTGTATGTTGAGCTTTAGACTTAGTGTGTTATCATTTCATAGAAAGTATAGATTTAAATCACACAAAATTACCATGAACAGTCATAGATTCATCCTGACATACAACTTCTCCAAGCAGGGAAAATATCTGAGGTGGACAACAGCAGCCAGGTTAGGACCAGTAGATTGAAGAACCAAAATCTTCATAGTGGGCACTGACGCTGCCACGTTACCAGAAGGCATTTCCTGGACGGCACAAATAAAACAAACATTAGCATCTGTGCTAAATGGAATCAGTGTTATAAATCACCTCCTAAGACATTCACCTATACTGACCTTCTCAAACAGTTAATAGCAGGCTAAAGTGAACTATATATAGCGGCTAAATTTTATATGGGAGCAACAATAGCTAGATCCTCCATAAATAGCTATATCCACAGATACAATAGCTAATATATAGCCGGATTTAAACCCTTGAAGAAACATAACATCAAAATCAAATAGGCACGGCTGCTGCTATCTAACCAACTGTGTACCAAATATCAAGTAGTAAATCTATTTAAATCGATCTTTTCATGCTATTTTAAAATTGGTCTACTCATGCAGTGCAGATGATGGCTAGTGTGTAAAATGGAGCAAAAGATTAATGTATAAGGCTCGGTGATACCGTTGAATAACAGCAGTCTCAATCTCAAGTCTAGAGATGAAGCTGGGCAGGAAACCCAATAACTCCAGTCTAGGTGATTACCCGGAAGCTCCGAGGGCCATCGTCCAAAAAAACTGACATCGGTCTTTCGAGGAGCGGCACCTCCTTAATAATTACCTCTTAGAACATGACTCCTTGATTCAGACCATGTGTGGCGCCTATGCATACGCTCCTCAGTGATGGAGACCTGATGCGAAGATGATGCAACCCAACGGTGTAGTTGATTTGGAGGCTCTCAAGGGCCGGGCAGACATAGCATGAAGAGCATCCTCCGAGGAGTTGACAGAATGGAGGTTGAGCTTCCTTAGCTTCGGGAAATGGAGTGGCTGGCTGATCATGTCATCATGTAAGCAGCAGCTTGAGAAGCTAACCACCTCCAAGGTAGAGGAGAAGTGAAATGCAGATATTACTAGCAAGTAGCTCATGTAATTTGCCTGGTCAGTCATCGTGGTGTTGCCATTGGTGAACTGAAAATCAATGTGGGACAGGTTTTCATCATAGGAAACTTTAGCCAGTCCTCGAGGTCATGTTGCAGTGTTAGAGGTGGTTAGAGATGAGGACTAGGTGATGAACAGGAACCCAATGAGCAGCAAGGAACTGGCCAGCAATGTCAATTTGATTGTGCTCATCTATGGAGAGAACTTTCATGTCCAGGTTGAGTGAGGTGGAGCCCCAGAGTGGGAGCCATTGGCGGGAGATGGCCTGCGTGCGAGCTGCATTCCGAGTGCAAAGGAGGTAAACAATTGTACCGAGAATTTTATCTAGGAGGTTGCTATGTTGTCAGCCCTAGAGGTTTCTTCCCTTGGTTCTCCTCCTCCAATAGGAGGGAGACAACTGTACTTACCCTTCTTGGCTCCCAATGCATGGGGATCCCATGGCTAGCCTTAAGTTCTTGTAACATTCTCTTCCTTGTTCTTTTAGAGGATGAAGCACCCGCCACATGCTCCGCAAATCTAGAAATATAGAGGAGGTTCTAGGGTGTCAATTTCCAGATTTCATGCGAGTTGCTCATTGCATTTGGGGATTTTTCTAATTTCATTTGGGAGGCTTATGACAGATGGACTGGGTGAAAGACTGCTCGGGTTCCATATTTAATGCACCACCATATTTGCATAACAGTGCCTTTCTTATTCAATTTTGAAGGGATGGATGGAGTAGGTGAAGACTGCCAAGGTTCCATATTAATGCATTTGCATAATTGTCATTTTCTTATTTGATTTTGAATAGCTAGGATGGATGGACAAAGGGAAGATAGTCTTGGTCCCATATTTAATGCACCTGCATATTTCCACAATAGCCCCTTCCTTGTTTCATTTTGTGACGGTGGATTGACTGGGTGAAACTGCCTAGGTTCCATTATTGCGTATATTTTGACGGGTTGGGGATGAGTTAACTGGTTGATGTCTGTCATCATGCCATATTTAATACATCTACATATTTGCATAGTAACCCCTTTCTTATTTTGTTTGATAGGATAGATGGGCTAGGTGAAGATGCCAAGGTTTCACCTAGCTCATCTAAACAATGCACTATTGTTTCATATTTTAAAAAGTGCATATGTGCATGATAGCACATTTTTTATTCCATTATGCACGCGCGTGTGTGTGTATTTTTTTTTGGGGGAGGGGTGTGATGGTATAGGTGCGGACCGCTATGCGTAGTACCCCCTTTCTTATTTCATTTGGTGAGGGGTAGATGGACTTTGTGAAGATAACAAGGTTTTGTATTTAATCATTTGCATATTTATCTATCTAGTACCTTTGTATAAGCATTACTTCACGTCTTCCAAAATATACAACAAAAACCTTATGTAGTGGCACTTTTCTAGAGCTAGTTTTCAGTTTACCTTTAAAATTTGTCTAGGGACACTTTTAGTTAGAGGCATTGTATTGGCACATAAAAATTGCCTCGTATCTAAAGGCATTTTCTTGTGGTATTCTTACCTCTATAGAGGCATTTGTTTTAAGAGGTTAATATGTGCTAAATAACTAGCTATCAGCAACACATTACTCATATGAAACAAGTAGTCATACGAGGTTTAGATGGTTTGTACATTGAAGATAAAAGATAAGAATGAGGTTTGGATGGTTGGTACATTGAAGATAAGAATAAGAATCATTTTCTCAAGAGGTGTAGAGTTAGAGGATTGGCGGCATCACGCAATCATATATATGTCTCTCATTTTTAACAAAGGTTTGTTATGTTTGTTGCACAATTAAGTACTTCTAGCAAATGCCGCTACTTTCCTACGGAAATAAAAAGTGTATCTATGAAAATTGTGGCAAGGGAGAGCTCACACCAGCTATCTAAGAGAAGTTTTGGCAAGGGGGCCTCCTAGACGACATGTCCAAGGAGAAAAACGACGATGAGCACCATCGTTGTAGTCCATCGAGGCCTTAGGGAGAACCAAAACAGGGTTTTCATCCGGCAGCCCCACCAGAAGGAAAGAGACAACTCGACAACGCCCCTAAGAGCAAAAATGACGCCTGAAGCACGATCGTTGCCGGCACGGCAACAGTGGGCTAGGTTTACACCTACTGCCCACCACATGTTGATCCGTAGGTATTGCTCCATTGCTCCACTATCGGCCATCCTCCGTTAACCGCTATACCCTGGCCCCCTCCCCGCCGGCCAGCCTCCGCATGCTTCCATGTGAAAACATGGCACACATGCTGTCACCATCCACCGCCACGCCACCATGCCACCGCCACGCCGGCCTCTCGCGCCATCTCCCAAGATGGCCTCCCTGCCATCGCCCGCATTGACTTCCTGCGTCGCCGACCTTCTTACCGTTGCGTGTGCCATTGTCATCCTACTGCCGTCGCCGCCTCCCGGGCCACCATCCATGCCTGTGCCACGCTGGACCATGCCGCACGCACCTCCCGCTATCGACGCAGGGGAGGGAGCCGGATCTGGGCCCGGGGGATGCCAAATCCGTCCACACAAGCTGCTGCCCCCGTGCCATATATATTCCCTGTGTCCAGCGTCGCGTCGCTACGCCACTCCAACCACCATCGCCTCTATGTCCTCTTCCCCACTGCCACTCTGACCCGCTTCCGCTTCTCGCCGATTCCAACTCCCACGGCCATTGCACGCTGAATCCAGCCGCATGTGTAGCTTCCTTCGTCGCCGCTCGGACCACGTGTCGGCTCCTCACCGGATCCGAGCGAAGAGGGCTCATATCTACGCACCACTGCCGCCACCTCTCCGGGTGCCTCAGCGCCTGCAGCCGCTATGGCACCGTCGAGAGAGGGGGAAAAGGGCCCTGCCGCCACCAAGGTAGGGGGCGGCCGGAAAGGGGGGTGGCTGTGGTGGTTCTTCAGCACCGTCCGTGTCACCCTTGGCTTCGGGTGGGAGCGACGCGGACAGAGGAGAGAGACTTTTATTGGGCAAGGTAACATATATATATTATGAATATTAACTACGTTATTAAACAACCATGCCGTGAAAACGATAACTACTATTCAAAGTGTCTATATTCAACATAAGATTATTTAAACGGGAAGCAGGAACTTTAGAAAAGCTTGAACGCTGGCATGTCTTATGACAATGATCGATGAGATCATGAGATGATGCTTCACATGTAGTACCTGCACCACCAGCACTTCTTTGGCCTCAACTGCAAAGGAATGGATTGGAAAATTACATCAGATCAAAGAAAAACTATTCATATATCAAGAACTCATAATTATGTCATTGCTTAAAATTTGTCAAAATTTGAAACATGTGAGTATTAAATTATAGTTACAAAATTCTTGCATATCAGGGCATAGTGTTCACCAACTCTAATCAAGTAATGACAATGTCATTACTTTTTATGACAACTGTGCTAGCAAGTAATTATAACATAACTTTCACTTTCACTTTGGGAAACAGTTTTGGACACAACTCATCTAGTTGGAGCCAGGGTTAGCAATCTCGAAAAAAAAAATTGCCAGGGGGCGGCAAAAAAACCAAAATCTCGGAAATTTTGGAATTTGTTTGGCCAAATTTCGAATGAATTTGAATAAACATGGACCAAATTCACAAAAAATTGGGAAAACCCGAAAATTTCAGGCGAGATATGTGCTTACCGTTCCGGTAGTGGCCGAAATTACCGAAATTTCGTAAATTCAGAAATTCCATTCCGAAATTGCAAACACTGGTTGGAGCACACCTAAACTACAACACACTTTTACTTTCTTTATCTCGCTTTGTGCATAAAATTAACTTCGAATCGGTGTTACAGCCCTTAGGAATCCTTCCTATTTAAGCTGGTCACATTCTCTATTCTCTCCAAACTCTCGAGTTGGAACTAAACCTTGCCTCAGCTGCTGTTTTTGCCTACTGCCTGCTACCTGCTAGCTACTATTGCTGCTGCTGATTGCTTACACTGCTGCCGGCCTACAAAGCTGCTGCACGCTAGCTGCTTCTCCTTGTGCTTGCTTGCTCGTTCTTTTCAGTGGGAAATCTATTTCTACCTCTGTTTTTTAATTAATGACCAATTCACCATTTTCTGAATAAAAAATTACCCATCATTCGTTTCTTTTTATGTTTTTTTTTCTAAACCCAGTCTGATTGTTTTGGATGTCCTTTTCATGAGTACTGATTTTGACAATTTTTATATCGATCCTTACCACATGCAAAAGTTTGTCATGACTAAGTTTTGTCCTAGTCTAGTCTAGATGATATGGTGTATGATGTTTGGCTTGGCTTACAGAGACTATTGAAACCATAACCATAATGTTGCTTCCTCACTTACAATCTTTGTTTTCTACTGTTATAACTTATAATATATATATGTCCATAAGTTGTCATGAAATATTTTTTTATTGCATCGTAAAACATCAGATTAGCTTCCTTACTTTTGGGCAAATTGAGATATTGGCAAGGGCAACCCCTTGTAGCAACATCAAAGTTTTACGAATTTTAAAGAAGTATTGCATGAAGAAGCAATGGCGAGTTGAAGCTCTTGAGTTAGCAGTTCGTTTTTGTCGCCTGGATCGATCATATCAGATTCTGAGTCTCTGACTAAAAAGAACCTGTAACACCCATTAAAGGACTTAATTTCACCTTAGATTATAGTGTCGTTGATCTTGGAGAAGTTACAGACTTAATATTATTACTTTTTTCAGTCTCATGTAACAAATATATATGATGTATGCTAAAGCTACTAATAGTACTATGATGTATTTTTCTTTTCAGTTTCACTAGTGATGCACAGGTTTGGCTATGCTTTTCAGTTTCATATAGTAACAATTATGACGGAATTCTCTTTTCACTTTCACTAGTGATGCGCATATGAACAGCAAGGTTTGGCTTCCCTTCGCGGTCCTCTGAACCAGTTGGGTGGTCTGGAATCCGGACTCAGGAGAACCCACTCAGTTTAACTGTTAATCGAAGTGTGTGCAGCCATTTAGGCCTGGTTTAGTTTCTAACTTTTTCTTCAAACTTTCAACTTTTCCATTACATCAAAACTTTCCTAGACACACAAACTTCCAACTTTTCCGTCATATCGTTTTAATTTCAATCAAACTTCCAATTTTGACGTAAACTAAACACACCCTTAGCTTCATCAAGTATAAATAACTATTACCACGGGCATCGATCACATGACTATCTGTAACTGACTATTGGAGTAAATTAAAAAGATCTGGTATATTTCTATTTCACTCTCAGGACTCCAAAATGTATAACCATACATATACAAGATAGTAGATGTTGGAAGAGCTCGATCCAGTTTTCTTAATACATGTGGGATGGCAATCTTGCACCAGCCCATAGAAAGAATATTAAGAACAGCATGTGGTAGTACTTTTCTAAAGTTCTCCAAGTGTCTTGGAAGAAATCTTTTAGTTTCTTCACCTTCTGACCTCATCATACTTTTCTATTTGTAACCAAAATGTTTTCAATACTCTCACAAGTCACAACAACATGCAGACCGAGGTCGTAAGACATACTAGTATAAAACATGAGAATACATCTCTGGCCTATGCTCCAGCATATACGTAAAGAAGGATCATAAATAATGCATACTTGTATGGTTATACCATGAAAAATTGTGCCAACTATACAGATTATTCCAAATGGTGCAATATCTCAGAGAAACTGAGATAAAAACATTCTGGATCAACACAATCTGATCACATGTGCATATGTCTCACAGATTTATTGATGACAACACAGATTAATTTTTCCAAATGGTGCAATATCTCATAGAAACTAAGATAAAAACATTCTGGATCAACACAATCTGATCACATGTGCATATGTCTCACATAGATTTATTGATGACAACACAGATTATTCCAAATGGTGCAATATCTCAGAGAAACTAAATCATAAAAACATAATGGATCAACACAATCCGATCACATGTGCATATGTCTTACACAGATTATTCCAAATGTGCAATGTAAATTGCGATGTGCCCCCATCTTCAGAATCAGTCTAATGACAAATCAAATGGATCCGAGACAGAAAAATCATCGATCCTGGTAGATTCAAGATAATCAGACCAGTATTTGCTATCAAAATCAAATCGAGCATCCTGAGAAGCTTTATTATCCAGCTGCAGCCTCCTGCGTTGATTAGTCATCCATTTCTCATTCTGACGAGTGATGTCTTGGACACCAAATTTCATTACCTTAAGAACTTTTGCATTCAAAATGAAGAACTTGGCAAAGTTAACCACGGGCGTCTTCGCTTGATATCTTTTGAGCACTATACTCTTAAGATGGTGTTCCAGGCAGTGAACAGGTCCAGGGACATAATTGCGAAGCTCATTTTTTGCAGTACTTTGCAAAGTTATCTGGAAATGTCAAGAAACAATTTGTAAGTTAGGACGTATTACAGGGACAATACTGTCAGAATGGATTTCTTCTAACATCTATATTGATTGTAGTAGCCTTAACTAAGATAATGAAATGCCACAAAATTCTTTGGAGCAGTCCTGTACTCACTTTGATGTACAACTTCTCCAAGCAGGGAAAATATTTGAGGATGTTGACAACAGCAGCAAGGTTTGGACCAACAGACTGGAGAACCAAAATCTTCACAGTGGGCACTGACACGCTAACAGGAGGCATTTCCTGGGCAATACAAATTAAACAAAACAAACGTTAGCATCTACAATAAATAGAACAATAACTAGATCGAATAGGGCAATAGGCATCGCACTGAACTGTAGATCAAACCTCAAGTACTAAATACATTCAAATCGATGTTTTCATACAATTTTAAAATTGCTCACTCATGCAGTGGACAGATTGATGGCTAGTATATATATGCAAATGGAGCAGAAGATGAATGAATATATAAAAGGGCTAGCTTGCTGATACCTGAATAACCACAGTCCCAATCTCAAGTCTAGAGATGAAGCTGGGCAGGATGCCCAATATGTGCAGTCTAGGTGCACTGATTACCCGGATGCTTGGAGGGCCATCGTCTAGCAAAGTTGGCATCAATCTTTCGAGGAGGGGCGCATCCTCGACAACTACCTCTTGGAACACGACCTCCTGATTCAGGCCATGTGTGGTGCCTACGCATATGCTCCTCAGCGATGCAGACCTATGAAGGCGACGCAGCCCGATGGTGTAGTTGACATGGAGGCTCTCCAGTGTTGGACAGGCAGAAATCACGGCATGGAGAGCATCCTCCGAAGTGGCGACCGAATGGAGGTTGAGCTTCCGCAGCTTCGGGAAATGGAGTGGCTGATTGATCATGTCATCACGGAAGCAGCAGCTAGAGAAGCTTACCACCTCCAAGGTGGAGGAGAAGCGAAGCGCAGAGATTACCAGCGAGTAGGTCATGTCATTTGCCTGATCGGCCGGCGTGGTGTTGCCGGTGGCGAACCTGAAATCAAGGTGAGAGAGGTTGTTCTTCATCCCAGGTAACTTGAGCCAGTCCTCGAAGGTCGTGTTGCAGCACTCGAGGCAGTCGGAGATGAGGACCAGGCGATGAACAGGACCCCGGTGAGCAGCAAGGATACTTCCAGCGATGTCGATTCGCTTGTGTTCGTGCACGGAGAGCGCGTTCATGTCAAGGTTGAGTGAGGTGGAGCCCCAGAGCGGGAGCCATTGGCGGGAGATGGCCTGCGTGCGAGCCGCATCTCGGGTGTAAAGGAGGGAGACGATGGTACCAAGGATTTCTTCTGGGAGGCTGATGTTGTCAGTCCTAGAGGCTTCTTCTTCCTTGGGTTCCCCTAATCCAACAGGAAGGAGATCCAGGCATGAGTACTTCTCCTTCTTGGCTCCCGGTGCATGGTGGATCCCATGGCCAACCTTGAGTTCTTGTGATCTTCTCTTTCTTGGGCTTTTGGTGGATGAAGCATCCGCCATGCTCCGTAGATCTGGAAATAGAGAGGATATATTAGGGTGTATCATTACCTGATTTCATACGGGTTGGTCACAACATTTGGGGATTTTTCTAATTCTATTTGGGAGGCTTAGGATGGATAGACTTGGTGAAAGACAGCCAGGATTTCATATTTAATGCACCTTCCTATTTGCATAATAGCCCCTTATTCCATTTTGAGGGGATGGATGGAGTAGGTGAAGACTACCCGCGTTTCATATTTAATGTATTTGTATAATTGTCATTTTCTTATTTAATTTTGAAGGGCCGGGAAGATGGGATTGTTTTCATATTTAATGCACCTACATATTTTGAGTGGGGTTGATGGATTGGGTGAAAACTATCTAGGTTTCATAATTAATGCATCTATTTCAAGAGGTTCGGGGACGGATTTGGGTGAAGTCTGCAATAATGCCACATTTAATACATTTGTACATTTTCGTAAATGACACTTGCGTATTTCATTTGGTAGGGTAGATGGTCTTAGTGAAGGTGCCAAGGTTTCATATTTAATGCACATGCATATTTGCATAATAGCCTCTTTCTTATTCAGTTTTGAGAGGATGGTTGGTGTGGGTGAAAACTATAAAGGTTCCATATTTAATGCATTATATTTAATGTATTTCATAATATCTAGACATATCTCTATCTACATACATCTTTAGAACACACAGAAATACTTATATTTTAGAATAATTGAGTATCTATCTATATATCTACCTACCTACCTTCCTATCTATCTATCTATCTATCTATCTATGTTTTTTTCTCTTTTTGTTTATCAATAGTAATTGGGTATTTTTTATAGCTTCCATGTTAAAAAGTCCTATTTACTTATGTGATGTATCGTACTAAAATGGTAAGTATATTCATGTGATGTGTCCACAGAAAATAAATCGTCAAATTTAGGAATAAATAACTTAATCAACCATGGACATAGATATCCATGTAAGAGTAAATAAGACTACGTAGGAGCAAGTTGTATTCAGAGTCCTGGACATTCTTTACTTTTTTTTTCAGTCAACACGAATAGGTAGGGTATTCATATATTTCGGGTGCCTGAAAAAAATTTGTATCCAAGAAGTCCAAAATTGCAGTAGTACTGTATAATTCATATTATGGTATTCATATAATTCATTTTAGGACGCACAACACAATTTAATGTGATTCGATCCGAGCTCACACTTTGTTGATGCAAAATACGCCGTTCGCATAAAGTCCTGAGAGACCTACTTAGTTATAGTGCAGGTCTGCTAAATCAGGTTTAGGGTGGGCTAGTTATTTTGATAGATGCAAAGAGATTAGATCAAGGAACCGATCAGCCATAGGGACGATATAGTGTCGTATGCCCAAACAATGCCAATGGAATTTTGAATCAATGACTATAACCAATGAAATTTAGATATAGAAACAAGTTAAAAGGAACATCAGTTGAAACTTGGATGCAATATTATTGTAAATCATCTATCTTTATTAAAACCAATATTGATAGATCGAACCAAACCGAGAAGGTATAGGATTGAAGATAATAAAGTAGATAAACTAGTACTTACCATTCACTTCTATGGAATAGATAAACTAGTATCGGCTATAACAAGACAAAATATAATTAACAGGAAAATCCAATTATTAACTACAATCTTAATAGGTCGGACATAACTAAGATAGTATAAGATTGAAAACAATACAACAACAACTAGACAATTATATTAGATCTTGTAAATTAACCAATCCAGCAGATTAATTGATAATGTAATAAGTAGATAACTCATCAGCTAAACCTCCAATAAAACTATGAGCAGAGCGCCAGAGCCTACCAAATCGATCAAGTTTATTTAACAAATTACAAACTAGAAGATTGGACTTAACCAAGACAGTACTAGATATGTAATAAGTTTGATGAACTTAAGCATGCCGATAGATAATGTTGATTGATAGATAAGATCTAACTATACAACAAAGCATTCTAGTAAGAGCCAATATATCGGATAGGGAACGCAAGTAAAGGCTTAACTAGTATATTGGACTTAACCGAGAAAGTACTAATTCCACCGATACAAGCGAAGTTTACGAAACTTACTTTCTCGCTGGAGATCTAAACTGATGTGGCCCAAACTCGAAGAAAAAGAACTCGTCGAAACTAGAACTAGGATGGCGATGCGCCAAAAAAGTGAATATTGAACTGTTGTTCAATTATAACGACCCCGGGCACACATATTTATACCCTCGGGTTAGAACAAGTCCGCCTCAGATACGACTTGATCGGCTATCTTACAGAAAAAGGAAACTACCCATCAAGGCCACAAAGGAAGGAACAATTTACAAGCCGCTCTAACATCTCATCAATGAAGGGTAGCGGGAAATAATCCTTCCTAGTTTCTTTGTTGAGTTTTATGTAGTCAATGCACATCCTCCATCCCATAACGGCTCGTTGTGGTATCAACTCACTTTTAGAGTTTTTAACAACCGTCATGCCTCCCTTCTAGTAACATCTAGAAGAAGCTTTTTTGTGGGATGGCAAATCAGAAGATCGAAGTTAGGGAGTTCAAACACGTCGAAGTCTATGGTGGCTTCGACATTCTTGTGCCATAGAGGCACTCCATGTAAAGCCCAATAACCTTCTATGATAGGAACTCCGGAAGGTTTTGTTTGTTGGTGCCAATGGTTCATCCCCTAAGCAAGCTAATGCAAATTAAGGTTGTGAACATGATGTTAGCACCGACAGTGGGATTATAGAGAATATTCACCATGGCTTGTTTCACAAGACATTGAATAGTTAAAGGGGGGAATAATCCGAATGACTACGGGAGAAAGCTCCACCCCCTTAATAACTCATCGCTCATGATAGTAGTTAATTCTCTCACCGTCTCTTTGAGGAAATTTTCCTCGAGCAGCTCAAAGGGACTACCTGGGGCAGGTGGTCTCTTTTGACAGGAATAGTTTGAGGTGATTTCGTTGTCTTCAGAATGACCATCCTCAAACTCGATAGAGATTTCCGAAAGCTGAATTTCTTCTTCCTCCGGCTCCCGAGGTTTAGATGAGAGCTTAAAGGTTGAATCTTGGGATATAGAAGGTACAGGCTCTTATTCAACGGTTGAGGGCTCCTCATGCTTTAGCATGTTCATGTGTGACCAACAGAAGACATCTAAAGTTTCCATTGAAAATTGCAAACTCCCTCTGTAGGACGAGCAGTAATAACTAAGAACATGAGCTTAGGGATATTATTCTTACTATTGCATGAACGTAAGGGCCCATCCTCATATGGAAGCATGAAATACCTCTCTGATTTTCTAGCAACGTAGAACCATTTCTTATTATACATAAGGGAGTGGTTAATATGGACAAAATAGTGGAGAACCATCCTAATTAATCACTTATTGGCATTTGGATTCCCATTCAAAATGTTAATGAAAAGAGAACCAATGGGAGGTTGTTTATAAGTACAACCAGTGATTTATACACTATAGTTGTGTATCATAAGTGGTACCAGATGTGATATAATTATGTACTATATTTGGTATATGTGGGTACTAGGTATGATATACATGTGTACCAATGATGTAGGTACCAATTACATTTATGATGAATGATACATATGAATAGCAACGTGATACATTTATGTACTAGGTTGATATATGTGCACACAATTATCTATGCACTAATACAGCACCTAGACATCCATGAATTCGATGCCAAAGATGGCACCATATGGTACACTATGATACATCAAGCATTAATAGTAGTACTTGAATGTACTAGTATTGATACATACCCAAAACCAAAAATAATACATATACTAGGTATCAGCATTGATACCTACAAGTATATTGTCAAGCGTTGATACCTACAAGTATATTGTCAAGAACCAACGATCATATGTATGCCAATCAAACCAATGGTACGTTGAGATGACACACAAATATGTACCAGACATGATACATAGGTATCAACATCACAGGTGAAGAGTTCTAGTTGAGAAAGAACCTGGTGTGCATTGGTGCGGTGGCTTGTTGGGATGAAAACTCTGCCTCCCTTAGCCATTCGTCACTCATTATGGATGTTAGCTCCCGGACAATTTCTCTTAGGAACCCAAGTTCCATAGGATCGGGAGGTGGCAAAGGGACGAGTGGTTTCTTTTTACTGAAGTATTTTAGGGTGTTGCTGTAATCTTCGTAAAAACCATCCCTGAACAAAATTGCGGCCTGATCCAGAGTCTAAATTTCTTCATTCTCAACGGATAGCGGTTCGGGAACTTCTTCATCAATCAAGTTGGTGGAAGTGGAAGGTTCAGGTTGTGACTAGATTGTTGAAGGTTCCTCTATCTTGGACACGAATGCCTCCAGCTGGGGTTCATCGCATTGCGTCATGAAGGAAGTATTTTCTAGAATGCGGTCTAGAATTACTTTTCCTTCCGACGGCGTTTTGTGCATGAACGATCCTCCGGCGGTTATGTCCAGATAGCATACAGACTCCTTATCTAGACTACACTAAATTAGTGAATCTGGACCAGGCTACACCAATTGATTTGTTTTTAATCTGCTAGAAACTGAGGATCTCTACTCGAAGGGCAGTAATACGAGTAACTGGAAATAAGGCAAGGCATAATCTGTCTCGCAACTTTTCCCAACTACCGTTTACACATCCAACGAGGTGTACCATGAGCAGACTTGCTCAAAGTCCCTAGATGATGGTAGGGATTTTCTAGATCAAAACTAGAAAAAGAGTTTTCCCTAACCATACTAATTAATTTGGGGCGAATGTCATAGTCAGTTGTATAAATTGGGTCCGATGAAGGAGGTGGCTCATAGAATTCGCCCCTAGGAACAGACAGCTCGAAGAAAGGTTGCTCCATGGTCGAGAAGAATTTAAAAGGAATATTTCTCTGGATAGTAGGGGTGAAGGTAGAATAAAAAATGAAAAGAGATACGAGGATGAACTGGATTCGGAAATGATCAGTAACCGTTCCCCGGGAACGGCGCCAGAAATGATTGTAGGTAAATTTTGCGGTCACAGATAAAATCCGCAAGCACACGGATATACCGATGTAACACTTCCCCTACGGAGTATTCCAAAGGGTATCAAATCCAAGGGAACGTGTGTGGTCAGATCTTTCTCCGGTTCATCCAAGGACAACAAACAAAGGATAGGCTAGGATAGAGAGGATTTACTAGTGAGAAACAACAATGTCTAGGGAAAGCTTAAGTTTAATCCTAACGCAATACTTCAGGCACTAGCAACCCGATGTTCCCAGATGTCGCTCTACTACGTACCTGGACAGGGAGGACTTAAGTGATCTCGAGGGCTGTCACCACCTCTACACCTACCTCAAACGTACTGTGGGATATGTAGCAATTACCTAAACACCACGTCTAAGCAATTAATATCTACTTTAGTGTTTATAACTCACCAAGGAACCACTATATTTTAGTTGATTATAGTGAACAATAACCCGTATGCTATTTGGGAACTAACCAAGAGATCATTATCACAAGATAAATCTAAATTACTTAGGAAGATAATTATATTGAAATCAGAGTAATAAACAGAATAAAAGAAATAAGAGAAGATTATGGACAACTCCGGAATTCTTCCGACTTTTTCTACTTTACTCTCTTCCTATTCTAATATACAATATAGTGCAATAGAGCCTCTTATAATTCAGCTCAAGCTTGGAAGTGTGTGTGATAGTAAAGGAGTGAAGCCCCTTATATAGATGTAGGTATGACGGTTGTGGAAGGGGAAATGTCCGAAGTACCCTCCAACCGCCATCAGGAACACATCATGATGTGCACTAGGGTTCCCGATCTTCCGAAAGGTTCTGATAAACAACGATTTGGGAGGAGTCGCGACACAAATTGATCCGGCTTCTTGAATGCGTACGCTCTTGAGACCCACAATCGCAGCAGCACGTCTCCTCTAGTTATCACCCGTGCCGAAACGCGGATGACCTCGCCGAGAAGGCTAATCCCTGTTTGCCAATCGAAGAACACAAACAAGAACAAGATAGAAAACAACCAAAATTGCAGATGAATGATTAATCTCACGAGTTGGGGTCTTACAAACCGATCTAGCGGCGAAACTGTTCTCAACAGATTAATCTAAGCAAAACCCAAAAACCTAAAGATGGTGGTGGATACTGATATATAGAGTTTAGGGTCATGCAACCCCCTCTCGACGCAACCCTAATGGGTTCCAACACGATACACGGGCCAAAGGCCCAAATACGGTGACGCAGCGCCGGAACAGATTCTGGATGTCAAATTGTTCGGTCAATTCCCATTGACTCGGAAAGAATTTGGACAAGGGACCAAAACCATTGGAAAGGTTATCTTCTTAGCTTTCCATACATATAAAGAACGCCCCAATCTGAGTGCGTATGCGACCTGGGCGCCCGTTTTAGTGCAGACTGGTCCTGGACTCCGAATTGCACCCGACGTCGACTTGGTTTGGGCCTCCACCTTGACTTGGACGTCCTCGATGATCCTCCATGGCTCTAAGTCCTTCTCCAAGTGTCTCCTTGTCCCCCCCCATTGTTCCTAATCACAATATAATCATTAGGTAGCAATCTATTCTCGAATTCATACAAAGAAGAACATAGGAACCAGCTCACCTCTAAATTTAATTGTCGCGCACGAGCTCTTGTTATCGGTCCTTGAATGACCGTTGGAGGATTGTTGTGTGTATCCGAGTTAGTGATGTCCGCATCATCCTCCCCCTCTTGAATTGAAGTCATCCTCGACTCAAGCTCATCCTCTTCTCCCAAGTATGGCTTCAAATCTGAAATGTTAAACGTGGGACTAACCCCAAACTCGGGAGGCAACTCAAGTTTATATGCATTATCATTAATCTTCTCAACAATTTTAAAAGGACCATCAGCACGAGGCATCAACTTAGACTTTCTCAATTCTGGAAACCTATCCTTTCTCAAGTGCAACCAAACTAAATCACCCGGTTCAAGCTTAACCTCTTGCCTACCTTTACTACCAGCAATTCTATACTTTTCAGTCATCTTTTCAATGTTGAGCTTAGTTGACTCATGCATTTTCAAAATAAATTCAGCGCGTGCCTTGGCATCATTATGAACCCTCTCACTAGTAGGTAAAGGCAAAATATCAATTGGAGCCCGAGGGTTGAAACCATACACTACCTAAAAAGGACTTACCTTGGTAGTAGAATGTGTTGCCCGATTGTATGCAAACTCCACATGAGGCAAACATTCTTCCCACATCTTCAAATTTTTCTTTAAAATAGCCCTCAACATGGTACCCAAAGTGTGGTTGACTACCTCCGTTTGTCCATCTATTTGTGGGTGACATGTTGTAGAAAACAATAGCTTTGTACCCAACTTGTTCCATAGCGTGCGCCAGAAATGACTTAAGAATTTTGCATCACGATCTGAAACAATAGTAGAAGGCATACCATGCAAGCGAACAATCTCATGGAAAAACAGATCAGCAATATGAACAGCATCATCACTTTTATGACATGGTATGAAATGTGCCACCTTAGAAAAACGATCCACCACCACAAAAATGCTATCCCTCCCCCTCTTAATTCTAGGCAATCTCAAAACAAAGTCCATAGAAATATCTGCCCAAGGAATAGAAGGTACAGGAAGAGGCATATACAAACCATGTGGATTCAAACGAGACTTAGCTTTCTGACAAGTGGTGCAACGTGCCACGAACCTCTCAACATCCTTTCTCATCCTTGGCCAAAAGAAATGCATGGCCAAAACATCTTCCGTCTTCTTAGCTCCAAAATGTCCCATCAACCCTCCTCCATGCGCTTCCTGTATCAACAAAAGACGAACGGAACCAACTGGAATGCATAGACGGTTAGCTCTATAAACAAATCCACCATTGATCACAAATTTGTTCCAAGTACGTCCCTCTTTGCACTTTATCATCACTTCATTAAAATCAGGATCAAGCGCATATTGTTCTTTAATTGATTCAAGTCCAAAAATCCGACAATCAAGTTGGGACAAGAAAGTATAGCGCCTAGACAAAGCATCTGCAATCACATTATCTTTCCCTTTCTTGTGTTTGATAATATAAGGAAAAGATTCAATAAATTCAACCCATTTTGCATGTCTACGATTCAAATTATTTTGAGAGCGAAGATATTTAAGCGATTCGTGATCGGAGTGAATAACAAATTCTTTAGGCCACAAATAATGACGCCACGTCTCTAAAAAGAACGTACAAGAGCATACAATTCCTTATCATACGTGGAATAATTCAAAACAGGACCATGCAACTTCTCGCTAAAGTATGCAACAGGCTTACCATCTTGCATCAACACACCTCCAATGCCAACTCCACTAGCATCACATTCTAACTCAAAAGTCTTACCAAAGTTTGGAAGTTGTAGCAATGGTGCGTGTGTAAGCTTGTCCTTCAAAGTGTCAAACGACTTCTCCTGTGTCTTTCCCCAATGGAAGACCACCCCTTTCTTCGTCAACTCGTTCAATGGTGCAGAAAAGGTACTGAAATCTTTGACGAAACGGCGATAGAATCCTGCAAGACCAAGAAAGCTCCTCACCTGTGTGATGGTTTGGGGAACCGGCCAACTCTTTATGGCTTCAATTTTTGACTCATCCACCTCAATTCCCTGTGGAGTAACAACATATCCAAGAAAAGAGACTCGTTCCGTGCAAAAGATGCACTTTTCAAGGTTAGCAAACAAACGTGCATCGCGTAGAGCATTAAAAATAGCACGTAAATGATCCATGTGTTCATCCAAAGACTTGCTATAAATCAATATGTCATCAAAGTACACTACCACAAATCATCCGATAAAAGGCCTTAAAACCTCATTCATTAAGCGCATGAAAGTACTAGGTGCATTAGTCAAACCAAAAGGCAATACTAACCACTCATACAAACCAAATTTAGTTTTAAAAGTTGTTTTCCATTCATCTCCAAGTTTCATTCTAATTTGGTGATAGCCACTACGCAAGTCAATATTTGTGAAAATTATAGAGCCACACAACTCATCAAGCTTGTCGTCTAACCTAGGAATAGGATGACGATATCGGATAGTAATATTATTAATGGCTCTACAATCAACACACATTCGCCAAGAACCATCTTTCTTAGGAACCAAAATTACAGGAACTGCACAGGGACTAAGGTTTTGACGTACATACCCGCGGTCCAAAAGGTCTTGAACTTGCCGCTGAATTTCCTTAGTCTCCTCTGGGTTGGTTCAATACGCAGCACGGTTTGGCAATGATGCTCCTGGAATCAAATCAATTTGATGCTCTATCCCTCTCATGGGTGGCAATCCTGGGGGTATCTCAGCTGGAAAGACATCCTCATACTCCTGCAAAAGGTTATTAACAACAGGAGGTATCGAACTAGCAATATCATCTAAAGAAACCAAGGCTTGTTTGCATATCAAGAAATAGCACATATCATCATCTGAAATTTCAGCAATGTCACATTTCGTTGCAAGCATAACACCACCCTTCAACTTAATTCCCTCAACCTTAGAACTAGGTGAAAGCTTATCTTTTTTAGGTGGAAAAACAGATTTAGCCACTTGCTGATTTTCAGATTCATCAAGTTTCAAACTAGCAGCTCGCTCTTTATCAGCTTCTACAATTTCAGCAGGGGTCAAAGGTAGCAAAGTAATTTTCTTCCCATTATGCACAAAAGTGTATTTATTACTCCTACCATGGTGTGTAGCATCATTGTCATGTTCCCAAGGACGACCCAGCAAAAGTGAACAAGCTTGCATAAGAACCACATCACAATCAACAGAATCTGCATATGAGCCAATGGAAAACGAAACCCTACAAACTTGTGTTACATTTGCTCTTCCGGAATCGTTTAACCACTGAATATGGTAAGGGTGTGGATGTGTACGTGTAGTCAAGCCAAGCTTCTTGACCAAATCAGAACTCACCAAGTTGTTCCAGCTACCTCCATCAATGATCACACGTGCACGACGGTTGTTGATGACGAAGAAAATCTGAAACAAATTATGGCGTTGCAACCTGTCATGCTGCTGTACCTGCGTGCTGAGCACCCACTGCACAATGATGGTCCTGTAGTTCGTTGTGTCATCACGAGCAAAGACTTCAACATCCTCATCCTCAACTTCTTCTTCCCCCTCTTCCTCTTCCACATCGGAGGTGGTGATGTAGCCATCTTCTGTAGCAACATAGGCCGGTTGACTAGGGCAATCTTTCTGCACATGCCCAAACCCTTGGCAACGGTGGCACTGAATGCGTCCCGTCGAGGCGACAGATGAGGCACTCTTGGCGGGTACCTGCGAGGAACCTTTACCTGACTCTGCTGGTCGTGGTGGAGATGGTTTTGGTGTCGCAGAAGCTCCGGATGCAGCTGGTCGCTTGCCCGCTGGCTGGGAGGACGCCCGAAAAGAGACGGCCTTGGGCAGTCCCACAGATGGCATCGTGCGCGGAGTGTATGTGCTTGCCTTGCTCTTGCCCTGATGGTCGCACCCCTGTAATTCCTTCTCTGCAAGCATAGCAAACCGAAACAACTAGTTGACAGAGTTAAATTCCTTATAATCAACAATGTTCTGAATTTCCTCCCTCAAACCAGAATAAAAAATGACAAATAGCATCCTCGACCCCCTCCACTATGCCACAGCGTCTCACACCCTTTTGTAGCTCACCATAGTAATCCTGTACAGATTTATCCCCTTGTTCCAAACGCATCAGTTTCTTGCGTAAATCTCTATGATAAGATGGAGGAACAAACCTATCGCGCATAGCTACCTTAAGTTCTTCCCAAGTAGTAGGTAGCACCCCCTCATCAGATAACCCAGCCCACCACATAATAGCAAAATCCTTGAACTCACTACTGGCTTGTCTAACTCTATGTTGCTCGGGTACAAGGTGGGCATTAAACTTTTGTTCTACTATCATCTCCCAATCAAGGTATTTCTCAGCATCATAATATCCCGAAAAAGATGGTATTTTAAACTTAACCTTAGCATAAGGATCATCGGGCACACGATTATTATTATTACCTTGTTGGTGGCGAGTGCCACCCATACCTGTGCGGTTTGTGCATAGGCGACGTCGTAGCCGTGCTTGCCTTGTGGCCGGTGCGTCAATATAGCCACTGGAATCATACACCGTGTCTTCAGGATAAGCATCGTCGTCACCACTCACCACTTCCTCATTGGAAGGTGTCTCCAACGCGGCGACCCGATCAGTTAGCGTGGATATCCGCTTGTCCAACCTCTCCATGTGGTTCAGGAAGCCGATTTTAGCGAAGGCATCTTGGACAGACTTTGCAACGGCCTCCGTGATGTCCTTTTGAGTATTTTCTTGGAGAGTTCGTAGTTGCTCTTGGCTGACACAGTCAGCAAAATCCTGGGGACTCTTCTCACCTTCGTTACCTGACATTGAAACACCAAAACAAAAACAAAACGGTGAAGGTTATCCCTAGTAATCTACTACGCAGGTGTAGTGGTGCCTCTCAACGATTCTCAGCAATATGGAGTTCCTAACCAAGCTCTTATAAGGTTCTTACCAGCAAAGCAAAGGATACCTGGAAGGCGTAGTTAGCGATTGCACGGATCAAGAACCTGTGCTGTCCAGAAGTAATATGTGGAGCTAGGAAGGCCAAATATATGTATATGACTTGTCACGCCCGGAATTTCTATCTAAAATTCCAAACGCTTACATGTGTGTAAACCCTCGTCTAGGAATCAGCCGAGGCACACAATAACAAATTGATAATAGAGTGCAATTATTACTCTAATTAATAAGCGAATATAAAGTCATTACAGAGGTAGATAGTTCCTCTCAAACAATAAAGTTCTAAGCAGCGGAAAATAAGATAAACGGCGCAGACGACTCCATCCCACAAGCAGCTTGACCAGGGCTACGCCTAATCCTCCACACCATCAGCATCACTGTAGAACTCCTCCTCTGATGAATGATTGCAAGGTGAGTATATGACATACTCAACAAGCCACGCAGCAAATATGCAAATGCAAGGGATAACAAAGGATGGCATAATATAGTCTCATTTGCATAAATGGCATTTAATAAATACTTCAGAATTTAACAAAACAGTAAAGTATTTAATTAAACAATATTAATCCATCGCTATACAACATACCCGTTGCATAGGCCCAACCATTCTGAACAACCAATCCCGGCTGCACAGTTCTATCTCCAAACCAGGAATATACCATTCCAAACCAGGAGCTAAACAAATTATTACCAAGTACAGCATCATTTATTATGGTGAGAGGTGTGAAACTAATCACGAAAGACATTGTTAGACCCGCCCATAACCGCGGGCACGGCTATTCGAATAGTTTTACTCTAGCCAGAGGTGTATCACTGTACCCACAAGACACAACCTCAACATCATGTCAACCATGCGTCGCGATACTTAACAAGTACCCGAATAGAGATTGTGACAATACCCTCTGCATAACACAATTCAAAGCAGTGCACCGTTCCTGGATCATAATCACCCCCTTAAACAAGGCATGGACTCCCCAGCGACCCCCGTGGGCTTATCTCCGCTACTTTACAGTCTGGTGCTCTACAATGAACCATACTATACAGAAAGTAAAGCCGTTGCCCACGCTGGCTTGTGGTTGGCACGGTTAATGTTTCACAACCGAAAATCGTGAACCAATCCTTAATTGTCAAGAGCACGACCATCAAAACTATGTGCTCACAACCCACCATTATCAATTTTAATTGGCAAATTAATTAATTAACCAATCATGATTAACCATCGTGAGCTATCATTAAGCCATCATTAAATAATAGTGAATCATAAGTTATCCCATTTATATGAGCTAGTGTCTCTAAGCATGGCTAAGCATCCTAAGCACTTTAACTAAAACCATATAATGTTCTAGCTAATCCAATTATTAACCAGGTGACAAAGAATAGGTAATCAATAATCAAAAGGCTATAACAAAGGCAATAGGTTATTCCCACCCAATGACATTCAAAAATAAATGCAATAGTTGAATAGAAACAATAGCTTTAAACGGGATCATCATGCTCAAAGGGTTGTTTAGGATCTGTGTGACTTGCCTTGCTAGCCTTGGAACTTTTCAAAGTCTTCTCCTGCAAATTCGGACTCTCCGGGAACGTCGGAATCTAAGCAGAAAAGAGAAAAATCACCAAAACAGCACATAAACAATCATAAACAGTACATGTGGATATTTTTAACATGTAGATCTCAATTTTAGAAAAATTTAGAGACTTGAACCAACTAAATCCGAGCTAAGATGAATTAGTTATCAATTTTTAAAGATTAAATCAGATTAAATCATTTATATATATTTTAATTGAATTATGATGCAATAAAGAATTATTTTTGAAAAGGAAAAGAGATTTATTGCGTCAGCGGCTCGGGTTTATGGTGGACCGGGTGCACGAGTACGGTCTACGGAACGAACGGCCGAGATCGATCTAATCCAAAACGGACGGCCGAGATCGACTTGATCTACCGCGGGTCTACGGGTGACGCGGCGCTGACATCAGCGATGACGTCATCACCGGCGGCGGCTCGGGACCACGTGCTCGCCGGCGAACGACGACGCGGCGGCACAAACGGAGGGCACCAATGGGTAGAGGGCGACGCGGCGAACTCACCGAGGGCTTAGACGACGGCGGACGGCAATGGACGGCGACGGCGACGAGGTTGAAGCGGCGGCGACGTTCGGGTCGACGATGACGGCGGTGCTCCGGCGATCTTCGGCGGAAATAGAAGACGGGATGAGGACGGCGACGACTTGGCGATCCCGATGGCGGCCTTCCCGAGCGACGATGACGACCGGAGCGGCGTCGGCGCACGGCTGGACTTGCGGCGACGACGGCGGCGCACGGGCTAACGCGGAGGTGGCGCTACAAGCGGCGGTGAGCTGAGGCGAGGGTGGCGGCAGATAGAGGAGGTCCCGGGGGTCCTTTTATAGGGGCTAGGGGGCGGCGACGGAGGCCCACGGCGGTCGGCGGCGAGAAGGAAAGTTCAGGGTTAGAGGAGAGAAAATGAATCCGAATCGAGATCAAATCCGGTAATTTCCAAACGAAATTAGGCGACGATTCCAAAAGAGAAAAGATAGAGGGGATCCCGGGGATTATTTCCCCTCTATTGATTCGACCGGATCAGGAAAGACACACGCGAATTTGGAAGGAGGCGGCGGCGGCTTGCGCGCTAGGGCACGGCTGCGGCGGCGCGAGGTAGACGACGGCCCTGATAGGTGGGCCCCACCTGTCAGCGGGAGAGAGAGAGGAGAGCGGCGGCTTGGCTTGGTGGGCTAGCTGGGCCGGGCGCGCACAGGCCGGAGAGAGAGGGGTTTTGGGCCGACTTTCGGCCCAAAGCCAAAAGAGGACTATTAAAACCTTTTTCTATTTAAATTATTCGTGAAATGCAATTCCATTTATTAAAAATACTTCCTTGGCTCAAATGAATCCCAGAAAAATCTAGGAACTATAGAATCAAGTGAAGTATTTAATAAAATTTTATCTAGCCCACTTTTATATTGGAATTTATTATTTAGAATTAGATCTTTTCTTCTAGGCTTTTAAAATCATTTCTAATAATTCCATTTAAACAATAATTTATAAATTTAGGATTTTCAGGGTGTGACATGAGTGGTACACAATCCAATGACAGATAGTAATGCTGAATAAAAATCCCAAGTCACTTGCCCTTAGTTGCTGGTCTACTCGTGTCCTAGATAGTAGTGGTAACAGTTATGGCTCAAGAAAAATGACACTAGTAAGCAGCAAAGAAGGACATGCAGGAAAGCTTCGGCGAGTTTCAGCAAAAACTACAAAATCGAACTGGCAGATAAGCTCAACGGAGCGCGTTGTGAGCTCAATGCACTAGTGGAAATCAACTTTTCTTTTTTTTCTTTTATTTTTTTGATATTTTTTTCTTTTTTCAGAACACGAAAATAGGCACACCTCCAAGTTACAGCTCAATCGGAGTAGATATGTGGCCTATGGATTTTTCTGAAATCACTATAAACAAGGTGCAAGAACTTGTGAGCTCGAACAGACAATTTTGCAAGCCAAATTTCGGAATTTTGGTTTGCGGGAGAAACGGATGTAAAAAATTTTTTCTCTTATCCGAAAAGTTAAATTTTGCCTGATTCCGAGTCCGTATGCAAAAGTTATGGCTGTTTGAAGTTTCGACTTCCGGCTAGGTTTTCCAGAGGGGATATAACCTAGTCTATTATGCGGTGGAATTGGGATATGGTGGCAGCGGAGTTGTAGGGTGTTCTGGTGATGCGTGGTGATCTAGATGGGTGTTTATGATGGCGGAAACGGCTCTCAAAGGATGAACCCTAACACACGGTGAAAGGTAGCGGCTAGGGTTACAAAGGACAAACACACGACTAGACTAAAACACGCACTAGACCAGCAACAGGAACTTAAACTAGGACTCAAACTCAACACTACGGACTCTGAAAAAGAATCATGCAAAGGCTAAACACGGTCTAGGTTAAGGTAAGTAACAACTAAATTTTTTTTGGCTTTTCTGTAGACTCTAGGATAACTGCGAAAAACAAAAACTAATCTAGGGCAAAGAAACTGAACGAACCTGACGGTGAACCTAGAGCTCTGATACCACTTGATGTGCACTAGGGTTCCCAATCTTCCGAAAGATTCTGATAAACAACGATTTGGGCGGAGTCGCGACACAAATCGATCCGGCTTCTTGAACGCGTACGCTCTTGAGCCCCGCAATCGCAGCACCACGTCTCCTCTAGTTATCACCCGTGCCGAAACGCGGATGACCTCGCCGAGAAGGCTAATCCCTGTTTGCCAATCGAAGAACACAAACAATAACAAGATAGAAAACAACCAAAATTGCAGATGAATGATTAAGCTCACGAGTTGGGGTCTTACAAACCGATCTAGCAGCGAAACTGTTCTCGACAGATTAATCTAAGCAAAACACAAAAACCTAAAGATGGCGGCGGATACTGATATATAGAGTTTAGGGTCGTGCAACCCCCTCTCGACGCAACCCTAATGGGTTCCAACACGATACACGGGCCAAAGGCCCAAATACGGTGACGCAGCACCGGAACAGATTCTAGACGTCAACTTGTTCGGTCAATTCCCATTGACTCAGAAAGAATTTGGACGTAGGACCAAAACCATTGGAAAGGTTATCTTCTTAGCTTTCCATACATATAAAGAACGCCCCAATCCGAGCACGTATGCGACCTAGGCGCCCGTTTTAGTGCAGACTAGTCCTGGACTCCGAATTGCACCCGACGTCGACTTAGTTTGGGCCTCCACCTTGACTTGGACGTCCTCGATGATCCTCCATGGCTCTAAGTCCTTCTCCAAGTGTCTCCTTGTCCCCTCCATTGTTCCTAATCACAATATAATCATTAGGTAGCAATCTATTCTCGAATTCATACAAAGAAGAACATAGGAACGAGCTCACCTCTAAATTTAATTGTCGCGCACAAGCTCTTGTTATCGGTCCTTGAATGACCGTTGGAGGATTGTTGTGTGTATCCGAGTTAGTGATGTCCGCATCACATCAGGAGCGTCCATTCCAAAGGGGAAGATCAACGGTGATCAGAGGGGTTTGGTCAAACCATGGCCCAACCAGCCTCCCCTTTAGCCCATCTTCTCCTTTCGTTCTTCCTTATCCATTTCTGCAAGTTTTGGCCGATTCTATGGTATTTTGATGAAGTTCACAACCCATCCTTGTATGGATACATGATTTCTCTCACTTTAGTCTGATTTTCCTCCCAACATTAGAGTTTATCATCTGCATACAAATATACACCAACAATTGTGGAATATGTAAGATTTAACACCTATCTGGACTTTATGCAGATGTTGGCGGTATAGAATTGACATTAAATAACCGCTAACATGACCCCAGCGAGGTAGAGAGCGAGGAGGTCTGCAACACAAAGGAGTAATCATGGGCAAGACGGAGGTCCCATGATATAGGACATGTGATATAGAGGAAGGATCATGGACGAGGAGATAACTTTGTACACATAGTACAGACAAAGTCACATGGTACTAAAGAAGGATTGTGGGAGGCAGTGGAGTTTTGGGCGTGGCGATAAGTTGCATGTGGATTTAAATCATAATCGAACGATTGAGTTATTGACTATATCACTAGGAGGACGATATGACATTATGGAGTAGTATATTAAAAGGTTCCACAATATATTTTCTTTAAAAGATAAAAAAGAAGGAGAAGAGGGATAAAAGAGAAACTTATCAAACAAAGCAAGTCTACTCCTGAATTGGCCCAAGACCCAACCAGACTTATAAATATAGCCCAAGAAAACTCACTCCTAAATAAGGCCCAACAATGGAGGTTGACGACAATGCCTCATTGGGAGAGAGGGGAGGAGATTAAGGTATAAGGGGATCATAGCGTCAGCATGGTGACATGCAAGGAGGGTTCCAATCTGATGACCTTGCCTCCATGCAGATGTGTTGTGCTTGGGATCGGTGGTAACACAACCTCATTTCCCTGGCGACGATGTTCGCGAATGGAAGCGTTGTCTGCGTCGATGACAGAGACCAGCAAATCTAGGATAGACTGTCTTGTCGTGCACGTCAACGATGCAGTGGCCGGCTTCAGATCGTGGAGACGCGCTTCGTCAGCAACAGACTCATACAGCGTGACGAGCTAAGGATACCGTGAGGAGTCATGATGGCCGGATTGAGTAGCAGGATAGCGACCTAACGGATTTGAATCAGCGATGGCGCACGAAATCACCAGCGCAACGTACGATCATAGAGCGAGGTGGCATGTTGGGTAGAAGGGGTACAGGGTGAAAAGCAATGTGGGTCGAGATTGGATCGTGGTATCGTGGGGATGGAAAGGGAAGGGAATCTTGCGTTATGCGAGATGGAATGTAATACGTGATTTAAGTATTCCAGTTGTAGGATAGGTGGGAGGTGGGAGCAACATGGAACATAAGATCTTTAACTATGCCTAACCAATCAATAAGAAATAAAGTGTGTGTAAGATTGTGTTGGTGAAGGGTAGATAAATAGAAAAAAATTGAAATATATGTTTTTTGGCAAAATTTGCTACAGAGCATCCAAAAAACGTGTAATTAGCCGGTGGACATCACAATAACGCGAATTTGTTGTCGGGCATCACAAAAAACGTGTAATTAGCTAGGGGACACTCGCGGTCTTATTTTATTATTTCCGGTAGAATTGGAGAGAGAAACATTGGTGAGAGTACGATTTTGCCCCTACCATCGTTCTGCTTACCGCAGCTGCGACGCTGCCGCCACCATCCCCACCACAGGTTGTTGGAGCTCCCGAACACCGCGTACAGCAATGGCGGCACGAAGCTCGAATCTAGCGAGAAAAAAGAAACAATCAACAATCTCGTTAATTCATCGGGTGCATTAGCAACTCAATCGAACGTGCGCCGTGTACGTACAAAGGCCGATGATGGGAGGGAGGTTGGCGAGGCGGGCGTAGCTGATGCCCTGCGGGATGGCGAGGCCAGCGATGGTGATGCCTGCGAGGAGGTCGTACTTGAACTTGACGAGGCCGTAGCGCGGGGCCCAGTCCAGCACTGGGACGAGGTACTTGAGCGCGCCCCACGCATGCCTGGCCAGGAGCAGCACGCTGATCCCACGGAACGGGTTGTTGGGGAAGAACGTCTCGGCCAGGTCCGACCACACCTTCTCCACGAAGGGGCGGCGGGTGGACAGGTTCACCTCCGCCACCGAGGTGCCGCTGACGCCGTGCTGGTGGCGTGCTGACGCTGACGACGCGCGGAGCTGCTGCTGGTGGTGGCCGTCGACATTGTCAGCCTCCATCCCCATGTAGGTCGGTCTCTCGATCCACCGAGGCTGGGCCGAGATCTAGCTGCTGCCACTCACGATGGAACAGAACGATGGTTGGGGCAAAATCGTACTTTCACCTGTGTTTCTTTCTCCAATTCCACCAGAAATAATAAAATAAGATCGCGAGTGTCCTCCAGCAAATTACATATTTTTTGTGATGTCCGATAGCAAATTCGTGTTCTTGCGGTGTCCACCGGCTAATTATACGTTTTTTGGATGCCCTGTAGCAAATTTTGCCATGTTTTTTATCGAATTCGCAAAAAAATACTGATTTGGGGGAGAATTGAACAAATAGACCGTCGTCGCTGTTTTAATTAGAAACAGCATGCTGATCTCACTTGCTGGGAGAGCGATACCAAGTGTGGTCGCACTCTTGTCTTATGGTGGCGCGAAAGTGAGAGAGGTGTCACGTGATGGAGGCGCAAGACTGACGCGTAATCGCGCGGTCGAGAAAGCAGGGGAGAAGCAAGGGATGTGGGACCCACGACAGAGACGGTCTCGCAGAGTAGGATAACGAGACCAACATGGTGTCGCACGTCCGCGAAGGGAGAGCGGTGGGCACCGCGGTATTGTATGCCGGAGAAGCGAGAGCAACGTCGCGTCGCGGTGGGGACCTTGCGGTCTTGTATGCCTGAGGAGCGAGAGCGCCAGCGCTGCGTTGACGCGGGCCCGATGCACAGTCGCGGGTGGGCCCCACGCGGTCTCACAAGCCGGGTACGCGAGAGCGATGTCGCGTCCATCCTTTCTATCGTGGTCTCGCCCTCCCCCGTCTCGCACTCTTTTCATTTTGATGATGGAAGGAGTATATGTTTTCTTTGTGAGACAGTGAGGTGAGGTCTACTGACTTGTTTTGGAAACATAGGGGCCCGCAAATCATACCGCTACTTTAGTTGAAACAGCAAGACTCTGTTAACAACCTCGTAAATTAGGGTGTAGGTGGCTGATGGAACCACGAACTGGACCATTCTTTTTGGCACACAAGCTCCTGGCAAGCAGTGAGACAACACGGTTTCATATATGACACCCGGATACAGCGAGATGAAAAAGATCAGTAGTATGCGGCTGGCCGGTCTCACGCAGCGAATCCACGAGACCGTAGCACGCATGAATAGTGGGCCCACGCTGGCCGGTCTCGCGCGGCTACTCCACGAGACCGCGGTGCGCAGGCCATGCCAGGACACGCTAGCCGGTCGCGTGCAGTGACTATCACGCCCGGAGTTTTTCCCATTCCCATAGTTCTAATTCACTGATAAATCATCTATAGAAAATACTTTGGTTAACCAGGAGAAAACCTTAATTAACAATGTATTTAATAATCGGAATTGTCAGAGAGAATTTTTTTTTTTGAATTCTCTTTACTCTAAAACCGTTAACATGACTTAAAGCGGAATATTCAGAGCATCGGAGTTAATGTTGTTAATTTAATTGGTCAAGATTTGAAGTAATAATTTTTTTCTCTCCTGCCTTTGGTCGTGAATCGTGCTCGATTCACTCCCCTTTCTGTCCGCGATTTCGTTTTGCATGACGAGCCGTGTCCGTTCTTGTTCGCGGGTCCGTTTCCGTTCTTTTCCTAAAACAGCACCGCATTTATTTTTCTTTTTCGAAAATCTCCCAATCCCTATTTTCCCTCCCTCTCCCCCCCCCCTTACTGCACGCCGCCCTCCCCCTTTCTCCCTTTGCCGACTCCCTCCCCTCCGGCCCCACCTCTTTTGTTCCACCCCTATATAAGCCATCATACCACCTGTTTTTTCCTATTTTATTGGAGCTCTAGCCCTAGCCGCCCTAACCCGCGCCACCGGCCGCCTCCCCCTATTGCTGCCGTCGTCGCCCTTGCGTCGCCGGTAATCCGTTTCCCCTCCCCGTATCATGGCTATCACCATTACCTATCCGATTCTAATTTTTTTTCCATCCTAGGTTTTGATCTAACGTCGTCGTCATCTCCGCGTGTTGCCGTCAGACCGTTGTCGCCGTTTCCTCCTCGCCGATCGTCTCGGTTTGGTGAGGAACCTATCCGTAATCCCCTGTTTTAGGTGTTGTTTCTTTTTAGTGTCGTCGTTGAAACCCTAGTTGTTTAGCTCGGTAAAACCCTAGCCGCCCTAGCCACCTAGCGCCGCCACCGCTGCCGCTAGTGTCCTAGCCACCACCGCCGTGCCCAGTGCCGCTGCCGCCGCCGCGTCGCTTAAGCCGCTGCCGCTGTCATTCTCCCGTATCGTCGTTCTGTTTTGCCGCTGTGTCGTAGCTCGGTAGCCGAGTTTCAAAGCCATAGGTGCATCCCTCGGTTCCTATTGGCCTATCGTTTGCCGTAAACCGTGTCTAGTTTCCCACAGTCATTCTGAGCCGCCGGTTTCGTTCGCCAGTTCGGTTGACCGTTTGGATGGTTCTGTGTCATGAAGAATTGACTCATTGAGTCGTTAACTCGTGAGGCTTGCTTTCCGGAGGTTTATTTCCATTGATCTATTTATCTATGGGCAATAATATGTAATAATTGACTAAGGTTTTTCGGTTATTAGTAATAACGCAGCTCATCTTGTAAAATTCATAACTAAATAATCCGAGCTCCATTTTAACCCATTCAAATTGCAGTGAATCCGTAAAATGTATAGAATCAATTAAAATTGGTTTCTTTTGCTGTTTCAGTAGCCTTATTGCTTGTATTTCTTGTGTACTTTGTTTGTCGATTAGATTCCGTCAGTTCCGGTGCGATCCAGTTTATTTCGAAGTGGTTGCCGAGGTTCAGTCAACTCAAGAGAAGGCAAGTCACATACATCATTGATTATATTGAGCCTATTTTACAAAATCCCCTTTTTTCTATTAAATTGCATTGTTTTAGAATGTCATGTGGGATGGATGCTTATTATGCTTAGCCTGTTGAATATCTTATGCCATTGATAACTTGGGTTATATTTGACTAGATGATTGGTTTATGAATGCTTAGATCAACTAGTTCACAATGGGATTCTTTATAATTTAGTCCTTAATCATATGATGTACCACCATGGTTATGGTTTAATTAAACTAAAATATGCTTTAATGGTGGGTCGTGGGTACATGCATGATTTTGAAAGTCGTGCCTATGACAATTAAGGACCGATTCTCGAGAATCTGTAGAAGATATACTCGTACTCACCACAGGCCAGATGGGCTCCAGGCTGAATCTAGAGTATAACTTAACCTAGCTGACATACTATGGCAAGGGTAGAGGCGATGGTGCAGTTCGGACCTGGATATTGGTCTTTGTTGTATCTGGATTTACCTAGGCACGAGAGGGGAGTGCCCAACTTGGCACAAGGAGGGGGTGAAACCTGAGGTGGGTATGTTCGGTTAGGGAGAATTATATGACGAGTTTTGTCATGGTTTCCCCCTTTGAAGTATCTCGGTGGTACTTCGGGGCATGGTAACATGTGCAGAATCGTGTCTTATGGATAAAGTTGTACACCTCTGATCAGAGTTAAAACTATTTGAATAGCCGTGCCCGCGGTTATTGGGCGGTCAACTACCTCACCGTGATTAGTCTCACTTTAATAATTTGACTTATAGAACTAGTGTAGTTCAGGTCGTTTTGGGTTGGGCCGGTTGCAACGTGGATTTAGTGTTAGACAGTGATGATTTAATACTGCTTAATTATATATTGCTTTTACTATTTCAAATTATGATTTATAAATGCTGCTTTTACTGCAAACTATCCTATGCGCCATTCCTTTGAGATATGCTTGCATCATACCTTTCTGTCGGTATGACTTGTTGAGTATGTTGGTTGGTACTCAGTCTTGCTTTATTCCCCCCTCCCCCACCGAAGCAGAGATTAGTTCAGATGGTGAGTTCTTTGAGGATTGAGCTTGTTCCGGGCGTCGAGGATTGCCTCTGGTTTATGGAGGAAGCTTCGCTTTGCTCGTGAAGATTAAGTCTAGTTTTTTTTTTTCCGCTGCGTATGAGTTTTATTGTCTTATTTTTGTAAGACGTGGATCTATCTATTGTTGGTATTTCATAACGACATTACTAGAAATATAATTCCTAGCAATGGCGCAGAAATACTCCTAGTATATTATGGTTACAGAGTTTATCCGCAAGCGCACGGATATACCATTGTAGCATTTCACCTGAGAATATTCCAATGGTATCGTATTTGTTTAATCCCGTGGGAAGATTATAGTAGAGAGAACCGTACTAATAACCATAGTCTAAGCAGGATTAATATAATCCATACGGTAGAATGACACATGCATAAGACTTCTCATTCTCATATTAAACGATCTAAGCTAAGTGGAAGAAAATAGAAAAGAATCTATTCCTATACTTCTAGTATACATATTATACATACATCCTAGTTATATGATTAACTAGCTAATACCCTCTTTTCGATGCTCTCCAGGTACTTCGAGAAGCCATCCCTGACTGCCGAGTTCCTTACGACAGCCTATCATGACCATATAACCGGGGCTAAATACGGAGGAGTACCCTCCCTAGGAAATTAATTTATGACTATATAAACGCGCGGAGGAATACCAGTACTGAGATGTCACCATCAGCGGTCCACCTCTCTTCCGCAGCATATAACCCCAAATAATGATACTTAATAATCTAGACATCACGCCTAAACTACCAGATACTACTCTAATATCATCATCATGACATAGAGTAATTGCATAAGCAAACATTATACCCATACCTATGGATCTCCTAGATAAGCTAGCAGTATAATTAATATAACTCGAATGTAAAATAAAGTTGGCATTCAAATACTTGGAAAGTATTACAATATGAAAATTGTATAAAGAACAATATTCTAAATAAAGTACAAGTCTTATAAAAGAAGAAAGGAGAGCTGCTAGAGCCATACCCGAAATCTTCCGAAGACTTCCGGATTCTGATTTCTATTCTATTCCTACTCCACTAGCTTGAGAATACTAAACTAAGCTTGAGAGAATATGAGAGAGCTTTGCTTCAAGTGTGTGGAGAAAGTGAGAGAGTGAGCTCCTTAAATAGGCAGGTAATGATGGTTATGGCGGTTGGAAATATCGGTAATACCCTCCAACCACCATAGGGAGGCAATCCACACCGTCCATCGCCAACCCTGGATCTAGCAGCGTCGAGGAGGGTTCGGCCAAACCAGGGGACGGCCCAATCCAGCCCATTATATTTTTGGCTGGCGGCCTCCTCTTCCGTTGCTCACTTCAGACTTGTGAATTTTGGTCCAATTTGTCGTGTCAATTCTGAGTTCTTGGCCCATTCATGCATAAGTCTGATTCCCGACATCGTGCAATTGATTGATCGTCTGATTTTATGTCGATTCTCTTCCATTTTGTGTTCATTCTATACAAGAGGTTAGTAATCCTAATACTAGTGGAATATTATTATTCTATCACAAATATGCATTGCAAGCATAACTAGTTCTCCTTTATTTCGGTAGTATCGACGGTCAAAACTGATCGCTAACGACCGTCAACATCTATCGAATTGTCGTTTGTATACTCTGACTGGTCATGGACAGAGATTTAATACACATTCTGCTTAAAATTCGGGTTAGCGAATTTCTGGACTCCACGAGACTGCAATGTGCCGGCCATGGTAGGGCCACGCTGGCCAGTCACACATGGCGAATCCCTCTCTCCTAGTGCAGGCCTACCGCTTTCGTGCAACACATATGCGAGAGCGCACTCTCACGCTCCCAGACAGCGAGACCGCGCTGCAAAACCGCGAGACCGAGCGCGAAACCGCGAGACCGAGGGCTAACGTCACGCCCTCATGCATCCGATTTGCGATACCGTCGCAGTTTCGCAGCGCCGTTCTACGAACCTAGATGTCACACTGCTACGCTATGATACTGAGAACGCTATGATACTGACAATATATTTGTGCGAGTCATTTTACATCCGGTATATTTTACATCGATGAACAGTATTTTTCTAATTTTTTTTCCCAGATAGATATAGCATATAGGAAGAGGCACAGCTCGGTAAAGAAAAAATGACAACCCCATTGCCCTACGCCGCCGCCGCCACCGCCGCCACCGGCGAGGACCCTGACCAGATCGGACGCCTCCCGGACTGCCTCCTCACCACCATCCTCTCCCTCCTCCCCCTCGACGCCGCCGCGCGCACCACCGCTCTTTCCCGTCGCTGGCGCAGCCTCTGGCCATCCGCGCCGCTCCGCCTCCACGACTCCGATCTCCCCTCCCGCTCCCAGTATCTCTCCGCCGCCATCTCCGGCATCCTCGCCTCCCACCGTGGCGACGCGGTGAGCTTCCGTCTCTCCTCGGGTCGCCCCTCCTCAGCGGACCTCGACACCTGGCTCCGAATCCTCGCCGGCAAACGCCTCCAGGAGCTCCTCCTCCAGCCGCCATCCGAGCCCCTTCCCCTCCCGCCGTCACTCCTCGGCTGCCACTCCCTCCGCTCCGCTGACCTCACCAATTGCCGCCTGCCGGCAGCCGCCGCAGCAACCGCCTCGTTCCCCCACCTCCACGAGCTCACTCTCCGCTACTGCTTCGCCTCCTCCCGGGCGCTCCACGGCCTGCTCGCCGGCTGCCCCGCGCTAGCGGCCCTGTCCCTCGACCGTGTCTTCGGCTGCCGGAGCCTCCGCGTGCGCTCCAGGACCCTGCGCAGCCTGACGGTGTCGGTCTCCTTGCGGCGGCGGGACGAGGTCGGCGACGAGCTGCAGGACCTCGCCGTCGAGGATGGGCCCCTCCTGGAGAGGCTACTCGGGCACGACGTCAACTGGGGCCCGTCGATCCATGTCCTCCACGCGCCGAGGCTGGAGATGCTCGGCTACTTGGGCGTCGGCATCCCATCGCTTCAGATTGGGGCGGCATTGTTCCACTCGATGCGGGCTGTTAGATTGGCGGCGGAGTTCCGATGCTTGAAGACTCTGGCGCTAGAGATGGTCGATCCGCAGGTGAAGCCTGTGGTTGATTTTCTCCGGTGTTTCCCGTGCTTGGAGGCGCTCTATATCACGGTAATTCGATGCCCGAGTGATCGACACTGATTACTGAATGTTTTGTTCCTTCCAAATATTGATGAATTTTATTGTTCAATATGCAGTCACATATGTTTGAGCCACGGAGTATGGAAACACTAAAGTGTGATAACATGGATTATCCAATTGAATGCCTCAACCGTCACCTCAAGAAAGTGGTGCTTGCAGGATACGAAGGGCGAAGGCGTGAACTTCAGCTTGCCAGGTTTCTTGTTTCTAATGCAAGAGTCCTACAGGTTATGAAATTTTTGTGTGCAAATGATTGCAAACCAACATGGTTGGCTAGCCAAAAAAGGCAGTTGTGCTGGGAGAGTAGGCTATCTTTAGGACCACAGGTTATTTTTGAGGTATACAGGAAGAGCCATACTAGGTTTCGGAAGCATGCTAGTAACATAACTTTAGTTGATCCTTTTGATGTTAAAACGTAATTGTTAATTGTGCATTATTTTCTTTTCTTGTTTGATGGTACAATCTGAAACTTGCTTGCGGCAATGACTAGTTCTGTGAAATGAAGCATTACTCAGGAGTGACATTATTGAATTAGTGAAAATGCCAGCAGACCTATATTTAATTACACTGATGATCTTTTTATGGATGTTATGAATTAAACCTAGTGCGTTAACTGATTAATGGAAGGCTGTGTTCCTTGCAATGACTATTATTTCAAAAGCATGCTTGCACTGGAATTAATGCACTTTATTTTTTTTATCTCTTTTCTAGACATTCCTTACTTTATCCAAATGTAGCATAGTAAAATTTCCTCATTCTGAATTTGTTGCTCTTTTTTCAGTATTAATTTGTTGCTTTCAGTAATGTATCTGGTTCGATCATTTTAGATGGCTAATTGGTAGTATTGGTAACTACCTATCTTCTTTTCACAGAGTGAAGGTGAGCTATGCCTTATATTTCCGGTATCCAACAAAGTGTCAGGATATATTGCACTCACATGTAGTGCTTCGATGGATTCTGAGATAGTAATAAAACCTTTTTTAAAAAAACAAAACCTGTTTGCATCAACTCATAGTAAGTTTATAAAACTGTGCAGTTTAGGTTAAATGGATGGCAAGTTGATTATTTTGTTAGATTTTTGGATACTATAGAGGCACTGGTAGTCACATATTCTTCCAGATATGTGGAATGGAAATATACTTCATGGAAAATTGTGTTCTTTCATTTCCGTAGAGTGACCCTTTAATAAAGATATTGATACCAAGTTCTAGTTGGGTTTTTGTTTATGTACATATGTCTATTCAGGTTATATGTAATCTACTATATGATCGTTTCTAAAATGTCATCTTTCCATATATTCCGTTGCTTTTGGAAGCAGCTGTTGGCCATTACCATCCTTTCAGTTGTACAAGGAGGGTGCTATACTGCTATTCCCTTGGAAGTTGATCATACTTATTCCAAGAAGATAAACCACATTTGGATTCTGGATGCCAAAAGATAAATTTTGCCATGTGGTTTAGATTATATCATGAATTTAGTGCACCAGGAGCTGCATCTCTAATTTTCCTTTGGGTCACTCCCATGTGCTTTTGCTAAGGAATTAAAAGGAACAGTTCTCACTGTAGTTTTTGACAATTGATTCAGTCTGTGGAATGCCTTTTTCTTTTGTTTTCCTGATATTATCGATCAGGTCGTGACTAATTACATGACAGCAGATGTTTCTTGTTCAGTTGTTCTTACTCCCGTATTCTTCTTTCCATATACCCACATCTTCCAGCATCTTAGTGTGATTTGAACTTTGGCAGATGCGGGAATTCTTAGTTGACGCCAATTTGTGGAAATGGCAGTATTATGATGCGATGTCACTAAAGATTTGAGGAGTGCTTCCTTATACAGATCTTGATTCGTTGAAACTTCTGTTATTTGATATGTAAGATTTTGATCATGGTTTCCGGGATGTTCAGTGAGCAAGGGATTTGAAATCTAGCGATAGTTTTGGCCCTTCAGTGGTGTCTCGCCGAGTATGACAGCATCTCAGTGATTTATATTTCAAGCTATGTGAGAGATGGGTGCCAGGTATTGTGGGGGTGGGATTAGATTGTAGTTGGTTATAGCTTGCTCTAATTAGATGCAATTTTCATCTTTTCATTCAAGCCGATGGCCCTGCAACAACACTAAGACTTAAGCAGCTCTATCATTTGCTCTTCAATTTATCAGCCACGGCTAAAACTTGAATTTCGTTTTTTAAGTCCGTATGAATACATATATAAAAATTTTACCCACACATTCTTTTTCCATAATAACCATTATGTTTTATGATCAGCTATGGAAGAAAGATGGGAGAAGGTAATGGTATCATATGTATATCTATGTATTTATAACATGCGAGATTGTGTCTATCCGTGTCGCTAGCTTAGAGTGAACGAGGTGAGCTACCCTGCCCAGGCTTCAGCCTACGGAGTGTGTCCTCTGCTCGTCGCCACTAGCAATAGCGCCACCAGTCGCTTTGGTGGTGGTGGTCACCACCTTCACCCTCCTCTTATCCCCTTACCTCTCCTTTCGCATGGTTGGTGGCTGGGGTACTCCCGAAAGCCGTCGAGTAGCAGTCCATGGCTTGTGCGGCCATACCTGGGTGGCTTCGTGGTGTTAGGCTCCAAGCCCTAATCTAGTTGGCTCAATCGAGTTGGCTCAATCAAATTTTGATGGATCTAGGAGGCTACTTTGGGGCAAACGTGTTTGCGTAAGGTGAGCACTTTCTGATGAGCATATGTAGTACCGACCGTTAATTCTATGAAGAGTTTCACTTCAAATCAGAGGAATTCAAGATATTCAAAGGTCATATTTAGAAAAGTTATCGTTCTATCGGATCAAGCGGCACATTAAAAGTAATGGTAATTTTGCTGAAGGTTGTGTAGGCTGAATAAGTGACACGTAAAAATTTCTCTGATACCAAATAATATAGAGATGGCTCGACCTTCTCGACGTAGGATTTAAAATACCAAGTAGCTAACAAAGTGGATGAACACCATGCTGCCCATATAGTACACCTTTCATCTCACAATCGTGAAACAACAAGATGAAAATGTAACTATATTATGATAAAAGAAATACATATGATTTTAACCGTTAAAACTTATCGTTTCATACATGATAATGACATTTTTTAACGTGTGTTTCTATTGTGTTTCACAATATTTTTACATTTTGATTGTCGATATTTTTTTTACTGTGTATAATTTATTTAATGTTTCAGCTCATTTCTTTTAAGGAGATGGGACGCTTGATTTGTAGTATGCTCCAAATGTTTTTGTGTGTTATTCCTCCATTACGACAAAAAGAGAGAGCATTATATGTGACGAGAAGGAAATAAGAGGAACAAATTGGCAGAGAAACCTAAGACCGTTGGATCTGAATGGACGGCAGATCAACACATGCTCGGACGGGGGCAACGGTAAACTCGCCTGCCAATTGCCAAAGCCGCCTTCGTGTCGTGCGGCTCCACCGCTTCGTTATCCAAATCGAACGAACAACGAACCCCTCCTTCCTCGCCTTCCTCGAGTTGAGCTCTCGCTCCGCCGCCGGCCGCCGCCTCGAGCTGGGAGGCGGCCATGGGCGCCGCCGGCCTCCCGGCACCGGTACTACTCAAAATCCCCCGCTCCTCCCATTCCTCCTGCCTTCCTCCCCGCTGCCTCTTTCATTGTTACGGTTTGTTCTCTTTAGGCTAGGGGAAGAAAAAACGTTCGCGGCGGAACCAAGTTTCCGCTGGGGATCATTTGAGTGCGGAACGCACGATCCCCTTCCTGCGTTGTGGGAACGGGATTGGATGGAGGCGGGAAGAGCGATCCCGGAGCTGGGCTCGTAGCGTGCGTTCGCTGCCATCCCTGGCGCCGCCGAAACCACACATCGAGACTAGTTGAATAGCACTTGGGGGTAGCTCTTGGACCTCGGTGTACCGTTCTTGTGTGTCGCCTCGCCGTCTTCTGTTATGGATAACTGATCCTGGCCCTATCTAGAAGCCCTTAACAATTTAGAGCGGTGGTTTTCGATGTCCCTTGCTGGGGGTTGGGGGGCTTGGATCAGTAGTATACTTGCCCCCTGGTTGTTTTGGGTTATTTGGCTCCATTGAAACTGTAATGACAATACCACAATGGGAAACAACTAAACGAGTAATAGGCTTGCTTATCTTTGATTTATTTTTGTGAGCTGAATGCTAATATTCTTGCCTAATGGAGCTAGTCATATATAATTTCAAGGTTAAAGTCCACTTTTCACCCTTAAACTACAAACCGGTTATTTTTCACCCCACTTTCAAAACTGGGCAAAAAAAATACCTTTGGACATATCTGTTAGTCGTTTGGTTCAAAATGGAGGTCATTTTCCTAGTTCACACTTAGTTTGTTGATGCAAATGCCACTTAATTAGGTTCATAATCATGAAACCTAAATAGGTTGAAATTTTGTGCTCTCTTTGGAAGCAAGTTCATCTTTTGAGTTGCGTACATGTCTATATTGTAGGGATGCCTGCAGAAATTTGGACATATCGTTGATGCCGAAAGATTTGTATTAAACATGTCCAACCGTGGAATCCATAAGGCACTCAGTTTTCAGTGCTTTGCTTCTGATGGGCGTGGCTTTGGAGCTGGTTCTACTAATAGACGGAAAGTAAGTTCCCTCAATCTTCTTTCTTTTCCTTTGATACATGGAACTCCAGCACATTCCATCTTTGACTATCATAATTTTGAACAAGAGAGAAACTGAAGCTATGATGTAGCCCTATGGCGCTATTACAGTTTCTTAATTTGAAAATATTATCTTCGTTGGAGTCCAAATTTTCCAAGGGTTGAAGAAGTTTGGTTCTATAGTGGTTAGTTTTCCAGATTGCATGCATTGTTCAAGCATGCTATCGTAAGAAGTTTGATTCTCTAGTGGTTCACTCTTCTCCTCAGATTAAAAGCAAGAAGAGGCAAAAGGATGTTGCACAGGAACCAAGGTACGAACCTTCAATCATGCTGCTCTATTGGAGTTCTTTTTCCTTCATACCTGGAAGTAAGAACTAACAGTTATGTTTTTTGTTACTCATTTATGGATTAATATTGCACAGTTAGAATTTTATTACAGTACAGTCCACATCAAGTGCATAAATGGAGAGCTATTTAACTTGTTCTAGTAATAGTTTCAGCAAATATAGATATTGAAGGGAAGTTAAAACATTGTATGAAGTATGGTTTATTACGATGCTATTCATGTTCAATTTTCCCTCCTTTTCCTAAATGGATATGTTGTAAATAGTAGTCTCTTTAGTAATAAATATCTGGTGAAAACATGCTTATTCTGTGACTGAGGTTGAAATTATGAGTTATTGGCTTATCTTGTCATTAGCTATATAAGGAGTTGCACCAGCACACAAATAGTAGTATTTCATAGGAAAACATTGCTGATTTTTTCTCAAATTTATTCATAAAGTATTTCTTGTGGTGCAGCAAGGTAATATCTGGAGGTTCCAAGAACAGGGACCAATGTAAGTTCAGTTAAATTCTAGTTGATTGCATGTATTTTTCTGTTTAACCATTTGCAGCGTGCATTATAAGTTTATAACAATTGGAACTAAATTTTACCATGAGTGATAATACTGTTTTATACATAACAATGCGTGCCACATGGTTCAAGTTATGCTAAGATTACTGATGTGTTTATGTTTTCCTGTACTTAGTTAGACTTGGGTTACTGTTTTATGTACTGTTCTATACATAACAATGCTTACCACATGGTTCAAGTTATGCTAAGATTACTGATGTGTTTATGTTTTCCTGTATTTAGAAGTCCTAGGGTGTCCCATTTCTAGTGTAAGCTGCCTTCCTTACGTTAATATTTTTCAGTATTGATGTCCATTTCTGTTATCGTGAAAAACTTGAAGTGGCGAAACCGAAATGCTAGAAACAGAAACTTTATTTATACTTATCTGCTCACAGGTTCTAAACTGTTCACTTGACAGGATGTAAATCTAAATTTGCCTATTGTCATATTTTCTATTCTTAGGTCAAGTGTTGTATAGTTTAGTATTTTGGCAAGCGGTTTAGCTCAACAGAGGACAGAGGTTCATCATCATAAATTGATAAAATTGTTGTTATCCTTGTTCTTGTTTTTTTTACTGCACCATTTAGCTGGCAAACCCATCTTAAAACCTCTGAGTTGTGCATCTCTGGCGCTCTCAATATAAGCTGGGTAATTGATCTTTGGTGTACATGTATGATCTGAAACTAATTTTCTGTCTTTGGCATTGATGTTTGGTGGATATGAGATTTTTTGTTACTTAACATACTTTTGCTCGCACTTGGACTTCCATGTTCTTTAGGGGCACTGGACTTAGGGACTCGAAGGGAAAGTAAATATGCTAAAACTGTCATGGATAAGCAATTTCTAGAAAAAGTGGAAGCTGTTCGAAGGTACTGACGAATAACATCATACTATAGCAAGTTGATCAATAAATGTGACTCCATGAGCGAGAACCAGTATGTTTCGAATTGAACAGAACCTCATTTTTTAACCAATATACTAACAAACATAAACAAAAATGTAATGATTTAACCAATGCATTTTATATGACCTGCTGTATGGCATGACTGTCATTTTTACCTTTCAAGATATAGAATCTGGGTAGTATTGCTACACCTTTCTGGCTATCCCCTGCTCTGCTAAGAGGTCCATATAAATAACATAACCCTGTACCATTGGGATTCTGGTTGAAGCTGTTGTCCAGAGTATGGCTTTGAATCACATTGCGTTCTCAAAATAACATTTCATAGTGCCATGAAACTATTGCCTATTTTCTGGCAGCAATAATGCCATGAAACAAGACGAGTGTAAGACCACCCATAATCCCAGATTATATGATGCTCGCTGGATAATTTTTTCATAATAAAAAGTTGTTCATGCAATTCTCTCATAAATGTGAAAGATCAGCAGAGTTAATGATATAGGGTAGTAGACAATACCGCTTTCCTGTATTTTGTTTAAATGCTATACATATGTAAGTAAAATAAATTCTCAATCGGAAGAAACACAAAAATCTAGCCATGCATTAGTTTTTGTCCTTTTTGATCTCTAGACTGATTGAGAATTTTAGTTGTCTTAGATGAAAAACATGAAAATTTCACATGTCTTTAAGATACTTATGATCTTATTAAGTTCTCAAGATATGCAAATCAAGATGGCATCCTGTGAAATCGAGATCCATTCGGAATTCTTACCGGTTGATATTATGCCAAATAAAATATGGCTACATTTAAATTGGACACAAATAAAAAATCGATAGTAGTTCATATTTCATAATTTGCAGCATAGTGGTTAGATCTTGATCGTGTTTACTGTATGTACACTCGAAGTTATTTTGGTATATTGCATTGGATGCTTCTTCTAATTTATATTATTTTCTTTACAGATCTGCACTTGAGAAAAAGAAAGCTGATGAGAACAAAAATTATCAAGCTATTGATTATGATGCCCCAATTGAATCAGATAAGAGTACAATTGGTTTTGGTACGAGGGTCAGTATTTATTATAAAATGGTTTTGCATTTCCATAATTTGTTAGCTAGCTTATCATATACTAATAAAAAATTTCCCAGCAGGTTGGAATTGGCATAGCTGTCATGGTCTTTGGATTAGTCTTCGCTTTTGGGGATTTCCTTCCATATGGAAGGTGTTCAACTTCTGTTGTCGATGTAGATAATTATTTCCTTGTGCTAGTTTTGATTATTGGTTAACTCTTTACACGTCCTTGTTCACAGTGTTAGCCCCAGCAAAGAAAGCACTGTGGTTAGCAAACAACTTTCTGAGGAGGAAATACAAAATTTCAAGGTAAATGTGTTTTTGCCACAAAAATTTTGTTGGTTTTGACCACTAAGTACTGTGAAATATGCTGCACATATGTGGCTTTGGCCGCAAGTAATTTATTAAAATGTGCAGTACTGAAATTAGGGCATATAAGTACATCTATTGGCAAGCTTGTCTAGTATATCTGTGGGAGATTAGTTTCATATGTTTGACATATAATTTTTTATTCTTGTTTGACAGTTTGTTGTTATATTAAGAGATTGCCAATTCTTTTGATTAGACAGCACTAGAAGGTTTTGAAGCAACACTGCGGACATCACCTAATGATCCTACTGCTCTTGAGGTGAGTTATTATTTCCAACGTACTTCTGGTTGTCTTAATACTGTTTTTTCCCCAATAAATTTCTTTTCTCAATCTGCATTTTGTTGACATATGATATTATAATAATGCTGTAGTTTACATTATCTGGTGCATAGGCTGATGTTGAAATGAGCTTGTAATAATGTACAAATTTCATAAATGGGTATCATTCTATCATGATTAGGGGCTTTTGTTCGTGCTACAAGCTAGTCTACATGAGTTAAAAATGTTTGACATTGTTAATCTAATGTTTAGTTCTTTGCTGAACTTGTGGCATGGAACACTTTCTTAAAACCATACCTCATAAGGCCACAAGATGGAGATAGTTTCTTTCCAAATATTGCCACAAATGGCATGCGACACACTTTTTTTGACAAAACTATGGCAAAGTCTGGCATATGTAACCAAATTGCCCTGTATATCAACCTGATGTAAACTTGCACGATAAGAATATTCTTTTATGTTGTCACATGCAGGGTTTACTGTTCATGTTCACAAACAGTAAGTAGGCACTGTAACACCTGATTAGAACATTAGATGCCGATGATATCTTATCTTTTAGTAGCATATCTTATCTAGGCATATTTTGAGATATGATCCTATCTACTTGGAGATGTTAGCTGTATTATCTGGTTGCTGTAGATTGATTTGTTTGGGCCAGTT
The DNA here is from genome assembly GCF_034140825.1 of Oryza sativa Japonica Group. Classification (NCBI taxonomy): domain Eukaryota; kingdom Viridiplantae; phylum Streptophyta; class Magnoliopsida; order Poales; family Poaceae; genus Oryza; species Oryza sativa. Next base: position 11,161,276 of record NC_089041.1, read on the forward strand.
CTAAAAGTATTGTCAGGCATTACCATTCTTTTTCATCAATGAAGTCACATGAATGATTTAATCTAGTTTCCACAAAGTAGAACAAATGTAGAGATGATTACAATCTAAGTCATGTATATGGTAAAAGTGGCTCACAATCTAGACCTAGTCATGCATATAGCAAGATTATTCTTTGATTTAATGTGAGAAGATTTGAACAGACCAAAAAAGAGGGAAAAGTGCACATTGAGTTTACCACTTAAACTGGTACCTTGATTATCACCTTCTTAAATGAATCCAACAATGATACATCATCCACTTCCATTCCAAGCCAAAAGCAATCAATCTTTTTGGGAATCACAAAATGTAACTGAATACTTCAACACTAATTACTGATTGCTTGACTTTGACTACTACTGCGCTTTTAAATACCAATGTAATTTTCATATGGCATCACAGGGTGCGGCAGTATCATTGGTTGAACTTGGTGAATATCAGAAGGCTTCAGAATTCCTAGAGAAGCTTGTTAAGGTAAGCTGCATGCTATTCTTGGTGCCCATTGTATTTGTCATTTAGAGTTTGTCTTGCTTATGCACTTATTATATGGTTGAAACACAATTTATTTTGATATAGGTGATCCCTGACAAAGTTGAAGCATACCGTTTGTTGGGTGAAGTAAAGTTTGAACTCAAGGATTATGATGGGAGTTCTTCATCATACAGAAAATCTTTATCTGTAAGAAAATTGAAATGCACTTCTATGTTGTATATATTCTAGTTTATCATACTGGTTTTCTAATGCTAACACTTCATGAAGCAGGCGTCAGAGAATATCGATTTTGAAGTTTTACGTGGTCTGACCAATGCACTACTTGCTGCTAAGAAGCCAGATCAGGTCAGTTGATAAATTATTATTGAGAGGGTATCGTGAACTTGTGTAGTTCACATTCTTTCATTCTATCTATCCATTATAACAAGAGTTATCCATACAGCGTGGTGTTTAATTATGAAGTTGTCTAGGTTAAGATTTGGACTTGCACTAAGGAAACAAGAAATTCCTTATAGCGTAGAAATTTTGGATAGAGAAGCTCTGTGCAATTCATTGGTACTGTTCATGGATACATGATCTGAAGCTCTAGCACATGTTCCTCAAAGCTGAGGATATCCTGTAAGTGTGGTCGATTTTCTAGCATTTTAAACACATTGTCAGGCTGGAGATAAGCAGACTTGAGCCACTTACATCTGCTACTGGGTAAGAGATATTTTGGAAAAGATATAAATACATACATGTTCTGTGGCTTTTCTACCTTAAATACATGCATTCTGTGATGTAGGTATGAATGTGTTTTCAAATCTGACATTTCTTACTAGCTTTTGGGACTGTAGAGATCACTGAGAGTTTTCCCTTGGCTGGTTACTTCATACTCAAAATAGCATATGCCATACTTTATACATTTACACCTTTTTTTATTTTCAATAGGCAGTTGATGTAATTCTCTCTTGCCGTCAAAAGTTGAATGAGAAAAGTCAAACTCAAGTTGCGAATTTGGCGGCTGCAAATGATGATGGTGCTCCAAAATCTCAATATATTGATCTTATCCAAGTAAGTTTACTGCTATATTTTACAATATTTTGGTACATGTTATATTTTATAAAATACATGTTAGTAATCTTGACAGACAATCCAAATGGACAAGTATTGAAAGAGCCACTTGGATGTGGTATTCTACTTATTGTCTGAGATGTAGAAATGACAAATTATATCAGTGCTAGGTCTAATGCAAACAATATTACAAGAGGATCATGCTTAGCATTATTCATAAACTTAGTAATATAGTCTACTAATGACCAATGAGTAGCAATCTTAGATTTATTTTAGTGTAGCACTAAACAATGGTCATATGAACTATATAAGAGCAGATGCCATCATATTCGTGTCAGTACTCTTGTTGAAAACTACACAGGATATCCTTATAATGTTTGGTGGTATGATCGCTAACACACCCTTTTCATTTAGAATGACTCTTACATGATTGGAGTAACATGAATAGAAAGGGTACAACAACCTAAATATTAATGGGGTGAAAGACAATGAGCTTCGCTCTAGAAAGCTCATGCGTTTGAACGTAGGCTCTGGTTTGACTCGTTCTATTCTCGAGCAACTTGTGAGCCTCGAGTTTTTTTGACAGCCCTAGTTGGACTCGATCCATGTGATTTTGAGCGAAGCAGAAAGTGCAGGACTCTAGGTTGTAACAAGAAGGGGCAGGCTATTGTTGTAGCCTTGTAGGTACAGTCCTTATTGCAACAAACATGGATAGTGCCGGGTTGTCATGCAGAGCAGCTATGCATGAGCATGGAGGTGAGCTTCTTCGGCGCATAGGCAATAATGAGAAAGTTCTTGAAATGACTTGTGATAAACTCTGTGGTGGCGGCAAGAGCTGGATGAAGAGCTATAATGGTTTCATCTCATGTTATGAATTTGACTTGCTTAATGTCCTAGGCCAAAGCCAAATGCTAATAAGCATAAGTTAGCTAAACGCACATACTGTCAACAGATGCTCTTATGCCACAAAGTTGGATGCCATAATCTTATTTGCCGCATAATTGATTGGCTTTACTGAAATGCCACAAAGTTTTACCACAACACGACGTGAAGTTCCAAATTTATCTTGCCCTCCGATCCATCTTTCCATGAGCGTCAGGTCTAGGCCTTACGGCTGCATGATCATGTCTATGAACATGTCCAGACATCTAGTACGGTGTGTTGTGGAATGCCTTGAGCTTCTCCGGTCTGGTGGCATGGCACTGCATCGCAGGTCAATGAAGCTTCCATTGCTGCTTGCTGGCGATGAGATACACGGGGTGCCACAGAACGAGCTTGAGAAGGCCTCATACAACTGCCGGTGGACCTTGTCCTTGACCACGTCGAGCACCTTGCCCTTGGGCAGCTTGAGGTCCTCAGAAGGCATGGCCTAGGGCGTCATTTGGAGTCCAATGGTGCGAATTTGGATAGCTATTTTATCAGTTTAGGTTTATCTTCTCATGTCAAGTTTGGATAGCTTATTTATTTCCTTGTTCCTCTTAACTAGTCTCTCCCTCCCGTGCACCCTTCCAATGCGCACTTCGTTCTTTTTTGTGTTCTGTTGCCTACCATCGTACCTTGCTGGTGGCTGAGAGGTTTGGGGCTGAGGCCAGCAATCTATCACAACTACAATATTTGGTCTTTGCCAGGCCGTGACAACTTGGTACCAGAGCAAACTCCTGCGTCTGTAGACATGTCGGCCGCTGGTGGAAGCGAGGAAAGGTTTAGGCCAGCAAATGGTGGTCATCCTCAAGAAGCTGGAGAAGTTGGACGTCCTGGAGTCGAAGCTTGGTGACATCAATCACCAGCAAAAAGAACATCACCTGATCACCTTGCGATCAGTCGTTTGTAGGCCAGTAAATCAGCATGCAATGCCGATACCTTCTCGGTGAGCAAAGGCATCCTCCTCCAGTCCCCCGACTATCTTCGGCTCTGGGTAGACCACCAGATGGGCGCGTTGTGCTAACACAAGTGGTACTTCCCGACATTCGACAGGAAGACCCCCTGGCCCCTGACATGGCTTATCTGCTGTGAGCAATTCTTCTGTGGGCAGTGCACGTTAGAGGACCATCTGATTGCGTACCATCGTGTCTAGCTGACCGGGAGGTCTGAGGTTTAGGCTGGCTGGCTATCACGACTACAAATCTTCGGCCTTTGCCAGGCTGTGACAGAGGTTGAGGAAGAAGAACATGGCAATTGGTGGGTGAGTTGAAAAGGTCAAACATGGTAAATAAGCAAGTATGTGGCAAATGAGAGTATGCCATCCTGGCATGAGGGCATTTTTTCCCAACAAAAGTGTCATGTACGCAAGCGAGCCAATAATTTAAGAGCAATTAAGCATTGTCAAATAACATTATTTATTTACAGATAGACTTTGATCCTAAATGTTTCTTTGTACATGATTTTAGTAGCTGATGGTTAAGAGGAAGATTTAGCTGTGAATTTAAGTCTTAAATTATTTTCATATGTTATTGCAGGTTGATCTGCTTTTAGGAAAGGCTTATTCTGATTGGGGCCATATCAGTGATGCTGTTGCTGTTTATGAAAATCTAATCACTGAACATCCTGAAGACTTCCGTGGTTATTTGGCTAAGGTACTGATCAATCTTGTGCTTTATATATGAGCTTTAATGAAGCCTTTTTTTGGATAAGGCAATTCATTAATCACTGACCTTAATGATTTCAATATATTTGGCATGCTAAACCAATATATCTAATTTTTCAATAGGAAAAAGTCCAAATAACCCCCTAGACTTTGATTAAAATTTATATGGCCCTCTAAGTTGGTTTACAAAGTGGTTTTTATTTAATCTGCATATAAGCTGGCTGAGCTTTGATCATGTGACATACATATTGGATATATATGTTAAAATTTTCACTTAAATCTTTCTTTTTTATCCCTTGTTCGCTCTCACTAACAAGAAAGTACTAACGTAACAATAGTATGACATCACTGTATAAACAACCTACAAATGATGATACATAAATATATTGTATTAGTAATTTAAAACCGCTTGTTTAAGATCCCGAATACGCAAAACCACTATCCAAAACATACATTGTGTATTAACATAATTCGGATTTCTTACATAACTGGTAATCTCCATCCTTTTTCTTTTATCCATCTTGCAGGGAATCATATTAAAGGAAAATGGTAAATCAGGTGAAGCAGAGAGAATGTTTATTCAGGTATTGTTTTGTCTGTGATGTCTCCCATGCTAAACTTTTAAGTTTTAACAGAAGTGCAAATGGACTACAGACCTGTAGGGTTTTAAAATTTGTAGCCTTATAATTTTTTAGTAAATTTCATAAAACTGCAACTTTAGTGACAAAACTATCAGCTTGCTGCAACATTAGGGACATATTTCAGTTTGTTGCAACAATAGCGTGGGAAATTATCAGAAAACTGCACTTTTACGTTATATGTTGCTACATTTGTCACCTATATGTACTGTAACAGCATATAACGTAAAAGTCGCAGTTTTGTGATAATTTCCCAGGCTATTATTGCAGCAAACTGATAGTTTTGTCACTAAAGTTGCAGTTTTCTGAAATTTACTCAATTTTTTTAAGAAAAACCTGAAGCTGTAAATTCTGAGTAATAAATAAAACTACAGTGCTTATGATATTAAGGATCTACAAATTTGGTTGGTTACTCTCCTGCTGCCATCCCACCAGCCATACATGTTTATGCCATTTTGGTCTTGTTTGGCTGTGCTTCAATCCCCGCACATCCACATGGATAGGCCAAGGGATAATTAAGCCTATCCAAACAATGTCTTGGACAGAAAAATACTCTAAATGAATAGGGGAGCAATCAATAGAAGCAAATGTTTTGGATCTTCAGACATACTAGCCTATTAAGTCGCGTGTTTACACGACTATATATAACCTTCCTGTCTATTTAATGTGTTTGTATATAGTTTATATTAATTAGCTTAAATTTTAAGTCAACAATGTAAATACATTTTTAGAACATCATTTGTAAGGAAGTTTAGCTAAAATGTTAACGAATTTATCTTGATTTATGATTTAATAATACTATTATAACACAAATAATTTATCATACATTACCACCACCACTAACTTTCTCAATTTCTAAATGTGTCATACACGTTTTGTAATAATAATGTATATAGCCACATCCATTACATGTTGCAAGGCTATCATGATCTGTTTGAGAAATATCTATATGCTATTTACTGTAAGTCTTATATTCCTATATTAAAACAACTTTATAAACTTTACTATGCCTGTGCCACATGATGTACTTTAGGTGTAGTGAAGTAACCGAGGCCATGTGATCTATAGCATTAGGTTAATTAGCTATTAAAAATACTCATTATTATTGATATAATAGAACTACTATTAAATAATTATTATATGGTCAATGTGTAAGGGATTTTTTTTTTCATTCTCCTTTCTCTGATACCACATCTCATGGGATGGCTTGAAGGGTTAGAAACATCCCTATTTTGATAGCCATTTTTTCCTATGATCCAATGTTCCTTTTTATCCAAATCACGCATCCACGGTTCATGTTTGTTTGATGATGTGCTTATCCTGGTGGTATTTTTGGATTCTCTTTTCACTACTTCCTCCGTTTCATTATAAGTCGCTTTGACTTTATCTAGTCGAACTTCTTTAGTTTTAATAAAATTTATAGAAAGAATTAGCAAATCCACAACACAAAATTAGTTTTATCAAATGTAACATTTAATATATTTTGATAATATGTTTGCTTTGCGTGGAAAATGTTGATATATTTTTCTATAAACTTTGTTGACTAGGAAAAATATCAAAACGACTTATAATATGAAAATGATGGAGTACCTTATCCAAATCATAGATCTGGCTGTTCATGTTTGTTTGATGATGTGGCTCACCTGGTGACAACTTTGGATTCTCTTTTCACTAATGCAGATATATTGACTTTCCTGTGCAGGCCAAATTTTTCGCACCTGATGCAGCGAAGGCACTAGTTGATCGATATGCACAAAGGTAGCGTGAGACACAACAGGGAAATTCCAATTCCTCTAATTTTTGTCCCATTATTTTTTGTTTAGATAGCATCGATCTAAGTTCGTCAGGAATTTTATCGCCTGTCAATTCCTAGATTCAGCACGACAGAAGGGACACGGGGATAATTTGCTTGTCAAACAATATTTAGATCAAGGCAGTTATAGTGTATAGAAAACCTTCTTGTCGATAATAGCAAATTTATAGGATTTTGAGATTGTGTATTCTTTTATTAATGAATTGATTTGAAATAAAAAAAATTACGAATTTCCGTAGAACTCATTTAACCCTACAACAAATTAATTTTCTAGGCTCTGTTTTTTGCAAATATTCGTGCAGCTTATATGCCGAATTTTTTAATATATAATAACTAATATCCTATGAATTAAATATATAGTAAATCAGATATAAATTTTTAACAACACGATGAACGCTGAGGGAAATAGCGTCCAGGTCTGGACGTCCTTGTGAACAGCCGTACGCAGACAGCGTCCAAGCATCTGTTTGTTGTGAAGGAAGGCACATGAGGGGAGAAAAGAAAAAAAACGTGACTACCTAGTTATCGGCGCCGGCGGTACGTCGTCGTTGCCCTCGTCCACGAGCGGGGAGCTCCACACGTCACTGGCTGGCTTCGCATCTCGTCCAATTGCCCGAGGGCACTAGTCATGCGATGCGTCGGCCGGCGCGGCCCTCCAATCACGCGCGAGGCTGCCGCCTCAGCTTTCTTCGACGCGTGCATAGTATCAGGTGATGCATACATGCATATATACTGAACTCCACATGATACATACAGCCGTCGAATGGCAAAAGAGATGGAACCGTTTGTGCATGTGGGAATGGAATATGTGTTGGATTCACTCATTTACATGCATGCAGTTCCGCATGATCAACCGTCCAACCAGCAGAAGTATCAGCGACGACGCAGGCGTTCCTACCCACGAGGTCCGTCTACCTGCGTCATGCGGTCCCCAACCCCAAGGCGCGGACGAATTCGGCGAAGCGGATCGAGGTAGCGAGTACAAACTAGTTGGTGAGCAACACCAGCGCTTGCGAGCGGCAGCAGTCGGCAGAGCGACGCGGAAGAAAATTCTCTGCGGCAGTGCCGCACAATGAAGCCCCCCCCTCCTCCGGATCCCGGGTTGCGAACCCAGGCGTACGTGCGTCGCCCAGTAGATCACCCATACTGCGATAACGCAGTGGACAATCATCCTGCTCCGCGTCCAGGTTCTCGTCGATGCCTGGTGGCGGTGAGACGAATGTCGGTGTAGCGGGCGTTGAGGCCGATGCCAAGGTGGCGGGTGTCGAGGCGGACGACGGCGTGACTGCCCTTGACGCGGAAGCGCCCGAAGATGCAGATGATGGAGCCGAGGTCGAAGGCGACAGTGATGTGGCCGTTGTCAGGTACTCGACGGTGAAGTCTGAGCAACCTCCGCCGCCGGGGACGGCTGCAGCGCCCGCCGCATCCCAGTCCCACCCAGCGCCCTCGTCGAAAATCACGTCGCGCGAGACCTGCACTCGTCCAGACACCGGATCGAACACCTCGTACGCCTTGGCTCCGTCGGCGTATCCGATGAGAACCATCGGCTTGCTGCGGTCAGAGAGCTTGGGGAGGTGAGGCCGCACGTCCTTGACATAGGCCAGGCACCCGAACGTGCGCAGGTAACCCACCGCCGGCTTCTTCCCATGCCACGCCTCATAAGGTGTCATGTTGGCCAAGCTCTTTGTCGGCGCGCGATTGAGCAGAAAAACTGCTGTCGTGACAGCCTCCCCCCAATAGCGTGCCGGCATGTTCTTGGCTTTCAACAAGCTGCGAGCCATCCCAAGGATGGTTTGGTTGCGGCGCTCCACCACGCCATTCTGTTGGGGCGAGTAGGGCGCGGAGAAGTGGCGTGAGACTCCCTGTTCGGCGCAGTAGGTGGCGAATTCCACCGAGGTGAACTCGCCACCGTTGTCGGTGCGGAGGATGCGCAATTTCTGCTTGGATTCCGCCTCGGCTCGCGCCTGAAAGCGCTTGATGGCATCAGCCGCCTCGCTCTTGCGTCCCAGCAGAGTGATCCACATGTACCTGCTCGCATCATCAACAAGCAGGAGGAAATGAGTTTTGCCTCCAGGGGTTGCCGGCGAGATGGGACCACACAGATCGCCATGCACCAGCTCAAGGCGATCCTCAGCACGAAACATGGAGCGGCGTGGAAACGGGGTGCGTCGCTGCTTAGATATGACGCAGCTGTCGCACAGCTGCTTGACATGATCGATGTCGGGCATGCCGCGCACCATGTCGCGGCTCGCCAGTCGTCGCAGAGCGTCGAAGTGGAGGTGGCCGTAGCGCGCATGCCACAGCCAGGCGCACTCCTGCGCCTTGGCCGCGAGGCACACCGGTTGCCCGATGGTGAGCTTGATCAAGTACAGGCGATTCCGCGTCCGCCGAACGCGTGCGAGCAGCTGGGCCGCTGGGTCCCGTATCGTGCAAACACCGTGGTAGATACGGACGTCGCACCCATTTTCATCGAGCTGGCCCAAACTTATCAAGTTGGCGTTGAGTTTAGGGATGTAATACACCCCCGTCAACGCTCGGTGCTCCTGATTCCTGCACTCAAAAATGATCTTGCCACGACCCTCAATTCCGACGACGGAGCCGTCGCCGAATCGCACCGAGCCCCGCATAGACAGGTCGAGCTCAGCGAAAACTTCGCGAATGCCCGTCATGTGGTTTGTGGCTCCGGTGTCGAGATGCCAGACGCCGCCGTTGGTTTGTTTCTCCGTGAGAAGGTGCGCGAACACCTTTGGCTCGACGAGCTCGATCGTCTTGTCAGGCTGCGATGGCGGCGAAGAAGCAGGTGGCGCAGATGAAGACGACGCAGACACAGGAGCAGCGTCGACGACATGGGCCATGAGGAGGGCCGACTCGTCATCGTCCTCATCCGCCAGGGCCTGGTGGGCCTCGGCAGGCCGCTTGGGCTTCCGGCAGTCCTTAGCCCAGTGCCCCGTGCGGCCGCAATTGCGGCACTTGTCGCGGTTTGGTTCCCGCCCTTCCTGCGTGTCGCCCCCGGCACGATCTCCATCGTGCGCAGCAGCTTCAGCTTTCTTCTTGCCACCACGCCGACGACGGTTGCCACCGCCGGACTTCGCCTTCCCAGAGGAACTTTCCGCGGCCTGTTTCTCCTTCCACCGGGCAGTCCACTGCTCCTCAGTGAGAAACAGTTTCCCACCGGCAGCAGAGCTCTTGGCAGGCAGCTTCTCCTCAGCGTTTCGGAGCCGGCCGGTGACCTCCTCGAGCGTGAGCTCATCGAGGTCAAGCAACGTCTCAATGGACAAAGCGATCTGCGAGAGATGATCTGGAACAGAGTTAAGGAATTTTTCAACCACCTTTCCTTCTTCAAGATGGACTCCAAGCGTGGCGAGGTTGGTGACGAGTCCGTTGAGGCGCAACGAGAATTCCTCGACGGTCTCCCCGTCCTTGAACTCCATCGCATCATACTGCTTCTGCAGCATTTGCGCCTTCGACTTGCAGACACGATCGACGCCAACTCGCATCATCTTGATCGCGTCCCACGCCTCCTTGGCCGAGGGCTTGACGGCGAGTGAAGCTAACATCTCCGGCGGCACCGCCCGGAGTATGGCCTCCATCGCCATTCGATCCGCCTGGAAATCGGCGTCACCATGCTCAACGGCATCCCACAGGCCGCGCGCTTGCAGCATGACCTTCATCATGAGAGCCCAATCTCCGTAGTTAGTCTTCGTCAGCAGTGGATAGTTGGCTGAGCCGCCCACCTCCTTCACCACACGCTGGACCGGAATAAGTTCACGGTCTTCGCCAGGCCGCCGGCGACCACGACGGTGTGGAGGTGAACGGGAGATACGTCGCTGGTGCGGTTCACGGGACCGCGACACACGTGGCGTTGGAGCCGACATGGCTCTGATACCAAATGAAGCCCGGCGAGGTAGCCGCCGGCGAGATCACTGGAAAGCACAACACACACGCACGCGAGGAAGACACAGTTGCACACAGAGATTGTGCTGCATAATACGGCGCAGCTTTTCTGTTTCTTTACTTCTCCTTTTATTTGCGAAATACAAGAGAACGTGATCGACGTGATCCGCATTGCCCGCCACACGACCCAGTGCGTCGTGCGCCATCGCACACGATCGGATCGTGCAGCGGGCGACTCGCTACATTACTGCCACGCCGTGAACATACGCACGGGGCTTATGGACGCGCTCGTTCTAATAACCGAGCCCTGAAAACATGCAAGTAAAAGACAGGAGATAAAACCTACCCTAACAAAGCGGTAGAACAGGTGCTAACTTAATCAAAGTATCCAACACACAAGGCCTCTCGTGAAACACCGCGTGGACTGGCGACGCGTGTCCCGTCTCTTGCTGTGGACTGACTCTGTTCTTTGAGCCGAGCCGATGCCCAGGAGTCGAGTTCTACCGTCGCTCCCAAAATCCTCTTCGCCGCCTCCTCCCACGCCTGCAGCACTCCTCTTCACCACTCCAAATCTACTCCTACGGCGGTGGCGGCGGCGGCGGCGGTGGCTACAGGGCTCCGCCCTCCACCCATCCGAACAGCGCCCCACCCACCACCCAGCCATACGACACGCTGTGAGCCTTGAGGGGCCCCGCTGCCCTCCTCGAAGCTTGTTCGCATCAGTGGTGCCATCTGCGTTGAGACAGACCTGACCGTGGTGATGTGTTTCTGGGCAGCAGACCACAACGGCAAGGAGCTAATGTCAGGTTTGCTGAAGCTATACTGAAGGCTGATTCCTGTGATATTCAAAGCTGATTCATGGCTTCTCTTTGCAATTTATCTTGTTGGAATCGGATGTGGAATTAGTGTTCTTTCATTTGATGTGTCACTAAAGCTCTTTGAAAATTATAGTAGTAATTTACTGAATATTACTGCGGACGGTGACTTACTAGACATTTGCTATCTTAATAGGAAAAGAAAAATGAAAGCTAGCAGTGTCAACGGAGAAGCGGAGAGTGGAGATTCTAATGGTTTGTCCATGGCAGATAGCACGACAGGACCACAGGAGTGCTGCAGCTAGGCGCGGGGATGAGGCGGCGGAAAGGATTTTGGGGCGGCGTCGCGGCGGTAGAACTAACTCTAGAGCCTGCGGCGTCGGCTCGGCTCGAAAACAGACTCGAGTTATAGCAGGAGATGGGACACGTGGCACCAGCTCACGTGGTGTTGCACGAGAAGCATTGTGCGGCACTGCCGCATAGAATTTTTTTCCAAGCGACGCGCGTGTGATCTGGAGGACGACCATAGGTTGTTTATCTCTCTTTTGCTACTAGAACGGCGTGTAGACTTGGACGCTATATACAACAGCGTGCAGACCTGGACGCTTTTGACAACGACGTCCTAACCTGGACGCTGCTTCTCCCCGTGTCCATCCTATTTTTGCAAATCTCTTCTCATGTTTACTACTTCATCCCTTTTAGCATTGCCCATATTCATATATAATGAATCTAGACATATATATTTGCTTAGATTTATTAACATCTATATGAATGTGGACTATGTTAGAAAGTCTTATAACCTAAAACGGAGGTAGTAGATATTATTTATTATATAAAATAGTTTGGGTCCAGATTCATTGTTAAACATGTGGTGTGTCATTCTGAAATAGGTTGGCCATTGACCATCATGAACTGTGTGTCTTTTGTCTGTTGAGATCGCTTCTCAGGAGGAATGGTAAGAACAGAGTAGTCGAATGCCAGATAGAGGTCTTTTCCTTTGCCAGAAACCAAAACAAGGGCATTAATATAGTGTTACATAGACCATTCCCATCCCTTAACTTGCACAGTTCGTGAGCGCACCATATTAATTCATGACAGTCAAAATTTAAATTTTATAATTGAAAGATTTTTGAGGTTTTTAATCATATTTTATTTTCAGTATTATCTTTTAAATTAAAAAGACACACATATATAAGTTTTATTTATAAATTATTTTTGTCCGCTGATAAGTAGTACTTCCTGTCTTAAAATACCAACATCTAGAAAGATTTATCTCTAAGATTTTTCTTTCTCCGATATAAAGGTGTATATGCCAAACGATGAGGCTGTCATTTTTGCTCATTATAGCTCACAGATAGATCCGTTTGACATGTCTCTGACCAATAGATCCGTTGGACATGTCTTTGACCAATAGATCCGTTGGACATGTCTCTTGCTGACCACTTGGCACTTGATAGTGCCATGGCCCATGGCTTTTCAGGTCTTACGGACGGCAATGGTGCTTCACCCCATCAGAATGAGTTTCCCTCGTATTTGCTATTCCTATAACTGTTAAACAGAAGAATTAGATCTAGTTTTAAAGATACAAATTTTATCTCGGTTTTCTTGCAAAAGTTTTCTATATGCTTTAAGATATTAAATAAATTTTCTAAAAATATTAAAATTAAAACTACATTAGTCATGCGCTAGCTTTCTCGTTTAGCACAACGTGTTTCTCTCTCGTCCCTCTCCTTCCTGCGTGGCAGGGCTAGCTATACGCCAACTCACCGCTTAATTAAATTTGTACATATAATATATATATACATAGAGAAATTATTTTAGGTCACTGCGCACTACCGAATGGGGAGAAAAAAAAAGATAGGAAGATCGATCACATGCATGCACATCTACGAGAACATGAGAACAAATTACAACGGGAAAAAAAATAAAGGAGATGGACATACTGTTTGATGATCTCGTCGACAATTTAATTATAGTCACATCACAATCCATAAGCGCATGATGTTGTGCCGTCGCTGCCCCAAGTACTGTCGTCTATCGATCGGCACAGGACAAATTCTTGTGACGACGTGGATCCGAGTAGGAATTTCGGCCGCAGATGATGCTCCTGAGTCGACAATTATGCGAATACAAAATTAGTATGATTATACATTTCCAAATAAAGATGCAATACCATTACATCCTATACAATGTGAAGGTCGAGTGGTCTACTATGCAGGAATGATTTGGCCAATCAGCCCCTATACTATTATGGAAGTGATTTTTCTTAACGGCGAAAGGTGATTTTTTTTTGGCAGCCAAACCAATTGTCGTATACTTCTTTATATATTATATACGTAGTCTATTCTTAATTCCACGCACAGCCTCTTATCGTGGACGGCGAGCAACAGGATCAATAAGATCAATATGAATGTTTTTGCTTGACAATGATAAAGGTTAGCTCGCACCGACGGATGCAGACAGGCCACCCAACAGTTTACAAAACAATGATCTTTTCAAGCGGACAAAACTAATATTTGCAAACTGTTGGGTGGCCTGTCTTCATCGAGATGTATATAAAAATCTACATTTTTTCAAGTGGGAGGCTCAGCCACGTGTGAAAATCACTTTACACGGGCGATCAGTTATGATGCCCGCCTGAAAAATAAAAATTGCTAAAAAAAAGTAATCCCCAAAACCAAAACCCTAGCTCCCATCCACCGCCGTCATCGTCGACGCCGTACTCAACGCTGCTCCCAATGCCGACGGTGGCAGTTCCAACCTATCCTGATGCCAGGGACGGATCCGTCGTCACGCAGCTTGCCACCAACGTCGTCGTCATTGTAGCCCACGCTGCCAGTTATCACCACAGGGAGCAGTCATAGTCATCGTCGCCGAGGCCCCGTCGTTGCTGAGGCTAGCGGCAGTGGATCCATCCCTCCTAGGGCTAGGAGTGGTGGATCAGTCGCTCCCGAGTCTGTCACCGCCGGTTCTGCCCTCGCGTGGCTTGCCGCTGTTGTCATTGCCCGCCCTAGCTGCAGTTGTCGCCGCACGGCTTGCCATCGGCTGGCATTGGATCCAGACGTCGCGGAGCTAGATCTGATCGTCATATCTAATCGTTAGGAGGCCCAATCTGCCTACTGCAAGGCCACCAATGCTAGCTCAAGCCCACATCGCCCCTCGGGTGTCATCGTGACCGCTCCTGTCACCACTGTCATTGTGGCCGCTGCGGTCGCTGTCAAGGATGGGCGGTGGATGAGAGGGTGAGGAGAGGAGAGGAGAAGGAAGGAGAGGGGCGAGGAGAGTGTGGAGTGAGAGGAGAGTTAGATTTTTTTTAAGAGATAAGAGAAAAGAAGATGGGAGGGGACATGGCAGCTTGCCTTGTGCTAGGCAGGCATGTTAGGAGGCTCGTCTGCAAAAATTGATTTTTGTATCAGAAAAACTACTCTACAGTATTCCGTGGGTATGGAATAAGTGGATAATGATTCAGTCTTATCCGTTCCCCTCATGTCTCTTTATCAACTCGAACCTTCGTCCTCCTCTTCCGCCTCACCTCCTTCGCCCCTCTTTTTCCCCTCCCCTCCTTTCCTCCTCTCTGCAAAGAGCTTCTCCATGTAGGCATGGTGGCGGTGGAGCAGGTCCCCCAAAAATGGATATCTAGAGGCCTAAGCTCTCCTCGGTACTGGATCCGGCTTGAGTGCACGTCGACAACAAGGACAGTGGGTGGAACTAGTCTCGTGGCCTCCTAGTACTTCGTCTCATGCTTTCGAGGCATGACGACACCCAATGGATCTAGCTCCCATGACGGAAGGGGGCAACCAGGAAGAAGGGAGACTGTCGGGAAGGACGTTGACCGATGTGGGTTCCTCAGCCTCCTCCTTCGAGGCACGTTGTCAATGGTGATGGAGGGGTGCGACCAATGAAGCTTCCATTGGTAGCGACGTGATGGTGAGCCATCATGCTCCTTGCCGGAGTGTGTGCAGGTAAGTCGTGCGATGTATCTTCTACACCATGCTTGGTGCTTGTGGTATCACGCCTGATACCCAAGTATCAGACCTGTCCTCGCATGTACGTACCATGCTTGGCACTTGTGGTATCACAGCTGATACTCAGGTATTAGACCCGGTACCCGTAGGTATTTGGGCTAGTACCTGTGGTATGATGACTGATACCCACATGTATCAGAGTTGGTACCCTATGTACCAGGGCTGGTACATGCAAGGTATCAAGTATCAAGCACCAACGCTTCCTCTCCTCTTATCCCTTCCTCTCGACTTAGCCTTCATACCTTTCTACTGCTGCCGCGACAAACATCGTTGCCTACGCCGACACGGGGCGCTAGCTTAAGGCATGGGGAATGTGAGCTTGTGGAGTGAGGTTGGGATGATGCTAGACTTACGTGGAGGAAGCAGATACGTGAGATGACGTTAGCCTCCATAAAGTATCCTGTTCGGACGGTATCCCGCTCTCTAGCAGCCCTCCTTTTTATATACGGGTCTTGTCCCCCTCCCTGTCCAACATTATCGTAGGTGTACGATGTTATGGCCTATCGGCCTGCCTATAGGTTAGAAGAGGGCTTGTGTGAGAAAATTGTTTTTGTAATATATGCAGCTACCTTCGCTCCTCCACTATGCTTATGCTTTGATTTTTCACCATCGATGCCATTGCCGTCCTTCTTCTCCCATCAAACTCCACCACTATCTGCTTTTTCAGCCGCCGAATCACCGGATCCGGTGTCCACAAGCTCGCTGCTGTCAGAACCGGCATCCTTCAGCTCGTAGTCGCCGGATTTGGCCGTCCCGACGGCGTTAGTGGTGGCAATGCTCGTCGACCATAACTGATTCTCTCCTTTATGTGTTTTATTTTTTTCTCGCTACTTTGCGGTAAAAAATATCTGTACAAAATTTATGTAGGGAAATTATTCCATGTATGTGATAAATGTGCAAATCGACCGTTCGGTGAAAGCTGAAATTTTAATCTCACCCAGCTGGTAACCACAATTAAATTGATCTACACCACAAATTAACCAAACAAAATATCTTTCAAACATTATGTCTGTGCGAGCAACAAAATAAAATCTTATGCTAGCCATTCTAGATAATACAAATAACCAAATAGTTGTATGTGTATCTCCTAATTAATTCAGGTTAAACTTGGACGAGAGAGTTAGATCAGGTTAGAGACGCGAACAATCAAACACACCCTGTGTATTCCTTATGCCTAACATCTTCTTTGCTCAAGCTTTTACTTCTTTTTTTGTTAATCGTCTGTTTTCACCTTTTATTTTGGGCCGTGTATTCCTAGCTTTATTAGATATGGTTTTGCTATTTGTCAGTTGACTGACAAATAGTGGTTCTGTCAGTTGATTCCCAGAACCGTTTCTGATGCTTGCTTCAGGATGCGCGCAAGGGTCTGGGCTAGTGGGGGCTGGAGCGAGGTGCATACTTCTAAACGTCAGTCAACAGACAAATGTAGCACTCCACAGTCCACACTATCAGATAATGGAGTTTAACCCAGCCTACATGTATTCCTAGCCAGTGCTAAGGCAGTAAATTTTCACCTACATTAAAAAAAGAGCCTCGTGCCATCTGAAAATGTTTGGAGTTGCGATGATTTGTACGTTTAATTTGAAGGAGGATATATGCTGGGCTTTTTAATTAGAGGATTTTTACTATCCTTAAAAAGGTACCACCAGGTACTAGGTACTGCTAGGTATCGACTCCATCTATCCATCGATTCAAAAAGGGTATGATTGGAATAGCGTGTTTCTACCCCTCCGCTCCTACACCTGACATCGCCTCCATCTTCTTCTACCTCCGCATCGTGCTGTCCAGCCGTCCCAAACAATTCCGTCCCAGTCCGTGGCTCCGCTCCACCCTGCCAAGTGCCGATGCCTGAAGCGCTGAAGCACACCGCTCACGCCATGGCTGCAAACAAAGCTGCGATCCAGCTTTGGGGCCTCGTCAGGACGGGAATGGATGAGAGCAGGCGCGCGGCGCGCACGCGGTAGGTTCAAGTGTCGCCTACATCTCTAAGGGGATAATCTGGTGGCGGCGAATAGGAGAGTAGGAGAGACAACGATGATTAGAGCTTGCCGACGATTAGGCTAGTGGAATGGAAAAGGATGAAGAAAAGAAATAGTAAGTAAAAAAATGTAAAGGAGGGCTCGCATGAAGTCGGGGAGGAAAAAGGAAAGTTTATGGATCCTTCATTGTGGTGATAATGTTTGGACGTTTGGGCACCTAGTCTTGTACGTCTTCAATGGTGATAAGCATAAGGAGGAAGACAAGTCTGACATTAGGGTCCAACATTTCAGTTATAGCGAAAAAGAAAAGGATGTGAGATGGTACAAGATCTTACAAATCCTTAATGTGAAAAGGTTCATACGCTTTGGTCAGTATTTGAGCAAAAGCTAACCTGATCTATGCGATTATGCAAATAGCTGCTGCACAACCTAACAAATTCATCTTTGTTGAAAAATCTGGATGGGAGAAACCCAACATCTGGAGTTCTTGACAAAATAATATGTTTCAATTATCTATACTTTTTGGTACATATTATTAAGGTACTGATTAGATAAACTTTTGCTTAATAGACTAACTGTTTTATGATGAAGCTAATAAGCATAAGACCCCAAATGGGAGATGGCACTGAGCTCGCTGCTGCTGCTGGACTTAATTGGCTTTGTAACTGATGGATGCTGAGCCACGTCCCCCTCCTCTTCACTGCATAACTGGACAACTGCCACGGCAATGGTAGATGGCTGACTTTGGAGGTTTCCAGAGAGTAAAAGGAGGCGACATGGCTCAGCTCGGTCTGAACTGCGGCTGCAGCAGCGTATTAGCGATGTAGGGGAGAACCTGGAGAAGCGCTGAAGTGGAGACTGCGTGCGTGAGAGCGTGAGAGACAGTGGAAGGGAAGACGGCCTGCGAGAGAGAGAGAGAGAGAGAGAGAGAGCTGAGAGGAGGCGAACTAGGAGGAGGGAGGGAACACCAAAGTTGTCAGCGTTCCCCACCGGCCCACCTCCCTCGAGGTCATCGCCGCCCGGGAGGCCACCGCATCGGCCGCATCAAGATCGTCGCCGTGTTTTCCTTACCCCTACAGCTTTCACTCGATTTGAGGAGGTGGATAGACAACACTTTGCTCTAACTTGCTAACTTCATGCGAAAGTACAACCTTGCCCTCCCACCATCAACAGCATTTGGTACCTACTCTTGCAGACGATGTGGTACCAGCAGGTACCGAGCCTTCCCAGGCCATTGGATTGATTGGAATGGACAGCTACGATATGGTATCTCCTCCCCTCAAGAACTGCTACAAAACTTATAGTATATGAGAAATTATAAGTAAAAGATTAGTTTTGGAGACCGTGCCAATTTTGACCGCGTCTTATATTAGGGATGGAGGGAGTACTAAAAAAACGAACAGGGTAAAAAAGAAAAGGACATGCTCATGGTACATCCTCAATAACAGAAAGATGACTACACCATTCATTTTAAAAATATAGCATAGCATGTTATAAATCTAAATAAACACTTGTTTACATTTATAGCGAAAGATTATTATATTATTATATAATGTATGAAGTAGTATGTATATACAACAGCAAGTTGAATTTGGCGTAAACAGGACCATATGTACGACTCCAAGCACGAGGAGGGCTCATTCCATATATATCAACAAATTAGTGTCATACTGTCATGGATCTAGCTAGGTAAACATCGTCCTATCTGGGAGAAATATGATATCCATGCATCGCCAATTCGCCATAGGATTAGGAATCGATCTCGATGATCAGTCTCCGATAGGCCGGCCTGCCGGCCCCGGGGTAGCTACTATACGTACCGGCTATAGCTGCGGTGCTATCCATGGATGGAGCAGCACACACGCGCGTCAGTGAATCCCGGGAAACCCTCCCGGCCACAAGTTCTCCGGTAGGCGCGCGCGGGGCCCGGCCGGAGTTTGGTCGCGCGCGTTCGTCTCTCGTCGCGTCGTCGTCGCGCGCGCCCGTGAACCTGCTGGCGTGTGTGTTTGTTGGCCGGGACCGGGATGATCGATCGAGCGATCTACCGCGCGCGCCGCGCTGACATGTACGCAGCGACGACGATATGATCGCGCGCTGCTGTATGCGTGCCTGCTGCTAGCGCTACCCAACAAGGGATCTTCACGGGCTGCCCAACCTTGCCTCCCCTATATACTTCTCTGCATCTATTCCAGCTAATTAAACTGCAGATCAATTGGACGGATATATAGAGCTAGCGCATTTCAGCGCATGAGTTCTCCTGATATTGCATGTTGCTCACGGTCCAGATTGGTAGTATTTAGTTGTGTATAATGTATTATTAGGTTGCTGTTTTTTTTTAAACGGAGAGAGTAGTTATTTAACTAACCATGCGTACATGCTGGCATCAAATTAATTGAGGTTTTTTTTTTAAAAAAATTATCTGGTCATAGATATTCAATGTTCAGCTTAAGATGATCCATCACAATTTTCAATTGTAATGAATATAACTAAGTGTTGTAAACGTTGCTACGTTCTTCTTAACTACTAGGTCTGAATTAAAGAAACTTGAACTTGATAAAATATAGTACAAAACAATTTATAATATAGAAATTAATACTACTATAAGACTTTCTAGCATTGCCCATATTCATATAGATGTTAATGAATCTAGGCACACATATATGTCCAGATTCATTAACATATATATGAATGTAGATAATGTTAGAAAATCTTATAATATGAAATGGAGGTAGTTAATATGGAACAGAGGGACTACTGCATCAGAAAAAAAAAAAAACCCTGCCCAAATATGAACGAGTGCTGATTGCTATATTTGTCCTCGCCAAGGCTGGCGACAAAACTGTTTAGCATGCCAAATATAATCCATCACCTTGTTGACTTCTCCCAAGAACCAATAATTTGCAAACTGTAGGGCACAGTTCGATCCCGTAATAAGATAGTTGCAACTGAAACCCAACCGAAGGACCCATTGTGAAAAACCACAGACTTTCCAGGTTTCAACCCAAAATCTCCCATCCGAACACGCCCCTATAAAAACCCATCCCCCGGTCACGGACAAAGCATCCAGCCATTTCATACTCACTAGAGATAGCCACCAGCTAGCTAGCTCCACCAGGTACCAATCACCTATAGTCACTAGCTAGCTCGATCCAGCTCCTCACCTCTCCAGCAGCCGACGGCAATGGCGAAGGCGGTGGCGCTGGCTGTCCTCGTGGTGGCCGTCGCGGCGGCGCTGCTGGCCGTGGCGCCGGCGCCGGCCCGCGCCGTGTGCAACATGAGCAACGACGAGTTCATGAAGTGCCAGCCGGCGGCGGCGGCGACGTCGAACCCGACGACGAACCCGTCGGCGGGCTGCTGCTCGGCGCTGTCGCACGCCGACCTTAACTGCCTCTGCTCCTACAAGAACTCGCCGTGGCTCAGCATCTACAACATCGACCCCAACCGCGCCATGCAGCTGCCAGCCAAGTGTGGCCTCACCATGCCGGCTAACTGCTAATAAGTTTGCTACTGTTTTACTGCCAAGATTTGCAGGCACTGCAACAAAGGACATAACGTACGTAATATGTGTGCCTCCTACTCCTAGCTTGCGTTTGATATAGAAAATTAATAGCATAAAATGGCTAGAACTGCTACAGGGATAGCCTAGCTGTATGACAACTGTATGTTCTTGTCTTATGCTTGTGTGGAATGTGTATGTTTGTCTGTGAGAGTGTTGTCATGTGTGTGTGGTTGGCCGGTTAATAGTGCTTGTTGCATTGATCGCATGCCTAATATACTTGGGGTTTTTCTATAATCCAACGCGCGCGGCATCGTTGCGCGAGCTCCCTCACTGTGTTTTCGTTTTCCTTTCTTTGAGGCCTGCTTGTTTTTGAGCTTGTTGGATATCAGCTTACTATTCGATCGGTTTGCATGGGATTCATATTTTGATTTGCAAATTATGTATCGTCGGTTTTCATGGATTTTAGTAATTAAAGGGTCTCGCATTATGAATCTCTAACGGATTAATTTGTACCCTGCTCCGTTACTCGTCTGGTGCATAATCCTAATCTTTGGGCTCCTTTTGATTGAAGGATTTTCATAGGAATTTTGAAGGAATCAAATCCTTAGGAATTTTTTCTAATTTGCATGTCTGGAACATAGTCTTGGAGGTGAGCAAATTCCTTTGAATTAATTGCAATCCTATATAGCTCTAATTTGCATGTCTGGAACATAGTCTTGGAGGTGAGCAAATTCCTTTGAATTAATTGCAATCCTATATAGCTCAACACATTCAAATTTTTGTGTATTAAATTCTTAAAAGTTTTAACACATGGCATTCCAATCATGCATTTTTCGGCCTATTCCTATGTTTTTGAAATCCAGCATTCCAAAGGAACTACTAATAATAATAATGGCGCAGTTAAAACTATAAGCAAATGGTAGGCTATATTTGGAGAACAATCTTATCTATTATATACTAAAAGTCCATTAAAATTTCTCAAAACGCTTTTAAGTCGCCATGTGACAATCTAGTAATTAGAGAAAATAGTAGAAAATCAGAGAAAAAAACAAAACATCTATCCCTAAATTTTCATTTAAATCGGTGGGTCCAATATATAAACCGTTGGATATATTTTTTTTAGAAAATTATGAGCAGTTATGAGTCTGATCGTCTCAAGTTAGCATGCGAGTTTTTTTAAAAGAATTTCTTATACGACTCTTACTGTATTTTCAAAAACGAATGAACTTAAAAACCGACTCAAATACGGATATGGATTTTCAAAAGCGAACGAACTTAAAAACTGACTCGTACACGGATGACGTACCAAAGTACCGGTAAAAACATCTTTAATTTTTATTTTTCCATGTATATAGTTGAGACGACAATTATCATTACTTTTAGTGATAATAATTTTTAAATAATAGTTACTTTGCAAATATTGAATTATCAACATATAACTCTTTAAAAATAGAAATAGAAGTAAATAAATTAGTTTCTAATATATAAAATATAGTTTACATCATTATCTTATACTATATAATGTACCCATTATTTTAGATTTTTATGTAAAAATATTTGTACACATATTTTCACTAAAATAGGTGGACCTATTATTTAGACCATCAAATCTATCTTTTGTTAAAAAAAACGAAGACTCGGAAGATGTTTCTCCGCCCCTCTACACAACGCACATGTGCGAAAATCCACACGCGTGACAAAGAGTGTCGTACCTAAGGTACCTAAAATGATCATGAGTTCATGACGCTATAGGGCTTCTGCTTTGCCAAGGTGAAGACATATCAAATCATTAATGGATGACGACTGTTTTTCTTAATAAGTGAATTTTTTTGAAGATATGATGTAGAGGGAAGAAGAATCAAGCAACGTAAACTGAATACAACTATTTTTTCTCTAATGTATATAAATAGAGCGAAGCTATCACATATATATCTTCAACAGTGTGTTTCTGTGTCATCATCTAATATGTGTTGGATGATTAATGTTTAAAATAATTAAGAAGGTTAGTCATCGTTCCGCTATATCTTTTATAACATAAGTCTACTGATTAGAAGTCCGATGGTCACTAGACGGTCCGCTGAATGTGAATGAAGCGAGGATAATGTTTTTAGCTTGGTTGGAAAATTACCTAAATCGCATTGTCCGTGGTGGCTGAAAATCCGTTGAAGTGACTAGGGATGGAGGGAGGTGTCAGTGACTAGGGACAATGACAGACCGTTTCCTTTTTCAGTCGAGAGCTGGGACTTGGGCCGTGCCGGCATGGCCCATTTGCCCGATGGGCCTGTTCATGCCGGGCCAGCACAAGCACGGCCCAGAACATATGGAGCAGGGGCAGCCCAGCATAGGCTTGCTGTGTCTCTGCCGTGTTCGACTCCTCGCCAAGGATGCCAGCCAGCTGCCGCCACCACCATGGATCCTCATCGAAGAAATCACTGCGCCGCCACGAGTTGCCACCAAAGCTTGCCACCGATCCGCCACCAATCCGCGAGGTTGCAACTCGCGAGGAAGCCGTGGTGTAGACTATCGAGCATGTTGAGTTGTGATCCAAATTCATTTGCATTTAATAAAGGCTATCGTCATCTCTTTTAGGGTTCCACCATATATATGCCTCTTGTATGCCGCCGTGCGGCGATGTAATCTCACCTCAGATATAGTGAAGATATTTTGCTGGCTGACGCTCGTGGTTTTTTCTCTCTCCTGTTTTGGGAGGGTTTTCCACGTTAAATCTCGTGTCTTCTGTGATTGATCTATTGTTCTTTATCATTTGTTCGCTTATCGTTTCACAACAAGTGGTATCAGAGCTTGTTCCCACATTAGGGTTTCGCGATGGCGTCGATGAAGTATGATCTACCGCTGCTAGACTACAAGACGAGATTCTTGCTGTGGCAAGTCAAGATGCGGGTTGTTCTGGCGCAAACTTCGGATCTTGATGAGGCGCTAGAAAGCTTCGGGAAGAAGAAATCGACTGAATGGACCGCTGAGGAGAAGCGGAAAGATCGTAAGGCTCTATCGCTGATCCAACTTCATCTATCTAATGATATTTTGCAAGAAGTGTTGCAGGAAAAGATTGCTGCAGAACTTTGGCTCAAACTGGAATCGATCTGCATGTCTAAAGATCTAACCAGTAAGATGCATATCAAGATGAAGTTGTTCTCGCACAAGTTGTAGGAGAGTGGTTCTGTGTTGAACCACATATCGGTCTTCAAGGAGATCGTTGCCGACCTAGTGTCGATAGAGGTACAGTTTGATGATGAAGATTTAGGTCTTTTACTGTTATACTCACTGCCTAGTTCATATGCAAATTTTCGTGACACCATACTTTTAAGCCGTGATGAACTAACCCTAGCGGAAGTTTATGAGGCGCTCCAAAACAGGGAAAAGATGAAAGATATGGTTCAGTCTGATGCGTCGTCCTCTAAGGGCGAAGCATTGCAGGTCAGAGGCAGATTTGAGCAGAAAACCTACAACGACAGCAATGATCGTGACAAGAGCCAGAGTAGAGGCCGTTCCAAGTCCAGAGGTAAAAAGTTCTGTAAGTATTGCAAAAAGAAAAATCACTTCATTGAAGAATGTTGGAAGGTGCAGGATAAGGAGAAAAGGAAATCTGATGGTAAGGCCTCTGTTGTTACTAGTGCTGAATACTCTGATTCAGGAGATTGTCTTGTCGTTTTTGCTGGTTGTGTTGCTAGTCATGATGAATGGATTCTTGATACTGCATATTCGTTTCATATCTGCATTAACAGAGATTGGTTTAGTTCTTACAAGTCTGTGCAGAATGGAGATGTTGTGCGCATGGGAGATGATAACCCACGTGAGATTGTGGGCATTGGCTCCTTACAGATCAAGACACATGATGGCATGACACGCACGCTGAAAGATGTGAGACACATACCAGGGATGGCAAGAAATCTCATCTCTCTCAGCACACTTGATGTAGAAGGATACAAATACTCCGGTTCAGGTGGAGTTGTAAAGGTATCGAAAGGTTCTCTCGTTTATATGATTGGTGATATGAATTCTGTAAACTTATATGTCCTTAGAGGAAGTACATTACATGGTTCTGTTACCGCTGCTGCTGTTTCTAAAGATGAACCTAGTAAGACTAACCTGTGGCATATGCGTCTTGGACATATGAGTGAACGTGGTATAGCAGAATTGATGAAGAGGAACCTGTTGGATGGCTGCACTCAGGGTAACATGAAGTTCTGTGAGCACTGTGTTTTTGGTAAGCACAAGAGGGTAAAATTCAATACCTCAGTTCATCGCACTAAAGGTATACTTGATTATGTACATGCTGATTTGTGGGGGCCTTCTCGTAAGCCCTCTCTTGGTGGTGCTCGTTATATGCTTACCATTATTGATGATTACTCTAGAAAAGTGTGGCCTTATTTCCTGAAACATAAAGATGATACATTTGCTGCTTTTAAAGAGTGGAAAGTCATGATAGAAAGGCAAACTGAAAAGGAGGTAAAAGTACTTCGCACTGACAATGGTGGTGAATTCTGTTCGGATGCTTTTGATGATTATTGCAGGAAGGAAGGCATCGTTAGGCATCACACCATCCCGTACACTCCACAGCAGAATGGTGTGGCTGAGCGCATGAACAGAACCATCATCTCCAAGGCTCATTGTATGCTGTCCAACGCTCGCATGAACAAGCGTTTTTGGGCAGAGGCTGCTAACACCGCCTGCTACTTGATCAACAGGTCGCCTTCTATCCCACTTAATAAGAAAACTCCCATTGAGGTATGGTCTGGTATGCCTGCTGATTATTCACAATTGAGAGTTTTTGGATGTACTGCTTATGCTCACGTTGATAATGGAAAATTAGAGCCTAGAGCTATTAAGTGTCTGTTTCTTGGTTATGGTTCAGGAGTAAAAGGATATAAATTATGGAATCCTGAAACTAATAAGACCTTCATGAGCAGGAGTGTTGTTTTCAATGAATCTGTTATGTTTAATGATAGCTTGCCCACAGATATCATACCAGGTGGTTCTGATGAGGAGCAGCAATATGTTAGCGTGCAGGTGGAGCACGTGGATGATCAGGAAACTGAAATTGTTGGTAATGATGTTAATGATATTATTCAGCACTCACCTCTTGTTTTGCAGCCACAAGATGAACCTATTGCACATCGCAGAACAAAGAGGAGTTGTGGAGCTCCAGTCTGCCTTATTGAGGAATGTGATATGGTTTATTATGCTTTTAGTTGTGCTGAACAGGTGGAGATTTCTCTTGAGCCAGCCACATATACTGAAGCTGTTGTGTCACGCCCCGAACTAGTACCGACCGGAACTAGCCCTTGACGCTCCAAATTAACCTGTTGATCGATACCAGTCCCAGGAAACAGTACTGGTATCACAGGAAGACGGATTATCACAGCAACAGAGGTCTCTTTATTATAGAGTAGAGGTACAGTCATGTTGGGCTGCGGACAGATCCCGAGCTCACAACTGCATTACATAAGGGAAACGGAAGCCAGGACTTGGACCAAACAACACAGGCGCGACTTGGGAACTAGGCCGAAACCCTAAAACTCATCGTAACCGGCTTGCTCCTGGAAAAACTCCTCATCAGCAGGATCTGCTTCATCTTCATCAGCAACTGGGGGGATATTTATATAGAGCAAGGGTGAGTACGGGAGTACTCAGCAAGCCAGGGGAAATAAGTGTTTAATGCAGGCTTCAAGGAAAGGCTGTTGTTTTCGTAATTGATTTTATTTGAACTCTTTTCTAAAAACATCTAGGTGAGTGCTTCTCAAACGACACGGTTGAGATAGTGCGTCCCGACCGGTCGGAGTATGTGCAATGTATCAATCTTTAGATCTTAAAACAAGGTTGGCACCCGGCCAACAGCTTTTCAAACGGCCACCCAGGCCAACAACTTTTCAAACGGCCACCCGGGCCTAGCTGATCCCGTCAGCTGCTGATTTTTCAAACATCGAACCCCTTTTCACAACAGTAATTTCACAAGCAGTTGTCAAACAAAACTACGCTAGGAATCACCTCACATCCGCCCATGACCGTGGGCATGGCTGTTCGAACAGTTTGTTAACCTCTGCAGAGGGGTACACTTTACCCACACGACATTACTAACCCGGATCACCCAGCCCGTGGGGATCAGCCACGTCGGGAGACCTCCAAGCTTTCATGACAAGGCATTTCCAAAGCCGACACAGGCTTACCATATGCCGACGAGAGGGGTCCCAGACCAACAACAGGTTAGGTCCCAGACCATACTGTGCCAGGAAGCCCAGGGGGGTCCTCTCCGACACCACCCCGGCGAATCCACATGTCCCTCGGCATCATGGCTCCCCTGATAAGCTAGTTACTCAGCCAGGGGTGTCCCATTCCACCCATGTGGTCGTACTTGTCCTATGTTCGGATGAAATTCCAAGGAATCGGTCCTTAAGTGCGGGAGCGGGAAAACCGTACACCCGGTACGTTCCCCGGTCCGCGGTTTTAGAAGTTCATTTAGTTCGCAAGCACCGACCCAGGTGTCGGGTTTTCTAAGTCTTTTGTAAAACCCAAGTTTTACCCAAGTTGTTTTTCAGATTTTAAGTTTTGAAGACGACCGTCGATACTCGCACAGAGTGCACGAATATCGAGGCGCAACTGGGTGGTTACAAGGGGACATGGTATAACAATTAACAAAGGAAGGATCAAATGCAACAAATTAGGCAGATCCGCCAATCTGCCTTGCAGACGGGACAACAGATTAAGTGCGATCCTATCAATGCATAATATTTTGCAAGCAATATAATTAAATTTCAAATATAGGCTCAAGATGTTCAAAGGTGGCTTGCCTTGCTCGAGATCTGGAGCTTGATCCTCGAAATCCTCGCACTGTGGGTCTTCGGGCTCCGGAACTACACGCGAAACGGGACAACTCAACAAACGGCGAAAAGTAAAGCCCTATTAATGACCTCTAAGCGTGCCATTAGATAGATCTCGAGATTTGGGGAATTTTGGAAGTTGAATGGAGTCAAACGGATTTACGGTGGGGAAGATATTGAATTTCTAAGATTATTGAATTTTTGGTCTAAAGGAAAAGGATTTAATTAAATCATTTTTGGAAAAGAAAAGAAAAGAAAAAGGGAGAGGGAGGGAATATAGACTTTCCTCGGGCGGCTAGGGCGCGGCCCGAGAGAAAGGGCGGCTTGGCCGAGCTTAACGGGCCGGCCGGCCCAAGAAGGTGGCCCAAGGCGGCCCAAGACGAGCGCGCGCGGAGGAAGGAGAGAGAGTCCGGTGGACCGGGCGCACCACGCGCGGTCCCGGGTGGGACCTGCTTGTCAGCGGCTCGGCTCACCGTGCGGAGGGAGCACGCGGCGCGGCGCTAGGGTGGAGGATGGACGTGGTGTACGCACGCGGTTCGCGATGGACGCAGGTACGGCGGGCCCACGCTCAGCCTCACGGCTCGCGGTGGAACGCGCGCACGGGGAGGGACTGACCGGGGTCGTCTCGACCCGGTCTAGGCTGAGCTGGCGCCGACGTGGCACCTACGTGGCTGCCACGCAGGCCGGCGGGAGGTAGACGACGACGCCGGCCGGAACGGACGGCGGTCGACAGCGGCGAGCGACGGAGCGAACCACGGCGATACGGGTAAAAGCGAGCACACCGGGCGGTTGCACGTGACGAGGGGAGACGAACCAACGGGTCGGATTTGCCGGGGGTTGCTCGACGGCGGCGGATTGCGGCGGCGGCAACCGGCGGCGGGAGAAGGGGGAAACGGCGACGAGATCACTAGGGGCTAATTCCCGGCGGCGAGAGCATCTACGCGGTTACGGGAATCCGATGCTAGCGTCGGATTGGGCGGAACTACGCCGAGCGAGGCCGGCGACGAGCGGTGCTTCCGAGCTCGGGCGGCGACGGCGGCGAGCACACGGCGAGCGACGGCAACGGTCGGGGCTGCGCCGGCTAACTTCGGGGAGGCTACTCGAGCTACTACCGAAAGCTAAGGGGGGGTGGGGAGATGGAGCGAGGAGGAAGAACGGAGGGAGGCACTACCGTGCGGGACGGGCGCGGTGACGAGAGGCCGACGGCGCGGGAGTGATCTCTCCGGCCTCGGGCCGAGGAAGAGGAAGAAGAGGGCGCGCCCGGAGTCCCCTTCCGCGTCCACGAACGCACCGGCTCTCCCGGCGCTTGGCGATGGACGGCGGAGGCGAGACAGAGCACGGGAGCGGCAGCAATGGCACGGAGGCGAATGGAAGAGGAAGGGAAAGGGGAGGCTGGGGTTTAAATGGGCGGCAATGTCGGTTTGGGAACGGACTTGCGCGGTCAAGGGCGCGAGCTGGCGCTCGGCGGTCGCGGCCAAAGCGGCGACAGGGAGGATGACGCCGGCGAGGAGAAAAAGGGGAAAAGGAGGGGGAGAAAGGGGGCTTGCCCCTTTGCCGATTCGGGAAAAAGGAGGAGGTGAGCGGGGGCGACGCGGCAGAGGGAGGAGGGATGCTGCCTCCGTCCCTTGGCGGCTTGCGCGCGGAGTGGCGGGGCCGGGCGATGACGACGGCGATGACGGCGGGGCGGTTTGGAGCGGAGCGGCGACACTGGCGACAGGCGCGTGCAGAGGCTGACGGCGGCGGCGACCGGGCGGTCGGCCACCCCGGCACGCGCGCGCGGCTCGCAACGGGAGGCGCGGCGGATGGAGTGGCGCGGCTCGGGCACGCGCGCTGGCTCGCGGGGCCAAGCGGCTGCGCGGGCGGCTCACGCGCACGCGCGCGGGCAGAGCGGAGAGGCGCAGGGCGCGGCTCTCGCGCGTGCGTGCGGCGCGCGAGGGAGGGGCACTCGGCGCGGCGACGCGCGCTCGCGCGCGCGGCGCGGGGCGGAGCGGAGGGAGAGGGGGAGAGAGAGAGCGGGAGCGCGCCGGGGGAGAGAGCGAGAGAGAGAGAGAGGGCGCCAGGGAGAGAGGGGAAAGGGCCGGGGGAGAGGGGAAGATGGGCCGAGAGAAAATCGGCCCATCGACCCCGGGGGAGGCAAAATGGACTTTTGCGGAGGAATTTGATTTGGAAGGATTTGGATTCGGAATTGAACTCGACGATAGATCGGGGATTGAGATCTTGAGATGGCATGGACACTAGACAACAAGCGAAGAAACAAATTTCGCAATTAGGGTTTTTAGGAGATAATTTTCCCGCTAGGCGCCACGACGGAACGGGCGCTACAGACCAACCCCCCTAACAAGAATCTCGACCCCGAGATTCAGCACCTAAGGGAGCAGCTCCGGAAACTCGGCGCGGAGAAGATCTTCTCGCTCCCAGGTTGCCTCATCTTCAGAATGGTTGCTCCATTGGACTTTGTAGAACTTGATGGTCTTCCTTCGAGTCTGACGTTCTGCCTCTTCAAGAACCTTGATCGGTCTTTCCTTGTAGGTCAGATTCTTTTCCAGCACGATATTACCCAGGGGAACTTGCTCTTCTGGAACTCGAAGACATTTCTTTAGCTGGGATACGTGGAACACGTTGTGCACATCTGCGAGACCTTCAGGTAGCTCAAGCTGATAAGCCACTTCGCCACGTCTGGCGGTTATGAGGTAGGGGCCGATGTAGCGGGGTGCTAACTTGCCGGACATCCCAAACCTCCTAACGGGTTTCCACTCGGGAATCGGTAGGGGTTGCAGCAGACCAGCTGGCCTCTGATGTTCCGCCTTGACTCTTTGGCAAATGTCACACAGGGCTACGTATTCTGCGACATCTCGCTTCATTCCAGCCCACCAGAAGTATGCCTTGATATCTTGGTACATCTTCGTACTTCCTGGATGAATGGAATAGGCGGACTCATGAGCTTCCTTTAGGATGAGATCTCTTAACTCCTTCTTGGCCGGTACACAGATGCGTGGACCGCACCAAACTGTGCCTTGGTTGTCTATGGAGAAATTGGTGTCTTTCTTCTCCTGTATTCTTTTTATTAATTCTTTTATCCCTTCGTCGTCTTTCTGAGCCTCCCGGATTTGCGACTCTAGGGTAGGCTGTACTGTCAAGCTGGCAGGGACACCTGACTGTACCACGGTCAGCATTAACTTCTGCAATTCTCTGCACAGGTGATCTTGGTCAGGCCGTATTTGAGCTACATTGCAATAGGCCTTGCGACTTAGCGCATCAGCGACCACGTTGGCTTTACCAGGGTGATAGTGGATTCCAAGATCGTAATCCTTGATTAGTTCCAACCATCTTCTCTGTCTCATATTTAACTCGGTCTGTGTGAAGATATACTTAAGACTTTTGTGATCAGTGTATACTTCACATCTGTTCCCGATTAAATAGTGCCTCCAGATCTTAAGAGCATGAACCACGGCTGCCAACTCGAGATCATGGGTGGGATAATTGACTTCATGAGGCCTGAGCTGCCTGGATGCATAGGCCACAACCTTTCGTTCTTGCATTAGGACACATCCTAAGCCTTGTCTTGATGCATCACAGAAGATCTCGAAATCTTTTCGGATATCTGGCAAGGTGAGAACTGGGGCAGTGGTCAACCTTTTCTTCATTTCTTGGAAGCTGTCTTCACAGGCTGCAGACCATTGAAATTTCTTTTCCTTCTTTAACAGCTCGGTCATAGGTCTGGCTAGCTTAGAGAATCCTTCAATGAATCTTCGATAATATCCAGCTAAGCCAAGGAAGCTGCGGATCTCTGACACATTCTTGGGCGGGTTCCAAGCAAGTACAGCTTCAACCTTGCTGGGATCTACTTCGACACCATTGGAGGAAATCACGTGTCCAAGAAATGCTACTCGGTCTAACCAGAATTCGCATTTCGAGAATTTTGCGAATAGTTGATGATCCCTAAGATTTTCCATTATCAACCTCAGGTGTTCAGCATGTTCTTCCTCGTTCTTGGAGTATATCAGGATGTCATCGATGAATACCACAACAAACTGGTCCAGGTATTCCATGAAGATTTTGTTCATTAAGTTCATGAAGAATGCTGGAGCATTGGTGAGTCCGAAGGACATTACTGTGAACTCATATAGACCATAACGCGTTGAGAAAGCGGTCTTTGGGATATCTTCAGATCTGATTTTCAGTTGGTGGTAACCTGACCTCAAGTCAATTTTTGAGAAAACTCTTGCTCCTTTAAGTTGATCGAATAAATCGTCGATCCGTGGCAACGGGTACTTGTTCTTTATAGTTACTTCATTCAGGGCTCTATAGTCGATTACCATTCTCTCAGAGCCTTCCTTTTTCTTAACCAGAAGCACTGGGGCTCCCCAAGGGGATGAGCTAGGTCGTACATAACCTTTACTTTCCAGCTCTTCGATTTGTCTTTTAACTTCTGCTAACTCATTAGCTGCCATTCGGTAGGGTCTTTTTGCAATTGGTGCGGTGCCTGGTGCCAGTTCTATGGCGAACTCAATCTCTCGGTCTAGTGGCATTCTTGTTAATTCTTCCGGAAATACGTCGGGATATTCACAAACTATGGGCACCGACTCCAAGGAGGTGACTTGTAAACAGGTTAAGATAGACCGACTTGCGGTAGGAGTGTTAGGGGTAAAGCGGACTTGCTTTCCTCCAGGTCCTTGCAAGGTGATGGACTTTTCGGCACAATCTATCTGTCCTTTGTGCTTAGCCAACCAATCCATCCCTAGGATGATGTCCAAGCTTTGCGAGTCTAGGACTATCGGTTTGGCTAGGAAGTCAACTTCCTCAATTCTAAGGTTAACTTCCGGGCATATTTGAGTTGCCTTTATATTCCTTCCAGGGGAATGTACTATCATTGGTACACGTAAATTTTGGGTTTTCCAACCATTTCTTTTCACAAAAGCTTGTGATATGAAAGAATGGGAAGCTCCTGAATCAAACAGAACTATTGCGGGTACGGAGTTGACAGAGAACATACCCATCACAACGTCTGGAGCATCCTGAGCGGTTTCAGCTTGAATGTGATTCACACGGCCTCGACCAAAGTGGTTGGAAGCACGTGAACCTTGTCCACTTGCCTGAGTGCTAGGACGAGACTTAGCTGCCGCTGGAGTAGGAGTTCTGGCAGTGCTGCCATTAGCATGCCCTGAGTTGGTGTTGGTAGGATTCTGAGGGCACTGTCTAGCATAGTGACCCATCTGGTTGCACCGGAAACACTGAACTGCTGACGGTCCTTGAGGTGACTTGAAGGAGGTAACGCTGTTTGGCGCAGTATTGCCACTAGGGGCACGCTGCTGTGGCTGAGGTGCCGGACGGTTTATCTGAGGACGAGGGGCGTAGCCTGGCTGGCGGTTAGCCTGAGTGACCGACTGGTGGTATTGCACGGGTTGACCGTAGCGAGGGCGAGGCGCGCCTCGGGAAGAATTTCCCTGATGGTTAGACTTGTGTTTCTTGTACTCTTCGGTAGCCTCTTTTCTGGCATCCTCAAGTAGAAGTGCCTTGTTGATCATGTGTTGAAAAGTGGGGAAGTCATGAGCAAGCAACTGGAGTCTCATCCCAACTGCGATTCCCTTCAAGAACTTCCTGATCTTCTTCTTGTCTGTGTCCACCTCCTCAGGGGCGTACCGAGCCAACTTGTTGAACTGACTTAGGTACTCATTGACACTGGTGTTGCCTTGCTTAAGCCTGTTGAATTCCTCTTTCTTCATGTCAATGGTGCTTTCAGGCACATGAGCTGCACGGAAAGCCGTGGCAAACTCATCCCAAGCAATGTTAGTGGGTTCAGGGTGTCCATTGCAGTAATTCTCCCACCAATCTGCAGCAGGTCCTCTTAGTTGGTGAGAGGCGTAGAGCGTCTTCTCAACAGGAGTACACTGCACTAAGTTGAATTTTCTTTCAACATCCTTCAGCCAATCGTCAGCCTCGACGGGCTCGACGGTCTGAGAGAACTCTGGCGGACGTGACCTTAGAAAATCTGTCAGCTTGGATCTATTGTTGCCCATGTGAGGGTGGCCATTTCCATGCACATTATGCTGATAACCGGCTACGGCTGCGGCTATTCCTTGCAAGATTTGTGTCTGAACTGCCATTAAGTGTTGCATGTTGTTTTCCACATGAGGTGGGGAAGGGAGGCGTTCTTCTCCAGAATTGTGACTAGCAGTGCGGTGAGAGCGGTGAGACTGTTCCATCTCTGAATCACGGGAAGCTGTGCGATGCGAGCGGTTGCTACGGCGGGGTTGCTCAACTTCTGCGTTACGGGAAACAGTACGGTGCGAATTGTTGCTGCGGTGAGACTGCTCATTAGCTGATTCATGATTTGCTTCTGGTTCGACTCTACCTTCTTCAAAACCGAAGTGGGCTGGCGCACGAGCTGCACGGCAGGGGCGGCTAGCCATCTAAACTCCCAGAAGAGGGCGGGGTAAGAGTCAGATCAGCACTTAGGAGGGCAAGGAGCAAAGTAAATAGCAACTCAGATAGCACACACTAGGTATAAACTGAATTTTTCAAATCATAAAAACACCTGATACAACGGGTGTGGACAAGTCACAGAGCTACGCCGAGCTTGACTGTGCGCACACCACCTAGGAGAACCAGACTACCAAACAACACCCACAACAAACACACGCACGCACTACCTCGCCACGACTCCAAAAGAGTTGGCGGCAGAACAAAAGGGCCTATCACACGGACGGCTGCAGAAGACTGCCTCCTCTACTCCTCGTCGGCCTGGCTGCCTCCTGTAGTCGGCTCCTCTGTCGAAGAAACGTCGATCGGCTGACGCGAAGGGACCGGCGGAACCTGTCGAGGGCCAGCAGCAGCACGGGCCGCTGGCGGTGGGGGAGCTGGGTGGTGGAAACGGAACACGGTGGAAGAACCAACAACACGCTTCCGCGCAGTGCGGATAAAGCGTGGACCACGGCGAGAGGAAGCAACTGGGGTGTGTCCGGGGGAAAACCGTACACCCGGTACGTTCCCTGGTCCGCGGTTTTAGAAGTTCATTTAGTTCGCAAGCACCGACCCAGGTGTCGGGTTTTCCAAGTCTTTTGTAAAACCAAAGTTTTACCCAAGTTGTTTTTCAGATTTTAAGTTTTGAAGACGACCGTCGATACTCGCATAGAGTGCACGAATATCGAGGCGCAACTGGGTGGTTACAAGGGGACATGGTATAACAATTAACAAAGGAAGGATCAAATGCAACAAATTAGGCAGGTCCGCCAATCTGCCTTGCAGACGGGACAAAGATTAAGTGCAATCCTATCAATGCATAATATTTTGCAAGCAATATAATTAAATTTCAAATATAGGCTCAAGATGTTCAAAGGTGGCTTGCCTTGCTCGAGATCTGGAGCTTGATCCTCGAAATCCTCGCACTGCGGGTCTTCTGGCTCCGGAACTACACGCGAAACGGGACAACTCAACAAACGGCGAAAAGTAAAGCCCTATTAATGACCTCTAAGCGTGCCATTAGATAGATCTCGAGATTTGGGGAATTTTGGAAGTTGAACGGAGTCAAACGGATTTACGGTGGGGAAGATATTGAATTTCTAAGATTATTGGATTTTTGGTCTAAAGGAAAAGGATTTAATTAAATCCTTTTTGGAAAAGAAAAGAAAAGAAAAAGGGAGAGGGAGGGAATATAGACTTCCCTCGGGCGGCTAGGGCGCGGCCCGAGAGAAAGGGCGGCTCGGCCGAGCTTAACGGGCCAGCCGGCCCAAGAAGGTGGCCCAAGGCGGCCCAAGACGCGCGCGCGCGGAGGAAGGAGAGAGAGTCTGGTTGACCGGGCTCACCACGCGCGGTCCCGGGTGGGACCCGCTTGTCAGCGGCTCGGCTCACCGTGCGGAGGGAGCACGCGGCGCGGCGCTAGGGTGGAGGATGGACGTGGTGTACGCACGCGGTTCGCGGTGGACGCAGGTACGGCGGGCCCACGCTCAGCCTCACGGCTCGCGGTGGAACGCGCGCACGGGGAGGGACTGACCGGG
Source organism: Oryza sativa Japonica Group (assembly GCF_034140825.1). Classification (NCBI taxonomy): domain Eukaryota; kingdom Viridiplantae; phylum Streptophyta; class Magnoliopsida; order Poales; family Poaceae; genus Oryza; species Oryza sativa. The sequence goes on from NC_089041.1 coordinate 11,196,934, forward strand.
GTCGGCTCGACCCGGTCTAGGCTGAGCTGGCGCCGACGTGGCGCCTACGTGGCTACCACGCGGGCTGGCGGGAGGTAGACGACGACGCCGGCCGGAACGGACGGCGGTCGACAGCGGCGAGCGACGGAGCGAACCACGGCGATACGGGTAAAAGCGAGCACACCGGGCGGTTGCACGTGACGAGGGGAGACGAACCAACGGGTCGGATTTGCCGGGGGTTGCTCGACGGCGGCGGATTGCGGCGGCGGCAACCGGCGGCGGGAGAAGGGGGAAACGGCGACGAGGTCACTAGGGGCTAATTCCCGGCGGCGAGAGCATCTACGCGGTTACGGGAATCCGATGCTAGCGTCGGATTGGGCGGAACTACGCCGAGCGAGGCCGGCGACGAGCGGTGCTTCCGAGCTCGGGCGGCGACGGCGGCGAGCACACGGCGAGCGACGGCAACGGTCGGGGCTGCGCCGGCTAACTTCGGGGAGGCTACTCGAGCTACTACCGAAAGCTAAGGGGAGGGAGATGGAGCGAGGAGGAAGAACGGAGGGAGGCACTACCGTGCGGGACGGGCACGGTGACGAGAGGCCGACGGCGCGGGAGTGATCTCTCCGGCCTCGGGCCGAGGAAGAGGAAGAAGAGGGCACGCCCGGAGTCCCCTTCCGCGTCCACGAACGCACCGGCTCTCCCGGCGCTTGGCGATGGACGGCGGAGGCGAGACAGAGCACGGGAGCGGCGGCAATGGCACGGAGGCGAATGGAAGAGGAAGGGAAAGGGGAGGCTGGGGTTTAAATGGGCGGCAATGTCGGTTTGGGAACGGACTTGCGCGGTCAAGGGCGCGAGCTGGCGCTCGGCGGTCGCGGCCAAAGCGGCGACAGGGAGGATGACGCCGGCGAGGAGAAAAAGGGGAAAAGGAGGGGGAGATATGGGGCTTGCCCCTTTGCCAATTCGGGAAAAAGGAGGAGGTGAGCGGGGGCGACGCGGCAGAGGGAGGAGGGATGCTGCCTCCGTCCCTTGGCGGCTTGCGCGCGGAGTGGCGGGGCCGGGCGATGACGACGGCGATGACGGCGGGGCGGTTTGGAGCGGAGCGGCGAGACTGGTGACAGGCGCGTGCAGAGGCTGACGGCGGCGGCGACCGGGCGGTCGGCCACCCCGGCACGCGCGCGCGGCTCGCAACGGGAGGCGCGGCGGATGGAGTGGCGCGGCTCGGGCACGCGCGCTGGCTCGCGGGGCCAAGCGGCTGCGCGGGCGGCTCACGCGCACGCGCGCGGGCAGAGCGGAGAGGCGCAGGGCGCGGCTCTCGCGCTTGCGTGCGGCGCGCGAGGGAGGGGCACTCGGCGCGGCGACGCGCGCTCGCGCGCGCGGCGCGGGGCGGAGCGGAGGGAGAGGGGGAGAGAGAGAGCGGGAGCGCGCCGGGGGAGAGAGCGAGAGAGAGAGAGGGCGCCGGGGAGAGAGGGGAAAGGGCCGGGGGAGAGGGGAAGATGGGCCGAGAGAAAATCGGCCCATCGACCCCGGGGGAGGCAAAATGGACTTTTGCGGAGGAATTTGATTTGGAAGGATTTGGATTCGGAATTGAACTCGACGATAGATCGGGGATTGAGATCTTGAGATGGCACGGACACTAGACAACAAGCGAAGAAACAAATTTCGCAATTAGGGTTTTTAGGAGATAATTTTCCCGCTAGGCGCCACGACGGATCGGGCGCTACATGTTGTTTCTGGAGACCGTGAGAAGTGGATCTCAACTATGCAGGAGGAGATGCAGTCTCTTGAGAAGAATGGCACATAGGAGCTTGTGCACTTGCCAAAACAGAAGAAGTCTGTTCGTTGTAAATGGATCTTCAAGAGAAAGGAGGGCTTATCTCCTAGTGAGCCTCTGAGGTTTAAGGCAAGGTTAGTAGCAAAAGGTTTCAGTCAAATTGCTGGTGTTGATTATAATGATGTGTTCTCTCCAATTGTAAAGCATAGTTCCATTCGCACATTCTTCAGTATTGTTGCTATGCATGATCTTGAGCTTGAGCAGTTAGATGTGAAGACAACATTTTTACATAGAGAGCTTGAGGAGGAGATATATATGGACCAGCCAGAAGGGTTCATTGTACCTGGTAAGGAGGATTATGTTTGCAAGTTGAAAAGATCTTTGTATGGTTTGAAACAGTCTCCTCGTCAATGGTATAAAAAGTTTGATTCATTTATGTTGTCACATGGCTTTAAGAGGTCTGAATTTGATAGCTGTGTGTATATTAAATTTGTTAATGGATCACCTATATACTTGCTGTGATGATATGTTGATTGCTGCCAAGAGCAAGGAACAAATCACTACATTGAAGAAACAGTTGAGTAGTGAGTTTGATATGAAGGATCTTGGTGCTGCTAAGAAAATTCTAGGTATGGAAATCACTAGAGATAGAAATTCTGGTTTGTTATTTCTTAGTCAGCAAAGCTACATTAAGAAGGTTCTTCAGCGTTTTAACATGCATGATGCAAAGCCTGTTTGTACTCCTATTGCACCTCATTTTAAATTATCAGCTTTACAAGAGTTCCATATTCTAGTGCTGTTGGTTCTTTGATGTATGCCATGGTTTGTTCCCGTCCAGATTTATCTCATGCTATGAGTTTGGTTAGTAGATACATGACGAATCCTGGTAAAGAACACTGGAAAGCTGTTCAGTGTATTTTCAGGTACCTCAGAGGCACAGCTGATGCTTGCTTGAAGTTTGGCAGGACTGATAAGGGGCTTGTTGGATATGTGGATTCTGATTTTGCTGCAGATTTGGATAAGAGAAGGTCACTCACAGGTTATGTGTTTACCATTGGTAGTTGTGCTATGAGTTGGAAGGCAACATTGCAGCCTGTTGTTGCCCAGTCTACCACTGAAACAGAATACATGGCTATTGCTGAAGCATGTAAAGAATCAGTTTGGTTGAAAGGATTTTTTGTTGAGCTTTGTGGAGTTGATTCTTGCATTAACTTGTTTTGTGACAGTCAAAGTGCTATCTGCCTTACTAAAGATCAGATGTTTTATGAGAGGACAAAGCACATTGATATCAAGTACCATTATGTTCGTGATGTAGTCGCGCAAGGTAAGCTAAAGGTATGCAAGATAAGTATTCATGATAATCCTGCTGATATGATGACAAAGCCTGTTCCTGTTGCTAAGTTTGAGTTTTGCTCAAGCTTAGTTGGTATAGTGGTTTAGCCCAAGAGGCTATTTGGCGCCGAAAGTGTTTTTGTCTTTGTTGTGTTCAGGGTGAAGGATTGATTCATACTACAAGAAGGAATTTGTCTTAAGGTGGAGTTTGTTGAGTTGTGATCCAAATTTATTTGCACTTAATAAATGCCAGTTTGGTATGGATCGTTATCCCTTTTAGGGTTCCACCATATATATATCTCTTGTAAGCCGCCGTGCGGCGATTTAACCTCACCTCAGGCTGGCGCCCGTGGTTTTTTTCTCTCCTGTTTTAAGAGGGTTTTCCACGTTAAATCTCGTGGCGTTTCATAACAGAGCACACTTCTGCGAAGCCCGACGGGCCTGTTAATTGCTCCTGATCGTGGATTCGCTTCTGGCCTCCTAGAGAAGAGAAGCACAAGAAGATCGCTGCTCGCCTGCTTGTGGTCGTGGAGTCGTGCTTCACGGTGACACAGTGTTCTCTGCTAGCCACAGGCCACCTCGCGTGGAAGCAGAAGGCCTGTTGGGAATCAAATTAAGCAACTCACGCGAATACAGGCTACACTTTCTGAACGAGGCAGGAGGCAGAGAGGAAGAAACACAAACACAGAAGCAAACACACAAGAGCTTTACGGCACCAAAACAACTTGTGCCCTTTTCACTGGTTTTTCTCTTATAAACTAAATGATAACAATGAGCAGCTATTTATAACTCACGCATACTACTAATCGCACATACACACACGAAGCTGGTTGTTCCGATTCTCAAGCTACACACGACACCCACGTCCGGTTTACTTGGCCGCAACTCTACAAGTATCGCAACTGTTTGACTCAGGCCACATCTCCACTACTGAGTCCTCGCCGACGTCGTTGCTTGCACCAACCAACTAACCTGCATGCATGCACATGCATCTGCAACTAACTAATACATGCAAGACTAATTCACCACATAATCCTGAGACTAATCCAACCTGCACGCACGCACTACTTGGCTGCCAATCTACTATAAGCACTCTAACATATTTTGTGCTTCACGGGAGATTAGCTCGCTATGCCACAACGACTAATGCATGCAGCTGACAACTAAATTAGTCTACTCCTACAACTAAATGTGATGCTATGCAACAAAATAAATATGATCACCTAGTACAAGATTATTTCTAACAAGGCCCGACGAAGCGGCAAGCTCGCCTCGCCTGCAACCTGCTTGTCTAGCACTCTTTGTGGAAATTATGGGCGTGTTTGGTTGTCTGGTTCGCACTTGGCCCGCATCTGGGATGCAACCTCACCTGTGTTTGGTTGCTTGCACGTTTGGTTGGGCCAGGTCGAGCGGCTGCAAAACGGAGCCCAGAGCCAGGCTGAGGGAAAAAGCTCGAATCGAGCTTCGCAACACAGCCTGGCCCGTCACATGCAGCGCGCGGCACCCGCGAGTGCAAGGCGCTGCACCCGCACATGCACCGGCCTCGCTGGGGTCACCGCCCCACCCGAGTATTTGCCCTGCTCTCACCCGGCTCCTGATCTCCTCGTCCTCCTACAAGCCGCGGTTTCCGTCCCCACCGACCGCCGGAGACGAGCAAGCAGGGAAGAACAACCGGCGAGAAGACGGCAGAGACGAGGGGCTTGGTGGAGCTCGGCCGGCTACGTTGGAGATGAGGGCTGGAGGCGGCTGCAGGGTCACAACTCACAACAACTGAATTTGTGAGCAGGCGGCGACGAGCGGCTGGAGCTCAGTCAGCCCCTGTGGAGATGAGGGCTGGATCTGGAGTAGGCGGAGCCAAGTGCCTTGGCGGAGCTCGCGTGGACCTCGTGGAGAAGCCACAGCCACTATCTACTTCTGTATCTATCACTCCCTCCGCCTACCTCGCCATCGTCGGTGCTGCACCACTTCCTACGTCGTCGCCACCAACGTCTCCCTTCCCCGACTGCCTGCCCGTCCGAATTCCGGCCGCCACAGGGGTCACAGCTAGCCGTCGGATCTGGTCATCTGGACACCACAGCTGCTGTGATGGGCTGGGAGCGGGGAGCGGCGAGCGGCGGACGGTAAGCTGGGAGCAGCGAATTGAACGGCAAGCTGAACACCTGACCGGCTTTGATTTTTGTTTTTTGTTTTCTCTTTTACTTTTTCTATTTTGTGTTACCGATTCATCATATATCAACATCTTGTGCACAGCGATATCTAGCAATATTTTTCTTTTGCTTTAGACAATATATGGATTTTATTATAACCTAAACTGCTTTGAATTACAAAAATCAGTTTTTGGATGGTAGAAATTTTCATCCATTAGTTCTAAGTGGTAATCTCACCCTAGGTATTCACATATGAGATCCATATAACCAACCAAACAAAATCTCTTTTAAACTGTATTTCTAATGCAAGTAACCAAACATTTAAACTGTATTTCTAATGCAACTAACCAAACAAAATCTCATGCTAATTAGGCTGAACCAATGCAAACAACAAAACAGTTGCATGTGTATCTCCTTAGCTAGGACAAACTCGGCCTAGATGAGGGAGCTGGACCAGGCTAAGGAAATGCGAGCAACCTAATAAACCCTATAGGTACCTATACCTACACGGACGGCTTATCCAACTGGAGATAGGAGACGAATGGATCCATGGGGTTTTGAAAGTTGAGTTGTCTTGTATTCCAAGGTATAGTTTATAAGTCTTAGTTATTATACATGTGCTATGTGAAATCCCGCGCATTGCCACGGGAGTTTAGTATGACAAGAACAAGTACAAATAATGTGTAAGATAGCTAGACAACATAAGATTATGTAAGTTAACATGGCTTATGATAATTTAAATTTAAATAGTATATAGAATGATGATTCAAATGTAAAAGTAAGGTGATATGACTTTACAAAAGAAGAAAAGTATTGAGATAGTTTAGACAGAAGAAAAGGAGAGGGATAATTTGGACCATAGATTAATCACTTAAGCACTAAAAATAATTGATGTGATACGACTTAATGAGAGGAGAGAAATAACATTAACTAAGTGAGGATGAACTATATAAGTACAAAGCATATTATAAAAAAATAATGAATACATAAATTGAAATGTTATGTGAATTATGTGGGATGATGATTTAACATGCTTGTATTTTAAAAGCTATAAAATTTAATAAATTATAAAATTATAGATAATATAGCATGTTTGCATGATGTTTAAATTAATGATTTTTAGTGGATGATGATATGACATCTTGTTAATGGATGATGATGTAGAATCTTTGCATGTTAAGTTTAGGAGTTAGTGAGTTATAACTTTATAGTAAAAGAGGATAAGGAAACCTATGTCGTATTCGGTTGGGCTTTCCTTCTTGTAACCCTACCCCCAAGCCTATATAAGGAGGGAAAGGAGCCTCTCAAGGTCATGACCACAATTTGATCATAAGATCAATACAATACTGGATGCAATCTCCAAAATAGGAGTAGGTATTACTTTTCATTGAGAAGGCCTGAACCTGTCTAAATCTTGTCCCTTTACTCATCCACTCTAGATCTCATGCGTTAACTCTTTTCTCATTGCTGATTTCTATAATCGACACTAGTACTCTAGTTGTCTGGTTGCTCTGGTTTGTGGCTGTTCTAAGCGGCCAATCTGCAAACAGAGGAGGGAAAAAGAAACAACTTGGGAGTTCTGAAATTTTCGGAGGGAAATATGATATAGAGGGAAAACGATATGGTCTAACTCAGTTTCTCGCCTCGCTCAGCTACCTGCGCATGGGATACTGAGATTTGTTTTGCCTCCTCTAACTATGCAGGAAAATAAAATAAAAATATGCACTGCAAATAAATTGATTTCATAGTAGGGATACAAAGTTGTTACCTTGTTAAAAACCTTACTCCCTAAAGTAGGGTTCCTCCGGAAAAGGAAAAGAGTACAATGATTGACTTACACTATTACATATATTACATTATTAATTCTTATTGGCACGTTGTCATCGGTGTTGATGCCAAATTCCACCAATGTGTTGGCTGTTGCATCGGCAATCTCTAGATCCTCTAGCCAGTGTTGCATCTGTGTTGGCGGCTATTAAGTGCTAAATTTATATCGCCAACATCTACATAATGTCCAGATAATAAAACATCCAACATAGTGGTAGGGATTATTTCTAACATATTCCATGAGTGTTGGTATTTATTCAATGCAGGTGATGAACCCAGAAGTTGGGAGGAAAATCAAACTAAAGTGGAGAAGGAAACATATCCATACAAGGATGGGCTTTGAACTTTATCAAAACACTGGAGAATCAGCCCAAAACTCCGAGAATTGGATAGAGCAGGATCAGAGGGGGAGATGGGCCAAAGGCCAGGCCAGATGGGCCTAGCCACTGAATCAGCATCTCAGCCGTTCAGGCTGGGGTTTGGCATGGACGTCCCGGATGCATCCCTGATGATGGTTGGAGGGCACTTCGGACATTTCCCCTTCGCCAACCGTCATTAACTGTCCTATTTAAGGAGCTTCACTCCTTCACTCCCACACACACTCCCAAGCTTGAGCTGAATTACAAGAGGCTCTATTGTACTATTTGTATACTAGAATTAGGAAGAGAGTAGAGTAGAAGAAGTCGGAGGAATTCCGGATCTGTCGGTAATCCTTTCCTGTCTCTTTTATTCTGTTTATTACTCTATTATTAATAGAATTATTTTCCTAAGTAATTTAGATTTATCTTGTGAGAATTATCTCTTGGTTAGTTCCTAATTAGCATACGGGATTATTGTTCACTATAATCAACTAAAATATAGTGATTGCTTTGGTGAGTTATAAACACTAAAGTAGATTTTAATTGCTTAGACATGGTGTTTAGAGGTAATTATTATCCTGTAATTGCTGCGTATCCTATAGTACGTTTTTGGTGGGTGTAGAGGTGGTGACAGCCCTCAAGAGCACTTAAGTCCTCCCTGTCCGGGTACGGAGTAAAGCGACATCTGGAAACAGCGGGTTGACAGTGCCTGAAGTATTGCGTTAGGATTAAAACTAAGCTTTCCCTAGACACTGTTTCTCACTAGGAAATCCTCTCTATCCTCTGCCTACATTCGCTTGGTGTCCTTGGATGAACCGGAGGAAGAATTAATCTCACACGTTCCCTTGGATTCGATACCCATTGAATACTCCGTAGTGGAAGTGCTACATCCGTATATCCGTGCGCATGCGGATTTTATCTGTAATCGTAAGAAATACCAACAGTTTGTTGATATGCTTCTATCCAGTCTTTAAGGCAAAAGTATGTCTCAACTTTCTCAGGTGCTAGGCATGAAGAACTGTCTCATCAGTTCTTCAATAGTTATAATTCTTCCAACCTGGCTAAATGCTTGCTTTAAAGAGATAGAGGATATATGCTTGAACCAATATAACATCTTGTCTGAAGTGAGCTACACAGGAAGAGTCTAATTCCACCACTTAAGGAGATCAACATTTTTGCCATCAAGTGTTCCATTATGTTTTGTGTGATTGGTGTTGAGGCAATGGTTATGCTCTACATCTGTCACGACCGGAAATAACCCAACGGGCGTTCCTTACGTGCGTGCATTATTCCTTGTCCCAGGAGGCAAGGTACACCAAAAGTTGATACAATTCAGAGTTTAACAAGCGGAAGCGTAATTAATTAATTTATTACATGGGCGGCGAAGACCCAGCACACAAGAAGACGAACGAAAAACAGCGGAAGACTAGGGCGACGACCACAGGCGCTTGACGGCAGGCACGAGCTAGACACCAAAGCCTTCATCGTCCAGGGGCTCCTCTTCTGGGTTTGGGAAAAAAATTGAGCAAGACTGAGTACAACCACCGTACTCAACAAGACACACCCATAAGTGCAGAATAAATGCAAGGGAGTACAAGGGGGTTATAGTATAAAGGGTTAGGGTTTGCAGTAAACAGCATTAAAAGACACTTAGTTGCTCAAAGCTATTTTGTAAACACGATTCTAGAGCTATATAATATTATTAAACAAGGCCGTGAACCCACACGAGCCTGCCTTAACCCAAGGCCTACGATGATTCAGACCGAACTGGTAACCCGACCCTGGGTCCCAGCTCGTCCCAAGCCAACCCAGGTCAACCATTCCACATTTTAGTTGTTAAGCAGGTTTTAAGAATTAAAAACACTAACTTGGGTACATTGCTCGGCTTGCCCATAACCGAGGGCGCGGCTATTCGAATAGGTTATACTCTGATCAGAGGTGTACATCATTACCCACAAGACACATCTTCCTCACGTGTAACCACGTGCCACATACCACCACGGTATACGGACGGAAGACGTGACATAGTTTCCAACCCATCCTAGCCATAGACAAGAGTACCGACCCAACCCCACCTACGGCCGGAACCCCCGGGACAGGTAGGCAGGACTGAGCCCCTAGCAGCAGGACACCGGCCCTGTGCCATGACATCTCGACTACCGGGCCGCAGCTCGTGTAGCCTTCATTTGTCCTAGAGATGTCCATCGACCCCCGACTTCGTCCATCTCCATCCGTGTACTTTTGTTTATAACCAGACTGAGCCACAAACTAAGCCTTATATGGCCGAGGACCGGTCCTTATATGGCCGAGGTGCTACTATCAAAACCATGCACCTCGAGCCCAGCCTAAAACCATTTTGAGGGTTTTGAATAGAGGGGAGGTGTGAATCCAATTCCACAATGATCCAACAATTCCATAGTGTCCAGGTGATGAGAATATTCCCAAAGTCTACAGTTGTAAAACCACCTAATGTTGCCTAATTAACCAGCGAAGCATCTACCTAAAATCATACTACTGGTACCATGAGTAGAGTGTCCACTAGTTGGGGTTTTGTTTATTCCAGGGTGAACAAGGTAATAATAACAATAACAATAATAAGGTCATAACAAAAGTAAATAGGCATGGCTAGATAAAACAGTGATAACGCGGGAATTTAAATAAAGCGATAATGCAATAATTTAAATCAAAATAATTTTATAAACTGGGATTCAATATGTTCAAGGATGATGTGACTTGCCTTGCTCGCTTTCCCAAACGTCGGCTTCAACCTCCACGAAGAGCAGATCTTCCGAAGCTGCAGCGTCTATACGACCAATGGAAAATAAAAGGGCTTTTACTCTAATAAACTCCATATAACAAGCAGGAACAAAGTACAAAAATGGGTTCTTGACTTCTTAAGGAAAAATTAGAGACTTTAACAGTCCAATTCTGAGTTCAAATGGCCAAGTTATGGCCATTTGAAGTTTATATGCTCTTTAAATGAATATTTGCGAATTTCTTCATTTAAATTTTAATTTAAAAAGGGTTTATTGCGTCAGCCGAGGGGGAGGGGCGCGCGGACCGGGTTCACGGGAGTGGGGCCCACGCGGCAGCCTCACGGTCCACGGTGGACCGGGTGCACCCGGGCTCACACCGGCCGGCGCCGTGGGCCCCACACGTCAGCCGCACCCGAGGGCGCGGGCGGCTGACGGCCGGGCCCCACGCGGCAGCCACTCGGCGCGCCCGAGGGCGGCCACGCCGGCGCGGTCGGCGGGAGGCGGCGCGCCCACGCCCCGATGGTCGCCGCCGGCGACCACCGGCGCGGCGGAGCGGCGGCCGAGAGAGGGGAGGGAAGGGGGAAAGGAGGCGACGATCCACGGCTCACCCTGGGGCGACGGCGGCGACGGAGGAGGCGGCCGGAGCAGAGGGAGGCGGCGGCGCGGCTCGGGTCGACGGGGTCGACGGCGTTCCGGCGGTCGGCGACCGAAACGGAGAGGTGGATGAGGTCGGCGAGGATGCGGCGAACCCGAAGGAGGCGGTGCCGAGGTGGGAGGCGGTCCGGGGCGACGACAGCGGCGGACCGGAGCTTGGCGGCGACGGCGGAGAGAGAGAGCGACGTCGCGAGCTCGAATCCGGCGAGGAGGAAGGGCGGCGAGAGGTGGAAACGGACGGAGGAGGTGTGGGGAGGGTTTAAATAGGGTTGGAAGGGGGAGAGAGCGGCCGGAGGGGAAGGAAACCGGCGCAGGAGGTCCGGCCGCCATCAATGGCGCCGGCGAGATTTGCGGGGGCAAATCCGCCCGTTTGAACGCGAGAGAGAGAGGGAAAAATGGGGGGAAAGGGAGAGGGGATCACGGGGAGTAATTCCCCCCTATTGATTGAACGCGGGGACGACGGGATGCGACGGATTCGGCGGCGGCGGCGGCGCTAGGCGCGGGGGAGGCGGCGGGAGCGGCGGGAGGTCGGGGATGACGGGTGGGCCCCACCCGTCAGCGAGGGTGGCGGGCGGGCCCGCCCGTCAGCGGCGCGCGCGCGGGGAGAGGCCGAGTGGGCCGCGGGGAGAGGAGAGAGAGGGGGAGAGAGATGGGCCGAATTTGGCCCATTAGAGAGAAGGAGGGATTTTAGGGTTTTTCTTTTTATAAAACCTTTTTAACTTTGTTTATTTCTTAACAATTATTATTTGTGCTCTGAAAATTCCACTAAAATTTATTTACGTATTTTAGGCTTTTAGGAAATATACAAAAATCCTCTAAGCCTTATTTGACTTTTAACCTTGTACATTTTAATTGTTGGAGGCTTTCACACAGTTTTTTAATTATTCTAGGCATAATTTAGAGGATGTATTTTAGAGTCATTTTGGGACGTGACAACATCCGGGTTCCAATTTGTCCTACCCCTGATCTTCTTCCACAAATTGAGGGCACTTGATTTGCTTTTCTTTTTTGTGGGGTCTCCTCAGTCACCCAGTGAGCAACATCTAGCTTAGTTTGGTACAGATGGAAAACTCTAAACAACTCATCTCTAGCATGTTGATAAACTTTTGAATAATCAAAGATCAATTGCATCACCTAATGATATGAAAGTAGTCTCCACGATTTTCAACTTTTTATGAAGATCAAGTACCAAATTAAAGCAATAATGGTGGAATAGCAGTGAAGTATTTGAGGAATTTTTCATGCATGGGTTTAACAATGGAAGCTAAAATTTTGTCATGTTGGTTTTCTTCAAAGATAAGTGATAACTTCCAAAGACATTCATGCACCGAACAAGAAGTAGGATAGTGCATTCCAAATAGCAAAACTGAAGTTCTACGAAAGGGCTTTACAAATTTACACATGCGTATAGCTATGTCCCATTCTTCCTCGGTAAGAAGCAAAACCTCACCATCACCATCACCATCCTCATCTCGGCATAATTTATTATCAAGTGCAATGAATCAATCAAATCATAAATTATTTCCTCATACCCTTTCAGCTGACGCGGCATGAGGTATGTTGTGTTCCAGTTATGTTTCACGTTAATGCCAAATATCCTCAAAGGTCCTCTACAATAGTCCTATAACCTCACCTTGATCAGTGTGTGACCTCCAATGATAGTAATAACGCCCATACCTGCTTAGACAATGTGGTTGATGATGTCACATATGCATTAAAATCAATAAACTATTTGCCTTATGTGGAGATTATGGGTACCCCATATCCACACGGCATGGTTATCCGACTAGTAATAGGGGATAACATATATGTATGGAATATGTAACAGATCGTGACTTGGGTATTACGTTTCCCTATATATTATGGAACGGCCTAAAGTCCTGGTTTGATAAGATTGTAAAGTAGATTTAGGAAACTGATACCGTATTGGTTAAGGTTTCTATCTTGTAATCCTGCCCCCCATCCTATATAAGGTGGGCAGGAAGCCCTCTAGGGGGCATGAGACAACTAGATCGTCAGATCTATAATACACCCGGCGGATTCAAATCCCCAAATAGGAGTAGGGTATTACCTCTCATCGAGAGGGCCTGAACCTGTCTAAATCTTTTGTCTCCACATCCATCCACTTTTAGGTCTCGTGCGCTACCCCGTTTTATTATTGCCGAATTCATGTTTCGACAGTTGGCGCGCCAGGTAGGGGTTGCGTCGAGTTTTCCGTCGAGAAGTGCGATGGAACTTTGTGCCGGCGTCATCGGTGCTACTCTTGTCTTTGGCCGTGATCTTCTCAACAAAAGGGCAGGGTCTTCGTCGCCAAAAATTCTATCTGGATCTGGTCAATCAACCAGGAGATTAATCACCGATCGAATCGATCTACAACCAGCTTGTTATCGTCAATTTTACCTCTGTCAGTGAGATCAAATCCGTCGCTACAATGCTGCCATGTCTGTTGGTCCGTCGGTTTCGTCACCAGGGCATGATTTGAAGCAATCAGCAAGCAGCCGCCGCCGAAATCATGCGAAGATCACCGTCGGTTGAGCCTGTACATCACCAAGTCAATACTACTCGGATACGTACGGCAAGACACAAAGTCCAGGATACAAATTAAATATACCTGGTCAAATCTGTGGTCAAGGAAATTAATCCATAGACAAATCAGCTATTACATGCACAAAGTGGTCTCCAAACTAATCCATGCATGTGCTACCGACGATTACATGTCTACACGGCTGCATGACACGGCTGCATGCTACGGTTCATCCATTGACAGGCCTTGAATCAAAATTGGATCACAAACCAGGTTTATCGTTCTAAATTTTCTTATATAAATTAGATTTAATTCACAGATCACTAATTATTATTTGATCTATTATTTTATACATGTACCGCCGGCCGCCTTCGTCGCTGCCGATTGGTTTCATCACCTCCACGGTTGGTGTGCGCCGCTGCCGTTGCTGATGGCGATATCGTCTTCACCGCCGGCCTGCCTCCGTCGCCGCCGACTGGTGCCTTCGCCTATACGGTTGGTTGGTCACACCACCGTTCATGGGCGTCCACGTCTTCACCGACCGGCTGGCCTTCGCCGCCTCCGACTGGTGTTTTCGCTTGCACGACTGGTCTATTATGCCGCCGTTGTTGGGCGTCTACGACTTCACCGCCGGCTTGCCTCCGTCGCCGCCGACTAGTGTTTTTGCCTATACGGTTGGTTGGTCACACCACCGTTCATGGGCGTCCACATCTTCACCGACCGGCTGGCCTTCGGCGTCGCCGACTGGTGTTTTCGCCTGCACGGCTGGCCTATTATGCCGCCGCTGTTGGGCATCTACGACTTCATCGCCGGCTTGCCTTTGCCGCCACCGACTGGAGTCTCTGCCTACACGGCTGGCCTATTATGTCGCCGTTGGGGGCAACTTCGCTTTCACCATCGCCGACTGGTGTCTCCGCCTACACGGCTGGCCTATTATGCCGCCGTTGTTGGGCGTCTACGACTCCACCGCCGGCCTGCCTCCGCCACCACTGACTGGTGTTTTCGCCTATACGGTTGGCGGACTTCGCCGCTGTTAATGGGCTTCATCATCTACACCACTGGCTTGGTTCCACTGGCGCCGACTGGTGTTTTTGTCACCATTGATGGACTGCTTTATTCCCACATCGGCTACTTCTGCTGTCATCGAGGGAATACGACGAAGCTAAGTCATCATTTATTTTATTCTTTATATGATATTTTGTCTTTTCCTTTGCCTCACTACATCAACTGGTTCGCCGTTGACTAGTGAGTCGGGGGCTATAGATGTTATATCGTATTTTTTAAACAATTTTCATAATATTTATCTTGATTGCTTGCGACATAATCTGAGTACAAAAGTACCTATCGAGTTATGGAGTTCTATCTTCCTATGCTTTCCGTTTGGTTTGCCAATGGATGGTTGCCTTTGGGCCGATTCCTAGCACCCGGGGGCTCGTTGGATGGACCGAGTAACGCAAGGTGCTAAGTATTATTCGGAATAAATCAAAAGCATAGAGATGAGATAAATTTATTTTCTGCTCTTAATAATTGCAAAAGTACCTGAGTAGTAAATTCTAATCCGTGAAACTTTGTTCCATTAATGACGAACTCATATCACTCATATGCATGTTTGGGAAATGCCTAGGTCGACTCCCGATGCTTGGGGGCTATGACTAGTCGGACAGAGTGTTTAAACGTACAGAGTCATCTGCTCGGGGAAATCAAAATTGACAAGAGGTGAAATACATATTTATAAATATTTTTAGATACTTGATTTTTTCGCGAGTATTATATTTATATCAGATACTACTCATCCTATATGTTTGTTCTGCAGGATCCAGATCCAGATATGCACAAAAGGGATACATGGCTTTAAGCTTATCTCTTACGCTCCAGGAATGGATCAGTCAGAACATCACCACCAGCTTGCCGTCATCGTCGCCGACTGGTGTCTTCGCCTATACGGTTGTTTGGTCACACCACCGTTGTTGGGCGTCTACGTCTTCACCGACTGGCCGCCACGTTCGCCGCCGACTGGTGTTTCCGCCTGCATGGTTGACCTATTATGTCGCCGTTGTTGGGCGTCTACGTCTTCACCGACCGGCCGCCTCGTCCGCCGCCGACTGGTGTTTCCGCGTGCACGGCTGGCCTGTTATACCACCGTTGTTGGGCGTCTACGTCTTCACCGACCGGCCGCCTCGTCTGCCGCCGACTGGTGTTTCCACCTGCACGCTGGCCTATTATGCCGCCGCTGTTGGGCGTCTACGACTTCACCGCCGGCTTGCCTCCGTTGCCGCCGAGTGGTGCCTCCGCCTACACGGCTGGCCTATTATGCCGCCGCTGTTGGGCGTCTACGACTTCACCGCCGGCTTGCCTCCGTTGCCGCCGAGTGGTGCCTCCGCCTACACGGCTGGCCTATTATGCCGCCGCTGTTGGGCATCTACGACTTCACCGCCGGCCTGCCTCCGTCGCCGCCGAGTGGTGCCTCCGCCTACACGGCTGGCCTATTATGCCGCCGTTGTTGGGCGTCTACGACTTCACCGCCGGCTTGCCTCCGTTGCCGCCGAGTGGTGCCTCCGCCTACACGGCTGGCCTATTATGCCGCCGCTGTTAGGCGTCTACGACTTCACCGCCGGCCTGCCTCCGTCGCCGCCGACTGGTGCCTCCGCCTACACGGCTGGCCTATTATGCCGCCGCTATTGGGCGTCTACGACTTCACCGCCGGCCCGCCTCCGTCGCCGCCGAGTGGTGCCTCCGCCTGCACGGCTGGCCTATTATGCCGCCGCTGTTGGGTGTCTACGACTTCGCCGACCGGCTGGCCTTCGCCGCCGCCGACTGGTGTTTCTGCCTACACGGCTAGCCTATTATGCCGCCGCTGTTGGGCGTCTACGACTTCACCGCCGGCCTGCCTCCGTCGCCGCCGACTGGTGTCTTCGCCTATACGGTTGTTTGGTCACACCACCGTTGTTGGGCGTCTACGTCTTCACCGACCGGCCGCCTCGTTCGCCGCCGACTGGTGTTTCCGCCTGCACGGTTGGCCTATTATGTCGCCGTTGTTGGGCGTCTACGTCTTCACCGACCGGCCGCCTCGTCCGCCGCCGACTGGTGTTTCTGCGTGCACGGCTGGCCTGTTATACCACCGTTGTTGGGCGTCTACGTCTTCACCGACCGGCCGCCTCGTCTGCCGCCGACTGGTGTTTCCACCTGCACGCTGGCCTATTATGCCGCCGTTGTTGGGCGTCTACGTCTTCACCGACCGGCCGCCTCGTCAGCCGCCGACTGGTGTTTCCGCCTGCACGGCTGGCCTATTATGCCGCCGTTGTTGGGCGTCTACGTCTTCACCGACCGGCTTGCCTTCGCTGCCACGGACTGGTGTTTCCGCCTGCACGGCTGGCCTATTATGCCGCCGTTGTTGGGCGTCTACGTCTTCACCGACCGGCCGCCTCGTCAGCCGCCGACTGGTGTTTCCGCCTGCACGGTTGGCCTATTATGTCGCCGTTGTTGGGCGTCTACGTCTTCACCGACCGGCCGCCTCGTCCGCCGCCGACTGGTGTTTCCGCGTGCACGGCTGGCCTGTTATACCACCGTTGTTGGGCGTCTACGTCTTCACCGACCGGCCGCCTCGTCTGCCGCCGACTGGTGTTTCCACCTGCACGCTGGCCTATTATGCCGCCGTTGTTGGGCGTCTACGTCTTCACCGACCGGCCGCCTCGCCCGCCGCCGACTGGTGTTTCCGCCTGCACGGCTGGCCTATTATGCCGCTGTTGTTGGGCGTTTACGTCTTCACCGACCGGCCGCCTCGCCCGCCGCCGACTGGTGTTTCCGCCTGCACGGCTGGCCTATTATGCCGCCGTTGTTGGGCGTCTACGTCTTCACCGACCGGCTTGCCTTCGCTGCCGCCGACTGGTGTTTCCGCCTGCACGGCTGGCCTATTATGCCGCCGTTGTTGGGCGTCTACGTCTTCACCGACCGGCCGCCTCGTCCACCACCGACTGGTGTTTCCGCCTGCATAGCTGGCCTGTTATGACGCCGACTGATGCTATCTTCTTCACGGTTGGCTACGTCGCCGTCACCGCTAATATGCGTCATCATCTTCAACGCAAGCTGTCTACGTCTGCCGCCGACTGGCGCTTTTATCGTCACAATTGCGCGTCTTCACTACCAGTTTGCTTCTGTCACTTCATCACGGCAATGCAACTTTGTCATCATGGATTTCTACTTGGACATCTTCAACACTTATCTTCAATCAAGCAATGACTACTCGACGATAAGAAGCTATAATTCTCGACTCTATGTTCAGTTGTTTCCCAACTAAACAAAGAGTCGGGGCTACACAAATACATGGCTCAAAATTCGACAAGCTTTATGTCAAAGATGGAGCAATCAATTAATCAGCCAACGAGTCAACTCCAGGAGTCATTATCTTCATCTTTGCTTCGGAGCAGACAATCTACTTCAACAACATCAAATATTTCGGTTTAGACGAGTTGGACAACAGCATTAACTCTCCTCCAAGTGAAGCATCTACAACAGCTATAACATTAATTTGAAGGATTATTGTCACTGACATCATCACCAGCACCTTTCCTTCATCGGCCCTGACATCTCCGCTGTTGCTAATGGATGATTATGTCTTCACCGACTTATTATTTCACCTTCACGGTTGACCTACTATGCAAATGCTGATGAGCGTCTTTGTCATTATCATTGGTTGCTACACTGCTATTGGCTGGATCACCAACATCGTCATCTTCGTCAACATACTGTCAAGCCTCTTCAACATAGCCCACTCTACTACTGTTTGATGAGCAATTTCGTCATCATAGTCGATCATCTCTATTGCTACTGACGGTTGCATTTGTCGTCGTCGACTATTTTCTTCATTTTCATGATTGGTGGATTTCGTTATTGCCTTTGATACGTGTCTACATCTTCACCGTCGGCTTGCTTTCGTCACCACCGACTGGTATCCTCGCCTTCACGGATGGCTTATTATGTCGCCACTAATGGGCATCTTCATCTTCTTCACCGGCTGCCTCATCTGTCACCGACTGATTATTCCGCCACCATGGCTGCTCAATTTTGTCGATGTTGCTGGATGCCTTCATCTTCACTGTTGGCTGACTTGTCTGCTGCCGACTGGTTTCTTCGCTCCACAGCTATGCAACTTCATCACTTTTGATTGCTACCATCAATGGACAATTGTGACTACGACAGAAGGACAAGCTATATGCTCAGGGGTTTACTAGCTCAAACACAAGTATCATACCTTCAATTTGGACTTGCTCTGGATATATGCACTATGAATTCGTGATCATGGGTCTATTTTCTATGCTCAAAGACTGGACTATTTATTATTCCCCGTAAGGGTTATCAACTGAATACTTGCGCCAGTCGGGATTCAATTGTTACACCTATTTTGGAGTATCCCATAAGGGATAATCATTCAGATCAGAAGCTATTCATATGAGCTACACTTGGTCTATATTACCCGGAAGATTTATTACTCGGGAGCATGTTACATGCGTCATCCTTTAAAGGGTGTCGAAGGCATATTTTTTGGCCTAGGCCTAATATGTCTGCAGCCCATATTTTCAGGTGTGGCCTGTCACGTTCTTTTAGGGACTTAGGCACTTTTCGCTTAGGCCAAAGTGCGCGTGATCAAGTGCCCAATACCTTAAAATCCTTTTATACCGCAGTTACTCGACTTTTTAGGAGTTGGTACAATGCATCTTAAAAGGTGTCAAACAGTAAAGCTTTATATAGCTGCCCCGCTGACTTTTTTATATAGTCAAGGTGCTGTTTGGGTTTATCAAGCAATTGATTGGATATAATATCATTGCTTTTTGCCATGTAAGTGTGCATTTTTATTGACCAATATTATGGCTTAGGCTGATTATATATTATGGTCATTTTTTAGGCGGTTGGTAAATCCTTTATGAGTTTACTTACTCGGATGTTATACCACATGTGCCATATATTTTCAGGTGTGGTGAAACCATGTGTCTTTTAGGGACTTAAGCACATCTGTTAAAGCAGTGTGCGCATGGCGTATGCCCAATACTTTGGAAATTTCTTTATTCACAGCATTCAAGCTTCTTTATAGTTGTTTTGCTATGTGAACTTTCAAAGATGTTGTCAACTTTAGGTTGTACGCATCATATTATGCCAAGCAGTCGGTATATCACTTGGATCATATTATTCGGGGATTCACACCGCATATGCTATATATTGATATCAAGTCACTTGGTTGATTACAATTATCAAAACCACTCGGTTGGTTAGATTATTTATTCCTTGACTATATGTTTGGTTGGTTCAATTAACCACATAGTCAGGGGCTACACCTATTAGGTGCATCTATTCGATGCACCTGACTTTATTTTTCAGCCCTCCACAGTCCTCAGATTTGGTAAAAGTACTCGGGAGACCATGGCGAAGATGATTGAAGCACTCGGCTTTGGAGTAATCTAGTTCGAGAGAAGATTATATTTTCGACTGTGAAGGTCTCAGGGGCTACTGTGGAGATTATGGGTACCCCATATCCACACGGCATGGTTATCCGACTAGTAATAGGGGATAACATATATGTATGGAATATGTAACAGATCGTGACTTGGGTATTACGTTTCCCTATATATTATGGAACGGCCTAAAGTCCTGGTTTGATAAGATTGTAAAGTAGATTTAGGAAACCGATACCGTATTGGTTAAGGTTTCTATCTTGTAATCCTGCCCCCCATCCTATATAAGGTGGGCAGGAAGCCCTCTAGGGGGCATGAGACAACTAGATCGTCAGATCTATAATACACCCGGCGGATTCAAATCCCCAAACAGGAGTAGGGTATTACCTCTCATCGAGAGGGCCTGAACCTGTCTAAATCTTTTGTCTCCACATCCATCCACTTTTAGGTCTCGTGCGCTACCCCGTTTTATTATTGCCGAATTCATGTTTCGACACCTTAAAAATCAATAAATTCTCAATGACAATAATACATGCTTGGACCACCAGGTTGATCATGTGGCAAAAGCATCTCTCATGGATAACATAACATCCAATGTAGCTTTGTAGGTTTGGCTCCAAAATCATCATGGTCATTGTTATTGATAGTCAAATTTATAAAAATTTAATTTTAATCTTGTTCAAAACGATAAGAATTATATAACTAGAGAGACTATATAAGATATAGTTTTGTACTATTAAGAAAGAAATATATCAGGGGGCTTGATGCTAGATACTCATCACAATTGGACATCTTTCGCTGATCCGTTGGTAAGGAATTTTCTTATTATTCTTTCTTTGGAGATTACTTCCCGTAGGGCGCCCGACACAACCT
The DNA here is from genome assembly GCF_034140825.1 of Oryza sativa Japonica Group. Classification (NCBI taxonomy): domain Eukaryota; kingdom Viridiplantae; phylum Streptophyta; class Magnoliopsida; order Poales; family Poaceae; genus Oryza; species Oryza sativa. Next base: position 11,217,596 of record NC_089041.1, read on the forward strand.
AGGAAAAATCGGGCTACATGCGTGCCCCAAATTCACCTAGGATGGATGCCTCGAGAGGGCAGCACGCTGCTTGTGCATCCAACTTAATTATACGCCTTCGAATGTTTTTTCTCATAAACTATTTATCCGATATAAGACCCGATTGTGTTGTTATATTTAAATTTTAGAGATAACGTATGATTATATTCCGATAAAAAATATTTAACTCTTTTTTCAATGGATATTTTAAATGTAGTACCTTGTTTTATTTTGATTTTTCAAATATTTATGATGTTTCACTAGTTCATTTGAAAATGCTGCACATGTTTTCTTTTACGTTTCAGCAAGTATTTTGGAATGATTCAATAGTTAAAACTTAATCTTTCATACATGACATAAAAATGTTTCAAAAGTATCGAGTATTTTTAAATATACTATATGTTTTGTTGTTTCACTCGTTGGCTTGCTATTTTAGTAATGGTTGTCAGTGTTACAGTAAGTATTCTAATATGCCTGAAGCATTTTCTAAAGTAATCGAAACATTTGACCGAATAATGAAACAATATTTTTATAAGAGTAAGATGTTGTTCTAAAGATTTAATTGCAACGAATATAATGGTATAATCGTATCATAGATTAGATAAATAATTTAAAAGAATAATAGTTTAAAGGTGTTAAAGAGTTAGTTTTGTTTATGGACAGAAGGCAGAAGGGGAAACGTGTGGGCACTAGCAAGCATGCATACATACAGAGATAACGTATGAGATTAAGGATAATAAGGGTAGAGACTAAGCAATTATATAATCTTGAATATGGGCCGATGCATCAAGTTGATGGAAGCTTATCATTGACTACTATTAAAAGAGTTGAACTATCATCTGTTATAACCACCTAAATATAATTACAAATAATCTTTTCTTGTTGACTACAATCTTTATAGATCGGACCTAATAAAAACAATATCAGATTGAAGACAAAAGGAACAAGAATTAAGTAATTATATTGAATATGGTATACAGCTAATAAAGCAAGTTAATTACTGATAAGTAGAAAATTTATTGGCTGAAACTTCGGTGAAATTATGAACAATACCTATTGAATTGAGCAAATCTATCCAACAAAATATAACTCAATAGATCGGATTTAACCGAGACAGTATGACATTGATGATGAGCTTAATAGATTTAAACAAACCGATAGATATTATGCAAGGCGATTGATATATTGAATCTAACTAAGATAACAAAGCAATTAAAGAAAGATCTGGTACATCATATAAGGAACGCAATTAAAGACATCATGAGTATATCAGACTTAAGCAAGAAAGTACTAGCCGGACCGATACAGGCCTAGCTAACGGAATTTACTTTCTCACCGGAGGTTGAAACTTAACATATGTAGCCCAACTTGTCAACACGTTTTCTTACCGGAGATCAAACTTTATCAATGTAGCCTGCTCAAAAACAAGAATCCGTCGACAGGTTAGGACTAGTGTTGCAAAGTGCCAAAAGTTATATATAAAACTGTTGTGATTACAGACCCTGGGTATATATATTTATACCCTTGGACTGGAACAAGTCCGACTCAAACATGACCTGATCTGCTCAGAACTCTAGCTAATTACAAAAGAGGGAAACGACAAGTCTGACTCAATACGCTCCGATTGGCTTAGGACTCTATCTATATTATACAAATTTTCCTCGATTCGGAAGATGATTCCAAAATAGAATTAAAACTAACCAAACTCATCTTATACACTTTCCAACTGACGCAACTACAATCATGGCGTCAACTTCTCCTTTGACTTGGTCTTGACTTGTCAAATTTTGCCTTTAACAATAAATAATTGGAATATAAAAACTATTAGGGGATTTTCTGTAGAATAAGATGGGCGAGCATCTCCGGCCCTCATGCCAATTCTGATGTGTCAATCTCGCTGAGGTGGAACAATGACGTGGAAATATTTCTTACGTGGGCATGAGCACACTCCCTAGCTAAGTTATTACTCCCTCCGTCCCTAAATATTTGATGCCCTTGACTTTTTTAAACATGTTTGACCATTCGTCTTATTAAAAACTTTTATGAAATATGTAAAACTATATGCATACATAAAAGTATATTTAACAATGAATCAAATGATAGAAAAAGAATTAATAGTTACTTAAATTTTTTGAATAAGACGAATGGTCAAATATGTTTAAAAAATTCAACGGCGTAAAATATTTGGGAACGGAGGGAGTATATTGCTAATAACATAAATTTCTTACTATTTTTATCCTTACTTGTTTATTGGTCAACAAGTGAATCCCATGCAGTTCATAGCACAAGTTATATATCCAATGCAAGATCCAGAATTGTTGCATCCCAATATGATTCATGTCGTACAAGAGAGAATTTGTCTTTTTACGGATATATATGGAGACTCACATACGGCTTAACATATAGAGAGAGTAAAAGAACTGGAGAGAGGAAGGAGTCTGATCTCCCCTAGCCGGGGAGAGGAACAAATTAAATCACTATGTTAATTTGTGCCTCATAGATAACTATTGTGAATAAGATTGATCCTAGCGAGAGCGAGAATTGAGGGAATGAATCAGCGGATCCTTTATTGATAACAATGGTTACAATATAGGGGGGGGAGAGGCGGCAACAGAAGACGCGATGGTTTGACAACAGTCGTGTCCCTGAGTTGGTTGCTACTCTATCCATATATATGGATGAGATCACCCAAATATTTCATAACACTCCCCCTTGATCGAATCCAGCTTTGATTATTGCTCATTTAGTGTTCCAGATATCTGTAAAGATAATCTTAGGAATAATTATAGTTAGTAATTAAATACATCACGTAAAACTCCTCGAAAACCCAGTGGGAAAAATAAGAAGAGAACCGTGATATATAATTGACTATTTTAGATCTCTATGAGTAAAGCTCATAGTATGATCCAAAATAGTATAATGTCTACAGTTATCATTTAGTCAAAAAAGCCAATGGGGAAAAGCCAAATGATAAGACATAACTTATGTTGATATTACCTCGTTAAATCTTTGGATGAGAAAACCTAAAGGGTAAAACTCATACAAAGGAAAAAGAGTATAATATGACGAAAATAGGTTATTTTCTAGAGGAAGGTACTCCTCCTGAATCCTGCAAATTTTTTAAGTCGTCTCATACCAATTCCTTCGACACATTTAAAGAATGTGGAGTATGGTAGAGATTTTGTGAATAAATCAGCAAGGTTATCACATGACTTAGTTTGCAAGATGTTTATCTCTCCATGTTGCTGAAGCTCATGAGGATAAAATAGTTTAGGAGCAATATGCTTAGTGATGTTGCTCTTAATATAACCAGTTTCCATCTGAACAATAGAAGCGGCATTATCTTCATAGATAATGGTAGGTGATTCCAATGAGCAATATGTGGTTGATCATTCTGCGACGCCATACACATTCACGTGATGCCTCATATAATGCAATTATATTAGAATGATTTGTGGAAGTGGCTACCAGAGTCTGTTTAGAAGACTTCCATCAAATAGCAGTTCCACCTTGTAAAAATACGAATTCTGTTTGTTATCTGGCGTTGTGGGGATCAGATAGATAGCCAACATCAGTATACCCAATTAAAGTCGAATCCTGGTTCGTTTTAAAGAAAATCCAAGATCTCTTGTGCCATTAAGTTATCGAAAGACATTCTTAACTCCAGTCCAATAGCATTTGGTAGGAGCAGCGCTGTATCTTGCTAATAGGTTTACCGAGAAAGCAATATCTTGCCTCGTACTATTTTCAAGGTACATAAGTTCGCCAATAGCACTAAGATAAGGAAAATCAAGTCCGAGCACATCCTCAACATTTTCCTTTGGTCTAAATGGATCATTCTCCACGTCTAGAGATCGAACCACCATAGGGGTTTTTGAAGGATATGACTTGTCCATATTAAATTTCTCCAAAAATTTTTAGGTATATGCACTTTAGTGCATAAGGATTCCAGAAGGTAAATGCTCAAGTTTTAGACCTAAGCAAAATTTGGTTTGACTCAAATCCTTCATCTCAAATTCCGTCTTTAAATGATGGCGTGCTTCATTAATATCTTGTGTATTGCCAATGATGTTGAGATCATCGACATATACTGAGATAATACAAAATCCTGTGGGGGACATTTTGATAAAGACGCACGTGCAATCATCATTTTTAGTGTATCCCTTTAGTGAAAGGAATTCACTTAATCAGTTGTACCACATCCTACCCGATTGTTTTAAGCCATAAAGTGACTTCTACAACTTAACACAATACATGTTATGATTTACCTTCTAATTCGGGATGTCGATTCCATCAGGAACCTTCATGTAAATATCAAAATCAAGTGACCCATAAAGATATGTTGTCACTACGTCCATCAACTGCATAAATAGACGATTTTGTACTGCCAATGATATTAAATATCGGAAAGTTATACCACTCATAACTGGAGAGTATGTTTCATTGGAATCAACGCCAGGTTTTTGCGTAAAACCTTGTGCTACAAGCCTTGCTTCATATCTCACCACCTCGTTATTTTCATTCCGTTTCCGGACGAAAACCCATTTGTATCCCACAGGAAAGATACCACGAGGAGTAGGCATTACAGCCGAGAATACATCTCTTTTGTAAAGCGAGGCTAATTCTGCATCAATTGTGTCCTTCCATTTGTGCCAGCCAGAGTGCTTTTGGCACTCTTTTATAGACCTAGGTCTTCCGAATTCCTAGTCCCAGCATTGTGCACCACCGAGCTAGGTTGCAGACTATCACGATCTGCTTGATATATAGTATCAATTTGGTGTGTACCAACTAAAGGTTGGTTTGCGTTTACCGTCTTTCTTTGCTTATTACAATTGTTTCTCGCTGAGTGGCCATACTTCTTCCTCTTTTTTTAGTGAGTGGAAGTTGAGTGGTTTTATTTAGTACCTCCACTCATTCTGGCGCATTCTGAGCGGGAATGAAAGATTTAGTCACACCTTTATAATTGGTAAATGCATCTAGCATGCTATTTGCAAGTCTTTGCAAATGTATAATTTTCTGAACTCGAAGTTCAGTTTCAGTAGTACGTGGGTCTGAGGCTGGAATACCCTAGGCATCCCAATCAATTTCCTGGCATTCTTTCTGGTACTTGAAGTCTCCCCCTAATGCCAGGAAATGTTCCTCATCAAAGATAGAGTCAGCGAACCGGGCAGTAAATAGATCGCATGTTAAGGGTTCTAAATACTTTATGATCGACGGAGATTTGAATCCCACATAGATCCCCACTTTCCTGTGTGGGCCCATAGCGGTACGCTGTGGTGGTGAGATCGGTATGTATATAGTACAACCGAACTTACGCAAATGGGACATACTTGGAGGATTTCCACGTACTAACTACATTGGAGAAGTTTCATGATATGCAGTTGGTCGTAGTTGGACAAGGTCAGCAGCGTGTAGAACTGCATGACCCCAACACGACGAAGGTAATTTGCAATTCATCAATACTGGTCGAGCAATAAGCTTAATTATTTTGATTAATGATTCAGCCAAACCATTTTGTGTGTGGACATATGGAGTGCTGAACCTGAATTCCCAATGCCATACAATAATCATCAAAAGCATGGAATGTAAATTCGGCAGCATTGTCCATACAGATTGATTGAATCCTATGTTCAGGGTAATTTGCCTTCAGCCTTATAATTTGAGACATTAGTTTGGCAAAGGGATGGTTTCGTATCGATAGAAGACACATATGAGACAATCTAGTAGATGCGTCAATCAAAACCATAAAGTACCTGAACGGTCCAGATCTGGGCACAATAGGGCCACAGATATCTCCTTGAATGTGTTCAAGGAATTTAAATGATTCGGCTCTGATTTTGAGATAAGATGGTCTCAAAATCAGTTTCCAGTAGCACATGCAGTGCATACGAAATCAGAGGATTTGGGAAATTTGTCAATGATCAAATGATGACCAATAGAGTTGCGAATAATTTTTCTCATCATCCCGATACCGGGGTGCCCAAGTCGATCATGCCAAGTGTGGAATGAATCAACATTTTGAAAAATTACTTTGTACGCAACATGTGCAATGGGCTTAATGTATGTATAGTACAATCCCAATGTGAGAGATGGAATTTTCTCACAAATGCGTTTGCCATATCCGTTTTGTTTGGTTAAGAGAAGAAATTCTTCTCGATTATGCATATGGGTTTCAATGTGAAGCCCATTTTGACGGATATCTCTATAACTTAGTAGGGTACGGGTTGAATCAGGATACAATAAAGCATCCTCGATTGTAATTTGTGTACCCATTGGGAGTGTAATAGTTGCTCGTCCTGAACCAACTATCACAGTATCGCGCCCAGCGATAGTCAAAACTTTGCCTTCTCTCTTTTTGAGAGTTCGAAAGTATTTGATATCCTTAAGTATAGAGTTTGTGGTACCACTGTCCACAAGACATAATTCCTCTCCAATCGGAGTGATATCCTTAGACATCTATAGTGAAAGAAGAATTGCTTAGTGAAGAATTCTTTATCCACAATATATACATACATACAATAATGAAAACATCAAATACATAGTATGACGTTTACATATGTTAAAAGTACATACTGTAATGACTAGCAAGTCATACAACCTTACAATATAAGGGAGTTCGTATTTATCTACTTATTACAACCAATATTGTTTGGGAAACTTATAGGATATCAATATACTGTTTCAAGCACACTGAGATAAGAGCAGCTTCATCTCCAAGTGGGACGCACTGAGATTATTGCAAATCTCCAAGTGGGCCCGTTGAGCAGTATTCGATGAACATATCGTCCATCGCAGAGAGTGGAGCGACATCTTCTGGGAGAACATTGAGGTTGCTCTCTGATTCAACAGGAGCCTGGTGAGAACTTGCAACCTCAGGGCGCTCTTCATGTGTAAGATTGAAGTGGGCTTCAAATCTTGGGTTCTTAGAAGATTTTTTGTCCTTGAGGGATTTTTAGTACAAGAGAACAAGATGTTTCGGGATGCGGCAGTCTTTACCGACATGAGTGTCAGATCCACACCTATTGCAATGCCTGTTGCCATTGCTACAAGGTTGTGGTGCCTTACCCTTCCCTTTTCCTTTCTTTCGACCCTTGAATTTGCGCCTGTTGTTGTTGCGTTTGCGCTTTCCAGTCAGATTCATAGGATTAATATTCAAAGAATTTCCCTTGAATCCTTTCTTATTCTCAGCATTATTCTGTACATTGAAGTGCACCTCAGGCAGTGGAGCAGAGCCCGGGGGGCGCTGTTGGGCATTCTTTAAAGAAAGCTCATGGTGTCTTTCTGCCTGAGTCAATGTATGTATAAGCAGAGAATGTTTCTGGAAATTGTTAGCGCGATACTGTTTGTTGAGTCAGTATCTTGTCTTCCAGAAGTATAGTTGATAGAGTTTTCTCTATCTTCTCTGCCTCCGTTAGCTCTTGTTCGCAAAACTTCAACCTGGAGCAAATGTTATGAGTAGCATGGTTGTATTCTGCCACAGATTTAAAGTCCTGTAGGCGTAAATGAACCCACTCATAATTAGCCTTAGGCCAAATGAGTTCCTTTTGCTGATCATAACACTCTTTTAGAGCTTTCCAAAGGTTGAGAGGGCTCGTCTCTAACATGTATTCATGTTTGGGATCCTTGTGAATGTAGAGCCTCAAAAGAAAAAGGGATGTATTGAGCTTCCTGTGCTCAATTTGTGGGTCCCCATCATTGGGTTCCTCAATTATATTTAAAATGCCCTGAGAGGCAAAATTGATTTTTATATCGGAAGCCCAGATGGGATAGTTAGTCCCATCGAGGGCGAGTTCGTCGAACTCTTTTGTTGCCATGTCCCTTCTTCTTTCTTCAATTTCCTTAGTTTCTTCTATTTCTTTTGCTTTTCTCGGAATCAAAAGCGATGTAGTATCTCTTCGCTTAGAGCGAAGTGCTGATAACGTTGTCACGTCCTGATAAATTCATCCCGAAATAAAAATCATTCTCTAAAAGGAATAATAGAATTAATTAAAATTCAAAAAGAAATTGGCAAACATTAAAATACGTACAAGAAAAATTCGAATGTGGCCCGGAGAATTTTTGTTAAATTCTCCTTGGTCTAAAAGGAGCCCTCAAAGTTTATTTGAATTTCCAGAGCATCGGAAATAATTATTAAGCAACAACAACAATTATCAAAGTTTATTAAAAAGAAAACTAAATTAAATCCTCCTTCCTCCTTTGGGCCAAGTCCGGCCCAAAGCCTCCCTCTCTCTCCCTCGGCCAGCGGCCGAAGTCTCTCTTCCCTCCCTCTCTTTTTCCTTTCCCATCTCTCTCTTGGGCCACCCCTCCCTCCTCTCCTCCTGCCTGGGCCTGCCCCAGCCCAAGTCGAGCCGCCACCCTCCCGCGCACGCGTGTTGACCGTGCGGACCGGTGGGTCCCACCCACCCGGTCGTCGTCCTCCTCCCGCCCGGCTCCTCCCTCTCCCGTGAAACCCTATCCGTTTCCTCCCTCAAATCCACGCGAATCAATTCCCTTCATTCCAAATTGATTAGGGGGAATTAATCCCCTTTCCTTTCTCTTCAATTCCCCCTAATTTCCCCCTTGAATTGCGCCCTCAGTCGCCTGGAACGGCCCCGCCATTCCCGGCCACCTTCCATGGCCGCCGGCCGCCATTCCCGCCTCCGTTCCGCCCTCTCCCGTGGCCGGATCCCTCCCCGCGCCTATAAAATGGAACCCCCTCTGTGCGTTCTCTCGTTTTTGCCTCTTCCCGAGCTCCCCCGTGGCCGCACCGCCTCTCCCCGCCGCCCTCCTCTCTCTCCCGTGCCGCCGGCCACCTCCAGCCGCCTCCCCCTCCTCACCCGTGCACCCGTAGGCTGTGCCGTCGCCATCCTCGACGTCGAAGCCGCCTCCTCTCCCCCGGCCTGCCCTCCGTTTCGCGCGGTGACCACCGGAGGCGCGTTCCCGCCGGCGTCCAGTGGCGTTGCCACCACTGCACCGTCTCCGGCCGGCTGCTGTTCGTCGCCGGTACGCCGATCGACGTCGCCGTCTCCTCCGTCGACGTCGCAGCGTCGTCCTCTCCTCTGGCTGCTCCTCTATTTCGCCGGAACGCTGTGGCCCGTGCCGGCCTCTCCATCCTCCTCCTCGTCAACGTCGCCTCCGGCAGCCCCTTCCGCCGTGCCCGTGCGTTGGCCGACGTCGCCGTCTCCTCCTCCAGCGTTGCAGCGGAAAGGTCGACCTTGGCCTCGTCTCCCCTCCACCCGAACCCCGCCGGTGTTCGTCGTCGTGGTCGTCCTCTCATCGTTCCCCGGTCGTAGTGGCGTTCGTTCCTCCGTCAAGCCGTGCTGTTCGTCGTCCGTGTTTCGTCAAGGTTGCTGCAGCCCCGTAGTCGTCTTCGTCCTCGGCTCCGCGTCGTCAAGCGTTGCGCCGGCCGTGTCTCGCCTTCGTCCAAGGATCGCCACCGAAGTCGTTCCCTCGCCGTTCGCCTCCGTCGTCCCTGAGCCGTCTCCGCCGCGCCCGTTCATCGTCATCGTGCCGCGCCTCGTCGCGTGGTGGTAAGGATCCCCCTTCTCGCTGCTCCCGTCCTCGTCCTTTCGGTGTCGTCCTGTACCCGTCGTGCGGTTGTCGACCTCGGTACCCTTGTACAGGTGTCGGTAGTCATTCGTGTGAGCGTGTGGTGACCCTATTTGTGTTCCCGCTCGGTAGCTGCGTGGTTTCCACGTGTGCAGCTCGCGTGGTGTCTAGTGGAGTCCGTTTGTCGGCAACTTGCCTCGGTTGACATACGGGGTCCGCTTCCGTCGACCCGTAGACCGTCCCTGTGTACTCGGTCTACTGTGGTCCCTTAGGTTGACATGTGGGGTCCGCATGTCAACGGCGCAGCCTTCTTGTCTTTTCCAGGCTAGCGCTTACACATGTTTTATAGTTGCAAAACTTAATTATAATAATCCACAAATCTCCATGTAACAGCATTAAACTTCGGATGATCATATCTTGGTCATATGAGCTCCGAATCGACCTGTTCAAGTCTTTTAATGTTTGTTATAACCTAAAGAACCCTGTGCTTTCATTTTATGTATTGTTATTGCTTCTTTATAGGGTTGTAGCTTTGCTTGTGTGCTTCGCGTAGCTTCTGTCGTTCCGGAGGTTCCCGAAGTGTGGTTCGCGGTCGTCGCCGAAGGTTCGGAAGGCCGTTCTCTCTGAGCAAGGCAAGTCGCTTCACCCTTGAGCATATTGAATCCCAGTTTATAAAATTATTTTGATTTAAACTATTGCATTACCGCTTTACTTAAATTCCCGCGTTATCACTGTTTTATTTAGCCATACCTATTTACCTTTGTTATGACCTTATTATTTTTGCTATTGTTATTATTACCTTGTTCACCCTAGGATAAACAAAACCCCAACTAGTGGGTACTCTATTAACGGTTCCACTAGTATGAATTTAGGTAGATGCTTCGCTGATTAATTAGGCAACACTGGGTGGTTTTATAACTTTAGACTTTGGGAGTTCTCATATCATTTGGACACTGTGGAATGGTTGGCTTGTGATGGAATTGAACACACACCTCCCCCCCCTCTATTCAAAACTCCCAAAATGGTTTTAGGCTAGGCTCGAGGTGCATGGTTCCGCTAGTAGCACCTCGGCCACTATAAGCACCGATCTTCGGGCCTCTGTTGCAAAGCACTACCGTACTAACCACATGTCTAATGGGTAAGGCTTAACTCGGTGCTCAGTCTAGTCCAAGCAAGAGTACACGGATGGAGATGGACAAAGTCGGGGCTCAATGGACATCTCTAGGGCAAATGAAGGCTACACGGGCTGCGGCTCGGTAGTCGAGATGTCATGGCACAGGGCCGGTGTCTTGCTGCTAGGGGCTTAATCTTACCTACCTGTCTCGGGATTCCGGCCGTAGGCGAGGTTGGGTCGGTGCTTTTGTCATGGCTAGGATGGGTAAAGGGGTTATGTCAGATCCTTTACGACGGGTTCCACGGCCGTGGAATGCAGAGTAAAGATGTGTCTTGTGGGTAAAGATGTACACCTCTCATCAGAGTATAATCTATTCGAATAGCCGCGCCCTCGGTTATGGGCAAGCCTAGAAATGTACCCAAGTTAGTGGTTTAATTCTTAAAACTTGCTTAACAACTAAAATGTGGAATGGTTGGCCCAGGTCGGGTTGCCAATTCGGTCTGAATCATCGTAGGCCTTGGGTTAAGGCAGGTTCGTGAGGGTTCACGGCCTTGATTAATAATATTGTGTAGCTCTAGGATCGTGTTTACAAAATAGCTTTGAGCAACTAAGTGACTTTTAAATGCTGTTTACTGCAAAACCTAATCCCCATATTATTACCCCCTTGTACCCCTTGCATTAATCATGCAGCTTCTGGTGTGACTTGCTGAGTACTGTGGTTGTACTCATTCTTGCTCAATCTTTCCCCCCCTTCAGTAAGAGAAGCTTTGGAGAAGAAGTCTTAGGTGGAGTCCCGGCTTATACCCCAGTTGAGCGCCTGTGGAGATGGAGCCGTAGGCCCGCTAGTCCGCTGTTGTTTATTTTTGATTGTCAGGCCTGAAGCACCTTTGTAATAATGTAAGTATTATCGATATAATAAAGATGTGTCTTTTATATCATGTTTGTGTGGTGTACCCTGGCTTTTCCTGGGATAGGGATTAATACAGTAGCATTCGGGAAAATGCAAATTTTCTCAGTCGCGACAAACGTATTGTAAATAAGATTGATTGTAGCGAGGGAGATTGAGCGAGAGCGAGAATTGATGGAATGAATCAGCGGATCCTTTATTGATAATAATGGTTACAATATATAGGGGGGAAAGAGGCGGCAACAGAAGGCACGATGGTTTGGGAACCATTACGTCCGTTGCTAGAATCGCCGTGAGGCGAGAAGAGGTATGGGGCACGACCAACCGTCATGTCCCTAAGTTGGTTGCTACTCTATCCATATATATGGATGAGATCACCCAAATATTTCGTAACAATAACAACATGGATATTCGCCAATTTATAATGTGTTTAACTCACAAGCGCATATGACGATCAAATTAATTAAACATTTTATTTATTCCTTCCATTCTGAAATTTAAGGCACATTCAACTACCAGTACTGATTTTCTTTTTATAAAATGTTATTACCTTCTTTTTTATCACCATAATAAATACAGTGCACGTATCCAATTAGATTAAGGCCACGTTCGAGATACATCAAAATGGGGATTAAGTAAGGGCACGTAAAACTAAAACAACGTTAGCGTACGATTAATTGAGTTTTAATTATTATAATTTTAGTAAATATATTTGTTTGATATTTTAGAGCAACTTCTAGATAGAAAGTTTTATATGAAATACACCGTTTATCAATTTGAAAAAAAAGTGCTAATAAAAACCAAGATAAAATCTACAACTTAATCAGAAAAGAATACGGTCTAGAGATTGCATTTATGCATATTTTTGGAAAAAAAATAATTTAATTGCATGTATGATGCGCATTTCGTATTACAAAACATTGAAAAATATATATCAACTAGAAAAAATACCTGTGCATTGCAGCAGGTAAATACTATTTTAATTTTATTATTGTTATATGGTTTAGCCAGAGTAAAATTCACCGTGGAAATTCGATTGGATATTTTTTTCAGAAAATCATGAGCTGCAATTAGGAGTATGTATTTCAAGCATGCAAGTTTTTTCAAAATATTTCTTATACGACTCCTTTTATACTTCCAAAAGGAAACAATAAAATCTAACTCAAACACGGATATGTATTTCCAAAAGCGAACGAACTTAAAAACCGACTCAAATACTGATGACGTACGAAAATTTTGACAAAAACATCTTCAATAATTATAATAATTATAATAGTAGAGATATATTCTGGAACTGGGAAAGTACTACTAGATTAATTATTACTCTTGCGAAATACCCGAGCATGTCTCTACTGCCGGTACATATATACAACGTCGGATGGATTTTCAGTGCCCTCCGTCGCCGCATGCATTGGTAATGGGCTTCCACCCCCTCCGCCCTTATTCACGCCCTCTCCCCTTCTATTCTCTCTCATGTTTTCATTATATATTACTACTTAGGAACCCTAATTTATTATAATCTTTTAAAATAAATAGCTATTTTTATCGACTTATGTCGTTGGACTGATATTAACTATATTTGAACTTCTAAAATAAATATTTTATTTTGGGTTATATTCTAACTTTTTTCATATCATTTAAACAATTATTAAAATAATATGCCAAAAAACCAATGATATATATTTTACCAGCTGAAAATATTTTTGGTGAATTTTCTTTACATCTATGATTCAAAACTGTAGGCTTTTTTACTATTGAAATATCAACCAAATATTTTTGAAAAATTCCAAAATAATTTGAGAATGTTAATCTCACACGTATTAAAATTTAAATTGGACCGGCTTTAAAAAAACACAACTAAATTACATGGTTTGCATTCTTACATAGTTCATATTACCGTTGTATATCTCTTAAGTAATATTTGATACCATAAAGCATATAGTATGATGTTATTATTTTTGAAAAGTTGTTATGGAATTAAGTTGTTATCACACTACTACAAGAATACGTCTTTGCAGACGGACGGCAACGATTTTCGCATGCGGCTACGTGAAATCTTCTGCAAAGATTGTCATCTTTGCATACGGCTAGAGCAACCACATGCATCCCCTGTACCAACCGCATGCGAAAATGAATTCAACAAAATAAAAAAAAACAAAAAAGCCGAACCCTAGCACACCGCCGCCCAATCCTGCCGGCCTCCAGGCCGCCGGATTCGTCGCCGTCGTCGGCCAATCCGCCACTCCAAACCCTAGCCCACCGCTGCCCAATCCAGCCGGCCTCCGCGCCGCCAGATTCGTCGCCGTCGTCGGCCAATCCGCTGCTCCAACCGTCATTCGTCGTCATCGGCGCCGGATCCGCATGGGGACGGGCCGCCGCCACCGGATTGACGTCGAGGTCGCGCCGCCGCCGGATCCACGCCGAGGTCGCGCTGCCGCCGCCAGATCCACGCCGTCGTCGCGCCGCGGGGGAGGGCGGGGAAGTCGACGACGACAACAGAGGGAGGTAGAGGCCGCGGATCAGCGCGGGACGGGCCGCCGAGGTCGCGCCGCCGCCGCTGGATCCACGCCATCGTCGCGCCGCTGCCGGATCGACGTGAGGTCGCGCCGCCGCCGCCGGATCGACACCCCCGCCGCCTCTGGCACCGGAGCCCGCGGCCGCTCCCGCCCGCCGCCGCCGCCGCCGCCGCGCCCGCCCCGCCCCGCGCCGCTTGAATTCGGTCAGATAGAGAGAAAAGACATAGAGTGTGATAGAGAGAAGACTGAGAGGAGAGGATAAGATAGGGTTAGGTGTGAAATTTTTTGAACTGTGGAAGATGGAAGGAAGAGGCATCATTTTTACATGCGGCCTGCTTAATCATCCGCATGTAAAAATTGATTTTTTTATATGTGGCTTTTTAAATTTCAAATCGATTTTTATGGCACTAGATGAACTCATATGAAAAAGTTGTTAAAAACAAAGTTGTAGAACTCATTGAGATCTACCATTTTTCTTTTTGTCATTTCTCCATTTGAGTTTGATTGAACTATATAAAATTTGAATTTCAAAATATAAGAAATTCAAATAATTTTTCGGGTACTAGATGATTTCAAATGGAAAAGTCATCAAAAACAAAGTTGTATAACTCATCAAGATCTACAACTTTTGTTTTGGTCACTGTTCCATATGATGTTGTTTGAATAGTTTGAATTTGATTTTCAAAATATGACAATTTCAAACAACATTTTCAAATACTAAATGATTTCAACTGAAAAAGTCATCAGCAATAAATTTGTATAACTCATCAAGATCTATAACTTTTATTTTGGTCATTTCTTTGTCCAACAAAGTTATTCGTAAGATTGTTCACATAATAAACATCTCTTATATAGTTTTTATAAAACTATATAAGAGATGTACATTTTGTGAACAATCTTACAAATCACTTTATCGAATGAAGAAATGACCAAAATAGAAGTTATAGATCTTGATGAGTTATACAACTTTGTTATTGATAACTTTTTCAGATAAAATCATTTATTGCTTCAAAATATTATTTGAAGTTTTGAAATTCAAATTTTTAACTGATAAAACAAAGTCACAAGAAAAAATAGCCAAAATAATACCAGTAAGAACACAATAACATTATAGAACATGATTTTAGAAACATTTAGGAAAAAAATCATCCAATTTGGAGTTAGATGCACTAGTTTCAAATTTTTCAAATTTTATTTTCGCATACGGCTTCTTAAGTGGCTAGTATGGAAAAATCGATTTTTCGATGCGGGCACTTAAGTGAGCCGTATGAAAAAATGAGCTCATTTTTGAATACGGCCCTCTTAAGAGGCCCGTATGAGAAAATCGATTTTTCCATACAGGCCACTTAAGCAGCCGTATGGAAAAATGACTCTCGATTTTTGTAGACGCCACTAGTTATGGTCCGCATGGAAAAATGATGGGGCCTCGTACAGAAAAATCACTTTTGTAGTAGTGTCATCTGCCGCAATATATTTTGTGCTGAAATATAGCCAACATAAGCTATTAATGTAAAATCATAATAAAATAAATAGTAATTACGTATTTTTATTAGTAAGATGAATAATTAAACATACGCTCAAAAGTTAATAAGTTAATAGAGGAAAAAAGTAATATAAAAATACTATAGAGATATCCTAGGTAAAAAAGAAGGGGTCGTGAATGGGAAGAGAAAAAAGGAATGGGATACGTACTACCTGCTTAAGTACGTACGTGCGAGGGAGGAGTATGTACGTGTACTGAGGGATGGAGGAGTACATGTACATGCTGGGAGAGGAGAGGAAGGGCAAACTACTGGTTTTAATCTTACCTAATGGTGCAAAATAATGGGTCTACCAGTTTAAATAAAAATTGAAGGCTAGATTTTCCCGTCTATTAAAATGTCATGTGGCGGTTTATGGGCGTTTATAGGGGTGCGACGTGGCGGCTTAAAAGCGTTTGGTAGAAAGTTTAATGAACTTTTAGTATATAATAGATAGATAGATATATTCAATGTTAGTTTTTATAAAATCAATTTATTACTGTAGAAGTTGCTAAATATTTTTTTAAAACTTGATTAAATTTGGCTGGAAAAGAATCAAAACGACATTTAGTATATAATATTTCTACTTCTAACGACATTTAGAAACTCCTCGACAACGTGTGTTGTTTGTGGTTTTATGTGTGAAGTCATGGGCGAGTAGTAGACCTTGTGGAGATTAAAAGGTGCCAGTTGGTCGCATTGATGATAGTCTTACATTCGGTTAGAGGTTTGCGGATGAGTTAATTTCGGTATGGGCGACAATTGTCCTACTTGAATTTTCCATGTCTAATGAATTTTGCCGAAATTTTCACATCTAAGCACATGCAACCTTCTAATTCCAAATATGAGCAGGTAATGGATGGAATTCTATTTTTAATCAAGAAGCCCACATGTGTGTGCAGTGGTCTTCCATCGAACTTAATGTCAAACGAAATATAACAAACTAATGGCTGCTGATCATTGGACAAATCACTAGCTCGTAGCGACTTGCTTAGGTCTAATTGATTGTTTGTCTTCAGAAAAGAAAATCTTATTACCATTTGCAATTGGTTGGATCAACCATTACGAGATAGGGCACCGTGCCATCATGCCGTTAGTCTCGAGCTTTCTTCGTCTTTTTTTTTTCTTAATCCATATATGACTTGGATGTTGTTTTCTTTTTGAAAATTGGAACTGTAGCGGTCGGTTGAAATATAATCATCTGCTTGGATCATCAAAATCATAATATTATGTGTGCTAACAAATCTTGATTTGTTTCACATAGAAGCTGCATCAACAAAAGGTAATTGTAATACTAGCGAAACATGTTAATGGATCATTTGCTTTGTGCCTGCTAGCTAGTTTGATTAGAAACAGAATTCAGGACAATACATGCTCACATTTGGAATTATGAGGTCGCATGTGCTTAGATTAAAAAAATCTGTGAATTTTGTCCTTTCACATCAATATAAGAGTAAGTTTAATAATATAGTCAACTACTAGCTTTAAAAATTAAAATATTATCAATAACCAACCTAATAGCCTACTTATATAATAGTTATTTGTAAATATGTACTGCATCATCAATACTTAATCCACTCATCTCTCACATGGTTTATTGAAGTTCGTGCTACAACTGACATATAAATCAGTAGACTACTTTTATTCTTTCTCATTTCTTCTCAAATATTTACAATATGATATGCCCCGCAAAAAAAATACAATATGATATGACAAATTATATAGCCCGTTTACAACTTATTGTATTCGCTCTAACAATAAGTTTATTGAACTCTTCAAAACTTGTCTCGACGACATCTATCATCCACTAAGAGAGAGAGAGAGAGAGATTAGAATCCTCCCTTGCCCCCAACCACACCCCTAACCATTAATTATAAATAATTGATGCACCTTTGGAACATATGATTACAGAACATTCGGCATGAAATGAATTGAGAACAATTGGTAAAATATGTATATATATATAGACACACACTAGCAAAAACGCATGTGAGTTGCAACAAATAGATAATTTTCACAATTGATAAAAACTCTGCCAATTTAAATGATAAACCGGCACAAGACGAAGAAAATAATGGAAAACAAAGTAAGAATCATATATAGTATTGGACCCAGTTGCGTAAGTTTCATGCATCATCACATGGAGAATCCCTTATATAGACATTTCCATATATTAACAAACAATCGGGTGGCTATTCCCTAAGTTGACGCATGGGTATTTTGCTATAACTCATCGACCAAAGATTAAAATTTTCATTTTTCAATTAGTGAATTTTTTTTTGGTACAGATGGAAAGCATTTGTAAACTAACAACTTACTGTATACACATCTTAAGCAATGATAATTTTAAAAGGAAAATATTTATGAGAAGAGAAATTGCAAAGGGAAAAAATGAGGAAAATAAGAAAAGGAGAAAATAAAGGATATTGGAAGGAGAGATAGAGGATCAGGATTATCAGGAGAAATTAAAAAGTGAAAATGAAAATGAAAAAAAAAGATGAGAGGAAAAAAAAGATGTTGATCATTGGAGGAGGGGAGGAGTGTGCGAGACGGGGTAGTGGGATGGTGTGACCTGGTTGGGTTGGGTTGGGGCGAGCCAGGGTTGGGCTAGGAGGGCATGTATAATAGTTATTACAGGATCATATCGAATTGGATGTGGTTCAGGTACAACTAACTTAAATACGGATGACGTATCAAATTCCGGCAAAAATATTTTCAATTTTTATAATAGTAGAGATAGCAGAAAATTAGATTATCTTTTTAATAATAGTACAGTGTCATAAATTTATATATCCAACTGGATGATTCCCAAGACAGAAGTTCAACGTATATATCTTTACTAATTAAACAATTATTAATAACTTTCCGTTCGTCACTTTTTTCCCGCGTACACGCTATTTTTTCAGCCATATACTCAAAATTTTTTCGTGAGTGTCCGCTTTGCTCACGATCCCCTCTACCCCTACACGTCCTTTGTCCGTCTCGCCGTGAGAAACCGACCGAATCAGATGCACGACAGTACAAGGGAAGAAAGAAGGAAAAGCCAAATAATTCCCTAAATTTGTAAATCAAATTAACCTGTATCAATTCGGGTTACTATAAGCCTCTGGGAAACCCGACCGTGGTGTGGGTTTTCACCGGGAAGCGGCATCACCACCGTCGCCATGCGGGCCTCATCTTCGCCCGCGCGTGCCCCGGCACCACGCTTGCCTCCTCCTCTCTGACCTGCCGGCTTTGCCTTGCGTGCGCCGTCTTGGAGCCGCCACCATCACCGTGGTGCCAGGACAGGAAGGCTCAACTTGGCACCGCCCTAAGCAGCGCCACCCAGCCGACGATGTTGGAGACGCACGACGGAATCACCTTCACCCGCACATGCCACTTCGCCGGACCGCCATCTCTGCCATTGTCATCATTCACTCGCTCATTGGGAGAGGGAAACAGTGAAGCGAAGGGGATCGAGAGAGATTGAGGTAGGGTTAGGGTTTTTCCCCTCCCCCGATGCTTCAACGGTGCGGGTGCGATCTGAACCATCCATCAGATCGGACGATTCAGCTCGCCCTCTCGTTGGGCCGTCGCAGTTGGTGGACCGTGCGGATTGCAAGCTGTGGAAGCGCCCATAGGCCGCGCTCGGCGCTCGCTACCGCTTCTCAAATAAAATGGACTGGCCCATTTTGGGCCGGGTTCGGGAGCCCTAGGCCATAATTTTTCTTTATAGAATTGTTGTCAAATTAAATGTTTATTCTTTCCAGAAATTCATTTAAATGCCTTCTTAGCTAAATAAAGTTGGTGAAAATTATTTTAGCCACCAAGTATACCTACTTAAAAAATGGGAGTGTCTACAGATCATGCAACAGATTTTGATGTCTTCCATCTGTCGAATTTTTTGACCATCTGATCCAGATCCAACGAACAACGTTTTTTTGATCAAAATAGAAGGAAAAAAAATAAAAAAAAACACAGATCGGGCCAGATATATGCCCGTCTGACTCGATCCAAATTAAATGGAGGCCCAAACAAAAAAGTCTAAAATTCAAGCCCAATGTAATAAATCAACAAAAAAAGCCCAAATAGATGAGCACAATACACGTGACACATGCCAGGTGACTTAATTAGAAAACTTGGCACCCAAGAAGAAAGTGTCACGTGATCTGGAGATAAAAAGCAAAAAGCAAATTCAACATAGGGGGAATCAAAATCTGAAGTCAGAAGAAAAAAGATGGAGATTAACGAGAAAATTGACGATAGAGAAGCAAATTTACAGTACGCACAGAATGGAATCACAAGTTTGAGCGATTTGGAGAAGGGAAAAGGTGAAGAGCAGGAAAAATCAACAGGTAAGTGCACCTTTTGATTCCTCCTTTGAAATATCTTGTTGTTTTGAATCTGGATCTGAATCTTGATCTTGAATTTTGTTCTTCTGACCATTCTAGATAAACTTTAACTCTGATCTTTTGAAGAATGTGAAATTTTGGAGAGTTTTCCTTGAGACATTCAAATATTCACACATATTGACTTCTGAATATACACATGTTCACACATTGTAGACAGTGCCTCTCTCGAAACTTTTGAATTCCTGTTAAATGAACATCACAGTATCAGAACAGAAGAGAAAATTTTAGGAGGATAAACAGAATCATTACAATTTTAGGAGGATAAACAGAATCTCTTGGGTAGAACATCAGCAAATTCATGCAACTCATAAACACATCTCATTCAAAAATTTTACATGAATAAGGAAACTTAAATCACTGCCACAAGTAATTCTCTCCACTGTCATGAAAGCAAGTCATCTCAAACTTTCAGAAAATTAAAATTCACCAGCAATAAACATGATTGTAAAAAAATCAGTGTGAACTATTCAGTTTGTAATTAAAACTATTCAGTGTGAACAGAACACTAAAGCATGTCATGTCAAAATTTCATGTCAAAATTTCATTACAGAACACTAAAGCATTTCATGTCAAACTTTCATTGTTTAAAAAATTCATTGCCTACTATTTCATTTTGAAATTAAAACAAGTGAAATTCAATGTAGTTCATGTCCTTTTGTACTAAGAAACAGAACAAGTAAATACATCAAAAAATTCAGTCCACCAGAAATTGTTGTCAATCTGGCAACATTTTGTATTCATGTTGTTAATGAGCTGATGTACTTCAATGTTCAAAAACAAATCAATCCAGATTCAAACAATTCCATTACAAACCAAAGCTTAGACAAACAAAAACTTTGAAATATAAAAACTACAGTGAATTTGTACCATAATTACATAGAAAAAAAACTGTAATTTCAATATTGAAATCATGTAACTGACATTGTAGATCATATAGATCAGGAGAATCAAAATCATTAAAAAAAAGACATAAATACAAAAGTGGCCATCAGATAAGTAAAAAAACACCCCAATTCTCTACACATCATATGGACAAGAATTTTAATCATTATTTTAACTTAGCATGATTAATTTTCTTGCCTGATGATGTGCAGAAAATTGATTTGCTTAATCAAAAAAATATTTATCATCATCTGGCCAAAAAAAATTCATTAAGGGTAATGCTTCTATTTTCAGGAACAAAAGAGAAGAAATTGAAAATATCAAATGTCCTAAAGATGGCGGATGAAAAGCAATTCGAAGCAGGGAAAACATCAAGTGGTAAATGCATTACTCTGTATTATTCATGTTTAGTTCTGTTTTTTTTTTGCACTAATCTTCTATAAAATTACTTTTTTTGTATTGAAACAGATTAGGCAAAAAATCACAGGGTCTGAAGATAATGAAGCAATTAGCAGGTATATTATGCTAAATTTTATAATATTATCTATTTATCAAATTAAACAATAGGACGAGAGAAAAATTATGTATCTGATCTTAATAATAAACTTTTGCAGGAAAAATTGAAGCTGGAACTAGTACTAATTCTGTTAATTCAAAATCAGGTTTGCAAAAGAAGTCCAAAACTTTATACTAATATTACTTGAACCACAAAAGATTCATATAGAAAAATGAAAAAATGGCATAAAAACAAATGTGGCCATCAGATAAGTAAAAAGAACACCTCAATTCTCTGCACATCATCAGGACAAGAATTTTAATCATTCTTTTAACTTAGCATGATTAATTTTCTTGCCTGATGACGTGCAGAAAATTGATTTGCTTAATAAAAAAAATATTTATCATCATCTGGCAAAAAAAAAATTCATGAAGAGGAATGCTTCTATCTACAGGAACAGAAGAGAAGATTTTGAAAATATCAAATGATCTAAAGAAGGCTGATGAAAAGCAATTACAAGAAGTAAAGACATCGAGAGGTAAGTGTGTTACTGTGTAAATTTCATATTAAGTACTTTTTTTTGCACTAATCTTGATAAAAAAAATAACAAATTTTGGTTTCGAAAGGTTTTGAAACAGATACCGACAAAAAAGCACAGGGATTTAAGACAATGAAGCAATTACCAGGTAATTATAAGAATAATTAGAAGAATAACTAAAAGTAAAAAATTATGCTTCTAATTTGTTTTATAATCTTTTGCAGGAATTTTCAAAGATGGAACTTGTACTGCTTTGGTTCAATCAAATTCAGGTATACAAAAAGAAGTCCATTAAATTCAAATTATTTTTTTAGAAAAAAAATTCATAGAAAGAGTTTAACTGGATTCTAACAAATGTGAGTCTTTCATTTTAAACAGGTCTAGCATTCCTAGAGAAGAAGTACAACACAACTCAATCATATAAAATGCAAGAAAACAGAGACAACATAAAATCAGCTAATTAATGAATATGTTACAAGCACTCAATGTCACGCCCAGAAATTCACTAGTAATTTCCGAACTTATTTGTGCATAAAATCCTCGTCCAGGAATCAGCCGAGGTACACAAACTGACAATTTAATATATAAATCCATCATAATAATAACATTACATACTTACAAAAGAAAAGAAAATAGCAGCGGAATAACAGTATAGCGATAGCTTCAGCTCCACTCCCACAGGCAGCTCAACTGGGGTATAAGCCAAACGTCTTCTCCTTCGCAACTTGTCTTCAACTGAGGTTTGATTGATTATTGCAAGGTGAGCATATGACATACTCAGCAAGCCACACAGCAAATATGCAAGTACACAAGGATACCAAAGGATGGCATAATATAGGGCTCATTTGCAAAAGCAGCATTTAGCAAACATTTGAGAATTGTAAAACAATAGAGTAATTAATCATCAATATTAATCAATACTGAACAGCACACCCATGCTGCACAGGCCCAACCATTCTGAAGCAACCATACCCGGCTGCACAGATCTATCTCCAAACCAGGAATATACCATTCCAAACCAGGAGCTAATCAAATTATTACCAGTTATAGCATCATTTATTATGGTTAAAGTGTGAGACTAATCACGAAAGACATTGTTAGACCCGCCCATGACCGGGGGCACGGCTATTCGAATAGTTTTATTCTGGCCAGAGGTGTACCACTGTACTCACAAGACACAACCCACCAGCATGTTACCGTGTCCGCGCAGACACGTCACCATGTTGAGTGATTGTGACAAGACCCCTCGCATAACTCAACTCAAAGCAGTGCACCTTTCCCGGATCATAGTCACCCCCTTATAAACAAGGCATGGACTCCCCAGCGACCCCCGTGGGCTTATCTCCGCCACTTCTCAGTCTGGTGCTCCGCAATGAGCCTTGTTATACAAAGTGTCCAGTCGTTGCCCATTCTGGCTTGTGGTTGGCACGGTTAATGTTTCACAACCGAAAATCGTGAACCGGTCCTTAATTGTCATCAGCACGACCATCAAAACCATGTGCTCACAACCCACCATTATCAAGTTTTAGTTGGCACATTAATTAATTAACCAATCACGATTGACCATCGTGAGCTACAATTAAATATCCATCATTAAGTAATAGTGAAACATTAGTTATCCCAATGGTGTGCTAATGTTTCTAAGCATGGCTAAGCAATTATGTCTAACATTTAGCTGAACCAATATATATAAAGCTCAACTAGTCAAATTATAATATCCCAAGGTATCTAGGAATAGAGTAATCAATGCAAACAGGCCATAACAAAGGAATAGATTCACACCACCCAGTGACATTCGAAAATAAATGCACAGTTGAAATAAATAGAGAATTTAAATATAGGATCAACATGCTCAACGGAACGGTGTTTGGGATCTGTGTGACTTGCCTTGCAATAAAGGGTCTTCAATTAATCTTCTTAACACTTCCGGCGCACTCGCGAACTTTCGAAACGACAGAAACGACAAGCTAACACGCAAAACGAGAAAAAAGACTAATAAAAACCAAATAAACAATACATAAAAAGTAAACAAACATGTAGATCATAATTTTAGATGAATTATGAGACGTGAACGGCCTCATTCTGACTTCAAATGAATTTATTACGAATTTTACAAGATTAAATCTAATTAAAGCCCATTTAAAAAGGATTAAATAAATTTAATTCAATTTATGGATAATTTTAATATGTAGGTCTTTATTTTATACAACTTTTGCAACTTGAACCACATTAAACTGAGTTACAAAGAATTAGTTATGAATTTTTAAAGATTAAACCGGATTAAAGCATTTATATGGATTTTAATTGAATTTTGACGCAATAATGAATTATTTTTGAAAAGGAAAAGGGAATTATTGCGTCATCTGCTAGGGTTCGCGGTGGACCGGGTGCACGGCGGCGGTTCACAAGATTGGACGGCTGGGATTCATCCATCCAAAACGGACGGCCAAGATCCATCGGTCCACGACCGGACCACGGCAGACGGCAACAATGACGTCGGCGACGAGGAAAAGCGGCGGCGACGATCGGGTCAACGGCGGCGACGGTGCTCCGGCGGTCGACAGCGACGGCGAAGAGGCGGACGAGGACGGCAACGAGACGGCGATCACGACGGCGGCCTCCCCGAGCAGTGACGACGACCCAAGCGACGGCGGCGCACGGCTGGAGCGGCGGCGGCGACGACGGCGCGAGGCAGCACGGCGCTAGAGCTCTACCGGCGACGAGAGGCTAAGGCGAGGGTGGTGGCGGGTAGAGGGGAGCTCGGGGGTCAATTTATAGGGGCTAGAGAGCGGCGGCGAAGGCCCACGGCGACCGGCGACGGGAAGGAAGGTTTAGGGTTCGGAGGAGAGAAATCGATCCGAATCGATCTCAAATCCGGCGATTTCCAAAGCGATTTAGACGATGTTTCCAAAAGGGAAAAGGTAGAGAAGATCTCGGGAAACATTTCTCCTCAAACGATTTCACCGGAGAAGGAAAGGCGCGGCCGAATTTGGAATGGCGGTGGCGGCGCAGCTCGGCTAGGGTTTCGGCGAGAGGAAGACGACGACTGACGGGTGGGACCCACCTGTCAGCGGCGGTCGCACGCACGCACGGGCGGCTCGGCTTGGGCCGACTTGGGCCGAGGGAGAGAGAGAGAGCGGTTTGGGCCGGCTTTCGGCCCAAAACCAAAAGGGACTTTTAAAAACCTTTTTCCATTTAAGTTATTCATGAAATGCAATTCCATTTATTAAAAATACTTCCTTGGCTCAAATGAATCCCAGAAAAATCTAGGAACTATAGAAACAAGAGAAGTATTTAACAAAATTTTATCTAGCCTACTTTTATATTGAGATTTAACAAATTAAAATTAGATCTTCTCTCTAGGCTTTTAAGATCATTTCTAATAATTCCCTTTTAGACAACAATTTATAAATTAAGGATTTTTAAACAAGAAAAGCACTTAACATAATTATATGATTAAATAATTACTGAACTGTTCTTTGTATCATTTAGGAATTGAGCTCTGAAAAATCCGAGAAAATTTCAGAGAGTATAATTAATCATGGAGAATTTAATAAAAATTAAATCCATCCATGCTTTAAATTTAGGAAATTTTATTTCCCACATTTAACTTCACTTGTAAATTAATGAACATTTAATATAAATTCTATTAATAATTTATTAGATAATTTATAAATCCTAAAACGAAAATCTGGCTGTGACACTCAATCATATTTTCATCAAAATTGTAAATGTTATACAACTATGGATTGACAACAATTTTCTTTTAAAAAAAACAGGGAACAGGGGCACTTATCAGATATAGGAAGTTAGATTGAGAAGAAGAACACAACCAATCAGACAGGTAAATATAAATAAATGTATAAAATTGTTTGACAACTTTCATACTGCATTAACTATTTTGTGAAACAAATTTAATAGTTTATATGATTGAAAACAGGTTTAGCATTGCTTGAGGAGAATTACAATACACATTACAAAAACAGGTAAGGGAAAAATTATGAAGCAACTTGCAGGTATGAGTAATAGTAAAACAAAAAAAATCAGATATTTTCCTCATATTTATTTTCAGGTAACAGTAAAAACTTCTCAGAAACAGAAGCTAAACTTGACAAGACCAAAAATTCAGAAGCAGACATTGGATGTAGTGCTTTGAATGAATCAGAGAAAAGTAAAAAATTTGCAGCAATATTTATATTATTTTTAAGAGAATTTTTTTGATTAATTAAAAATTACACTAACCTATAATACTGGTATCAAATATTGCAGGTATTATAGAAAACAATGACAAAGGAACTATAAGTTGTATGAATATGCAAGAAATTAATTCAGGTAAAAAGTTGAAAAAATTCAATCATAGTTCTTCAGTAAAAATAAACAAGAAAAATCATCAATCTAGTTGTTCAACTACGTTAATTTTAGAATTGTAGAATAGCACTATTTCTTTCATATAATTTCTTTTATGATTAGAATTTTCAAAATTTCTGCAGAAAATGGAGCTAACAATGCAAAGGTTGATTATGAAAACAATGTTCTATCTCTGTTGGACCAAGACTACATTGCAGTAAGTTTTTGGACTTTGACAACCTTAAGTTTGATATAATTTCTTTTATTTTCTTTGACAATCAAGACTACATTGATATTTTGTTTTTTTTTTATCAAACAGGATTCATTTATATCATACACTAGTCTAATGGAACATATTATTTCATCACAACCAAAACGTTGCAATGAATTGAAGGTAAATTTTTTTTTGAAAACAAAAGTATTGATTTGTTGTTCATTTATGTATTCATGTGTTCAATTAAGTATAGTTTTTTTGAAAATCTTTCAAAAACTGTTTAATTAAGGTTGAAGGAACACAAAATGATAAAATAAAGACTGGAATTGGACAAGATTATCAAAAGGTTGATGAAAGTTTGAATTCACACGTTGAATATCAATCAGAACAAAGATGCTCGATGGATATTTTAAATTTGCAAGAATCTGTGCAGGTATGTAATTGCTGTATAATATTTTTTAAAAAAAGTACTAAAACTTCTGTCTATTAAATTTAAAAAATGAGAAACCTTTAATTTATTTTTTTTTTGCATTTTGTTTTTTCACAGGATAAAAGTTTAGAGCAAACAAGTGAAATTGGTTACAGCAATGTTGACAATCAGTCACAACATGCATGGTCACTAGATATTTTCAATTTGCAAGAATCAGTTCAGGTATGAACTTCTTACAAATATAAGTTTTTCTATAAAATGAAAAGTAAAACATTATTCTAAATAAATGTGAAAAAAGTTTTATATTTTGTTTAAATCTTGTGACAGGAACCAATTTTAGAACAATCAAGTGATATTGGTAACATCAATGGTAATGGTGTTGATGATGCTGTTATGAATGATGAATTGCTAACTGAGGAAGATATTGAACAATTTTTAGAAGAAGAACAACAAGAAGCATTGAAAGGGAATAACGCAAACATAGATAGAAAGTACATACCTGAATTAGATCAGAAGTTCAAATCGATTATTGAGGCACAGAACTATTTCAACTTCTATACATACATGGCTGGATTTTCAATTGTCAATGTTCATAGTGCTAGAACTACAAGTAAGAAAAGAAATAGAGAAGTTATTAGAGTGACATTCAAGTGCTACAAATATGTCAAAGCAGATTGCAATACAAAGCCAGAAACAGTAGATGAGACTGCTACTGGAGAGAGAAAAACAAATGAAGTTATTGGAACAGAGTGCAAATGTGTTATGGTAATCTCATAAAGAAATTTGGAATGGGTTATAACAAGGTTAGATTTGGATCATAATCATGAGCTGAGCCCTCCAGACGAAGTCAGATTTCTAAGGTCACACAAGTATTTATCAACAGAAGAGTGGGTGCTTATTCGAACTTTGAAAGAATGTCACATTCCCACAAGGAACATGATAGTTATTCTGTCAGTTCTTAGAGGTGGTTTAACTTCATTGCCTTACACTAAGAAGGATATCAGCAATGTCAGAACAGAAATCAACAGAGAAACAAGCAGCAATGATATGATCCAGTGTTTGACATATCTGAAGAAAAAACAAGAAGAAAATCCAAATTTCTTTTATGAATTTGATTTGGATGAAAATAGGAAAGTGAGAAATTTCTTTTGGACAGATGGTAGATCTAGAGATTGGTATCACAAATTTGGTGATTGTATAAGTTTTGACACTACTTTTTTGACCAACAGATATAACCTACCATTTGCACCTTTTGTGGGAGTTTCTGGTCATGGAAATACAATATTGTTTGGTTGTGCATTTTTACATGATGAGACAACAGAGACTTTTGAATGGTTGTTCACAACATTTCTGAAATGTATGAATGGGAAGCAACCAAAGACAATAATTACAGACCAAGATGGTGCTATGAGAGCAGCTATCAAAAATATTTTCAGAGAAGCTAAGCATCGAAATTGTTTTTTCCATATAATTTCAAAAGCTTTGAAAAGATCTGGATCCTTATTCAAAAAGAGGCAAGGTCTTTATGCAATATACAGTGATATCATACATAACTGTTTGACTGAAGAGGAATTTGAGGTTCTTTGGCAGGATATGATTCAAGAATTCAATCTGCAAGAGATAAATTTTCTAGCACACATGTGGCATATCAGAAAAAGGTTTATTCCAGTATATTTCAAAATAGATTTATGTCCTTTCATTCAATCAACAGCATTAAGTGAAGGAACTAACTCAAGATTCAAGAAAAATGTTGGCCCCCAATATAGCATCAGAAGTTTCTTGACAGAATATGAAAGGGTTATGGATACTATTCAAAATTTAGAACAGCATGACCATCATGAATCAAGAACAAAAAGGCCGACTAGTTTTTGGTCAAACTACTCCATTGAGTACCAAGCAGTGAAATTATATAACAACAAAATATTCAAAAGATTTCAGGCTCAACTCAGGAAGACATTTGAATTACAAGTTGAAGAGATTGAAAAGTTCAAGTGTTATGCAGTGTTTGAGGCAGAAAATGTGATCAGCAAGCAAATCAGAAAGAGAAAATACCTTGTGATGATGGACTTGGATACAGAAGAATACACATGTATTTGTGCAATGTTCCAGAAAGATGGCATACTATGCTCTCATATATTGAAGATTATGCTTCACCTTAGCATCAAAGAAATACCGGAGAAATACATCATGCATAGATGGAGAAAGAATCATAAATCAACAGAAATAATTAAAGGGAAGGAAATCATACCTGTTTCAGAATCATCAGTTCTTAGATTTAATATCCTGTCAAGGAAATTTGCTGAAATTGCATCAAAAGGTGCGAAAACAGTTAAAGCATACAAATTCTTGATGGAAGAATCAGAAAAGATTGATGAAAAGTTGAATACTATGTTCTCTCATGAATTTGAAGGAGCAGATAAACAACAGGGACATGAAGAGAACAATAGTTTCAGTCCAACAGCAGAAGTGAATGAAAAATCAGAAAACACACACATTCATGGAGATATCAGAAATGAAGAAGATTACATTGAAGATCCAGATATAGCAAATTCAAAAGGGAGGCCTAAGCAAAGATATAAAACAATTAGAGAGCAAATAGAGGACAAAGAAACAAATCACTGCAGTCACTGCGGTAGGACAGAACATACTTTTCCAACATGTCCCTTCAAGCATATTGAGTTTGATTTGGCAAGGAAAAGGAAAAGAAAAATTCCAAGTAAACCACAAAAGGTAATTTGCAAAAACAAATGAATTATGTTTTTCATATTTTAAGATATTATGAGTGATTAATTTTTGGCTCATTTACAGAGTGGAGAAGAAGAGAAGAAGGAAGCTACTTCAAAGAAAAGAAAACCAAACAAAAAGGAGAATACAGAAATAGGCAAAAGTCATCAAGACGAAGTACAACAGTTGAGCAAAAGGGTCAAGAAGAAATCAGAAATCAACACAAGCAAGTCATGTGTGATGAAAAGAAAAGAGTAGAAGATGAAAACTAGAACAAACAGAATTTATGTTGTGCTGATAGCACAAATATCAGAACTTGTATATTTCACCACCATGAATTTGTGCTGAAAATTATATCATGTAATGCTATATTCTAGTTACAGTACTATATATCATATACTGCTATAGTCTAGTTTTAGTACTGAGATTACAAAAAAAAAATTGTCCAGACAAATATATTCTAGTTACAGTTTTATGAGAATTGATATCCTACACTGCTATACTCTATTGCTTGCATGTAAAGACAAATCTGCTGTCCTGTTGAATCAGATCTTCAGCACACCTACAAAAAAAATCTCAAATTTAATTAAATTTTAAAAAGTTATCAATTTTGAATTAGCTATTTGTTCACTGAAAGTTGTTACCTTCAGAAGTGATCATTCAGTAGTTTGTAAAGGTCTAAACAAAGAATTGAATTGTGTGGGTGAAACAACATTTTGTTGAGTAACTGTATTCTGATATTAGGAATATCTCTTTGCTAAAAGATATTTGGAAGCAGCACTCTAGGGCCCCAAACCTCCATGAACTTGAGAGTAAAAATACCATAGTCAAATCTAAAAAAAAAAGAAAATAAAATCATAAAACATCTCAAATGACGTCTGACATCAAAAATTTTACAATTCATAAAAATCATATCAATCAATGGCAGTTGAAAAATACCAAACAAAAGATATCTGAAAATTTCAGTACATATTTTTTCTTCAATGTCATTGATTTCATAAAATGAAAATAGACAACTCATAATTCATAATAGTGAAGTGACATATTAAATTTACAATGAATTAGAACAATAATTACAAAGAAAAAACACTATAATATCAATAGTAAAAGTATGTAAATGGCATTCAAGATGGCATAAATCAGAAGAGTCATAATCATTATTAATTAATCTCAGAAAATAAGCAATGAAAGCCCATAAAGCAAGTATATGTAAACTAACATGCAGGTCAGCCATATGCTGAAAGGTCAGTGAACTAGGAGGTAAACAATTCCTATACTAAACAACAATCATTCAAACCCTATTAATGAGCCACTAGTATTAAATTTGTTCTACAAAATAATTGAATTTTGGTCATACAAGTTGACACATCACAAAAACAACCAAATTACATTTTTACCCATTGTATTCTGTATTGGAGATCATTGTAGAACATGTTAGCATCTAATTGTAAGGATATCAGAACAATTAAAAAAATTACAGTGAGTTTGAATCATAAATACATAGAAAAAAACAGTAATATCAATACAAAAATCATGTAATTGACATTTCAGATGACATAAATCAGAAGAATCAAAATCCAATGACCAGCTGGTACACATTCTATTATAAAAATGAATCTAGTCTTTACTTGCCAAATCTTAATTTGTGCTAAACAACATGTGAAGACATGTATTTTGGACAAAATTAAACTAAAAATGAAATTACAGTTATTTTGAATTAAAATTACATGAAAAGAATACTGTAATTTCAGTAATAGAAATATGTAAATGAGACTTTTTAAGATGAGTTTATACCTGTTTGTTTGCTTGGGCACTGGAGGATAAATGAATGTGTAGTTGTTGAAATCTATTGGATGATCTTTGACATAAAGGTTCTAGGCAAGACTAAAGTTTGATATCTACGAACAATCAATTTCAAGTAATAATTACAAATTTGTATGTAAATAAAACATATGAGAATGGAAAAAATTCAAAAAAAAAGATAAGCAAAATCATAAGAACTTAAATAACTATAACTTATCATACCAGTTTTGGCCTAATCTGTTGATGACATATACTGTCCTCATCATACATTGAATCCAGAAAAACAAACCTCTGAGCTTTCAGATCAATTGCAAACACAAACCAGTGCCGATTCTTGACAATTGGAAAAAAAAGCTGAAAAAGAAAAAAATAATGACAAGATTGAATATTATAAAAAATTTAATTTAGATAAAAAAAATACTAACCAAGTCACAGCTGTGAACAGGTCTTGCAAGGGATGCTCCATCAAAACACTTTTTGACAACAGAGAAGTTAGTTGCAGAGCGTTCCTTAAGAAGATCATCCTAACATTAGAAAAACAGAAAAACTGTGAACCTATGAAACAACAGCTATGGCTATGAACTTAATATTTCAAAAACTAACAGAATATCAACTTACAAAAAAGATATTGGCATATGTTAAAATTTATTGAGAAATCTTTAACTTACGCCAATTGATGAGAAGAAGTAATGTTTTTTGGATTTTGAGGGATGGGATAATCGAAACATGTAACGATAGAAAACTGACGTTACAAAATTTGAGAGATCACCACCAGGCTTGAAAGAATCACCAAAAGTAAAAAATTTGTAGTGCACACCGTCAATGTCAACAGCAACCTTACTGCATTGTCAAAAAGAAAAAAATCGTTAAACATTGTACGATCAATTTTAAATAATCTATTACATATTATTAATTTATAAGATGAAATACTTACTCTTGAAATGAACTTTTGCTTATCTTGCAAACAACATTATATACTTGTCTATCATAAGCTGTGACACAAAAAGATTGCCTCTCGAGACTATATGGATCAGTAGAATATCTTGCTGGTTGTAGAATTCTCCTGAGATCATGCTGAGGTTTTTGACTAGAACTACACTGTCCAACATTTCTGTCAACATTGCATAAAAGAACCCTTTCTGGACTGGCAGTGCACATCTTCAATTTCTTATCTGGATTGACTATGAAAGTGTTGATTTTGTTGTACAATACATTAGTCTTTGATGTGATATCAAGACAATTTTCTGTAGATTGCCTTTCCCCAAGAAAAACTACTTCAAGTGAATCCTAAAAGAAAAAAATAATTAAGAAAACAAATATTAAATATTAATAAATTTAGATTTATAAATTAAACAAACAAAAATTGCATATCATAAACATATAATAAATTTTTTTAACCATGACATGCATACCTTTTTGTTTTCTGTTGACTTAGTGTACTGTTGTTGAACAGGCAAATTTTCCTTTTCATTGTGTTGAGATTGTGTTTCTGAATCTTCCAAAGTTACCATTATCAACTGGTCCTGTGAAGTTAAAAAGCAAAAATAAAAATTTTAAAAAGGAATGAAAAATTATCTGAGTATAATTTTAAAATTTACCTTGTTTTCTGAATTGTTTTCTTGGTTTTGAGATAAATCATATAAATTTTGTGACAGGTCCAATGGAATAATCTGTGAATAGTACAACAAGATGATTAAAAAGATTTGCACTATATGGCAAATTGTAAAGACAAAAAAAGATCAGAATAAATTATACCATATGGCAAAAAATCAAAAATCAAATATACACAAAAAGTGACATGTTTGCTATCTGAATTTGATTATAAAGTACAGTGAAAACTGTGACATGTCGATACAGTTAATATCATAGTAGAAACTTATAACAGTTATATTTTGTTAATAGAAAGTGAAAATGTCAAACAAAGTGAGTTATAATAGAAATCTTAGTAACAGGGAATGTGAATATAACTCATGAGGATGACAAAAAAATATATAAATAATCAAATATGAATTTGTTGTTTACTGCAAAGTATTTCTAGTTAAGACCTCAAGATCAGAATTGAATTTTGGCTAATCAATTTTAGAACATATCTAAGACCACATATATCATATAAACAAACAAAGTTTTGATGTCAGACCACAATTCAAAGAATGAGAGAACTAACCTTGGTTTTGTTCAATTCAGTAGGGCATGCTGGGGAGTAAGAATCAGGAACAATTTTGCTTGATTTGAGTCCATGTCTTGGTGTTACTTCAGACCTCAAATTATCATCTGAATCCCAAATTTGAAACTGTGGCTTCTCATGATCAAAATAGATGGGTTTTCTTTCATTGAAACCAACAAATCTTGCTTTAGTTATCTTTGGAGGACTAGAAATCATTCCTGCATAAAAAATTAAATCAGTAATATAAATTTTTTTCTTAAGAAACAGATATGAATCAAAAAGCAGAATTACTATCAAAAAAATAACAAAGAAATAATCATAATTGAAAAGGAAACAGACATACCAGGCTTACAAAGCTTTCTCATTATACCATCAACATCAAAATTTTTATCCTACAAATTTGGAATTTAAAATTTAATATTAATGAAATGTTAATAAACTGGAAAATTAGGATTAAAATTGTAGTTCATTGCAAAGTATTTCTATTTAGATACCTTTTCAGAACATGATCTTTCAGGAGTTTTAGTATCTTTGCACAGCATTGGGGACTGTTCATTTAGAATTGCACTGTCATCACAAGTGGAATGGATTTGTACATAAGAGTTTTAGGTCAAATTTTAAATGATGAAAATTGAAAAACAGAATATAGAAAATGAAAAAAATATATAATTACCTTTGGGGTTTCACAAATGTTAGCTTCATTTATTATGCTGCCATCATTCAACTTATTCTTGTCATCTTCAGAAGGATTAAAATCTTCAAAATGTGTAAGAAAAAAAAATTAATTTAATGGACTTGAAAATATTGAAGATGACAATAATAAGCAAGTATTATCAGGAACACTAATGAAGATGACAGTAATGAAGAGATTAAATGTACACTAACCAGTATTATCAGGAACACTTGGCTTGCTAGCATTAGATAAAAGAACAAATATATCAATCAGAAGATTCTTCACTCTATCATCGATGCAATTTTCATCAGGACCCAAATGGTGCAGAAGCAACTCATTTATGTCTTTTTTGATTTCTTGAGGTAAGTCAACACCAATTGCAGAATCAAGCCTTTGAAGAAAAGTTGCTTTGGCAGTACCAGTTTCAATCTACAAAAAAAATGATAGAACTAAAGAGTAAACAATTTAAAATAAAGCAAGTTCAGAACTAAAAAAGTAGGTATAAAATTACCATTTTGTAACAGCTCTCAGAAAAATCTTTTATCGGTCTTTTGCCATAGACTTCTTTGCTTATTTTATCAAACTTTGAAAATTTTTTATCATTGTTCCTTTCCATACTTTGATTCTTGGAGTATCTTGCAGCATTTTTCGCATACCAAAGTTAAGAAAATCCAAGTAATTGACCTATTAATAAGAAAAAGCAAAAATATAAAGTTAACTGGTTACAAAAAAGCAAAGCAATTGAAAAAAGATAGAGTAATAATACTAACCACAAGGTAGTACGGACAACCACTAAAACTTTTGGACTTCTCAAGCTTGCTAAGATGTTTCATCAACCATTCAAAAACAAGATTGCTCCAATCCAATTTATCAATAGAAGTAAGATCCGCAAAAGCACTGAGATATTTTGTGCTAGGTTTAAGGGATGAGTTTGGGCAAAGAAAACAATTCAAAGAAACCATCATGAAGGATATCAACACTTAATCATCAGACATTGATTCGTTCCTTATCAGCTTATCTCCCAAAAATTTGACAGTAGGCATAGAAGAGAGACCAAAAGTGTCAAGAATTTTCTGCTTGCCAATTTCAGAATTGGAATTGATAGGTAAACCTCCAACAGGAAGACCTAAAACTATATGAACAGATTCTTTTGAAAGTGGAATTACTTTGTCTCGAACAATGATGTCACAAGAATTGACATCAACTTTTTGGGCAATCCATAAAGCAAGTCTATATGGCACAGAACATTTCTCAAACAGCAAAAGGGTTTTGAAACAAGATTTGGAAATGATATCTCTATGACGTTTAGACAACTTTTCCAGAACATCAGAAAAGTACTTCATAGAGAATCTTGTCAATTTAGTTTCTTTTGTTGCATCAGTCATGACAGATTTTTTCTGCAAAAAAAGAAAATTGGAAAAATAAAAAAAATTGCATAAAAGAACAATTTATGAACGGGCAGTGCACATCTTCAATTTCTTGCTTCGATATATTGCATTTACCTTGCTTTTATGGCAGTGGAGTTTTCATTTCATACCAATCAAAACATTGTCTCTAAAAATTTCAAGTAATGCTGAATCCAACTGATTTTTGAAATCAACATCTGCTGTTTCAGATCTTTTTCTCTGCGCAAGAATAGGTAATTTTTTTAAAAAAAAAACTGGAAATGTATTTACCAAGTGAATACAAAAAATGAGAAAGCTGTAAAAATAATAATTAAAATTGAACATAACAAAAAAAAAGTAACCTTCAAATTGCAGTCAACAGATACTTTCTTTTTATTCAACTTCAGCTTCAAAGATCGCAATAGCTCCTCTTTTGATATCTCATCACAACTAGTTTTAGAGTCCTAAAAAAAATAGTGAAAATTAATCATGTAATTAGAAAACACAATAAAAAACACATATAAGTCTCTTGCTTCATTGTACAAAAAAAAAGGAAAAAAAATTAAGCCAGAAATACTCACTTCACTATCAGAAATAACATCATCATTTTCAGAACTTTTAGAATCAGAACAAGTAGAATCAACAAAAATTTCATCACTATCCTTTGCGTGAACCATCTATTAAAAAAAAGAAATGTGATTACACAATGGGAATAGCAAACAAAAGCAGGAGCAAATATTTTAAATAATGCTAAAGTAATCAAATTACATATAACAAGAAGACTGCAAAAGTACTTGGACAAAAGTAACCTATGTAACATAATTGTTCAAACATTAATCCACAGAAAAAAAAAGTCTGCATATAGAATAATGTTTTCAGTTACTGAAAAAGATGAAACTATGTTATTAAGTGCATTGCTGGAGGATAGCACCAAATGCATTACATGAACCTTATATAGCTGGATAAACTCACACTCACACAGCCCCCCCCCCCTCAAAATAAACACTGTAAGGACTCAACAAACACAGGAAATGAAATAGGTATAGTACTATTGGATCAAATATTACAAATGAAACCTAAATAGAATAGAGGAAATATAGTTAGAACAGATTGAAGTAATGAAAAAACTTAAATTAACTTCAAAATAAAACTACTACAGATTAAATCATTTCATTTAATTATCATTTGTCTTTGTCATTTCCTGAATCATGGTACATGCATGAATGTGAGCTTATAGTTTATAGTTAACTAATAAAAAGAGGTGCAACCACATATCAACCCATCATTTCATTAAGCATGTTCAGCAGAGATATAATGCCAGCTCCACTTGAGATGACAAAAGGTTCCAATCCAAAACAAAAACACATTAAATCATCAATTTAAGTGACAACTGATGTCACGAAGGAAAGTGAGGATGAACTTTCATCAGTGCACACACAGACACTTCATCTAAGGTGAATTAAAAATTCGGTACAGCTATGTCTTATGGTGCTTCCAATGAACACAAATCATATAACCACACTCACTTAGGATCACACAAATCATTCTTAGATTCAAACTATATATTTGCAAAACTACAGATCTGAGCATCCAAACAAAAAACCAAAACAAAAGTAAATCAGTCTAGGGCATTGGTAAACAGATCTACATGAGAAATCAAACTCTATTAAATCCAGTTAAAAACAACTTCAGATCACACATAGTGTTCTACATAATTTAGTACATTCATTTTCAGATCTACACCACATCAAGTTCAGACAAATAACTAACCTTAACTGAATCCACCAGATCGAAGCTTCAAACACCTAAGAGAACACGACCCTGCACAACATGAGAAAATTAAACAACATGATCTAATCGCACATGAACAACATCACATCGTTGATGAAAGCCAAATAACACAATCTCCAAAGTAAAAAACATAAGCACACACAAAATACTACTACTCATCCAAAAAAACGAGATCCCAAAAATCCCCTCCTCATAAACATGAACAAATCCCTTCCTCATCAAAAGCAAAAACAATCCACTCCTCCTCAACAGCAAACAACCACCCACCTCTCCCCCCAATTAACAGCAAAAATCCCCCACTCATCAACAGAAAAAAATCCACTCAAAACCTCAACAGCAGCAACAACCCTTCCCACCGCCCCACCCACCTCTCCCCCCCAATCAACAGCAAAAATCCCACACACATCAAACAGTAACAATGCCCCACTCATCAGTAGAAAAAAATCCACTCAAAACCTCAACAGCAACAACAACCCTTCCCACCCCCCACCCACCTCTCCCCCCCCCAATCAACAGAGAAAATCCCCCACACATCAAACAGCAACAATATCCCACTCATCAACAGCAAAAAAATCCACTCAAAACTCATCAACAGCAAACCCAAACCAAAACGAAAAAACTCATCAACGCATGCAGTTGAGCAGATTCAGGTGATGCTCGAAGGGGAATGGAGGAAGAATGGACGAATCTACCAACGAATCGCCCTCACGTCGAGCTACTCACCAACGAATCGCCCTCACGTCGCTCCGCCAGAATCGCCGCCGCGGTGAAATGGCCTTCTGTTGACGACGACGAAATCGTCGCCGCTCTCTGCTCTCCTCTCCTAAAAGCGTTCTCTCTCTCTCTCTCTATGTCGGAAGAAATGAGAAAATTCAGTAAATGTGGGACCCACAGAAGAGACAAGAAAAAAGCAGGCGCGGATTTCAAAATTGAACAGTTGCTGTGGGACCCACGAGGAATCAATAAAAAGGCCAGCCCAATAGATAAAAAAGATCGGTAGCCCAAACAGAGAAGTCCATCCCACAACCCAATTATTGCACGAATCTTAAACATGATGGACGGCCCAAAAAACGAAAGATGGAGCCCAGCAAAATCTGTCGACAGAAGAGTAGCCAATCCGTTAAAAAATAGGTAAGACTTTCGGGACTATTTTTTGTCCGTCGTCGTTCGTAATCCGCATCACGCTTCATCCTGGTGGCCGCTATCTCATGCTTAATTAGCACGTACCACCGTTTATGAATTTGAAAATCTTATTATGTTTTTCTTCTAGCATAACAAGTCACGTCGCATACATTTTTATTAGGAGATGTATCAGATGGTTTTGTGTTCCATGACTTTGTGTAATCGGGGGTGAGCATGATACGACGCGGTAGCAAGCCTTATGAGCAAAGATCATAATTCACAACATAGAGAATCCATTATATGCCCCTGACTTTACTCTAGTTCAATGATTTGCCATCTTCCTCTATAATATGCCACCGACTTTGATAATTTTTTCTACAATATACCAGAATGGATACTTTTCAAAAATACCTAAAATGCCCTTCAAGACACACAAGGATTGCCGATTGATTGGCTCATTATAAGTTTTGAAAAAATATGAAAGTTTTAGTGTAGCCTTCTTATACGATATAAAGTTTCTGTACATATTTCAAGATTTTTTTTTCAAAAATATTTTTATGTGGTATATGAAAGATGAATCACATACACAAAACATAGCTACATTAGAAAAATAATTTTGTGTAGCATATGAAAGATGATTTACATAAACGAACTCAACGCTAGAGTATTTATTAGCATATGAAACATAAACTATATTTTCAAAAAAATTAATACATGCAAATTGAAAATCTTAAAATCCACACACACTTCATATTATGTGTGGGGACTATGTAAAAAGTTTTATATGTTTGCAATACTTCTAGTAGGTAAATTAATTGTCAACCCTCTATGGCTTGAAGCACACTTTAGGCATTTTTAAAAAAGTATCCACCCCAGTGACATATTGTAAAAAAATTATCAAAGTCGGTGGCCTATTATAGAGAGATAAAGTCAATGACGCCAAATCGTTTAACTGGAGTAAACTCAGGAGTATAGAATAGATTCTCTTGTAATATATAATATATAAGATATCACGGTTCCAAATGAGTATCAGTTTCCCATACCAACTCGCGGGCATCTTTTTCTATATAACAAAAGGAAGAGATTGGAGGGCCAAAACACAGTACACACATCATCAGAGAGTCCTACTGTACACACAAGACCATAAACGCTACGGATACTAATACATAAATCCCCACAACATTATTGTACTACAGGCAGGATGACACACGGCCGGTGTCGCGACCGAGAAAAATACATTTTCCCGAACGCTAGTGTATTAATCCCCGTCCCAGGAAAAGCCGGGGTACACCACACAAACATGATATAAAAGACACATCTTTATTATATCGATAATATTTACATTATTACAAAGGCACTTAAGGCCTGACAATCAAAAATAAACAGCAGCGGACTAGCGGGCCTACGGCTACATCTTCACAGGCGCTCAACTGGGGTATAAGCCAGGACTCCACCTAGGACTTCTTCTTCAAAGCTTCTCTTACTGAAGGGGGGGAGATTGAGCAAGAATGAGTACAACCATAGTACTCAG
This sequence comes from Oryza sativa Japonica Group, assembly GCF_034140825.1. NCBI lineage: Eukaryota > Viridiplantae > Streptophyta > Magnoliopsida > Poales > Poaceae > Oryza > Oryza sativa. Next base: position 11,257,690 of record NC_089041.1, read on the forward strand.
CAAGTCCCACCGGGAGATGCATGATTAATGCGAGGGAGTACAAGGGGTAATAATATAGGGGATTAGGTTTTGCAGTAAACAGCATTTAAAAGACACTTAGTTGCCCAAAGCCATTTTATAAAGACGATCCTAGAGCTACATAGTGTTATTAATCAAGGCCGTGAACCCTCACGAACCTGCCTTAACCCAAGGCCTACGATGATTCAGACCGAACTGGCAACCCGACCCTAGGTCCCAGCTCGTCCCAAGCCAACCCAGGCCAACCATTCCACATTTTAGTTGTTAAGCAGGTTTTAAGAATTAAAAAACTAACTTGGTACATTGCTAGGCTTGCCCATAACCGAGGGCGCGGCTATTCGAATAGATTATACTCTGATCAGAGGTGTACATCTTTACCCACAAGACACATCTTCCTCATGTGTAACCACGTGCCACATACCACCACGGCATACGGATGAAAGACGTGACATAGTTCCTAACCCATCCTAGCCATAAACAAGAGTACCGACCCAACCCCACCTACGGCCGGAACCTTCGGGACAGGCAGGCAGGATTGAGCCCCTAGCAGCAGGACACCAGCCCTGTGCCATGACATCTCCACTACCGGGCCGCAGCTCGTGTAGCCTTCATTTGTCCTAGAGATGTCCATCGACCCCCAACTTCGTCCATCTCCATCCGTGTACTTTTGTTTATAACCAGACTGAGTCACAAACTAAGCCTTACCCACTAGACATGTGGAAGTACGGTAGTGCTTTGCAACAGAGGCCCGAGCTTAATCCTTATAGTACCCGAGGTACGACTAACAAAACCCAACCATGCACCTCGAGCCCAGCCTAAAACCATTTTGGGGGTTTTGAATAGAGGGGGAGGTGTGTGTCCAATTCCAACATAAGCCAACCATTCCATAGTGTCCAAATGATATGAGAATTCCCAAAGTCTAAAGTTATAAAACCACCTAATGTTGCCTAATAAATCAGCGAAGCATCTACCTAAATTCATACTAGTGGAACCATGAATAGAGTACCCACTAGTTGGGGTTTTATTTTCCTAGGGTGAACAAGGTAATAATAACAATAACAACAATGATAAGGTCATAACAAAGATAAATAGGCATGGCTAAATAAAATAGTGATAACGGGGAATTTAAATAAAGCGATAATGCATTAATTTAAATCAAAATAATTTTATAAACTGGAATTCAATATGCTCAAGGATGATGTGACTTGCCTTGCTCAGAGACAACGGCCTTCCGAACCTTCGGCGACGACCACGAACCACGCTTCGGGAACCTCCGGAACGACAGAAGCTACGCGAAGCACACAAGCAAAGCTACAAGCCTATAAAGAAGCAATAACAATACATAAAAAGAAAGCACGCGGTTCTTTAGGTTATAACAAACATTAGGAGACTTGAACGGATCGGTTCGGAGCTCGTATGACCAAGACATGGTCATCCGAAGTTTAATGCTGTTATATGGAGATTTGCGGATTATTATAATTAGGTTTTACAACTATAAAACATGTGCAAGCGCTAGCCTGGAAAAGACAGGAAGGCTGCGCTGTTGACATGCGGACCCCACATGTCAACCTAAGGGACCACGGCAGACCGGGTACACAGAGACGGTCCACGGGTCGACGGAAGCGGATCCCGTGTGTCAACCGAGGCGAGTGGCCGACAAACGGACTCCACTAGACACCACACGGCCTGCACACGTGGAAACCATGCGGCTACCGAGCGGGCACACTAACACGGTCACCACACACACAAGCGAACGACTACCGACACCGGTACACGGGTACCGGGGTCGACAACCGCACAACGGGCATGGGCGACACCGAAAGGACGAGGACGGGGGCAGCGAGAGGACGGATCCTTACCACCATGCGACGAGGCGTGGGAACGACAACGACGAACGGGCGCGGCGGAGGCGGCCGGGAACGACGGAGGCGAACGGCGAGGGAGCGACTTCGGCGGCGATCTTTGGACGAAGGCGAGACGCGGCCGGCACAAGGCTTGGCAACGCGGAGGCGAGGACGAAGACGACGACGGGGCTGCGGCACTTGAGGGAGTGAGGACGACGAACGAGAACGGCTTGACGGAGGGACGAACGCCACGACGACCGGGAACGACGAGAGGACGACGACCGGAACCGGCGAGGAGGCAACAAGGGCAGCCGGCAGTGCTGCACGGAGACGAGGACGGCGTGGAATGCGCCGCTGCGATGACGACGAGGGTGGTGGCGCAGCGAGACGACGAGCCGGCGAGGAGGAACGATGACGACGACGACGAACACCGGCGGGGTTCGGTCGAAGGGGAGGCGAGGCCGAGGACGACCTTGCCGCTGCGATGCCGAAGGAGGAGATGGCGACGTTGGACGGCGCACGGGCACGGCGGAAGGGACTGCCGGAGGAGACGTCGATGAGGAGGAAGGAGAGGTCGGCGCGGCGGCGGCGGTGTTCCGGCGAATCCGAGGGCAGGCCGGGGTGGAGGGCGAATCCGCGACGTCGACGAAGGAGACGGCGACGTCGGCCGACGCTCTGGCGCGGCGACTGGGGCTACTGAAGGCGGTACAGTGGCGGCAACGCCACTATTTTGTCGGTGAGGACGCGTCTCCGGTGGTTTCCCCGCGAAACGGAGGGCTGACCGGGGGAGAGAAGGCGGCTGCGAGGCCGCTGGTGGCGACGGCGCGACCGGACGGCGCTCGGGCGAGGAGGGAGAGGTGGCTGGAGGCGGCCGGCGTGGGGGAAAGAGAAGGGCGACGGCGGGGAGGGGTTATACGACCACGGGGAGGCTCGGGATGAGGCTAAAACGATAGAACGGAGGATGAGGATTCCATTTTATAGGGGAGGAGAGGGAGCCGGGCATGGGAGAGGGCGGAACGGCGACGGGAAACACGGCCGGCGGCCATGGAAGGCGGCCGGGAATGGCGCGGCCGTTCCGGGCGATTGGGGGCGCCATTCCAGGGGGAAAACGGGGGAAATCAAAGAGGAATCAATGGGGACTAATTCCCCCTATTTAATTTTGGAATCCCATGATTAAATCGCACGGATTTAAGGGAGGAAAGGAGCTAGGGTTCACGGGAGAGGGAGGAGGCCGTGCGGGAGGAGGAAGACGACCGGCGCGTGGGCCCCACGCGGTCAGCGCGTGCAGTCAGCGCGCGTGCACGCGGCTGGCTCGGCTCGGCCTGGGGGGCGCGGCTTGGGCCGGGCGGCCGGCCCAGGAGGAGAGGAGGGAGAGGAGGCCCGGGAGAGAGAGGGGAGGGGAGGGAGCTGGGCCGAGGGGAAGGAGGGAGGGCGGCCCAAGAGAGAGAGGGGGAAGGAAAAAGAGAGGGAGGAGGGAAGGACTTTGGCCGCGGGCCGAGAGAGAGAGGGAGGCGACTTGGCCCAAAGGAGGAAGGAGGATTTATTTTTAGTTTTCTTTTTAATAAACTTTGATAAAGGTTGTTGTTGCTTAATAAATATTTTCGGTGCTCTGAAAATTCAAGTAAAATTTGAGGGCTCCTTTTAGACCAAGGAGAATTTAACAAAAATTCTCCGGACCACATTCGAATTTTTCTTGTATGTATTTTAGTGTTTGCTAATTTTTTTTCGAATTTTAATTAATTCTATTATTCCTTTTAGGGAATAATTTTTATTTCGGAATGAATTTACCAGTACGTGACAGCCAGCGCCGTGTGGGTGACCAGCGAGATACAGTTCCCATCGAGCACACACTGCACACCTGTATCGTATATGCAATAAATTCAGCGCACCATCGTTTTATATCCAGTCTTGATCTAGCCAGTTGGCTATGGTGATGTTTGAATATTAAGCTGAAGGTAAGATTAAGTGTTACATGTAAAACGAGGTAATAATAACGTATGATTAATTGAGTTTTAATTATTATAAACTTAAAAAATTAATTAATTTGATAATTTAGAGCAACTTTCATATAGAAAGTTTTCGCACGAAACTTACCCTTTAGCAGTTTGAAAAGCGTTCCACGAGTATCCAAAATTTCATCCAACAAGAGAAACGAACGCAGATTTAGATTACTATAAACGGATTATTACAGCATATTATGTATGTAATAAAAAAATAAATTAAATTCATCGCAAAAAATAAAAATAAATTAAATATTCTAATAAATAAATCTTGAATATTTTAAAACAAACAGTGTACGTATAAAGAAAGGTTTTTTGAGAGAGCCTGTTTGCTGAAAAATAGAGAAATTTATTAATTTCAGTAATATAGGATTAATAATATGAAAAGACGTATTTAATTTTCACTTGGTCGATCTCTATGACACGAGTACACGACTGCGCTCATATGCCTATATATTAACTGAGAGCACACCCACAAGAGAACGGTACTTTGTGGTGGTGATAACATGGCAGCGTCGCCGCTGCCGAGGTGGGCTCCGACGCCGAGCCCGACGAGGCCACTGAGAACGCCAGGAACCCCGAGCGCCGGCGCCGGCGCCGCCTCGTCGTCATCGTCATCGTCATCGTCGTGGCGCAGCTGTGTGCCGTTACTCACCACCTTCAGTTCCGTCTTCGGATCATCAGCTGCGCGGCGCGGTGGTGGTCTCTCCGGCGGGGAGCCACCGCCGGCGCTGCCCCACGCCGGTCGCCATGACATCGTCGGCGGCATTGCGCCTCTCGACGGCGTGGAAGCCGCCGTCGAACGGCGCCGGAAGGACGAGATGATGATGAGCGCCACGACGGCGTGTAGCCGTGGGGTGTTCCTGACGTGGGACGATCTGTCCGTGACGGCGCCGGCAGCTGCCGCCGGCTGCGGCGGCCACGGCCGCCGCGCCGTGATACTCGACGGGCTCAGCGGCTACGCGCGCCCCGGCGAGGTGCTGGCTCTCATGGGGCCTTCCGGCTGTGGCAAGACTACCCTGCTTGACGCCTTAGCTGGTAATTACTGATAACTTACTTCTAAAGCAACTTTTATTCAACAGTCATATATAAACCTAAATAACTTGTGTGTTCATTAAAAAAAAGTAAACTTGTTTTCTTCACATGCTGTGTTAATTGATGCGCCGAGTATTATGCATGGGCCGATATACTGTTGGATGTGTGTCCATGTTTGTGCATGCGCTATGTCTTGTATATATTCCGTGGATTATTATAGACTAGATAATCTATATTCATGTAGGAGTGACAATTAATTGGAATGGGCAAGTGGACAAAAACAAATTTAATTAAAGAAAAACAAAAACAATGCACAAATGTACCAAGCAATGCATCTGACCGTTGGATTAAATTTGTATGCTGTCTGGACCTGCATCAAAATAAAGCATGTGACACACATATTATCATCACCAAGAAGAGCTGCTCTGGAGCCATCAGCCATGGAGATGGTGGTAAAAAAATTAAGTCTGGTAGCTAAAAAAAAAAAAGTAAACTGGCTTATGTGCGTGTGTACTGTGTTAGGTCGGAGCGGAAAAATATAAGGCCTGAAATAAAATTCAGTGTGTCCACAGTACAAAAATTACTGTGATTTTAATTACAAGATTTCTAGAAAATACATCTGCACCAAGCTTTTTGAGCCAAATTGAAAAAAACACACATATAAACAATTGCATATGTATAGTTTTTAGTACATGTTTAAGTGCAGAAGATTAAGATAATTACCTTAGCGCAGTTGGCAGGCAACCGTCGAGCAGACCGCCCCTTCCACCCGCCCACACTTAACTCATTAATGCACTGACTTTTCTTCTTAATTAATACAATTGATTTGTGTCTCCTTTGTGGTTAATCCAACATTTTATGTTTTAAATTAAAATATTTCAATTATCACTTAATTAAATTGAAAGTTGTATTTGCAATTTTCTGAAAATACCAACACAAATTTGATTCTGCAAACTACGTACAACACGTACGACCATATCAAGTACTGGGGTACAATACATTATGGTTTATAGCACTTGTTATATATAGTATCTGCCAAAAGGTCCCCCATCGGGTCGTACAAAAGTGATCTTGACGATATCGACAGTTGATGATTAATTAATCCCTCCTTCCAAAAGTGTAAGATTAACTTTTTTTTTTCGTCCAAGACCCTGTTTAGATGGGACTAAAACTTTTAATTCCCTACTATCACATTAAATGTTTGGACACTAATTATAAATATTAAACGTAGACTATTAATAAAACACATCCATAATCTTGGACTAATTCGCGTGACGAATCTATTGAGTCTAATTAATCCATGATTAGCCTATGTGATGTTACAGTAAACATTCTCTAATTATGAATTAATTAGGCTTAAAAAATTTGTCTCGCAAATTAGCTTTCATTTATGTAATTAGTTTTGTAAGTAGTATATATTTAATACTCTAAATTAGTGTCTAAATACAAAGACTAAAGCTAAGTACCTGAATCTAAACACCACCTAAGACTTTGGAGGAATTAACTAATCCACATGTAAAAAACCCAAAAATAATACGCAAAGATGTAACTAATGGGTATTAAGATGCTTACTTTATTTCGATAAACAATATATTTAATTTAGCACAAGACTAACAATATAACTCTATCTCACTTCGAAAAGCAAAAAATAAAATATACTTAACACTTTTGGATGAAGGGAGTAATACACTGCACAAACACAGCAGAGGCTGTAATATGTGTGAGAAATTTGCCATGCATGTGACATCGTTACTTTGTAGCATGAGTTTTAAATTTAGAATATTTATTTTAAACATTTCAGTACGTGCAGCTCACAGATTGCTGAAATAGATAATATATGGAGACAAATATATTGTATTCTTGAAAGGTTGTTGTCACGGTTAAATGCAAAAAAGCTACCGTGCGATCGGTCGTGCGCGGCGATCAGGCTCCCTCCTCACATTGCTCCCTTTTTTTTTTACCATATTACCTATTTTAGTAAGGTTATACACCTAAAGTTTCTATACTCAAAATTTATATACCTAAAGTATACACACCTAAAATTTGTATACCTAACATCTATATATCTAAAGTTTACACAAAAAAGTGTATATACCTAAAGTTTACACATTTAAAGTTTATATGTTGAAAGTTTAAATATCCGATCAAGATTATGGATTTTGACTCAAATTAATGTTTGACATATAAATGTTTTATGCGATTTATTTTAGTTTGTAATTTTATCGCTGGGCCCACATGGAGCGGCAACCACGTAGCAGGGAAGACGCGTAGAGATTGGAGGCAAGCGGAGCGATCGTGTGCGTGGGCTTTTTTCTGTTTTACCATTTCCTGATTGTGCATGCGTCCATCCCACAATCACTCGCGTATCAGGAGGACCTGGTTATATGCACGTTCTTTATTTTCCTGAAAACTACTTTCTAAAATGCCACGCATGCCCAAGACGCGTGCCGTGCGTTTGAGTAGACTTGACATTCTTCTGGCTACCTTTGGTATCGTATTGTAGCTGATGCCTGGTTGAACTATCGTGCTATGATCAATTCACCATCTTAACTAATTTCGTTGTCACTACCGGAGAACTGATCTTTGCTCCAATGAAAGATCTTTAGTCCTAGTTGATAACATCAACCCATACTAAAAATTGATCTTTAGTCTCAGTTGATGATACCAACCCGGACTAAAGATATTTTTTAGTCCCGGTTAATGTTATTAACCCAGACAAAAGATGTCTCCATGGTTAGTTTAAAAAGAAAGCATCTCTACCCAAGTCAGATGTGTGTAGTAGGAGGCATGGTAACGCGCGTGAGGGTTGAGATAAGAGATCTTAAATTCGAATCCCACATCCCCCATATTTTTTTTTTGACTTGGTATGCATCTTTAGTCTCGTTTATTTCAATCGAGACTAAAGATGGATTGTGCGTCCTAGTTGCACAACCGAGACTAAAAATGGTTGCAAACCGGGACTAAAGTCCCTTTCTCCGGCATTGTGTGTTCATTAATTAGTTAGCTGTGAAGTTAATTTAGGTGCATATATACAGTAAAAATAATATGATCAGACTTTGTCATTTTCTGTCTTAAAATTTTTTATGCATAAGTGGTCCAGGCTAGATATAGTAATTGTAAGTACTATGCTTGTTCAAGGGAGAGAGGACAATATTCAATTGGATTACTGTTGGAGGCATGTAGGATTGCTATCAACGAACCGTTTCAATGTTAAGCTGTTATGGATAGCTATATAGTTAAGAGTATTGTCTGGACAAGATAATAATAGTACCTATTTTGGCGTAATTAAGTACATTTTGAGGTTGGTACGTATGGAAATATACATATTTCCAACAATATCGATGTAGCTGTCTAGCTACAATCTAATTATAAGCTTTAAGTTCAGTAAACAGTGGCCAATCAACTTAGTCTTATTCTATATTCTGATTTTTTCATTACACAAAAAAGAATTATAAAATTTTACTACTACACATACTCCCTCTCATATTAACACAAGGGCAGGAAACAGCAATCCATGTTCAACATCCGCGTGAGCATACGAGAAGACCATGCATGCAGCCATGCTCGGTATCTGATCAAATACGGGTTTCAGAAGTACGTATGGCATGCATAGAACAAGAGGGACTGTCCATACTTGCCAATCACTCCACAGGCTGCAGGCTACAGCGCGCCTGCACGAGATGGATGGAGCCTCCGGGCTGCAGCTATCTCCTCTCCTTTTCCCAGTTTGTGAGTAGTGATGTTGTATTGTGCAAAAACTTTCAAGCTTTCACGCTGCAGTTACTACAAACGGGGAAAAGGAAATATTTGTTTATATACATAAGCGCTACTCAGAAAGAGTATTGTTTTAGTTTTAAAATTGTTTCTCAGAAAGTGTGTTTTTGGGTGAGGTCTACTAATTGACATGTTTAATACTTCATATCCTTTTTCTTCTCGTTTTAACCATCGAACCAGTACGTTGTACTCCCTGAACCCAACATAACCAAAACACACACAAATTTTTTTGAATAAAAAACACATACAAAATTAAAAGGATTATGTATGCAGACTTAATTAGTATAATTGAGTATCAGCATCAACGAATTAATGTTGTAAGCATTAACACTAATTAAATATTTGGACCACTTCCTCTTTTGCTTTTTGAAATGTGGCCAAGGTTACCACCAAGTGTTTAGATTTGGCATATCAGATGAGAAACTTCAGATCCTTAAAATACATTTCATTTCATATAGATGACTGTTACGTGCAGGTTACTTTCTGGGTTGTTGATTAATTTAATGCTTGCCCTCCTAGTAGATTAGACATTTTAACACGTATCTATATATATGTTACAGGAAGATTAATTAAACAGCCCATGCATATATATAAACACGATAATGCATCTGATTAATTAGTCATCACTCATTTGCACAGGGAGGCTGAGCCCCAACATGAAAATGAGAGGAGACATCCTGATCAATGGCCTGCGAGAGAAACTTTCGTTTGGAACATCCGTACGTTTTCACATAAAATGCGATCTCGAATGATTTGAAACAGTGTGATCTTGACTTGACACATGTTCGTACATGCGTTAATGAAGGCCTACGTGACCCAAGAAAACGTGCTGATGGCGACGCTCACGGTGACGGAGGCCGTCCACTACTCGGCGCAGCTGCAGCTGCCGGACTCGATGCCGGCGGAAGACAAGCGGGCCCGCGCCGACCGCGCCATCCGCCAGATGGGGCTCGGCGCGGTCGCCGGCGTCCGGATCGGCGGCCGGGTGTGCAAGGGCATCAGCGGCGGGCAGCGGAAGCGGGTGAGCATCTGCGTCGAGCTGCTGGCGTCGCCCGCGCTGCTGTTCCTCGACGAGCCGACGAGCGGGCTCGACAGCGCGGCGTCGTACCACGTCATGAGCCGCATCGCCGGCCTCGCCAGGAGGGACGGGATGACGGTCGTCGCCGCCGTGCACCAGCCCAGCACGGAGATGTTCGAGCTCTTCCATGGCCTCTGCCTCCTGGCCACTGGGAGGACGGTGTATTTTGGAGCAGCTTCAGATGCAATCGAGGTAACAGTTTGACATGTGCGACTAACAGTAATACCGACATCAAGGACCTCATGAGCTAGGGATGCAAGTAGTCAATCCCTAAAAAAAATCTGCTTACTAATTCACTTATCGTATGGTTATATAAAGTTTGAAAGAAAAAATAACTAGAAGTGAGATAAGCGGATAAGCGAGCAAATCTTGCTACCAGGCGATTCCATTTTCATCACCCTAACCCCATCTCTTAGTGTTTTATGATTGATATGCCTTAGTAATTTATATACCACTAAAAGTATTGGAATGCTAAAAAAATACCTCCCGAAATATATATAGTACTTTATATGCATCAAATTAAATTGTAATATCTGTCTATAGACGCTAGCCTCTGCAGAGGCTAGGGCGACTCTTTAAGACTATCTATATATACTATGGACGTGACTACACAGCTAGTGGTAGCTAGCTAGTCCATCTATAAGAGACCCTATCTACCTATACTTTAAATAAAATTTTCTCTTAAACTACTCATCCGATCTATGATCTGATTACACCGTTGTGTTTGTAACAATTAAATCTTTATAACAAGATCCCACATGATTATATTTTGATGAAAAATTATAAATTACTTTTATGGTATATCTAAATTACTTCTAGATTTTACTAAATTACTTCTTAGACATATAAAGGTAAATTCAATAAAGCCTAAAGGTAATTTACATAAATTATAGAAGTAACTTATAACAAAAAGAAAGTAATTAACTTTAATGCATGTTTTTTTTCATTGGTATGACTACACAGCTAGTCATAGTTGGTTTATACTCCATCTAGTGTCGCCCTTAAACTTGTAAAATGAAATAGTATATATCTTTTTTTTAATCTCTTTAATAACTTATATCTTTTAAATCACATATTGTTTTTAAGATCTATTTGCATCACTGTACTCCACTCAAAATATGTGACGAAACGATATTCATATTGAGTATATTCAAACATTTTGTTAATTTAAAAGTAATTTATTACATGCTAGAAAGTAACTTTTATGTTATCAAGAAGTAACTATTGCATCTTATACATGGTTAATTCTCATTAGTTATTTCATCAATGTTATTTACAATCCATCAAAGATTTTATCTTTTTTTCTCATGCTACATGAAAAACAAAAATGAAAGAAAAAAAACAATCGGTGATTAAACATATTTATAGAGAGTTACTTCTGAACCATGCAAAAGTTACTTTCAATTAACATTGAAGTTACTTTTAAAAATTGTTCAACTTACGTGTGTTGATTTGTACTAATTAAATAAAGTTTTGTAGATAAAGTCATATTTTTATCCCTACAACGAATTTACTTCTAATGTCGTGACAAAGTCACTTCTGTTTTGTTTTAAGTTACTTTTATAATATATGTAAATTACTTTTAGACTTTACTGAATTTACTTTTATATGTCTAAGAAGTAATTTAGTCAAATCCAAAAGTAACTTATATATATGATAAAAATAACTTACGTATATAATAAAAGTAATTTACAAATATAAATATTTTTTATTGTAATATAATCATGTAAGATCTTGTTGTGAAGATTTAATTATAACGAACACAATGGTATAATCGGATTGTAGATCGGATAAGTAATTTGAGAGAAAACTTTATTTAAAAACGAAAAAGACATACATGGCTATTAAAAAAAAGGCATGCATGTAGTAGACTTTCTCTTTTTTTTCCCTCCACTACTCCTTCGGTGCTTCCTGCTACGTGGGCGTATCAGCCTGCCTGTAGCCAAGTACTAGTGGAGAAAGCGATAACGTTAGCCGAAGATGAGATGGCCGGAGGTGCGTCGCGCGATTAGACTAAACCGAGAGCGCGCACTGTTTAGATTTTATGATATACTATCTATTTGTCAATTGGCTAATTTTATCTTATCTATCAATCTTAGTTTTCAATTCGGTCAAATGTTGAAAGTTCTCTATGATCTATATATATACATAAATAAAAACACATCTAGATTCATTAAACTAATACAAAAATAAAGCAAGGAACAAGTTGCAGGCCATCTGTGACGACCGATAAATGAGAAAGGTATAATAACTTATCATTAAATGTCTCTTCAATCCTTTTCGAAAAGAAAGAGGACAGTCCTTGTTATAAACCAATTACCACTCTCAATGGAAGTTGGGAGTTAGAACTCCTTAAAGGCATCGATATCGTTACCTTTTTTGACAACTGATAGTACAAGTCTGCACTGCAATCAAACATACATATTATAAAATTAATTTGCCAAGTGCTCATACAAATATAATGTTAAAGTTCTTTACAATATATACGATATATAGTTACACATATAAATATCTGTAATGCAACCTTTTTTGAAAATTTTATTAACACATATAGCCGCTCCTTTTACGATGTAAAACCGACTTAAATTTATCAGTTCTATATAATTTCAGTTTTTTTGACGGAATATAGTTTCAGTTTTAGTTAGCTCAATCCGAGGAATTTCAAGAAAGGAAGACCAGGTTTTAAGTGCGCATGGGTTATACAGTCTTGGAAGCCATATTTCAATTCAGCCCTATATTCTGAATTATTCCTAGTATTATCTTCTTGGGGCACGTAATGAAGCTTGAAATAAAAAAAATATTACTCCCTCCGTTTTAGGTTATAAGATGTTTTTGACTTTGGTCAAAATTTATAGAAAACAATAGTAATATTTTCGATCTAAGATAAATTTATTATAAAAATATATTTAATTATTAATTCAATAAAACTAATTTGGTAATGTAAATATTACTATATTTATCTATAAACTTGCTCGAACTTAAAGCAGTTTAACTTTGACCAAAGTCAAAATATTTTATAACCTGAAACAGAGGGAGTAGTTGCTATCATATTTTTTGCAAAAAAAAAAAAAAAAAAAAAAAAAAACAGTTCCAGTCCATTTGAACCTATTTATACACATTTAGAGAAAAAGAAGAATGGCTTTGAACCTATTTATACACATTTAGAGAAAAAGAAGAATGGCATTGTCATTGAATTTTGTCGCCTATTTACAATAAACAATAAAAGGCCAGAAAAATTTTGGATGTGACACATAGATTAATTTAGCGCCTTCGCACACTAACCTTGTTTGCTGGGAAGAGCAAAAGTGAAAAAGGAGTGGCTTGCACCATCCAGCTGCCATTGATTTCAAGAAGAAAACTTAAAATGCAAATTTTATTAGTCTCGTATTAAAAAAATTGGATTCGTAATCTTGATATGCCAACAATAAATTATTAGTAATACATAGCTGGGTTAATTGAATTGATGGTTTATATAATTGTTATACTAACAGCACACCCCTATTTGGCATCCGAAGAAGGTAGACAAAATTACAAATTAAGACACATTCAATAAATTTGTTGCGCTATGGTCCACTTTTGCATAATCAAACATTTATATTAATTAAATTGGCTTTCTGGACTAGAATAAATAATTTTTATCATGTAATCTTTGTTTCCTATGAACAGGATGTCGCATCTTAATATATACTCCTATATAATCTCGCTCAAAAAGAATAAATGAGAAGGGGGAAGTATTTCATTGTCCATATTTATTTGGCTTTCATCGAATCGCGTGGTGCTTTACGGTTCACTGAAATTTGATGAACAAATTAACAACTGTCAACTGTTAAGTTTCATCCAACGTCGAGGAGGCCATTTAAAAGCTAGTACCTCTCCCAAACATCCGTACGTAGTGGTGCACAAATTAAGGTCAGAAGAGCGTAGTACGTACATTTTGATTTTTCAGCACACATCACCATCAACATTGATGTGTATTATGAGGATGCCGAAACATTAAAACGACAGTACGTAACTGGCTAGTAGATCGTTGCGAAACTTGGTCAAATTAATCTGAGGCCGTAGAGAGAGAATCTTTATGTAAGGTTGTTATACGTACTGTTGGTAGATAGGAATTTATTCCATGGGCTGAGTGCACCATATTATTTCTTTGCAACGGAATAAAAATGGCAGAGTGATAGACACCACATCTACTACCTTACCATGTCATTTTCCTAACGCTGATAGCATATTAATTATGACAACCAAGTATATGGTAGCTAGGATAACTATTATCACAGCGTAAATCTGTGTACGCTATTAGCCACCCCATTATAGGGTCGTGGTTGTGTAGTTTCGAAACACGTTCGTAAATGGCGGGCAGTGGAAATGTCAGATAAGAATGGATACCTTAATTTATCTTTGGTTGACATGCTAAAGAACGGATGCTGTATTCAGTTCCGTTCTTAAAAATAAAACAGATGCAGTGTGGTAAAAGTTTCATGTTTTGACCATGAAGTGATCTTCTAATATTTGCATATGACCGAACGAAAAACAAATAGGCACGTTACATAGCTAAATAAAATGCGGGTGCACTTAATCCAGTACTAAGACTCTATTTCTAGTTTATAGTGGATAGCCCTCCATATTGTTGAGTACTGAAAAGTTCTCCAATTAATTAGCAATCTTGCAGATCAGATAATAGACTTAAAATTAAATACGGTTCAAGACATTATTTATGTTCTTTCCAAATCAAGTTGAGTGTGAAAAACAGACAGAGATTAATTAATTTGAGGTGAAAGTTGGAGTTCAAGAAGAAACTTTGATTGGCCAAAATTTGGATATATATTACCATTTTTTTAAAATGTTCAATTTGGTGTGAGTCAAACACAAATGGTAGTTCAATTTTTTATATATGGAGTTATAGATCAAAATGGAAGAAAATCCTAATCAATAATTACTGAAGGCACCTTGTAAATATTTTCTGTAGATCACTCACTGCATGCTTAAATAGGTCCACTGCTCACGATTTGACCTTTCTTTGTGTGTTTTTAGTTCTTCGAATCTAATGGCTTCCCATGTCCCTTGAGGAGGAATCCTTCTGATCACTTCCTGAGAATGATTAACAAAGACTTTGAGGTATAAAATGAATATAGAAGCTTTCTCTATCAATAAAATTGTTATACAGCATTAATATATATGCTATATCATTAGTATGTTTCTTGACACTAACTATGCCCCACTTGGAGTGGTGATGTATGAATAGGAATCTGAAGAAGGATCTACCATTATTTCTCCACGTGCTGCCGAAGTGATCCAAAAACTAATGGGTTCTTTCAAATCTTGTGGTACCTTAAGGACAGAAAAGGAAGCATGTGCAATGATTAATCAGGTGTTTTTTCTCAAAAGAGTACAAGTCATGAAAAAAGGGATATTTTTTTAAAAGTAAGTTATTGTTCTGAATTTTAATTATTTTCAAACAATTATTTGTGCAGGGTGCCTCTCCAATTCCTCAAAGGCAGGCAACATTCTTGACCAAAACATATGTGCTAACCAAAAGATCAATTGTTAACATGCACAGAGATGCAGGCTACTATTGGTTGCGATTTGTTATCTACATTGCCATTTGCTTAAGCATTGGTACAATTTTTTTTAATGTTGGCTCAAATTTTGCATCAATCCAAGTAAGTGATCTCAATATATATGAGGTAAAGTTGCAGAAAGTTGGAGTATGTGACATATATGGGCTTCTTCATTTCAGGCAAGAGCTTCCATGCTAATGTTTACATCAACCCTATTAACAATGATGGCAATTGGAGGTTTTCCATCTTTTGTTGAAGATATGAAGGTAAATTTCGAAATTAAGTCTGCACGTGCAGGAGCTTCCATTGATGTGTGATTTTCATGGTTCAGATATTTCGAAAAGAACGGATGAGTGGGCATTATGGTGCAACAGAATTTGTGATATCCAACACACTCTCCTCAATTCCATACCTAGGCCTCATCTCCATAATTCCAGGGGCAATAGCCTATTACCTGACAGGGCTTCAAAGAGGAATAGACCACTTCATCTACTTTGCTGCAGTTTTGTGGGCCTGCACAATGCTGGTAGAAGGATTGATGATGATTGTTGCAGCAGTTGTGCCAGATTTTCTGCTAGGGATAATCACTGGCTCTGGTGTACAAGGTGTACTGATGCTCAACGCTGGTTTCTTCAGACTCCCAAGTGATCTGCCAAAACCAGTTTGGAAATACCCAACATACTTCATCTCCTACCACAAGTATGCAACGCAGGGACTGTACAAGAATGAGCTGTTGGGCTTGGTCTTTGAAGATATTGGCGGTGGCGGGCTCACGATTAGTGGCGAATACATCCTAAAGAATTACTTACAGGTGGAATTAAGCTACTCTAAGTGGGTGGATCTTGCGATATTAGTTGCAATGATCATAATTTACAGGTTGCTTTTCTTAGTTATTATAAAGATTTCCGAGATTGTGAAGCCAAGGATGCTTCACTTTCTCTGTGCTTCAAAGGTATAGCATTATTCTAGTTGTTGTTGAGTACAATAGTATCCATGGAACGTATGTAGATCCTTCTTATATATCTATCAATAATTTATCGTGATGATCAGAACACCATCATGTATAATTGTATATTACTGAATCAATGAAATTATCTCTCCTTTTATCCCCTGAAAAAAACTATCTCGTCATTTGATCAGAAGTTCACTTTACTGAGCTTCCCTTCTATTTCAAGGCAGAAATGTTTGTGAAACTTGATCTCACAGGGCACATTTTAATGCACTATCAAAAAAAAAAAAGAATGCATGGTATTATTTTACTAACAAATAGCACAAAATAGATGCCAGTCTATTTGAGCTTTTTCCCTATAAAATTAGCGAGATTTTCCTATCTGTGTGGCGGGCTACACGAAACCAACAGCAGGTAGCAGAGTTGGATGGGTTGTTACTCTTGCTGCCTACGGTGTTTTGGCTTAGTTTAGTTTCCTCTGTTTTCTGTACTCTTCAACATTTTCTTGCTCATCATTCTCGTTCACTATGGAGTCTCGTTTGTTCGTCCAAGTCTCCCACGCGGCACGATCTGGCGTATGGGATGGCACACGCTGTGAAGGATCATGGGATTGCGGACGATGGCCACAACTTGTTCCCGTTTGAATAAAAGGGAGAAGAAACCACACAAATTCTGTTGGAAGGCATCCTCTCCTGATTTTCGGCTGACACGATGAAGCGATGAACTCTGGGCAAGGACCCATGTTGTGATTGAGATCAACTAAAGGACCGAATAAGAAAAAAAATTATCAGAAAGAAGAGGTGGATCCAGTTGTAGGGCAGCTAGGGCTTAAGTCCTAGGTCTGGGTTCTATACCCCATGTAAATTTCATGTAAATTTATAAAATTTATATGCATTTGTATATGAATAGAACCAGGTAATGGGAATAAGCCCTAGGGGTAAGGGTGCAAGCGGCTACCCACAAAAACCCACTTATAGATTAAACTAACTCACTAACTCGTTTATTTTGAACTATAAGTGGGTTTACGGATGACCCACTTGCACCCCTACCTAGGGGTGGGCTCTGGCTGGCTCGGCCACCGCTTTTCACTAACGATAAGAAGAAATTGAAAGAGAAAGGATAGCTTGCAAAGTTGCAATGCCTCACTGAGAGTACATGTGCATCATCAAGAGTTCAACGGAGATATAAGAGATGTTCAAGTCGAACACGAATTGTTCATCAGCAAATTTTCAAAAATTAGGGGGTTCGATATATTCTTAGGCTGCAATCCTTCCACCCAGCTCCCAACCCCTCTCCCTCCTTTTCAGCGCGTACGTTTTTCTAAACGGTACGTTTTTTATAAAAAGTTTATATACGAAAGTTGCTTAGAAAATCATATTAATCTATTTTTGAAAAAAAATGACAAATACTTAACTAATCACTTGCTAATGAATCACTCCGTTTTCCGTGCGTAGGAGTTTTGTTCCCATCCTCCCAGCGAACACAACCTTAGTATATTCCTTCTCAAGCCTTTGCGAAATGATATGCCTTTTGATGGTAAACTTATCAAATTGCCGTAAACAATTGTCAAATTTTTACGGTAATTTGACAAGTTTACAATAACTATTCAAAACGATGATAAATTTGTATACCCCTTTGTTCCACTTCATTTAATAATCACATTAGTAAACCAGTGCCACGTACCTGCACTCCTCACCTGTTATGTATATATTGCAATATCCTCATGCTTTTACAAACCCATATTAATTAGGTCTGCCAGTGTCAATTTCTTCATGAGTACACCGATCGTACGTCCTCTGTTCGGAAAGGATTACTTGAGGTTATTCGTACTCAAAATAAATACCATCTTGCTGAGAAATTTAATTATCTGATGGTGCATACAACTAACTGCTGGCCTGGAATATATGTGGTCCACAGGTACAAGAGGGCAGACACAACACTGTAACAGTTATCAATGTTGACGATAACACAAAAGGCATATATGTATATATCCAATGGCGTTTGCCTCTTTGATCTGCCCCTGCAGCCTTCTGTTTGGTTTCGAAACAAATGTTCCCCTTCTCCAATATTTCTTTTCATGATAGCGAAAATTCGTTGATGTGTACGTCCATTAGTGTAGGCTGTAAAAAGCGATATTTAGAACATGTGTACATAGAGTAGGCTTTTCCATGGTTGAATAAAAAATAGTTGTCTGATGAAAGATTAGTTTATTTAGGCTGTGTTCGGGAGGAGGGGTTTTCCGGGCACACAAAACGAAGCTCGTATTATTGCAAGATCAATTAAGTATTAACTAATTTTTTAAAATATGGATTAATATGATTTTTTTAAGACAACTTTCATATAGAAAGTTTTTGCATAAATCCCACCATTTAGCAGTTTGAAAAGCGTGCGCGCGGAAAACGAGACAGGTGGGTTGGTAAAATGGGGGCGGGGTGTTCTTACTTCCCCCCACCACTTTTCCAACTTCTTCCTCCTCATTTTTCACGCACGCTTCCGAAGTGCGAAACGATTAGTTTTTTTTATTTACAAACGTTTTCTATAAGAAAGTTATTTAAAAAAATATATTAATTTAGTTTTCAAGTTTATTAACTGATGCTTAATTAATCACTTGTTAATCAACCGTTTGGTTTAGCGTACCAGGTGTGAAGGGTTTTAATCCTTCCCACCAAACACATACTTCCTCCGTTCCAAAAATATAAGGAGTTTTGGTTGTGTTCCATCTAACTAAAACTCCTTATATAAGTGATTAGGATGTGTTCCATCCAACCAAAACTCCTTATATTCTGGGACGGAGAGAGTACTTAGTTTTGTACGCTACTTTCTTGTCTATTCGGCTTTATTCATAAAAATAATCACTTGTTAATTATAGATAAGAGATAAGGTGGATTCTCCCAAAAATATTTGAAAACACTTACATAATTAAGAATTTCAAGATTGCATTAGGTAATTTGAGCCACATTGCCATATCACTAGCGATAAAACAGAGTAGATAAATACAGATACAATTCAATACGGATACAAATACAAATACTAATAGTTTTTCCTGGATATGTATACAAATATGAAGTCGAAGCTTCTGACGGATATGGATAATAATACTAATATCTGGTGAACAATGTTATTGAAATATCTACCAAAGGAATAAAGCATACCCTATTTCTTACTAATTCTAGACCTTCAAACTACACCTTTAAACTTTAATACTAGCCCACACTACTAGCACTAGTTCACATTATTAATATTATTTAAACATGTAAATATTTTAAAAAACTAGATTTATATGTTATAATATCAGTTATGCTTCCATATATATATCGGTAATGTTATATGCGTTAAACTTAATGGACACTATTTACACTTTAATGAAACTTTTTATATGAAACTAGCTAATTATGTGTGATGATATATGTTTCTATCATAAGTTAGGTGGTTTTCTTGTTAAAACAAAATCCTTATTTGTATTCGAGATAATTCGTATTTGGTTTCGTATCAAGCTAAAAATATGAAATGAATATAGCACAAGTATGATGCATCCGTATCAGTTTTGTTTTCATCCCTGCATGTCAGTGCCACATTAGATACCACTTTGTGTGTGGCCCAAGATTGAAAATGATCTGTTTTGAGTTTTCACAATTTACTACTGAATTCCACAGGATTGTTTTTTTCTAGATGTTAATATTTAACTATTGAGTTTGTAAAATGGATTCTCCTAATTCCAAACATACACAATGCAATGCACAGGAACTAAATAATAACTTTTATTCGTTCCAGGATTCATGAGCTACTCGATCGATGGTACCAGACTTTTTTTTAAGAAACATATTATATAATGGCAGTGTGTTTTGAAGTGCGATAATGGAATTGTTATTCGGCCGCTGAAGAATCAGAATAAAATATCTTTAAACAACAGACTGTCTATCCCACATTCCCACCAACCTGACAATAGGCCTCATTAGCCAGGCACACCCACACTCGCAGATATAGATACCCAAATGGGCCGCCTGACCCAGCACGGCCCAAGCACGACTGGGCCTAGGCTGAGGTCAGTCGGGCCGGTATGGTGCCATGTCTGCCCACGAGCTACACCCACGACCCAACACGGCCCGAAGGCACGATAGCCCATCGTACTTCTCTACAGAATTCCCTCATACCTTTGGGTTGTGTCTTATGTGGCTGGAATAACTCTATTTTTTATCCCTCTTCTCTTTGGATAGTGCCTTTTAGTAAGTTATAAGGATGAATTAAGTTTATTTTTTATCCCTCAACTATTTTTTTAGACCATGTCGTGCTGGGCTGGGCCCGAAACCAGTCATGTCGTGCCGTGTTTGGGCCAGGCCATCGTTCCTCGGGCCTTATGGCCATCTATACTCGCATGGAATAAGTTCACCTGACGTCCCTCAATTTTACGCCGAGTCTGTCTGAGGTCCACTAATCGCAATACCGGAAATGTGTACCCCTGAACTACGTATAACCATTCAAAAAATGCCCCAAGGCAGTATAGATACCAGATTTCGTTGACGTGGCCTAGTCATAAAAAAATAAATAAATATGTGGGGCCCATATGTAAGTGAGAGAAAATGGTATAGGCCGCCACCCTTTCTGTTCTTTTTCTCTTCTCTTCTCTCCTTCTCTCGAGCAGACGCGGCGGCAGACTCGGCGTGAGGCGGTTGGCTGCGGAGCAGGGGTGGCGACAGAGGGAGAGGTGGAGAGAGATGGCCAGCGTGATGGTGAGCTCGGTGGCGGAGAGGAACGGCGCGCGGCGCGGCGGAGGGGAGAAGAGCGGTGCGCGACGTAGCGGCGGGGGAGAGGAGAGGAGTGGCGCGTCATTGGGGGCTCGCCAGAGGAAGGCTGTCCTGCAGCTCCAGTGCTCCCGTACGAGATCTCTAGAGGAAGGCCTTCCTGGAGCTCCAGCACCACTGCGTAGACTCGCCAAAGGAAGGCCGTGAGCGCCTCGAACATCATCGTCGTGTCGTGGAGGTGCAGTGGGAGGCCATCCTTGATCGTGGCGACATCGGCGGCGGCGACGGTGGCAGTGGCGGGATGGAATCGAACTCGCGGTGAGGAAACGCCGACGCTGATAGGCTATGTGCACGAACCCGCCACAGAGCAGCTGCGTCACCTGCACGAGCAGCATGGGGAGAGGGGGCTCCTCCCCTTCCCCCTCTCCCGCGGCGACCTCCTCTTCCCCCTCCGGCTCACCGGCCTCCCCTTCCACCTCTCGCTCGCCGACCTCCCCTTCCCCCTCCTTCACGGGAAGTTGCCGCCGCCACCGCCGCCGCACGCGATGGGGAATGGAGCAGCCGCCGTTGAAGCTCATGATGGGCGAGGGCGCCGCTACCGCATGCGGTGGGGAAGAGCGTCACTGCCGCTGCTCATGGTGGAGGAGGTCACCGTTGCCGCACACGGTGGGGATGAGTGCCGCCGCCGCCGCTGCAGACGAGAAAAGAAGGAGAGAAAGAAGAAAGAAAACAAAGAGAGATGTGGGGCCCACATCATTCTCTCGCTGTCATGTGGGTGTTGATGGTCGTTATCGATCAGTTTCGACCGTCAATATTACCAAAATAGAGGAGAACTAGTGATGCTTGCAATGCATATATATGTTAGAATAATAATATTCCACTAATATTAGGTGTACTCACCTTTTGCAGAGAATGACCATTAAGTGGAGGAGAATCGACATCAACACGGACGATAAATCAATCGAACGATGTCGACAATCAGACTTATGTATGAATGAGCCAAGAACTCAGAATTGACACGACAAACTGGGCCAAAATTCACAAGTCTACATAAAGAAGCAATAGAGGAGGCCGCCAGCCGAATGGTGGGCTGGTTGGGCCAGCCCCATGTTCGGCCGAACTAGGAGGTTCGGCCGAACCTCCCTCGCCTCCGTTGGATCCAGGTTTTGGCTGGACGGTTGAGATGAAACCCCAATGACGGTTGGAGGGTATTACCTACCATTCCAACCATCACAACCGTCATAGTTCAGCTATTAAAGGAGCTCCTCTTATCACTTCACACACACACCTTAAGCAAGAGCTCTCTCATTTCTCTAAAGTTTAGTTTAGTAGTATCTAGCTGGTGGAACAGGAATAGAGTAGAAATCAGGAGTCCGGAAGCCCTCGGAAGAGTTCGGGTATGGCTCTAGTAGCTTTTCTTTCCTCTTTTGTAAGCTTTGTACTTTTATTAGAATACTCTTCTATATACATTTATGGTATTGAAATACTTTCCAAGTATATGAATACCTACTTTACATTATGTTCTTGTTATACTGAATGTACGGCTAGCTTATCTGGGAGATGCTTTGGTGCGGGTATAATGTTTGCTTATGCAATTAGTCTATGTCATGACGATGATATTAGAGTAGTATCTGGTAGTTTAGACGTGGTGTCTAGATTACGGGATATCATTATTTGGGGTTATATGCTGCGGATGATTTCTTCTTTTGTAAGCTTTGTACTTTTATTAGAATACTCTTCTATATACATTTATGGTATTGAAATACTTTCCAAGTATATGAATACCTACTTTACATTATGTTCTTGTTATACTGAATATACAGCTAGCTTATCTCGGAGATGCTTTGGTGAGGGTATAATGTTTGCTTATGCAATTAGTCTATGTCATGATGATGATATTAGAGTAGTATCTGGTAGTTTAGGCGTGGTGTCTAGATTATGGGATATCATTATTTAGGGTTATATGCTGCGGATGAGAGATGGGCAGCTGATGGTGACAGCTCAGTATGGGTATTCTTCCGCGCCTGTATATAATCCTAAGTTAGTTTCCTGGTGTTAACGACCAAATTTGGTAATATCTGCATCGGAAAAGAGGATTAGACCGAAGCAGAATCAAAGGCGAAGATCGATTCGAGAACAGAGTAAGAATCCGCTGGAGTCCGGATCAGCTACGATCAGAATCGGCTGGAGTCCGGATCGGCTACGATAAGGATCGGCTGGGTCCGAGTCAGACTAGGTAAGCCGATACAGCCGATTCTGACAAAACGACTTGGTGTACGACATCGGGTTAGATTGATATGCTTCAAAATGATTGCCGCACATGGATAGGGTCCTGAGAAGGCAATTGTATCTATTAGTTAGGATATTTTTGAAAGGGTCAATTAGGCCTAGAGGGGGGGTGAATAGGCTAATTTAAAACTTTATGCGGATGCTAAAACTGAAATAAGGTCGGAAAGTCTGATCCACAGTCAGACTATCCGAAAATATCAGATAGTCTGATGTTGGATCAGACTGTCTGATCCACCAATGAAGCACAACAAGTAGATCTATCACACAAACAAGAGTAAAGCACAAACAGCGACTAGATCTATAGCGGCACAATTAAGCAAAGCTAAAAGGAGGATGAAGGGAGATCACCAATGATGAAGTTCACGAAGTTGTTCCCGGAGTTCAAATCCTTGAGGGGATTCTACTCTCCGTTAAGGAGCTCACTAAGAGCCGGGTCTTTGCTAACCCTTTTCTCAAAAGGTTGCACTAATCACTCCTCCTTCCACTAAGCGGTATCTCTTTCCTTGCGGAGGCGAGATCCGGCCTTCACAAACTTCTCCCGGCCAACCACACGTAGATCGGTGGCTCGGGAGTGACACCTAGCCGTCTAAGAGTCCTCAACCTCCAAGAGTAACAAACACCATACAACTCTTGGTCAAACCCTAGTGCTCAAGATCGAGTGAAACTCACACTAGGCCCTCAAACACCAAATCCAAAACCACCAAGATCCACCACACAAAGAACAAGGAGGGATTTGAGAGAGGGAGACAGAGCTCAAAGATCCAAAGCAACTTAGCACCAAGCTCAACCCAAAGTGAATAAGAATGAAATGAGTTGGGTAACCCTAGAAAAGGGTTAGGTGGGGGATATTTATAGACCCCTCAAAAATGTGGCTATTGGAGAGGAATCTTTCAGCCCACATCGGATAGTCCGATACAAGATCGGATAGTCTGATATTTTAAATCTCCAAGGCAACGAGAAATAGTACGGCATTCCTACGACACAATGCAAGGTAAAAGATACAATATACCATTTGATCATTGCCGCATTGCATCGTGATGTCGCATTCATGGGGTATGCATCTCATTACAACATGTCGAGGACATAACAACCTTCACATTTGCTTGAATAAAAGTGTTAGTCCTCTCTAATCACATTGTAATCAATCATCAAAATCATTAGGAGCCTAGATGCACTTTCAATCTCCCCCTTTTTGTTGATTTATGACAATACGATTAGATCACAAGAGAGAATGAATATAATAGATGATTTTGGTGCAAAGATTTAGTAAAATCTCCCCCTAAAAGAGTGCATTAAAGCAAGTAGAGAGCTCCCCCTAAATCTTTGCATCCACATTGAAGCTCACAAGACTACAAATATAACACATTTTGCTCATCACATTCATCACATCTACAAATATATCACATTACATCCCAAGCATTCATAATTAAACAATAATGTCTTACAAAGCATTAAACTAACTTAAGAAACACACATCTCTCATACAAATAAAAACCACTCATGATCGACCATAATAAAAGGATATATCTTCTCCCCCTTTGGCATCTAAGCACCAAAAAGGGAGGATTTTTGACGGAATTTTGATGAAAACATTTTGCAAACTTTTGGAAATGAATTTTTTTAAGGGAATTGCACCGGGAATTTTGAAGAGATTCAATTTTTCACAAACTTTTGATGGGAGTTGGAGAGAAAGGAATGGTCGAACATTTAGGCCTCATTTGAGTTCATGGCTAGCACACAATCAACCACACAAAACAATAGCCACAAGTCAAATGAATGATCCAAAGATCAAATGAGAGTGAATTATCATGAGACTAGATGATTCACTCTCGAGAGAGGGTATGTACGAATTTATAGCAAATTGTGCAAGGACCAAGATTCATTAGAGAATAAGATCCCCGTACACATAGATTCAAGCTATCCACTTAGACTATGACTAGTGTTCATTCATGAATTGAATGTTCACTTTGTCATGATGTGGCATGCAATCCTATTCTAGTAATTGAAAACAAATGCATGCAAAAGATCAAGCCACATTCCGAGAATCCAAGATATTTAGTTCACTTCTCAACTCACAAAACCTAGCTTCATCTAGAGGCTTGGTGAAGATATCTGCTAATTGTTTGTCGGTTCTCACATGTTGGATGTCTATGTTGCCTCTTGTGGAATGGTCTCTCAAGAAATGGTGGCGAATATCTATATGTTTGGTTCGGGAATGTTGGACGGGATTATTGGCTATCTTAATGGCGCTCTCATTGTCACATAGGAGTGGGATTTTGGACACATTGAGGCCATAGTCTCTCAAGGTTTGCTTCATCCAAAGAAGTTGAGCACAACAACTCCCCGCCGAAACGTATTCCGCTTCGGCGGTGGATAGGGCGACGGAGTTTTTCTTCTTGGAAGACCAAGAAACAAGGGACCTACCAAAGAATTGGCAAGTACCCGATATGCTTTTCCTATCCACTTTGCACCCGGCATAATCCGCATCGGCATAACCAATGAGATCAAACCTCGCTCCCTTAGGATACCAAAGACCAAGATTAGGTGTGTGCACTAAATATCTAAGAATTCTCTTCACGGCCACAAGGTGACACTCCTTCGGAGCGGCTTGAAATCTTGCACACATGCACACACTAAGCATAATATCGGGCCTAGATGCACAAAGGTAAAGGAATGAGCCAATGATGGAACGGTATACCTTTTGGTCGACGTCTTTACCTTGCTCGTTGAGGTCAAGGTGGCCATTTGATGGCATGGGAGTGTGGATTGGCTTCGCATTCTCCATTCCAAACTTCTTGAGCATGTCCTTCAAATACTTTGTTTGGCAAATGAAAGTTCCTTCCTTGAGTTGCTTGATTTGAAGGCCGAGGAAGAACTTCAATTCAGCCATCATGGACATCTCAAAACGCTTGGTCATCATCCTACTAAACTCTTCACTAAAAGAGTTATTAGTAGAACCAAATATAATGTCATCGACATATATTTGGCACACAAAAATATCATTTTCATGTCTTTTAGTAAAAAGAGTTGAATCGGCTTTCCCGATCTCAAAACCGTTTTTCACAAGAAAATTGCGAAGACACTCATACCAAGCTCTAGGGGCTTGCTTAAGCCCGTAGAGTGCCTTGTGGAGTTTGTACACGTGGTTGGGATATTTTGGATCCTCGAAGCCCGGTGGTTGCTCCACGTATACCAACTCGTTGATAGGCCCGTTGAGGAAGGCGCTTTTGACATCCATTTGATATAGCTTAAAATTGAGGTTAGTAGCAAAAGCAAGCAATATGCGAATTGACTCAAGTCTAGCTACCGGCGCAATAGTTTCACCGAAATCTAATCCTTCGATTTGGGTGAACCCTTGAGCCACTAACCTCTCCTTGTTCCTTATCACAACCCCGGCCTTGTCTTGCTTGTTGCGAAAGATCCACTTTGTGTCAATCACATTTTGCTGAGGTCGCTCCACCAAAGTCCACACTTCATTCCGGGTGAAATTGTTCAACTCCTCTTGCATCGCCATCACCCAATCCGGATCATTAAGAGCTTCTTCCACCCTTAGAGGTTCAAGAGAAGACACAAACAAGTAATGCTTACAAAAATTTGCAATACGAGAACGAGTGGATACTCCCTTGTTGATGTCTCCTAAGATGTTGTCGGTGGGGTGATCTCGTTGGATACTTTGGTGGATTCTTGGGTGAGCTAGATTTATCGGAGAGGGTGGCACTTGCTCGCCTTCTTCACCTTGATCCAAGCTTGAAGTAGAGAGATCGTCGGCTTGGGTCGATGTAGGTGGCTCTACTTGTGTTGAGGAAGAGGCCCCTTGTTGTGGCTCCCTAGGACGTACGTCTCCAAGAGCTGACCTTTTGATTGCTTCGCTAGGGTCCTCCTCTTCACCTAACACATGTGAGTCAGCCGTTAGTTTCGTCAAATGTCACATCACGCGCGATCTCAACAATACCAGAGGTTTTGTTGAAAACGCGGTATGCGCACTCATTTGACCCATACCCAAGCAAGAACCCCTCATCCACTTTAGGAGCAAACTTTGAGGATCTAGCCTTCTTATTAAGAATGTAGCACTTACTACCGAAAACACGAACGTAAGAGACATTAGGTTTGTTACCGGTAAGAAGCTCATAGGGAGTCTTCTTAAGAAGGCGGTGAAGATAGAGACGGTTGATGGCGTGACATGCGGTGTTGACGGCTTCGGCCCAAAAGCGGTCCGATGTCTTGTATTCGTCCAACATTGTCCTCGCCATCTCGATGAGAGTCCGATTCTTCCTCTTGGCTACTCCATTTTGTTGAGGTGAGTATGGAGCCGAGAACTCATGCTTGATGCCTTCTTCATTAAGGAAACTCTCGATGCACGTGTTCTTAAACTCCTTGCCGTTGTCGCTTCGAATGTTCTTGATCTCGAGGTCGAACTCGTTTTGGGCTCTTCTTGCAAACTTCTTGAAGATAGCTTGTGTCTCACTCTTGTCATGCAAGAAGAACACCCACGTGAAGCGTGAAAAGTCATCAACAATAACAAGACCATATTTGTTACCTCCAATGCTTAGATAAGCAATTGGCCCAAAGAGGTCCATGTGAAGAAGCTCCAACGGTCTTGTAGTAGTCATTACGTTCTTAACCGGGTGATGTGCTCCAATTTGTTTCCCGGCTTGACATGCACTACACACCCTATCTTTCTCAAATTGAACATTTGTTAGTCCAAGGATGTGATCGTGCTTTAGAAGTTTGTGAAAATTCCTCATACCAACATGGGCTAGCGTCCGATGCCAAAGCCATCCCGTGTTGGACTTAGCCACTAAGCATGTCTCATGTTTGGCTTTAGTTGAGGAAAAATCCACAAGATAAAGTTTTCCCTTGAGAACACCCTTAAAGACTACCGAGGAATCATCCCTTCTAAATACGGTCACATCAACATCGGTAAAAAGACAATTGAATCCCATGGAACATAATTGAGAAACGGACAATAGATTGTAATTTAGAGATTTTACCAAGAGGACGTTGGAATGGAAAGGTCATTTGAAATTGCAATCTTACCCAATCCAATTACCTTTCCCTTTCCATCGTCCCCGAAGATGATGTTCTCTTGAGAAGTGGCATTTGGATCAAGAGATGAAAACATTGATTCTTCTCCGGTCATATGATTAGTGCAACCACTATCAATCATCCAACTTCTTCCACCGGAGACATATTCCTACAAGAGATCAATTTCTAGTTTTAGGTACCCATACTTGCTTGGGTCCTCTCATGTTAGTAACAAGTGCCTTAGGCACCCAAAGCACTCTCTTGATAGAAATATTTTTGTCCCTTGGGCCAACATACTTAGCAACAACACGACCACTAGCATTCTTCCTAAGAACATAAGATGCATCAAAAGAACAATGAGAAGCATAATCATTAGGAATGATACATTTGGCCTTAACAAAGTTGCTAAGACCTTGGGGCTTCTTGATCATCACACTCTTGTCCACCTTTCCTTTAGGTGGAGGAACATACCCAAGACTTTCATGGTTGAAGTTGTCCCTTTGATAGCCTAGGTACTCCTTTAAGGCCTTACTACCCATATGGCACTTAAGTAGACCATTATGAAGGAGTCCCATAAGCTTCTCATTTTGCTTTTGCAAAGCACTCAAAGAAGTAGAGTTAGTAGCACAAGTTTCAATATAAATATCTTTGCACCTCACACATGGTTCATTGCTTGGGACAATTTTGGAGCACGATGCCTCGCTAGGGAGAGAGAGACTGTTCTTTAAGGTTTCGAACTTCTCTTCAAGAGAGAGGTAAGCTTTGTCCAAGCCATCCACTCTCTCTTGAAGTTGAGCGTTCGCCACCTCAAGATTAGCATGAGATTCTTTGGTTTGCTTGTAAAGCCGTACCAAAGCCTCATTTTTCTCTCTCTCCTTAGCAAGTTCACTCTTGAGTTCATGAGACCGCTCTTTCTCATGAATGAGCAATTCCTCTTGCCTCTCAAGGGTTGCATATTGATTCTCAATTCTCCCAAGCAACTCACTCAAGTGTGGTATGGATTCCTTGGCTATGGATTTGAACAACTCGTCATCCATAACCTCATCCTCAACATCTTCCTCCTCATCACTAACAAGATCAACATTAAATGACTTGAGGGGAGAGGGTACCTTAGGCTCCTTTGCCATGAGGCAAATGGGAGCATCCTCATCACTTGAGTAGTTGAAGAGTCTCGGTGGTGATGAAGGCTTGACGGCGAACGTGGCAACTCCTTCTTCATCACTTGAGCTTGACTCGGAGTCGGAGCCGAAGATCATCCCAAGATGAGCTTGGCCATAGCAATCATGTTTGCTATGCTTGTGCTTCTCCTTCTTCTCAAGCTTCTTCTTGTCTTCCTTGAAGTGGGAGCAATCCTTGATGTGGGGGCAATCCGCAATGAAGTGCCCGGGCTCTTTGCACACATAGCATACCCTTGCGGAGTGTCTTCCACTTGACTTGTTGGAGGAATGCTTGGACGAACTTCCCTTGAAGAAGCCGCTTTGCTTCATGAACTTGCCGAACTTCCCTTGAGAGCCATCTCTTCATCATCGATCTTCGCCTTGCTCTTGCTCTTGTGACTCTCTTCTTCTTCTTCCTTCGCCTTCAATGCCAAGTCTTCCTTCTTGATGCTTGTGGTTGAGGTTTGGTTGATATATTGGATGACCTCCTTGGACTCTTGCTCGAGCATGTCATGGGCAAGGATACGCCCGAGCAAGTCATGAGGTGTGAGAGTCTTGTAGTCCGGACGCTCACGAATGATGGTCACCAAGGTAGAGTTCCTTGGAGTGATTGCCCGAACCATCTTCTTGACCACAACCTCATCGGTCATGTCCTTGGAGCCAAGTCCTTTGATCTCATTAACGATCTTGCTCAATCGATCATACATGTCCCTTGGGCTCTCACCATCCAACATCACAAACCGCTCAAATTGCCCTTTGAGAATCTCCACCTTGGACTCGCGAACACTAACCATGCCTTCATGCAAATTCCGAAGCGTGTCCCAAATCACTGCGTTCACACGGTTGAACTCACTTCCACTCAAGGCGCTAAGAATTGCATTAGCGGCTTGAGCGTTCTTGTGCTCGTTCTCGTCGTCCTCCTTGGTGGGTTCCTCGGGATTCTGCAAAACATAGCCTTTTTCGACTATTCTCCAAATCAAAGGGTTAATAGATTTCAAATGCATCTTCATCTTATGTTTCCAAGCGGCATAGTCCGTACCATTGAAGTACGGAGCTTTGCCGCTATAGGTGCTCACATAATACGTAGATGTGGAGGGATAGTCATAAGGAAACATAGCTCTCTTATCACCATCCTTGTCATTTCCCGTTTGAACCGACATGATCTCTCCAAGCGGTTAAGCCTAATTAGGAGATTAGGCTCTGATACCAATTGAAAGGGTCAATTAGGCCTAGAGGGGGGTGAATAAGCTAATTTAAAACTTTATGCGGAAGCTAAAACTGAAATAAGGTTGGAAAGTCTGATCCACAGACAAACTATCCGAAAATATCAGATAGTCTGATGTTGGATCAGACTGTCTGATCCACCAATGAAGCACAACAAGTAGTTCTATCACACAAACAAGAGTAAAGCACAAACAGCGACTAGATCTATAGCGGCACAATTAAGCAAAGCTAAAAGGAGGATGAAGGGAGATCACCAATGATGAAGTTCACGAAGTTGTTCCCGGAGTTCAAATCCTTGAGGGGGTTCTACTCTCCGTTGAGGAGCTCACTAAGAACCGGGCCTTTGCTAACCCTTTCCTCAACAGGTTGCACTAAGCACTCTTCCTTCCACTAAGGGGTATCTCTTTCCTTGCGGAGGCGAGATCCGGCCTTCACAAACTTCTCCCTGCCAACCACACGTAGATCGGTGGCTCGGGAGTGACACCTAACCGTCTAGGAGTCCTCAACCTCCAAGAGTAACAAACACCACACAACTCTTGGTCAAACCCTAGTGCTCAAGATCGAGTGAAACACACACTAGGCCCTCAAACACCAAATCCACAACCACCAAGATCCACCACACAAAGAACAAGGAGGGATTTGAGAGAGGGAGAGAGAGCTCAAAGATCCAAAGCAATTTAGCACCAAGCTCAACCCAAAGTGAATGAGAATAAAATAAGTTGGGTAACCCTAGAAAAGGGTTAGGTGGGGGGTACGGATAGTCCGATATTTTAAACCTCCAAGGCAACGAGAAACAGAGAACGAAGTTCCATGAAATTTCAGACTTTCCGAGACATCGGACTATCTGATGTTAAATCGGAGTATCTGATATTTTAGAAGCAAAAACTTCGTCCTCAAACAGAGACTCAAGTTCTATGAAATTTCGGAGTCTCTGTATCATCGGACTATCTGATCCGACATCGGATACTCCGATACTTAGAAAAACTCACTCGATAGGATTTTTTCAAATCAAGACAGAGAGTGAAGTTCTGTGAAAAATCGGATGGTCTGATACATCGGATAGTCTGATTTCAAATCGGACAGTCTGATGTTGCTCGAGTAAAACTGCAATAACTTTTTACTCCGAACTTGGATTTCGAAGATCTTGGACTCTATGGAAAGCTAGTTTCGTGGGCTATCAAACCCAACATAAAACATGGTCCAAAACCTTCAAGAGATGTTGAAAAACTTGCAAAGAAACCCGGTGTAAGTGTTGTGACAAGTGAAACAACTCGGGATTGAAATTTTGACTTAGGTTTTTCAACTCACACAAAGATGAAGCATTTTGAGCACTAGTATTCTACCAATTATATGCATGTGGTATCCCTCTTAATAGTACGGCATTCCTACGACACAATGCAAGGTAAAAGATACAATATACCATTTGATCATTGCCGCATTGCATCGTGATGTCGCATTCATGGGGTATGCATCTCATTACATCATGTCGAGGACATAACAACCTTCACATTTGCTTGAATAAAAGTGTTAGTCCTCTCTAATCGCATTGTAATCAATCATCAAAATCATTAGGGGCCTAGATGCACTTTCAATTTTATGTAATTTCCTTAGAGATATGTTTAGGGCAAAAGTCTGCCGTAAAGACTTATGGTATCTTAGAGTTTGTTAGAGATAAGAGTCGTGTCCGACATGGACATAGTTTGTAATTTTCGGGTATAAATAGACCCCGAACCCCATGTAATCAATGAACACACACGTTCAATACAATTTCGGTGCATCGCCACCCTTTTGCTTTTGCTTTATTTCGACGAGTTCTTACTTTCGAGTTGAGCTGCATCGGTTTCGATCTTCAACAAGAGGTAAAACTTGTTATGACGGCTTGCGTTCTCGGGATTAGTGCTTCCATCTTTATGATACTCTAATCTTGTTTATGTAATTCGTCGAGTTATCACATATCTTACATAATCTCTGGCAATATCGCTATCTAACCTACAATTGGCTAACATCTGTTGGAAGAGGGCAGCCGATTAGGTTAGATTTTGACGTTGATTTAGATTATATAAGATATCTACCACTCTATGAAACTTCCAGCGGCTTGATTGTCTAGATATTGTTCTTCTTTTCATACTTAATGTTGCATCAGTTGAGTTTGATCTATTAAGTCGTGCTTAGAATATCAATCTCTAGCCTGCCTTCTGGTTGCCGATTAGGGTAGCATCGGAGTTTCAGCCGATCTTATCTGATTTAACTATATTTGCTCTATATGCTTTGTTGACACGTTAAATCTACCCTTTATGTCAATATATTATTGCATCTAAGTATATTAAGCATATGTTTGGTATATTCTGCTTGTTTTAACATCTTAACATAGAGTCTTATTGGAGTATTAGCCGGTACATGCTAGATTTATCTGATCGGCTATGCTATGAACATATATAGTCTTGTTATTAATATATATTTCGATCTAAGTGATTTATATTGTCTCGGCATGGCGACCGATCTATCCCAATCACTTGATTTAAGTATATATTGATATAAGAATTATATATTGTTAATATCTACAGCTGATCGAGTAGATTTAGTTCTTTATTATCTATTTACGACCGCCGATCGATTTACATATGACATCGGCTCAAAGATAAATGATATGTCATCGGCACTTAGCCGATCGGCTATCGTTTATAGGTTTAACCACGGTTTCTTTGTCTTTATTTCTTGTTGATTGCAGGATCAAATCAACTGGCACGCTAGCATACCCGAAGGCGAGTTTTGGACCTGCGCTGGAGTTAAGCAGATCTCCCAGGCCTCGTGTTTTACGTCAACACGCTTTCATGCCCCCCAAGTCTGGAATATTTGGTAATGTTTCGGATTTGCAGTATATCGACTCCGAGCAAGTTTCACACTTTGCCGTTTTCCGACCGTTACTCCCGTGCTTTAAATACTAACCGTCACCCTCGAGAAATCTCACACCGTCCTCTTCCATTTTCACCACCGAAACAAACTTCTCCCTCTCTCTCTCCGGCGACTCCACCGACGCAAAAGGCGATTCCAAAGCGATTCCATCTCCAGCCGGACCTCCGCCTGCGGTGATGTCGTCCTCCGCCAGCCCGTCTACCACACCATCGGCCGAGTACGCTGAGGTAAGTTCTCATCGGCTAGATCTCTTTTCCTCGCATGAAATCGTTTTCCCCTTTCCGCATCTTGTTTTCTTCTTCTCGATTCCTTTGGATTTGCAGCACCTTTCCAATCTAGTTGTGATTCCCAGCCTGTCACATGAAAACCACTACTTTCTTGGTCCAATCGGCAATCTTGACCCCCACTGATTTTATCATCGGTGAGACCAACATAATCCCCTTTAGATTAGCCAACCCTAATCTGGGTCATTGGAAGAATACTTTCAAGTCTTGGCCATCTCTTGAGAAAACCACCCCTGAGAAGAGTTGGACCACATGGTACAAACGCGTATCGGCTAGTAAGAAAGTTCACTGGGATGAGATCGGGATCGGCCAAGCGCTTGCCCTTACCATAGCCAATTCCGCTAAGGACGAACCTCTAATGGCTGCCGCCACCTATTTTTGGTCCAACACCATCAATGCCTTTTTGTTCAACCAAGGGCTGATGACTCCAACTTTGATCGACATCACCATGATCACCGGTTTGGATATAACTTCATCGGCTAATCCTATGAGCATGAACACTAAGAACCAATTTGACTTCAGGACCAAAAGCATAGGTGGTTGGTCTGGTTATGTGGCAGCATATATGGGCCAAGGATCTGCTACTCCTCGAGAACATGTGGCCTTTTTACTCATGTGGCTAGAAAAATTCCTCTTCTGTGGATCCAGATATGGCCCTACGACAAATTGGCAATTTGTAGCCGAAGCCCTAGAATCAAAGAAACAATTTCCCTTGGGCAAAATCCTCCTCGGCTATCTATACCAAATGTAAAACAATGCATCGGCCAAGATAGCCGTCGGCTCAGTAGTTGGGGCAGGTGGACCATGGTGGCTGCTACAGACCTGGTTAAACCTGATGGTCATGAAAGTTGTTAATCGGCCATCTGTGATAGAAGCTGAATTTCCGATGCAAGAGCCGATTGTGGAAGATAATGGAGAAGAACGCACTCATCGCAGATGCATGTTATACGGAGAATATGCATCCACACCAACCGATGCTGGAGCAAAGCTATCGGCTGAGCTGCTCAAGGATTGGTTCTGCAGCTTCTATGAAGGCTTTCAGAAAGATGCCCGGGTTTTGTTTCCTTATGAGGATTCAGCAGATCTTGAACTTCCATCAGACTTTAGATTTGGAGACATCAATCATGAAAAATACCAAAAATACAGGGAAGTTCTCACAACTGCAATCAGCCCATGCATCCTTCCTGTCGGCATTCATTAGGGAAGAAACATCCAAGTCTCTTATGAGTTTTACCACCCAATGAGCTCGGCTAGACAACTTGGACTGGGCCAACTCCCAATCGGCTTATTCTTTGCCGACAAGATCCAGTGTCGAGGAGAAATCACATCAACTCTGATGATGGATCGGCTGCTTAACCTCCCAGGACCCCCTCTGGGCAACATTGACAATATTGAGTTGGCAGGATTCAAGAGCAGAAACTTCGACAGATGGTGGGGTGAATGGAAGCTGCACATGTTTCATCAATCGGCCTCGATGTATATGACAGAGCTATTCCCTGATGTCATACCCTAGGTAAACCTTGTCATTATTAACTTGAATGATTGTCAGCCATTCATTACTTGACTAATCTTTTGTTCTTGTTTTGCAGACAATAGACTCCTCCCCTCCACGCCAAAGCAACAGTAGAAGGGACATTGAATATGCTCCAGGCCTGATTCCTAATGGAGGTGGACCATCTTCCCCTGTCATCGGCTATCATGCCCCCAGGACTTTAACTCTCCTCCAAGATCTAATCAGGGAACCAGCAGATGCAGGCAAGAAAAGAAAAACTAGGTCATCGGCTGTGGACGTTTTGGCTCTAGCTCCAAAGAAAAAAACCAAGTCGAAGAAAACTAAGACGACTGATGACCTGCCTGCCTTAGATCCATCCATTGAACAAGCTCTGGATGAAGAAGAGATTGGTGAAGATGTTGACCAGGCTGCAGCCGAAGTGAGTGACACAGAAAAAACACCACCAGCTTCACCCAAGAAGACACCTCCAACTCCTTCTGCCCCCACTCAT
This sequence comes from Oryza sativa Japonica Group, assembly GCF_034140825.1. Classification (NCBI taxonomy): domain Eukaryota; kingdom Viridiplantae; phylum Streptophyta; class Magnoliopsida; order Poales; family Poaceae; genus Oryza; species Oryza sativa. Next base: position 11,293,580 of record NC_089041.1, read on the forward strand.
TTCTCAAGAGTAAGCATATCTCTTCGGCTTCTTTTGTAATTACTTCACTTTTCGGCGAACTACTCATTGACTCTATGGTTGCAGAAGAAGAAAACTGCTGTGAAGAAGAAGCCAGCAGCAACAATTCTCAAGTCGGCTCCACCAGTAAGATATTTTTAATTCTTTTACTAGTCAATCTCAGCCGATTTTATATAACACTTGTCTATTTTACAGCCTCCTCCTCCTCCTCCTTCCGTACAGCAATCGTCAAGTGACCGAACTCCATCGGCTGTGGGGAGTCATCATATTGAGGAGGAAGAACAACCAGCTGCTCCTACTATCCCAGTAAGTTTCCCCTCCGAGAAATCTTTGGGTACCACTTTCTTGTTGTAATGCCGAGCAACACGCTCCTTATCCTTGGTAACTTTTGCAAGGGCTTGCAATCGTGACTGAACCAGATCTTCCCTCTCATCAGCCATAAGGTTATAATATTCATCGGCTGTTAAACTATTTTGCAACTCCGTTCTTCTTGAGCCGATTCTAACTTCCCATGGCAAAACAGCCTCATGTCCATAAACAAGTTTATAAGCAGGAACCTGGATCGATCCATGACAAGCCATCCGATAAGACCACAATGCTTCAGCCAACCGAGTATGCCATTGCCGAGGATAATCAGAAATCTTTCGCTTAATTAATTTAATCAAGCTCTTGTTAGATGCCTCGGCCTGCCCGTTAGCTTATGCATAATATGGTGAAGAATTTAATAATTTGATACCCATGCTATCGGCAAACTGAACAAACTCATCAGACACGAAAATTGAACCTTGATCGGTTGTAATAGTTTGAGGAATACCAAATCGGTAGATTATATGCTCTTGAACAAACTGTATCGCATCCCCAGAATCAACATTCTTCAAAGGAATCGCCTCTACCCATTTGGTGAAATAATCTGTCGCCACCAATATAAACTTATGCCCTTTACTCGATGGTGGATTTATCATGCCGATCATATCAATTCCCAAACCTCTGAATGGCCATGGCTTAATGATAGGATTCATAGCCGACGCCGATGCTCGCTGAATTGCTCCAAATTTCTGACAATCTTGACACCTTTTGTAATACCTGAAACAATCTTCCAGCATTGTCGGCCAAAAATACCCTGCACGCCGAAGTAACCACTTCATCTTATGAGCCGATTGATGAGTACCACAAATTCCTTCATGAACTTCGCCGATTGCAACTTTGGCTTGATTGGCACTCAAACACTTAAGGAATACTCTATCAATCATCCGATAATAAAGCTCATCATCCAATAAAGTGTACTTCAACGCCTTATATCTTAATTTCCTAGAAGCCGATTGAGATGGATTTTGTAAATATTGATGCACATCATACCTCCAATCATCGGCTGTCATTGCTGCAATTTCAACCTTAACATCTTTGATCATCGGCTTATACCCCGACGCCCCTTGGGCCAAATCATTAGCTTCAATATTTTATTCTCGGGATACATGCTTTAAAGTAACCAGCCGAAATTCCTTCATCAACTCTTGGCACTTCTCATTGTAAACCATTAATGTATCATTTTTACACTCATATTCTCCTGCCAATTGACTGATTACCAGCAAAGAATCCCTAATGATTGCAATAGCATCGGCTTCAACCTCCTTGAGTAATTGCAACCCTTTGAACACTGCCTCATACTCAGCTTGATTATTAGTTGCATAAGGTTTAATAGTATAAGCAAACTCGAAACATGCCCCCTAGGGGAAATTATAACTAAGCCGATACCACAACCATGAGTACACACCGATCTATCAAAGAATAAAGTCCATGGCACAATTTCGACCGAGCCGATTGAATCATCACGATGTTCCACAATAAAATCGGCTATAGCTTGTCCTTTAATCGCTTTCGGCGACTCATACCGAAGATCAAACTCAGTTAAAGAGAATATTCACTTTCCAACCCTTCCTTTCAAAATTGGAGCCGATAACATGTATTTGACAACATTGGCCTTGAATATGACAGTACACTCGTTGGATAGTAGATAATGCCTCAACCTTATACTTGAAAAATATAAGCACAAGCATAACTTCTCCACAGGGGAATATCTAGTTTCTGCATCCAAGAGCCAACGACTGAGATAGAATACAACTCTTTCTTTTCCTTCAAGCTCCTGAATCAAGACTGAGCAGATTGACTTCTCACCGGCCGATAGGTATAATCTAAAAGGTATTCCTTTCTGTGGAGGAATCAAAACAGGAGGAGATCTAAGATATTCCTTAATATCATCCAAACCCTTCTGTTTCTCTGCCCCCCCCAAGTAAACTGCTGATCGGCCTTCAATCTCAACAATGGTGTAAAAGGCTCTAACCTTTCAGACAAATTAGAAATAAACCTTCTAACAAAATTTATCTTGCCGATCATCTCTTGTAGTTCTGTCTTGTTCTCTGGAGGCTGAATCTTCTTGATTGCATTAACACTCCTTTGAGTCACCTCGATCCCCCTCTCATGAACAAGAAATCCCAAAAACTGGCCAGCCGATACACCAAAAGCACATTTTGTCGGGTTCATCTTCAGGCCATATTTTCTAGTTCTCTCAAAAACTCCTCAAATCGGCTATGTGGTCCTCTATTTCTTTAGACTTAACAACCACATCATCAATGTAGTCCTCAACCAACCAGCCGATTAAATTATGGTATATGTAATTCATGGCTCTTTGATATGTAGCCCCAGCACTCTTCATGCCGAAAGTCATCACAACCCATTCAAATAAGCCGATTGCACCAGGACACCTAAAAGCTGTCTTATGAATGTCTTCTTCGGCCATAAAAATCTGATTATATCCTGCATTTCCATCCATAAAACTCAAAATCTTGTGCCCTGACGCAGCATCAACCAGCTGATCGGCTACCGGCATTGGATATTCGTCCTTTGGGGTAGCTTTATTCAAGTTTCGGAAATCAATGCACACCCTGACCTTACCATTCTTCTTGATAACAGGAACTATACTAGAAACCCACTAAGCATATCGGCAAGGACGACTAAAACCAGCATCATATAATCGTTTAATCTCAGCCTTGACAGGTTCAAGCATATGGGCTTTGCACCTCCTCGGAGGTTGTTGGTGTGGCCTAATTCCTGGTTTGATAGGTAGCCGATGTTCAACAATCGATCGGCTGAGTCCAGACATTTCATAATACTCCCAAGCGAAGCAATCTCTGAATTCTTTCAACAGCTCTATCAACTTGGTTCTAAATTCTGCAGATAAATTCTTACTAATAAATGTCAGCCTTGGTCGATCACCTAGACCAATATCAATTTCTTCCAAATCATCGGCCGACATAAAACCCTGCCCTTGTTTGTCATCGAGATCATCTACTGTGTCCTCGTTGTAGACATCTGAACCCTCCACGACGCCCTCAAAATAATAGCTTGGTTTATCCATCTTAAATTGGCTGTATATCAGAATTGGACACTTTTAGAAAAACTCCATCCCAAACTTTTCCAGATAAACAATCAAGACCATCCATCTCCCAAAGAGCTAAATCGACACTGGCAACATTGACTGACCTGTCGGCTGGCACAATTTCAATCTTATCGCCTTGCCACTGAATCAAGCATTGATGCATGGTTGAAAGAATGCAACAATTGGCATGAATCCAATCCCTTCCAAGCAACAAGTTGTAAGAACCCTTCCCATTGATGACAAAGAACGTTGTAGGGATGGTTTTGTTGCCGACTGTCAGCTCCACATTCAAAACCCCTTTGGTTTCTGATGGATTGCCGCCAAAGTCTTTGAGCACCATTTTGTCTTGATGAGATCTTCAGCGTTTCTACCCAACTTCCTGAATGTAGTGTAAGGCATCAAATTTACTGTAGCCCCACCATCGACCATCATCTTGGATATCGGCTTCCCATTGACATAATCATTTATATACAATGGCTTAAGATGCTGATTCTTCGTCCCCTCTGACTTCTCAAAAACTGCCTGCTCTGGTGACAAAATTAACTTAGCCAATTCTTCTTCAACTTCGTCAATATCGGCTTGCTTGATCCCAAACTCGGCAGGCAACGTGAAGACCATGTTGACCGAAGCAGTTACAACACTTTTTCCTTTAGCCAACCTTTTTGCTTCATCGGCTGTGGCTTCATCGGCTACAGGAACTTGATTCTTAAGACGCCTGTCCTGCTTCGGCTTTGTCTTCTTCAGCCGATGGTTGATTTCCTGTTCGACTTCCTGAAAGCGCTCCCTGCTCCTCAATCTTTGAACCCTTCTCTTTTCATTCTTCGTAAAGATACCAGAAGGACACCATTGAGTTTTCCTGTTTTCATTGTCCTCCTGGCTATGATCTTAGTTCACTGGACCCAATCTTTGATGAACAGGAAGTCTTGTCTGCCTTAGCCGATTGCCCCTACTATATGATCGGCTTGAGCTCTCCGCAACATCACTGCACCCAGGACAGTCCTCAATAGATGGCAGCCTCATACCTTCATTCCAACAAAATCTAAAGAACACGCAACCCCAATAAGGATCAAAGTCATCATCATCTTCTTCATAATGCTTCTCCTACTACTTGTCATACTTCCTTTGATATTTGTTGATAATCTTAGCCGAATTTACCTGAAAACCTCTTGCATGACCCACATCGGCTATTCGGCCAGCACTATGCACCATATTAACAGGAAAAGGATTGCCATCAACCTTCATCGGCCTCTTAGAGTCATCAAATTTGATTTTGCCTCCTTCAATAGCCGCTTGGATCTGCTGCCTGAAGACCTTGCAATCATTAGTCGTATGAGACCCAGAATTATGCCACTTGCAATACCTTTTCTTGCCCAACTCTTCAGCCGATGGAATTGTGTGACCGACAGGAAGTTGAATCTGCTTCTCTCGGAGTAGCAAGTCAAAAATTTTGTCAGCCTTAGTGATATCAAAGTCATACCTTTCCTCTTTCCCTGTGTTCTTTACCCATTGGCATGGTATAACCTTTTTACTTCTTACCCATTCGGCTGCAACTATCTCAGAATCATCATCTTCATCGTCTGACCCATATATATAAGGACAGACATGATTAACCTTCCTGGAATTCTTCCTAGCCTCTGCAAACCTTTGTTCATGCAAGGTTACCTTCTGTGTAAGATGGGACAAGCTTTCAAAATCCTCAGATGAGAATTTCTCCTTAATTGGAGCAATCATACCCTGAAAAGCCAAATCGGCTAACTGGGCATCAGTCAAGCTTAAGCTGTAGCACTTATTCCTCATCTCTCTGAATCTCTGAATATACTCATGCATAGGCTCATCATGTCTTTGCTTGATCGATGTCAGATCGGACAATTTCATCTCATGAACCCCACTATAAAAATAGCTGTGAAACTGCTTTTCTAAATCGACCCAACTGTTAATTGATCCATATGGCAAAGAAGAAAACCAAGTGAAGGCCGATCCAGACAAAGATAACCGGAACAACCTAACCTTTAAGGCATCTACAGCCGATGCTTCACCACACTAGGCAAAAAATCGGCTACTGTGCTCATAAGTCGATGTACTATCTTGCCCTGAAAATTTTGAAAAGTCAGGCACCTTAAACCGATTGGGTAGAGGAACCCTCTCAAACCATTCAGGATAGGGTTGTCGGTACAAATTTCCAGCATCTTTCGGCCTAAGCCCAAACTGCTCCTTCATGACATCTGCAATCAAATCGGCCCATGGTCGTTGTTGAGGTGTTCCTTGAGGTTGCTGTGGCATAGGCTCGAATTGGTTGTATTGAGGAACAAATTGGGGTTGAGCCGATCCTGCCTACTGGTACTGAACTTAGGGTGATGGCGGCTGATACTGATAGTTTAAATTGCCCCCCCCTGGTAATTTTGAAGATCCGGCTGAATATTGCGCACCAAATGTTCAGGAATAACTTGAGGGATCACTATGCCATCTGGTTGTACGTGATGAACCAAGTGCTCTGGAACAACTTGATTTGCAGCATGCTGCACAGGCTGACCACCAGGTGTTGCAAACCCAACCGATGTATTCATTGAACCTTGCTACTGAATCGGCTGAACAACCTGCTGCCTTAATGGCGTTTGCTGAATCGGCTGCAAGACCTGTCGTCCTGGTGGCGTCTGCTGAACTGGTTGCACAAACTGTTGGATTGGGGGTGTTTGCTGAATCGGCTGAACAACCTGTTGGCTTGGCGGTGTTTGTTGAATCGGCTGCTGCTGGGTTGGATCAATGGTGTGTTAAGGTAAGAACATAGATGGAACCTGGTCTTGCGTTAGCCGATTCACATTCTGTCCAGCGTGCTGTGGCTGTTCCCTCACTAACAACCGGGGATTAATTATTTGGTCTGGAGCCGAAGGTGGTGGAGCAGGTGCAGGAGCCGATACCGGTGCCGTCGGCTGAGCTGATGGTGCATTAAGAGGGATTGACTGGACGACTTGTTGATTATCGGTGATTAATGGCCGATAATTAGGGAATACTCCTCCTAGTAGGTAAACTGGTCCTGTAGCTTGATACTCGGCTATTGAACCATCAACCATTGACTTCACCATGTTTGCCAAAGTATTGGTTAATATTCCAGATTGATTGATCAAAGCATGGTGTACAGCATAGTCAACCTGATCTTGAAAGTTGTTGAACTGCAACTGCGCTGCATTGCCGTCTTGATTAACACCTCCACCTTGAACTCCCTGAGAACCATCACCTTGAACCCTGTGCACTCTTTGAGAGTTGTCACCTTGATTTGCTGGAGAACCATCTGTAGCACCTTTGTCACTCGGTTGAGCCGAGCCATCTGAAGCTTGTTTTCCTTCTTCATCCTTAGAAGAACTGGTCCCGGGATCATCAGCAACTACGTTTATTTTGTACTTCTGAACAAGTGTTCCCTTGCGGGTCAGCATGAATGAGTTTAAGAACTGATCCCGTGCTTGCTGCATCATCGCTTCAAAATCTTTCTTTTGATCAGGTGTCAAATTTTCTAGTGTGATGGTCATGATATTTCCCTCATCAACCTCTGACAAACCTAATTTATGCAGTTTTTCTTTAACAGAACTTGGGCTAGCCGAGGACGGTGATGGTGGCGGTTTCTCGGCCATGAGGAAAATTGCTTGTTGACTTCTAATCGGTCCCACCGGGCGTGCCAAAAGCATGTTGACGTAAAACACGAGGCCTGGGAGATCTGCTTAACTCCAGTGCAGGTCCAAAACACGCCTTCGGGTATGCTAGCGTGCCATTTGATTTGATCCTGCAATCAACAAGAAATAAAGACAAAGAAATCGTGGTTAAACCTACAAACAATAGCCGATCGGCTAAGTGCCGATGACATATCATTTATCTTTGAGCCGATGTCATATGTAAATCGATCGGCGGTCATAAATAGATAATAAAGAACTAAATCTACTCAATCGGCTGTAGATATTAACAATATATAATTCTTATATCGATATATACTTAAATCAAGTGATTGGGATAGACCGGTCACCATGCCGAGACAGTATAAATCACTTAGATCGAAATATATATTAATAACAAGACTATATATGTTTATAGCACAGCCAATCAGATAGATCTAACATGTACCGGCTAATACTCCGATAAGACTCTATGTAAAGATGTTAAAACAAGCTGAATATACCAAACAGAAGCTTAATATACTTATATGCAATAATATCTTGACATAAAGGGTAGATTTAACGTGTCAACAAAGCATATAGAGCAAATATAGTTAAATCAGATAAGATCGGCTGAAACTCCGATGCTACCCTAATCGGCAACCAGAAGGCAAGCTAGAGATTGATATTTTAAGCACGACTTAATAGATCAAACTCAACTGATGCAACATTAAGTATGAAAAGAAGAACAATATCTAGACAATCAAGCCACTCGAAGTTTCATAGAGTGGTAGATATCTTATATAATCTAAATCAACGTCAAAATCTAACCTAATCGGCTGCCCTCTTCTAACAGATGTTAGCCAATTGTAGGTTAGATAGCGATATTGACAGAGATTATGTAAGATATATGATAACTCGACGAATTACATAAACAAGATTAGAGTATCATAAAGATGGAAGCACTAATCCCGAGAACGCAAGCCGTCATAACAAGTTTTACCTCTTGTTGAAGATCAAAACCGACGCAACTCAACCCAAAAGTAAGAACTCGTCGAAATAAAGCAAAAGCAAAAGGGTGGCGATGCACCGAAATTGTATTGAATGTGTATGTTCATTGATTACATGGGGTACGGGGTCTATTTATACCCGAAAATTACAAACTATGTCCATGTCGGACACGACTCTTATCTCTAACAAACTCTAAGATATCATAAGTCTTTACGGCAGACTTTTGCCCTAAACATATCTCTAAGGAAATTACATAAAATATCCTAATTAATAGATACAATTGCCTTCTCAGGACTCTATCCATGTGCGGCAATCATTTTGAAGCATATCAATCTAACCCGATGTCGTACACCAAGTCGTTTTGTCAGAATCGGCTGTATCGGCTTACCCAGTCTGACTCGGACCCAGCCGATCCTGATCGTAGCCGATCCGGACTCCAGCCGATTCTGATCGTAGCTGATCCGGACTCCAGCCGATTCTTGCTCTGTTCTCGAATCGATCTTCGCCTTTAATTCTGCTTCGGTCTAATCCTCTTTTCCGATGCAGATATTACCAAATTTGGTCGTTAACACCTGGGGAGGGTATTCCTCCGTATTTAGCCCCAGTTGTATGGTCATGACGGGCTGTCGTAAGGAACTCGGCAGTCAGGGATAGCTCCTCGAAGTACTAGGAGGGCATCAGATAGAGGATATTAGCTAGTATATCGGTTAACTAGAAGTGTAGGAATGGATTTTCTTTCTCTTTTCATTCCACTTAGCTTAGATAATATATCATGAGAATGAGTAGTTAATGCTTGTGTGTCACTCTACCCTTGGATTATCTTAACATCTACTTAGAATATGATTATCACAAGTAATATATAAATTATTAGTCAAGTTCTCTCTACATGATCTTCCCACGGGATAAAATAAATATGATACCCTTGGAATACTCTGGGTAAAATGCTACAATGGTATATCCGTGCGCTTGAGGATAAACTCTGTAAGTATAATATACCCAAAGTATTTCTGTGCCATTGCTGGGAATTATATTTCTAGTAATGTCGTTAAGAAATACCAACAGTGGGCCCCATGTACTTTTTTTATTTCTTTTGCTGACTAGGATGCCACGTCAGCGAAACCACTCATGTATACTGCCATAGGACCTTGAATGCACAGTTTTTGTGAGTTTAGGGGTACACATTTCTAGTTTTGTGATTTTTTGTGGTGTTTGGTTGGAGGACAGGGTGGATGGGGCGGCCCAGAATAGGGAATATTCTCTCAATATGCTGCATGAGTGTATCCGGCTGATTTGGCTGGATGAAGCCATCTAGTTTGGTCTGGGTGATGTGTCCTATTCTGATTGGCTGTGGTTGTTTGATTTTCAGTTAAGCAAGCTCCAAATGATTTTTTTCTCTAAAACCATTTATCTAATTTATGATTTGATTACACCATTATATTTGTTAAAATTAAATCTTTAAAACAAGATATCGGATTATATATTTTGATAAAAAATATATATGACAAATGGGTCCCACTAACTTTTGGTTTTTCCCAAAGATGCTATATCCCTCCAACCAAACAAGAAATTGGATCACCATATCCATATAAACCAAACAAAAAATTAGATCACCATATCCAAGAAAATATGGATGACCATATCTCATCTATGCATGACCGTGAACCAAACACATTGTAAAGGATCTCAAAAAATCTCGCTGTTAAGTTTAAGGACCTCCAGTGAACTTATTCCATACTCGCAGAGTCCCCTCCAGTCCTCTATGAGCCCAATATCCCAAATCAGGCCTCTTGCCAGTTGCACATGAATCATAGGAGAGCTAGAACAATGATAACACAATGTGAGCCCTGGCCGTGTGGCTTGTGGATCGAAACCAACATGGGCGACGAAGCGGATCAAAGGACGAAAGTCGGGTGGAGGTTGGATCAGGATGTATGGCACCAGCACCAAGGTCCACTATGACATCAGAAAAATGGCAGCAGGATGGCGCCAAAGCCCAAATCGACAACAAACGATGCTGGATCCAACTTTCCATCACCATGGCCTTTGTCACGTCCTGATAAATTCATCCCGAAATAAAAATCATTTTCTAAAAGGAATAATAGAATTAATTAAAATTCGAAAAGAAATTGGCAAACACTAAAATACGTACAAGAAAAATTCAAATGTGGCCCGGAGAATTTTTGTTAAATTCTCCTTGGTCTAAAAAGAGCCCTCAAATTTTAGTGGAATTTTCAGAGCACAAATAATAATTATTAAGAAATAAACAAAGTTAAAATGATTTTATAAAAAGAAAAGCTCTAAAAAGTCCTTTTTTCCCCCTCCCCCTCTTGGGCCGGCTCGGCCCATCCCTCCCCCTCTCTCTCCTCTTCCCCGCGGCCCATTCGGCCCTCTCTCCGCGCGCGCGCCGCTGACGGGCGGGCCCGCCCGCCACCCTCGCTGATGGGTGGGGCCCACCTGTCATCCCTGTCCTCCCGCCGCTCCCGCCGCCTCGCCCGCGCCCTAGCGCCGCCGCCGCCGCCAAATCCGCCGCATCCCGTCGTCCCCGCGTGCAATCAATAGGGGGGAATTATTCCCCGTGATTCCCTCTCTCTTTCCCCCCATTTTTCCCTCCCTCTCTCCCTCGGATTCGTTTGGAAACCTCTCCCCTAACCTCGCCGGCGCCATCAATGGCGGCCGGATCTTCCGCGCCCGTTTCCCCCTCGTCCGGCCGCTCTCTCCCCCTCCCGACCCTATATAAACCTTCCCCGTGCCTCCCTCCACCGTTTCCGCCACTCGCCGCCCTCTCTCCCCGTCGGAATCGAGCTCGCGCCGTCGCTCTCTCTCTCCGCCGTCACCGCCGAGCTCCGGTCCGCCGCCGTCGTCGCCCCGGACCACCTCCCGCCTCGGCGTCGCCACCTTCGGCTTCACCGCATCCCCGGCGACCTCGTCCACCCCTCCGTTTCGCACGCCGACCGCCGGAGCACCGTCGACCCCGTCCTCCCGAGCCGCGCCGCCGCCTTCCTCCGCTCCGGTCGCCGTTCCCGTCGTCGCCGTCGACCCGGGGTGAGCCGTGGACCGCCGCTTCTTTTCCCCCTTCCCTTCCCCTCTCTCGGCCGCCGCTCCGCCGTGCCTATGGCCGCCGCCGGCGACCATAGGGGCGCGGGCGCGCCGCCTCCCGCCACTGCGCCGGCGTGGCCGCCTTCGAGCGCACCGTGCGGCTGCCGCGTGGGGCCCGGCTGTCAGCCGCCCGCGCCCTCGGGTGCGGCTGACGCGTGGGACCCACGGCGCCGGCCGGTGCAAGCCCGGGTGCGCCCGGTCCACCATGGACCGTGGGGCTGCCGCGTGGGCCCCACCCCCGTGGACCCGGTCCGCGCGCCCCTCCCCTCGGCTGACGCAATAAATCCATTTTAAATTAAAATTTAAATGAAGAAATTCGCAAATATTCATTTAAAGAGCATATAAACTTCAAATGGCCATAACTTGGCCATTTGAACTCGGAATTGGACCGTTCAAGTCTCTAATTTTTCCCTAAGAAGTCAAGAACCCATTTTTGTGCTTTGTTTCTGCTTGTTATATGGAGTTTATTAGAGTAAAAGCCTTTTCTTTTCCGTTGGTCGTGTAGACGCTGCAGCTTCGGAGGATCCGCTCTTCGTGGAAGTTGAAGCCGGCGTTTTGGGAAAGCGAGCAAGGCAAGTCACATCATCCTTGAACATATTGAATCCCAGTTTATAAAATTATGTTGCTTTAAATTATTGCATTATCGCTTTATTTAAATTCCCGCGTTATCACTGTTTTATCTAGCCATGCCTATCTACCTTTGTTATGACCTTATTATTATTGTTATTGTTATTATTACCTTGTTCACCCTAGATTAAACAAAACCCCAACTAGTGGACACTCTACTCATAGTACCACTAGTATAATTTTAGGTAGATGCTTCGCTGATTAATTAGGTAACATTAGGCGGTTTTACAACTCTAGACTTTGGGATATTCATATCACCTGGACACTTTGGAATTGTTGGTTTATTGTGGAATTGGATTCACACCGCCCCCTCTATTCAAAATCCCCAAAATGGTTTTAGGCTGGGCTCGGGGTGCATGGTTTTGATAGTAGCACCTCGGCCATATAAGGACCGGTCTTCGGGCCTCTGTTGCAAAGCACTACCGTACTTCCACATGTCTAGTGGGTAAGGCTTAGTTTGTGGCTCAGTCTGGTTATAAACAAAAGTACACGGATGGAGATGGACGAAGTCGGGGGTCGATGGACATCTCTAGGACAAATGAAGGCTACACGAGCTGCGGCCCGGTAGTCGAGATGTCATGGCACAGGGCTGGTGTCCTGCTGCTAGGGGCTCAATCCTGCCTACCTGTCCCGGAGGTTCTGGCCGTAGGTGGGATTGGGTCGGTACTCTTGTCTATGGCTAGGATGGGTTGGGAACTATGTCACGTCTTCCGTCCGTATACCGTGGTGGTATGTGGCACGTGGTTACACGTGAGAAAGATGTGTCTTGTGGGTAAAGATGTACACCTCTGATCAGAGTATAATCTATTCGAATAGCCGCGCCCTCGGTTATGGGCAAGCCAAGCAATGTACCCAAGTTAGTGTTTTAATTCTTAAAATTTGCTCAACAACTAAAATGTGGAATGGTTGGCCTGGGTTGGCTTGGGACGAGCTGGGACCCAGGGTCGGGTTGCCAGTTCGGTCTGAATCATCGTAGGCCTTGGGTTAAGGCAGGTTCGTGCGGGTTCACGACCTTGATTAATAATACTGTGTAGCTCTAGGATCGTCTTTTTAAAATGGCTTTGGGCAACTAAGTGACTTTTAAATGCTGTTTTCTGCAAAACTTAACCCCTATATCATTACCCCTTGTACCCCCTTGCATTAATCGTGCATCCGCCGGTGTGGCTTGCTGAGTACTGTGGTTGTACTCATTCTTGCTCTATCTTTCTCCCCCCTTCAGTAAGAGAAGCTTTGGAGAAGAAGTCTTAGGTGGAGTCTTGGCTTACACCCCAGTTGAGCGCCTGTGAAGATGGAGCCGTAGGCCCGCTAGTCCACTGCTGTTTATTTTTGATTGTTAGGCCTTAAGTGCCTTTGTAATAATGTAAATATTATCGATATAATAAAGATGTGTCTTTTATATCATGTTTGTATGGTGTACCCCGGCTTTTCCTGGGACGGGGATTAATACACTAGCGTTAGGGAAAATGCAATTTTCTCGGTCGCGACAGCCTTCCTTCGATCTCGTGCGCTTGTCGCTTGAGGTCGGCAACTTGGCGTCGGACCAATCAGCAGCTGTTTGCTTCCGACCATTGAATCGATGCACGCCTGCCATCCAGATCCCCATCACTCCACTACTGGGGAGACCCTTTTTACTCCCGGTTCGGAACCTCATGTAGTACCGGTTTTCCAACCGAGACTAAAGATGGGCATCTTTAGTCCCGGGTGAAATAACCGTTCTTTAGTCCCGGTTGATAATACCAACCGGGACTAAAGAGATGGTAGGGGTAATCCCGGTTGGTCCTTTTTTTTCATTATTTCTTTGCTAATTGACAGAGTTAATCCCTGTATTTTCTCCCAAATCGAGTGAAATGCATATCCTCAAATCAAACCCCCAAATCTCCAAATTAAAGTAATATCCCAAATCATTCACATCACAAATCCTAAGTTACTTATACACACAAATCAAATACATCACAAATCTAAAAAAATACACACAAATCAAATACATCTCACATGAATCACAAATTCTAAAAAAAAAAGAAATTATACATCTCAGCGTGAATCACAAATTATAAAAAAAACAGAGAAAGGACGGCACGGCTTGCCGCCGCTCGTGCCGGCCGCCACCAGGCATGGCCCCGCCGGCCGCCGCCTGCCCACCGCCGCTGACCGCCGGATGGGAGGAGAGGGGAGAAGGAGGAGAGGGGAGGAGGGGGAGGAGGAGATAGGAGGGGAGGAGGAGGAAAGGGGATCTGAGGGGAGGAGAGGGGATGAGATCGATCCAATGTTATCTAAATATCCCGGTGAGGAGGAAAGTTCGTGTAGGACTTAATCAATCAGAGATGGGAAATAAATATTTACTCCCAGATTGGTAACTTCAACCGGCACTAAAAATAGATTTGGGACTAAAGATCTAAATGATCTTTACTCCCGGTTGTTACTACCAACCCGGACTAAAGATACCACTTTAGTCCCGGTTGGTAGTATCAACGGGACTAAAGATCCTCGGCCCCTCTGACAGGGGATGAACCAGGATTAAAGATGAATTTTTTTAACCGGAAAAAAAAACAACCAATCGAAACTAAAGATCAAAATTTTTTTAACCAGGACTTAAAAATAATTTTTAGTACGGACTATTGTGAAAATCAGCCGATCCAGGAAAAATTATTTTTCCAGTAGAGCTCTCTACCTGATGATCTCATCCCCTGTGCAGCCATCGACGGATGTACGCGGGCTGCCAAAGATTGTCGCTCCCCCGTCCGATGATGGGGAAATGATGAGTTCTGGAGAGTGTTTCTTTCTTTCTTTTTCCGTTTTTTATATTTTTTTAGTGCTCATATAGATATAGCGCTCATCGCCTCTGAGTTTGAGGCCAAAACACCGACGGAAGACCGTTGAAAATATCTTCCCTCGCAACTTCTACAAAGAGGACACTGATAAATAAATAAAATTAATATAAGATGATCTCAACTGAAATGGCAAAAAAAGGGATTCGAACAAGATTAAGAGGAAACCACAAGGTCCTCATTTGAATTAGAAAACTCATACAAGTGTTATTTAATTTAGTATTATATTCCTAATCATCTAAACTTAAGATTTTTTAGTCTACTAGGAAAAATGCCCGTGCATTGCTACGGGAGGGAAAGACCGTGATAGCAGGTGTCGTTCTATGCTGGAGTTCACAATGTCAATGAAGAAGTAGTAGTTCCGACGGAGCTGGTGGAGCTGATGACGGTAGTGTGCAGGCACCTTGGTTGTTAATGTTGCACCGTCGGAGATGCTTAGTGCGGGCTGACTACAGCAAGACGGTATCAGGAGCTCTCGCCGGCATGGTAATCATGTTTTAAGTGATACCGTCATAAATTTTCATATCGATTCAGTTCCAAGAAGGATATTGTGATAGGCGGATCACCCAAAAAATTCTTAGCCCAACACATAAATATATGTATGTGAAAAGAAACTTTTGAAAAAAGAAGGAAGAAGAGTTCGTTTTTAATATATTATGATGCACATTTGATCCCCATATAAAAGTTCTAGCTATGTCACTGGTATTGTTAAATCTATTATTAATTATTCATTTTAATTTTTTATTAAGGGAGTATTGTTTTCAATTTATAAATTAATTACATCTGAGGTTTAAATAGTAGTATTTTTCTCCTCAACAAATTAAGTGAGAGATGAGAAAAATGAAAGGCATAGAGTACCAGGGGGAAAAAAAAAGAGAAAGAAAGCAGAGCACCAACCAGATAAGTATAGATACGATCCATATACTCCAAAAATCAGTCTCTTCTTCACTTTCCCCACCAGCTCTCCTTTCCTTGTCTCCCCCGATTCAACTCCCCACCACCGGCCACCTCTAGTACATCGCCATGGTTCTTCCCTGCGTACTGGCCCCCCATCTCCGAGCTCCTTCCCTCCGTGCTGCCGCCCTCCCCGCTCTTCACCTCATGCGCAGCTTGAGCAGTCAACGGGGCGGAGTGGCCTCGGCAGCGGCACGGAGTGTACTCCGCGGCGGTGGTCTGCTTCCGGTCGGCCTCTCCTCCTTCCCTTCCAGCCGCCAAGGCGCATGTGAATTGGCGGGCGCCTCGTCGACATCATCTGCGGCATCGGCGCCATCACAGTGGCTTGATCTGCGGTTGTTTCTTGGTCTCCACGCCACCGGCAACCTCCTGCAGTCATGGCGGCCGTCGATCCGCACCGTGCCTTCCGGATCCAGTGTTCGGCTGTGCGTAGGGCGCGAGCTGCTGTCCAGATTCGCTCAGGGCCTCCGATGGTGACGGCATGCGTCAGCTGTGTCAACGACGGCAAGCTTTCCCCTTCGTCGAGGCAGATCGGTTGTAGACGGCGGCTTGCGTCGAGGCAGGTCATTGCTTCTATCGATCGAGGTCTGTCATTCACTATTAATCATCCCTCTATCACCTGATCTAAAATTTCAGATACAACACAGGAGGTCTCTGATGTCGATCGATTATGTTTCAGTTCTAGGTTGGCAGATTGTTCTTATTTTGTGTTTACTGGATCAGCTGGGCTGCAAGGTAGCGGTACTGGACGTGGTCATGTTCGTTGATATGGACTTCCAGAACAAGCTGATCGACAGCCTATCAAGGTTTGTTGTGAAATTGATTTAACACGCTTATGTCTTGATTCTTTAATCATGTCAAACATGTCAGATTGCAGTTTGCTTGGTGTCATTGTGCCTAGTTTCAGCATGTTTTCAGAATACACGATCATGCATTTACGTACTTCTGATTGAAAGAAAGCGTGATGGGAAAATAATGATGATGATGACAGTGTCTTTGCATTACTTGTAGAATCTGCGATGCGTACAAATAGGTAAAAAAAAAAGGCGTTTGGCACAATACAGTAATACCATGTAGCTAGTAACTATTTCTAACTCTGAGTATTATTGTAGTTGATACACCTAAGCAAGTCTCGTATACCACTTGGTATGTTGCTCTCACATTTATTCTCTGCATACTCTAATAATTGTGCCAAAAATGCTTCCGTACTTCATAGCTGAAGCCATCCTTTAAAATTGGAAATTGTATTCCTTCATCTCTGCATGTGCGCATGAAAAGGGAAACAAGATAACCGGATAGTTCCCTAAAAAGATTAAATTGTTAGCTGAGTTTGTGTTAGAGAAATATAATAGTTAGTTCTGATGGGATTTTAAAAAAAATGTTTACCTGCTCTGAATTGGAACATTTGAAAGGAATATTTGCCGCCATAGGTTGATATCCTCGTTCCACCTAGATCCAGGGCATACTTTAGCCATGGCTTTTGCCAAGTATTCAGCAATGCATAAAAGTTGTTTCACATATCTTGCGTTTGGATTGTTCTCGTAAATTGGATCAATAGGAGTCGGGTCTAATACATACAGAGTTCTCGTATCTTGGTCCAACACTATTAGAATGAAGGTATCACAGTACTCTACGGGGATAAGAATCTGCAAAAGGCTAATTATTAGTGGGATAGCAAAAACCATGGTGCTAATGGGTAAAGGGATGCTAACTTACCAATTTGCATTATGAGACATTGTAGTCAATATCAGCCCAGCTACAAATTGAATCCACCAGTTGTTCAATATTTAGCTGTTGACAGTAGTCCGGGTGTCGTCCAAATTCAGTAATAATCTATATATATGGTACAGGGTATATAATAAAAGAAATGTTTAAGAACATGAGTAAGAGAGGTGGATATAAGTGACTGTAAAATCATACCCAAAATTGTAGGTCCAAATAGTGCTTTGATATTGTCCCTCTGTTTTTTTTCATCAACTGGATGTCGTCATATGCAAACTTCCGTACAGCCAAGTTGAAACAATTACGATCCATGGGCTGATCCTCCATTAGTATTTCTTGGAGTTTAATTATATAGAGATGTGGGGGCGATCTAGCATGTCCGAGTCGGAATAGAACCTACTGCTATTTGTTTTACGTGTTGGTGGGGTAACTAAATGTCTAAATCCATCTCGGGTTCTAGTCCGAGTTAGGAGTGAATTCGACATCCTACGTCAGGAATTGGGAGTTGGATTAGAAGGAGGGAGGGGGCGGCAGTCCGAATAGGAGAGGGAGGGGCGCACGGCAGGGAGGGGAGGGGGGGGCGGCAGCTCGGCAAGGGGAAAAGGAGGAGGGGAAAACCGAATCTGATAGGGCACCCAAAAGGGAAAGAAAGGAAAAAGGGATGCAGTGCCGTTTTAGGAAAGGAAGGGAAAACGATACGCTGGCGTGTACTTACCTGAACCGGTATTCTCTCACGGTCAGCTATATGTTGCACTTTCTAGAGCCACATCAAGAAAGAACATAAAGATCCTTGTTGCTGTACATGACGACAATTCAAGGAAAAGGAAAAGGAATTCTGAGCAAAGTAGTGATTACTCTATGAGAAATATTAACAACTCAAAGAAAAGGAACAAGCATTCTGACAAGAGTATAAGTGGGACATATATTTCTCTGACAAGAGTATAAGTGGGACATATACAAGAAATATAGTGTATACAGATGTGCTCACGACATAGAATTGTCATTGTTCTAGAATGTATATATGAGATTAATGTCCTCACGACATAGAATTGTCATTGTTCTAGAATACAGGTAATATGTAGTATTATTAACTACACAACAGAGTAATATGTAAAACTATTTCATTGTCTTTTACAGGGAACCCCAAGGATTTGACACTGCTGGTGCAAAATACTCACTACAGGTAATATGTAGTATTATTAACTACACAACAGAGTAATATGTAAAATGCATACAACGGAGTTGTTGGATTACCTGGGATCGACATAGGCGCGGAACTCTCGGTGCCACACTTTGGACTGAGGGAGAGTTATGTGTTGTTTTGTCTTTTACCCAGTGCTAAGTGCTATAAGGCTGCATGTAATTCTTTGTTATGTGCTGTGATTTTTTATACTATGTATGTATATATGCACTTGTTCTCCTGGTGATGCTAACCGAATAGGACTTGGTATAATTCAAACCAAGTCCTATTCGGCCTAAACAGAAACAAAGTCCTAATCAGCCCAAACGGAAACGGATGGGAGTTTGTTTCCTATTTTTGTGGAATCGGACAGATTCATTTATTTTGCCTGATTTTTCTTTTACCGCGTCGATGGAATCGGATTCGATTTCGTTTTTTTTCGCTCGGTTTTTTTACCGCGTTGACGGAGTTGGATCGTTTTTCTTTTCTTTTTTTCGCACGTTTTTGTTCGCCCGTTTTTTTTTTATCAGACAACTTTGGTTTTTTTTTCGCCCTTTTTTTTTTTTCTGATCGGACAGTTTTGGTTTTTTTTTTCTTTTTTTCGCACTTTTTTTCGCCAGTTTTTTTATCGGACAAACTTGATTTTTTGGGCCCGGTTTTTTTTCTTCGCCCGGTTTTTTTATGGACGATGGAAGCAGTCTTATTTTTTATTTTTTATTTTATTATTATTAAGTAGTAGAGATAAGAGTCTGTTGCATCGCACGGACTATTTGCTAGTAAATAAAACATAGTGAAGGATCAAAATATAACCATTTCATTCGAGAAATGATTTACCGTTCGTGGTTTGTTGGGTACTATAATATTATATCAGAATGTGCTGAAATGATTTATCGTCCATGATTCGTTTGGTACTATAATATTACTAGAAATAATTGCGCGCTTCGCTGCGCCCGTCCAATATCAGAAGAGAAATAAATTTAACAGTATATTTTTTTATATAGCATGTATTTGGATCATTTGCATATTAGAGATGAGCAAGGATAAACAGTAATTGATGAAATAGAATTGTCTTACAAATTTCACAAATCATTCAGTGCACATGATAAATATCACCAAATGTTAAAGTGTCAACAAATAGTGTTGGTCCAAATATGGGAGCCAAGAGAGCAGTGAGTAGTTGACAGCTAGTGTTGTGACCACACTACAGAACTGAGAATCACACAGCAGAGCATGTTAGTGGAGAACTCCTACAAAATGTGGACATTATGAATAAAAACTAAGAAAAAAAACATATCCTCCGGATTAGTCGTTATCTCACATATGAGGCTCCCCAACTGTTCATACTTGCATTTGTGTTCATGAGCTCGTCCATCTACAAATTGCAAAGGCTAAAGGCAGATAGTTGCAAAATAAGAAATAATAGATACATTAGGTGTGGTATGAAGTATTACTATTTATTTTACTGACATATACATATATAAAAAGGATGTAGATTATCACCTTCAGTACAAAACATATATGACCAAATATTACCAGGCATTTGCACATTTCTAAGAATGTACCTTTACCATGCTAGACAACAATTTGGGCAAGCTGCTGCCTATATATATGTATATGATACATTACATATATGATATATCCATCCTGTTATAGCTTATAAGGTAATGGGCATGCTAAACCCAAATGTTATGGCTTGTAGCCAGCAGTCCGATAAAAGAACTCATAGCAGTGTAGCACAGTAGGACTGAATGCCCTGATAACAGCAAGAGTAAACTGTTGGCAAGACATTTACAGATTCATGTCCCTCATGACCTCAATTCAGAAAATGGAAAGAAAAGCTATCTATTGAAACAATGAAGTCACCTAACTAAGCTTAACTTTTTGTATATCTACAAATATCACCTTTTGCCAATATAATTATTACACATTGGGAACCAATACATATACGCAGCACCACGTAATATTCATAAAGAATGAAATTAACAGTGAATTTTAAATTAGAACAGAGTTGACTTCCATTTCGTAAGTAAACTATCCTATATCCAACAAAAAGAATAGTGTCCCACATTCCATAGATACATATTTCATAGGAACATAGGATGATATATACTTGCATACATTCTAATATTTCTTAAAATATAATGGTCTGCAATGTTTTTTGTGAGATTCAGATATAATACAATCCGACTCAACACATCAGTAATAGCAGTGCTAAGGCTCCTTACATGCTGCTGAACCTCACATAGATAAAAATAGGCAAAACTGAAGGTAGAAACAATGGATTGTCATGTGTGACAGCAATAATTGTAAATCATTAATGCTTTCTAAAAGTCTAGGCCTGTAGATTGTACCGATCAGATGAGACCTTTTTTCATGAAGGCACCTAAATTGTAGTGCTAAAAATGCTTTTTCTTTGGGAATGTATTTCAAACCACCCGCAGACCTAGATGCTACCTAGCTGGCTATCCCAAAAGCTAAATGTAAAGGTTATTCTTCAATTTTAGAAGGCACACTGAATTATATGAACTCAAGCAGTTTGAATTATTTTTGGCATACCAACCCTCTAGATGACTCAGAGGAGACGATGATGCGAGCATAAACAACAGATGTACACACTACAGCTGACACGAAAAAAAAAATGGAGAGGTACTATGAGATCATAAGAAAGCCTGGATAGTAGATGATTTACCCATATTTTTCATAGTGTTGCTTTTACAGTGTTAATTAATGATCAAAAGTCGTGCCCCAAATTCCTCCAGGAGGGATCGATGGTTTGATTCCTGGGATTCCTGTACACGAAGAAACCATGTAGATCAAATATGTAATGATGTCATGCTGTGATGATGCGTTAAACCAAACAATGCAACATTTGGTCTTACTTGGTAACCTCGACTAAAGAAAAGAATGAGGAGCAGTCAGTGAAAATCTTGCCCTGTCAGCTGTGACTCATTGTTCTTTATAAGCCAGATGCCTTCCATCAGAAAGTTGAATTGTTTTGGCACTTGGGGGACCTATGTAGAGTTTCTTTGGCAGTTCTACTGGGGTATCATCAACACTCCCTACACCTAATACTGCATACAAAATATTCCTGTTAATCAAGCGATAAAAAATTGATCCCTACATTAAGAAATTGTTTACTTGGATTTCGCATTTTTCACAAATCAATTGAAGTCCATAGTGCATTGACAAAATGATTGTACAATGTGTAGCATGTAAAAGAGGGTAAGGGAGCACTTCTGGTTAGAAATTCTACATGCTAGCATGCATCAAGTTCGCATATAAGCAACCAAGTGCTATAAAACTCAAAAATAAGAGGGCAAAAAGAATCCACTTGGCAAGCAATCTGTTGGCACCAAAATAGTAATATCAATACAGCAAAAAAAAAAAGCAGCTAGCTTGACTCAATAGTAAAACAATTGACTGACCAATGACCACAATATTAGACATTAGGTTGATCTGTCATGAATTTCAAACTGCCCGTAGGCCACTATGCATTGTATCCCATGGCCATGAAGGCATAAACACAAGCGCACTAGGCATGGATCCCACAATCCAAAAAATATCTCCTTGAAATAATTACACGCTTTAACCAATATATATCTGGAGTAACGCGGACAATAGAAACGCCGCATAAAGAGACATATTGATTCTAAATCCAAACAAAATTTTAGGGGAAAAAAAGAGCACCAAATAGTTTGTTAGATCCATCCCCTCTAATGACTGAACACTAAGCTTGCACACCCATATCATACATCGTGATGCACGACGGCATAAACCAAACCTGCACGCTGAGGCGTAGCCAGAGCCTCACTCGCACGCAAGGCAGAGAAGATCCGGGAGGGATGAGAGATCACCGGGGGATTACCGATGAGCGTGACGAACGCGACGGCGGCGGCGACGACCTAGCACCTGACGGGGTCGCGGTCCTCGGCGAGGTACTCGTTCATGAAGCTAAGGCGCTCCCTCACGGCCACGGCGGGGCCCCTGAGCCGCCGTGCGAGCTCGCTGTCCTCGGCGCCAGTGAAGCTCTGAGCGGCCAGATCCACCGGGGGGAGACGAAGCGCCGTATCGACGGCCTGCTAGCGGATCTGGCACTACACAAAGCAGGGTGGAGAAGATGGTGGTGGTGGCTCACGACCCTTTCGTCCGGGCGGCCAGAATCGCCTGTAGAGAGGAGGGGGTCACCGGATTCGACGCCCCTGGTCTCCTCGCTGGCAGATGAAGTGGCCTGACTGGGGAGAGAGGCGGGGGCGGTGCAGCGGCGGTGAGAGGAGGGTGAGGACGCGATGCGCGTGAGGAGAGGAGGGCGGGCGAGGGAGGAGGGCGAGGCGACGCGGGCGAGAAGAGAGCCGAGCGGCCGAGCCGCGCGAGGTCGAGGGCAGGAGACTGAGGTGGCTAGGGTTTTTGGCAAATCTAGGCCGTCCGTTCCTCATCCAACGATTTCACGATGGTGGAAGAGCAGCCACGCTGGGACACGTGGACGGCTAGATCTTCCTTCGCGCGTGATCGAAAGGACCTCAATAGCCTGAACCGGAACACAATTAACCAAAGATGAGGCGTATTTCTGAAAATATTAATGAGGTGGCAAGCTAATCTTCCCCATTCCCACGGTGTTTAAGTAAAGTAATATATCAGAATGTGCTGAAATGATTTACCATCCATAATTCGTTGGGTACAATAAGGGGTTTCCTAGAACGCGCGTACGCGCCAGCAGTTTAGCTGACGCGCACGCCAGCTGGGCCGTCCCTGCACCTTTTTTTTTCTTTTTTCGCACTTCTTTTCTCCTCCAACGCGTTTTTCTTTTTTCTTTTTTCGTTTCTTTCCCA
This sequence comes from Oryza sativa Japonica Group, assembly GCF_034140825.1. Lineage (NCBI taxonomy): Eukaryota > Viridiplantae > Streptophyta > Magnoliopsida > Poales > Poaceae > Oryza > Oryza sativa. The sequence continues at coordinate 11,316,910 of NC_089041.1, forward strand.
TTTTTTTTCAATCTTTCACACACCACTTTACAAATGTAGAGTTGAAAGTTTTAGATTTTGATTTGAAAGTTTTCAAATTTTGTGTTAAAAGTTTTCAAATTTTGAGTTGAAAGTTTTCAAATCTAGGTTGAAAATTTTAAATTTGAATTGAAAGTTATTAAAATTTGACTTCAAAGAATTCAAATTTTGAGTTGAAAGTTTTTAAATTTTGTGCTGAAAGTTTTCAAATTTGAGTTGAAAATTTTCAAATTTTAAGCTGAAAGTTTTCAAATCTGGGTTGAAAGTTTTCAAATCTAGATTGAAAGTTTTCAAATCCGGGTTAAAAACTTTTTAAAATGACTTAAAAATTTTAAATTTTAATTTGAAAGTTTTAAAATTTAAATTGAAAGTTTTAAATATGAGTTAAAAGTTTTTAAATTTGAGTAGAAAGTTTTCAAACTTTAACCCAATAATAATTACGGTCTAACTACTCGGAAAAAATGAGCGCGCTAATCCTCATGCTAATCGTGTTTTACTCTGTAACGGGCCGCCATACTCTGTGAGCAACGTGGACAGCACACGCGTACGTGTGGGCCCGGTCGGCCGGAGTGCGCGCCCGCAGTGCGTATACGCTAATTAGCAAATCTAGTACAATAGTACTATGATAGTACTTGCCTGTGAGACAGACCTAGAGCCTGGACACACCCCAAGGTGTGGGCCGGGTAGTAATGAACCCATACCTTGAAAAGAAAGAAGTTCACCTACCATCCCTTAACTTTAAATCGAGTTTGTAAGACATCCCAGAAATCTCCATCCCTAAACTATATAAAACCCTCCAATTTAGGTTCAATAGCATTATATATGTCTAGTCATTAGAAAAGTAAAGATATGTGGGACCCATATGAAATTTATCATCTTCTTTCTTATTTTTTCTTTCCAAACCTGATGCGGCCAGCCGGCGAGGGTGAGAGAGGCGGCCGGCGCAAGATGGGGAAGGGGATAGGCGGCTGGCGTGCGATGGCGGCAGGCCACCGCATGGGCTGCTGTCGGTAGTACTGGATCTGCGCGCCTGCGGCGCCCACCCCTCAGCCGCCGCCGCTCCCCGAGTCCGCCTCCACCTCCACCTCTGCTTCAGCCACAGATGAGGCACCCGTGGTCATCATCTCCGAGGCGTTGCAACACGTCGAAGTCCCCCCGAGCAGCCGCAGCCGCGGCCAAGCGCGAGGCGGACATCACGGACGGTGGCGCCATTGTAAAAGCAGAAGCTGTCCATGATGGCGTCGACGTAGCCGAGGACCAGGTTCGTCTCTCAGTCTCTGCCAGGCACGGCCCGCCGCAGAACGCCTCTGCCGCCGTCGACGGCACACGCAGCGCTCCCTCCGGCCCTAGCCTGTACTGCCCCTGGAACCCGCTGTATATCTTCACCCAACCACCAATGCAAGAACACACGCATCCAGGATTGCAGAACTTCAGAAAGCGTTTTCTGCTTGAACTCTTTTTTTCTTTTTCTTTTTTGGCTGAAGCTGTTTCAAGTATTGCTCAAGTTTGATTACATACTGTCAGTGATGTACTTACATAGCGATCGTTGAAGCAGATGATGGCCGTGGCAACGATGCATGTCTTCAGTGCTTCTTTTCTGACCATGGAAGGCTGTTGCTGTAGGAATAAGTCTTGGCTGGTTGGTCTTGGTCTTGTGGTGCCTTTTTCCTGCTTTTCAGCTTTCTAGGACAGCATCTCTTTCTAGGACAGCATCTCTACTTTCAGTTTGAGATGCTCTAGGACAGTTTGTTGGGATGCTCTGCTCTAGGACAGTTTGTTGGGATGCTCTAGGACAGCACCCTCTTAGACTAGCATGGCTGCATGGCTGCTACAAGCAGCTATAAATATGTATCCAATCCTCTTTGGGAGGACATGGCTTTTGTGTTTAGTGAATGAAGAAAACCAGAAAATTGCCCCATCTCGAGTGCCATCCTCTTCTCAATGAGAGTAACCATTGAAATTCTAACATCTGGTATCAGAGCAACACTTTCCTGTAGGCTAAACATCTCTTGTTCCACCCCTTCCCAAGCTCGGTTGAGCTCTCAGCCAGCAGCAGCACCAGTTGCTCCTCCTTCCCCTTTCCCTTCCCCCTCTCCACGCAGCAGCCCCCCGCAGGTGCGCCATGTCCGACGCTCGGTCTCGGCGTTCGGACGCCTCGAGCACTCGGCGTCAGCAGGACGCCGAGCTCGCCGCAGCAGAAGAGCGCAGGCGAGCAACAGCTCAGACCGCTGCAGCAGCAGCGAGGGCAGCCAGACTGGCGGCAGCGGAGTTGGCAGCAGCCAGGGCGGAGGCGGAGGCGGAGGCGGCGGAAGATGCGGCATGTGCGGCGGAGGTAGAGGTTGAGACCTTGCGCAGCAGCATCAACGGCTCCATCGCCGGCGACATCACCGCCGACAGGGAGCTTGAGGAGCTGGCAAGAGGAAGGGCACGGGAGCGGGCAGAGCGGTGGGCAGCAGCCCACCTCCACGGCGGTGGCGGCGGTCCAAGGGACCACGGGCCCGCCAACGGGAACCCAGATGGGCGCGGGCGTGCCGGCGGCAGCCCGGAGCCCGCACGCGGCCCTCGCAGGCAGCGCGGCTCTTTCTCCCCTGACCGGCGCCATGGTCACCACGGCGTCCAGACGGTGGTCAGGGACTTTGGTCCTGGCGGTGGGTGGCCTACCCTCACCAAAACCAACTACATCGAGTGGGCCGCAGTGATGAGGGTGAGGCTCCAGGTGCGGCACATGTGGGAGGCAGTCCGGTACGGCGACGTCGACTACGACGAGGATCGGCGAGCACTGGATGCCCTCATCGCTGCAGTCCCGCCCGAGATGCAGTTCTCGCTTTCCCAGAAGCGGACTGCCAAGGAGGCCTGGGACGCCATCGCTGCGGCACGCATCGGCAGCGACCGCGCCCGCAAGTCCACACTGCAGGCACTCCGCAAGGAGTGGGAGAACCTAGCCTTCAAGCCAGGTGAGGATGTTGATGACTTTGCTCTCCGTCTCAACACTCTCTTGCAGAAAATGGTGCAGTACGGCGACGACACCTATGACGAGGAGAGAGCTGTCGAGAAGCTCTTCCGCTGCGTCCCTGAGAAGTACAGGCAGATCGCTCGCTCGATTGAATCTCTGCTGGACCTCTCCACGATGTCGATCGAGGAGGCGTTAGGTCGCCTCAAGGTCGTCGATGGTGATGAGCCACAGCCTCTCTCGGGGCCCATCACCATCGGCGGGAAGCTCCATCTCACTCGGGAGCAGTGGGAGGCCTCTCAGGGTGACGGGAGGAAGGGGGAGTCATCTTCCCCGACAGGCGGCCGTAAGCCGCGCAAGGCGCGGGGAGGTGTCCAGCTACGGTGGGCGCGAAGACGTGCCGAGGGTGGCGCCCGCAGAGGCGCCCAGGGCGTTGCCACTGGCAACCACAAGCCGGCACGAGACGACGCCTGCCGCAACTGTGTCAAGCTTGGCCATTGGGCCAAAGACTGTCGACAGCCACGACGCGGCCAGGCCCACGTCGCACGGGTGGAGGAGGAAGAGCCGGCTCTGCTCCTAGCTCACGCAAGCATCGAGCTACCTCCAGCGGCACCGGCCGCAGCGGCTTTCCTCCACCTTGATGAGCCGAAGGTACTCGTCTCCCTCTGCGACGGCTCCAGCAACGACAAGGCTGATGGGTGGTACCTCGACACCGGCGCCACCCATCACATGACCGGCCGACGGGAGTTCTTCACCGAGTTCGACTCCAGCGTCCGAGGCTCCGTCAAGTTCGGGGACGCCTCCGGCGTGGAGATCAAGGGTGTTGGCTCCGTGACCTTCACCGCCAAGTCCGGTGAGCACAGGCTGCTCACCGGAGTCTACTACATCCCCGCGTTGAGGAATTCTATCATCAGCGTGGGACAGCTGGATGAGAACGGCTCATGCGTGTTGGTCGAGGACGGACTCATGAGGATTTGGGATCGCCGTCGTCGCCTTCTTGCCAAGGTAACCAGAGGCACTAATCGACTCTACATCCTCAGCGCGCAGGTCGCACAACCAGTTTGCCTCGCCGCTCGTCGGGACGACGAGGCATGGCAGTGGCACGAGCGCTTCGGGCATCTCCACTTCGAGGCCCTGAAGCGCCTCAGTGCCAAGGAGATGGTGCGAGGCATGCCGTGCCTTGACCACGTGGAGCAGCTCTGCGACGTCTGCGTGGTGACGAAGCAGCGGCGGCTCCCCTTTCCCCAGCAGACGAGCTTCCGAGCCAAGGAGCGGCTCGAGCTCGTGCACGGGGACTTGTGTGGCCCAGTGACACCGGCCACACCAGGAGGACGACGCTACTTTCTACTGCTCGTCGACGACCTCTCTCGCTACATGTGGGTGATGGTCCTCGGCAGCAAGGGAGAGGCTGCGGATGCCATCAGGCGCGCGCAGGCCGCTGCAGAGGCGGAGTGCGGCCGCAAGCTGCGCGTGCTGCGCACCGACAACGGCGGCGAATTCACGGCGGCTGAATTCGCGTCGTACTGCGCTGATGAGGGCATTCAGCGCCACTACACCGCGCCGTACAGCCCACAGCAGAACGGCGTCGTCGAGCGGCGCAACCAGACGGTTGTGGGGATGGCTCGGGCTCTTCTCAAGCAGAGGGGGATGCCGGCCATCTTCTGGGGGGAGGCGGTGGTGACAGCCGTCTACATCCTCAATCGCTCGCCTACCAAGGCCCTCGATGGCAGGACACCGTACGAGGCCTGGCATGGGCACAAGCCGGCGGTCTCCCACCTACGGGTCTTCGGCTGCCTCGCGTTCGCCAAGGAGCTCGGCCACATCGGTAAGCTCGACGACAGGAGCACCCCAGGGGTGTTCATCGGCTACGCGGAGGGCTCGAAGGCCTACCGCATCCTCGACCCGGAGACACAGCGTGTGCGCACTGCGCGCGATGTTGTGTTCGACGAAGGGCGAGGGTGGGTATGGGACAAGGCGGTGGACGATGGTTCGACTCCGACGTACGACGACTTCACCATCGAGTACGTCCACTTCGAGGGAGCTGGGGGAGTAGGCAGCTTTTCATCTAGCGTGTCTACCCCAGCCCCCGAATCTCCACCGACTCCGACACCAACACACCCTCGGGCCACGACTTCGACTACGACGAGCTCTTCGTCGACACCACCCCAGCCAGTGACTCCACATGCTCCAGCTCCAACAGCCACTCCTCCAAGCACGTCTACTCCGACGCCAGCTCGTGTTGAGCGCAGCCCGGTGGAGTTCGCTACTCCGCTCTCCCACGACGGGGAGCGCATCGACGCGTACCACGACGGCGAGCAGCTACGGTACCGTACGATGGAGGATCTTCTCGGCGACCAGCCGGTGCCGGGACTGGTGCCTCGCGACTTAGAGGCGCAGTTGCACCTTGCGTGCGACGACGGTGAGCCTCGGTCTTTTGCAGAGGCCGAGAAACACGCGGCATGGCGTGCCGCGATGCAGTCGGAGATGGACGCGGTTCAGGAGAACCGCACCTGGGAGCTTGCTGACCTCCCTCGTGGTCACCGCGCAATCACCCTTAAGTGGGTGTTCAAGCTGAAGAGGGATGAAGCCGGAGCCATCGTCAAGCACAAGGCTCGCTTGGTGGCACGCGGTTTCGTGCAGCAGGAGGGGATCGACTACGACGATGCCTTCGCTCCCGTGGCACGGATGGAGTCCGTGCGACTCCTTTTTGCGCTGGCTGCTCAGGAAGGCTGGGGCGTCCATCACATGGACGTCAAGTCGGCGTTTCTAAACGGCGACTTGAAGGAGGAGGTCTACGTGCACCAGCCGCCGGGATTTGTGATCCCCGGCAAGGAGGGCAAGGTGCTACGCCTGCACAAGGCCCTCTACGGCTTGCGGCAGGCACCGAGGGCGTGGAATGCCAAGTTGGATTCCACGCTCAAGGGGATGGGCTTCGAGCAAAGCCCGCACGAGGTGGCCATCTACCGGCGGGGCATTGGAGGAAATGCCTTGCTGGTGGGTGTCTACGTCGACGACTTGGTGATCACCGGCACCAAGGATGCGGAGGTCGCGGCGTTCAAGGAGGAGATGAAGGCCACTTTCCAGATGAGTGATCTGGGGCCTCTCTCCTTCTACCTGGGGATCGAAGTGCACCAGGACAACTCCGGGATCACGCTTCGACAGACCGCCTATGCCAAGCGCGTCGTTGAGCTGGCTGGGCTCACCGATTGCAACCCAGCTCTCACTCCGATGGAGGAGAGACTGAAGCTGAGCCGCGACAGCACGGCGGAGGAGGTGGATGCTACACAGTACCGACGTCTTGTGGGGAGCCTTCGCTACCTCACCCACACACGGCCGGACTTGGCCTTCTTCGTCGGCTACGTCAGTCGGTTTATGCAGCGACCGACGACGGAGCACCAGCAGGCCGTGAAGAGGATCATCCGCTACGTTGCGGGGACTCTCGACCACGGTCTCTACTACCCGAGGTGTCCTGGCAAGGCACACTTCGTCGGGTACAGCGACAGCGACCACGCCGGCGACATTGACACCAGCAAGAGCACAAGCGGGATTCTCTTCTTCCTCGGCGAGTGCCTCGTTAGCTGGCAGTCAATCAAGCAGCAGGTGGTGGCCCTGTCCAGCTGCGAGGCCGAGTACATGGCGGCATCCGCCGCTTCGACCCAGGCGCTCTGGCTTGCTCGACTACTTAGTGATCTCCTCGGCAGAGATACTGGAGCGGTGGAGCTCAGGGTGGATAGCAAGTCCGCTCTGGCCCTGGCAAAGAACCCCGTTTTTCACGAACGGAGCAAGCACATCCGGGTGAGGTACCATTTCATCCGAAGCTACTTGGAGGAAGGGAGCATCAAGGCGAGCTACATTAACACCAAGGACCAGCTTGCGGATTTGCTCACCAAACCCCTTGGGAGAATCAGTTCCTTGAGCTTTGCTCCCGGATCGAGATGGCTCAACTTTCCCACAAGACGGCGCACAAGACTTAGGGGGAGAATGTAGGAATAAGTCTTGGCTGGTTGGTCTTGGTCTTGTGGTGCCTTTTTCCTGCTTTTCAGCTTTCTAGGACAGCATCTCTTTCTAGGACAGCATCTCTACTTTCAGTTTGAGATGCTCTAGGACAGTTTGTTGGGATGCTCCGCTCTAGGACAGTTTGTTGGGATGCTCTAGGACAGCACCCTCTTAGACTAGCATGGCTGCATGGCTGCTACAAGCAGCTATAAATATGTATCCAATCCTCTTTGGGAGGACATGGCTTTTGTGTTTAGTGAATGAAGAAAACCAGAAAATTGCCCCATCTCGAGTGCCATCCTCTTCTCAATGAGAAACCATTGAAATTCTAACAGTTGCTGCCTCGTGTGCGACCACGATGGCGACGGGCACCCAGATGGGGCTGGTGAGCAGAGCGATGGGCCCCAGGAAGTTGAGCGCGACGACGGCGCCGATAAGCGTGAGCCCGGTCAGGAGCAGGAGCTCGGCGCCGGAGGCGACGAGCGTGAGGAAGCCGACAACTTGGGTGGAGCTGGGCGCGTGAGTTTGCACTTTGCACCCGCCGGAGCAGCATCGTCGACGACGAGTTTGGCGCCGTGGGCGCGTACCCATGGCGCTACGGTGCCGGACCGTGCGCGTGCTGCTGCTGATATGCCATTCTCGCGGTTGACCTAGGAGGATGGCAGCTCAAGCGCGGTGCCGTTGCCACCGCTGCCTCTCCCCTCTCCCATCTCCCTCCGGCCGCCTCCCCCTCCCTCCCGAGCTCGTCGGCCGTCTCTCCCCTCTTTGCTGCCACCGGCCTCCTAGACTTGCTGAAGGGAAGAGAAGAAAAGAGTAGAAAGAAGAGATGCGGAATGATCAGTTTACCACGAGCATCTCTTCTTTCTACTCTTTGCTCATCGGAAAAAAAAGAATAAGTTTACCACGAGCAACGAATGATCAGTTTCTTAAAGACCAACATTTCTTTGAGCTCCACCAGGGGCGGAGGACTCGGTATGGCGAGGTGTGGCGCTCGCCATACCTTGATCCTCCCGCGAACCACCCCCCCTCCCCTCCCCGGGCGGCGGCCGCGTCTCCTTCCCGCACCGGCGCGATCGACGAGAAGAGAGGGAGAGCGAGAAGCCGAGAACGCAGCGCGAGAGAGAAGCCGCGTGTGAGAGAGGCCAACCAATTAGATCCATTGGGCTTGTTTTTGTGTAAATGGGCCTTTTGACCATGAAACCCTAATCCAAATTTCCCCAATTCCCCAATCTATCTCCTCCCCAATCCCCAATTCCCCATCTAGCAGCAGAAGAGCAAGCGGCGGCGCTGCGGTCTGCGGTGCGGACGACGGCCGACGGCGATGGGGCGAGCGCCGGTGGGTGTGGGCCTGCTCAAGGTGGGGCGCAGCAGCCGGCAGGGGGTGGGGGCGGGGCTCGGTCGCGCCGCGCGCTGCGCGGCGGCGCAGCGGCGCGGTCGCGCGGTGCGGCGGCGCGGGGCAGAGGCACGACGCGGCGGTGGCCGGCCAGGCAGAGGCAGGCAGGCGCAGGCGCAGTGCAGGGCGCAGGCAGGCGGCAGTGAGAGGCTCAGAGCCAGGCACAGGCAGGGAGGACAGCAGAGCAAGAAAATGGATAGAAAGAGGAAAGGAAAGGCATTGGCTTCACAAAAGAGGTACAATTTCAGAACATCATTTTTCTTGGTTTGAACTTTCAAGTATACAAATTTGATACTAAAATTGCATTTGTGTAATTTGTTTTGTAGATTTGAAGAGTTTTTGGAACCGGGGCTCTGCAAGCGCAATTACTCATGATGAATTGTGAACTTATGACTATTGCTTAATTGTTGCCATTGCCATGTTTGAGATTACGTGGGATAATATTGCGTCATATAATATAGTACATTGAGATTGTTTTTTCTCCCTTTCTTTACACTAGTCTATGGGTCACACTGTCAACACCACCACACCAAATTTTTTTTCCGTCCTCCGCCACTGAGCTCCACCACTTCTCGTGGGCGTTAATTCTTCTTTGGGCAACACGTACTCTGTTTGGTTCCTCATTTTACATACTCGTTTTTAATTACCGTCGACTACGGTCGGTTGATTTCGTTGTTTCTAATCCCCATTTTTTAACCAGCTGCAAGCCTGCAGATTGTATATCTGATATTTTACTTAGCTTTGTGCAGAAGAAAAATGATTTTGACTCCAAATTTTGGATATAGACTAACAAGGAAAAAATAGCCTCAAGTGATACAGTGTTGACCAAACCTGTTAGATAGCAAGGCAATCCCGTAACTGTTTCTCTCATGTGTAGGCTCATAACAAACAAGGTGTCAAGCCCAGTAACTACTGGCCCATTTATGTATTAGCTAGTAGGTTTGTTTTTATAGACGGTACAAGGTAGCCATGCTTCATGTGTCTACTTCTTCCTCAACAGTTAGCTCTCCTTTTGCTTCTTTAATTTGGTTGCTGTCCTGCTTCGAGCAATTAGTTCGTATGCAGGTAGGCACAATTTTCCTCTGCTGGTGTAGGGATTATAAATACCATATACCAACATAGATAACTTATCCGACTAAAAATAGAAGGTGGGTCGAATCCGTATATTATGTATTACATAGGGCTTTGGAAGTTATGTTGTCTTGCACTCCAAGGTACAGTCCATAAGTGTTAGTCCTATAAAGTTATGTAAATATATAAGAACATTTATGTCGTATTCAGCTTGGTTTTCCTTCTCATAACCCTATCCTCAAACCTATACAAGGAGCGCAGGGAGTTCTCTAAGGGCATAACTACAACTAAATCATCAGGTCAATAATATATTCAGCGGATACTATCCTCAAACAGGAGTAGGGTATCATCTCATATCGAGAGGGCCTGAACCTGTCTAAATCGTTGTCTTCACATCCATCCACTTTTCGTCCCTGTGCGCTACCCTCTTTTATCATTGCCGATTTCCATAATCGACAGTTGGCGCACCAGGTTAGGTTTGCGTCGAGTATTTTGCCGACAAGTGCAATAGTATCAACTTTGGGAGCCGACGACTTTGCCATCCCTTTAGGGCAGACTTACAACTTTGGCAGCCTTGACTTTGTTACCAACAACATTGGCAGATCTCTCTCCTCGACTCGGATTCAAACCAGTCGGAGAAGGGCCACATTGTCTTGTCAATGTTCAACCTTCCAAACGCCTCCGATACCTACTCAATGGCGTTCTTCTCTTATGTGATTTCAAACTACTCGAGGAGATCATCGATGTCGACTCAGATTCGTGACACCTCCAACAACACCACAACTTATCCATAGATCACCTTGCGACTTCCTTTGCTCCTCGCCATCCCCCCTAGGGTTTGATCTGGACATGCTTCATCAAAGTCCGGACCAGGGCTTAGGGATATAGGCGTCATGATCTAACCAATCGATTCCTGCAGCGTTACTGAAATCGTCAATAGCTTCGACTACACCGACAACTACAACGACTTGGACACCGAAAGCGTCAACAACTCTAAGCAACCTCGGCCGCTGCTTTTCCTACGCCAATTGACGCTTGAGCTGTGGCTTCGTCGTCCATCCGAGCCACCACTGTGCACTACCCCCTTTGGCCGCCTTTTGCCATCGTCGCGGTCGCTGCTCAGCCACGCCATTGACGTCAATAGCTTTGTTGTGCCAAGGAGCTCCTCAACAGCCTCTTCCCCACCGCTGGGAGCCGCTAGAACCACGTTCCTCGTGCGTGGTGAGCCAACACCTCATCGTTGATCTCCGGCTAGCATTTCTCACCGTGCCTCGACTCCTCTCCCTCCCATAACTCCTCCTCCTTCCCTGGTCACGACCGTCCCTGTCCGCCACTCCCGTCTTGCAGATCATCGTCGGAGCACCGCTCGTGCCACCGTCCTGAGAAGCGCCACCGCCTTTACTCCCTGTCGCCTCTTGTCGCTGGTACGCCATCGGTGAGCCTCCCCTACCCTCATCGTCTCCCTACGCCGCCTCTCGTGCATGTTGCCATGCCGACGGGCGCCGCTACCTCCGCTCGTGGCTATCTGATCCATCCTTAGGGGATCTGGGCTGTCCACGCAGCCGTGCCACCTTGGCATGCCGAGCTATTGTGGCCGCCACATGGCTACCACGTGGTGCACGCGCACCCGAGCCACGGTGGACCATCCTCCTTTGACCCAGCGACTGGTGGGGCCCACTTGTCGTTGCAACATTCCCCACGGCTCATCACAAACCTTATTAATTAGGCAATAAATCGAGTTAATTTCCAGAAATTCATTTAAATGGTTCAAAACTTCTAAAATTCATAACTAATTCATATGAACTCCAAATTGAGTCATTCAACTTGCAAAATTTATCTAAAATTGAGCTCTACTTGTTTTTTTTGTCACTTTCCATGTACTGTTTACTTGGCTTTTATTAGGGTTTTCCTCGTTGTCGTGCTAGCGCATAGATTCCGTCTTTTCAAAAGATCGTGTTCACGAGGAAAAGAGGTTGGAACATTTACCGAAGAAGCAAAGAAGTCACACATCCCCCTTGAGCATGTTAACCCTACTTTATAAAATGTTTTACTGTTTGCAATTGAAGCATGTTTTTCTTATTCCTATCTGCTTGCTTGTGCCATGTTTACTTGATATCCATCCTGTGTCAAACTCTGGTGATAATTTGACTAGCTTGCATCATTACGTGGACCTGGGCAAAATTATATATGCTTAATCATACTTAAATTACAACTAGCTCACCTAATGGGATAATCACATTACCTATATTTAGTATCTTGATGAAGCGGATCCACCTACTCCGTTTCTAAAATACTAAGGATGGATCCAATGATAAAGATAAATAGCACAAAGCAAGAACTCCAAAATGAGCAGAATGCCACGACTCCCGCGTCACTCCTAGGGCAGGGGCAACACGGGTGGTGACCGCCGCCGCCACACCACCACCCCTGCCTCCTTCTCTGCCTCGCCGCCACCCGAGCGGGCCGCCAGAAACCACACGGTCGGAAAGGAGACAGCAGCAATGCCTCCTTTCTTCTCCCCGAGGGCGCCGGGTCGTAGCCCACAACCTCACCTGGTTCTAGGGCAACGACGACTATGATGCTGGGCCGATGGCTGGTTGCTGGTGGCGTTGACGGCGGAGAGAGCGGCAATGTTGAAGGCGAGGCAGAGCCCGTCGGAACGACAGTGCAGAGGCGGTGTCGACCAGGGCGATGATGGCAAGGCAGCGCCATCGGATCTAGCGTCCCCTGGCCATATCCGGCCACCTCACGTCTGGATCCAGCCTCCCCGACGTGGGTGGCAGGCCCTCGAGCTAGCTGCGGTAACAAGGCGGCGGGGTGCATTTCGGAGGCGGCGGGGTGAGATAGGAAGGAGGCGATGGTGCGGGAGGCCAACTCCTAAGCCGGTAGCAGGGACGAGGCAACGGCGTGCGGTTGCGATGTGGTAGGGCGAGGAAGGAAGGGCGCGGCGGTGCAGCGGGACGGTGGGCATGCTCGCGTGGTGTCGACGGCGTTGAGGAAGGTGGAGGCGACGATGGGGATAGGAGCTGGGAATATGGCATCGATGTTTCTACCGACTGGGCTGCTTGCTGAGGGCTGACACATCGCAAAAGTGTGCCGCAGCTACAGGGATAGGCCGGCGTGGGGTACAGAGGAGAGCTTGATGGCGACGGGATTGTGGGAGGCCGGCGCGCCGAGCAACTGGCGACGCGAGTAACGGCAGGGAAGCCGGCTCGGTTAACTGCATGGAGGCTGATGTGGGGACGACGTGAGTGCCATGGCATGGCGTGTGGCAGGAGCTGGAGGTGGCAGGACGGATGAGGCGATAGCAATGCAGACGGGCAGCCTCTGGCGGCATGGTTAGCCCGGCCGAGGCGGGGACGTCAGTGTTGCTGTGAGGTGGGTGTGGTAGGCCTACGATAGGTCCTTATCCAGACTCTAGTCCTCTTGTGGTGGCTCCTTGCCGCTACAAGATGGCCACGTTGGCAGGCTAGTGCGGGAGAGAGGGAATCATTCTTCTCTCTCACCCTCTCCCTCTCCAGCCTAACTACGTGGATGGATTAGAGCATGTCGGATATCGAGCACCTACTTGATGGCCGGCCGACGATGGGGCATTGGTGCAGTGGCTACGCGTTGAAGGAGTGTGGTTGGTGGTGGCTTCTATGTCCAGCAGGAGACTCGACACGAGCATGCAGGAAGATTATAGGCAAAAGCTTGGCCTCTCTAGGCTAGCAACGGTGACGCTTGCGGGTGCCGTTTTCCACTTGGGGCGTTGCTGATTGATCTTTCCTGTCCTCTGATGGATTCCTCTAAGTGAAAACCATATCCAGAAGCCTAGGACGAGCGGCGACGACACTCTTGGTGTCGTACTCTTTCTGAAGGCGTTGTTTAGAAGATCCTTTCCCTTCGGGATGTCGTTTCCATGTCTTTTAGTAGCAGGTTCTGGTTGAAGACGCGTGGAGTGGTTGTATTTTTTTCTTTTCATGGCTATAGCCTTTCAGGACTATAAACTTGTAATTTTTTTTCCTCTATCAATACGAAACCTCGCACTAGCTTGTGTATGTTGTTTAAAAAAAAAATAAAGATTAAGAGCTGGAGCCAACGGTCCTAACTATCAGGATGGTGCGCATGTTCGCAAGTGCAGCGAATCGCGCGCGATTATCGTCTTCACTTTCCAAAGAGGTGGAAAGAAAGGTGACTGGGGGACTAGAGGTCCTTAGACAGTTACATATAGAGTAAACTGCTGTTGACTAGTGGGCATGGAGACCAACATTACGATCCTTTTTAATGGCACGCAGATAACTACTGGTGCAAACCTGATGGCACGCATTGTTCGCCACTACTGATGTCGGCATTCACGTAGCAGGCGCCTTCCAGTGCTAGTTAAGAAAGTTTTTCTAGACTTATTAAACGAGTCAATTGTAATTTAGACTATTTTTATTACAAATATTTTAGTTAGGACCATTGTTTATTCAAACATTTCACTTTGGCATGGGCCAGTATAATAAATGTGATATACTTGACACTAGTACGAAAACGATTTTTCCGTGTGGTCGAAAAGGTTTTCGCGTGCGGATCTCCCGCCATCTGCGCACCCAAGTGTCTGTAAAAATCCAATTTTTCCGTGCGCGCGACACACCCGCACGAGAAAAATCTGATTTTTGCGTACGGATGACTTATGTCGCCCGCACGGCAAAAAATCCACAAAAAAGAAAATCCAAACCCTAACCTAGCCATCGCCCTCCTCGTGGTCGCCATCATCGCCGTCGTCGTCGCTCGCTGTCGTCGTCGTCGCCGCCTTCCACCGCGACCGGCCGCCGCCGCCCACCGCCGGATCCGGGTGGAAGAGGGGCGCCGCCTCCTGATCAAGGCGGGTGAGGGGCGCCACCGCACGCCGGGGAGCGCGCGTGAGGCCGCGCTGCCGCTGCCCGCTGGTGCCGTCGCCCCCGGCCACCGCCCGCAAATGAGGCCGCACTGCCACTGCCCACCGCCGTTCCCGGCCGCCCAGCGCTCATCGTCTGTGCCGAGCCCACTGCTACCCATGAGAGACGAGGGATGAGAGAGAGGGATAGAAGATATGAGGATAATATGGGTAGGTGGAGAGGATAAGATAGAAGTTTTTGAAGTGGTTGAGAGGGAAAAATGCCTAAGGGAGGGTATTTTCGCGTGCGGTGCTCTTAAGAGGCCCACATGTGAAAATCGATTTTCGCGCGCGGTTCTCTTAAGGGTCCACGCGCAAAAATAGAAGGATGATTTTGCAGACGCGGTCAGTTATGGACCATCTGAAATCTAACAAGGGGCTTGTAAAGGAAAATCGTTTTTTAAGTGTGATACAAGAGCTTGGGTCATACAAAGTAAAATAAAAAAGAGTAAATTACCGCGTCTAAAATGATAACATTGGTTAAAAGGCGGATTAAAGGGCGGACTAAATCACTCACAAGTACAAGGGGTTGCCAAACTGTAAATTACTCAAATGATAAATTTAAGAGATCGATTAATCCCATGTGTACATGCATGGTAAATTGTAATTAATAGAATATATAATACTAAGTAGTTCAGAGGTTATAGCTTCCTAGCACCTAAATGGTGCATTTCTTTGAAAAAAAACATTTTATCAACATTCCTTTTAATTATTTAAATCAATTTATTAACTCTTAAAATTTAATTCACTCATGTGAGCTCTTAAATAATAGTCATAAACTTATATTCGTCATTCGTCCATTGAGAATGTTCCTTCGAGAGCGGTTTTTTTAATTTAAGACAAATGTATCTGTCAAAGTTACATAATTGCCTTATCCGACACTAATCGTTTACATATAACGAATACTACATTTTTTCAGATTAATTAAGATATATCCCCGCAAAAAAAAAGATTAATTAAGATATATATGGATATCTCATGAAGATACAGAAAAAAAAATCAAGGAAACCTAAAACAAATCAAATTTGCAATTCATCATACTCGCCCGAGGTTTCCTGTAGCACCAATGCACCATTGCTTTCAGTTGTCTACTTTTGACAAACCGTGCAAATATATGCTTTACTACCGGAACGCACTAACTTAATTGATCAGTGGCTACAGCGAAATATCTCAAGAAAAAATAAAGCTGCTGCTCGTCATTTTCACCCTCGCCAACAGTAGGTTCTTCCCTATAAATAATCCACGCATCCTGACCAAAGACTACACAAATCACACTAAATAATTACTCAAACCATCATCAGTAACAACCAGATTACAGTATTCATTCCCAAACATACAAATCATATCCATGGCCAAACAGGCGACAGCTGCGGTGCTCGCCGTCGCGTTGGTGCTCGCGGCGTCGGCGGGGCTCGCGCACGGCATCTGCAACCTGTCGGACGCGGGGCTCCAGGCGTGCAAGCCGGCGGCCGCCGTGCGCAACCCGGCGGACACGCCGTCGTCCGAGTGCTGCGACGCGCTGGCCGCCGCCGACCTGCCGTGCCTGTGCCGGTACAAGGGCTCCGCCGGCGCCCGCGTGTGGGTGAGGTTCTACGGGATCGACCTCAACCGCGCCATGACGCTGCCGGGCAAGTGCGGCCTCACCTTGCCGGCGCACTGCTAGTGCTAGCTAGCTGATGGCAAGCACAAACTACAGTGCGGCGACCTCGATCGCCATGTTGCTGCAATTCAATTATGCAGTCGTGACCACTAGCGCTACCAATATATAGCATATATATAGTAGTAATATTAATATATATGTCATACTATGCGATCGATGAGCCCGGCAAGGGGAGATGAATAAATTTGGCAACATATATATGTATTTATGCTCTTCTTTCAGTATCATCAAAAGATATGCGTGTGATGAATAGGTTGGGTGTTTAACCAATAATATATTTGTAATGATACTGATTTGAGTAAAAGAGGAAGTCGTTCTATACTTTTCAAAGTCAGCGGGACACAAATTTAACTGCTGTCCTCTTTTATATATTATTTTTACTTATATAAAAGAATTGCCCGTCTATCTTATCCACTAAACATTTTGGGTTGAGTTAGTACGTGGAACTCAATGTACACCAGTAAAAAAAAAAAGGTAATCAGCTCTTTGAGTGCCGGTTCGGCTTGGTCCGGAAGAGATTGAGTATCACTCTCGACATTGACCAAGCATCACTACCGATTCATGTATAGCTGGCTAAAAGGACCGAGGCCCGACGGCACAAGGTTTTGGCCCATCCCAAGCACGGCACGGGCCAAAAGATCAGGGAGACCAAATAGACTTATTCCAGCCATACAAGGCAGGAAAAAGTACACTGAAGGACCCTCAACTTGTCATCAAGTTACAAAATCATCCTTGAACCGTAAAACCAGATACAGGGTATCCCCTAACATATAGAACCAGCACAAACTAGGTCTCTCGGTGGTTTTGATTCCGGTTTTGTTCGACGTAGCAGCTGACTCAGTGTGGGACCCACGTGGGCTCCAGATGTTAGCCTCTTCTTATCCTCTACCTCTCTTCCTCACAAGGGTTTAGATGGAATTTTTATCTTGAGTTAACACCGTCATTTTGCCTTCACGGAATAGGACCACGACTCATCTTCGTTTCTAAAAATGAGGGTCAAATGAGCAACTCGAAAAAGCAAGACCAAATTAGTAGTTAGTCTTCAAAGTAGGGTCAAAAACGTAATTGCCCCATTGCAAAGTTATATGTCAACAGGTTGTCTCGAGATATGCTTTCAGCATTAGTGAATTACTCCCTCCATCCAAAAAAAAAACGAATCTAGGACTGGATGTGACATATTCTAGTACAATGAATCTGGACAGAGGTATGTCACATCCAGTGCTAGGTTGGTTTTTTATGGGACGGAGAAAGTAGTGAATAGTTTTGTTCTCGTTGTGGACATCCTGTCATGGTTGTCGGTAAATTCGCACCGCCAATGACAATGTGAATACAATTATTGGTTCCAATTATTTCTTCGTCCACCTGACATCTTAGAAAAAGGGTAAAAATTAAAACTGACACCTATAAATGTTTATATACCGCACATATATAAGGTTCTGCGTTATATGTGCCATTTATTAAAAAAAATAATATATAGTAAATTATAGATGCCGATTTAAAAATGCAACACAAATACTACATTAAACCGTCGAGCCGAGCCGTCTTGGTCCCTATGGTCCCACTTATCTTTTTCCCGGCCCATCTGCTCGTTTTTCTCTCACTTCCTTTTCCCATAGTCCTTATAAAATCAAAGTGTGTTTGATTATTATTTTATGATAAGCTATTGTTGATGAGAAAACATGGTGGCCTGGGTCTTTTGCTTAGCTCAAGTGCATATCCAAATCTTGCTTTCGGGTTCAGAGCATTCCAGTTGGTTTGATCCTGCAATGAACAAAAATAAACAAGAAAACCAAGTTAAATTCATGTAAACCTAGCCGATGCGACCTGACCGAATCAGCTGTTAGGTGTAGAATGAATAAAATAAAACGAGCCTAAAATATGTTCCATCACCTGTAGATATAATTAGTCATGTAATCCATAATTCACTCTTTCTATGAGATGCGAGCAAATGTATAGATTAAATGAGACTTTGTAGATTGCTCCTAAATCAGATCAAACGAATTAAAGATTACATGTAGCTTATATCGTAGCCGATGATAGATACCGTGTCGGCTAGTACTCTAATATAGCCTTATACAAGAATATGAACCTAAGTAAATATATCTAGAGAAAGCTTGATATATTTAAATAGTGTGCTACACTTGTATAACGGGCAAATACAACATGAAAAGCATGATTAAAGAATTTAAACACAGCTAAAAAGTTATATCAGGTAAGATCGGCTAAAACCTTGATTCTACCCTTATTAGCAATCAAGAAGCGGTTTAATTTCTATGATTCTAAACATGACTAGGGCTGATGCAGCACAAAGTATGAAAAGAAGCATAAAGTCTAAACAATCAAGCCTTTAACTGATTTTCAGGGTAGTGGATACCTTAGCTAATCCAAATTGACAAAACGATTTAGTCGACATCGGCAAAACCCTAGAAAAGGCATGGCCGATATAGCTAAATCGAGTCATCATGTTAGATTAGTTAAGATATATGATAACCAGCAGCTCTAGAAAATAGATTAAAACATCTAAAACGACACCCTAATCCGCCAACGCAAGCCGCTGAGGACAAGTCATACCTCTTGTCGGAAGATCGAAGTCGATGTCCTAACTCGAAGCAAGAACTCGTTGAAAAAGTAGAAAAGTAATAAGGTGGCGATGTGTCGAGAGTATATTGAATGGTTGTTGTTGTCAAGACCCTAGGCACATATTTATACCTGTAGTACAAAACTTGTCCATATCGGAAACGACTCAAACTTTACAAAATAAACACACCATCCCATTGCGGACTCTAATACAGATTTCTAAGGCCCTGTTTGTATGGGAGAGACTGTCCCTCCCATCCAAACGGCTCCTAAAATGCTTCCTAATTAATATATACAATTGCCTTGAAAGGACTCTTCCTTGTTTAGCAATATCTCTAAGTCCTCAATCCGAGCTCAACTCATACTTGGAAACTGTCTATATCAGCTGCCTTGTCCATATTGGCTGACTAAGTCCGATTCCAAATCGGCCGATACAGCCCCCAGGCGATGCGCTGCGTTATTCTTTCGAAACCAATCTAATTTCTTCAAATCAACTTCGAATCCATCTTCACCTTTGAGTATCTTGCCAAATTTTGTTGTTAACAACTATTGGCATCTGAGATTATTGGTTTTGATATTTGGATATTATTGATGAAGTGGTTTTGGAGATAATTGATTTTCAAACAATGAGCAGGATTGTATTGCTTTGACGGTCGCGGTCAAACCAATAGGATTGATCTAGTCGGACTGGCCAACTCGACGGTCTGACCGGCCAACTCTATGTTAGTTTCAGTTTAAGGTTGCTCCTTTGGATATCTGTGATTAATTCATATTTATGGTTTCTAGGTGGATACTATGCATATGTAATGTTGTTGTGTGCTAATGTTGAGTCAACTTGGTGAGAATTTGTGCACAAATATGGTTTCTTTGTTGGTGCAAGTGTAGGTGAGTCTTGATGCCTCAGGTGATCTTTGCCGGTGATGGATTGGGAGTCAACTTGGGAGAAGATGACGTCCGGATGATTAGGATATCATGCGGGATGCTTAGGCTCAAGATCAATGCATGTGGTTGGTGAAGATTGCATATGGCAATGATGGAGATATTGTGTGCATATGGGATGCGAGTCGAATTTAGAAGGAGTCCAAATTTGATATGATTGGAGTTTATAAAGTTTGTTTCTTGTACAAGAATGTCTCCTATGGGATTAGGACTTCTTATATTAGTTTGGTTCTTAACTTTAGGCTGTCTACCTCAGGTATAAATAAAAAGTCAGGATGAGGCCTCTCGGTATCGTTTTTAGAAAGAGTTGAGTTTAGAAAAGGTTAGGGTTTCAAGTTTAGTTGAGATTTTTGTGAGAAGTAATGTTATTGCACTTTGTAAACACAGATAGAAGTAATAAAGTATCAATCTACTTTGAGAGATCTTCAATTTGTGTTTGCTCAGGTTCAACAATCCAATTGGCGAGACACCGACGGTCAGACCGGATCAGCCCAGTCAGACCAACAACTCCACGATGGTTAGACCTGCGTTGACGACAAGCAACATTGGCGAATCTAGCGGTCAGACCAGAGCTACTATGCCGGTCAGATCGGAGGTCATCGTGTAGTTAATTAGACTGATGCAATAATTGCAGTCAAACCGATCTCCATCGTTTCGAGGGTAACCTTTAATTCCACTAAATGTTTTGGTTTTTGGGAACTCCAACCATTCACCCCCTCTAGTTGGCTTAGTTCTTGCAGTGCGATCCTACAGTCCTCACCTTCTTCCTGTCTTACCTCTCTTTCCCCTCGTCACTTTCTGTCTCCTTCTCTTTCTCACGAGTCAAGTCGGGCTCGGTGGCGGCGCCCTCTGCTCGGTGGCAGCACCAACTTCAAGGCGGCACGCCCTCCCCTTGATTGACAGTGCCCTCCTCACGATGGAGCCTCGGCGGCGGCACCTTCCCCACGGTGATTGTGCCCTCCTCATGGCGGGGGAAACCTCCCTATATATGATGGCAGTAGCCCTGCCTCCCCAGGAGCTCGGGGGTAGGGTGACCAGATCTTGCCGCCATGAGCTCGGAGGCGGCCAAATCTGGCCACCATGAGCTACAGCGGTAGCAATCCACATGACTAACAGGTATGGTGAGCGGTAGCATCTTCCTCGGCCTCAGGTGAGTAGCAGCAGACTCAGTGGCCTTAGCCTCCGGTGGTTGGTGGTGGCCTTTGTCTCTGGTGGGATGAGGCAATGGAAGGCTTCCATATGTTGATTTTAGTTTTTTTTTTCTATGAATGTCATTTATGTAATTTTTTGAGATGATTCTAAATTATTTTTGTTGGATTTGTGATGATTTTGTGATTCATTTTCTGTATGATTATTGGCTCGAAGCATCGGCTCTAATCAAGCTGATATATCGAGCCGGCTTTTTTTTCTTCGAAATATCTTAAAGCTGATGGTTTACCGATACTTTATATTCTTCCTATTAGTAACGTTAATGGGGTGCCGGTACCTTTAGAAGTACCCAACCGTTATCCATGGACCATGGGTGTTCTGCAGCGACTCGCTGTATGACAAGTGGCAATGATGGCTTGTGATGATTGTAAAGCATGGATTCAGGAAAACGCCATAACTTCTATCACGATATATATGTGTGGCACGTGGCAACAACTACAGTGTGCAGCAAAAATCTTCCACTATATGTACTTGGTGAATTATATGTCCAAACCACCATTGAATTGATACATGACAACCGTGTATTTGAGGAGAAGATGATTGGGGAGATTGGGAAGATACGCAAAACGAGGTGAGCCATTAGCACATGATTAATTGAGTAGCTATTTTAAACTTTTAAAAATAGATTAATATGATTTTTTAAAGCAACTTTTCTATAGAAATTTTTTTTTTTAAAAAACACACCGTTTAGTAGTTTGACAAGCGTGCGCGCAGAAAACGAGATGCTTTCTCTCTCAATCCCCTAGATCGCCCAGGAACGAACGAAGCCAAGATGACATGCGATAGGCATAAGCCTTGTAGAGATCTTTACCAGCAGGTATAGTGGATTCAGAGCGGGTATCGTGTTTAATTTACACGACGAGTGGAAACGATGACACTCGATCTCCATGGACGACCGTGCTTGTGGATCAGGCAGCCGGTAAAGTGTGTGCCGCAATGCTAATAGGCTACTGTTAGGGCTTAGTGATTTGTCTTGTAAGCCCTTTGATCTTAGTGTTTGTCTCTCTCCTTAATAAATTGGACATAAGAGGAAACCTTGCCCGTGGTACACGGTATAGGTGTAACTCAATGCAATAATTTGCAAATTGGTATAACAACTTTAACATATATAAATGACACGTCAGAGTTAGTATGTATACTTTTCTAAAAATAAATTGAATTCAAGCCATATAAACGCAGAAAATCAAATTTCCAAACCTTCTAAACCTAACTGATGCTTTAGTGAACTTTTTGTTCTACACACCTTATATAGTTAAGCTACAAGCTGTCACTGAGAGCCCACTTGGTTCAGTTGTGAATTATAATATAAAATTGATTTTTTAGATTTTGATTTATAATAATATTAGGATTTCATGATCAGGTAAATACGTAAATAATGTACCTAGTTTTTTTTTATATAGAACTTCAAATTTCCAAAAATGTTTAATTTCAATTCCAATCTAAAGAGTAGTTTGCTTTACTACCCCATTCTTATAGATTATTTACCTTGGGTTGAAAGCGTGCCGTTTGATCACGCCATAGCTATAATTTTAGACCGGGTATATCATATTGGCAAGAGAGGAACGGAATTTTTTTTCCCAAAATATCCTACCTTCTGAAGGTTGTTGATTCAGCTGTTTCATGAAGGAAAATCTTCTACATATGTGTAGGATGAATGAATCTCTTAGCTCTTGTGTTTTTGCCTGGTTATAAACTTTGTGAATTCTGTGTTCTGTTTTCTGCCCTATGTAAATTAAATATTCTATTGTGAATTTTGATTTTATAATTATATAATTACTAGGTAAGGTCAGTAGTAATTTTAGTAATAAAAAATATTTGATAGTACATCTGTACCGAACAGGTCGGTTTTTGCAAATATTTGATTGATATAGACAGTACTTTTCTATTTGCTAGTTTCTTTTTCATAATAATCAAGTAGAAGTGCTAGTTAACATCTGTGCCAAACTTTTGCAGTTCTCAAAATAATACGTTATCATTATAAGGAATGCACGAACCAGGCCACAAACATCATGATGCTAGCGCGGGCGCTCCATAACATCTTGCACTACTACTCTGGTGTCGGCAAAGTATCTTCATCGTGATCGATCAACTCGTATGGTCTGAAATTACTCCGAATGATGTGAAGACTGTGGATTCATCCATATTTACATATGTATGTGCTTGGTACTCACGGGGGCCTATTGTGTATTGTACAAAATTATATATGTAGCATTCATCTGACTATTGTAATTTAATTGAATTTTAGACAAAATTGTGTAAATCACTCCACTCTTATTTTGAGATTTCACCCTATTATCCATTTTGTTATAAAAGCCCATCCACCCAAAATAATCAGGCCAAAATTAATCTCACCAAGCACATGAGTAGCTGATTCGACCATTTACTCCAATATGGCTTCGCTACCGATACCACAATATAATTTTATAAACAAATATACTGTTTTCTAGAACAATTGTGGGCGCACACTATATACCACCATTTATGTGATTGCCCTTGCTTCCGAAAAGTCTAAAATTAACTTTAAATCAGTTTTGCTACAAACATCATATGCTATATTTTTTTCTTGATTTAAAACATTCACTACTACGAAAGGATTTTTTTTCATGCAGTCAAAAAGTGTTTTTTTGTGTGGAGGTCTTGCCCATCTGTACCCAGGTGTCCGGGAAAATAAATATTTTCACGTGCGGGCGGCCCAACTGCACGAAAAAATCCATCTTCCTGTGCGGTCGGGTTAAGTCGACCACACGGGATAATCGGATTTTCGCATGCTGTCAGGTTATGACTCCCGCACGGAAAAATAAAATTACAAAAAAAAAATCAAAAAAAGGAAACCCTAAAATCCGGCGGCGACAGCGCGGATCCGACAGGCATGCGGAGCCGGTGGCACCGCTCCTAGCCGCCGCCTCCTCCTCCTCGTTGTCGGCGGGGCGGCGTGGATCCGGCCACCACGCGTGCACGCAGGGCCGGTGGCGCCGCTCCCAACCGCCTCCTTCTCGTCATCGTCGGCGGCCGGGACGACACAGTTCCGGCCGGCGAGAGCGTGCGGGGCCAGCGGCGCCATTCCCGACTGCCTCCTCATCGTCATCGTCGCTCGAGGCCACCGTCGAAGCTTTGCGGGGGAGGGCGAGGGAGCCGCTGCCTTCGCCATTGACTGCGCCGCCCGCCGCCCATCACGGGGCTGGACGAGGAGGATCCACCCGCCACCAAGCCGCTCGATTCCGCTGGCTGCACCTACCACCGCCCGCGCCCGCTGCCGTGCCACTCAGTGCCGCCGTCCACGCCCATCGCCATCTGCGCCCACCACCAGTCGCGCTCGCCGCACACACTCGACCGTGAGAGGAGAATGAGAAAGGAGACAGAGTGAGAGAGTGAGGGAGAGGTGAGAGAGGAGAGAGGAGAGAGAGGATAAGGATGAGGATGGGTGGATAAGGATGAAATTTTGAAGTGTTGAAGAGGTAAATAGGAGGAAGGATAGACTTGTAGGCGGGTCTTTAAGAGGCCCGCATGCGAAAATAGATTTATTTTTGTGCGCGGACCGTTAAGATGCACGCTGCGAAAATCGATTTTCATGTGCGGGCCTCTTAAGGTTTCGCACGCGAAAATGGGAGGCCGTTTTTTGTAATATAAAGAGCTCCTTGTACAGGAAAACCGTGTTTGTAGTAGTGATTTTTCCAACTATATCTCTTATTACTTATTAAATAGGTTTCTATATTTCCTATGACCTCTTTCAAGTTGGTAATGAATTATTTTTATCCTAATTCTCTGATATAATGGTTATAGAAAATATATTGTAAGTTATGAAATTTACGATGTAAGTTTTATAATTTGCAGTGTGTATGTACACGATTTACAGCTATTATTTTTCATAAAAATATGACACCATATGATATAAATAGTGGGCTACTTGATCTTAAAATGTTAAAATATATAACACCAGATAATAACCTCTGTTAGGGCAGTTACGAGCCAACCATCTCTCCCATTTCAAACATCAGATGATGAGCACCTCCAAGAGAATGGCCAAATGACTCTCTAAGCTAAATTCTAGCAAGTTTTTTTTCTGGTGGGGGGGGGGGCCTCCAACAGCCTCTCCAACTGGCTTGCCAAGCCATCTAGCTAGCCAAATTGGCTCTTTGGCTAGCCAAACATGGCCATCCTGCCTGCCTAGCCAAATCGGTTGCTAGCCATGGGCCCCACGTTGCTCCCCCAATCCCCCAATCTCTCCTCTCTCTTTCCCCGCACAGATCGATTGCCACCACCATCATCATCCTACCACGCCATCGCCGTCCCGCACTGTCGCCGCCTCCCACCTGCACCATTGTCGCCGTCCCATTTCCTCCGTCGCCGAGGGAGCTCCGCGGTGACGAAGCAGCAACGAGGGAGGGTGTGTTAGTGACAGCGATGAGGGAGGAGCGATGATGGGGAAGAAGGACCGGATCCCTCTGCGGTGCCGGCCGCGTTGCCTCCATCATCACCGTCGACGGCCTCCTCCTCCGGCACCACCGTCGTCGTCGAGGTCGCCGTCACCATCCGCCACGTCTGCCATCTTGAGGCCTCCGCCCCCGTGTGGACTCCGCCGCCTCCTTCCCTGCCGGATCGGCGGGTGGCGTGGATTCGGGGGGCCACGCAACCTCAACCGCCGTCTGGCCTGCCAGCTATTGCGGCTGCTGTCGTGGTCGCCATCCACAGGGAGGAGCATCGCCGCCTTCCTTCACCTTCCTCCGCGCCCACCATCCCCTGAGCCGAGAAATATCGCCGCCAGATCCATCGTCTCGTGCTGCGGCTGTCGTCCCATCGCTGTCGTATCGATCAGCGCCTTCCCTCGCCCGTCGCCGCCTCGACTAGCGTTGACCTCATCCCCGCATGGCGGCCCCCTCCATCGACCTCCTCCGGTGGCCACCTCATCCGTGCGCTGCGCGGCTGGCTCCCTCCATCAACCTCGTCCCTTTGCGGCGGCCCCCTCCGTTGACCTCGCCTGCGTGCCGCGCTCGTAGCTCCCTCTGTCGGCGTCATCCCGCGGCCGCCTCTCCATGCGCCATGGCCCCATGTGGGAAGAGGAGAAGATATGGGGGGAAGGAGAAGAAGTAGAGAGAGACTAACATATGGGTCCCACTTTCATAGACTCAAAATGGAGAAGGTGAATGGAGAGGCCGTTAGAGTAGACAACGAGTTTGACTTACCAAATTAGATGGAGAGTTGATCAAATGGACTTTTGAAGAGCCAGATTTAGAGAGACTATTGGAGATGCTCAGAGAGACTATTTCTGGGGCCTCAATACTCAAAGGCACAATGTACTTAACACCAAATACACCTACACAACACAAAAAAAAACTAGTAGTATAGCTTATTAATGGGTATTGACCATCCAATTCTTATATCACCTTTTCCATCAGCAACTATCCAAATACCGTCTTCTATTTGTTCCTTAATTAATTTGGAGCAAAAGTAGCAAACAGCTGGAAATCAGATTGATCAACATAGCAAGGGCTGCTTTGCAAATAACCGGACACTACAAATAGGGCCCAAACCCAAAGCTTCTCCTCACACAAGCAAACCCAGCTAGAACTACCTGTCTAGAACCAAAAACCTAGGCCTCCAAATTAACAATCCGCTAGCCCAGAGAGAGTTAAAACAGAATGGCGGCCAAGGCGCAGGCGGTGCTGCTGCTCTCCCTGGTGGCGTCCCTAGCCGCGGCGCTGGGCGCGCAGGGCATCTGCAACATGTCGAACGGCGACTTCAAGCTGTGCCAGCCGGCGGCGGCCGTGAGCGACCCGACGGACGGCCCGTCGGCGGAGTGCTGCGCGGCGCTGGGGGAGGCCGACCTGGCGTGCATCTGCCGGTAGAAGGGCGTCGCCGGCTTCTGGATGAGGATCTACCACATCGACGCCGCCCGCGCCATGGCGCTGCCCGGCAAGTGCGGCCTCACCATGCCCACCAACTGCTCCTGATCGATTGATATGCTCATAACACTAGCTATGTGTGCAACGAAAAATATGCTGGTTAAATAAATAACGTACTGTTGTGAAATTCATCCCCATGTACTGAAGTGTGCATGGTTCGATCTTGTTTTAGTATATGTAACAGTGTAAGTGTGTCGGCGATGCAAGAAGCCAATGTTAGCTCCCATATAATGATAAGTTATCGGGGCTTGTCATTTAGCAATGAACTGTTTAAATATGTATCTTTCAGACTTTCTATATATTTCATTTGCTTAATGCTATATCCATTATATAAAATACTGTTTTGGGTAAATTCAGCATAAGTAAATGAGCATTTCTCTATTTAATTAACCAATATTCATGCATGCATAGGTTTCAGGTACAAATTGGAAAACTTTATGTTCAAGTTTGAGAATAACACCCTAGACATGTATCATAGTATGTATACATGGAACAACCATATAGTATACTGTATAGCATAGAGTTGATCTAGAAATTCTCCTACTTGGAGTAATTTGTCTACTTTGTATACGAAGGCAAAGAGATCGTAAAAGAAAATGTACGCGACATTAATTTCAGGTAGAGTACACGTATCTTGATCGACAAATTAAAGCACAATCGATCACTTGGTCACGGAAGGCACAGTATACATTGCAGCTTCATTTCTTCCCCAAATAAGATTGTCGAGCTCGTTCTTACGAACTTCTGAATTTCTTGGAATTTGGAAGGAGTTGATAGGATGAATACTACATGTATCGATAGATTATTTGTAATTGTAGCATAGAGTGAATACATTTCTTGGGAACAAAGATAATTCATCAGATTTTCCAAAACCTGGAAACAACAGATAAAATGTTTTTCCTCTTATTTATTTCCCTACGTGATACTTTGGTAGCATATATGCCTATGTTGCTCCTAATTAACTACATGCTGCATATATAGGGGAAAATATGTGGTGGAAACTTAACTTTGGTGAAAACTCGTGCAAACCTCAACTAAAAAGTCATTTAAATTCATAATAAAACAATCACACAAGTATATAGGATGATGTTGCACAACCAGATAAAAAACCTCAACCAAACTCAACTTTGTTGGTGAGATATGAAAATAACAAATTTCAAACCACAATGAAGTAGAGTCTGAATAACATTATTAATATATGGTTGTGTAACATTATTTTATCTGCATGTCAATTTTTTTAATTTAAATTACTTTTCAGTCAGGGTTTATACAAGTTTTCATTTAAGTTATGGTTTTCATTGTATATTTACCCATACATAGTACTCCCTCCGTCCCCAAATATATATAAGCATTTTTAGCATAATGTCAAGTCAAATATTTTTTACTTTGACTATTAATAGCAAAAAAAAAATAAAAAAGATCAATCATGTAAAGTTAGTGTTACTAGATTTATCATTAAACAAACTATCATAATATGTAAACTCTTTTTATTTAAAAGATTTTATTTTTATAGATATTGTTGGTCAAAGTAACATCTCAAGGACTGTGTCGAAATTCAAAAATGTTTATATTGTGGGATGGAGGGAGTAGCATCTTTACGTGCACAAATGACCATGTCGTTTACATCTTACGTGTAAATCCGATGATTAGGATTTTTTTTTCTTTTCTGGATTAACATGGAAATTTCTATATATTTGTTAATGTAGAAACTTGAAGGTTTTAATATCTCCTAGAATTATGGACGATGCTTTTAGGAAAGCCTTCTTATATTGTATAGAAAAATTCATACACACCCAACATAAGGTCATGAAGAGCCAACTTCTATATCATGGTGATGAACTGCACTTTGCGGCGTTTTGATGGCGATTTTATCAGTGTGCATTGCACACTTTAATTTTCATGCGAGCGTGTGTTGGTGCGCGCGTCCAACAAACTATTTTTTCTCACGCGCCGTGCAAAGAAATAAATAAAGCACTACGAGATAAGTCGGCAGGTGTTCTTTTTGTTTCTTTCCGCTCTCCCTGTTGATGAAGATATTTTTGTTACACACATGGCAGCCCCTTTCGTTCAGCAATACAGGCTGATCCAGACTAAAGTGTGAAGGCCGAATTGTGTACCCCGGCGCTGTCGCGCATGCTTCTTTTGTAGACAATACAATAAATATCAACTCGGGATAACTACGGACTCTCTAGTCTAACTATAGCAACCTAGTATCAGATTGAGCATATCTAATATTGCCTAGTAATTTAGTATAGGTTATATCTAATCTAATTTTGAATTATTATATTTTAAAACGGAGGAAGTTAGTACAGGGGGTGTTTCACAGATATGTAACAGAGATATGGAGTACGTCATGATTGAGGGCACTACATAAAAACTTTAGAGGTTTTGTTGGGGAGAAACTATATTTCTTTCCCTGTCAATTAATTATTTTGAACTAGCTTTCTGCAAATGTAACAGAGATCTGGAGTAGATCATGGTTGAGGGGGCACTACATAAAAACTTTAGAGGTCTTGTTGGGGAGAAATTATATTTCTTTCCCTGTCAATTAATTATTTTGAACTAGCTTTCTGCAAATGTAACAGAGATCTGGAGTAGATCATGGTTGAGGGGGCACTACATAAAAACTTTAGAGGTCTTGTTGGGGAGAAATTATATTTCTTTCCCTGTCAATTAATTATTTTGAACTTGCTTTCTGCAAATGTAACAGAGATCTGGAGTAGATCATGGTTGAGGGGGCCCTACATAAAAACTTTAGAGGTCTTGTTGGGGAGAAATTATATTTCTTTCCCTGTCAATTAATTATTCTGAACTAGCTTTCTGCAGCGGTACACGTAATTGTTGATGTAAAAACTCTGTGTACTGTGTATTTAGACAAAACCATCACCACATTAGGAGATTAATTATATATATGAATGGCATTACGAAGTTCGGTGTGTTAGATATTGTA
Source organism: Oryza sativa Japonica Group (assembly GCF_034140825.1). Classification (NCBI taxonomy): domain Eukaryota; kingdom Viridiplantae; phylum Streptophyta; class Magnoliopsida; order Poales; family Poaceae; genus Oryza; species Oryza sativa. The sequence goes on from NC_089041.1 coordinate 11,346,473, forward strand.
TTTTAAAACAATATTTGGATTATGGGGCAACGTTGTCATATCAACAGAACATCCAGCATTGAAACTAATTCGAGATAAAAGAGTTCGATTTGCTAAAAAAATAAGATTTTTCATACGCTTCTAGCAGGTTCTTATGAGAATACTATGTCACAATCTTCCGATAGGTATTGATAACTCTCGATTTGGCAGAAACTTGTCACACATGATCAGGCTTCCGATCAACACGATTCGAACCCAGCAATCGCAGCACCACGTCTCCTCTGGTTATCAACCGTGCCGACACCCGGTTGACCTCGCCGAGAAGGTTAATTCCAGCATGCAAATCAAAGAACACAAGCAAGAACAAGGTAGATAGCAACTCAATTGCATATCAATAATAAAGCACTCGAATTTGGGGTTCCACAAACCGAACAAGCGGCGAAACAGCAATTGCAGAAATAATCTAAGCAAAACACGATTCTAAACTATAACAGCTACTAAATAAATATGATTTAGGATGCCCTAGGGTTTTTCTAGGTCGCACACTCCCTTAGGGTTAGCTCACGACACGATTATAAGGCCCAAGATCTAAATCAGATTCGGACTTGGACGAGGTATGTGGCTTGCTTTGCAGATTTCCGACAGCTTGTTGGGAATTTTGATGTGAGACCAAAACCATCTGAAAGTAGGCCCCATAAGCTTTCCAACAAGTACTCATAGGCCTCGAAATTCCTTCGAGATTAGCGACTAAGTCCGTTTGAAGTTGATGCTGTCAGGAGGCCTGAATCCGAATACAAAACATGTAGAACTTTATCCCTTTCTTTCTATGGACCAAAAGTGACATGGTGAGATAGGAGTGGACTTGGAGAAGGTCTTGGTTTGGTCCCCAATCAACTTCTTTAATCACCCATGCATTCCTTACGCTCGACCTCTTTTCCTTCACCCAAGCAAGTACCTCTGCAAACAAAAACACACGAAACTCATTATGTAGCAACGTTTGTTCAAATATATAACAAGTAAATATAATATAGAACATATGCACCTTTGGTTGATGAATACATAAGGTAGTCATGGTCATATCTGAGCTAGTTATGTCCTCATCAGGTTCTACCTCAGAACTTCTAGTCTAAAAATTAGTCTTTTAGGCCTTTCTATACTAATATAAAAAGGAAGAGTTGTCTCCTTGCAATCCTACAGGCGAAATCAACTTAGTTAATCCCATCCATCCATCTGCATATCTGATCTAATCTCATCCGTCCATCGCTATCCTCAGCAATCCCACCTGATTCCTCTCCAATGCTACAGTCAAATCATCAATACCCCACACCATAACCTCGCACGGCATTCCCTCGGTCCCACCTCCCACCAAAATCAATCGCGTGATTTCCTCCCAAACCCCCACCACACGATTTTCTGATTTTCTCCGCCTTCATCGCCACCTCCTTCCCACTCCGCCACTCCGCGCGGTTCCTCCCTCACATCGGCTCCTTTTGCCGCTCCCGTCTTCGCCGACGCTGCCGCCCGCCGATGCATCCCTCCACCACCGCTTGGGCCCCGCCTCCTTGCCGTTCAGAAGGAGTTTCAGTGGGTTCGTGTGGGCGTCGTCGTGCCGCCACATATCGAGACTCACTGTCCGTTCGCTGGGTAGCCCTCCTCCTCCACGGCCGTCCAGTCTGCCGCCCTCAACGCCGGTCGCGCCGTCCAGTCCGCCCGCACCCTCTGCCGCCATCTCCTAAAGGTATAGATCCCCTCTTCCTACCCCTTCTCTCTCTTCCCTCATCTCTAATATGTTCTCTCTATCCATCAGTAGACCCGCCGCCGCCGCGAGATCCAGGCGAGCATGATGGAAGACGTGGATGCGGCTCCAGTGGTTGATTGGGTAGCAACGAGGATGAACCGCAGCTGCGACTGCACCTATGCACAACCGCAACCAACTAGCTAAAGGTACGACTACGAGTCCTTCGAGCAGCTAACCACCATGACGCAATTCCGTTTGGGCAGTGCTCCATGTGGCTTTCCAGTAGATTTGACCCCCAAATCGATATGATGTAGCATCAAATGATGTGAATACACTTCGTGAGTTTTGCCTTTGATCGAGACGAACTCCTGATTATAGCGTCCTAAGCCCATATGGTGCGTGTCGGCATCCCTTTGTCTGTTCTAGGCCAGAAATTGGTGAAATGTTTGTCAAGCGGTCTACTTTTGATTGAAAACATGGCTACTTAATTATTTATATTAATGTTGTTTATGTATGACTAATGTTCTACAGCTACATTTTGTGTTATCTAATATAACTATTTTTTCTTTTAGTTTGGATAGATATGGAAATGAAGCTTATTAATTTTTAGAGTAAATTTCACAAAACTACAGGTACTTTGCACAATCTATCACAAAACTACAGATAATAAATTGTCTCATAAAACTACAGATTTAGGGACCCCATTATCACAAAACTACAGGTTTTAGCTCTCCCCGTTAAATCTACCCTGACCTGACAGGGGTGGCCCACTTGCAGTCTCAGGAACCTTTAAGATGGTTGCCACATCAGAAATCCCATGTCACTCCTCCTCCTCCGGTTGAATCGTCGGTCCACGCATGCACTTTTCCTTCTCCTGGAAGGAACCACGCCAGTCCTCCTGCGCCCTGGGCGGCAAAAGAGAGGAAACGCGGGAACGAGCAAAATAATGGGGATGAAGGGGGGAACCTGGGAGGAGGGAGAATGTAGCTCGTTGGCTCAATCAGCAGGTGCTGCAACATCGAACACTATCAGGTAAGTGGGATTTAGTTCCCAGTTTATCCCATATCTTATCTCTATTCTAACCTTTTGATCTATGGCCCAAGGGTTTTAAGTAATGGTAGATTGCTTTTTTGGATGCAGTGTGGTGGTGAAAAGAACACTCTTTTTTATCGCTTTTTGTTGATAAACTCTTCGAACTGTGGTTTAATTTAGGGTTATGAATTGGGGATTGTGGAACTCAGATTTTCTTGGGGTCGGACTGTGAAGCAGTATGTTAGGGTTTGGATTGTCAGGTTTTGGTTAAGCTTGTGGGGTTTCTAAAGTTTGCGGGACGAACCAATGAAGGTTAATATCACTTTTGTTGATGGGGATCACTGATTTACATGACAATTCTGTAAAGAACAGAAAAGTAGTAGATTGGTTTTAACAACAGATTTCTAGAGGTTTCAATTGGCCTTGGCCCAAAGATATCATAAAACCGACTTAAATCCTTTCTAAAAGTTGCCAAGCTGACAAGCTGACTTGGGTTTGAGTTTTGATTAAAAAAAACTTGAAGTTCCAATGCTATCGGAAGATCCTGTTTTTCCAAAACTTTTAAAGTAAACTAGTAATCGCGCACGTGCAATGCACGTCATGACCTAAATCCCACAAAATACTTGCCTCCAACTAACGTACAAATCTTTACTTTAAAAGTGTTGGAAAAACAGGATCTTCCGATAGCATTGGAACTTCAAGTTTTTTTTAATCAAAACTCAAACCCAAGTCAGCTTGTCAGCTTGGCAACTTTTAGAAAGGATTTAAGTTGGTTTTATGATATCTTTGGGCCAAGGCCAATTGAAACCTCTAGAAATTTGTTGTCAAAACCAATCTACTACTTTTCTGTTCTTTACAGAATTGTCAAGTAAATCAGTGATCCCCATCAACAAAAATGATATTAACCTTCATTGGTTCGTCCCGCAAACTTTCGTATCTCCATGGAAGAAAGAAGGTTATATAATCATGCGAATTGATGAGTTCTTGCCGATCTCAAGCATTCTAGCTGGCAATTGGAACTTCCGATTAACCTAAATTTCTACATTTCACTCAAGTACTTAGTTTTGGTGTGCTTTGGCATGGACCAGTTTTTTCACATCATGAGATATTAGTTTAAAGTTTATCTATGATTTACTTGGAAGTCCATTGTGATACTTTGTGTAAAAAACCCTAAAACCCAAGACCGAATCAAGGGTCTCTTGTTTTTATTTTACTATTCTTGGGCCTTTGGTTTAAAGTTTTTAATTAAAGTGCAATGAACCAAAAGAACAGTATAAACCCATGATTGGCCACTACCCACTATGGCACTACCTACCCCTTCACCAATCCTCAATCCTTCATATTAAGAAAAGCAGAGCATAACACATAGGTGCCTCTTGTTATTTGTGGTATGGTGTACAAGGCGGCAGTTGCAGCACGGGAGGCAAGGGCCTAGGGCAGAAGCTAGAAGGTGAGTGAGGGTATGTTTGGACAGAAGGACAGGCTCAAATAGGATATGGCCATCCAAATTTTCGAGGTGTTTGGTTGGAGGGCAACATTGGGATATGGCCACCACATAGGGAATATTCCCTTCAGATGTCGGCTTTGTGCATCCGGCCGATTTGCCCGGATGAGGCAGCCCAGCGACCGCACGACTCGCGCATGTGAAGGAGAGCGCGTGCACTCACCTCCTCCCTGTTCCTTTCTCTCCTTTTTCTGCTCTCTTCTCACTAGTTCACCCCCTGGCCAAAAGCCTACCTCTCCACCCTCCTACACCAATCTCCTCCGGCGGTGCACCAGGCGGCAAGGAGGGCCAAGGTGCCGAGCGGGAGGCTGTGCCAAGTGCGTGTTTCGGCGATGGTGTGGGCGTTGGGTTTCAGCATAGATACTGGTTTCCGAGGCGCGGCAGGTCTCGATGGTGTGGGTGGCGAGTCTCGGCAGTGCAGGCAACGACAATCGGTGGCATGGGCGGCGACATTCGGCGGGAGGTTCAACGGGGCAGCGAGGCACATCAACACATATTTTCTCCTCCCACTCCTCTTCAAATCAAGGTATACTCCCAAAACTGAGCATACTTCTTCTTGTTTGGGGATGGATTTGTTCAGATCTGAGTGCTATAGTAGTTTGATGTAGTCTCTAAGCATGAGCAGGAATGGTTACAGAGTGCTATATTTGCCATTTTGTGATATTTTGTTTGTTTGTTATATGTTGTATGTATCTGCCTCCATATGTGTGTGTGTGTGTGTCAATGTGGTAGACCTGAATCCAAATCCACCTCGCCCCGGCCTCCCCGTCGCCCCCGAGCACTATAAAACTCCCCCCCACACTCCCCTCGCTCGTTTCCCCCATTTAGCCGAGCCCGCCATGCCCTCCATTGCTCTCCCCACGCTGCTCCCGCGCGCCGCCGCTCTAGCCATCACCGCACTGTGCCGCCGCCACCAACGGCTTCGCTGCCGTGCGCTGCACACCGGCCACCGCTCCATTTTCCCCAATAGCCACTGAAACCACGCTGCCACCACAAAACCAAGCCATCGCCCCTTCCATCGCCTCCAGCCGGCCACTACCACCGCCACAGCCGTCGCTGCTTCATGCCACCACCACCGCTAGCTTCGCCACTCCGAGCTGCACGCCGTCCGCCGCTCCACTCCCCTAATCCGCCGCCGAAACCCCGCCGCCACCACACCACCCGAACCGGTCGTGAGGAAAACAGTTCAGAAGATCCAAGTGAAGAAGCAAGGCAAGTCACACATTCCCCCTTGAGCATGTTGATCCCAATTTACAAATGTTTTACCGTTTGCAAATAAATGTGCATGTTTTGCTAATTAAATGGGATTATGGGTTTACCTATCTGCTCGCTTGTGCCATGTTTACTTGTTACCCATCATTTGTCAATTTTGGGTGATAATTTATCTAGCTCGTGATATTTATGTTGATCTAGCTAGAATTATATATATGCTTAGCCATGCTTAATTACCACTAGCTCACAAAATGGGATAATTACATCATTAGACATTTAGTATCTTGACGAGCTGCGTGCTCGAGACATCTGGCCATGTTTCATGGTCGTAATTATCCAACTAAAATGCGACTGAATGGTGGGCTGTGGGTGCATGGTTTTGTGAGTTGCACCCATGGCAATTAAGGACTGGTTCACGGGAAACCCTGGAGGACTTACAGTGCTTACTACAAGCGGGAGTAGGTAACTGCTTAATCTGAAGTATAACTCGACCCTTTCCTAGGCACCGGTGACGAGGGTGGGTGTGATGGAGTTGGGTCGGCCGGGGTGTCCGGTTGTCCAGCTGCCGGATTCACCGCGGCGCACGAGGGGACTGCCCACCTTCGGGGTAGGGGGTGGGGGTGAAACCTTAGCGTGGTGTGGATGGTTAGGGGAGAGTTATATGAAGGGTCTTGTCACAATCACTCGACATGGTGACGCGTCTGTGCAGGCAGGGTGACATACTGGTGGATTCTGTCTTGTGGATACAGTTGTGCACCTCTGGCTAGAGTAAAACTATTCGAATAGCTGTGCCCGCGGTTATGGGCGATCGACCAGATTCACCGTGATTAGTCTCACACTTAATAAATTGACCCAATGCACTGTAGTTCAGGTGGGTTAGTTGGGCCTATTCAACGTGGTGTAGCGTTGATCAGTGGAGATTTAATGTTACTTTAATTACTCAACAGTTTTACCATTTTGCTCAATAAAATGTTTTACAACCGCCTTTATGCAAATAGCCACAAACCGTCCTTGTATCCCCTTGCATGTCTGCATCATTGGTGTGACTTGCTGAGTACGGTGGTTGTACTTAGCCTTGCTATTATTCCCTCTTTTCAGAAGTGTAGTGCTTTTTTCCGTTGCTGCTGCTTTCGTTCTGGTGTGAGGACTAAGTGCCTCTTCCGTAAGTATTTTACGCTTTATTTATATTTGGATTTGTTTATTACTTGTCGTTTTGTGTACCCTGGCTGGTCCTAGACAGGGATTTAATACACAAAATAGTATGAAAATTTGGGCTAAATTTCTGTGCGTGACACAGTTGGGGGGGGGGCCATTCCTCGTTGTCTGGGAGCTCGGCAACAACACTTCCTCCTCGGGCAAGATTCATTAGTGGGGTAGGAGTGGAAAGTCTCGCAACGGCAGAAGTAGGTTCTAAGTAAAAACCAACGGACGTGAAAATTATTTTTTTTGAACCGTTTTGGTGTAAGTATAAAGAAGCAGGTTTTAAGTTAAAAAAAACAACAGTCAAGATTATAATTGAAGTGTGAATTGTTAATTAACTACTTCTGTGATTTTCCTCAGTTTCCTTGTATCAACAGATGGCTTAGAACCAGATCCATGTAAGGCTGTGTCAATTACCAATTGGCCTGCTCCACGTGTACTAACGGAAGCTCGTAGTTTTCATCAACTTGCTTTTCTTTTTATCAGCGTTTCATTCGGAATTTCAGTATCATCGTGATCCCTTTTACTGATTGCATGAGGTGAAGTGAAATGAATGTACTAACTAAAGACATGCGCATGAAGCATTTGAGGAGATTAACACCATAATTGCTTCGGCTGGTTATCTAGCCTTACCGGATTTTGACAAGTAGTTTGAATTAGATTGTGATGCTTATAGAATAGGGATTGGTGCTGTTCTTAGTCAAGGTTCTCACCCTGTGGCTTTCTTCAATGAAAATTTAACAGGTGCACAACTTCGATATTCTACTTATGAAACTGAACTCTATGCGGTAGTTTGAGCCTTGAGATTAGATGCATTACTTGTTGCATCAAGAGTTTATTCTCTACGGTGATCATGAAGCATTATAAAATATTCAAAGTCAACCAACATTCAGTCAAAAACATGCGCGATGGGCCAACTTTCTTGAAGAATACAGTTTTGATTTAAAGTACAAGCCTGAAGTACGAAACAAAGAGGCTGGTGCATTTGAGTCGTAGAACACATTGCCTAAGCATGACTAGGAAAAAGTCATTGAATTTAAATTCCTTCTAGAGCTCTATCCTAATGATGCTTACTTCGGCGTAATTTATCACTCTATGCAAGCCAAGAGGTCCGCTCAATATACTGTCCATGATGGTATTCTCTTTCGTGAATCTCAGCTCTATATTCTTGATTGTTTTGTTCGGGAACCGACTATCAAGGATATTCATAATTAAGGACAACATGGTAGGGATAAATCTATTGAATTATTGCTACGACAATATTTTTGGCTTCATGTTCGCAAATATATCGAAAGGTTTGTTCAACAATCTTATATTTGTAAGGTTTCAAAGGGAGCATCTACAAATGCAGGCTTGTATATGCCACTGCTAATACCTGATGGACTATGCACATATCTAAGTATGTATTTTGTGTTAGGTCTTCTGCGTACACAACACCATGTAGACTCTATTTTTACCGTAGTTGATCGTTTCAGCAAGAAGGCAATTTTATAGCTTATGGGAAGACATCAGATGCAAGTCAATTTCTCATTTGTTCTTTTGCGAGGTCGTGTGCCTCCATGGTATTCAACGAGACACTAAGTTCATGTCATAATTTTGACGATCTTTGTGGAGGCAAATGGGCACAAGTTTAAATTTCAAATATGGCTTATCATGCCCAAACGAATGGTAAGATAGATATGCTATGGGCTTATCAAGTTGTGAATCGGAGCTTGGGCAATATGCTACGGGCTCTTGTTGGTGACAAAACAAAAAGGTAGGATACTATTTTATCTTATGTTGAATTTGCTTTCAACCACACGCCAAATCGTTCAAGATTTTCTCCATTTGAGGTAGTATGTGGTTGAGTTCCGAATGTTGTCCTTGAATTAACACATTTGCCTTCTCTTGGGGAGAAAAATCAACATGTTGATGTTCTAGTTGGTGAGTTAGGCATGATTCACAAGTTAGATCAGCAGCTACCCAGTGATGACATGCTAAATACAAGGTTGCAACAGACAAACCTCGTCATCGCGTTGTGTTTGAAGCCGGTGATTATGTGTGGGTTGTCTTAACTAAGAATCATTTTCCTACTGGACAATACAATAAGTTGAGTCACCAAAAGATTGAGCCATGTAAGTTACAGAAAAAGATAAATGACAATGCAAAATATCGGCTGCAACCACAAAGGCACTTACAAACGTCTGATGTGTTCAATGTGAAACATCTCATTCCATATAATGGAGATCCATTTGAAGGTGGCAACTTGAACTCAAAGTTGAGTTCTTTCTAGCCGGGGAGGATGATGCATGCATATACTCTTAGCATTTTATGAAGAAGCTATGACACACAGGTCCATACATGCAAAAAAGTCCAATAGTGGAAATATTTATTTGGTTTAATAAGAAGCTTAAGAGGCATGTGTTAGTGTGTGCAGGTTTATTAACAGCCCTATGTTAGTGTGTGCACAGTTTTATTAGTTCTTTCACATGCTAGTTTGGGTTGCTCTGCATAATCTATATATAGTACTATGTAAAACCTCGCGCGTTGCTGCGGGAGTTTACTATGATAACAATAAGTAAAAAATAATGCGTAAGATAGCTTAAACAACATAACCTTGCATAAATATAAGTTTACATAAGTTGATGTAATTTAAAGAAATAGTATATAGAACAAAAGTAAGATGATGTGGCTTTCTGAGAGAAGAAAAGAAGGAAGATAATTTAGACCATACATCTAAGGGCTAAAAAAATTGAGATGATATGGCTTAATGAGAAGAAAACGAATGAAGAGAGATAATTTGAACTATAGATTAATTATCTAAGGACTAAAAACAATTTATGTGATATGATTTAATGAGAGAAAAGAGAAATAATATTAACTAATTAAGTGAGGGTGAACTATACAGGTATATAGAATATTATAAAAAATGATGGAGAGATATATTGAAATATTATGTGAATTATGTGGGATGTTTTAACATGCTTGCATTTTAAATCTCTAAAATCTAATAAATTATAAAATTATAGATAATATAGCATGTTTGCATGATGCCTAAATGTAATAATTGTTGATGGATGATGATGTGGCATCTTTGCATGTTAAGCTTTAGGAATTAGTGATTGTTAGTGGATGATGATGTAGCATCTTTACATGTTAAGCTTTAGTAATTAGTGGGTTATAACTTTGTAGTAAGAGAGGATTAGGTTTTAAAGAAAAGGTAGGATGAACTTACTCACTACTATTGATGAATAGTAGAAGGCATTTGTGAGTTACAGAATTATATAGATTTCTATCATATTTGTGAGGCTCACTTTTTTTCATTGGCTCCTCGTTTTAACCTTAGGATTGGAGGAAAAGGAAAAATATGACCACAAACTGGATCAACTAGATTTGTACAACGAATGCACACACCAACATAAACAAGAAAACACATTTTATAGTGTTTGAATTTTGATATTTAATTTTATATTTGGTTTTAGAATATTTTTGATGTAGGATATTTTTAACGCTGGCTTTTAAATCATTGAAAACACATATATAAAAGTTTTAGATATAAATTATATTTTATTTGCTCATCTGTAGCTCTTGGAATTTCGACAAATTGACCCTTCTATAGAATTTATTTCAAGAATAGACCGTTGTTGGTATTTGTTACGGTCACAGATAAATCTGCAAGCGCACGAATACCGCTGTAGCACTTCACGTTAGAGTATTCCAAGGGTATTGATTCACAGGGAATGTGTGTATATCTATAAATAAGATTCAACCAAGGACAACAACTAATGGTAGTCTTAGGCTAGAGAGGGTTCCTATGATTTAATTAACAAGATTTATTAAAGGTAAACACTATCGATTGCTTCAGGCACTGCCTCTCCCCTGGTCTGCCAAGCTTCGTCCAGTCTGTAGCTATGTGATGTACCAAAACATTGAGGAATACAAAGAATGGACAAGGCTGTCACAACCTACCGCCTAACTCACTTTTCGTGGAGCACACAATAAACGAAGGTAACCACTAACCTAGATACCACAGTTATTGATCACTACTCTAACCTCGCGCATGAACTTCCTTTTTTATCCAGAGTCTTAGTACTAGAGCACTTAATATAAATACTAAGGCTATGTTTGCTACTCAGGGTTACCAACCCTTCTTCCTCGTTTTCCGCGCACACGCTTTTCAAACTGCTAAACGGTGTGTTTTTTTGCAAAAAGTTTATATACGAAAGTTGCTTAAAAAAATCAAATTACTCCATCTTTGAAAAAAAAAATTAACTAATACTTAATTGATCACGCGTTAATGGACCGCTTCGTTTTCCGTGCGGAGGGAAATAGTTCCCATCCAGGATCTCCGAACACAGCCTAAGCGACAAACTCATAACTATGAGAATATATCACACTTAAGTAAGCTAATTAAATACGAAAAGAAAATCATGAGTACTTACTTATATAAAAGAAGCATTTGTCGAAGTACAAGATCAAAGTGAGGACCGACAACTCCGACGCTCCTCTAGGACTCTCCAGAAGATAGGCCAACATCTCTGGAACATCTTGGAGAGAAAGCCGACATTTGGGGCACTCCTTCTGGAGCTTCCCCTTACTCTTTTCATATGTTCTAACTCAGCTAGAGAGTAGCCTAAATGTGTAAGTAAGTTGTTCTTCACTTGTTGTGTAATTTGAGAGTGAGAGCTTCTCCTCCTTATATAGTGCTGTAATGACGGTTTGGAAGTTGGTTAAGCTGAAAATCAATCGTAACCGTCATTGGGAATTTAGGATCTTGCTCCTTGTGTCGGCCGATGGCGAGGAGAGGCAAAGGCGGTTTGGCCAACCTTGGGTTTGGGTGACCCCTTTGGCCCACCTCGCGACCACTCCTTCGGCTAAGAGGCTACCTGTGGGCCCTTCTACATGTTGTACCTTTGTTGGTCTCAACTCTACATGGTTTTGATTGTCATGTGAGGCCCCCAATTCATGTATTCGTGTCAGATTGTCCTGTGGGTGGTTCGTCCATAATTTACCTGCATACAAATATTCACCAAGATTTGTGTAAATGGTTAGTAATAACCACTACATATAAGTTTGGTACTCCATTTCATATTCTTTTAGTTACTTTCATGCAGGATTCGACAGTCGAATTTGGTAAACAACTATGCAGTACCGTAAACAACTATGCCAAAAATATATTAAAAAATGAATCATTGACTCAACACCATCATGGTTGGTGCTAAGGTATACCACTTTAGCGTCATGAATATTGGGTCTGGCATTCCATCCGAGGTGGCACCAATTTGCCAAGTCAGATGAGGTTAGCACCATTGTGTTTGGCGATGAGCTATCTACCCTATAAAAGATATGCATGATCTTTCAATTCACACGTGTCTCACCGGTGGAGTTGTAAATAGGCTTTTGCCTCACCCTAGGGAGTATGTTAGAATCCCATGTTTGCAATGTTTTTTTAGGAATTTTTTCTACCACTATGAATTACCAAATGCTAAGTATAATTAATTATATCTAGTACATACATTTTATGAATATGAAATACAAATATCTCATACATATCTAATATTTAATTTAAACACTAAATATACCTTAATATTAGTTTTTGATTCATAGAATATTTTATACCTAAAATAGTAATAGTATATAACATTTATAGTGCTTAAAATAAAAAAGTATGAAGACAAAATGTGTAATCTTGAAAAAAAAATACGGAGAGTTGTTAACATTGATTAAAAAAACCCTTGAAAAAGAAGATATGTTGGGAGTCAAACTGTATTCCCTTGGGGTGTGGACATAAATAACTACTTCCTCCGTCTCGTACTAGAAAGCTATATTTTGGGACGGAGGTAGTAACCACTTCACTAGTCAAACTTATGTGACTTGTGATGGTCATGCATAAATTTTGTAGGATATAGCTTAGCGGTAAAGATAGTGGTGCAAACCTGATTTGACTCGACAAATTGGTACTATAACTTAGTGCCAATTTCGATAATGTTGAGCCGACGATTCATTTTTACAATAAGTTTTTGGCACGATTAATTCTTGAAATAAGTTTTCTAGAAGGTCAATTTGTCAAAATTTTGACTGTTACTCGTTGGGACTATGGACCTGTTCACTTTATAGCTATTTTCAACCTTTTCAAAATTTGGCATTGCCAAAATTTTGACAAGTTAGTAACATTACCAATTTTTGATAACATGTTGTAAACTTCTCTAGGCATTACCAATATTTAATAACAAAATAAATACAACTATATATTTTTATTAAATATTGGTATGGTTTAAAATGCCATGAATAGGCCCTTACATTGGTATGGGCCATTTTAAAGAGGAATAAGTTCACTTGGTGACCCTCGAAAGTGATTGGAATCTAATCCGTAACCCTAAACCACAAAACCGGATATCTTGACCCCCAAACTATAGAAACCAATGCAATTTGACTCCCTCAGCGGTTTTGGAGGGCAGTTTCGCTGACGTGGCGGTATTGACCAGATCTCCTTTACACGTGATGTTGACGTGGCGTTTAGGTGGCATTTCAATTAAAAAGTTATATGTGGGTGTGTGAATGACAAATGGGTCCCACGTATAACTTTTTAATTGAAATGCCACCTAAGCGCCACATCAACACCACGTGTAAAGAAGACCCGGTCAATATCGCCACGTCAGCGAAACCGCCCTTCAAAACTGCCGAGGGAGTCAAATTGCACCGGTTTTCATAGTTTGGGGGTCAAGATATCCAGTTTTGTGGTTTAGGGTCACGGATTAGATTTCAATCACTTTTGAGGTTCACCAAGTGAACTTATTCCTTTTAAAAGGGGAAAAAGAGGAGGGCTCGAGAAGGACCTGGAAGCTCCGGGCCACAGGCCACAGGCAGCCCATGGCCGAAAAAGCCCAACGTCCCCGCCATGGCCCAAAAAGGCACCCACCCGAAAACTCTCCCCAAACCCCTCGTCCTCCTCACCGTCGTCTTCCCCGCCGGCCGCCGCTCCCCTCCTCGCCACCGCCGCCATGCCTTTCCACTTCCAATTCCCATGGCTCCCCAACAACCCCACCTCCTCCTCCTCCTCCCCAACGAAACCACCTAGCCCTGCAATCCCCAACCCCTTCCTCCCCATCCAGGCCGGCCTCGCCTCCTTCCTCTCCTCCCTCCCGCTCCCACGCGCGGCCTTCCCGCCGCCGCCCTGGGCTCGCATCTCCTCCGCCTCAGCCTCCGCGGCCTCGGCCTCGGCTCTCCCCGTGGCGGAGATCGAGGAGCGGCTCGCGGGGGTCCCCGTGTACGCGCTCGCCAACTCCTCGCAGGAGTTCGTGCTCGTGTCGTCCGCCCGCGGTGGGGGTGGGGGTGGGGGAGGTGCCCGGGCGGCGGTGCCGCCGCCGGCGCTCGGGCTCCTGTGCTTCCGGAGGGAGGACGCCGACGCCCTCCTGGCGCAGATGGACGGGGACATGGCGGCTGGCTCCACCGTCGTGCCCGTCGCGCTAAACAAGGTCGGTTGCTACTCAACTTAGTTAGTACTCAGGTGTTGCTCGATCGAATCCTTGAATGCTTGAATTCGAAGGAGATCATTTCTGTACTTTAGAGTACTTCGTGCAGTTTGGAAATGTGATTATCTTACGACGTTGGAAGAAAATTTCATCAGTTTCCTGGTTCACATAGTTATCCAACTTCTTTACATTGGAAAATTGTTCATTTTCCTGGTTGCTGTTGCTGGCCCCTGAACTTGTCGGGGGCTCGCAGGCCGAGATTTCCTCACTGCCTTGGAAGAGTATATAGGATAAAAAGAAAAAGGAAAATTTCCATTTTACTCTGCGAACTATTTCGTGGGAACACCTAACCCTTAAACTATTTCTCAATCTCATTTTACTCCCGGAACTACTTAAAACGTCTGCCTTTACTTCCTAATTAAAATTATAATTTTTTGTTTCTCCTTATACAAAACAATTTAAAATTTGGTAGAACCATACATGACGATGTAACTTACATTTACAGAATTTTTCATGACAGTTTGCATTTTGCATGCTGTTATTAGATTCTTCTAACCTATGCATATAATGATTAAAAACTGTAAAATCACAGAAAATATCGTCCTACAATATGACTTACATAAAGAGAGGAAAAAGAAAGAGAAATGTCACTAGGGAGTAACTGGGTCATTTTCATTTGTTTAGGGAGTTCAATGCTTGGTCACACTAGTTAGGGAGTAAATGGACTTCTCCACAAATAAAGGGAAATTATGATCAGCAAACTGTAGAGAAGACAACCAAAAGTGGCAAGGCAGCAATTAGCTTCTTTGGGGGTGGCAAATAATAGAGTAGCAATGTCAGGAGTAGTACATGACAATTCTCCCACCTTATATATGATCTCCCTTTTTTCAGGTTATCCAACTTAAGTCCGATGGTGTGGCATTTAGATTTGTTCCTGATTCTTCTCAGGTGGCAAACGCAATGAAGGTAACATCCTTTTCAAGTACATTCAACATCATTTGATTTTGTGATACCTGTATAAAAGAAAGGAAATTGTGTTGCCAATAACAACTGTTCTGTTAGCGGGGAACCAAATTATAGAATCAAAATATTTTTTTTGCCAGTGATTAGTGAACTGATTTTCTACCATCGATAATGTAATAAACAGGTGCACCAGTTGAAGACATATCAGTGCCTAATAAGTCTTTTTTTTTTATGAGAAGCTTAAAAGTTATTATATTATAGAATCAAGATATTTCTTGCCAGTGATTAGTAAGTTGATTTTCGACCATTGGTAACATAACAGGTGCACCAGTTAAATACATATTAGTGCCTAATTAAGTTATCAGTTTTTTTACGAGCCTAATAAGTTCTCACTATACCAGTTTATTTATCTTATTATGTTTTCTTATGTGACGTAGCAGCTATATGTATCTTTGCAGTTAATGGAAAATGAAGGCCAGTATGTGAATGATGGATTTCCAGGGGTTCCAGTTTTTCAGGTTTGAAATTATTGTGAACTATGTATCATTCAATAGGATGGAACTGATATTAAGATAAAATGTACAGGACATATTTGTTATTATTCCTTAAGTTTATAGCAGTGAGAGATGAACAAGTATATAAAGTTCAAGCATATTTGGAAATTATACTGTAACCTCGATAGAAATTTAGTATAGTATAAATGAACTATCAATTGAAAATTTACGTTTCAGTTAAAAGATGTACCAGATATAGTGTGAGGATAGGCAGTAGACATTCTTTTGAAATAGTTTCTACGCTAGATTCCCATCTAAATTAAAACATTACAGTGCTAACATTTTTGAAGATAAGATACATCTTTGTACTTGGTTATAATAATAACCCAAGCAAAAGGGTGCCACTAATCAAGGTGTAATGTACGGGCGCACGTACACGCGGCGTCGCAGGGCACGCGATGTGCGCCGCGCTGCTGATCGAGCAGCACGCCTGAGTCAGCCGGTGATCACATCAAGTGGCTAAGATTAGAAGGAAGAGAGTAATTGGTTGTTTCCTTTTTGTTACTTTCCTTTGGCAGTCCTTAAGTTTAGGAAGAGTGGTTGGGCCGGAGGCCATATATTCCTGTAACCGCACATTGAGAAAAAGGGGGAAGAATCATTCAGTCTAATCTCCTACCTCTTCTCTAAGCCACGAGCCTGGGGGCAAAACCCGGCGAGTGTTGAGCGACGTGGGGGTATAACCCCGTCGTGTTTACCACGGAGCGCGGGTACGAGCTCCGTAGTAGAGGCCCGGCGTCCCTGCCGCATACCGCCCTTGACACAAGGACAACAAAAAGGAAACTTTGAAATGCTCATGATTTAATCCTGATTAGGTGCTGCATGATTGATAAAGCCCATGCATAGCACACATTCCTTTTTTTCAGACAAAAAAAAATATGCCAGATAACCAGATTCCTACACTCCTCTACATTTGTTTTTTTTCATAATGATGAGCTCCATTATGTCCAGGGCCACCATTGACACCTTAGTTCTCTGTTTTACCATGTTATCAGACATTTTATGCTACATGTAACTGTTTTTCCATCTGACAAAAAAACCCACCCTTCTAGAGCATTGCCTTTTGGCTAGCTACCATTTCTCTTGGAAGTTGAGGTATTGTTTGGTTTGGGGAATGTGATGTTAGGGGTGATGTGGAACAATTCCTGTTAGGTGTTCCATAATTCCATTGAGTGGATTGGATGGCTTCATCAAAGACATCCACATGGTCTGCCTCTTTTTGGTTGAAGTTCTAATGCTTGTGCTTGCCAAGACAGTGACAATGGACAAATCGGTTCTGCCTCCACATTCTAGAGCATCATCTGAGTTGTACATGAGCCCAGGGCATGAGTTGGATGAGTTTGTCCAACAGAACAATTCAGCTATCCCATCTGTCATTTCTAGGGAATATACCATGAAGTGGAGCCATGACCCATTGCTTCTTGGCCCAGGAACCAAACATGGGGTTGTCCCATCTTCCTGAACCTCATCATAATCTCACCCTGTTCCAGCTCTCGTAAGTTGTAACATCAAATGCTAGGTTTGGGGACAGGTTACCTGTTCGGGACTTGTGTCCTGCCCCTTATTAGTCACAGTGTGCTGTGTCCATCATTTATATCCTGTTATCAAAAAACATATTATATTTTTGTACTATATCTCATATTCTTCTCGGGTTGATCATGACAATAAACTAGCAAACTAATGACCAATGATCTATCTTCAGTCAAGGAGTCTAGTCCTGATGAGTGATAACAAGAGATATCGTCCAGTTTTCTTCAGAAAGGTCAGGGATAATTTCTCAATGTTTCCCTTGTGAACATGGGTTATTCTTCTTTTCTTGCTTCAAAGTTCTATGCATGTTTAGGAGGACTTGGATAACTCACTACATCGAGCCTCTCGTGACCAGCAAAAGCCTAACCCTGCTGTAAAAATGGGTGACATTCAGGTACCACATTCCTTGCTTACTTCTGTTTTGTAGATTGAGTAATAAACTTTTGGATTTACAGTATATGGATTTGCTTCTTTTTTCCAGGTTTCTTCTTTGGAGAATATCATCAAATCTATGAAGGTAAATGTTAACTGCATTTCAGTCAATCTTTTTCTCTTTCAAATTATATTGTCGTGCTGAATACTATGGTTGGATCCTTTTTTATTTAAATCTATATTGTTACTGTGAACTATTTAAAACCAGAGTCTTGAGTTTGGTATTCTGTGATCCCACCTATGTTTGCTGTATGAATGTGAACACGTTGTATGATTTTGATGAACATTTTATTTATTCAAGTTGATCTTACCAAAATTAATATGATATATTTGCAGGATAGCTCCTCTTCCAAATGGGATGATGCTGTTTTTATTCCTCCAGGATTTGATCTTGCTACTAGTTCAAAGCAATCGAATCATGACAACTAGATCTTTATTTATGTTGAAGCTGCTTAACTGCTCTTGTCATGGAAATGCTTACATGAACATATTGAAGAAATAGAATACATGTTCATACCATACTAGCAACTTGATAATGGGTAATGCAATTATAAGTTTGTCGTTCCTTATCTGAGCTGTATGCTGTGCAATGTTAATTAGTGAAACTGAAGGAACGACTGTAGCTCGAAGTCCCCTCTAGTAAAATGTTGCCCCATATATTTTTCTTCTAAGGATAAAAAAATATGATAAAAAATGATGCTACATAATTTCAGGATTGTAGAATGTAGAGATATTGTACACTTAGTCATGTAATCTGTACGTCTGCCAACTAGTTTTATCCCAGTGTGTAGTGTCTACATATATATACTTCTTGATCCTCCTTTCCCATTTCAGTATCTTGGGAAAATCTTTACCGAAGGGTCCAATATTTGATGTCTATGCCTTGATATACAAAATAGAAATATAGTTATGCATTATATATTATTTTTATTAAGAAAAGTAAGCCATAGGATGAAAAATCCAATCTGCAAGCGATATTATTGAAATCATAGTAGCACATAATAATGGATCACATCAGATACAAAGTAGAACACAGATATTTCCACATAAGAATCAACAGCCAAGATGCTTAAACATCGCTCTTCACTGAAGAGCTATAGTCATCTTGGTCATCGTAGTACTTGGACCACAGCATGATGCCTCCGTATTTCCCTGAGCTCTTGATCACTGGAAGCACCTGTGACTTGAGATCATCTGCTGGGATGAAACCGCTCCCAGCCGCCTGGGGAGATGCAGGAAGGCCAAGAAAAATCTGCTTTGCTGGGACTGAAAGCCACTGCTTCCATGCATCAGCAAGATTAGAGGTGCTGCCTGAACTGTACTGGCAGGGAGGGTTGTTGTAGAACTGCACCCAGACATAGTCGAAGAGGCCAGTGTTTAGAGCATCACCGATGCAGGCATCAGGGAATGGGCACTGCGGCGCAGCCGTCAGGTATACCCTCCTTCCAGAGTTACTGTACCCTTTCAGGTACCTGGCAAGATCATCCCAGTGCTGGTTGGTGCCGCCCTCAATGTCGAAGTCAATGCCGTCAAGGACCGCGTCACCTAGAGGGCGAGAAGATGACTGGCCTCCCAGGAAGTTGTTCCACAGGTATGTTGCGACATTCTTGGCATCCTCTGATGATGAAAGGTAGTAGCTTCCTGCCCCTCCGCCTATGGAGAGCATGATCTTGACTCCGCGGCTCTGGCACGACTTGATGTCGGAGCTCTGGCTGGCGCAACCGCCATTGGTTGGGTCACAGTGGCCTGCCAGGTTGAAGACTGGTGGCTGGCCATTGCCGAAGGCCGCGAGGAAGGCGATGTTGACGAACTTGTAGTTGCCAGTGGCGCAGGTGTCTGCCAGTGTGCCCTCCCCGTTGTTCTGGCCCCAGTAGATAGCAATGCTACCGGCTTGTGAACTGACGAATTGCGAAGCAACTGCTGCGATGAGCAGCAGCTGTAGCAGGGATGATTTGTTAGCCATTTGTTCAGAAGAAGCAATGCTGCTTCTTCCAATCTGTCTGTCTGCTGATGGCACTTGGTGGTTTGTTTTGCTGTTTGATGAGAGCGACTTGAAATGTTGCTCTTAATATAGGGAAGATGCTGGTAGCATGGAACTGTTTGCTCGCTGTTATTTTCGTTATTGTTTATGTGCTCTGCGTTTTCTGTTGGGCAGATGAGAAACTCCGTGTACTTTCTGTTGATAGAGATTGCTGAACACATATGAATGTGTTCAGCTAGCAACTCGGAATTAACGGCAACGGTGGTTCATTGCCTGCGCTTCGGTTGTTCAGGATATTATATTCCTGATACTTGAGCATAAAAACTTGTAAGGCGTATGGCCATGGAAATGCGAGAAACGAACGTGTGATGAGTCTCCATCAAAGATATCAAGGAGAAGGGGTAAATATATGACGCTTAGGGCAAAGCTATTTAGACAAAATATAGCTTAATTAGCTTGTCTTAAACATCATATACTATAATGCGGAGGTAGTAATTATTTGGACTTCAGCTGTACTCTCAGCTCACATACATGTGTGCTGCCGTGCTGAGTCTGTTGTTTTTTCTTTAATTTAACTAGCGTCAGATCAGCAGAACATCCACGTTCAATTAAAATTAACAGGAAGTAACTGTGTTCGGGTATCCTGGTTCCCATCCGGAACTGTAATCATGGAAAACGGAGCGGTCGATTAGTACGCAATTAATTAAGTATTAGCTAATTTTTTTTCAAAAATTGGATTAATTTGATTTTTTTTAAACAACTCTCGTATAAAATTTTTTTGCAAAAAACACACCGTTTAGCAGTTTGAAAAGCATGTGCGTGGAAAACGAGGAAGAGGGGTTGGGAAAAGAGCGTGCCGAACACTCCCTAAAGCTAAGCTGAAGCTAGGAAGTATACATGAACGATGCTTTGGTTACTTTGTTGTCAAAATTAACCTTATGAAATTTTGGTGCTATCGAATTTCGGTAGCTTCAGATTTTTTAGTTTGATGTCTTTTCGAATTTCGGTAGCTTCAGATTATTTAGTTTGATGTCTTTCAATTTTTTTAATGTTTTTATGAGAGGAATGTTTTGGATCGGACTGCCAAAATTAGGATGGTATAGGTGACATCATGTTTAGTTTATTAGGTATCAAAAATTGGTCAATTCAAAATTTGGTAAGGTTGAAAGCGGCAGTAAATCTTAACAAGCTCAATATAACCAATTGACCCAGAGTGGAAGCAAAGAGAGAGCAATCGAATGAAGTAACAGCAAATCAAAGCTTGCAACAAAGAAGCACCACCAACCTCCTCTCCGCCATCGCCACTTCCCACCATGCTAGCGAAGAAGAGGAGGGAGATTAGAAGAAGCTTCTGAGTCAGAGAACAAGCTCTCGTACAAGAACGCAGACGCACCGCCGCTGCCATTGGCGCCGGCTGTGGGTGAGCTGATGGTCGTGTACCGTGAGATTGATTAAGTTTGCATAATGATTGGATTGATAACAGTATGGAGTGCATATAGGCACAAAATAGAACTGGGAAAGATATTGGGAGGATTAGCTAGAAATAGAACATACGATACATGCCATATGCACGAAATGTGCTTACATCCCCAACCCCGAGCAGTGTTATCGTCGGCTGGTCAGACATTGAGACGGGAATGGAACTCTGAAAAAATAGCACTGGGAAAACCTTTGGCAAAAATATCAGCATACTATGAAGTTGTCGGAACATGGAGAACACAAACAAAACCAACAACCCCCTGATCACGGACAAAATCTACATCGATCTCAACGTGTTTGGTGCGTTGGTTCTATACTAGATACGTAGAGAGGTAGACGCGCTGACATTGTTGCGATAGACCAGTGTAGCACTCTAGCTTGGCTGGTAGGGGCATGTAGCTTATGCAATAATTGGCGAAACCAACATGTCTACGGAAATCTGGATTTTCACATGCTGGCAACCACACACATGCGATAATGTAATTTTGCAGGCGGGTACGTTACGACACTCGTCTACAAAAAGATTTTTGGCAAAAAAATAACTCCCAAAAGATTCCAGAAACCCTAGCCTCGATCCCCAGCCAAAATCACAAAAATAGTTGACATCGCTGTCATCTTCACCATCCACTGGTCGTCGGCGCCGGCCTTGCATCATTGCCGTTGACCTTGCTTTCTGAGCTAGATACAGTGGTTCCACCACCACCCCTCCCCACCCATTCGCCACCTCCGGTAGATCCACCCATCATGGGGTTGGCCTAGCTCCCTCTCTTTGCTGCCCACCAGCCAATGTCCACCCTGGTTGACAAGGAGGGGCCGATGCACCACCACCCTAACTCCCTCTCGTCACCGCTCGCCGGCCACTCCCTTTGTTGGCCATCGAGGAGGAAAGAGGGAGGAGAGGAAATGATGTCGATAGGCGATACCCACATACGATAATTTGTAGAATATGGGGATCGTTGGAACCAAGATATACACGGGATCGAATCTAGAAGATAAGGAACAAGGGTTTATACTGGTTCGGGTTCTCAAGATGAGTAATAACCCTACTCCAATTTATATGTATATATGGATGGGAATACCACATGGATTACAATGAGGGAGTAAGATGACTAATCTAATCCGCCAACTAGGACCTGCCGAATAAATCTTGGCTAGGGTTGGTGCTAGAGTGGGAGGTGGTGTTTAATGCTTAGAAGACCAAGAGACGAGATTGTCGCCAAGAAACATGGCATATCCAGAAGTGGATTTTCTTGTATGGAGACAACCAGACCAATTAGTGTCAAAATAGGCCACTAACTCGATTGGAGTGGAGCACTGAAGATTAAGTCCATGATCTCGAGTGCCACGTGCATACCGAAAAATGCTCTTGAGAAGAGCCAGATGTGGCTATCAAGGATCATGTATGTGAAGACAGACCTTGTAAATATCATATGAAATGTCAGGCAGAGTGAGAGTAAGGTACTACATCGCACTGGCCACGAGAGCACCATCGGTGAAAGATAACTTGGAGTTTGTGTCAACCCGTGAGGTAAAAGGTTTGCAGTTTGCTATAATAGCACGTTCAAGAATGTCAATGCAGTATGTGTTGACTAAGAAGAAGGCCAGAGGGGTGCCGACTCACACTAATCCAAAGAAAGTGATGCAGACTACTGAGATCATTCATGGAAAACTCCAACTGAAGGGCGGTAATGGTCTAGCGCAGAAGGGCAACTAGTGTCAGACTTAGCCTCAATGAATCCGATGTAGAACAAAATAAAACTGACAAACTGAATATACATGCATGAGGAGCCTACTTCAACTCGTAGATAGACTTGTTAGGACGAAACACCATGTTAGACTTGGTAGGATCAACAAAACCAACAGGTTTAGTTTAGTAGATTGTCTTCTAAAGTGTGACATGCAATAAAGCGGAGTTCCTAGCCTCAAAATCGAGGTCCCACACTAGTAAGAGTGGCCCCGGTGAAGGGAGGTTAGTGTAGGAGACCTAGGCTGTGTTCGCTAGAACACGTTCCCATCCGGAACAATGAACACGGAAAACGGAGCGGTCCATTAGCGCGTGATTAATTAAGTATTTGCTAAATTTTTTTTCAAAAATGGATTAATTTGCTTTTTTTAAGCAACTTTCATATATAAACTTTTTGCAAAAACACACTGTTTAGCAGTTTGAAAAGCGTGCGCATGGAATACAATGGAGAAGGGTTGGGAACCCTTGGGTCCGAACACACCCCTAGCGCCTGGCCCAAGAGGTTAGGAGATTAGCTCACCCATGCCTAGATTGTGTTGGCACAGGGGTTCAAGGGAGTTGGCCGGTAAAAAAACTAGCATTGGGCCGAGCCGACAATGTGCTATTGTCCCCTAGTAACCTGGTTGCTAAAGGTGGCAATAGAGTTGTTGCCCCCCGGTTTCTAGTGCCTTCCTCTTGGTTGATAGCTTGGCAAGGCTTGAGATCAATCGAGATCTGGCTCCTTGGAATCCCTCAACGAAGAGTAGGATCATTGAGATCATAGCTTTGGTGAAAAATCGTTATCTCCTTTTGTCCCACTTTGATTTCCTTGTGATTTCATATCCTTGTTCACAGCAGTAGTTTGCATACGTATTTATCGCTTATTATCCTTCCATCTAGCTATCACCTCTCTGTGTTCCATAAACACGATCGTTGGGAGGTGTTGTTAGGGGCCAGAATATCCTGTATTTAAGACCGAAGTGCAGAATGCGTCGTCTAGAGTCTTCGATGTTTGGGCTGGATATTTCGGTGGAGAATTGAATTATGCTATGAGTGATTTTCAAGAATGCCTATTCACCCTTCTCTCTAGGAGATATCATGGTTCTTTCAATCTTCTATTCCCACTTTCTCATCTCCAAAGTTATTTTTACCTTTTTTTTTATCTTCTAATAAAGAACAGGGTCACAAGAATGGATCAATGAGAAGCTTGTAATCTTGAGTTGTTGGTCGGGGTTTGACAGCCTCCTGTCAGTGACAATATGGGATTTGTAACTTGTATTGTTCTCCCCAAAATCTTAATGAATTTGGTTGGCCTTGTCTTCATCCAACACGTTTAAAAGAATTGATCGAAGATGAGAACTTTGAACTTCCGTTTCAGCTTTTGGCATTGACAGTGTGCTCCTGAGCTGCACATCCTTTGTATAGTACTTGACGTCTAGCATAATATGCTTCTATACTCTTTTCTAACATTCCATGTACTAGCCACCATGCCCGCGCTTCGCAGTGGATTATCAATTTGTAAATTACTATAGTAAAAAGTTTCTCTGAATATTATTGGTTAAGCTACCTTGGATTGTATTAATCATAAAACTTGATATTTGTGTGTGATGGTGTTTTCTTTGGTTTGTCTGAATCTGTTTACTTTAGTTGCCACTGCATGTGTTTTCTTAGTTTGTAATGAGACGAAACCATGTGGGACACATTGCAACAAAGTATAAATTCACATAAAAAGTGATTAATTGTTTGTTCATGTACGTAGATTAGATAATTATAAATGTGTATATATTTTGTTTGATATAGTAAACATGATTCAGCAATATAAATTATTACTGTCACTTTCAGTGAAAACCTAAAGAGCATTCCATTGGTTTCAACTAAAAAGCCTTGGGGAATAAGATCAATGTGACTAGGTCTATATGCTCTATGTGAATTATCATAGTAAAAAGTTTATCTAACTAAAGTATTATATTTGTTAAGCTACTTTTGAATATTTGATAGTACTAATAATAAAACATGACATTTGAGTGTAGTGGAGTTTTCTTTGGTTTGTCTGAATATGTTCCTCTGAATATGTTTACTTGAGTTGGCACTGCATGTACTTTTTTAGTTTGTAATGAGATGAACATATGTGGGACGCATTGCAAGAAGTATAAATTCACAGAAAAAGTGATCAATTATTTGTCCCTATACTAAGATTAGGTAATTCTAAATGTATATATTTTTATTTAATATAGAAAATATAAGTCAGCAAAATAAATTATAAATCACTCTCCACTGCTAGACAACAAAAGTTAGCTATAGCCAGTCTCTCAGGAGAAATATTACATTTGTCTTCCCTTGTCAACATTTTGGATCACAGAATTACACCAATCTTAATAAGCGCACAAGGCAGGTATGAGGAAAAGTAAACATGTGCCAGTAAGAACAAGAGGGGAAAGGAAAAAAAAAAAAGACCAGCTACACGGCGGGTTTCCCCCCTCCTTGAATGTACAGACCACTTTATACCACAAGCATGCATATAATGGTATTCAAATCATTTATTGCAGCTCATGTCTTTATGCGCACAACAAAAGAACCTGCAATGTTTACATTATTGTCATATAGCTGACAAAAGGTCAAGGAAAATTTTCAGTATAAATGAACAAATATGTTATGCTTCTCAAAACTGCAAACCATCAACGAAATAGTTTAACCCAAAGCCATATTACAGCCCTTCCCCCTAGGAGATTTGAAATATTCATTTGTAGAATATTACTTCACATTTCAATGACCAAAAGGAATCTCTTTGGCTCAATAAATATAAGCCCTTCACTGAAAAAAAAAATCCTATTGAAAGAGTACAGACAACTAAAAGTCCATCACCAGAATGTTTCTATAAACATCTGTACAACCTTTTAAGAAAGGTAAACAGGAAATTGGTACTCATTTTCTTTTAAAAGTTAGCAGAAAGGGTTGAAAGCAGTTCACTAAGTGAGAAGGCTCCAAGCAGCCTAATAAAGCTATAGGAGGCATGTCCAGCCGTCCAAAAGAATGGAAGGTAGGCTAACTATTATTTGTTGGTGCCACATGTGGTGCACATAGGGCCTCGATTTGTTGCGTGGACTGGAGGAAATCAAAGTCATCTAGAAAGATACTAGTGGCTTCTTCCCCACATATCCATCCTTAAGCTGGAACTAGCTACCTGATCAGGTGGTTTCAAAATTCTATGGTTGGCATTGATGATTGGGCATCAAAGATGGCCAAATGAGACAGTGATTTTGAATGTGCTTGAATGGTCAAGTGATAAGGTTATTCGATCTGAGGTTACCAAATATCCACAAGGAAGAATCCTGTTTGTCATGTTCACCAAAAGATTTTTCACCAACTAATCTCATATGGAGACCCTCATCTTGAGTGTTATCTGATCTGATTATCTTATTTCAAATGTGAGCACTGCCCTTTTTAACAACAATGAGCGCAACTATACTATTCGACATTTCATAAGTAATAGTATTTTAAATGTTTTTAGTTAGTAAGTACGAATCAGTGTTATATTTATCAATTGAAATACTTTAATAGTTTTATTTTTGAAGTATTACGAGTTTAATGAGAGACAATGGTTAAAGTTGAATAATAAAGCTAGTGGTGGTAGTTATTTGAAAACAAAGGGTGTACCATCTAGTGAGTGCATTATGCAGCCTCATGGTGTTGCATGGTATGTAAAAGACATGAGAAGTGGTGCAACTCACATGCTGGAAGGTTGGACATGTCTGCAGTGACAGAACAAGAAATCCCCAAATTGGTCAAGGCACCTCTTATTATCCCGCATGGAAAGTACAGAAGCATGCTTGTTGTTTGGGCTGCGCTATCACCTAGTGTTGTAGAATCATTCTCAGTTGCATCCATGCTCTCTACAGATGGATCTACAGAAACACGAGTAAGCCACCGGAAATGGTTATCTTGAAGAACAAATGTGCCCTGCATATACGGAAGTCAAGTAACATCAGTTTTTTCACAAGTGCAAAATAAGGTATGAATTTTACATTCATTACCCTATGATTAGTCTTCAGATTGTCAATTTGCTTCTTGAATAACTCTGACCAAAAGTCTTTGCAGATAAATTTGATTGCTTCAAGATGATCACTAAATCGAGGGCGCTCCATAGTATATCTGATTTTGAACAGAAACTTTGGTTAACTTTGCAGCACTGGCCTGGAGGTAAGGAACCAATATAAAGAATGCAAATATTTCAGTGAGTAGTTATATTTGTGCTATAGAGTATTATACTTCTCAAAACAATCACCTAATGGCCAAGGAAAATAAAAAGACAACAAATTTAACTAGCTGTAAAAATAAAATGAAAAACAAAATTCATATTATAAAAAGAGGCAAAAGCATCTGCGTATCTGAACATTTTTTTTAAATGATACAAGTAATAAACTATAATTAAAATTGCCGGCATTTTCTTGTTTCACAAATGATTAGAAAACTATGAACATTGTGAATAGTTATGTTCGGGTTGAACTCTTTTTATAATTAGCTTCAAAATTATCTGCTCAAAGGTTCAAGAAAATAGTCATAAACAAGTGCTCAGTCATTGATTTTACATACCCTGTGCTACACACAAGACTATTAACTCAGGATGTCAATGGTTACTGAAGAAATGAATTTAATAATAATGGCCAAACCAATTGACACAGGAAAATGTGTGTATGATAAATGTATCAGGATAATGAACTCTCAAGTCTTTACTAAAGAAGCATTATCAACCTCTGCTGTATACGGACCAAAGCATGGCAACAAAGTTACTTTTAACAATTGTTCCAGCTTGTTGAGTCCTTCAAAGTTATGTATACCACTATACCAGGAACTCAACAAGTTTAGGAAATATATCATTGATTCCAAGAAGAATGCCAGGGAGTAATTAACTCCAGAATGCTATATGCCATCTAGATCTCCAAAGCTATATCATATGAATCTCAGAATCTGTACACCATGAATTGGAGAATATACTGCAGCCCAAAAGGCAAATGTTTTCGTATGCACTAACACCAGGTATGCAGTAAAACGAGTTGTACTATTTAAAATAAAATATTGTATGACTGTGAGCTTGTGATCACATGGTATATTTGTGACCCTATCTGGAATAGCTTGGTGCTGATGAAAACCAATTATCAGATGTATTGAACTATTGGTAAAGACTAACATTCAGTAAGTACAACAATGTCATTCACGAGGGGATAAATTGTTTATAATCATGAAGTTGTATAAACAGTTAAACACCAGAAAATGGTTAAACAAGTGCCCTGTTCGAGACGAATGGATATCCAAGTTCAGTTTCATTCAATCTACTGATGTAAAAAAAAAAAGATCAGTGGAATTTAGCACTATCTTGCGAAACTAAACTGATTGCAACTTAGCATCACACCACATCAGCATTTTCAGTAAGTTCTGCAGACAATTTTATAGCCCCTGTAATTCAACGGCAAGTGGCCTAGATTAGTAAGAACCTTTTCAGCATCAGGCTCAGGTACAAATTAAAGTAGTACCACCATATTTTGGTATTAAGGATAATAAGGTGGAAATTTCATTGCAGGCAAGGTCCTGTTCCCAGAGACCAGAACTTTTCTACAGTGAGGTTAAGGCTTGATACTATAGTCAAATCTGATTAACAAACACTTAGCTCAACCAAAAGCTAAGAGTTCTAGAAAATAGTCACAAACAAGCACTCAATCATTGATCTTACATATCTTGTGCTACGCACAAGAGGATTAACTATGGACGCCAATGGTTAGTGAAGAAATATATGAATAACGATCAAATACATTGACATGAGAAAATGTGTGTATTTTAAATGTATCATGCTAATAAAATCCCAAGTCTTTACAAAAGAAGCATATTTATCAATTTATGTCGCATACAATGATACAAACCAAAGTATCACTACAAAGTTCCTTTAAACAATTATTCAGTTAGTTGAGTCCATCGAACTCGAAGTTAAATATTCCAGGAACTCCACGAGTCCAGGAAATATATCATTAATTTCAAGAAGAATGCCTGGGAGTAATTAACTCCAGAATGCTCTATGCCATCAAGATCTTTAAAGATTCACACAAACCTGTGCACTATGCATTTGAGGATGTACTGAAATCCAAAACGCTCTACTAAAAGACAGGTACGCAGTAAAATGAATTGTACTACTTTAAATAAAATATTCTGGTATATTTATGCCCCTGTCTGGCAGAGCTTTGGTGCTGATGGCAACCAGTTATGAGATGTATCGATAAAGACTAATATGCAGTAAGTACAATAATGGCGTTCATGATGAGATAAACCGTTTACAATCACAAAGTTATAAACAACATCAGTAAATGGTTAAACAAGTGCCCTGTTCGAGATGATAGACATCTAAGTTGAGTTTCGCTCAATCTACTGAAGTTGAAAACAAAAAGATTTCATTGGAATCTTGAAATGTGTTATCCTAAAAGATTCCTCCTTTAGCATCACCAGCCACATCGACCTTGACAAGGCAGATGTGCTTGTGCAGGCTATTTTATAGCCCCTGTAATTCAACGGCGAGCAGCGTAAATGAATGAGAATCTGTTCTGCGAGTTCAGGTACAAATTGAATAAGAATCGAGGATCATGGAATCAAGGAAATAAGGTGGACATTCCATTGCAGGAAAGGCCCTGCTCCTAAAGACATGAAGTGCTCCGCGATGAGGGTCAAGGCTGATTAACAAACCCTCACCCAGGTCAACTAAAAGCAAAGGTTTCAAGATGTATCGGCGTCAACAAGAATCGAATGAGAGGCTAGTAGGACGAGCGAGAGGGATTCGTCAGTGTGGGTGGGGGTCGCCGGAAGGATCGGGGAGGGGGGCGAAGCAGCAGATCCATCCGATCCAAGAAAGAAACTGAGAGACAGAGACGGGGAGGGGGAGAGAATCGTTTGCGGTTTGTGTGGGTGTGCGTGGTACCTCTCGGTGAGCTGGTGGCCGACCTGGAAGCCGATGGCCTCGATGCGACGGGCGGCGAGCTCCGGCTTGGCGGCGTAGAAGCCGCCGCAGTAGGCCGCCACCATCTGCATGACCACCCCGTCGACGCAGCTCTCCGCCACCTCCCGCCCCATCCCTCCTACCTCGCCGGGGAGAGGGTGCGAGAGAGAAAGAGGAGAGATCCAGCGAGCGGAGCCAGGAGGGGGGAGGAAGGAAGCTGTTTGGATGGGTTCAACTTCTCCTCATATTGTGACCTCTAGCTTATATAGTTCTTGTTAAAATTTAAATTTGAGTAAATTTCATGAAACTATAGATACTTAGGTCAAATTATCATAAAACTATAGATTTAAAAATGTGTAACGTCAAACTTTTCTTGGAAGTACAGATTTAATGCACCATATACAAAACTACAGATTTAGTGATAAAGTTATCAAAGAACTACATATTCTAGAGTTTAGATAATAGTACTATTAATTATTTAAAGTCATAAAGTCTGTAGTTTTATAATAAAATAGTTTTTAAATGTGTAGTTTTGTGATAAAATAGTTGTTAAATCTATATTTCTGTGATATAAAACCTTAAATCTGTAGTTCCGTGATAAATTTGACACTAAATCTATAGTTTTATGAAACACATTCTTAAATATGTAGTTTTGTGATAATTTGATCAAAGTATCTGTAGTTTTATGAAATTTACTCTTTAAATTTTAAATTTTAATTTTGATGATTTTTTTATCGTAGTGCACTTTTCAGTATTTGTTTAAAATCGCTAATGACGTGTGTGTAGAAGGTTCACCCACAAATTTATGATTGCACAAAATTGCTAGTTGCTAGAAATTAATAATGGTCAGAACTCAGACCCCCGACTTCCGTGTCATCTCTCACGAGCGGCTCGGAAGGCGACGGCCACTCCTTCGACCAAAACCCTCACATCACCCCTCCAGCCAATCCCGATAGTGGAGCCGGCAGTGACGCCGCCTCCCTCTTTTTCCTTTCTTTTCTTCCTCCTTTCTCTTTCCTTTTTCTTCCCATTTTCCCCTTTGCATCCAGATCTGTGTGTGAGGATACTGTTGAGCACGCGGCTATATCGGATGAAGACGGGAGCCACGAGCTAGGCAAGGGCAACGGCGGCTGGGATCCGGCGAACCTGTGGTCACGGCGAAGATCCGGTGAGGCTCTCCAACCTCCTTCCTTCCTCAACTTGGTCCGACTGAGTCTGACTGCCAATGGGGAAGGTACCTACTAGTGGAGATTTTGTGGCCGGAAGGCTAGCGGTGGCGGTGTACCAGTGGCGTGCGCACCGACAAAGCAGAGCCCTAGGTGGCGATGCTAGTGGTACCGAGAGTGGTGGTGGATGGTGGTTGGTCAGCTTAGCAGCGTTCTAGGAACGACGCCAGGCTCAATAGCAGTGCCAAAAAGGTGGAAAGAAGGTGGTGAAGGTCAGCGGTGAAGATGGCATGGCAATGGTGGCTTCCCAAGAAGATAGGATGTGTTGACGGCTTGAGAGAGGTGGTGGTATGCGGCGACGATGGCTCTCTAGCGAGATAAGCTACCTAGCTTCGTGGAGGTTGTTGATTGCAATGTCAACAGCTTGGCGGCAGAGGTTCTCCAGTGAGATAAGCTTCGGTGGCTCGGTGGAGGTGAGGTTCTGCAGCAACGACGGTGGGGCTGCAGGAGCTTGTTCGCATTGCAGTGCGATGAGTACCATATTATGTGACGATGATGGCTTAGTAGTGACGACTTTTGGCCGAGATAAGCTGCAGCAACTTGGTGGAGGTGGTGCTCTATGGCAGCCACAACATGACGCGATGGACTCATCTAAGCTACATGATTGTGGGTTGTTTGGGTGGTAGGGTGGGCTAGCTCCGCGCATCTCTACGAAGTTTGAAGCCTTGATGCGAAGAGAAGCTTGAAATTTGTCTTTTAGTCTTTTCTTTTCAGTTGTTGTTTTCCTTGTATCTCAGTTTTGAGATTTGGAATGTATACACTTGTTATACTAGCATTTGGCTATGTATATCTATTTTTGGATATAGAGGACGGATTTATATCCATTATTAAAAAGAAGAAATTAACCATGACCAGTTCCTCTTTGTAGCCATTAGGCAGTTGATTGTTTTATTTTCTACCATTTGATTCAAGCAAACAATGGTGAACATCTGTGCTACCTGGATTTTTTTAAGTTTTGGTCCTTTTTGAAAACTTATTTTACAAATAGATTTTGACAACATCTCAGCACCAATGACGCTGGCACACTCTCGTAGGCGAGATGTAGAGAGGTCAACGCCAAAGATACTATTGCTGATGACCTATCTGTAAAATGAATTTTTTGAAAAGGGCCAAAATATAAATATTGTTTTAGAAATAGGTCCTCAGTGCTAGTTTCTTTAACACCGACCCCTTTCGCATCAGCAACTTAGCTACCACAAGAGGGCTAGGGTGCCGGCGCAAGTGTTATTGGCATCGAGACATTGAACCTTGACAAGAGGGCTAGGGTGCTGGCGCAAGTGTTATTGGCATCGAGACATTGAACCTTGACGCCAATGATCCTGGCCCCGAGAAACGGGTATATTCTTGGAATAAGTTACCTGGTGTCTGGTATGATCATAATACCTGATGTGGTAGTAAAATTTTAGGACCTTAATATCTAGGGTTATATAACACATGCCAAAATCTAATTAGATCACAATTGGTTGGTAGGTTTTTATGAAATTTACTAGTTTTTTAAGTATTTTGCAAAATCCAATACCAATCTCCCTTCCTCAGTCCCTCTTGTCAAAAATAACAATTGGATAATCAATCACCTCTATAAAAATGCCTTGAATTAGAGAGCTTCTGATGCTCTGCATTCTATTCAAGTTACCAATTTTGCCTCCCTCTGTATCACCCAAAACCGAATCGTACTCGCCTGGTTAAGCTGTCACAAAAAGAACATGGAGCAACAAAGACATGACAAATGATATCTTACAGAGATCTGAGCTAGTAAATAAAATCATAGCAATCCAATCCCCCTTTTGTAAGAGTATGGCCATCACACAAGTTGTACATTTGCAGACTCAGCTTCTGAGAGAAAGAACCTGTGTCTGTAATATCTGGTTATCTTCCAATAACCGGTCATATTCAAGCAGGAGCTCCTCAGATTGCTTCTGTAGGGCATTGACATGTGCTTCGGCCTCCAATCTCTGCCTTTCATGCTCCTCCGATTCTGATTTTAGCTTCTTCATCTTTTCACTAAGGCTGGCTAATTCCGCACGAAGCTTCTTGACTTCCTTGGATTTATCTTCCTTGCCTTGGAGCTCAATTTGTAGTTTCTCAACCTCCTCCCTGGAGGTGTTTGCGGTTTTCTTCAGTATAGTCAGCTTCCGGTGGTAGTGGTGTAACCGATCAATGACAAATGCAAGGAATAGTATGTACCCTGGAACATCAAGTAAACCATCAAATTCACTTGTATCAAATCAAATGGCCTACAAATATGTGCAGCAGGGTTAAAGGATCCTTCTACCCAGACAGTTATTCTGGTTTCCTGATTTGTTCCAGACAAATCTAAAGTCTATACACTAGAAATGATCCTAGTCTCCTTGTTTGTCTTTCCTTTCGAGTCTATAGAATAAATTTTGAGTACAAAAGGAAGGTCAAAAAACTCGCCTGTAGATAAGCAACATGTCTACCACACACAGTATTATCATTACTTCTTTATAAGTGCGACACAGTGAATATCACACAGACTACTAATATTTGTACTTTTATCAATTTTAAGGGATCAGAGTATATAGCTTAGTAACAGAATGGAACGCTTCCTCATGGGGAATGCCATTATATCTCAATATCTATTTAATCATATCCAGCATTATTTCTCCAATCCACATTACTTCATGCGATTTCCCAGGGGAAAAGCCCCACTACATCGACAGATACAATTGAAGGCACATAAGTTCGAAGTTAATATAAATGATTGGTTCAGGCCTTCAGGGCTTCTAATCTGCTCAAATTTAAATGCAAATTTTGAATTGAACTGGTTACCAAGCTGCTCACACACTCAAAGTCATTATTATATGTCTAGTTGAACAAAGAAAATAAATTGATGTCTTATCAGCAAGGATTATTTCTCAGGCACCAGGTACCCACCGCAGTTTACCAATGGAATCAGACTATATAAAGCTTATCCCTACAATAAAAGGACTTCCTTGACAAACTCTATGTAGACATGATATTTTGATCTGGTTCTATAATTTGAATCTTAAGTTGAAAGAGGATTTTCTTGAGTGACTCTAAATTATACGGTTAGAACAAAATTGCACCAACTCCGGTATATAGCATTATACATAATATATATAAAAAACATTTCAAAGAATAATACGGTTTTGCATTTATTTTAGATAATGGAAATGGATTGCACTCCCAGCCCCTGCTGTTAGGCACCCAGCCAACAATGCAGTTTTACATAACAGTACTGCTTTGAGATTTGTACATTTTGGTATTCAAAAGAGCGTCAAAGCTATTCATGATTCAACCAGTACAACTAAAGAGTAAAGACCCTATATCAATGGGAAATATCAACTACCATCCTTGTTTATTTTAGTGCAGGCATTTTAAGTTTAACTCTTTACAAAGTTAACTTCAATGCCTTGTTCTCTAAATTTTAGTGCAGGCATTTTAAGTTTAACTCTTTACAAAGTTAACTTCAATGCCTTGTTCTCTAAATTCCTTGTATGAAAATCCTAAATGTACTGCAACAATGCATACCTAAGCAATCGTGTGAATCGCAGAGCCACCAAGAAGAAACATGAATAATCACTGCTTACTACAATATTCATAAGTATTATCCAAACAAACCTTCAAACCATTACTAAGATGTTCACTTTCACAAAGTTCAATTTATTTGCTCACTGATGTCATTTTTTCCATTTCTCTATGAACCTGTAAGGATGTTTGTCATCAGTTCGATTGTATGGCATACCAGTTATCAAAATGGACACAGTGACAGACCAATTTGAATAGCCTAGCACCCTAGTTTATTTCATGACCTAAGTTCTTAGTCCAAGTCAGGGGAGTGGAATTTCGCAGTCGTAATATTTGGAACTTTGGACATTGAATAAACAGTAAAAAAAGTGCATCAATTCTAAGACTCCCTAAGACTAAAGTACAAACACTAGGACAAGCAACATACAAATTTGTCGCACGGACTGTTAGCTTTGTAAAGCATATAATTCCTGCATCTGAAAATTTGTGTTCCTGAATGACTAGGTGTATAAGAATAGACCTAAAAAAGCTTATCATTTTTTTCTAAAAAACTGCCAAAGTACAGAACTGATGAGTTCATATTGTGATCTGAAGTTCTGAACTTGTGCATGTTGAGACCTATGTTTCAATTCCATAGTCGACAGATCTTTTTAGTGGTTTACAGCTTCATAGCCTTTACATTCCATATTGGTTTCTTGCTAACTGGAGCTATTGAAACTTAGTGCTCATATGCTTCACTGAGATGTAGATTTGGAATACACAACATTCATTTTCTTATTTTTCATAAAAATCGAGAAATAAGTCATGGCATTTGGTGGTGTGTGCCTTGGATCTATTCTCTCTTTTTTTTGAAACAGTGTTTTCAACTTGAAGATACAGCACACACACACACACCACACACCACACAATGAGTTCAAATATGAGGAAAATAAATCTTCCCTTTAGCCTTTAGGACACTCCTTACTCAAACTAGAGTACTAGACATCATTTTCATTTTAGCAGCAGGAGGTTTCCTAGCTAAGCACAGAACAGGAGCTTCTACTGGCTGCTGACATGACTAATCAAATTTAGACGCAAGATGGGTAGTATTTATTGGTTCGAGTCAACACAAACTTGCTACTACTAGCAAGTTAGTAGCTTAGTAAGCAATCAATCATATAAAAACCTGAAACCACCATTATATATTCTAAACATGTTGACCAGCAGATCTAGATGCATTAAACAACACATATCTAGACGAATTCAGGCTAATAACAAGCAGTCAAGAAGAGATTGCCCAACAAACATTCCTTCAGATGAACTGCTCTCTTAATTACCAAAAAAATCAACTAAATCCACCCCTAAACCCCAATCATTGCCACCACCTACAGTACAATTGTACAGATTCCACCAAGTGGAGGTAAAAAAAATGAAAATGGTAAGAGACGAGGAAGAGAGGGGGATACCAATGAGGGAAGCCTCGAGGAGGTGCGTCCGCCATAGCACCTGGTCCATGGGGCTGACGGTGCCGAGCTTGATGCCGCGGTTCTGGATCCGGAGGATGCTGGCGACGCTGGACATGAAGATGACGAGCAGCGTGCACGCCAGCGTCTTCACCGCCGCGGGGCCTTTACCGTCCTTGGCCTGCTCCACGCCGCGCATCGCCAGCTCCCGCAGCGGCCCGATCTTCACCATCAGCAGCAGCGCCGCCGCGCCCTCCGCGAACAGCACCAGGAACAGCAGCTGAATCATCCTCGGCCACGCCCACCGGCGCTCAAGAAATCTTGGCCTCCTCCAAAATGTTGTGCTCCAGAAGGAGGGGGATTCCTTCCAAGAATCTCCCTTGCACCGGATTGGTCACTTCGCCGCGATTCTTGGCGGCTACAAGATATCGATCCCGCGAGCAATCTGGGCGTTCGGGACCGTGCCTGCAAGAATGCAGATGCTATGCCGACCTGGGGGAGGAAGAATTGAAGGAGAAACTAGAAGATTGGAGGGTGGGGAGAAAGATTGAAGGAAAGAGGAGAATCTTTTTGACTAAAGAAATGAATTTGGGACGAATGAGGGGAAGAAAAGCGGCGTGCCCATCCAACCTTTTTTTTGGCCTTTGCTGCTCCCCACGAGATGATTAGGCGCGCCGCACGCGAAGAACACGAATCACGCGAATCTGTGGGGGTTGCGGCGGATGGGGATTGGGGAGAGGAGGAGGGCGAAGAGAGAGCTCGGGTGGGGAAGCAACGAAAGCTCGCTCAGCTGCTCGGTTAGCAGAGTATGACTGTATGACTGAGAGCACAAGGTTATTGCTCTCCTTTCTCACTTTCTCTTTCAATGTTTTTAGCGTTAATTTGATGGGTTAATTAGATTCATGCCATTATTAATTTAATAATTTTAAAATATACTATTATAATTCATGAAATTGAAATCATGTCATTAAAATGTAATAGGTTTTTAGAAATGCCACTAATTTTTTGCATTTTTTAAAAAAATATGACCAAATTACCCTTATCTTGTTCCTTCATCCTCTTCTTTCTTCCCTCCTCTCTCTCTCTCATCTCACCTCTAGCATGCTCTCGTTGGTCACAAATGGGCACGGTGCATGTGCGTGCATACTGCTTAATCCAACTAGCCATTAAGCTAGCAAACCTACAGGAATGGACAATAGTTAGCTCACCGCATCATTCCCCCATCTTCTATTTGTTAATTTCATCGTCGGATGGTTTAATACGATATGCTTGAATGCTTGATAGTGTGACATCCTAGCCCAGTGCTTAATAGGTTTAATAGAATATTCATACCAACAAGTTACAACTAAATTGCTAGATGTAAGAGGGCCCGGCCTGGGAGAGGCGGGACATTGCAAAATGGTATCAGAGCAAAATGGTTATCAGAGCCGACTCGGCCCAGCCTCTTAAGGGGGTGAGGATGTGACATCCCGGCCCAGGGCTTAATAGGATTAATAGAATACTCATATCAACAAGTTGCAACTTCTTTTTCAGAAGCTGATCTATTCTTCTCGAGTGCGCACGAGTGAGGACAAAGTGTGCGCAGAGAAGATTTGTGTTGGTCTGTGAAGGCAGTCTATGACCTATAAAAACTTCCAGATGTAAGAGGGCCCGGCCTGGGAGAGCGGGACGTTACAGATAGCTAACCGGACACTACAACAGCACCAACATACCCTGCGTCGACCACCACCTCCTGCTAGGATCCCGCCTACGCCTGTGTCTCGCCGGCTGACACCTCCGAGGGCGTCGTGTTCTACGCCACTAACACCGAAGCCGTCCCAGAAGCGTCCATTCGGAGGAGCACGCAAATGCTGCTACCTGCTAGCAATGGCTGTCGTAGGGGGCCGCAGGTCCCTATGGCCGCCGCTCGGCGTCGTCCTTCCCTACCTTCTTCAACTCTTAGTCTCTCCCTTTTCTCCACTAATGAGCATAACTGGAAGACGAAGGCAAAGGCGCTCATAGCGCTCTTGCTCGAGTTCTCCATCGACGGGCTCCCACGCGCCACCGTCGGCTTCGCAGAAAACATGTGCTACAAGAAGAGAGCATGCAAGAGGTGAGAGGAGATATAGAGGGGAAGAAAGAAGAGGGGAGAGGTAGAAGACGAGGACAATTTGATCAGAAAAGTATGGAAATTGCATCAAAGAGATGTAGTGGCACATCTCAGATGTCTGGCAAAGTATAGTGGAATGGTTCTAATTTCATAAATTATAATAGAATATTTCAAAACTAGCAAATTAATAATGGTATAGATCCAATTAACCCTAATTTGATCCATGTCATGTTAATTTAGATAAATATCATTACTATTCATGTCATCCGAATACATACAAAATTAGAACCATACCATCACCATCACGTTTTACATCTTCTTTCCCATCTACACATGAGACCCACATATTAGATTCATTATCTTCCTTTCAACCTCCCTTATCTTCCTTCTTCCCCATCTCGCTGCCGCAGCTGAAGCAAAGCGCCCCGACGGATCGTGGTCGCCCACAGGCTCCCTCTCAATGCCACACTGAACACCGGATCCCTTTCAGCTTCGTTTTCTCTCTCAACGTTGACATGCATGCGCTCCAGCTCTCGCACGTCCTTAGCCTCGCCTTCGTCATCTTTGTCGGCACCTTCCTCCGGAGGCTCAGTCACTGGAACCCTTCGACGAGCTTGATGGCTACCTCCTCGGGAGCTTCTCCTGCCTCCCGGTGTTCCTACCGTGCGTGTGTCTATGACGAGTTCTACTTCACTTCTGCAAGCACTACCCATGGCCATGGCTCCACTACCATGTACAACACACTTGCTAGTGACCTCCACCTTCGATGCCACCCTGTACCACTCCTGTCGGCAAACAAGAGCTTCGTCGCCCGCGTTATTGAGGTGCTCTCCCTAGAAGACAGTGACATCATGTTCATCCACGATTACCACCTCTGGCTCCTCGCTTCCTTTCTCCACGTCGCGATAGAGAGATAGGGAAGAAAGAAGAAAAGGGAGGGTGAACAGAAGAAGATGAATCTAACGGGTGGGTCTCATGTATTGATGAGGAAGAAGATGGAAAACGTGATGATGAAGGTATGGTTTTAATTTTATGTGTATTCGGATG
Source organism: Oryza sativa Japonica Group (assembly GCF_034140825.1). Lineage (NCBI taxonomy): Eukaryota > Viridiplantae > Streptophyta > Magnoliopsida > Poales > Poaceae > Oryza > Oryza sativa. The sequence continues at coordinate 11,385,535 of NC_089041.1, forward strand.
ACATGGATACGAATAGATGAATAGTAATGACATTTATCTAAAATGGCACATTTGTAATGGCACGGATCAAATTAACCCATTTTTTTAGGGCGAAAGTCTTCTTGGTCGCCTTTTGGTTCTTCCAACACACGGGATGTAACATACTCAAAAATCTTGAATTTTTGGAGAAAATTTTTCGCGACAAGTTTTCCTTTTGGTTCTTATTGCATTTTTCTAAATTGGAGCATTTCCTATTTTTATCCTTTTTAAATTTATATGTCTAATTAATTAGGTTGTGTTTCTATTTCAAAAACATTCAAATCCGTTTGGTAATCTAAAAGCTTTATTTTAAAATTTCTTTGTCAAGTTCAAAAAGTCCTCAAATTTATCTCCTCAAGTTTCATCTCCTTTGAATCCTATTTCAAATCTATTTATAAATTGCAAAAGGTTCCTATTTAGTTTGGGCCGAAGTCCCTTCATTCGGCCCAATTGGCAAAAGTCTATATGGCCTCCCTCCTCCTTCCTGTGAGCCGCCGCCGCCACCACTGCAACCAGCCGCCGCCGCCGCTAGCCAATCCGCCGCCGCCACCTCACCCAACCAATCCGCCGCCGCCACCTCACCGCGCCAATCCGCCGCCGCCACGCGTCGCCGACCAACAAAACTGCCATCGTCGGCCAATCCGACGAGGCCACCCGGCGCTGCTTCTCTGCATTTAAATCGAAGCACGCCATGCCGTCGCCGGTTTCTCTTCTATCCACCGCCTCTCGCCGCCTATAAAAGGACGACGAGGTTCCCTCTTTCTCCCCACACAAACCGAGCTCCTCAAGCTCTCTCTCTTTCTCTCCCATGTCCGGCCATTAGTGCCACCGGCCGATCTCCCTCCCCGGAGCTTCGCAAGCCAAGTCCTTGCGCCACCAACTCCGCCTCGCCGAGGTGATTCTATTTTTCCCCTTTCCCCTTTCCCTCCACCTTAAGATAAGCCGCCACCACCACCTTCTCTTATTGCCGGAGCTGAGCTCTTGTCGCCACTGTTCCGGCCATCCCTCTCTCTCCCTCCGCCTTCCACCACCCTCCCCGGGTGCGCGTCGCTCGGGAACACCATCTCCCACCGGCGTTCTCACCTCCCGGCCACCGGAGAGCCGGTGCCTTGCTTGCCCTCCTCTCTGTTACCTCTCGGCTGCCAAACAGAAGAAAAAAAAAAGAAGAACGAGAGGAAGAAGAAGAGGAAGGAGAAGGCATTGACAAGTAATAATAACTCCCTTTTTCTTTTATTTGTTTTTCAATCTTTAAGAGCTCATATCTCTTCAACCACAAATCCAATTCCAAGAATTCTTTGATCTAAATTCATCCAATTTCAAATCCTTTATTTTGATACCAAATTTCCTATTTTTAAAATTTTAATTAAAATTCTTTATTTAAAAACCTTTTCCTTATTTATTTATTTACTTTCTAATTCTAAATTATTTTAATTAACCTTTAAAAAATATATATTTTAAATTTATTTGATTTACTTTATATCCCTTTAATTTTAAATTTCTTGTTTGAAAAACCTTTTTAAAATTTAATTTTCCTTTAATTTCTTTAAAAGCCATTTCCTTTCAAAATTCAAATATCTTTTGACCTTTTGCTTTTGCCTCTCTTCATGCTCCAATTTTGTTATTTTCTTTTACCGTTTATCTGTAGTACTTTCCCTTATAGGTTTTATTTGCTATCTTTTACGTATACGTACGTTAGACAATACAGAAAATCTCATCAACATCACAGGAGCTGACGTGGATCCAGCCGACTACGCTGAAGCCTTTGAAAGTTTCAAGGCTCAAGGCAAGACACAATTAAAATTTTGACCACATGAAATAATCAACCCTCATGTTTACTTTATGCATAAGTTAATCATATGAATAACATTGTGGTGGCTTAAAATGATATTTAATACTTTTAAGCATTGTTATATGAGATTATGGAAAGGTATACTGAACATCATTTTATGTGGTTTATTATTCAAACATCTTTACAAACTTAGGAATCCGGTTAAAATGGGTATTTTTGAATGTTATATATAATGAAGTTTGTTGGTGTGGGGAGTTTGGAAAGTTTTGGGTGGTTTAACTGGATTATAATTACCCCCTTATACCATGGGAAATGACATAGTTGTGTCCATCCACATAACCAGGTAATTATTGGACTTAGCCTAGTACATTGTCCCACTATATGAAAGACTGTTGGGTGGCTCTATGAGCGGTTGGTGTGAACATGCGTAAGGAGTTAGGGGGCAGTGTTTCATAACAGTAGGTCCCGTGAAAGTGTGACGATATAGTAACCTTGCTTTAGGCCTGGCAAGAGTTCGACCACTATGATGAGCCAAGATTCTACTGTGCAGTAACTAGTAGTAAGTGGGACCTTCGAACGGCTCTGGTGTCCTCAGCCTTGCAAAGTATTTGAAAGAGCATCTATGCCCCTAGTGGGTTTTGGTTTATTGATGACAAATGATTAAGGGACTACTGCACTTATTAAGTGTCTAAGCAAGTGATTAGTCCGATGAAGAAGCTAGGAAATGGACTTATCGATGGATGAGAATTAAAGAGAAGATATTGAAGATGCGGGTATGAAGTGACTACCTATGGCAAGACGGTGAAGCGCAAGCGACGCTCAGTTGCGATGGACCATACGGTGGTAAAGGGCAAGCAAGGGGGTTGGCGCCGACGAACCGAAACCGGTGGTGAAGGGCGAGTGAAGACTGTGTCGTGATGAACCGTGCGAGGCCATTTGAAGCCATGGATTATCCACATCAATCATTTGAGAAATGGAAGATGAAATGTCAAAGATCAAGAAGATGAGATCGTCCCGATGATCAAATGACCTTGACGTTGGTAACCCTCCAAGAGAAAAAACAATATGGTGTGAAGGTACTCCTATTGGTATAACTTTGCCTTTCAAATTTGAGTTTAGGAGGCCGTACTATTAAGAGAGATACCACATGCATATAATTGGTTGAATACTAGTGCTCAAAATGCTTCATCTTTGTGTGAGTTGAAAAACCTAAGCCAAAATTTCAATCCTGAGTTGTTTCTCACAACACTTATACTGGGTTTCTATGCAAGTTTTTCAACATCTCTTGAAGGTTTTGGACCATGTTTTATGTTGGGTTTGATAGCCCACGAAACTAGCTTTCCATAGAGTCCAAGATCTTCGAAATCGGAGTTCGGAGTAAAAAGTTATTGCATTTTTACTTGAGCAACATCAGACTATCCGATTTGAAATCAGACTATCCGATTTGAAATCAGACTATCCAATTTTTCACAGAACTTCACTCTTTGTCTTGATTTGAAAAATCCTATCGAGTGAGTTTTTCTAAGTATCAGAGTATCCGATGTCGGATCAGATAGTCCGATGACACAGAGACTCCGAAATTTCATAGAACTTGAGTCTGTGTTTGAGGATGAAGTTTTTGCTTCTAAAATATCAGATACTCTGATTTAACATCAGATAGCCCGATGTCTCGGAAAGTCCAAAATTTCATGGAACTTCGTTCCCTGTTTCTTGTTGCCTTGGAGCTTTAAAATATCGGACTATCCGATCTTGTATCGGACTATCCGACGTGGGCTGAAAGATTCCCCTCCAACGGTCACATTTTGGGGGATCTATATAAACCCCCCACCAACCCTTTTCTAGGGTTGCCCAAACTCATTTCATTCAAATCTTGTTTTGGGTTGAGCTTTGTACTAAGTGCTTTGGATCTTGAGCTCTCTCCCTCTCTATCTCAAATCCCCCTTGTTCTTTGTGACTTGGATCTTTGTGTGTGGATTTGGAGTTTAGGAGTCTAGTATGTGTTTCTTTTGATCTTGAGCACTAGGATTTGTCCAAGAGTTGTGTGGTGTTTATTACTCTTGGAGGTTGAGGACTCCTAGACGGCTAGGTGTCGTTCTTGGGCCACCGATCTACGTGTGGTTGGCCAAGAGAAGTTTGTGAAAGCCGGATCTCGCCTCCGCAAGGAAAGAAATACCCTTAGTGGAAGGAGGAGTGCATTTGTGCAACCTCACGAGGATAGGGTTGAAAAAGACCCGGCTCTTTGCGAGCCCCTCAACGGAGACTAGAATCCCCTCAAGGATTTGAACTCCGGGAAATACATCGGCGCATAAACCTCAGTGATATCCTCACTCTCTTTACCTTCTTGTTCCATTGCTTTGTGCTATGCTAATATTGTTGTTGGTCGAGCTCACCTCTTTGCTTGTGGATTGAATCTAGATTTCTTAGGTTGTTCTCTTGTTTGTAGTGTTGTTGTGCAGGTCGGATAGTCTGATCTCAGTTCAGACTATCTGATCACATAGGACTATCCGACCTGATATTAGACAATCCGACCCTGTTTTGTTTTAGCTTCCGCATTCATTTGGACCACACTCAAGGAGAGATACGACGAGTCCAAATGTGATGATGTACTCTTTTTGGAAGAACCACTTGAGGAGCGTTCAACTTCATCACCAAATTGCGAAGAACCTCAAGTGACTACCTTCGATGATCAAGATAATCATCCCACATCCACCTTATCATCAACACATAACTACGTTGAAGGTAACGAATTGGTGAGTAAGGTTGACGATCGTCCAATTCTCCCATTGGATTCCAACAACACCGATAATGAAATTGTCATATGGCATTGTGTTGTTGACTCATACATCTCACCTAGCACCAAGTATGTGTGTGAGGATAATATGGATAAATGCTCTACTTCCTATAGTACTTGTGGAACTAACCTTTTAAAGGAAAAAGTAAATAAGCACCAATGGACAAGTGAAGAATCCACCTCACCAAGATGCTCATCTTCTATTTCCGAAGATTATGCTTGCTTTATGAGTGAAGATGGTGACTCCGAGTTTGATCACTTGAGCAAGAAGGATATAACAATGGTGATCAAGCTCATGGAAGCCATTGAGAAGCAACAAGCATGCACTATCAAGAAGAATGAAGAAATCATGAGTCTAACCGAAGAACACAAGAAACTTAAGGATTTTCATTCTTCATTGACTATGAGGTATGAAAAATTGGAAAATGAATTTGCTTGTGCCACTAATTCTATTGCTTGTGTAGCATCTTTGGAGAAGCAAAATCAAGAGCTCAAATCTCAACTTGATGAGATCACTAACAAGTATGTGGATTTACAAGAAAGACATGATGAACTTTTGTGTTCTCATGAGAATCTTGTGGATTCTCATGCAATGCTAGAGGTATCTCATGAGGTGATAATTGCAACGGTAAAATCCTACGAGCCTCATGTTCAAGTTGATCTTACTTGTACTAACCCTTGTTGCGCCCAAGCAAATATTTCCCCGAGCACTATATATGACTTGGATTGTGTAGGCAAAAGGGAGAAGCAAATAGATCATGGACTTGTGTGCATTGCTCAACCTTCTCAAGATAACTGTGAAGGCATGGTGAAGAATCTTGAGGAGGGATCAACCGTGGCTTGCACCAGGATCCATCAAAGGGATAGCAAGTCCATCAATGCTTATACCAAGGGACGAAATCAAAAGATGATCAAGAGTTCCATTACTTGCTTCAAGTGCAAGAAAGTGGGACATCATGCTAGAGATTGCCCTTGGAAGAAAGGAAATAAGTTGAGCAAGAAGAAAGACATTCCTCACATCAAGTGCTTCAAGTGCACCGAAGTGGGACACTTTGCCTCAAGGTCTCCTTGTGTCACATCCTGATTTTTGTTTCAGGATTTATAAAATTATTTAATAAATTATTATCAGAATTTATATTAAATGTTCATTAATTTACAAGAGAAGTTAAATGTGGGAAATAAAATTTTCTAAATATAAAGCATGGATGGATTTAATTTTTATTAAATTCTCCATGGTTAATTATACTCTCTGGAATATTCTCGGATTTTTCGGAGCTCAATTCCTAATTTTTAATCATACAAAGAGCAGTTCAGCAATTATTTAAATATTAAATTAATCATTAAATGGTCTGATTATAATTTTGTTAAGTATTTTGAGTGTCCAAGTATTTTCAGAATTTTTATTGAAATTATTTGAGCATTGGAAGTATTTTTAACAATTCAAAGATCATTTCAGTGATTAATTTAATTGGAAAAGTAATTAAAATTCACCTTTTCCTTTTCGGGCCGAATTAGGAAAAGTCCTCTCACTCTCGGCCCAGTCTCCTCTCAGCCTGCAGCCCTTTTCCCCTCTTTCCCGAAGTCTGCTTTGTGTCCCTCTTTCAATCGGGCCAAGAAGTAGAAGCCCAGCCAAAAGTCTAGTTTGCCTCCCTGCTACAGTGGCATCTTCAATCTCCAGCCGGCTGGAGACAGAGCCCGAGCCAGCCGCACAGTACCTGTATAGCCGCGGTTTTCCCCTCCAAATCCGGCCTTTTATCTCGTGTATTTCCAAAATTAGTTGAGGGGAAATACTCCTCTTATCCTCCTCTATCTTTACCCCAAAAAATCGGAGCTAATCGTTGAGTATCTTGCCCGAATCGAACTCGTTTTCGAGTTTATCTCCAAAACCGAGTTTTTGATTTCCCGGATCGATTTCTTGCGGGAGGAGTCCGATCTCTTCAATCCAAGGCTATAAATAGGACCCCCTAGTCCTCCTCTTTCGTTTGCCCCCTCTCCCGAGCTCTCTCGTCAACCGTAGAGCCGCCGCCACGTCGTCTTAGCCGCCGCCGTCGCCGGCCGACGAACAGCCGCCTCGCGCCGTCGTTTTGGCCGTCGCCGCCGCTTCCTCTCGCCGCCATCGGGTGCGCGTGGAAGAGGGGAAGCTCGGCCGCCCCCTCCCCGCCGTCGCCGGTCACCGGAGAGTCGCCGCCGCCGACGACCGAGTCGCCGCCGTCGCCTCCTCTCGTCGCCGACCGTCGTCCGACGTCGTTCGTCGCGTTGGTGAGTATCGTTGGGTTCGTCTCGTCGTCCTCTACGTGTAGGTGTCCTCCAAAACCCCGGCCGACCACTCTAGCTCCGGCGAGGTCGCCACCCATGCCGTGGCTGCCGTCGATGACGTCATCGTGACATCATCATCTTTTCTTTTGCCCTTTTTCTAATAGATTAAATCTTCGGAAAATCATAACTAAATAACCGTAGATCCGTTTCAGGTGGTTCAAGTTGCTAAATTTTTCTAAAATCAAGATCTACATGTTAAAAATATCCACATGTACTGTTTATGCTTGTTTTTGTACTGTTTTGTTGATTTTTGTTTAATTGCTTTAGTTTCCGACGTTCCGAAGGAGAGCGTTTCCGTTGAGGAAGGTTCCGAAGCGTTTGCGGAAGCCCAAGGCAAGTCACACAGATCCCAAACAATCCTTTGAGCATGTTGAACCCATTTAAAGCTATTATTTTATTTCAACTATGCATTATTTTTGAATGTCATCGGGTGGTGAACCTTTCCCCGTTAATTAATGGCCAAAGATGATCTTATTTTTCCTATGGGTTATAATTTGATTAGCATGAACCTTATATATTGGATTGGTTCAGCTAAATGCTATATGTAAGTTTGCTTAGCCATGCTTAGAAACATTAGCTAACTAAAGGGGTTAATTATAAACTATATTATATTATATCATTATTATGGTTATATTTAATGGTCGCTCACGATGGTTAATCGTGTGATGTTAATTAATTGATAATTAAAATCTGGTTAAGGTGGGTTGTGAGCATATGGTTTTGATGGTTGTGCTCATGACAATTAAGGACCGGTTCGCGAGCTACTGTTGTGAAACATTTACCGTGCCAACCACAAGCCAGCGTGGGCAACGGCTTTACCTTTTGTATAGCATGATTCATTACGGAGTGCCAGACTGAGAAGCGGCGAGAAGTCCGCGGGGGTCGCTGGGGAGTCCATGCCTTGTTTATAAGGGGGTGATTATGATCCAGGAAAGGTGCGCTGTAATGGATTATGTTGTGCAAGGGGTATTGTCACAACTCCTTTCCGAGGTACCGTGGTGGTATTGAGGCACATGGTGACATGATGTGGGGTTGTGTCTTGTGGGTACAGTGGTACACCTCTGGCCAGAGTAAAACTATTCGAATAGCCGTGCCCGCGGTTAAGGGCGGGTTGAGCAATATTTTTCATGATTAGTCTCACACCTTTCACAATAATTATGGATGTTATAACTGGTAATAATTTGCTTAGCTCCTGGTTTGGAGTTAGATCTGTACAGCCGGGTATGGTTGTTCAGGATGGTTGGGCCTGTGCAGCATGGGTGTGCTGTTCAGTGTTGATTAAAATTGATGATTAATTACTCTACTGTTTTACTTATCTTAAATCTTTGCTAAATGCTGCTTTTGCAAATGAGCCTATATTATGCCATCCTTTGGAATCCTTGTGCACTTGCATATTTGCTGTGTGGCTTGTTGAGTATGTCATATGCTCATTTTTGCAATAATCATCAAACCTCAGTTGAAGATAAAGGATCCAGAAGGAGAAGACGTTTGGCTTATACCCCAGTTGAGCTGCCTGTGGGAGTGGAGCTGAAGCCATCGCTAGACCGTTAATTCCGCTGCTGTTTTCTTTTCTTTTGTAAGTATGTAACATTATTATTATGATGGGTTTGTATATTAAAATTGTCAGTTTGTGTACCTCGGCTGATTCCTGGACGAGGGTTTTATGCACAAATAAGTTCGGAAATTACTAGTGAATTTCCGGGCGTGACACCTTGCACATTGGATGAACAATGCAAAACATCAAGTGAGAGGCAAACCGGCAACAAGCAAACCGAAAAGCAATATAGAAGCAAAAGTCGACTTTGCTATAATTGCCGGGCAAAGGGACATATTGGTAAAAATTTTCCCATGGGTAACATTCCTAAGACAAGTCTCTCATTTGATCATAATTTGCTTAGGAATGCCAAAAATGATATTTGTGCTACTAGGGTGATTTGTTCGCCACACACTAGCATAAAGGCCATTTGGGTGTCTAAGTCTCTTGTGACTAACCTTTATGGACCCAATGTTGTTGGGGACCAAAATGTGCTAAAGTGAGAAATAGGTACTTGGAGATGCATTGGAGGTTTGACTCATTTGTGGAAAATCAAGCTCACACAATACGCAAAATTGGAGTCAAATACGAGGATAGTTGTTCTATATCAAGAACCAATGTCATCTCGGTAACAAGTATTTACATTTAAATACTTATGTCCTAACCTTGTGTAGGTTATGCTTGTGCATAATGCTTTTCTTGAACATTTCTTGGTTCATGCATAAATTGAATTTGAGTAATTGGTTATCACATTTAGGGGGAGTGCTATAACCTCTCATCATTCGCATCCTCTAAATGTGTTTGGCTCAAATTGATGCTATGATTGTCTTTAAAATGCTATTTGGTCCTATTGTAGCATCAAGTGAGTTTTGCCACTAGAACCATATATCTTGATATATATTGGTTCATGTAGGTATGTCAAGCTCATACATATGTATTGCACTCCAAAATCTTCTCATTTGCTATTTCTTGAATTTTGGATGAAGGTTTTTGAATAGTGAGCTTTTATGTATCATTTTGCTCAATCTTATGAGTTTACCCAAATGTTCAAATTTTTTATTTCAAGTGAGAGATACTTTAGGGTGAAATTGTGCAAACCACATTCATGTATCTTTTGCTCTCAAAACTTGAGAAATCTCAAAAGTTGCATTCGTTGTTTTCAAAAAGGCATATTTGGTCAAAAGTCAAAAATCCTATGTAAAAGGCCAAAATTTGTGAAAATATTTTCAAAAGTATTTCAACATGTGTTTGAAATGTTTTCCAAAGCTTTTAGAGTCAAAATTTCTTATTTCCAAAAGAAAACCATTCTTTTGGAGGCTCAATAGAATCTATTGCAATCTTGTTTTTGCTAAAAGTGAGATTTTACATCAAATCAAAATCTATTGAGTTTTTGAAAAAGTTGCTATTTAAAACTTTTAGGGTTGGTCATTTCAAACATATTTTTAGTTCAAAGCTTTTGCAAAAGACCAACCATTCAAATGTTGCAGCCTTACAAAGTTCATCAAAAATCTTGATTTGACCATATTTGGCCAAAACTTGCATATGATGGGTTGAACAATTTGAGCCAAAATTCTTTGTGAATAATGGCATGAATTAGTATCTCTAACCAATCTAAGGCTTTCCAAATGTCAAACTTCATAAAAATCTTATTTGGATGTGATTTGACACTTTGGTTGAGATTTATTGACTTGAATGGCCTACAAAACTCTCTTTGACATTTCTCTTGATAGAAAAATCTTTTTTGAGAAATTCTTTTTGGAAAAGTTTCTATTAAGTGAAAAGATCATTTCTGCAAGGTTTCGCATCATTCCGATTTAAATTGGAAAGAATTTGACTTTTTCTCACCTTGCTCAAGTTGCTGAAATTTTCAGAAAATTCATGGTTTTTGACTGATTTGTGATTTTTATATCTCAAAATGGGTTGCAAACTGTAATGAGTTTATATAATGACTTTTGTTCCTCTATGGTTGGACTTCACATCTAAATTTACTTGGATTTTTCAATAGTCATTTGAATATTGTTATGATGCCCTTTCCAAGCTCTTTTTGAGTTCCAAATTCTGAAAATCCTAAAACTTTCAGTTTTCTAAATTTTTGTGTTTTTTTGTGGCTTCTATTTGCTTGAGAATTGGGTAAAACTCACAAAATGAAAAATATGCAATGTTCTATGACCTATCTACAAGATTTATTGCAGATTTTATAGTGGAACCAAAGGCTTCGGTAAGACCGCTCGATTTGCAATGAAGCTCATCTATCACCATGCATTGGAGCCCGGAGGCTCTGGAAAGATACCCCGGAGACTCCGGGAAGATTCCTTGGTCACCCGAAGGATCTAGGCCAGAGGCTCCAAGTTCACAAGAACATGCATACTTAAATGTTATCCATCCGTGTAAGAATCACGGGTAACCCAAATAGTCTTTCATATGGTAGATTGTCATGCATTTATTCAATATGTTCAGATAATCTACTTGCTCATTTTATGATGTGTGTTATGTTTTGGCACAAGTGTTTTCTTGAGAATCCTTTATGTGCCTTTCTCCAAAATATAGGCTACACTCCCGATTTGTTTTTCATTAAACACGTGCATTTCTACAAGTAATTCAAATACTTTGAAGCACACATTTAGGGGGAGTATATCCTATATTTTGTGTTTTTGAGACTAAATTGTTATCAACTGTATTTTTGTGATTAGTCTCATAGGAGATCAAAAACATCTTCGAAGATAGTTTGGAAGGTGTGACCACAAGAAGTCCATGATGACCAAGGTGGACTACTTGATCAACCTCAATCAACTCAAGTCAACCTACCACAATTGTCTATGAAGAACATGAAGACATGCTTTTGGCACAAGTGGATGAGATTGATGCCAAGGGCAACTAAGAGCGAGGTTACACCATGCAAGTTCAAGTCCCATCGGTGTACCATCCAAGAATTCACCACATCATTCAACGAGATCATCTCCACAATATCCTCGATGACATACAAAAAGGGAGTAGCTATTCATTCTCAATCTGCAAATTTGTGAATGTTACTCTCTCTTGTTGTATTTGGACTATTAGAAGGAAGATGGTGCAAATGCTAAACCGGATCGGGTCATGGCATTACAAGAAGAGCACAAGCACTATCAGGACGTAGACTGTGATCAAAGAGTCAAACATGTTCGTGATGGGAAAGCTTAAGTTCTTTCTCGGGATTGGAATCAAGCAAATCAAGGAAGAGATTTCATCAAGCCCATCAAGGTGCCAAATTCAAATTGGGTTCAAGATATCAATTTTATTGAATGGGCATCTCAAAAATCGACAAGAAAGGTAACTCAATGATTCATAGCTTGTTATTTAAATTGGTATGATTGGATCACTTGACTTGTCTGTGCATCTAGGCCAAGTTTCATTCCTTGCTAATTAGCCTAATTTGCAAAATGTTGTGACGACATGCTTGTTTAGTCAATAAGCGAGTATTAGTCACAAAGTTGTTCTAAGTGAATCAATGTGCTCGGAGACCTCATTCTATGTGAATTTTTGGTCTTAGCACAAACTATGAGATTCATACATGCGAAACTCATTTGTGAAATGTTCTGTGAAAATCTTGGGTGAGATTTTTTTTCTTCTATGCTTTAAACCCTTTGCATGTGAGCTTTCTATGCGCAAAATTTGTATCTCAATGCTTATTGATTTACTTGTGATCTTTATGTGAAATTGATCTTCATTTCCTAATCATAAGTGATGAAATATAAAATTGAGAGGTAAGTACTCGATGATCCCTCATCAAGGATCCCTTTGCTTTTCTTTCCCTACTTATGCCCCTTTTGGTGTTTGATGTCAAAGGGGGGAGAAGTATTCTAAAGGGGATAAAGAAAAGATTGATCAAAGGGTGAGATATTTGTGAGAAATTATCGAAATGCATGCTTTAAAGATGCCAAAGAGTAAATGAGAAAGGGGGAGAGAATATTTGAAAGTGTTTATCAATTGGCGTGAATGCTTATTATTTGATCACCATGCCACATGCAATTGAGATTTTCTTTTGATATTTGAACTTGATTACTCATGCTTTCTCAATTGGAACCGGAATCAATTGGCATAGAATCAAGTTTTTGCAATTGGCATCGAGAATTTCATTTGATACATTTTGAATCGGTGCCAAGATTTGAGTTGTGTGTGTTGTTTTAATTTTGGTATCTCCTTCACACACAATACACCCCACGGATGCAAAGAGTTAGGGGGAACTCTCACATTTTCAAAAATATGTGCAGATGTGTTCACTTCATAAACTTGTATGCACACATTTAGGAGAGCTCAAACTAATCTTTGGATTCAAAATCATTTTTTATCAATCTTTTGTAAGCTTTAATCGTGTTGTCATCAATCACCAAAAAGGGGGAGATTGAAAGAGCATCTATGCTCCTAGTGGGTTTTGGTTTATTGATGACAAACGATTAAGGGACTAATGCACTTACTGAGTGTATAAGCAAGTGATTAGTCCGATGAAGAAGCTAGGAAATGGACTTATCGATGGATGAGAATTAAAGAGAAGATATTGAAGATGCGGGTATGAAGTGACTACCTATGGCAAGACGGTGAAGCGCAAGCGACGCTTAGTTGTGATGGACCATGCGGTGGTGAAGGGCAAGCAAGGGGCTTGGCGCCGACGAACCGAAACCGGTGGTGAAGGGCGAGTGAAGACTGTGTCGTGATGAACCGTGCGAGGCCATTTGAAGCCATGGATTATCCACATCAATCATTTGAGAAATGGAAGATGAAATGTCAAAGATCAAGAAGATGAGATCTTCCCGATGATCAAATGACCTTGACGTTGGTAACCCTCCAAGTGAAGAAACAATATGGTGTGAAGGTACTCCTATTGGTATAACTTTGCCTTTCAAATTTAAGTTTAGGAGGCCGTACTATTGAGAGGGATACCAGATGCATATAATTGGTTGAATACTAGTGCTCAAAATGCTTCATCTTTGTGTGAGTTGAAAAACCTAAACCAAAATTTCAATCCCGAGTTGTTTCACTTGTCACAACACTTACACTGGGTTTCTATGCAAGTTTTTCAACATCTCTTGAAGGTTTTGGACCATGTTTTATGTTGGGTTTGATAGCCCACGAAACTAGCTTTCCATAGTGTCACGCCCCGAACTAGTCCTGACCGGAACTAGCCCGTGACGCTCCAAATTAACCTGTTAATCGATACCAGTCCCAGGAAACAGTGCTGGTATCACAGGAAGACAGAATATCACAGCAACAGGGGTCTCTTTATTATAGAGTAGGAGTACAGTCATGTTGGGCTGCGGACAGATCCCGAGCTCACAACTGCATTACAAAAGGGAAACGGAAGCCAAGACTTGGACCAAACATCACAGGCACGACTTGGGAACTAGGTCGAAACCCTAAAACTCATCGTAGCCGGCTTGCTCCTGGAAGAACTCCTCGTCAGCGGGATCCGCTTCATCTTCTTCAGCAACTGGGGGGGGATTATTTATATAGAGCAAGGGTGAGTACGGGAGTACTCAGCAAGCCATGGGAAATAAGTGTTTAATGCAGGCTTCAAGGAAAGGCTGTTGTTTTTACAATTGATTTTATTTGAACTCTTTTCTGAAAACAATTAAGTGAGTGCTTCTCAAACGACACGGATGAGACAGTGTGTCTCGTCCGGTCGGAGTATGTGCAATGTATCAGTCTTTTGAATTGATCAAGATTGGCACCCGGCCAACGACTTTCAAATGGCCACCCGGGCCAACCACTTTCAAACGGCCACCCGGGCCTAGCTGATCCCATCAGCTGCAGATTTTCCAAACATCGATCCCCTTTCCACAACAGCAATTTTCACAAGACAATAGTCAAACAAAACTACGCTAGGAATCACCTCACATCCGCCCATGACCGTGGGCATGGCTGTTCGAACAGTTTGTTAACCTCTGCAGAGGGGGTACACTTTACCCACACGACATTACTAACCCGGATCACCCAGCTCGTGGGGATCAGCCACATCGGGAGACCTCCAAGTTTTCATGACAAGGCATTTGGAAAGCCGACACAGGTTTACCATATGCCGACGAGAGGGGTCCGAGACCAACAACAGGTTAGGTCCCAGACCATACTGTGCTAGGAAGCCCAGGGGTCCTCCCCGACACCACCCCGGCGAATCCACATGTCTCTCGGCATCAAGGCTCCCCTGATAAGCTAGTTACTCAGCCAGGGGTGTCCCATTTCACCCATGTGGTCGTACTTGTCTTATGTTCGGATGAAATTCCAAGGAAACGGTCCTTAAGTGCAAGAGCGGGAAACCGTACACCCGGTACGTTCCCCGGTCCGCGGTTTTGAAAATTCATTTAGTTCGCAAGCACCGACCCAGGTGTCGGGTTTTCCAAGTCTTTTGTAAAACCCAAGTTTTACCCAAGATGTTTATCATATTTTAAGTTTGAAGGCGACCGTCGATACTCGCACAGAGTGCACGAATACCGAGGCGCAACTGGATGGTTACAAGGGGACATGATACAACAATTAACAATGGAAGGATCAGATGCAATAAGTTTGGTAGGTCCGCCAATCTGCCTTGCAGACGGGACAAGCAGATTAAGTGCGATCCTATCAATGCATAATATTTTTCAAGCAACATAATTAAGTTCAAATATAGGCTCAAGATGTTCAAAGGTGGCTTGCCTTGCTCGAGATCTTGAGCTTGATCCTCGAAATCCTCGCACTGCGGGTCTTCGGGCTCCGAAACTACACGCAAAACGGGACAACTCAACAAACGGCGAAAATAAAGCCCTATTAATGACCTCCAAGCGTGCCATTAGATAGATCTCGAGATTTGAGGAATTTTGGAAGTTGAACGGAGTCAAACAGATTTACGGTTGGGAAGATATTGAATTTCTAAGATTATTGGATTTTTGGTCTAAAGGAAAAAGGATTTAATTAAATCCTTTTTGAAAAAGAAAAGAAAAGAAAAGGAAAGAGGGAGGGAAAATAGACTTCCCTCGGGCGGCTAGGGCGCGGCCCGAGAGAAAGGGCGGCTCGGCCGAGCTTAATGGGCCGGCCGGCCCAAGAAGGCGGCCCAGAGCGCGTGTGTGGGAGGGGAGGAGAGAGGGAGCCGGTGGACCGGGCTCACTTCGCGTGGTCCCGAGTGGGACCCGCTTGTCGATGACACGGTTCACCTTGCGGAACGCGCACGCGGCGCGCGCTAGGGTTTAGGGGAGGGACGCGGTGCACGCGCGCGGTTCGCGGAGGACGCGGACGCGGCGGGCCCACGTGCAGCCTCATGGCTTGCGGTGGACCGCGCGCACGGGGAGGGGCTGACCGGGGTCGGCTCGACCCGGTCTTGGCCGAGCTGGCGCCGACGTGGCGCCTACGTGGCTGCGGACGACGGACGACGACGCCGGCCGGAACGGACGGCGGACGACAGCGGCGAGCGGCGGAGCGAACCACGGCGATACCGGCGAGAGCGAGCACACCGGATGGCTGCACAGGACGAGGGGAGACGAGCCAACGGCTCGGATTCGCTGGAGGGAGCTTGTCGGCGGCGAATTGCAGCGGCGGCAACCGGCGGAGAGAAAAGGGGAAAAAGGCGATGAGGTCACGAGGGGCCGATTCCCGGCGGCGAGAGCATCCACGCGGCTACGGGAATTCGTCCCTTGCGCCGGATTAGGAGGAAACGCATCGAGGGAGGCCGGCGACGAGAGGCGCTTCCGAGCTCGGGCGGCGACGGCGGCGAGCACACGGCGAGCGACGGCAACGGTCGGGGCGGCGCCGGCTAGCTACGGGGAGGCTACTTGTGCTACTACCCGAGTCTAAGGGGAGGAGATGGAACGAGGAGGAAGAACGGAGGGAGGCACTACCGTGCGGGGGTGATGGGGCGCAGTGACGAGAGGCCGACGGCGCGGGGGTGATCTCTCCGGCCTCGGGCCGGGGAAGAGGAAGAAGACGAGCGCCCGGAGTCCCCTTCCGCGTTCACGAACGCACCGGCTCTCCCGGTGCTTGGCGATGAACGGCGGAGGCGAGACAGAGGGGCGGCAATGGCGTGGTGGCGGCGAGCGAAACGGGAGGGGGAATCGATGGGAGGGCGCCTTGGTTTATAGGACGACGATGTCGGTTTGAAAACCGACCTTGGGCGGTCAAGGCGCGAGCTGGCGCTCGGCGCTCGCGGCCAAAACGGCGACAGAGGCAGAGGATGACGCCGGCGGGAGGAAAAAGGGGAAAAGGAGGGAGAGAAAGAGGGCTTGCCCCTTGCCTCTTTGGGAAAAGGAGGAGGGGAGCGGGGGCGACGCGGCAGAGGGAGGAGGGGCTCTGCCTCCGTCCCTTGGCAGCTTGCGCGCGGAGTGGCGGGGGCTGGGCGATGACGACGGCGATGACGGCGGGGGCGGTGTGGAGCGGAGCGGCGACACGGACGGCAGGCGCGGACAGGCGCGGCAGAGGCTGACGGCGGCGGCGACCAGGCGGTCGGCCACCACGGCACGCGCGCGCGGGAAGCAACGGGCGGCGCGGCGATTTGAGCGGCGCGGCTCGGGCACGCGTGCTGGCTCGCGGGGCCGAGCGGCTGCGCGGCTGCAGGCGCGGCAGGGCAGCGGGGCCGGATGATGCAGACGGCGCAGGCGTGGCACGGGCGGCGACCACGCGGGAAGCGGCAGCGAGGGAGCGGAGAGGGAGGGCTCGGCTCGGCGCAGCTCACGCGCACGCGCGCGCGGCGCACGGGCAGAGCGGAGAAGAGGGAGAGAGAGAGCGAGAGAGAGAGAGAGAGATAGCCGGGGAGGGAGGGGGAGATGGGCCGAGAGAAATTCGGCCCATCGAACCTGAGGGAGGCGAAACAGACTTTTGCGGAGGGATTGATTTGGGAAGGATTTGGATTCGGGATTGAACTCGACGATAGATCGGGGATTTGAGATCTGAGATGGCACAGACACTAGACAACAAGCAAAGAAACAGATTTCGAAAATAGGGTTTTTAAGAGATAGTTTTCCCGCTAGGCGCCACGACGGAACGTGCGCTACACATAGAGTCCAAGATCTTTGAAATCGGAGTTTGGAGTAAAAAGTTATTGCATTTTTACTTGAGCAACATCAGACTATCCGATTTGAAATCAGACTATCTGATATATCGGACTATCCAATTTTTCACAGAACTTCACTCTCTGTCTTGATTTGAAAAATCCTATCGAGTGAGTTTTTCTAAGTATCAGAGTATCCGATGTCGGATCAGATAGTCCGATGACACATAGACTCCGAAATTTCATGGAACTTGAGTCTGTGTTTGAGGACGAAGTTTTTGCTTCTAAAATATCAGATACTCTGATTTAACATCAGATAGTCCGATGTCTCGGAAAGTCCGAAATTTCATGGAACTTTGTTCCCTTTTTCTCGTTGCCTTGGAGGTTTAAAATATCGGACTATCCGATCTTGTATCGGACTATCCGACGTGGGCTGAAAGATTCCCCTCCAACGGTCACATTTTGGGGGATCTATATAAACCCCCCACCAACCCTTTTCTAGGGTTGCCCAAACTCATTTCATTCAAATCTTGTTTTGGGTTGAGCTTTGTGCTAAGTGCTTTGGATCTTGAGCTCTCTCCCTCTCTATCTCAAATCCCCCTTGTTCTTTGTGACTTGGATCTTTGTGTGTGGATTTGGAGTTTGGATCTCAAATCCCCCTTATTTTTAAAACCGCCTATTCACCCCCTCTCTAGGCGGCATTAAGGTCCTTTCACTGTTGATATCGTGTAGGTAAAGCTGGACAGTCTCTGCAGAGGTGAATTAAATCATTCGAATGTGCCATACTCCCGGTTCTGGAGTTGTGTCATATGGGTGATTCCTATTCCTGACGTATAAGTAGTTTTAAACATAAAATATTAATGAAGATAATGAGATTTTGTTGTTGTGCTTACTTTCTCTTTAATTCAATACCTTATGCTTATGATGATGATATTTAAGCTCCCATAATAATATTCATATCATGTTTATAAGTGTCTTGCTGGGTACATAAGTACTCACTCTTGCTTAATCTAACATATAGAAGAACCGTTATATGAAGAAGTCCAGAAGGTAGCGAGGCCTACTATAACGACGGGTTTTTCTAGGCTTAGTCTATACTCAAGCTTATGCCTGTGAAGTTTAGTAGCTTTAGGTTTTTCTTTGTAGTTTCAAATAAGGTTGTAATAGTTTGGATCTTTAAAACCTTTAACAGTTGTATAATTAGCTTGTATGAACAAATTTGTATAATTAATCGTAAGCTGTTCTGTATATCAATCTGTGCGTGATCGAAATCCTGGACGATCACGAGTGGATTTTCGGGGCACCAAGCCTAAATTGGTTGTCCCCACACGGGATCAAGGTTTTCCGCCATCCAGGTGTGGTAAGGAGAAAGATCCAGTAAACCTATCAAATTCAAAATTAAAAATAAGTAAGTATATCTACCCTATAATTCACCAACTGATTCTTACACCTACATTACTCATTCATCAAATCCAAATCGAACGAACCTAGTCGACTCCACCTCCCTTCTCCTATTCCCTCCGTACACTCACCCCTCCCCCTGCCCCTAATCCCATCGCCCTCCTCCGCACTCCTCTTGCCCTCACAATCTCCTTCGCACCACCACCTTTCTCCACTGCCCCATCATTGTTGCCCCGACTCGTTGGTCTCCTCCATGCCACCACCGATTCCTCGCATCCCCCTTCCCAATCTCGTCATCCTCCAACCTCCTCGCCTCCTGGCGCAAACCCTAACCCTAGCCCGCCTGGCATCCCCTTTCTCCCTGCGCAGCCTACCCACTGTCACACCCCGAAGTTCTTTCCCAAGCCTAAATTGAAGTTATAAATGGTCTCAAGAAAATACCAGTGTAAAGCAAGAGTAAACCCTAATAAATTAATGCAAATAATAATCGGATTTGGCATGTGGAATTTTTCTTGAGTTCTACATGTCGAAATACGCTAACAAGATTTTTAGTGGAATTTTCAGAGCTCTCGAAATAATTTTAACCAATTAAAATTGAGCACAAGCAATATTTAATCCCAGGAAAATCCTTTTTCCTTCCTTTTCCTTTTTCTTTCCTTTTCTTTTCTCTTTTTCCTTTGAATGGGCCGCTGGCCCATTCTTCTTTTTCTCCCCCTCCTCCCGCTGGGCCGGCCGAAGGCCGAGGCCCAACTAAGCCGCGCGAGCCGGCCGCCCGCCTCCTCTCACCCGGGGTCGCCGACAGGTGGGGACCACCTGTCGGGCCCGTCTCCCACCTCGCGCCCGCGCCGCCGCGCTCGCACCCGCCGCCGCGCCCACTTCCCTGCCTCCTCCGGGCCACGTCGGCCACGCCCGTGCATGCGCCGCGTCTCCCGCACCCACTCCCCCCTCTCTCCCGCTCGTGCCCGCGCCCGAGATGGCCGGGATTCGAATTTCGAATCCCGCCTCTCTCTCCATCTCCACCTCCCTCGCATCGGCCGGCGAAATCGGGCCACCCCGGGCCGTTCCCGACCTCTTCGCCCCTATAAAATCCACCCCCGCATCCTCCTCCTCACTTTTCCTTTTGCCGCCGGTCTCTCCCGAGCTCTTCATCGCTCCCGCACCATGCATCCACCCGCCGCCGCCTTTCCCGCCACTCCGGCCGCCGCTAGCCGCCGCTAGGCTCGCCGCCGCACCGCGCCGTCGCCGCCGTCGGGTTCGCGTGGCCGAGATCCACCCCGTCCACCCCTCCTCCGTTGAGGTTCGCCGCCGGAGCGCCATTCCCGCCGTGCGACGGTGAGAGCCGCCATGTCCGCCGCCTTCGGCCAGCGTTCCCGCCTTCTATGGCCCCTCTCTCCCTCTCTAATCTTTTCCTTTTCGTTCTTTAGGTCGTCCCGGACCCCGTCCGCCGCTTGTCGACCTCCCTCCGTCGCTCCTCGTCGTCGGTCGTCGCCGCCCCCTCCGGTGAGGACTCCCCCCCTTTCCTTTCCTTCCCCGTTTCCCCGTGCGCCGCCGCCACCCGCGCTCGCCGTCGCCTTCGGTCGTCGCCGCCGCCGGGGCGCCATCCGCTGCCGCCGCCCGCGCCGCCGCTTGCCGTCGCCGGTGGTCGCGTGCACCGCCGCCGCCCTTGCCATGGCCGGCCGGCCGGCTTTGTGCCGAGCTGAGCCGAGCCAGGTCGCCGCCGCACCGTCCAATCGGCCCCGGGCCGATCCGGGCAGTCGATCCCGTGGACCAGCGGTGGACCACCCGCGTGGTCCCGGTCCACGGTAGACCGACCACCCGTGCGCCGCTGACATGCGGGTCCCGCCTGTCGGCGCCGCCTCCCCCCCTTTTGATGACGTCAGCCCTGGGGCTTATTGCGCAATAAATGATTTAAGGACTTTTGTTATAGTAGTAAACACAGTGAATCTTCTAAAATTCATAACTAATTCATCCGAGCTCCGTTTAAGCCCGTTCAAGTCTCAGTAAATCAAGAAAAATGTGTAGAATCCATTAAAAATGGTTTTGTTCTCTGTTTCAGTAGTCTTATAGCCTGTTTGTATTGTTTGCTTTGTATGTCACTTAGATTCCGGTTCTTCCGACGCTCCGGTGTACTTCGAGATAGTTGCTGAGGTTCCTCCAGCAGCAGAGCAAGGCAAGTCATGCCTGTCACTTGATCATGTTGATTCTATATTGTAAATGTTCTAATGTTTTCTTTCAAATACTGCATCGCTTTGCAACAATACTATGGGATGTTTACCTATTGTTACAGCCATGTTATTTTGGTACCATGCTCCTTGTTAGCCTGGGTTATAACATGACTAGAGATTGGAATAGGGATTGCTTAGCCGTGCTTAGTTCAACTAGCACACAATGAGGGAGATCCTATTAATGTTTAGACTGTAGGTTCTAATGGTAATGTTGGATTAGTACCACTGTTTTGGTGTTGATTAATTAAAATGAATCACATGGTGGGCTGTGGGTGCATGGTTTTGCTAGTCGCACCCATAGCAATTAAGGACCGGTTCGCGGGATGCCCTGGAAGAACTTATCGTACTTACCACAAGCCAGCGTGGGCAACGGCTGGGCTTGTAGTGTAGCTTTCCTCTAGCTGACGCATCCAGGCAAGGGTGGGCGTGATGGAGCGGGGCGGGCCCTGCAACGGCCTCTGTCGCTTTAGGATTCACCTAGGCACGAGAGGGGACTGCCCGCTGCCTTGCGAGGAGTGGGGGTGAAACCTGAGGTGTGGTGTGCTTGGTTAGAGGGGATTATGCGAAGGGTCCTGTCACGTCCTCTTTCCGGTATGTCGTGGTGGCATGTCGGCGCACGGAAACGTGTCGTAGGGCTGTGTCTTGTGGGTACAGTTGTACACCTCTGATCAGAGTAAAACTATTCGAATAGCCGTGCCCGCGGTTATGGGCGGTCAACCAGATTCACCGTGATTAGTTTCACCCTAGTGTAGTCTAATGAAATTGGATAGTTTAGGTGGATGGTTGGGCCTGTTGCAACGTGGGATAGCGTTGGACAGTGGATGATTAATATTGATTAATTATTACAACTGTTTACTTCTTTAAATTTCTGTTTATAAATGCCCGCTTTATGCAAATGAACCATTATAGCTACCCCTTGATAATTCCCTACATCATACCCCTATTCTGGTATGACTTGCTGAGTACAGTGGGTAGTACTCAGTCTTGCTCTATTTTCCCCAACCCCAGAGTATGAGTATGCGTCAGATGGTGGTTTCTCCGAGGAGTAGGCTTCGTCCGTGCCGTCGAGGATGCCTGTGGAGTGGTGTTCCCGCTGCAGTTCAAGTCAAGGCTTAGCTCCTGTTATCTCTCGTTTTTCCGCTATATTTATGTAAGACTTTTATGATGTTTGTAAGACGTGGATCTGAATGTCAACATTGTCGTTTGTGTACCCCGGCCGGTTCTGGACGGGGATTTTAATGCACATTCTGCTTGGAATTCTATTCCGGAATTTCTGGGCGTGACACCCACCACCAAGGTCGCGGTCATCGAGATAGATCTCGCCGAGGACACCGCAGCAGTTGTGTCCATGGTTTCCTAAATCACTGGTAATCGTGGGGTTTGATAAAATTTGTTAGAATTCAAATTCTAAAAAAAAAAAACCGCCAAAATCCTTAGATGTAGTACATGATTTATAATGATATTTAATTATAATATTTTTGAAAAAAATGCTGAGCTAACTCAATATTTTGTCATGAACGTTGCTTCAAAATAAACTTTGATCCATGTGGACATTATATTTCTAGCTTTCGACATTATATTATGGTGTTTATATTGCTATCAAAAGTGATTTTGTGGTTTTCTTTTTCCATTTAATTTTTTAGGAGCCACGTGGTTTTTGGCAGTCACCATTGTACTCGCCAATAACCTCCCAGCGGATGGTAGAGGAAACCAATGGTGCGTCCTATTTTTAGTGCAATAGTCTTCTTTTCCAATAGTACTTTCATATCTAAAGTCATCACAACCAATCCTTTACAAGCATTTCCCCTTATTTCATTGCAACGTACATTTATCAAACATATGGCCAGTTTGCCGCTATGGAATGTTCAGAAATTACAAGTAAAGGAGGCCGAAAGCCATTCCTAATCCGAAATTTATTGTTGGTACATTAAGTTATTCATTCTACATACATTTTTTATTCAATAAACGCATATAAAACCATGTGAATAACACAAAATAGTTTTTATTTTATTTGAAATGGATAATAATACTAGTCCCTTATGGTGATCTCACCGTCCACCCTACTATCAATGTTTCATAGGCACAATGAAAAGAGGAAGTTTCTTCCGAAAAGCAAGCTAGCCTATTTCATCCATATCAGTATCTTCTTCTTTCATTCCCTTCGGAAGTTGCCAATCAAAACAATACAACAGATTGGCTACTACAAGCTCCACATTGGCCACACCCATGGCAATGCCAGGACAAATCCTTTGCCCTGACCCAAAATGATGCATCCAGCCCAGGTGGGGTTGGCCGAGGCCAATAAATTAAGGTTGCTCTAACCCCAACAGTTCTTAGGCACACCCACTCGGGGAAACGCCCAATCTCCCTAAAAGACTAGTCCAATAGGGGAAGGGTGGCTCTCCCTTTTAAGGTGGCTTCCTCCTCCGAAGCTAAGTAAGGTGGGATTATTCAGAGGCTCACACGGCCACCGCCTAACTACAACTGGACCACTTGGCCCCTTGTTGCGTCTTTGCCAGCGGTTAATAGTGGAGAATGTCCTCATCACAAAAGTAAGGAGCTCAAAATGTGACCCTCTGAAATCAATTCCTTTGTCCTCAAATCTCTCTAGATAGAATTGTTCTAGATTGTCCCATATGTTAGGATCTCTCCACATTGCCCATACATTTACATATATTCTTCTTTTTGATGGCACACTGTATCCACCAATTGTACATGTTTTCATGGTATGTCTAGGAATCAACAGGGTCCCTGGTGGATGCAGCCTGCAATTTTCTTTTATTATCATCTTAAGGTACTTCATGTTTTGGATATTTTCTTCATATACTTTTGATTTGTTTTTCACAATGTTATGAACTTCAGCTTGTGCTTTTTTGCATTACCCTTGGGTTCCTCATAAGCTCGGACATAATCCAAGTTGTAGTTACAACAGTTGTGTCGATTCCTCCCGCAAATGCATCCTGAAGTCAGATGTGACATTCTGATTAATTTATAGGCATAAAGAATGCATTTTTTTAGAACAAGGTGTGTGTTGTTTATGTACATTATTTAGTTGCACTTTGTTATAACTGTACATAATATTATAGTAGGAATTGCAATATTTCCAACACACAATTCATTGTTTTACTCTAGTTCTATACATATCCCTGTTACTGATATATTATAGAAATTAGTTTTATAATATTATGTACATTTGTATAGTTACCTTCAGATAAGAGAATGATTGAGTTGTATGAGCCATGTAGCCATTTCAACCTTTCTTTAAATTTAGAACATGCAACGTATATAGCATTGGACTATGATTTGTGAAATTGTTGTACTTTGTTGAAAATAGTGCAATTTATGCAAAAAAAAGGTACAATTTTCATACTTTTTTTTTAGAAAAAATAACTTTAGACAACGACACGATTGAATTGTATGAACCATGCAACCATTTCAATTACTTGCTAAAGGCCTATGCTTGCAACGGATATATAAGATATAAAAGAAAAAAAACAAAAATTATAAGTAGTGCCACTACTTCTCAATTTATTCCCAGTTTTACAGTGGGACAGCGATCACCACGTGATACGTTTGCACGAGTGCAAACTCATTTCTGCCAATGGTGTCGGTTTTGACTATCGACCGGCATCTATGAACTCACAGGTGCTAGTTTTTATCGAGAATGGCAAAAAAAAAAGTACCTGTTGAACCACACTCATAGGAACTGGTTTAGTATAAGAACCGGTATCTATATGATATTTATAGGTGCCGATTTATTATAAGAAACAACACTTATAATTATAGGTGTTAGTTTTTATGGAATGGCACAGATGACTTATATATAGGTGCTGATTTTTATTTATAGAAAAAAAGATGAGGAAAAATCTCATGTGTCGGTTTTTTATGTAGCGGCATCATGCCCCTATTAGGGTTTATTACTAGTGTCTCATGTCTTCACATATAATAAATTACATAGAATGATAATTATCCTGGGACGGAGAATCCTCATATATAACGAATTATAAAGAATTATAATTATTGGAACGGAGACTGTAATAAGTACCAAAACCTTGCGAAGTGAGAATAACTCAATTGGCTAGGTTCCTTGTGGTGGAACCAGCCCACCCGGGTTTAAATCCTAGATTTGACACGGGTGCTCGTATTTACGGCTAATTATTCTTTCAGTGGTAGGCGACGTACCCGCCGACAGCGAGGCGCTTGTGGTGACTTCGTCAATCTCAAGATATGCCGGCCCAGTCTTCCGGAGGTGCTCATAGGGGTAGGGTGTGCGTGTGTGCGTTCATAGGGATGAGTGTGCGCACGTTGTGAGCGCTTGCGTTTTTACTGTATTTCTAAAAAAAAGTACCAAAACCTTAATTATTCGTCTAGTATGTGTTATTCATTCGCCTGGAAGGTGAGCCGTATGTGAAAGGGAATTTGAACACACGATAGAAGCATGCTGCAAGGACACTGTGCTTCAGCGGTTCAGAAGTCAGCAAACGGCGACATTGGACGGAGAAAGGCTACAGCGGCTGGCTTGATTTTGGTACGTCGTTGTTAACAATCTCTTGAGGCCCAAGTGTTCATCTGCTTGACCAGTTTTCTTCGTTAACAATTGCAGTCTCTAGGACCACGCTTTCAGGAAATTAAACGGACTAGTAGATACTTCTGCTGTCCTTGTTCACTGTCCATCTCAGTTTTTGGCAACGAAAATCATATGCGTTTCGGTGCTTTGAAACGTGTCGATGACACACGAGATTTGGTCATTTTTTTACAAAACGAATTGTTTAGCAGCAATAACAAACTGATTTGCCTTGAAAAATGCTACCTTTCTTGTGTCTATCATGGATTGAAAAAACAATGCCAGCTTTAAAAAAAACGGTGTTTTGTCTATTTAAAACATGAAAAATCTGGTGTCTATAATGCTTTACTTCAAAAAAGTAAAGAAACGCTATGCACATATATATTATCATGAAAAATACTATTATAAGACTTCAATTTATTAGATGTTATAAGCATATTTTTAGGATTGATCAATAAATAAGTGGTCTTTATTTTGTGTGGGCGACTATTAGCTCGTGTTTCCTTCAACTTTGTTGGTGTGTTTTTTAAGACTTGTTTATGTGCGCTAGTTTGCGTGAAGTTGTATGTGTAATAATTAGTTGTAACTCGTTGAGTAAAGGTCTACATTTTATTCTATTATTTTAAAAATAAACATATTTTAATTTTATGCTGATAGTCATAATATTATAAATTCGATCGAGTCTCACCCTAAATGTCAAATTTGTGACTGGAAACTAACATATACATGTGGAGCTACATATCGGCAAAGCATGCCGTTTCAGACGAGATGAGAGAAGTGCTATCTGCAAAACCAGATTCCAAAATATGAAAACAGAAAAGATAAAACATACGAGCATACGAGCATATCTGCGTAAATATATTTTCTCATAAATGGTTCTTGATTCGCCTACAAAATCCAAGATTTGTGCATGTCCTTTATAGCAGGCAGAGCAAAAAAACACCGTAAAAACTCCTTGTGTGACGAATCCTGCACGTAAACTTAGATCTCAGACTTTAACACCTTCTGTCAAGATCAACCGGGAAACTCCATGTTGAGATGGCATTGCTTGTACGCTTGGACGGTTGGTCTGCTAAGGATTAATTTGATAAAAATGTCGGCAATCTGGGTGTTTTCTTTCTTCTTTTATAAAAAAAAAACATGGCTTGTAATGCTCCAATTTGCTTAATTTTGTGAACCTCCAATGTTTGTTTGAGTTAAAAATGACATTCAACTTACCGATTTTGTGAACCTCCGAGGATGCCAAACAAGAGTTTAACTTCTTCATCTTTGGTATGCATATACATTATTTGTCAAGTGTGATTCTTTTTCATATCATCAAATAAAGAGTAGCATATCCAACATACACTTCACTGTGCAGATCTGAAAGATGACATGATCTCCTTCACTTTGATTTTTATTCTCTCCATACATGTTAATTCTCTAAGTACAGAGGAACTACATTATTTACTATTGATATATGTGTAAGAAATACTAGTTCTCCCTTTATTTATTATAATAGTTGGCAGTCGAAATTGATACTTAATGACCATCAACAACCATATCTCCAATTGGGAATAAAAAAGAGCCTATGATAAGGAGTACCACATACCACCTTCCCTATACAGCCACACACTTTGCACATCTTTTTGATCCTCCTTTTGATTTTGCAACTTATGTGATACAAGTATTCCCACATCTTTTATCTCTACCCTGAGCTCCACATATAAACCTTTAGAGGTAAGATGATAAAGAAACAATATTATGCCTTGGTGTGGAACTATACACATTGAATGATCGAGAGTATCATTCGAGGAACTTTGTTTTAATTGCAAAATTCTTGAAAACCTCCAGAAGGAAAGTTGAACAAAAGAGTAAGTGATTGGTGCTCTACGATCCGTTCTATCTTTCAACCACCTAAGACAAGGAGAAGCTAAAAGTCCCATGTGGAATAAAGTAATAAAGGTGAAAATACTATTGCCAACTTATTCAAATTCAAGGCAAAAGGATATGTTATAAGCATAGTACTGTTGTGAAATAAAACATGGTGGTGTTGATCAACAACCTAAGTTTTATCTCTACTAGGGGACGAGCAAAGGTTTAGCTTAGGGGTGTTGTTGACAGTCGTTAAGTATCAATTTTGACCACCAACTATCATAATAAATAAAGGGAGAACTAGCATATCTTACACGTATATCAATAATAAATAATGTAGTTCAACTATTGATGAACCCTGAGTTCCACTCGACACTCAAGGCTGTTGTTTGGCCCGATCTTTCGGTGAGTTGAGATAACTATGATTTGGAAGAAACGTTGACGATCCAACTACAACCGTACAAGATGTTGTTGTGTTGTGCCTTAGCGATCGATACACCTCTCCATGGGTTGTTGATCTTGCCGATGCAAATCAACCTTATTCCTGCAAGCTAATCATAAACAAGTAAGAACAAGATAAAAGCAATCTGAATTGCAAATAGGAATTCAATACAAACGATAAGTTGGGGTTCCACATAACAAGAAGACGGGCAGTCCAGCCGATATGCACGCTGCAAACAAGTAGCAATGGCTAAACTTTAATCTAAAAAAACCCAAGAAACCCTGAAGGGGTACCTTGCTATTTATAGAGGTGGGAGGACAACTAATGGTGCCCTAGGGTCATGCTCCACCAGATTGGGGAGCACCCCACATGGGCCCCACTTGAGCCGGGGTCCCAGACGAAGTTACATGCCCCTAGGCCCACTATTGGTGACGCTGCACCTTGTTTCTTTGATTGCGGCAAAACGATATGGAATTCGGAATTGTGGCTGAATCTGTTGGAAAGAGGAATCCGAGAGCTTTTCATCAAATACTCACGGGCCGAAAAGGATGTCGTATGTAGATTCGGTGGTCATTTGAAGTCAGCAGTGTAGCAGGTGGCCGAATTGGATCCCAGCACTTGGAGGACTTGATCTTGAAGTCTTCTTGTTGATCCATGATGTGAGCAACAATTGTATCCATAGTAGCCATGGTCACATCATTTATACTTGAAGAATTAACATGTATGCAGAGATTATACACCAAAGTGAAAGAGAAATGAGCCAACATGCAAAGAAACAAACCCCCGACAAATCACCTGCAAGCACATGGATTGAGGGGCCCACAAGTCAGCTCAAATGGACCTAAAGTGGGGCCAAACCACAGGGAACTGCCATAGGGGCCTACCTGTCAATTCCCTGGTGAAAGGCGGTTAAGAGGGGTGAGGCCCAGGGTGGTTTGGCCGAACTAATCTCACCACCTATGATCTCCATCCTCCATGTGACACCTCCTAGTTGCTCCCCGATGACGGTTGTGCGGGTTACTGACCTTAACAACCGTCATAAGCAGCCTATTTAAGGAGTGGAGTTTCTCACTTCATAACACACACCTTGAGGAGTTATTCTCTCTACGCTAGATTGTATCTTCCATAATATTAGTGGAAATACGCTTAGAGTATCTTTAGTCCTAGAGTTTTCTTGGAGATTTTGGTATGTCTTTAGAACTTTCCTCTTCTTTGTAAGATTCTCGAAGATTCTCGGAGTTTTCTCCTAGAGTTTTCCTAGAGATTCTAGTTGAATTAATAGAATTAT
Organism: Oryza sativa Japonica Group; assembly: GCF_034140825.1. NCBI lineage: Eukaryota > Viridiplantae > Streptophyta > Magnoliopsida > Poales > Poaceae > Oryza > Oryza sativa. The sequence goes on from NC_089041.1 coordinate 11,414,737, forward strand.
CTTCTTTACCTTTTTGTGTTCATATTTCATATACTGCTTTAGTAGTTATATGCTTTATAAATAGGGAACATTCTTTATTCATATGTTTCACTTGATTAGGTTAGTCTATCTATGCTATGGTAATGGTCCAATGACCTTCATGGGTTGCCCTAGCTCTAGCTTGTCCATCCGTAGGGTGAGAGTCCCAGGGGAGTTAGTGTCATTATTTACTAGTGTAAGCATGATGCTTGGGTTAGATAAATGTCGTTGGATGCAGCTATGCCCCACGAAAAGTGAGGTAGGCGACATGTGGTGACAGCTCTGTCTGTTCTTTGTATTGTTCTTTGTATTCCTCCACTTCCAAGTATGACGTAAGAGTATGTATTATAGCGGCCCCATTTGATTTAGATTATTCATTGGATTATGGTGAAGATTATTGATTTGATTATAAGAATTAATTAAATATTTTTGGAAATATACTTAACTAATAAATTTAAATAGGTAGTTTAAAGAATGCAATAGGAGAAAGATTTCTAAGAAAACATACTTTTTGAAGAGTAATATTTTAATAATCCGGTGATTAGGTAAAAAGAATAGGGCCTAAAAGAAAGTACATGTTAATTCAAATGAGCTAATTACTGATTTCAAATGCTGAATTATGTTAATAAATGCTAAGTTGAGAATCGGTAAGCCTAGACCACTTGTCTTCTTTTATAATCATTCTATAAATAATTGTTCTAAATTTTATGTGTTTGAAATTAATATGAGAAACATTAATATTGCCAAGAAATTAATCTCTCTGTTGGGAAATATAAGACATGCATGGTTTGACTTGGCATAGTCTTCAACATAAACCTTTACCATCAATTTCTTCCAAATTATACTGTGATTGGTAGTGAAACCAATACATCCAAATAGAAATTCAGTGTTAATACTTGATTAGACCAATAGTCAAAAGGCGTGTGTGCCTCATCAGAATAATGAAATGAATTATTTGTTTCATGCTTCAAAACATATGTTTTTTTTTCAAACAAATTTCTTCTACTTCACTTGTTTAAAATTTGTTTATAAATTATTTCTCAAAACATTTAGTTTATCCTTATAATCAAGAAAATAATCCACGATAATAGTCGCTCAACAATCTTAATCAAACATGCGTACATGAATGACTTCTCTAGAAAGTATGGATAAGAACGGAGTACTAGTATCACTATACATATCAAACTTATTAACCTGATATTTTAGCATGCATCTCATGTTGTGAGATTTCTATAAAATAGCATGCATCTCATGTTTCTTTAAAATAACCTGATTTAAGTGTCTTTCCGCTTAAACAAATTCAAGTGACAATACATTTATATATATCAGAATTATTTGCGATATTTAATATAGCGCAGTAGTAGCCTCTTGTGTTGTTACATGTAAAAAAAATATTTGCGAGAAGAGTAGTTATACTAACCTCTTTCGTCAATAAGTATCATGTCAGGCAAATTAACTCATTGCTATCGGAATTTATGCGTTCCCAAACTCTAGTTACCCTAATATTTACTTTCCTTGTCTCTTTTGTAATGTTGACTGCTTGAAGCATATCATATATGAGAGCATGCCCAATAGCTTCCTTATTTTATTCTCTATCCTCAGATTTAGGAAATTTTGGTCAAAAAAATCATCTCCAACAGAATCCCTATCATATCTCTCAATAGATCAGGTTCCCATCTCCGGATATATCGTACATCACTTCTGGGGAGCGAATTTTTATTCCAAATCGTGGTCAACTCTCTCTCGTGCGCGCATGGCGAAAATTTTCTGTGATATAGTTGATGTACACAGAGTGTGCACGAAAGGTTTGTGTGCATAGGATATGTTTCCTCCTATCTGGTGCTCTAGGTCAATTAGAATAGCTTCCTAAGGCATATCTCTGCTAGGTAGAGTGAGCAAAGGAACAACTCCCTACTTATTACTATGGAGCTAGCTCGGCAACCAACAAAGTGATCTGGCTATGCATGTCCAGCAGCAGTTGTGTTCGGGGTTTCCTAAACCGCTGGTAACCATGGGCTTTGATAAAATTTGTTAGAATTCAAATTCTAATAAAAAAGAAAAAAACACCCAAAATCCTTCGAAGTAGTACATGATTTATAATGATATTTAATTATAATATTTTAAAAAAAATACTGAGCTAACTCAATATTTTGTCATGAGCATTGCTTCAAAATAAATTTTGATCCACGTGGACATTATATTGTGGACACTATAGTTTTTCTAGTTTTCGACATTATAAAAAAGTGATTTTGTGGTTTTCTTGTTCCATTTATTTTTCTTAGATACATGTGGTTTTTGGCGGTCACCATTGTAATTGCCAGCAACCTCCCAGCAGATGGCTGAGGAAACCATTGGTGTGTGCTATTTTTAGCGCAATAATCTTCTTTTCCTATAGTACTTTTATATCTAAAGTCATCACAACCCATCCTTTACAAGCATTTCCCCTTATTTCATTGCAGCTTACATTTATCAAACATATGGCCAGTTTGCCGCTATGGAATGTTCAGAAATTACAAGTAAAGGAGGCCGAAAGCCATTCCTAGTCCGAAATTTATTGTTGGTACATTAAGTTATTCATTCTACATACATTTTTATTCAATAAACGCATATAAAACCATGTGAATAACACAAAATAGTTTTTATTTTATTTGAAATGGATAATAATACTAGTCCCTTATGGTCATCTCACTGTCCACCCTACTATCAATGTTTCATAGGCACAATCAAAAGAGGAAGTTCTTCCGAAAAGCAAGCTGGCCTATTTCGTCCATATCAATATCTTCTTCTTTCATTCCCTTCGGAAGTTGCCAATTAAAACAATACAACAGATTGGCTACTACAAGCTCCACATTGGCCACACCCATAGCAATGCCAGGACAAATCCTTCGCCCTGACCCAAAAGGAAGGAGCTCAAAATGTGACCCTCTGAAATCAATTCCTTTGTCCTCAAATCTCTCTGGATAGAACTGTTCTGGATTGTCCCATATGTTAGGATCTCTTCCCATTGCCCATACATTTACATATATTCTTGTTTCTGATGGCACACTGTATCCACCAATTGTGCATGTTTTCATGGTTTGTCTAGGAATCAACAGTGTCCCTGGTGGATGCAGCCTGAAATTTTCTTTTATTATCATCTTAAGGTATTTCATGTTTTGGATATCTTCTTCACATACTTTTGATTTGTTTTTCACAATGTTATGCACTTCAGCCTGTGCCTTTTGCATTACCCTTGGGTTCCTCATAAGCTCGGACATAATCCAAGTGACAGTTACAGCAGTCGTGTCGATTCCTCCCACAAATGCATCCTGAAGTCAGATGTGGCGCTCTGATTAATTATAGGCACCTTTATTTTTTTTCAAAACAAGTTGTGTGTTGTTTATATACATACATCTGTATTTCTCCTACTCCCTCATTCCCAAATTGATCATCATATAATAGAATTTAAAATTTCTCAAATTGATCATCATATAACCATATGGACATGGATTTCATCATAATACAATTAATGTAGCATGGGAGAACGTGTATATGCTAAGGTGTAATTGGCATGGCATTTTAATCAATGCATATATTGTGGGAGAATATGTGCATGGTTTCTTGATTGATGTGATTTAAATTATCCTTGGTCTTAGTGCATAAACATATATGATGATCAATTTGGGAAGAAAGGAGTATAATATTATGTACAGTTATATAGTTACCTTCAGATAAGAGAATGACTGAGTTGCATGAACCATGTAGCCATTTCAACCTTTCTTTAAATTTATAACTTGCAACGTATATAGCATTGGGCTATGATTTGTAAAATTTTTGTACTTTGTTGAAAATAGTGCAATTTATAAAAAAAATAGTACAATTTTCATATTTTTTAAAAAATAAAATTAGACAACGAAATGATTGAATTGTATGAACCATTCAACCATTTCAATTACTTGCTAAAGGCCTATGCTTGCAATGGATATATATGATATAAAAGAAAAAACAAAAATTATAAGTTTATAGCATAGTTAGTCGATTAGACATATAATGCCATCTCCAAAGGCTGCTAGATTACCTTTTTTATCCACTTTATCTATTTTCACAAGCCATACAATCGGATAATACAGGATTGGACACTTACAATTCATCTGTGGGTGGTACGCAATTTGAAGGTTTTTCATATAACCTTTATCATTTCTAGAATTAGTATTTCTGGGCTATTAAGATGTTGTGAGAACCTTATGCTTATAGGCTCACATGCCATTTTGTGGTGTTGAAAGCAGACTCGGACACCACCACTAGTATCAAATTAGTATAGAAAAATTGATTTGGTGATCCAAAACTTCCACGCTACTCATGTACAAGTTTTTTTATGCCTTATTATATGTGAAGTCCTTATTAAATTTGCATTAGCCAAGATTCAACCTTATGTTTGCTGTAACAAAATCATGGGTTTCTTACATCTATCGATGTTCAAAGGTACTCATTCCAGTTTTAAACAACAAATTCTATATATGCTACTTCTTGAGATGTAAAAAACGTACGTGATGTTCCCCCTTCCAGTACATATATGACCTTCTGGCCCAATTAAGATGTGACTTGTGTGGCCCATGAGAGTTGTGTGCATGTTTAGAACCACATTCCTAGTTTAGCAAGAGTGGAACCAACTTATAAGGGCTTGTCCCTCCAACCATATCACTCCCTTTTACAGAAAGTGATGATGAAAGTGTAAGTGGGGTGGTTTATGTAAGTGGGCTCACCCGTCGGTTGGGTTGGGCTACGCGGTTTTGGAGGGTAGGCTGTTACAAATGGTATCAAAGCCGACTTTCGCGGTTGCACGTACGGGTCAGTATGCGGGAATATGACGCGTGGTGCATGTGGGCTCTATGTGAGGCATATGGCATGGCATATGGCATCGGCACTAGATGTGCCCTAAGAAGGGGCGTGTTCCTGGACATTTGCCTATATGCATGTGTCTATATAGGTAAGTTGGGCCGACGGAGATGTCGGGTCCTTTGAGAGGGGGAGGGGGTGATTTCCTGGCCCAATGTGTGTGAGGCATATGGTGTCGGCACTGGACGTATGGACGTGCGCTAAGAGGAGGCGTGTTCGTAGACATTTACCTATATGCCTGTGGCTATATGGGTAAGTTGGACTCGACGTATGGGTAAGTTGGGCCGACGGGGACGTCGAGTCCTTTGAGAGGGGGTGCATGACATTCTGGTCCAATTAGGATATGCCGGCGCATGATGCATGTGGGCTCTGTGTGAGGCACATGACATGGCATATGGCGTCGGCACTGGACGTGCGGACGTGCCCTAAGAGGGGGGGTGTTGCTAGACATTTGCCTATATACCTGTGTGGCTATATGGGTAAATTGTCCTTTGAGGTAGGGTGTGTAACATCCTAGCTATGTGCATGTTAGTACCACTTTGCTAAGAGTGGAACCAATTTATAAGGGCTTGTCTGTCAGCGATCCTGGAGGCTCTGATGTTACTAAGACCGATGATGCAGCAAGGGTGGAGGCTGAGGAGCTGATCGTGCCGGATGCTGACCAGGAGGATCAGGAGGTGGCGCCAAGGCAAACAACAAGACTTGTCAAACCAAATGCTAAGTACGTTGGGCCGTACTGGGCCTTGTAATAGGTCCATTTCTCTTTGTCGTAGCTGGCAGTAGCGTAGAAGGAAAGAATGGTTGGTGAAACTGTAATATAAAAATAGAGTACCCTACTCAAGAACACAGGCTTGGCAACTTGGCGGCGTTGGCGGTGGCGGCTCAACCCAGTTGGGTTTGAGAAGAGATAATACATAGTTGCCAACTTCTATCTGAGTGCGTGTGATCTGTTCTTCCTATTAAGCTGCTAACAATCTGGTATCAGAGCCTTCCGCTCCCAAAAACCCTCTTGATTTGGTTCGCATAATCCCAGGAAAGGATTGGAATCTTCCCTAGGGTTGAATTCCGTGAAAAGGAAACTTGCCTTTCCCTGGTTGAGCCGGATTCGGAGAGTGGAGTGATTGATTCTAGTACAGATTCGTCCACCACCTCTTGAAGTCATGGCTTCGGAGAGCAAATTGGATCTGTTGTTACGAACTATGGAGGAGAATGAAAGGAAGAGGGAGGTGGCTGAGAAGAAAAGGGAGGAGGCAAAGGAGAGGGCGAGGAAGGATTTCTCGGATCTCAAGAAGGTGTTCGAAGTGCGAATTCCCTTGGTGGAGAAGAAGGTGGAGGAGCTAGGCGCATCCGTACAGACCCTCAGCGACAAGGTCACTCACATTGAGGGCACAATCTTTAAGCAGGAGAACCCTCAGGAACCCACAGGGCAGGAATCGTCATGGCTAGCTGGTAAGCGCGATCCGTCTCTCTTCACTTTGAATCGCTCTAACCTTGAGTCGCCGTCCTCTAGTTCAGCCACTGCACCCGTAGATTTGAGTGCTAATCTTCCCCCTATGACCTGTCCAAAATTCGATGGAAACAACCCGCAAATGTGGAAGAGCAACTGTGAACAGTACTTTGATGTTTATGGCATTTTGCCGATGCACTGGGTTAAGGTAGCGACCTTGAATTTCTGTGGAAATGCGGCATTCTGGTTGCAATCCATCCGTTCTCAGATTGCTGGTATCACTTGGCCAACTCTTTGTGAATTGGTGTGTGCTAGATTTACTAGAGATCGGCAGGAAGCTCTCATTAGACAGTGGTTCCATACACAGCAAAATAGCTCAGTAGCAGAGTATGTGGAGCAATTTGATAGTCTAATGCATCAGCTCATGGCATATGACAGTGCTTTAACTCCAGTCTACTTTGTTCAAAAATTTGTTGAAGGGCTTAGAGATGATATTAGGGGGGTAGTAATGGTACATAGGCCACAGGATCTCGATACTGCATGCTCAATAGCTCTGTTGCAGGAGGAGGTTTTGGAAGGGATGAAATCTGTTAGTGGCAAAGGTGGGAACAATCAGGTTTATATCAAACCTGCAGCACCAAGAACTACCACCTACTCATCTGTGATTCCTAACAGCAAAGGTTTAACTCCTAGCAGTCCAACAGAAAGGAAGTTTTCAGAAGCAGATAAGACCAAAGATGATCGATTGGCGTCTCTTAAGGCATATAGAAGGTCTAAGGGCCTTTGTTTTGTTCGTGGAGAACGATGGGGACGTGATCATAAGTGTGCTACTTCAGTGCAGTTAAATGTTGTTCAGGAATTATTGGAAGCCTTGCATTCTGATTTGGAGTCTGATCAACCTGGTACTACTGAATTTACTGATGACCAAGTAGAGAACCAACTGATGGCCATTTCCCAACAGGCATTGTGGGGTACTGATTCCTCTAAATCCATTCGGCTAAGAGGTTGGGTACAGGGTACTGAGGTGCTTATGTTAGTTGACTCCGGTAGCACCCACTCATTCATTGATCAGCAAATTGGTCAGAAACTGGCAGGCCTCACTCCTCTTCCTAGTTCAGTTAATGTTAGAGTGGCAGATGGTAGTATCATGCAGTGTACTCATGAGCTGGTCGATTGTAACTGGTGGATGCAAGGGTATGATTTCAAAAGTACTTTTAAGCTTCTGCCACTAGGAAGCTATGATATCATCCTGGGAATGGACTGGCTTGAATAGTTCAGTCCCATGAAGGTTGATTGGGTGGATAAATGGTTAGAACTTCAGATTGCTGGACACACTGTTAAATTCCATGGTATTACTCCAATTACTGGACAGTGCCCCCTCATTTCCTTGGAACAGTGTCATGGTATGGTTAAGAATGGTTCTGATCAGTGCATGATTCAATTATATTCTACTCTGCACACTGATTCCAGTTGCATACCTGAAGTAGTCCAGCCAATACTTCAACAATTTCAGTCTGTATTTGCTGAACCAAAAGGGTTACCTCCACAAAGAGTGTGTGACCACAGCATTCCCTTGCTTCCTGGTTCTAAACCAGTTAATTTGAGACCATATAGATTCAATCCAGCCCTTAAAGATGAAATCGAATCCCAAATTTCTAAAATGCTTGAATCTGGAGTTATACAACCAAGCCACAGTGCCTTTGCTTCTCCTGCTCTTCTGGTCAGGAAAAAAGATGGATCCTGGAGATTGGTGATTGATTATAGGCAGCTAAATGCTATTACTGTTAAAAGTACATACCCAATGCCTGTTATTGATGAATTATTAGATGAGTTAGCGGGTGCTAAGTGGTTTTCAAAACTTGACCTACGGGCTGGTTACCTTCAAATTAGAATGAAGGCAGGGGATGAACATAAAACAGCCTTTCAGACTCACACTGGGCATTATGAATACAAGGTTATGTCATTTGGACTCACTGGTGCTCCAGCAACTTTCCAAGGAGCTATGAATGCAACATTGAAAACTGTCCTCAGAAAATTTGCCTTGGTATTCTTCGACGACATTCTCATCTACAGTCCTGACCTAGCCTCACATTTGGACCATTTGCAACAAGTTTTATCCCTTCTGCAGAAACATCAATGGCAGGTTAAATTGTCCAAATGCTCCTTTGCTCAACAACAGCTTACATATCTTGGTCACATCATCAGTGCAGCAGGTGTATCTACAGATCCTGGCAAAATTAAGGAAGTAGTTGACTGGCCTGTTCCTACATCTGTGAAGAAATTGAGGGGTTTCCTTGGGTTAGCTGGTTACTATAGGAAATTTGTTAGAAACTTTGGAGTTATCAGTAAACCTCTAACCCAACTATTAAGGAAGGGAGTACCTTTTGTCTGGTCTGATGCAACTGATCTGGCTTTTCAGCACCTCAAGCAGGCATTAGTTTCAGCCCCAGTGTTGGCATTGCCTGACTTCAGTAAACCTTTTACAGTGGAAACAGATGCATCTAAAGCAGGCATTGGAGCAGTATTATCTTAGAATGGTCATCCCTTAGCATACATCAGCAAGGCTTTAGGGCCTAGAACCAAAGGACTTTCCACATACGAAAAAGAATGCATGGCTATTTTAACAGCAATTGATCACTGGCGTTCCTACCTCCAGATGGGCGAGTTCACCATTCTAACTGACCATCATAGCTTGATTCATTTGTCTGATCAGCGTATCCATACACCTTGGCAGCATAAGGCGTTTACTAAACTACTTGGTCTTTCTTACAAAATCTGCTATCGAAAGGGTACAACTAATGCTGCCGCTGATGCACTGTCAAGGAAATTTCAAGGTGATTCTGAACTGTCTGCTATCTCTAGTTGCACTCCACTCTGGCTCTAGGAGGTAGTTCAGGGCTATCAACATGATGCCCATTCTTCTGACTTGTTAACTGCATTGACTCTAAACTCTGCAGCTAAACCTGGGTATACTCTGCATTCCGGCGTGATCAAATATAAGGGCAGAATCTGGGTTGGTAATAACCCTATTTTACAATCCAAATTGATTCAAGAGTTGCATGCTAGCCCAATTGGAGGTCATTCAGGGTTCCCTGTTACTTATGCCAAATTGAAACATCTGTTTGCTTGGCAGGGCATGAAATCTCAAGTCAAGCAATATGTCCAGCAGTGCCAAATTTGTTTGCAAGCTAAACCGGATAGGGCTAAGTATCCAGGGCTGCTTCAACCACTACCTGTGCCAGCAGGAGCTTGGCAAGCCATTTCCCTTGATTTCATAGAAGGTTTGCCTCGCTCGAACTCTTATAACTGCATTCTTGTCGTGGTGGATAGATTTTCCAAGTATAGTCATTTCATTCCTTTGGCTCACCCATTCACTGCAATTGATGTAGCTAAGGTGTTCATGGTTCACATTTTTAAGTTACATGGTCTTCCTCAGATTATTGTTTCTGACCGTGCAGAATCTTCACTAGCCAGCTTTGGGAGCAGTTATTCCAGTGGTCAGGAACAAAACTTCACCTCAGTTCGGCCTATCACCCACAAACGGATGGCCAAACCGAACGAGTCAACCAGTGCCTAGAAATGTATCTCAGATGTTTTGTTCATGCCACCCCTTCCAAATGGGTCACCTGGTTGCACTTAGCGGAGTGTTGGTATAACACATCCTATCACTCCTCCTTACATTCTACTCCTTTTGAAGTACTATATGGCTATGCTCCCAGCCATTTTGGTATATGTGCTGAAGATTGTGCCATTCCTGATCTTGCACAATGGCTCAAGGAAAGAAATCTTATGCAGTCACTGGTCCAGCAACAACTCAATCGTGCACAACAACAAATGAAGCATATGGCTAACAAGAAACGCAATTTCCGGGATTTTGCTATTGGTGACTGGGTTTATCTTAAACTGCAGCCTTACATCCAAACCTCTATTGCCACTCGAGCAAATCACTCGAGCAAACCTGCTACAAGTGCTATACACCCAGTTTTCCATGTCTCTCAATTGAAGGACGCTAAGGGGTTTAAGGGCACTATACAGACTACTCTGCCTGCTGCTGACAGTGTTTTCCAGATTCCCTCCTAGTTATTGGATACTCGTCTTATCAAAAAGGGTAACTCAACTATTCCACAAGTTCTTATTCATTGGACTAATTCTGCAGCGGAGGATGTGACTTGGGAGGACTTGGAGGACTTGCGTTCTTGTTTTCCTGCTGCCTTGGCTTGGGGGCAAGCCAAATTCCAAGGGAGGGGGATTGCCAGCGATCCTGGAGGCTCTGATGTTACTAAGACCGATGATGCAGCAAGGGTGGAGGCTGAGGAGCAGATCATGCTGGATGCTGACCAGGAGGATCAGGAGGTGGCGCCAAGGCAAACAACAAGATTTGTCAAACCGAATGCTAAGTACGTTGGGCCGGACTGGGCCTTGTAACAGGTCCATTTCTCTTTGTCGTAGCTAGCAGTAGCGTAGAAGGAAAGAATGGTTGGTGAAACTGTAATATAAAAATAGAGTACCCTACTCAAGAACATAGGCTTGGCAACTTGGCGGCATTGGCGGCGGCGGCTCAACCCAGTTGGGTTTGAGAAGAGATAATACATAGTTGCCAACTTCTATCTGAGTGCCCAAGATCTGTTCTTCCTATTAAGCTGTTAACATTGTCATTCCAACCATATCATTTCCCGGTTAACCCTATTTACACGAAGTGAGAATAAAAGTGTAAGTGGTGTGGTATGTGTAAGTGGACCCACTCATCGGTTGGGTTGGGCTTCGTGGTTTTGGAGGGTAGGCTATTACAGATATATATATCTTTGTGGGGATATAGAGATAATTATCGATTTGTAGATTGGGTGTTTATTTGTGCATTTATACTTAATATTTCTAATCTATTTGCGCATATACAAAACCAAATTTAAATTCACTCGACAAAGTGTAACCTCCACAAAAACCCGAAGTATTACTATGCAAATTGCACAAATTAATGGGCACACCTAAAGTTTCATACTGCTACACCCTTAATCAATTTTACTTTGATCTACTATACATGAGTTCTAGACTTAGCTGAAATACATGGGTTCTTTTAATTAATTATACAAATATTGTAGCCATCACTGATGGAGAAACCATCTTTGGTCGGTCTAGCAAATTCCACAATAGTCCTAGATCCAAAAAGAACCGGGACTAAAGATTGTTTTTAGACCCGGTTATAAAAATTTTGATCTTTTGTCCCGGTTCGTGGCCTGTCAGAGGCATGTCAGGAGGCCGAGGATCTTAGTCCGGTTGGGAATACCAACCGGGAGTAAATATTTCTCTTCCACATCTAATCGGTTAAGTCTCAGACCAGCTTCCTCCTCATATTCTCCTCCTATCTCTCAGATCAGATCTGGCTACTTCATCTCCTCTCCTCCCCTTCCTCCTCCTCCCCCTCCTCCCCTTCCTCCTCCTCCCCTCTCCTCCTCACATCTGAGGGCCCGCGTCGGCGGCGGCAGCGAGCGGCGGGGCCGCGACCCGCGCGGCAGAGGGTGGCGGGGCCGCGCGCGACGTGGCGGCCAGCGGGGCAGCGCGCAGCAGCCGTGGCATGCAGCCGGTTCTCCCCCCTTTTTTTATTTGTGATTTGAGAGATGTATAATTTCTTCTATTACAATTTGTGATTCATTGCATAGATCTGAGATGTATAATCGATCTGTGATGCATTTCATTTGTGTGTAATTTGTTTAAGATTTGTGATGTTTTGTAAGATTTAGGATTTGTATTTGGGATGTGAATGATTTGGGATGTTACATTGATTTGGGGATTTGGGTATATGCATGGCAGTCAGATTTGGGGATTTGGGGATTTGTTGTGTGATTTGGGTATATACATCCAACTTGATTTGGGAGAAAATAAAAAGAAAATGGGAACTGCCCTAAGACTGCCTTGTCGATCTTTAGTCCCTGTTACCAACCGAGACTAAAGAGAGAGATCTTTAGTCCCAGTTCAACCGTGACTAAAGATCGATCTTTAGTCCCGGTTATTTCACCCGGGATTAAAGATAACGATCCTTAGTCCCGGATTAATAGTCCCGGTTTTCAAATCAGGACTACATGAGAGTTACGAACAAGGACTAAAAAGCAACTCTCCACCAGTGCATCTAAGCACTCCTAGAAACCATATTACCACTGACGGTCAAAATCCATCGTGAAAATTGTTCTTGACGTGTCAATGTCATGAAATTTCCTTCGGGACTAGCTTGTCAAAGAAAAATAAAATTATCTAACGGACAAGCATTAGGATTAATTTCTATAATGTGCATTTACGTCGGGACTAATTTGACGTACGTTGATCTGAACTGTCAGCAATATTCATCTATCTTTGATGGTCTCCCCCATCATTTACGTCGGGAAAAATGACGTAGCTTTTGTAGTATTTTTTTTATGGTTAAGTGAATTATTTTCTATTTAAGTTTTCTAAAATATATGGCGCCATATTTTTTTTACTTGATTTTAGCAACACTTTTCTTTTCTTTGAACATTTTTCCCTATTGGATTGCTACCTGTATATAAGGCCCTGTTTCTTTCAGCTTAAGATTATAATTCTTAAGATTATTATAATCTAGATTATTGAGTCAGATTACTATAAGCTAGATTGTTATAATCTGTAGTAGAATAAACGGTTAGTTGTTTCTTTTCTAGATTATTAGAGCCTAGATTATTGGGTTTGCAAGTCTAAAAAGGGAGTGTGTGGCATGGTGGGTAATTTTTCACCCAATAATCTGAAAAAAAAACTCACCTAAATGAGCTTATCAGATTATAATAAGCTGGGATCCAGATTATAATAAGCTACTTCAATAAGTTGTCTGTTTCTTTCAACTTACTCTGAATAATCTAGATTATAATAATCTCAAGCTGAAAGAAACAGGGCCTAAGTATGTTTCATCTCACCTATCTTCTCTAGTAAGAGCATCATCAATGGAATGTGAATAATACACCATCAAAATTTTGTTACTGGGCTTCCTAATTAAACTGAAAATAGGTAGTGAAAAACTTGTCTCTCTAAGAGAAACCTTAAATTTAATTAATTTCAAAAAGTAAAAGGTGGGCCCATGCTAAACTAACAACCGAAATCAGCATAAATTGTTTCTCCCGTACATGAGCTTGAGCTTCTGCCTTAATAGTGCTCGCTCCTTTATGTGGCCCATTTGCCAGATCCACGTACCAGGAGATCGATGGACAGAAAAAGTGTGAAACTAATTTTGGGAGCGAGCCCTCTCCCTTAGAAGAGGAGAGTGATATAGGCAGGGATGGGAGCGGCTAAATTTTAGGAGATGATCAAGCCACCCTTATAAAAGGAGAGCGACATACGCGGGGATGGGAGCGGCAAAATTTTGAGAGATGATCAGGATACTGTTGGATCAGTTTTTTCAACTAAAATTCCATAAAAAAATTAATAGGAATGGAATTGGGGCACTGTTGGTGATGCTCTAAGTACTTAATCAATTAGTTTTAATACTAATGCTTTTATATAATGTGTATTAAAAAGTTACTAGGTGATTTTTGAGATTTACAATTTTATTATGATAAAACTTTGAAATAGTAAAGTTACTTGTGGTTTAGTATTGTGTGTCAACACCCTGTGGTCTTATGAAATTTGCTCAACAAATTAATAAAACATACCAGCAAGATTGCCTTGATATGATCGCGCGTCAGTCCAAAGGCCTCGTCTTTCTGCTCCCTCCACACCATCACCATCGCGTCGACCATGTCCTCCTGCACCCCGGCGCTGAGCCTCTCAGGCTCGAGGTGCTTGTCGATCACCGCGTCGAAGAAACCGTCGATGCGGTGGAAGACCCTCCGCCGCCGCCCCGCCGCACCGGTGAGGGCGTCGGCCCACCGCGCCAGCGCCGACGACGGGAAGAAGTCCTCGAAGCTGAAGCTGCCGAGCACCTGCATCGTCTCGTCCATCGCCTCCTGGAACGACGCGCCCCACTCCCACGACGACCACGCCGCCGAACCGTACACCTTCCCGAAGGCCACCGTGCCGATGACCCCGTCGGAGAACGTGTAGAGAGCGCTACTGAGGTCGACGGGGACGCCCGCCGGGGAGGCGGCGAGGGTGTCGACGAGGCGGGCCACTTCGGCGGCCCGCGCGTAGGCGAAGGACTGGACGCGGCGGATGCTCGTTAGCTCGATGACGAGGAGCTTCCGCATCTCACGCCAGTAGGCTGTAGGGGCTGACGGCCACGTCCAGGTAGTTGTAGCTCAACATCTGTGGACCTGATTAATAGATGAACGGTGAACACGCACATCGATCACCACATACTACAAAATGATTTTTCCATGCGTCACCTCTTTTTTTTCTCCGACGAAAAAAAATAAACGTCAGCAAAATACATTGATTTTCACTGATAAAATCCTTAAAAGGACCGCTTGTAAACATGACCCTATTTTTTATAGACGCACCTCTTAATATATAGTACCACCAGTAAAACATTGAAGCCTTATAAAATAGTCCATGAGATACTTTCCACCAGGGTTTCGTTTACCACCGGTAATCATGCTTACCGCAGGGATACGGTAAGTGTTATCAGTGGTAAGGGTTTGGTGAACTTTGAGCAAATTTAAAAATTCCAAAAAATATCAAGAAAATGAAAAAAAATCATGGATGTAGTTCTTGATTTGTAATGACACATGGTGAATAATTTTTTTGAAAAAGGGTAAGATAAAATCAAATTTGAGGGCAAAGTCAATAATAGTTTAGGAAATGGAAAAAATAAAAAAGTATTGGGCCTTCATTGGCACTGTCTAACCGGCCTATTAGGGCCCAATAGTGGAGAAAATATCTTCCGGCTGTTCTCTCCTCCTTTCTGTCAGTATGGGGTTGAATGTACTATGAGTTCTTGCATTATTATGCTATGAAGTCCATAGTATAGAAATTCTTGCATTATTATACTACAAAGTCTATAATATAGAAAAGGTCATGCCGAATTTTTGTATTTTACATCCACAAGTTAGGTTTGCAAGTATCCTAAATATTCTTCTAATTATCCCAATTTCTGCACGCATATAAGTGTTTTTCATTTTTTTCATGTTTCTGCCAAACATGTCGCTGTTTTTGAACACGAATTTCACATGGTTATAACCGCCTTACCACCCGGGGGGGAGGGGGGGTGGTAACACCCTCCCAAACGATAAGGTAAAGCCTTCTTTCCACTCATTCTCATCCCTCTGTCTCACCCGCTGTCTTCATCCTCACCTGTTCTCATCCATCTCTCTCACTCGCTCCTCTCCACTCTCCCCTAGCAACTGCGATGGTGGGATGGCTGCAGGGCGGCAAAATGGCGGCCAATCTTCGCTCGTTCTCCCCCCAGCAACTCCTTGAGCCAACAGTGGGATGATGATGGTGAGGTAGCCCCGGGATGACAACAGCAGTGGCGGGCCTCGACGGTGGATGGCTTGGCAACGAGCATGAAGGTGAGGGCTGCAGCTTGGCGTGACCCAGAACTACAGTTAGGAAAGAAGGATCCATGCATGCCATTCGCCGATGGAGCTCGACATGACGAAGACTGTGATGGCTCTCCACATGGCAAAGACGATGACAATGTTGATGTTTCTATTTGTTGATATTAATCTATTGATGTAGATGTTTGTGTGTTGTTTAAAAAAATGTGGATTTGAACCAAATCTTGTTGTTGTGAAAAATGTTTTTATTTCTTTTTTCCCAAAAATCTCTTTGCTGGCGGTGACATAAGGGTGCTGTCACTGGTGGCACCTTAAGAGATCCGCTAGCATTGGAGAACATGCTTCTGTCAGCTAAAGCTCTTTATCCAGGAAAATGTTTTATGGAGAAATTTCTCTTAGGTGTTTGGAATATTTGGAAGCAAAGGAATGGTTTCATTTTTGAGGATAAATTGCATTTGTTCTCTTCTTGGAAGCAACTTCTTAAGGGAGATTTGCTTCTTTTATTGTTTAGGCTCAATGCACGAGATCAAGATGTAGTTAGGGACTGGATCCATCTGTTGTAATCTCTTTGTAATCTCTTTGTAATTTTTTAAATTTTATTAATAAAATTAATCTAACAGCGGGGCCTCTCCTGCTGTGTTCTCTTAAGAAAAAAAGAGATCCGCTAACAAAAATCGATTTTTGTTGACGTTGGTTATCCGCCTGTCAAAATCTACGATTATCTCTTACCTTTGGTTGTTGGCAATAGCCCAGCCATGTGCAAATATTGGTTTTGAACGTCTAGAAAGATTAGTTTTGTAGTAGTGTTAATCAGTACCACGAAATTATTGATCCCGGTTAATCGCAGGGTGATCAGACACAATAAGACACCCGCGTGATTTGAAGAAATTGTTGATCCCGGTTAATCGGAGGGTTAACGTGGATCAGACACAATAAGACACCCGTGTGATTTCAAGATGCGCGTTTTATGAACCATGTCTTTGATGATATAGACTTTATATATATCGCAGGCGTGGAAGACCTGCGTATGAACACTTCATTCGGTTGGTATCCATATCTCTGACTTAACTTTTCTACGTATGTATTTGATTGTAGCCGCATCTGTGACTTAACTTTTTCAGGCATAAAAATCCCTAGTCTAGGTTTATGATACGATGATATTACTTTCTGAGGCAAATTTACGTATACCATATTTCTTTCGTAAACTGAACTTTCATCGTAAACATCAAATAATGAAAGTAGTTAGTAAAGCGAAAAGCCCAGTTTTTTACAAATTAACTTGCCTGGCGACGACGGCCGGCTGCAGCACTGCAGGTCGTTCGTCCGGAGAACGTCCTTGGCCGCCTCCGGCGAATGGACCACCACCGTGCGGATGCTGCCGAGCTGCACCTGCACCACCGGGACATACCTCCGCGCGACGGCCTGGAAGTAGCGGTGCGGCCGACTGCCGATCTGGAGGAGGTTGCCCAGCACCGGCAGCTGCCGAGGGGGCCCCGGCGGGGAAGGAGCAGATGCAGAATCCATCACCCCGCCATTGCCGTCACCCTTGAAGAAGAGGAGGTAGACAAGAGGAAGGAGGAAGAGCACCGCAGCTAGTAACTGAACAAGTGGTTGCCATGGTAGTAGCTGGCTGGCGAGAAGCTCGGTAGCCATGGTGGTTTCGCTTGCTGGAGTGCTGGCTGGACTTGGACGATGTGTAGTGGTGGATGCATGCTTATATAGGGTAGTAGTAGGAGATGCGTTCTTCTACCGAGAAAATTAACATTATGCCAGGGTAAGAGTGGGTTTCACCAAAATAATACTTTACATATAGGCTTCATTAAACTACTATTCTCAAACGTTCATCAATGCTAGAATATTTTCTTGGACAAAAATACCCGTCTTCCCCACCTTCACTCGCAACGCCAACGTGCTTGCTGGTGAATCCGTGGGAGGCACACTACACCAGAGTTAGTCACCTATGACGGGCCCTAACCATCACCTTTGATGGGTTTGGGCTAATGGTCACTGATAAGTCCCAGTCACCTCTGACGGCCCAGTATTTCTGGCCCACGGCTAGCTCTTTCCAGCCCGTCAGAGGTGTCTATCACCTCTAACAGGTTTAATTCACCACCCGTCACAGGTAGGAAAAATCACCCAAAAAATTCAAAAGCCCACAGCCCCCAGCAATATCTCGATATGCAAGAGAACAATTCAGAGAACAAGACATGATAACTTTGCATTTTATTCGTAGAAACTTTGCATTTTATTCTTAGATATGTTAACGTCAGAGAACAACAACATATGAAGCACATTCACACAAGTAATATATATCACAGATCACACAACTTAAGTAACAATATACATCACAAAGTAATGGTCCCCATCTTAACAAACTACAAATCCACACAAGCAATCAAGATATAGCCCAATCTGAAATTTGGCAATGAAAATTAGCAATAAAAATAGCCAACCGAATCGGAAATGGTGGCGGCGCTTGTGGGTGAAGGAGACATGGAGGACGCAGACACCAACGGTTGGGTGTGGAGGTGGCGGCCGCCGTATCCACGTCACCCAATCGTCGAGTAGCGGAGGACGTCGGGGGCAGGCTGCGGACGTCCACCAGATCCAGCGGCTGGTGGTCCGGGGGCAGAGGAGAAGGCAGCCGGTGATCCGGCTACTACCGGATCTCATGGGCCCGCCAGATCCGGCTGTCGACGGTCGGTAGGTGGGGGAGGCGGCTGCCGCCGGATCCGCGTCCCCCGTATTCGTTGAGGTCGGCGGGGGAGGCGGCGGCGGCTGGCGGTTGATGGAGAGACCGGAGGTCAGGAGGCGAGGGAGGTCGCCGCGGACACCGGCGGTGAGGAGGCGGCGGTCGCTGGATCCTCGTCCCCCAAACTCGTCGAGGCCGGATCCGGCGACCGGCTGTCGGGAGACGGGGGAAGGAGGCGGCAGCTCCGAGCTCCTGGAGATCGGCGGCGAGCGAGGTGGAGGGAGGCGGGAGGCCGCGGCAACCGGTGGTTGTGTGGGGAGGGGGGAGGGTGGACGGGGCGACGGTGGTCGTGGGGGGAGGGGGAGGATGGATGGGGCGACGGCTAGTGGTCGGCAGATCGAGAGAAGAGAGAAGAGAGGATGAAGCGAGAAGATCGAGAAAGGAAGAGACAAGAGAAGAGAAGAGGGATAAGGGGAAGTCCGACTGGTGGGTGGGTGGTGGGCCCCCTGGGTGGGGGTGGAGGTGGGGGTTTCTTTTTTTTTAAGTCACCAGTGACGGGTATAAAAATTGAACACGTTTGAGGTGAGGTATCTCACCTGTGACGGGTTACAAAGTTAAAACCCGTCACAGGTAAGAGGTCATCAGTGACGGGTCTATATGTGGACACTAGGGGTGGATGTCGAGCTGGCTCGGCTCGGCTAGGTCTGGCTCGTTAGGATAACGAGCTAGCTCGGCTCGGCTCGTTATCCTAACGAGCTAACAACCCAGCTCGGCTCGGCTCGTTTGAAAGCTCGAGCCAGCTCGTTAGGCTTGTGAGCTTTGGGGGCAGCCGGCGACCACGGAGGCTCGGAAGCAGCTCAACCTCGCCGGTACCTTGACAGCTCGCCGGCGACCACGGGGAGGAGCTTGACGGCGGAGGAAACGAGCTCGAGCTCGCCGGCGACCACGGGGAGGAGCTTGGCGGTGGAGGGGACGAGCTCGAGCTCACCGGCGACCACGGGGAGGACCTTGGCGGCGGAGGGGACGAGCTCGAGCTCGCCGGCGACCACGGGGAGGACCTTGGTGGCGGATGGGACGAGCTCGAGCTTGCCGGCGGCGGCAGGCACAGGGGGAGGGGCGGAGAGTGGCGGCGGCGCGTGGGACGAGCTCGAGCTCGCCGATGGCGTCGGGCGTGGGGGCAGGGAGAGGCGGAGAGCGGCGAGCCGCCGCCAGCGGGCGCTGGGGTTAGGTGGCGGCGTCGGTCGCTAGGGTGGAGGCGCAGAGCGGCGGCGTTGGGCGTGGCCGCGTGGACCGTGTCGCGTGGCGCCGCCGTGTCAGGGAGATGGGGAGCTCAGCCGCCACCACCAGGGAAGGGGAAAGGGGGAAGGGAAGCTAGGGTTTTGGTTTTTGTCTATTGGGCCTTCTAAATAAATGGGCCTATGGGTTTTGTGGTCTGGCAGCCTAGCTCGTTAAGTCTCGCGAGCAACTCGCGAGCTAGCCCGAGCTAGCTCGTTATCTCTAACGAGCTAAACTTCCAGCTCGGCTCGTTAGGAAAATCAAACGAGCCGAGCCGAGCCGAGCCGAGCTTCTCACGAGCCAAGCGAGCTAACGAGCCACGAGCTTTCTGTCCACCCCTAGTGGACACGTCTAAGATGTTGTGTGTCGGGTCCTTATATAGATCCGTCACAGATAAGTACTTACCAGTGACGGGTTATTTTCTTGAGCCCTATCTATGACGTGATTTATTGCAACCCGTCATAGATGAGGTTATTTCTGACGAGGCACTTTGGTCCGTCACTGATAGGCCGTCACAGATGGGCCGATCTGGCGTAGTGGCAGCGTCTCTGGCGCGTCAGGGGCACCAGTCCCATCGTCGCAGCTTGGTTAACGAGCGCCAACAACCTGCAAGCCACACTAGCAGGGCGGGGCAGTGCGTAGTACATTGGCGGATGTGCTCGACGACACAACGGGCTGTCGACGTCGGAGGACGGGGGTCAAGTGTGATGACGCAGCAGATGGAGGAGGCCATTGACCGGTGCTATGGCACAGATGTCTAAGCCTGACTGGTGCCCCAATCGTGCTCCGGCGTGCTCGCCTCTCCCATCCTAGACTACCTCTCTAGTGTAGCCGCAGCCATATAACTCGCCGCGCTCGTGCTCTACCACCACTCGGGCCCCTCTCTCTCCATCATGTTCTCTGTGCTACTGTCTCCGTCATCCCCATTTTCCACCTTAGCAGTGGCGTTGGGCCTCGAGGTGGTTGTGGTGGCCACAGGCGGTGGAGGAGGCCGGCCATCACACCAAAGTTCAAGGAAACCATGGTTGCCCATCGGCTCGTTGCTTGGTGCCACCATCCTCAATCACTCCTTCGTCGCCAGCGAGGTTCCCCTGTCACTAGTGTTCCTCTGTCATCACCGGTGAGCACACATTGGGAGAGGAGATGGGAAAGAAAGGTATTTTTGTCCGAGAATATTCTAGCAACGAGAAATGTTTGAGAATAGCAATTTAACGAAGGCCATATAAGAAGTGGTATTTTAGCGAAACCTACTTTTGACAGTGGCATAATGTTAATTTCATCGCTTCTATCGGCAAGTGTGGCTGCAATGTGCAAATATATTTTTGAAGGTAATGGAATAAGATAAAAGAGTAATGGAATAAAACAAGTTTAGATACCATCTGTGCGCTTCACTCTAAATAGTGGAAAGATTGATTTCTACTTTTGTACTCTGTCTTAGTATATTCATGTTCCTCGTTTAAAAAGGAGCTTTGAAACTTTAATTAAGCATGTCACTTTTAATTTACACTATATTATATTATAATAATCTCCTGGTTTTTCTTAAACGAGTTCAATAAAGAAATCTTTACTTATGCTAAATACTAATTGGACGCAGCCTCAACCTCATCAACAGCCCTGCAAAATTTAAAAAGCTAGAAAACAGAAGATATGATTGTTTGTTTGTGGTCAAAGTCATATGCACAGTTATGATTAATTTATATGTTTTTTGATAACGGAATAACGAATGGGCTAATGCTAAACAAGATTATAGAATATAAATTTGTTACTTTGACTCATCGTCAATTACAACAAGGGGACTTTTATTCGGATGATTCAACAAAATGCAGGCGATTAATATAGTAGTATGTATAGCTACAAATGGCAATTGTAACCACTATACGGATAAAGCCTACTAAACGACCGATACGACCGTTTTTGAAAACACTATAGACATGCACTGCATCGCATAGACTATTTACTCTAATAACCTTTTTTTCTCTAAGCCTAAAAAGCAGTGGGTGAGAAGGTTAGCAGTTAGGAAGGTGGGGAAAGGGGACCGTGTACAGTTCTGGGATGATGTTTGGTGTGGAGAAGTGCCTTTGAGCGTGATTTTCCCTAAGTTACATAACATAAGCAGAAATCAGGGGGTGTCTGTAAGTGAAATGTGGTTGGCTGGTGGGTGGAGATGGGAGTTTAGAAGACAACTATCTATAAGAGACCAAGGAGAGTTAGCTGAGCTGGAAGGGATGTTAAGGGAGGTAGTGTTGTCTATAGAACCTGCCCAGGTAGTTTGGCCTTATGAAAAGAATAAGTGCTTCAATATCAGATCAATGTATATACATTGATATGAAGTTCGGAGGGGTCATAGATGGGGGAGATGATGTGGCTCTGGAAAGCTAAGATACCTCTAAACATAGCACTTCATATACTTGGCTGGAAGGGGGAGGATTCCTTATGCTGTGCAATTAGTGAAGAGGAATTGGAAGGGGGGAATTATCTGTGCAAATTCTGTTTGATAAAAAGAGTCCTCTAATCATGTTCTCTTTAATTGTATTATAGTTCATTTTGCTTGGTGTGTGATTAGAGAAGCTCTGAATCTATCTAATATTCCAAGGAACTTTTGGGATTGTTGTTGTTTGCTTAAGAAGAAAAATGCTAAGATTGGTCTTTTTCATTCCTTCTAAAATAAGATTGGTCTTTTTCTGGGGGCTGCTATGTGTTGGGTTTTGTGGTTTACTCGTAATGGATGGGTGTTTGAAGATATCCTGGTCAAATCTCCGTTGCAGGTGGTGTATAGGACTATATCCTTAATGCAGCGGTTGCGAATCATGCTAAAGGGGGACATGCTTGTTATGGCAAATAAGTGGATGGAGGAAGTCATGATCAAGCTACTCCAACTCAAGCTGATCAACCTTCCTGAAGCTTTCTGATTTGGGGCTGTAGCGTTTCCAGGTTTACTGCGGAGGAGGGAAGAGCTTTTTGTTCTTCTGTTTTATTTGTTTTATGTATCGGACTCTGTACCTGTTTTGGGCCTGCTTTTTTAGGCTGGGGAAAGTAAAATTACCTTATGTAAAAAAAAAAGGTTCTCCAAAAAGGGTACAGTAAATGCTGTTATGAAAGGTAGTAATATAAAGTGAATGAAGCCTATGAGAAAGGGCTTCTCTCTATGCCAATATCCACACCATATGGTTTCCCAATAATCCAATATGTTGATGATACTCTGCTCTTTTGAAAGCTTCTTGAAGATAACTTTTTTTTAAAGGCCTTGTTAAATTCTTTTGCAGCCAATACAAGTTTGAAAGTCAATTTCCATATATGTCCTGTATGATCCCCCTGAACGTAGAAGCAGAAAAATTGAGGACTTAGCTGCCTTATTTGGATGTTCCACTGGTACTCTGCCATTCACCTATCTAGGCCTCCCTCTAGACACAATGCCAATGGTAATTGATTTTCAACCTTTAGTGGATAGAGTAGAAAATCTAGTAAAAATTTTCTGGTCTTGTGGGATAGAGTCTGTCAGCCCAAAATGAAAGGAGGCCTAGGTCTAACCAACACAAGATTGCAGAATAACGCTTTGTTGATGAAAAATATCCTCAAGTTTTGTAACAGACTGCCATGGGTCAAACTCATATGGAGCATTATCTAGATAAAGTCCCCATGGGATCTCTCCTAAGGGCTCCTTTTGGTGAAGTTATGTTTGGGGAGCTTAAAATTATTAGAAACAATATATGTTATGAACTTCATGTCCATTCAAACCCCCGCTTACCACGAGTCGATCTGGAATAGCAAAGGTATAATGAAAGTATACAATATATTACAATATTATTTGTCACATGCAAATGTATTCAACCCCCTTCTATAGTCATTTGAAGTTAATACAATATTATTTGTCACATGCTATCAATATGGATATTCAAAGTATGATTGACCCATCAATCATCCATTTTTTAAAATAAAATTCAAATATTCATAATAAATACTTGATGAGTTACAATAGTGGCACAGAGTAGAGCATGTGTGGAACTTTGTAGCTCGATCCACTCTTAAATATAAAGTTTTGAAGATATATTTGTAGTGATGACAGTGTAGTGCTGGCATGAGAGGGTGGTATTTGGGCCATATATGATATATGAGTGGACACGCAGCGCACCCGGCATACATACATGTTGGGAGGAGTGTTTGTAGATAAATCTCAAGGATATCAATTTGAAGAGAAAACACAGGAATTTTGTAGGATAGAAATTTCATAGGATTTCAATCCAATAAGATTTTTTTTCCCTATATGGTCCTTTAAAATGAAGGATTAGAAACTATTGAATCTAATGAAATATCTAAGGAATGCCTCGATCTATATGAGTTTTGGAGGATTTTTTAACACGACCTCATAGAAAGTTTCCTTTAAGTCTAACTCACGTCCAATTCCTATATTTTTCCTATGGTCAATTAAACAATCATAATTATATTTTACAATTAATTGTTTTACACTTACATTCCTATAACAACCCAACCCGTTTGAAAATTGTAGTGGTATGGTTTAGGGTTCACCACGCCCAGCTAGCCATGGGCAGCCCCATCATTGCCTGGTGGAAGGCAGTAAATGAGGTGGGCGCAATAGTCAGCCATGTCCCCATTTTCCTATACTCGTGTTATGCCCGACACAAGTAAAGTGAAGGATGATAGCTGCCGCAGTTGCCGCTCTGTCTTCCATCCTTCCAGTCCCCAGGTAGATAACTGTTGTATCGGACATAAATGTGGTAATGTTTGGACTCGAGGCTAGGCCGAGCATGTGGTTCAGACTCCTACTAAGGCCTCCACCCCTCCGGACATCCCTCACCCTGAGCGGTACGCTCTTCTTGTTTTCGGATGGGCCACGTGCCACCCCTATTTCGATCCTCAACGTAGATCCCAGTGACATGGTGTGTGCCGACTGCTCGGGAGATCCTAGTTCGTAGGTCACCGACACCTGGGTTAACCCTTTTATGTAGAAGTTTAAAGGAGTTACTGTGTGAATGTGGGCTCACTCAACATGTATATAGCAAACCAATGCAGATTTTAGATACAAGGTGTGGTATCGAGCATAATCCTTTCTGTGTGGTTCATGCACAATAGGCCATGGTCTGTACTAGAGAGTAGTTTTAGGCCTGTACCAGGTGTGCGGTGAGCTACCGGAGCGTTAGCCCGCGCGTGGGGGGGTTTGGTTGCCTGTAACACTTAATCCTATTTGTAGCCTGCATTATCTAATGATATGGGGGACACACGACCTTCTTGACGTAGTACTGAAACATCAAAAAACCGACGAAGTGGATGACCAACATGCAGCCAGTGTAGCACACCTTTCATCTCACTATCGTAAAACTACAGGAAGCAGAAGATAATTGAACCCTCTATCCGAGCGGAAAACAAGCATGATGTTGATAGGATCATCGTATTCCCCTTTATGTGGCTATGCCAAATCATAGGAAGAATGGGTAACGAGTCCCTCACATGGTTATAACTAAAAGCTAATTATTATTCATAATATCAAGTCTCTCCTATTATGGACGCACAACTATTACTTATATAGCAATCCTAAGACCGCTAAAACAAGAAATGAACTCGTTACTAACTTGGACACAGAAAAAAAAACTTATGTTGCATCAGCCATCGGCTGGTTTGGTAAATAGCGAATAAACCACTAGGAATCTGAAAGTGAGACCAAATCTTTGATGTGGGCCATCAAACTAGCTTTCCAACAAATACTCAAACATCCAAAACGGAGTCCGTATGCGAAATTCACGACCGTTTTACCACTGGAGTGTCTAAGCTGTCCAAACCAAACCAGAACTGAATCCAAACCTATACATCTTCAAATCTCCCCTTTGGAAACAATTCTCAATCCATGTAGACAAGATACTTGCCAAATTATGGAGAGTCTTGGAATAGATAGAAACCATCTAATCACATCTTAGAACCCACAAACCCTTCTAACTAGGCAATTCTCACGAGTCATCTTTTCATCAGCTTGCGCAACCTTCACTAAAATTGTCACTACTTTTAATTGGAATATCCAAATCATGTGTCACTTGATCCATTGAAAAGATGACTTGATAACCTTTCTAAATATATATGATCTTTTGATACCTTGAATCCCTCTGATTTTATGCGTAACTCTTTAGAGAATTGACGACCAGTACTGCATCCTATCCAAATCAGCCTCACTACTAGACAAATTATACTTAAATTATACTTAAGTAGTTCTTGATATTGATCTAGTATTAAAAAAGCGATTGAGAAATTAGAAAAGAAAATCAGTAGCTTCATTGTCAATGTCAATAAATAGTATAGGTTAGGCAAATCTCCGTAAACAATAGTACCAATGTTCTCGATGTTAGAGCAAGTTCAATAGTATAGCCAACTACAAGCTCCAATTCATCCATAGCCAATCTAATAGTCAATTTATACAATATGTTCTTACTATACTATTAATATATGGTCCCACCTGTCATACACACACTGTGTCTTGGAGTCCGTGCTGCAGCTGGCTACAGATCTGTAGCCCGCTGCTCTTCTCTCTCATCTTTTATCTTATTAAAATATGTTTATAGCTAGCTAATAGCCTACTATTGTACCTTCTCTTATTGTCATGCACGTACACACATACTGCAGCCTGGCAAATGGCTTAATGCAGACAATATGTATTCCCAATGCATTGATAGTCGCCAGACATGACATGATCGTGCTTGAAGGTTGAAGCATGGACAAGCATCGTGTGAAGGGAACTAGTTGATCAATCCCAAAATAGTTATTCCTATCTTATGATTTGGAATTTGTTCTGAAATAATTATCACTACATGTCTCATCGATCAGTTACTATTCAAAATTTTCTCGATCTATCTTAAGCCTCAACAGCGCTTCTACTCTCAACTATCCATCATTAATAAGGGACATAATAGTCTTTTATTCTCACTACTACAGTGGGGTGGGCGTGAAAAAAAAATCCAAAAACTCACAAGATTTTTGCACCAATTTTCACATTTTCACACGCATATGGATTGAAGGGTTCAATCCAGCAATCTCTCTCCACTCAAAGTTTTCTTTCTATCTCACCTAAAAACACTGGTTATCTTATAACCAAATACTACTATTCTTTTTTACACTACTCTCATCTGAAACTTATATTTCATATTTAACATCATAAATGAGCTCAAATGAAAAATTTTGTCAACTGTAAAGTTATAAAGTCATATCTCTCATCTAGATCAACAACTTTCGTATAGATTTTGTCTTCATCCGAGATCATTTAGAAATTTTAAAAATTCACTTATCCAAATAGGTTGGAGAACTTATAATATATTTTTGGACATCTAAATGACCTCAAACCAAAAAGTGATCAACTACAAAGTTGTATATCTCCTCGAGGTATACAAATTTGTTATAAAGTTTATTTCTGTCTGACTTCATATGAAAAAGATTGATATAAAATACAAATATGAGTAGTGTTATCATTGGTGTTGGTTTTTATTGTCGACCGGCATCTATGAATCACGGGTGCTAGTTTTGGTTGAGAATGGCAAAAAAAAAAAACGATACCTATTGAACCACACTCATAGCTACCGATTTAGTATAAGAAACGGTATCTATATGATATTTATAGGTGCCGATTTATTATAAGAAACGACACCAATAATTATCGGTGTCAGTTTTTTTATGGACTGGCACAAATGGCTAGTTATAGCTACTGGTTTTTATTTATTGAAAAAAAGACGAGGAAAAATCTTATAGGTGTCGGTTTTTTTATGTAGCGGCATCATGCACCTATTAGGGTTTATTACTAGTGTCTCATATCTTCATATATAATAAATTACATAGAATGATAATTATCGTGGGAAGGAGAGTCTTCATATATAAATTATTATAGAATGGAGAGAGTAATAAGTAGCAAAACCTTAATTATTCGTCCGGCATGTGTTTTTCATTCGCCTGGAAGGTGAGCCGTACGTGAAAGGGAATTTGAACACACGATAGAAGCATGCTGCATGGACACTGCTTCAGCGGTTCAGAAGTCAGCAAACGGCGACATTGGACGGTGAAAGGCTACAGCGGCTGGCTTGATTTTGGTACGTCGTTGTTAACAACTTCTTGAGGCCCAAGTGTTGATCTGCTCCACCAGTTTTCTTCGTTAACAATTGCAGTCTCTAGGAACACGCTTTCAGGAAATTAAACGGACTAGTAGATCTGCTGTCCTTGTTCACTGTCCATCTCAGTTTTTGGCAACGAAAACTTTCGGTGCTTCAAAACGTGTCGATGACACACGAGATTTGGTCAATTTTTACAAAAAAAAAAATTAGCATCAATAACAAACTGAGTTGCCTTGAAAAATGCTACCTTTCTTGAGTCTATCATGCATTGAAAAAACAATACCAGCTTTGAAAAAAAACGGTGTTTTGGCTATTTAAAACATGAAAAATCTGGTGTATATAATGCTTACTTCAAAAAAGTAAAGAAACGCTATGCACATATTATCATGAAAAATACTGTTATAAGACTTCAATTTATTAGATGCTATAAGCATATTTTTAGGATTGATCAATAGTTAAGGGGTCTTTGTTTTGTGCGCGCAATTATTAGCTCGTGTTTCCTTCAGCTTTTGTTGGTGTGCTTTTTCAAGACTTGCTTATGTGTGCTAGTTTGCATGAATTTGTTTAATAATTGGCTGTAGCTCGTTGAGCAAAGTTCTAGATTTTATTCTATTATTTTAAAAATAAACATATTTTAATTTTAAGCTGATACTCATAATATTAGAAATTCGATCGAATCTCACCTTAAATGTCAACTTTATGACCGGAGAAAGTAACATATACATGTGGAGCTACATATCGGCAAGCATGCCATTTCGGATACAAGATGAGAGAAGTGCTATCTGCTAAACCAGATTCTAAGATATGAAAACATAAAACATACAAGCATACAGAGACTGAAGATCTATATGCGTAAATATATTTTCTCATAGATGGTTCTTGATTCGCCTAAAAATCCAATAATTACACATGTCCTTTATAGCATGCGGAGCAAAAAACCGCCCGTAAACGCCTTGTGCGACAAATCTTGCACGTATGTGATATAAGTATTGCCACATCTTTTATCCTTACCCTGAGTTAGACATATACTTTAGAGATAAGATGATAAAGAAACAATATTATGCCTTGGTGCAGAACAATACGCATTGAACAATCGAGAGTATCATTTGAGGAACTTTGTTTTAATTGCAAAATTCTTAAAAACCTCCGGAAGGAAAGTTGAACAAAAGAGTAAGTGATTGGTGCTCTACGATCCGTTCTATCTTTTAACCACCCAAGATAAGATAAGGAGAAGCTAAAAGCCCCATATGGAATAAAGTAATAAAGGTGAAAATACTATTGCCAACTTATTCAAACTCTAGGTAGAAGGATATGTTATAAAACATGGTGGTGTTGACCAACAACCTAAGTTTTATCTTTCCTAGGGGATGAGCAAAGGTTTAGCTTGGGGGTGTTCTTAACAGTCGTTAAGTACAATTTCAACCATGACTTATCATAATAATTAAAGGGAGAACTAACATTTCTTACACGTATATCAATAATAAATAATGTAGTTCCACTGTACTTGGAGAATTAACTTGTATGCGGATGTTATACACCAAAGTGAAAGAGAAATGAGCCAACATGCAAAGAAACAAACCTCCGGCAAATCACCTGCAAGCACACGGATTGAGGCTACCACAAGTCAGCTCAAACAGAACTAAAGTGGGGCCAAACCTATAACACCCTGAAAATTTCAGTTTTGAAATACGAAGCTAAAAATTGATAATAACCAAAAATCTTTTCAAACTTTCTTGCATGCTGGAATTTATTGGGTTTTATTTCCCGTTTTCTTGTTATGCATGGGTGAAAGGACGGACGTCTGAGAATATGCTTGTACTTTGATTTAAGATATTATTTATTCAAAGAACCATGGTTATGAAATATGTTAATATTGCAAGTACCAATTATTTTCCTCAAAACCCTTCTCTATGTATTAAAACCTCATTGATGTATTTGTTTTATACATAAGGACATATATTACAGTTTTGGATGAAAACCCTCTAAGGGATAGTTCATTAAAACAAATACTATTTTAGAAAGGAAATATAATTTTGATTATTTTCTAAGAATCCTTAAAAAGGAATAAGTCCTTTGGAAAATAACTTGGAGATGACATCTAGTAGAAAATTATTTGTCAAAATCTTATTTGCAAAGTGAATCCCTAAAAAGGCTATTTTAAAAGAGAAGGTTCTCTCATATAAAGTCTTGTTTCCCTCTTCGAGAGGCTTAGCCTGGCTCACATAATAAAATTTGTTAGGGGTAATTGTATCACTGCCCCCACTTTCGAAGCCAATTACTATTTTACCCTCATTTTTTAGGGCTTGCAGTTTTACTCCCACTTTTTGAATCTGAATCAGCCGTGTACCCCTACTTCTATCTAACAGCCAGTTTTAACGGTGTTAATTGTAGAAAAAAGGACATTTATACCCTTGGTGTTTATCGCATTTTTGCCCCCATTTTTTTCCAGCTTTGTGTGATTTTGTCTCTATTTTGTGATTTCAGCTTATGTGACGAGCATTTCAACCAAATATGAGCATCTACTAGGCAATTACAAAATTTGACCAAAATATGAATAAAATTTCGACAGCATTTACAAAATTTGAACAACAAGTAGCCGCCGGCAGGCCCTTGACGCGGCTGTCCGCCAGCACTCGACGCGGCCGCCACCCAGCCCTCAATGTGGCCGCCGTCACCTCGCGTGCGCCCGTAGCCACCGCCGCCGCCACCGCACGCGCGCGCGGCCCCAGCCACCTCGTCGCCAGCGGCCGCCGCTGCCGTCTCCGTGCGCGCCCGCGGCCGCCGCTACCGCCGTCACCACCCAGCCCTCGACACGGCCATCGTTGCCTTGTGTGCGCCCGCGGCCGCCGCCGCCGCCTCCACACGAGCCCATGGCCGCCGCCGCCGCCTCCGCACGCGCTCGCGGCGGTCGCCGCTGTCTCCGCGTGCACCCGTGGCTGTCGCCGCCGCCGTCGCCACCCAGCCCTCGACGCGGCCGCCGTCGCCTTGCGTGCGCGCGCAGCCGCCACTGCCGCCTTGCCCGCGGCCGCCGCTGCCGCCCGCACCCACGGCCGCCGTCGCCGCCTCGCCCGTGGCCGCCGCCGCTGCCTCCGCGCACAAAACTGACGCACAAAACCTTCTCGCCCGCACGAAACACACTCAGGCCTTATCCATTCCCTCAGGGGTAGAAAGGTAACATATTTCCTTTTGTATTTCCTTAACACAAAACGTGGGATCCACCAAACGGCTGTCACAAGTGAGGTAGACGGCTGGTTCAGATTCAAAAAGTGGGGGTAAAACTGCAAACCCTAAAAAGTGAGGGTAAAACAACAATTGGCTTCGAAAGAGGGGGCAATGATGCAATTATCCCAATTTGTTATTATTTGTGTGTGTTTAGTTTGGTGCCAAGATCTCGATTCAATCCACTCTCCCCTAAAACTGTCCTTTGTTCGACGTCCTTCCCTGTCCCCTACCCACTCTGTCTATTTGGTTAAGCGCTTTGGTGCTAATCCAATCAAAGACCAGAAGCTCTCTCCTTCTGTCACAATGTGATCTCTCTCTCTCTCTCTCTCAAACTCTTGGAATCCTACGGTTAAATTGAAACCGCTCTATCGATTTGATTTCGATAATTCCCTCAAAAAATCTAAAATCATTCGACGGATTTATTTATCATACGTCGACTCAAATATCTCCAAATTTATCCTTACCTTGAGACCCTACCCGGTCGAATGGATTTGTATGCCATATGCATTCCCAACGGGGGATCCTAATGGACAATCAATCGCCTGGAAATGGGGGTAGCGATCGATCCCCTTTCCTCTCCCTCTCTCTACCTGGTTTCCTTTTTTGACACCACATTACTTTTCTATTTTAGTAAGTTTATATGCACCTAAAGTTTATACACCTCAAGTTTACACATCTAAAGTTTAGAGACCCAAAGTTTATAAGTTAAAAGTTTATATATCCGATTCAAATTTGAATTTGAATTCAAATTTTTTATACATATAGTATTTCTATACATCTAAAGTTTATACACTTAAAGTTTACAGACCCAAAGTTTATAAGTCAAAAGTTTACATACCGGTTTCAAATTTGAATTATATCTGATTCAAATTTGAATTTGAATTCAAATATTTTCTATATATAGTATTTTTTATGCATCTAAAGTTTATAGACTTAAAGTTTATAAGTCAAAAGTTTACATACCCGATTCAAATTTGAATTTGAATTATATCTGATTCAAATTTGAATTTGAATTCAAATATTTTCTATATATAGTATTTCTATACATCTAAAGTTTATACACTTAAAGTTCATAGACCCAAAGTTTATAAGCCAAAAGTTTACATAGCCGATTCAAATTTGAATATATATAGTATTTCTATACATAAATTTTTCTAACTTTTTATTTTTCTAAAAAAAATTTTGTAGTGTATCGAGTATAGGGGAGGGGGCGGACGGGTGATCGCTGGGCGGACGGGGGGCGATCACCCGACTATAAGCATTTCCGGTTCCCAACACCCCTCTGTGTTACCGTCGTTCATTCATTCAAGCAATCACAATGACTACCGTTGAAATTGTCTATCGGACGTCAACCCCAAATCCCTAGTCGAGGGCGCGGTGTATCCATCCAAGCAAAATGCTCGAGAACCCTAAGCGTGACCCTTGCTTATCCAAATACCAAGTTAAATCCAAAAGCCCATATTTAACAGTCCATCTACAAGTGTCAATTTAAATTCCAATTTCCAAATTCCAAACTCCCTTGTAAATTTACAAAATTCCTCGAAAAGATACAAACGGTCCAGCAGTACAAGTTCAAACAAATCATTGTCCGATTATACAGTCCATTGTACAGTCCAATTATACGGAGCCAAATCAAATTACAACTCCCTAGCAAATTACAAAACTTCCTAGCAAAACATCCAAGTCTCCTATTACACTTGATCCATTCTTTTCTCTGCCAACCCAGCCCATGCCTCCCTCTCCCTTAGGCAGCCTACCATAAGTCTACTTTGCCTCCCTCAGCCGACGCAGCATGAATGCACATAAGGTGTTCGATGAAATGCCTGCAAGCCATCACACATATTTGAGTCAAATTGTTGCTGCCATCAAATAGCTGGGTCCCCTCCTCAACAACATCCCCTGCACCCATGCTCCCAATCCACCAAATGCATCCCCAAAACACAGGTAACATGAGTAGAGACCACACCGAATGAGAAGAGCCAAGTTCACAGAGCCACACTTACCTTGTCCTGTGGCGATGTCGACACGACCGCCACAAACCTATAAAACCGCCGCCAAAGCCCAGCACCACCGCGCCTCTCCATTTCCGTCTTCCTCTCCTGCACCTGCTCTGCCACTGTCGCCTCATTCCCAGCGCATTCGCAGCCGCTTCGCTGCTTGCTCCGCCGCGGCTGGCCACGAGCCGAGCCTCCGTTGGGCAAGGGGTTGAGGTTGGCCGCCGCGTCGTCCCGTGAACTCCCTTGCACGAACAAATGAACGAACATCAGAACGATCGAACTGTGAACTTTGGAACGTACTCAAACAACAAAAGCTTGCTTTCGAACTGGAACCGAGGACGTAATCAAACTAAAAATCGAACTAAAACTGAAAACGAACCTCTATGGACGTGATCGAGCACTTGGCGCGCGAGGACGAACCGTGAGCCGAGCAGTACCTCGACGCCCGTCGACCACGCTCGGTGTGCCGCTACCCGACTGCCGCGAGGTGAGCACCTTCCCCCCTTCCTCCCCTTGCTCTCCTTCCTCCCAGCCATTCTTCTCCTTGCTGTGCCGATGCCGCCGTCGAGCGCACCGTCGCATCCTCCTCACGCGGCCGACGCCTAGCTGGCCCGCGCGCC
Organism: Oryza sativa Japonica Group; assembly: GCF_034140825.1. Taxonomy (NCBI): domain Eukaryota; kingdom Viridiplantae; phylum Streptophyta; class Magnoliopsida; order Poales; family Poaceae; genus Oryza; species Oryza sativa. Next base: position 11,448,407 of record NC_089041.1, read on the forward strand.
GACCTCTACCTCCATCGCCTTTTCCCTCGAGCCAAGGCTGCCCTCCCCCTCTCCCTGTCCACGCCTGGCCACCGCGCAGCCGCGCCTGGTTGTCGACCGCGCCTCCCCGACACCCCCACAGCCGCGTTGCACCGACGAGTCAATCGCCGCCTTGTCATCACCCAAAACATCTTCCCCCATCCACCGACGTCACAGCCACCACGACCGCCGCCTTGCCGTCTCCCTCCTCTTTCCCCACCGCCACCAGCCCCACGCGAACTCCGCCGCCCCCACCGGGTCACCACCGACACTCCCACCCCCACCCCCACCCCCGCCGCCCGACTCCTCCTTCCACCATTGCCTGCCCCTCCCCACAGCAACCTCCCTCCTCTTCTCCTTCGCGCTGCCACAAAACCGTGACTCTAAACCAAACTCTTAAAATCGGTGCAATTTGACTCTCTTGACGGTTTGCTGACGTGGAGGCTACGTGGCGGTATTAACTAGGTCTCCTTTACACGTTGTGTTTAGGTGACATGTAGAATTAAAAAAAAATGTGTAGGACCCAATTATCATTGATACATAAAAGAAATTGTGGGACCCACGTGTCCCTTCTCTCTCTCCCCTCCCTCGAGTTCCTTCTCCCTCCTCGCCGCTCCCTCCCTCTCCCGCGTCGGGCGGAGACGGCGGTGAGCGGCGAGGGCGCGGACATGGCGTGGTGGCCTGCGAGCGGCGGAGGCGCGGGATGAGCTCCACCGCCTCCTCGCTGGCCAAGATCGAGTCGGCGGTCAACACGTAGGAGCTCAGCGACGTGCTATTCGTCTCCGCTGCAGGTGTCGTCGCGACGATTGACTGACGCGCCACACGACGAATGACGCCTCACGCTTTTTGGAGTACTCGAGATCGAACAAGCGATGCGGTGGTGGTGTGATTTCATTTCACGGGACAACGAGAGAGAGGGGAGGGAGCATATGGATTGGGAGCAGCTGCCGATGGAAATACTACCGAGGTGGTGCAAGGCAGGGGTAACAGGTTAATAGCTGCTGATGGGAATACTGCTCGGACTAGATGTAACTGATCCTGTGTGCCTGCGTTCACCACCACATCGCATGCAACTGCGTCGTCCACAACGGCGGCGTCAGTAGAGAGGGAGGACGTCAGGACGAAGGGGCGGCGCAGGCGGCGTGCCCCACGCACAGAGGCGGTCCTCGAGGTGTGAGCAAAGTGGATAGGCCTCAGGAGCGGCGCAGAGGCGAGCGACCCCGGCCGGGCGACGCGACGCCCCATGTGGTGAGCTATGGCATGGCCGCCTCGCGCGTCCCGATCCGCGGTGGTGGTGGTGCTCCGTGCTCGGCAGGGGCCCGGCCATCTGCTGCCGCTCTTGCGCCGCCTAGTTTTGCGGCGGCAGGGCGGGCGACCCCGCGTGCTTGCGACCCTCCCCAGCTCCTTCACCCGCCGATGCATTGCTACTGTCCGCGCCGTCCTGCGGAGGAAGAGGGTGGCGGAGGTCAAGCGCCACGTAGAAGGGTCGACGTGGGGAGGAAAGCGGCGGCGGCGACAGTGGAGTACGTCATCGACATCGATCCCGCAACGTGTGCCTCACGCTGTCGCCGCCTAAACGCCACGTCAACGCTACGTGGAAAGAAAGCCGAGTGAATAATGCCACGTAGGCACCACGTCAGCGAAACCGTCCTCCAAAACCGCTGATGGAGTCAAATTGCACCGGTTTTAAGAGTTAGGGGTCGAGATATCCAGTTTTGTGGTTTAGGGCTACGGATTAGATTTCGATCACTTTTGACTTTTGAGGGTCACTAGGTGAACTTATTCCTTTTAAGGGATAAAAACAGGTAAACAAAATTTTTGGCCCAAAAAGCCGACCTCGTCGGCTGAGGTGTGAGTTATCGTCTGTGCCGCGGGTCCAGATCAACGAACACTCGTGGGCCGTAGGCGGAGGCGCAAGTGTGTTGTGGGTAATGGGCCAAACCAGCCCATCTAGCCTTGTCATCAACAGCATAAACAAAAGAAAAGAGAGGAACTAGGGTTCCTTTCCTTCCCCCAACGCCGCCTCTTTGGAGCGACCTCCTGTCGACGCCGCGTCGGCCTCGCCCCCATCCCCATAGCCATACCAGGCCTCAATCTTCCTCTCCAATCTCCTTGTGGCTAGTTCGGACAGCAGCAGCAGCGTGGGTGGTGCCGCTGCGATTCCGGAGGAGGGGGCGGTAGTTCGGAGGCGGCGCGATGAGGTTGGAGAAGTGCTGGTTCTGCTCGTCCACCGTCTACCCCGGCCACGGCATCCAGTTCGTCCGGAACGACGCCAAGGTTCGCGCTGTCCTCCTCCTCATCCTGTGTCTCTTCTTCGCATCCTGTAGGTTATGTCCCCGTTTGGGGATGTGGATGGAGAAGCGCGCCTTTCCGTGCGCCATGTTAAGGGGAAATAAAATTAGAACCTTTTTGGGGGGGAAGTCACTGAATTCGCACACTGCACTCATCAATAAATTTAGATAGCCAGGAATTTAGATATCACGGTTGTAGTTTTTACAAAGTTTTATGTGTTTGGTGCTACTTTCCTGCATTTTGTTTCAAAAAAAGGTGGTACTATAGGCAGGATAGCTTAATTTATTACCTCCATCCTTGTACATGGCAGGAAAACAATATACAATTAACAACTAGAGACACAGATTATATATACCCTCGGTCCCAAAATATAAAGGATTTTGGGTGATTCATAGACCTAGGATATGTCACCTCCACCAAAATCCCTTATATTTTGGGACAGAGGGAGTATGTAATCTTATCTAGTGCTGCCAGTTCTCCATGTCATTATCTTGGATCAGTAAGGGCTAGGCGCTACAGGGATGGCAGGGCTGGCTTCTAGGTTCAACCTGACTAGTGATTCTAAGCAATTAGAGATCATATTACATAAAAGTTAGACAATGAAATACTAAATAGCAGCACAAGAGCTCCCAAGGATATTTAGGTGCCTAATTGACCATCTAATGCCTAATCAGGGTGGCTAGGCACCTAGCACCTAAATAGGTGCCTAGGCAGATCTTTAGGGCTGGCTTTTACAACACTGATTATTATCGTTGAAACTACACAAATCAAACAAGAAAGTCATATTGGCTGGCAAGGTTTCAGCAATAGAAGCAAAAAAGAGAGGAACATTAGATTTTTTATGGCTTGGGATCAATGTAATGTCTGCGCTCTTGGTTTTGAGAAGAGGAAGAGGTAGATGGCTGATTTTTGGAACCAAAAAGATAGTTATGTAACTATCTTATTTATTTTCTTTGTTCCCCAAACACCTCAAAATTTTTATTGCCACAGCATTTTAAACCCAGATACCTCTAAAGTTTTATTGGCATATCATACAAACAAATCATGGTACTCCTAGAAATCTATTGTACTTCCAAATAGGTTGAGGTACTTTGTCATATTTCTGCCAGTCTATTGTTGTTTTGTAATAACAGTGATTTAGTGGAGATATATAATCATTAAACTTTTTTTTAGTTTGATGTCTATGTTTCTCAGTCGTTTTCCATTCTGTTTTATGGTTGGAGTAGTGGTGGATGCTAAAAGCTGAGCCCTTTTTGGATAACAATGAGGCTTTCATTCAACATAAGTCGCTAGAACATATGAATCTTTATACGCCATATATAGTAAGAGTAATTAAACTAATTACATCAATCATCAAAGAGAGGTGGCTAACTACCTTTGCTGGTATTCATCCCATTAGTTTGTTATATCTGATGCTCTGCCCTATCAATGCTGTTATTTGTGATAAGTTGTGCAAAAGTTTGTTACTGCCTTTCTGGTATACTACCAAACATAACTAGTTTAGCTTTCTCTGATTAAAAGTCTTCAGAATAACACAGATGTTCTCAATTTGACCTTTTTGGAGTAATATCTTGCTGTTTTGTGCATTCCTTTACATTTTTTCAATGCTGTATAGCCATGCCAATACCTTTGTATTGTCTTCTTAAATAACATTTTATGTTGAATGCCATTCACGTTTACGTTTTAGATTTTATTGTGCTGGATATTGTTGGCACATTTAGTTACATTTATTTCTGTTCGCAGATCTTTCGCTTTTGCCGGTCAAAATGTCATAAAAATTTCAAGATGAAGAGGAATCCTCGTAAGGTTAAATGGACAAAAGCGTACAGGTGCTTGCATGGGAAGGACATGACACAGGTATTTGGTTGCTATTGTTTGATATTCTTTCAGTGGTAAGTGGCAACACATTTTCCACTATGTGAACCACGAGCTGAATTGTTTGATGATATCAATCAGGACTCCACCTTTGAGTTTGAGAGGAAAAGGAACAGGCCAGAGCGCTATGACCGGAATGTCACTGAGCAAACACTTAAGGCTATCTCTCTTATTACAAAGATTAGACATGAACGGCAGAAGAAACATATTACAGAGAGGTTGGCATCTGAATTTTTATTCAGTATCTGTTTATTCACGAAATTATCTTTGCCTGATATGAACTGAATTTTTAACAGGCAAAAACAGGGTAAGACAAAGCAACGGGAGAGGGATGCTAAGGAGTTGGAACAGGATATTCAAATGCTTCCAAAGAAGGTTACCCTATCAACACAAAAAACAAAAGTCGTGGTTAAAGTTTCCCAGCAGCAGACAGAAGAGAATCTTATGGAAGAGTAATGAAATGGAATCAAGTTTTGCATGTTGTTATGTAGGACTGTGTTTCATCAAATCGTTACTATGAACGGTGTATTTGACTGGGTACCAGCAAAGTTTTGCACCGACCGTCTGGTTTGTGACTTCCAGCTATCTTATAGTATCAATAGTATTGATGGCTTTGTGAACTGTTAAAAGGATGTCTATTTTTAAGATTAAATTGCATATTGCACAACCTTAATCGTAATTTATTCTACGAATGCTAGATTTTTGCCATCTATTTAGCATAATATTCCTATTCTTCCAAGACAAGATCATGTGATTTGTTTAGGTTTTGGTTTCTGGAAATCCAAATTCAGAGGCTGAAATGCTTCTGTCGGTGCCATGTACTCATGTATAGTCAGGTAGTACTTAGCCAAAGTAATTATGGACAAGCGGCCACTTATGCAAGTTTTGTACTTCTTATTAGCCCTAGACAGGGTTTGTACAATGCTAATTAATAATGTCTACCCGTATTCTCTATCGTCGAAAATACTTGGTTTGATTCATCGATGTGGCTTTGACCATAATGTTATATTTGAATAAATTTATAAAATCTTATAATTTCATATGATTATAAAATTACTTATCAAGGCAAATCTACAAAGACCATATTTTGAAAGGCAAATCTTAAAAGTCACTGATAGTCAAATGTTTCAAAAGTTTAGTTCAGATATCGTCTAGAATGTCATGTAATACTTATTTTACTAAGAGTAAATTTCATAAAACTCTATCTATTATGGTCTAATTTGCACTAAACCATAGGGATTTCGGCATATGGTGCATAACCACAAGTACTATAGTACTAAACTTCCATGACATCCACTATAGGACCTCCACTTTGTTAAATTTTGATATAAGAGTATGTTAAAATGGTAAGTAGTGTGGTTTATTAAAGTTTAGAAACATAAACATAATACCCAAGGTTATTATGTTTATGTTTAGCACACGAATTTTAGCACATGACGCATAACCTTGAATCATAATAGGCGGGGTTCTATAAAAATTATATGTTTGAAATTTCTTTTTTTTTTGTGTGTGTATTATGATTAGTGCGAAGGTCTCAAATCAAATAAACCCTTGCAATCCTAAAACTCACCCAAAACTATTTTTTCAAATAAAACCCCCCTTATTCCACTTTTTATGTTCGAAAATATTCCTCATAAAACCTCCCATTTTGACCGATATTCTCTCCGTACAAATTTGAACTTCATTTCACCCATCAAATTTTCAATCAAATATCTCTCCTCTGAATGCCTAGGATTTCTGAAAATTTTGGGTATTAGCTTTTGACCAAATATCTCATGTAAATCTTTTCTTTTACACCTCCCATCCAAAATTTAATATATTCACAACTCCAATCTCTTATAAAATATCAACATCTAAGAGAAACACCATCCTTCGAGTTCATACAGTTTCTTTTATTTAAAATTTCAAATTTTTACCCAAACCTCAATTTCAAATCCACCCAAAACTTGTCTCTGAAATTTCCTAAATAATATTAAAAGTTACTGTGCACATGGTCACACCCCTTCATTTTCCTTCTCTCCTGCCTGGGCCAAACGGTTGGCCCAAGCCTCCTCTTCATCCAAGTTCAGCATAGTACTCGCCCTCTCTCTTTCTCTCTCTCTTGTCTCTTCATCCTGAAGGCCTAGCCACATTTGTAGATCAACTAGATTTCTTTCACCTACCTCTTCTGGCGCCTGTGCGCAGCTCCTCAAGCCAGCCCAGCTAGCTACTGGCCCAACTTCCTTTTTTTTCCCACTTGGTTGTCTCCCTCCAAAATAACCTTATTTTAAATCCCTCATCTTGATGTTGAGTTTAATAGCACCTTTGAATTGCAATATCAGGTATAACGCGTCTCTTATCTTACACCTGGTTTCGGTACAGTACAGTTAAAATTACAGTATGTATAGTAGTACAGTGGTTGGAATTTAAACCTGTGGTCGTTGTTTCGTAGAAGTGTCCTTCAAACATTGTTCTCAGTCCTTTTTCACCAGTCCAGATTTGTTGCTGACAGTGCATCTATGATCAGATCAGAGCCTAATGTAATTCAACAAGCTGGTGTGTGTGGATGAACCTACGTGCGGAATAGGCGGGAAATAATCACGCCAGCCGACGGTAGCGGTGCACAGTGAGCACGGCAAGAACAAGTTCTTATCATAAGTTATATTACATTTGTTATCCTTTTATTCAGCAAATTAGCTACAAGTTTATAAGCCCCTATATGACCAGGAGTAAATGAAATAAAGCAAGCTGGAATTGATATCTAATCTACTCTCTCTCTCTCTCTCTCTCTCTTCGGTACGGCGGCTCCAGGGAGGCGAGGTGCACAGCCTCGCCTTCCCGTCGAGCACGAGCACGCACTATGTAGCTTGGAGGAGCTTCCAAGCCATAAAATTTGCTATATGTCCCTTGAATGTGTGAATACATGTTGTGTTGTTAATTGATGCTTCCCAGAGCCTCCTATAGGTTCATGACGCATTCATGATACAAGAAGGGTGGCAAGGGGCGGTGGCCGGTGGGTACCCAACAGGACACACACGTACTGCTACCACCTTGACCCAGAGCATGATGCCAACAAGCGGCAGTGGTTTGAGTACTTGCAGTAGGATGCTAACTCGTGGCTGCATGGCTGCGCTAAGAAGGAGAGGATGGAGTTGTTTGGTGGCAAGAAGGACGGTGTTGCTGCCTCTAGTGCCATCGACTTCAACACATAGGCGTGCGGGGAGGAGCCTGAGGGGCTCATCAATTGCACTTCATGTTGTTATTATGCTTTTTAGGCATGCATATCAATGAAACCCTCGCATTCCACTTTTTATGTCAACTTTGAAATAATGGGTTAGAAACTGTTTCAGAAAACCTGATACTTGGTACCAGTGGTTTTTGAAAAGGAATAATATTTTGCGAAAGTCGCGATATGGGGCATTGCCTATCTGGTGTTGCCTTGAAGAATTTTATCCAATCATCTTACAGTGTGACCACATGGGGTTTGTGGGATACCCTTGGAAAAGTAAATTATTGATTCATGTTTATCTGGTATGCCAGTGGTTGTGGGATAGCGGAGATGAAACGAAGTTTTGTGTTCTGATATTGGCCATCGTGGCACTTGCATCTATTGTGGCGTTTATGGATAGATGTAGGAGCATCCCCGGTATACCTTAAGTAGACGATGGTTTGTCTTGCCTGATGTTTGTCCTGGTCTTGATCAACTATGTGGCATATGCTATTTATGGGTTAGCTTTAGAAAGGCCTTGTCATGAACTTTCAATGCCGGCGGGTGTTGGAGTAAAGTGTGTCATGTGTGTAAAGCGTATAACCTCAGCGGAGTTTAACTAAACTATTTGAACAGTCGTGCCCACAGTTAAGGGCGAATGTGAGGTGATCTCTTAGTGTGGATTTTTTTGCCTATGCTTTATATAAATTAATTTGTGGGATGTGAATCGTTGCTAAAGTTGGTATGTGTGACTGACATAAAACCTGGATGGTTTTAAATGGGCTTGTGTGACTCGTGATTCAGAATGGCATCATAGAGTAGGCTTCCTATGTGGAAGCAAAGTGCTATAGGATATGCATAGCTTTGTTGACAAAAAAATCGAACACACCGGCTGGGAGATCTGCTTAGCTCCTGTGCAGGTACAAAGGTTGATGAGATGCGAGCGTGCCAGTCAGTTTGATCCTGCAACGGACAAGATATGCAAATATAGTAGATCAAATAGCCAATCGGCTAACAAGCCGATGGAGTGGTTCCAGCCGATAGCAGATAATAGCCGATGTCAATACCAGCCGATAGTGATAGGGTTTAAGCAATCGGCTATATGTCCAATGTAGATAATGATATAAAGACAATCGGTTGATGATGATGTAATAAAATAACAATATAATCCAGTATAAACCAATTGGCAGTCAAAAAGTAGGCTAGAGATTATGGTTCTAAGCACAACTTAGTAGATCAAACTTAACTGATGCAGCACTAAGTATGAAAAGAAACACAATATCTTGACAATCAAGCCGTTGATTGATTTTCAGGGTGGTAGATGCCTAGGCTAATCTAATCTAGCAAAGCGATTTAGTCGATACAGGCAGAAACCCTAAAGCGAGAGACAACCGATAGAGCTAAATTGAGATGCTAGGACTAGATTAACATATGAAGCATCTAGGCCCCTGTTGTTAGCTTTGGTAATTAATGACAAGCACTAATTGTGGACTAACCGTTGCTATTGAGATATATTTTAAGATAAATCCACGTCATGTGTGCGCATGGATGACTATCGATGGATTAAAATTGACGGCGCAAAGCAAAGGGAAAGAAGATGGTAAATCTAGTGCTTTAATTTAGAATTGATCGAGGTGTAGGGCGATCAAATTTGCTAGTTTATTTTTAGTTTCGCCGTACTATCAAGGGGGGGTAATGACCTAGCAATGAGATGATTTTAATTGCCACATTAGGTCATTATGTATTTAGACTTGTGCTCACATTTCATCCAACACACACTTGCTATATATATTGGTCACTGTATGCACTGGGTTCGGCCTGACTAGGGGCGGTCAGACCGGCCACATAGTGGCGGTCTAACTGGCGTGCCCTGGCCGGTCTGACCGGCCACAAAACGGCGGTCTGACCGACGGCACATGCGCGATCAGACTGGCCCCCTGGAGGCCGGGATGTGTTGCTCGGGGTGGCCGATATAGAGCCGACGGAGCCGTATTCGGTCTGACCAAGCCGATGGCGGTCTGACCGAGCTGAGGCCGGTCTGACCGGCCACTCAACGGCGGTCTGACCGGCCAGGGCGATGGGGTCCTCTGACAGGGCTACAACGTCTAGTTTTCTAGCCGTTGCAGAGTAGCACGGTCTGACCGGCCACATACCTCCGGTCAGACCAGCAGAGCACAGAGTTGGGGGATTTCGCCACCAACGGCTAGTTTTGATTGGTGGGAGTATAAATACTCCCCCTCCAGCAGCAAGGGGGCTCTCTTGGCACCCAATTCAATTGCATACACCCCTTGCACCTCTCTCACACCCACTTGAGCTTTATGTTCATCCATTTAGTGTGTTAGAGGGTTAATTAGCCAAGAGTCAAGTGCATTTGCTTCCATTCTAGAGCTAGTGTGGCATTTGATTGATCATCTCCACACCGGGTCATTGCTTGTTACTCTTGGAGGTTGCCGCTTCCTAGATGGCTTGTGGAGGAGTTGCCCGGTGACCTCTCCGAGAAGATTGTGGAGGAGGCCCGGCGCCGGTTTGTGAGTGGTTTGGAGTTCACCACCTTCGGAGTGAAGGAAGAACTACCCTAGTAATCGAGGCTTAGGTAGTCCTCTCCGTAGGCCGGCTCCCGCCTTGCCCACCCCTTGACGAAGGGGGTGTGCGGTGGCTTCGTGGTTGAGCGGTGGAGTTAGGCTCGCCTCAACGGGGAGTAGGAAACCGGCGAGTTTCCGAACCTCGGTGAAAAATCTCTTGTCTCCTTGTCTCATTTACTTGTTGCATTTACATTTGTGCAATTTACATTTCTAGAGACATATTAGAGATCATTTCACCCTAGGATTGCTAAACATTGACATAGGAGTGTGATTTACTTTCCTAGAGATATAATTGAGCCACTATCACCCTAGGTTTGCAAAACATAACTTAGTTGCTTAGTTAGAGTTGACCCTCACCAAGCCTAGCAACTTAGGTTAGTTTTGATTAGGTGTCATTTAGTTTTAAATCGCCTATTCACCCCCCTCTAGTCGACATCTCGATCCTACAAGTGGTATCAGAACTTGGTCTCTCTTGATTGGGCTTCACCGCCTAGAGAGAAGATGTCGAACGAGGTGAACCATGTAGGGAAGGCTCCTATGTTTAATGGCACAAACTACTCCACTTGGAAAATTAAAATGTCTACTCACCTCAAAGCTATGAGCTTCCATATTTGGAGTATTGTGGATGTAGGCTTTGCTATCACCGGCACGCCATTGACGGAGATAGATCACCGCTACCTCCAACTCAATGCCCAAGCTATGAATGCTTTGTTCAACTCTTTGAGCCAAGAGGAGTTCGATAGAGTGAGCAACCTTGAGACCGCATATGAGATTTGGAACAAGTTGGCGGAGATCCATGAGGTCACAAGCGAGTACAAGGATGCCAAGCTTCATTTCCTCAAGATTCAATATGAGACATTCTCCATGTTGCCTCATGAGAGTGTGAATGACATGTATGGGAGGCTCAATGTCATTGTGAATGATCTCAAGGGGCTTGGGGTAAACTACACCGATCTTGAGGTTGCCCAAAAGATACTTGGGGCTCTACCGGAGAAGTATGAGACCCTTGTCACCATGCTCATTAACTCCGACATATCAAGGATGACACCCGCAAGCCTCTTGGGGAAGATCAACACCAATGATATGTACAAGTTGAAGAAGAAGGAGATGGAGGAAGCCTCATCACCTTCCAAGAAGTGCATTGCTCTCCAAGCCGAAGTTGAAGACAAGGGCAAGGGCAAGGTGAATGAAGCCAATGAGGACTTGGAGGAAGAGATTGCCCTTCTTGCTAGAAGGTTCAATGATCTCTTGGGAAGGAGAAAGGAGAGAGGAAGAGGCTCTAACTCCAATAGGAGAAGAAATAGTAGACCCAATAAGACTCTCTCCAACTTTAGGTGCTTTGAGTGTGGTGAGAAGGGACACTTTGCTTCCAAGTGCCCTTCGAAGGATGATGATGGAGACAAGTCATCCAAGAAGAAGAGTGGAGGCTACAAGCTCTTGAAGAAGCTCAAGAAGGAAGGGAAGAAGATTGAGGCCTTCATCGGGGAATGGGACTCAAATGAGGAGAGCTCCGCCTCATCCGGGTCCGAGGAAGAAGGTGGTGATGATGCAAGCTCCAAGAAGAAGAAGATGACCGTTGTTGCCATCAAGGAGGCTCCATCACTCTTCGCTCCACTTTGTCTCATGGCAAAGGGCTCCTCTAAGGTAACATCTCTTAGTGATAGTGAGAGTAATAATGATTGTGATGATGTTTCCTATGATGAGCTTGTGAGTATGTTTGAGGAGCTCCATGCTTATAGTGAGAAGGAGATTGTCAAGTTCAAGACTCTAAAGAAGGATCATGCTTCTTTGGAGGTCTTGTATAAGGAGCTAAAGACCTCTCATGAGAGACTCACCATTTCTCATGAGAAGCTTAAGGAAGCTCATGACAACCTCCTTTTCACTACTCAACATGGAGCTCATATTGATGTTGGCATATCTTGTGATTTGCTTGATGATAGTACTACTTGCCATATTGCTCATGTTGCATCATCTAGCATTTCTACCTCTTGTGATGATCTTGTGGATATGCCTAGCTCTAGCTCTTGTGTTTCTATTTGTGATACCTCACTTGTTGTTGAGAACAATGAGCTTAAGGAGCAAGTGGCTAAGCTCAACAAGAGTTTGGAGAGATGCTTCAAGGGTAAGAACACTCTTGACAAGATTTTGAGTGAGCAACGGTGCATCCTTAACAAGGAGGGACTTAGATTCATTTGAAAGAAGGGTAAGAAACCTTCTCACTGTGCCACTTGTTTTGTCAAGAGCAATGGTAAGTATTGCTCCAAGTGTCATGAGGTTGGGCATTTGGTGAGTGATTGCCCCGGTGGTAAGCCTTCCAAGACTTGCATGTTTGATTCTCATTATATGCTTAGGAAGGCTCATGATGGTAGCATTGTTGCTAGATATGTGGGTTCCCCTATACTCGGTGGTAAAAAGAATGCCATTTGGGTGCCCAAAGCTTTGGTCTCTAACCTCCAAGGACCCAAATAAGTTTGGGTACCTAAAAGAGTTTGATCTTCTTTTGTAGGTGAACTACCGCACCGGTGGGAGCCATTGGGTGCTTGATAGTGGATGCACTCAACACATGACCGGTGATAGGGCTATGTTCACCACATTTGAAGTAGGAGGGAAAGAACAAGAGAAAGTGACATTTGGAGACAATAGCAAAGGAAAGGTAATTGAGTTAGGTAAAATTGCTATCTCCAATGATTTGTCAATTGATAATGTCTCTCTTGTTAAATCTCTAAATTTCAATTTGCTTTCGGTTGCTCAAATTTGTGATCTTGGCTTGTCATGTGCTTTCTTCCCATAAGAAGTTATTGTTTCTAGCCTTCTTGACAAGTCTTGTGTGTTCAAAGGTTTTAGATATGGAAATCTTTATTTGGTTGATTTCAATTCTAGTGAAGCAAATTTGAAAACTTGTTTAGTTGCAAAAACTTCATTGGGTTGGCTTTGGCATAGGAGGCTAGCCCATGTTGGCATGAATCAATTGAGCAAACTTTCAAAACGTGACCTAGTTGTGGGTTTGAAAGATGTGAAGTTTGAGAAAGATAAGCTTTGTAGTGCTTGTCAAGCCGGTAAGCAAGTTGCATGTTCTCATCCTACTAAAAGTATCATGTCCACATCTAGACCATTGGAGCTCTTGCATATGGATTTGTTTGGCCCAACAACCTATAAGAGCATTGGTGGAAATAGTTATTGTCTTGTGATTGTTGATGATTATTTTCGCTATACTTGGGTGTTCTTTTTGCATGATAAGTCTATTGTTGCCGAGCTTTTCAAAAGGTTTGCAAAAAGGGCCCAAAATGAATTTAGTTGCACTCTTGTGAAAATTAGAAGTGACAACGGTTCCGAGTTTAATAATACCAATATCGAGGACTATTGTGATGATCTTGGTATTAAACACGAACTTTCCGCTACCTACTCACCCAACAAAATGGTGTAGTGGAGAGGAAAAATCGTACATTGATTGAGATGGCAAGGACTATGCTTGATGAATATGGTGTTTCCGATTCCTTTTGGGCAGAAGCCATAAACACCGCTTGCCATGCAACCAATAGGCTTTATTTGCATCGTCTCTTGAAAAAGACTTTCTATGAGCTAATTGTTGGGAGGAAGCCTAATGTTGCCTATTTTCGAATTTTTGGTTGCAAGTGTTATATTTACCGAAAGGGTGTTAGACTAACCAAATTTGAAAGTCGGTGTGATGAAGGGTTTCTTCTAGGTAATGCCTCAAATAGCAAGGCATACCGGGTCTACAATAAGAACAAAGGTATTGTGGAAGAAACCGCCGATGTTCAATTTGATGAAACTAATGGCTCCCAAGAGGGGCACGAGAATTTGGATGATGTAGGTGATGAAGGCTTGATGAGAGCTATGAAGAATATGTCTATCGGAGATGTCAAGCCTATTGAAGTGGAAGACAAGCCATCCACCTCCACTCAAGATGAGCCATCTACTTCCGCTACGCCAAGTCAAGCTCAAGTTGAGGTGGAGGAGGAGAAGGCACAAGATCCACCTATGCCTCCAAGTATACACACCGCTCTTTCCATGGATCACCCAATTGACCAAGTGTTGGGTGACATTAGTAAGGGTGTTCAAACTCGATCTCGTGTCGCTTCGATTTGTGAACATTACTCGTTTGTTTCTTGTCTTGAGCCAAAACATATAGATGAAGCTCTTTTTGATCCGGATTGGATGAATGCTATGCATGAAGAGCTCAACAGCTTTGCAAGAAACAAGGTGTGGACTTTGGTTGAAAGACCTAGAGACCACAATGTCATAGGTACAAAGTGGGTCTTTAGGAACAAACAAGATGAGAATGGGTTGGTGGTGAGAAATAAGGCAAGATTGGTGGCGCAACTCAAGGATGGGACGTTCGTGAGCCAAACCAAGTACATCAAGGATCTACTCAAGAGGTTTGGCCTGGAGGATGCGAAGCCCATCAAGACACCTATGGCAACCAACGGGCATCTCGACCTTGATGAGGGAGGTAAACCGGTAGATTTAAAGCTTTATCGTTCCATAATTGGTAGCTTGCTTTACCTTACCGCATCTAGGCCCGATATCATGTTTAGTGTTTACATGTGTGCACGGTTTCAAGCCGCTCCTAAGGAGTGTCACTTAGTGGCCGTGAAATGGATTCTAAGATATTTAAAGCACATTCCTCTACTATTGGCTTGTGGTACCCAAAAGGTGCTAAATTTAAGCTTGTTGGCTATTCCGACTCGGATTATGCCGGTTGCAAAGTGGATAGAAAGAGCACATCTAGTAGTTGCCAAATGCTTGGCAGATCCCTTGTGTCATAGTTATCCAAGAAACAAAACTCCGTAGCCCTCTCTACCGCCGAGGCGGAATATGTTTCGGCGGGTAGTTGTTGTGCCCAATTGCTTTGGATGCAACAAACATTGTTGGACTATGGTATATCCTTCACCAAAACCCCACTCCTATGTGACAATGATAGTGCCACAAAGATAGCCAATAACCCGGTCCAATATTCTAGAACCAAGCATATTGATATTCGCCATCACTTCCTAAGATACCATGTTGCCAAGTGTGACATAGTCATTAGCCACATAAGAACCGATGATCAACTAGCCGACATATTTACCAAGCCTCTTGATGAAACCCGTTTTTGCAAGTTGAGGAATGAGTTAAATGTCATAGATTTCTCTAATGTGGCTTGAGATGGTGCACCATGGTTGCTTCTTTTGCATTGTGTATATTTGCTCTCATTTGCTCTTATGCTTTGGATTTATTGCCATTTGATCCTTCATGGCGAAAATGGAGCATGTCACATTAAGGGGAAGTTTTGCACTCTTGCATGTGCTCTACTTCCTTTTATATGTGAGCAAATCAACTAGTGGTGCTAGTAGTATTTTCAAAATGCCCAAGTCAACATAAGTCAAAAATTTTGCAAAATCAATGTAATTTGAAAACTCAACATAAGTCAAAAATTTTGCAAAATCAATGTAATTTGAAAACTATCTCTTGGAAAATGTTTCAAAAGGTTTCCTATATGTTTTCCAAGCCTCACATTGCAAGAAAAATGATTTTTAAATGAAAATGCCATTTTGGCTCTCTTTTGAAGAAACTAGATTCTTAGTTTTAGCCAAAATGAGATTTATCCCTAAAATGAGATTGATAAGGAATTTGAGAAAAGTTTCAAAACAAAGTTGGTAGAGAAGAACATTTGAAATGTTTTTGGTATTCAAACCTATTTCAAAAACCAAATCATTCAAAAGTTATTTGAAAACCAATTTGGCCCAAAACCCCTATAGACCTTAAAATGTCACCTCTTAGCATTTAAGTGAGTTTTGTTGCAAATCATCATAATCTTCAAATATTATGGATGGTTAGCAATATTTAAACTCACACATTTCAAAAATTGCTCCAAAAATCAATTTTTTTGTTGAATTTTATTGTGTGGGGGTTGTCGGCTTGTGCAAGGGCTGTGCATAGCCGGCAGGGCGTTGCCCAGTCTAACCGCCCATATAGGGCCGGTCTGACCGGCGTGGCCGAGGCGGTCTGACCGGCTGCATAGGGTCGGTCTGACCGGCCGAGCAGGTGGGCCCAGGACTTTTCTCCCTTTCTTCCTTCTTACTTCTCCACTCGACCCAATCTCCTCCCATTCAGCCCTCTTCTTCTCCAACTCGAAAAAAACTCCTCCTCTCTCCTCTCCCAAACCCTAGCCACCTCCCTCCATCAAATCCATTCAGTTTGACCGTGGATTTCTCTCCGGTTACACCGTAAGTGATTCTCCTCCACTTCCTCTCTCTATTCCATGGATTAGTTTGTGTTTTTGTTGAGTTTTTTATCCATGGCATGGAACCCTAGGTGAAGCACGAGGTGTTCTTCGATTTGCACCAATAGAGGGTAGTTTCTTAGTGTGATTCAACTCCTCCAACCGGTAAATCACTCTCCCTCTTGTGCATTCTCTCAAATTGATCTATTTCACCCTAGGGCTATGGGTAGTTGTTCCAATCTTGATGAAATAGGTTCAACCCTTTGATGTTCATGTTCCAATCTTGTGCAATATTGTTCTAGCAAATTTTAGACTCAAATGTGTAGGTGAAAATTTTTGGATGCTTAAACTTGTGGGAGGAGGTCTGCCCGGAGCCACAGGCGGTCTTACCGTGGGTCAGCCGCCGGTCTGACCGGCGTGTGCGCCCGGTCTGACCGGTCGGCAGCCGTCGGTCTGACCGGCCACCATGGGCGGTCTGACCGGCCTGATGCCGACGGTCTGACCGCCCTACTAGTTGCGGTCTGACCACCCCTCCACAGGATATAAACAAATTTTCACCTCTCCAAATTTTTTTCTAGAATTATTGCTAATATCCTATCATCCTTTGCTATTTGACAGTGATGCCTCCCCGCACTCGCCATAGTCGTCGTGCGCCCACTCCGGATCCCATGAGTGAGCCTGAAGAATCGAGTGGAGAGGATTACGCTCAAAGTGATGAAGAGGTTGAGGCAAATGTTGAGGGGGCTAGTGAGGAGGCAAGTAGAGATGATGTCAGTGATAGTGGGGAGGATGAGGATGAACAAAGTGATGAGATGAAAATTGATCCCTCCATCCAGTTTGTGGTGAACATGAGGAATCCATCGCAGTATACCATCTTGAGGCATCATGATCAGTTCTTGAGGCCTCGGGTCACCCCGGATCCCCGGTTTCACACCGTTTTCCAGAAGACAGTGTATGAGCAGGTTTATGTAGGGAAAGCTTTTGCAGAGTATAAGTGGATTTCTTGGAGAGACATCAATGAGACTCCAGAGTTTAAGAGCTTGCAGGATCTCTTCAAGACTGTTGGCATTGACCGGATTGTGACCCTCAAGCAAGACTATAATGAAGATTTGATCCGGCAGTTCTATGCTACAGTGTGGGTGGCTGGAGACTATAGTGATATGAAGTGGATGTCCGACACCCTTCAGTGTTCTATCTCTCGGAGGCAGTTCCGGCGGCTCCTTAACATACGCTTGGATTTTGGACATGATTTGCATGAGGCGCACACCCACAATCCGCTCTCCATAGACTATCTCTCTCAGTTCTATGAAGATGGAGCGCGGTACACACATGGGAAGGTTGCCGGCTTGAGGACTATCCCCAGTGTGGTTAACAGGATTGTGAGAGCCACTATCCTCCCTCGCCTTGGCAACAATGATGACATTTGGGGGGTGGCTTGGCACGTCATCGATGCAATCATTCAGGGTCGTCAGTTCGACATTGTGTCTTTTATGATGCAAGAGATTGCCATCTCCAAGGGGACCTTCACTCAGGGAATCTATTATGCCCCTTACATCATGAGGTTGATTAAAGACAAGCTTGGGGCTGCTGGGCAAAATTTGAAGAAGCACAAGCAGTACAAGCCCCGCCTTTAGCTTGGAGCTCCCCGTGCACCTAGGACGATGCCCTCTTCTCACCCTGGAGCTAGCTTAAGCTCAGCACCTCCTCCTCCTCATGGGTATGATCCAAATGCTTTCTTCCATCCTCAGTATGCTTACTTTGGAATGCAACCCAATAAATACTTCAACACGGTACTTGGGGCTATTAATACCCTAAGTGAAAGCATTCAACGCTTGTCTACCGGGTATGAAGCATTGCATGATGATGTTTGTGGCTTGCGCACTGATGTTGGAGACTTGAATGCTTTCATGGGGAGATTGCACACTCGAGTGGGTGCATTGGATTCTCGAGTCCAAATGTTGGAGAGCACCCAAGCTTTTGTCTATCATCGCCGCCGTGATGCTCCTCATCCTTCCTCTTCGGCGCGTCCTCCTTCCCCTCCACAAGAATGAGGACCTTTTTGGTACTTGATGCCAAAAGGGGGAGAAAAATGTCCTTAGGTGTGCTTTATGTCTTGTGGGTTGGGACTAGTGGTAGTGAGGTTAGTCACATCATATCTAATAGGTTAAGGTGGTTTGGGCTATATTATATATGGGTATGGGCTATTACTCTATTGTGTGTTCTTTATCATTTTGTTGGACTCTATGTCATTTGGACCCTTTGTGGTCTTGTAATAGCCTATGTTTATTTGTGAGCCCTTTTAGGATGATTTGTGACTTATGTGAGTTGAACGGTTAAGTGATGTGAACTTGTGCGATGATGGATGGTATATGTGATATTGATATATATGTGACCATCTTATGCTCGTGGATGAATATTTCTTGAAGTTCACATTGAAATATTGCTTATGTGTTTGTGCTTGTTGAAATGTGAAATTGAAATGTGTATTGGCTCCATATTCGTTGTCTATGATTGATATGCACATGTTTAGGGGGAGCTTTTCATTTCCTTTGCAATATATGTCCATATGTTCCATGTTTGTTTATATATATTTGTTGTGTTTGTCGTCAATTACCAAAAAGGGGGAGATTGAAGCATCTAGGCCACCGTTGTTAGTTTTGGTAATTAATGACAAGCGCTAATTATGGACTAACCGTTGCTATTGAGATATATTTTAAGTTAGATCCACGTTATGTGTGCGCACGAATGACTATCGATGGATTAAAATTGACGGCGCAAAGCAAAGGGAAAGAAGACGGTAAATCTAGTGCTTTAATTTAGAATTGACCGAGGTGTAGGGCGATCAAATTTGCTAGTTTATTTTTAGTTTCACCGTACTATCAAGGGGGGTAATGACCTAGCAATGAGATGATTTTAATTGCCACATTAGGTCATTATGCATTTAGACTTGTGCTCACATTTCATCCAACACACACTTGCTATATATATTTGTCACTGTATGTACTGGGTTCGGCCTGACCAGGGGCGGTCAGACCGGCCACATAGTGGCGGTCTAACCAGCGTGCCCTGGCCGGTCTGACCGGCCACAAAACGGCGGTCTGACCGGCGCATAAGGCCGGTTTGACCGGCGCCATATGCGCGGTCAGACCGGCCCCCTGGAGGCCGGGATGGTGTTGCTCGGGGTGGCCGATACAGAGCCGATGGAGCCGTATTCGGTCTGACCTAGCCGATGGCGGTCTGACCGAGCCGAGGCCGGTCTGACCGGCCACTCAACAGCAGTCTGACCGGCCAGGCCGATGGGGCCCTCTGATAGGGCTACAACGGCTAGTTTTCTAGCCGTTGCAGAGTAGCACGGTCTGACCGGCCACATACCTCCGGTCAGACCGGCAGAGCAAAGAGTTGGGGGATTTCGCCCCCAACGGCTAGTTTTGGTTGGTGACAGTAGAAATACTCCCCCTCCAGCAGAAAGAGGGATCTCTTAGCACCCAATTCAATTGCATACACCCCTTGCACCTCTCTCACACCCACTTGAGCTTTGTGTTCATCCATCTAGTGTGTTAGAGGGTTAATTAGCCAAGAGTCAAGTGCATTTGCTTCCATTGTAGAGCTAGTGTGGCACTTGATTGATCATCTCCACGCTGGGTCATTGCTTGTTACTCTTGGAGGTTGCCGCCTCCTTGATGGCTTGTGGAGGAGTTGCCTGGTGACCTCTCCGAGAAGAATTGCCTAGACCTGCGGAACATTGGACTTATCCTTTCGCCGGAGATCGAAGACGATGCAGCCCCGCGTCGGGTGCCAGGTTCCGCCGGAACGTAAAAACAAAAGTAGAAGTAAAAAGGGTGGCGATGCGCCAAATTGTATTGATTGTAGTGATAGATTACATAGACTCCGGGTGTACATATTTATACCCAAGGGTTGATAGTCCTTGTCGAACAAGAAAGAAACTTTCCTAAAGATAAAAGGAAAAGATAAAGTCCTTATATGACACTAAACACACTTTCCTAAAGATAAAAGGAAACTAACAAACTATTCCTAATTAATAGATAACTTGCCATGCCGTATTCTCTTTGAACTCGGTCTCTTCTGGATAAGCTTCCTTTAGTAGATCAATTTCCTTAACCAAATATAGCAAGAATCCGACAACTGACGACTTGACAACTCTCATCGGCTAATTTCAAGACTTCGAAGCCGATGCTGACTCTAAGCCGATGACTACTCTGGGCTTACCAAATTTCACTATTAACACATACCCCCCAGTTTTGGAGTATGAGAATTCATGCTTCAAAATTATCTTCTTTCCCTATCTTGTAATCGGCTTTCATGATCTGATACTGATGTGCTTCACCATGCTGAAGCTGATGCGCTTGCCCCCCGAGCCGATATTTTTGTTCCTCCATTAAATTCTCCACTGTGACCATGATCTTGGCATTAACTTCTTCTTCAGACATGTGGATATAAAATTCATGGTCCCACTGGGCGTGCCAATTTGTGTTGACGAAAAAATGAACACACCGGCTTGGGAGATCTGCTTAGCTCCTGTGCAGGTCCAAAGGTTGATGAGATGCGAGCGTGCCAGTCAGTTTGATCCTGCAACTGACAAGATATGCAAATAGTAGATCAAATAGCCGATCGGCTGACAAGCCGATGGAGTGGTTCTAGCCGATACCCGATAATAGCCGATGCCAATACCAGCCGATAGCGATAGGGTTTAAGCAATCGGCTATATGTCCGATGTAGATAATGATATAAAGACAATCAGCTGATGATGATGTAATAAAATAACAATATAATCAAGTATAAACCAATCGGCTAGTATTGATATGATAAATAAGCATCGATCCGAAGGTTAAAGCACACATCGGCTGGAGGTCTGATGTCATGAAATCCACAAGATTAAATTAAACAATGAAACCTTTGTTGTCATCGGCTAAATCCAACTTATATGTATATGCAATCCTTATGAGCCGATGCAACGTCCAGATAACTCACCGGCTGAAACCCTGATGAAACCCTTATTGGCAGTCAAAAAGCAGGCTAGAGATTATGGTTCTAAGCACGACTTAGTAGATCAAACTTAACTGATGCAACACTAAGTATGAAAAGAAACACAATATCTAGACAATCAAGCCGTTGACTGATTTTCAGGGTGGTAGATGCCTAGGCTAATCTAATCTAGCAAAGCAATTTAGCCGATACCGGTAGAAACCCTAAAGCGTGAGACAGCCGATAGAGCTAAATTGAGATGCTAGGACTAGATTAACATAGACATATGATAAATAGCCAGGCAAATATATTATCCAAACCAGAGTAATCCAAGAGGTCGAATGTATTGATGCAGCCTTGAACGATGCCGACGTAGACGATACAATTGCCTGGACTGGCGGAACATTGGACTTATCCCTTAGCCGGAGATCGAAGACGATGCAGCCCCGCGTTGGGTGCCAGGTTCCGTCGGAACGTAAAAACAAAAGTAGAAGTAAAAAGGGTGGCGATGCGCCGAATTGTATTGATCGTAGCGATAGATTACGTAGACCCCGGGTGTACATATTTATACCCATGGGTTGATACAAGTCCTTGTCGGACAAGAAAGAAACTTTCCTAAAGATAAAAGGAAAAGATAAAGTCCATATAGGATACTAAACACACTTTCCTAAAGATAAAAGGAAACTAACAAACTATTCCTAATTAATAGATAACTTGCCATGCCGTATTCTCTTTGAACTCGGTCTCTTCTGGATAAGTTTCCTTTAGTAGATCAATTTCCTTAACCGAATATAGCAAGAATCTGACAACTGACGACTTGACAACTCTCATCGGCTAATCTCAGGACTTCGAAGCCGATGCTGACTCTAAGCCGATGACTACTCCAGGCTTACCAAATTTCATTATTAACAAGCTTGAAGAGCAAAGGTATAAGATGTGATAAAGTGATATGAAATGAGGAGATAGAAATGTTTGAGAAAGTGAAAAGAAACTATTAGAGGAAAAGAGAATTGATGAATAAAACTAAAATCTTGCTTTCCTACTTGAGTTGTTACAAAGCAACTCACGGATGGATCGAGACGATAAGTATCATTCCAAATGGTTTGTAAAACTTTAAGCTTTGAAGTTTGAAGAGTGTTTTGGAATAAAGAATTTGCAAAATAAACCTAGATTTACTTTAAAGCTTGTATTATTAACATTTTTTAGTGGCTTACGGCGTATGAAAGTACAACTTTCTATTGTTGTTGTTTTTCTTCCATTTCTAAGTTTAGGTTGATGGAGATGAAGAATATGTTTTTTTTCGTTCACAGATCCAAGCCGATGCTTGTGGATTGGTGTTCTAGCTACGTTAAAGTTTCGACACTGGCTCTTGTTTCTAGATGAAGGTTGCTACTCAGGGATTACTTGAGAGGTCGCAATAGAAAGGTATGAATTTATTACTAGTTTTGCAATGATTCATTTTGTTACCACGGATACTAGCACTTATTTCCTTAGACTGGTATGCATTGTGGTTCTGTGGTAGATAGTTCATCGTTCTCTTGTGGTGCACCCTCCTTGGTAATGTTTGTTTGGCAGTGTCTAGGCGGGGTGTGACACATCCCTATGGTGGCCGTACCCCACTTATGATTGCGTGCTTGCTTCCTGTAAAAAAGTTAATTCGGTACTATTGTTGAAGTGCTAAGACTTATAAGCTAACCCTCTATAACCGAAATATTATTATAACGCTCTATAACTGAAAGATCAAAGAAGATACTAAACTACCACTAGAACCACTACTACAGATGGCTAAGGACATGGGGTGTTAGGTAATGCTATCCTGCTTTATTGGTGGCAACACACAATAGAATTATTAAAACGGGAGGAGAAGTCCACATTAATTTTGTTCCTCATATTTGGATTGGGTCGCTCTAGTAATACCGTTCGCAATTAGTCCTTCAACTCAAAAACATTATTCACCTTTCATCTCTTGGCCTAATAAAATTCATACTATTATTCTCAATCACCTGACATTTGTGTTGAACATAATAATAAAACATACTATTATTCCACATGTCAGCTAACTTCTTTTCTTTCTATATGCTTTTATTCCTGATTCGATAGCTAATATGCCCTGTGGCACCCAAATCTTCCAATATGCGTTATTTATCATTTTGGCTGGAAAATCAAAACAAATAAATAAATAAATATATGGAAGATATAAGGTGGAAGACACATATAGAGAGAAAGTATGTGGATTCTTGTATTGGTTATTTAGTACAGTAGCATCATCGCTCTTTGTCCATTAGATTCCACATAAATTCCATATCATCAAAAAAAAAAAGAACCACCTTAGATTAGGCCCATAGATAAAACATGAATAGTTTTGAGAGTTGATGGACCAATTTTAAATAATAACTTAAATAAGGTATGAAAATCAGGCCAATGCCATAGCTAAACAACATAATCTAGGTTGTTCCTTAAAATTTTAAAGAATTAAAGCATGACAACACAAAACTATAAGGGGAAAAATAAAATATGTCTATGAGATGAAAATATTATAGGAAATTTATTTCAATTGCATATTAATTTATGTGTCCCATAAGCTGATATTGTTCATGTTTCACAGGCACAATAAAAAGTTCCACTTTCCGGCGAAAAGAAATCTGCCCTATTTCCTCCATATCAATATCTTCTTCCTTCATTCCCTTTGGAAGTTTCCAATCAAAGCAATACAACAAATTGGCCACTACAAGCTCTAAACTAGTCACAGCCATGGCAACACCAGGACAAATCCTTCTCCCTGAGCCAAATGGAACAAGCTCAAAGTTGGAGCCTCTAAAATCCATATTTCTGTCCTCAAACCTCTCTGGGTAGAATTCCTCTGGATTGTCCCATATCATAGGACCTCTTCCCATTGCCCATATGTTTATAAACACCCTTGTTCCTGATGGCACATTGTATCCACCAATCAAGCACGGTTGCATGGTTTGTCTTGGAACCAACAAGTTCCCTGGTGGGTGCAGCCTAAAATTTTCTTTTATTATCATCTCGAGGTACTTGAGGTTTTGGCTATCTTCTTCATCTACCAGTGGTTTGTTTTTCACGGTGTTGCGAACTTCAGCTCGTGCCTTTTGCATCACCCTTGGATTCCTCATGATCTCGGACATTATCCAAATTGCAGTTATAGCAGTTGTGTCAATTCCTCCAGCAAATGTATTCTGAAATATAAAGTGTGATCCGAGTATATGATACAATGTGATATATCTGAATAGCAACAGGCTTAGTAGTGGGCTATGGGACACCCATGTGTAGTTTGTTGAAAATAAAGCAATTCATACTAGAATTTTATGTGTTGTTTTTTCCTAAAAAAAATTCACGAAATAGGACATGCAACCGAGACACCACTAAGGAGAACTAGCCATCCAAGGAGAGTGACCCATACAGAATTTCACAGAGCGCTTTAGCTTCTGGAATACAACAAAAAGAACTCTCTCTAGCCACCACATGCAAAATATCTAAGATGCACGGAAAAGCACTGTTGAAGACACAACCATTGCATTTCTTCCATACACACAATTATGTGTAGGTTTTCATAAACTAATAAATTACCTTTAGCTTAAGAACCAATCATTTTTCATCCAAAATCTTAAAATGATTTGGCACTTCCCACCATATTTATGCATGTTCACCTCGGCCACACACATGAATTGAAATTTTGTTGTAATTTTTTAAAATTTCATCAGCAAATACCTAGGGTCAAGGTCACTTTTACCTACCCCTCCATCCCCAAAAGAACACAATTCTATAATTCAAATTTTGTCCGAAAAGATCATCACCCTAGAACACTAGTTGTGTCGTCAATCATCTCCCATTGAAATTTCTTCCCATCTTATCACCAAACATACCCTCTCACTCCCAACCATCCCTTATTTAACAAGGGGCATCTAGGTCATTTATATTCCTTACTGAAACCCCTTTTAAAGAATTGCAATCCTTATGAGATGTAGATTAATGCAGAGAGGGAGAGCATTATGAGAAAACCCGCATTGCCCTCTATTTATTGAAAAGTAGATGAACAGTGGGAGGTGAGGGATGTGGCGTGGTGTGGCTTGGTAGTGTAGGATATGATTGGCTTCTAGCGGTTCCTCTTCCAAAGAGTTTGCACAATAACCGATAGAAGTGAAAGTAGTTGAAGTAGTGGTATGAGGAAGACGAAAGGACAAACACACACATGTATTAAGACACACACGGGTGGGTGTCTCAACAGTTGAGAGCACGCGGGTATTTAAAAGCACTGGACATGTAAAATAAATCGACAGACGATTTCTTAGAAGAGCTATGTGGGAAAATTATATTATCACAGGTGGCCGCCTAAAATAACCAACTAATTTTAGGTGACGTCACGTAATAATGTGTTTACACAAGCAACTCTTGACCCCTCTCCCCTTGCCAACCTAATGCATGGCATTTTTATTTTGGTCATGTGTAATTAAGGATGAGAGGACTGTGAAAATCGTTTTTCTAGCGCCATTAGTGTAAAGATACAAACAAAGCTGGCATTGTTCACTTATGCTTTAACAGTATATGGTGGATAATTTCAATAACGAACTCTATGCGCCATTAGTGAGACGCAAAATATATTTCCAACCTAGCTAGAGAACGGAGCAATCGTAATGTTGTAAAACTTGACAAATTATAGTGGAATATGGACGATATCGACACATCTGATCCGCAATGCTGACATGAAAAAAGAGACGAAATTTAGCATAGAAATGAAACGAACTAAATCCATACCATCAAGATTGCCTTGATATGCTCGCGCGTTAGTACTCCAGATGGCCTATCCTGCTGCTCCCTCCACATCTTCACCAGCGCGTCGACCATGTCTTCCTGCACCCCTGCACTCAGCCTCTCGGGCTCGAGGTGCTTGTCGATCACCGAGTCGAGGAAGCCGTCGACCTGCCGGAATATCCGCCTCCGCCTCCGTTCCACCCCCGCGAGGGCATCGGCCCACCGCGCCAGCGCCGACGACGGGAAGAAATCCTCGAAGCTGAAGCTGCCGAGCACGAGCAGCAGCTCGCTCAGCACGTCCTGGAACACGGCCCGCTCCGTCGACCACTGCGCCGCGCCGTACCCCTTCCCGAAGGCCACCGTACCGATGATGCCGTCGAGGAGTTGGTACAGCGCGCAGCTGAGGTCGACGGGGACGCCTGGCGGGGAGGCGGCGAGGGTGTCGACGAGGCGGGCGACCTCGGCGGCCCGCGCGTAGGCGAAGGAGCGGACGCGGCTCACACTGGTCAGCTCGACGACGAAGAGCTTCCTCATCTCACGCCAGTAGTCGCTGTAGGGGGCGAAGGCCACGTCCAGGTAGTTGTAGCTCAGCATCCGTGGACCTGAATGGTACTAGTTAATACTCCCTCCGTTCCAGATTATAACTTATATAGATGTTTTGATTTTGGTTAAAGTCAAATAATTTTAAGTATGATTAAGTTTATAGATAAATATAGTAATATTTATAATACTAAATTAGTTTTATCGAATCAATAATTGAATATATTTTCATAATAAATTTGACTTGGGTTGAAAATATTACTTCTTTTTCTACAAACTTGATCGAACTTAACGCAGTTTAACTTTGACCAAAATCAAAACATCTTATAACTTAAAATGCGGGGTGTAACATTATGCATGCGAAAAATGACAAACAGGGAACAACTATATCTGTGAAATATACTCTGTAGTACTGTGTCTTACTCATATATATACTATAATATTTACAATAAAATCATAACCTAAAAAAAAGATTGAAATGTCAATGCAATATATCATTTTAATTATACAAAATTTAATTCATATCACTATAAAAAAAATTTCTCAGACACGTACTCACATCATTTTTGCAAGCAGACTAAAAGAAATTCCAAATGTAAAAATATGGCGCTCAACTAGGACCTTTTCTTGGTTTTCATGGTTGATGGCTCGGAGCTTCACCAGATAAACAACAACGGATACTAGTAGAAAATACCATAAGAAAATTATAAAATTTCCTAAGTAAATTACAGTCGATGGTACATAAACATATGAGGTGGTTGAGGATTTAGTACAAGAACTTGCAAAGCACAAACTGCAGTACACAAACTTGTATTGTATAGTGTATATATAGTGCGTGCGAGCCATGATGAAAACAGGACACCATGTCTAAATCTTGCTGACTTAGATGGTGATTAGATTGCCACGTCAGCATGCATGTGGTCAAGGCATGACCCCACACTTGTTTCTTTCCTTCCTCTGTTTCACAATCATTATCAGTCTATGGACGAAAAAGTGTGGGGGTTATTTGCACGATCATTATCAGTTTCACAATAGCTGTGGTTGAGTCCAAGGACGAAAGTCTCAATCTAATTGATTGGTTGATGAGTAACGCCAAAGGGCTGCAAAATGGATCCATATACGGAACTACGGAAGGGTACTTGTGCTAGTGCTAGTAGACATTGGTGATGATTGAAGGAGCAGTGATAGGCGAGCTGGCACCATTGCAGGCCAGGGCAATATGGCTCCGAGTCAGATACGGTGAGTACTGCAGTCCATAAAGTAAAAAATGAGTTCGTGGATTTCTACTGATGTGATTCCTGTTGAGAATTCAGATTTAGAGGTACTCTCCATAAGGTAAATAATGAGTTCGTGACCAGATCGAACCATTAGCAGCTAATTCGAGGTTGTCTCCAGTTTAAAGATTGAACCAAGTTTGAGCTTCATGTTGTCATCGCTGTTGCCGGAGTCAGGTTGCCCCAGCCCACCACCTATTCATCCTGCCGCAGCGCCGCAGCCATCCAAGTCGTAACCACCATTGGGCATGAGCTGACCTCCCAGCCGTAGCCGCTGCAGACCACGACCACCTGCCGCAGTCCGCAGATTCCATCGGTTTTGGTGTCATCTTCTCACTGGAGTGCCTTCTTGCCAGCCATCTCGCCGTCTCGCGTCTACTCATCTCACCGGCTGCCATGAAAACCTCTTTTTCCATTTTTCTATATAGCTATTTGAATAAAATAAATATATTCTATAAAAATTTGTATGAAATGCCTCATTCCATATAAATTTTGAAGGAAATTTAACATGAGGTAACATGAGGTATAACCTCATGGAAATTTCCTCATATTTCCTATGTTTTTCCTCACGTCCTGATATGATGACCTCATCAGGGGTCCAAGTCAGCAACATTAGGTGTTGTATCATATTTTGGATATGGTTTGCATGCACCTACACATGTTCGTGTACTGGAATGAGAGTTTTATGAGTTTTTTTACTAGATCGCATCGTTTTTTGTACCGCTAGCGAAATTCACTTAAATTTTCTATAATTTAAAAGATAATTTTGATGTTTGTCCTCCTTATAATTTGGCACAAGCGAAAGTAATTTCGGTTGCACACCCCTCCTTATAATTTTTTCTTCTCCCAGACAAATCCTATCTCTCCCCTCTATTTTCTCTCGTTTCCCTCTATCATTTCCCCTCTCTCATGTCCTCTTTATTATTAGCTCACTTCATCTCTTCCAAACCTACTCGATGGGAGTGGCTACAGTGGCTCGTCGGGGTTCCTGACTGGAGGAATCTGGTAACGACGCCCTCGTGACAATTATATCCGGTGCCAGAAGCCTCGCGATGGGCAGATCGATCCACCGCCCCAGGCCACGGGTGCAGTGGATCCATCCCTGGAGAGCATGGGAGCGACGGTTGCCTTGGGATCGATGGCTACGGCACGCCACCGTGATGGCTGTCGGAGCAGCAGTATCTCTAAGAGCAAGTTTAATAGTATAGCTCACTACTAGCTCTAATTCATCTATAGCCGATCTAATAGCCAATTCATACAATAGTTGCTTACTATACTATTAATATATGGTCCCACCTGTCATACACATATTGCGTCTTGAAGTCCGTGTTGCATGGTTACATGTCTGTAGTCCGCTGTTTTTCTCTCTCATCCTTTATCTCATTAAAATATATTTATAGCTGGCTAATAATCTGCTATTGTACCTGCTCTAAGAGCAACAACGACACACGGATCCAGCGGAGAGGACCATAGCTCGACTGGTGAGCATGCGGTCGGTGTTGGCGTTGGAGCAGCTCATGAGGCTCGGTCTGGTGCTACGTCGTCGTCGTCAGCACTGCTGCTTTGTGAATTTCTCTGTGAATTATTTTTTTGTGATAGTGATTTAGCTATGTCGTGAATGAGCTCATGCGGCTCAGATGGATTTGCGATTTTGATCTTGGATATTTGAGGAGTTTGGATAATTTTTCATGAACATATATTCAGTGGCGAATCTAGGATGAAAATAGTGGTGGGGCTTTATATTTAAAGTCATAATACAAAATAATCATATACTCCCTTCATTTTATATTATAAGACTTTCTAGTATTATCCATATTCATATATTTCATTAACATCTATATGAATATGGATAATGCTAGAAAGTCTTATAATATGAAACGGAGGAAGTATCTTTGAACTATATCAATAATATTTTAAAATCCTACGCGGGTAGAAAAATGAAATAAAGAGTAAAGGGAACAAGTTGATTGGAAGATATATATAGGTCATGGGCTGCAGACTGCAACAGCTACTGGAAGACAAGAGTAAAAATAATCCACAATATAATTAATGATTACAAATGATCTATTAAATTTTCGTGCACATCATTTCTTTCAACCTGAACTTCTCCAGCCAAAGAGCCATCACTGCATGGCCGTTTGCTTTTTGCTGTCAGTGTGAACTCACTAAGCATAGATATCTAGGGTCGATTCTTGGCAGCCAGAGCTGGGGCTGGAGCCCAACCAGCTCCAACAGCGGATTTGCCACTGCATATATTTATATTTTTTTCTTTCTTTTTCTCTAGTCGGTCCGCTTAGCGCGTCAAGTGTGAAAACCCATTTTCACGCCATTGACATAGGAGACTTGTTTGGGTAAACTGGTGGCTTACGAGGCCGTGTGAGAAAACTGATTTTTAGTAGGTGTAGTGCCTGCCTATAAAAGCCGTGATTTTTATAAGTATCCGCTCGCATACCTGCTGATTGTCCGACTATGAAAAGAGTTTTGCTTGTATTTGTCAAATATTAGAGTTGAATCTTATATGTACATGCATCCGGTGCAGACGGAGGGAGGGAGTATTACACTTGCGTGATTGCTTAGTGATCGACTTGGGAGTACGTCAAAATAGTCGGCATAAAAAAAGTCCTAAGATCTTGTTTTTGGTTAATCCCTGTGAAGAAATGATTGGAGGAGTTTTGTTCCATATCTATTGTGGTGTGAAATTATCCCCCTCAATCCCCACTTCAATCCCGTTCAAACCAAACAGGCCCTAAAAGAAGTACGTGAAAATAACAAGGCGTAAGCTGTTTTATAAACATGCCTGGTGAGGGCGGCCGGCTGCAGCAGTGCACGTCGTTCGTGCGGAGAACATCCTCGGCCGCCTCCGGCGAATGGACCACCACCGTACGGACACCGCCGAGCTGCACCTGCACCACCGGGCCATACCTCCGCGACACGGCTTGGAAATAGCGGTGTGGCCGGCTGCCGATCTGGAGCAGGTTGCCCAGCACCGGCAGCTGGCGGCAGGGCCCCGGCAGGGAAGGAGCAGAAGCAGAGTTTCCCTGTCGGCCCCGTACTTCGCCATTGCTGCCCCTGAGGAAGAGCAGGTAGAGGAGGGGGAGGAGGAAGAAGAGCACAGCAGCTGATAACTGAAGAAGAGGCGGCCATGGTTGTGGCTGGCTGGAGAGAAAATCGTCAGCCATTGGTTGCAGTGGTTGATATATGGATCAATTGTCCGCTGGCTAGCTGGACTATGACGATGTGTAGTGGTGATGGAATGCTTTCTGCCGGCCGGCTGGCGCTGAGATGTGGTTATATATGGATCAATTGTCAAGTAGGAGTAGACTTTTTTGATCGCCTCAGATCAGGCAGAAGAAGTGTTCCTTACTGTTGTTTCATCATCTGTAATCCGTTATGTATGACATGGTATTCTGTTGATCGTCTGAGATCTGTGTTCGGCAGCAGCACATTGTGTGAAAGTTAGTTCCGTTTTCCACGCACACGCTTTCCAAACTATTAAACGGTGTGTATTTTGAAAAAAAATTCTATACAGAAGTTACTTTAAAAAATTATATTAATCCATTTTTGAAGTTTAAAATAGTTTATACTCAATTAATCGTGCGCTAATGGCTCACCTTGATTTGCGTATCTTCCCAATTTGCGATTGAGAAGATTGGGAAGATACGCAAAACGAGGTGAGTCATTAGCGCATGATTAATTGAGTACTAACTATTTTAAATTCAAAAGTTGGATTAATATGATTTTTTAAAGCGACTTTCCTATAGAATTTTTTTTAAAAAAAACACACTATTTAGTAGTTTGGAAAACGTGCGCGCAGAAAATGATGTGTTTTCTCACTCAATCTCCCTCGACGAACGCGGGGCATTAGCAGTGTGGCCATACATTTAGGTGGACCTCATATGTCACCTAGACTTAAGAACACCCAAGAATATTGTTAGTCACAAGTTGCAAAGTGCTATGTAACCTTAAAAAGGGCCCACATAAATAAACACATTTTCTCAGCTTTTCCCCTGTCTCCCCTCAACCGACGCCTGCCTTTTCTCCCATGTCTCTCTCTCCTCAACTCACGTGCTCTCCTCCTTCAGCGCGGCACAGCAGATACGAAGCGCGCGACGACGAGTGGCGAGGGGTCGAGGAGGCCCAATCGGCGACGGTGGCGAGCGAGAAGCCGGGGCCTCTCCTCGTCGGGGCCGTAAGCCGCCGTCCATGTCGCCGTCGAGTTCGCCCCGATCTGGCAGCGGCGGAAAACGGAACTAACTTTCACACTGTAAATTCAAAGGTGTTTTTGATTATTATTCTGTGATGAACAATTGGGCATTGGAGATTATTGGTTTTGTTATTTAGAATTTATTCACGAAGTGGTTTTGGAGATGATTGGATCTACAGGTGAATCGCAGGATCTTCATTTTATGTGACCGGTCAGACCGGGCTCTGGTAGCCGGTCAGACCGGCGTGTAATGCACGGTCAGACCGGCGCAGCCCGCGGTCTGACCGGCCGGCACTGTGTCGGTTTCGGTTTCAGGCTGTTTATTTGGATATTCGAGTTTATTTCATGATTATGACTTCTAGATGGACACTATACGTATGTAATACTATTGTTTGCTGCTAATGAGTCAAGTTGGAGATAGCTTGGTCTCGGAATATAGTTTCTTTGTTTGTTCCATGTGTAGGTGACTCGATGTCTCGGGAGAGTATCTGCGGTGATGGACCGGGAGTCGACTTGGGGATAAGACGACGTCCGTGGTTGTCAGAGAGCATGCGGGATACTAAGGCTAGAGTTGATGCACGTGGTTGATGGAGATTCTATATGGCATACGATGGAGTTATTGTGTGCGTATGGGATGCGGAGTCGAATTTGGAAGGAGTCCAAATTTGGTACAATTGGTTATGTAAAGTTTCTTTCTTGTACTAGAGGGTTTCCTAAGGTGTTTAAGACTCTTAGTATGAGTTTGGTTCGTGGCTTTAGGCTGCCTACCTCATGTATAAATAGAGGGGGAGCGTGAGGCTTCCCGGTATCGCTTTAGAGAGCAATTGAGTTGAGTTTTGAGTTAGGGTTTCGAGTTTAGTCGAAATTTTTGTAAGGAGTGCTGTTGGTGCACTTTGTAAACACAGAGAGAATCAATAAAGTCGTCATCCACTTTAAGAGTTCTTCGATTTGTGTTTACCGAGTTTCGGCGGTCTAACAAGCGATCTACCGGCGGTCAGACAGGCGGCATACCGGTGGTCAGTCCGGCGGCGGCGACAGGCGCGACAGACTTCGGCGGTCAGACCGGAGGTTCAACACTGGTCAGACCGGCGGCATCCACTCGGTCAGACCGGAAGATCAATCTCGGTCAGACCGATCTCCGTCGATTTCGAGGGTAACTTTTATTTCCGCTAAAAGTTTTCGGTTTTGGGTATACCAACCATTCACTCCCCTCTGGTTGGCTTAGTTCTTGTGATTCGATCCTACAAGTGGTATCAGAGCCAAGCTAGGTTAACATCGCTGGCCCGATGGACACATGTGTGAAGGCCTGATGGACCGTGGGTACCTGCGGGGCCAGTATACCTGATGGAACGTGGGCTGGTGGGGGCCCGGATACGGTGAAGGGGCGGTGAAGGGCTGAGGAACACCAATGTGTGAAGGGGGAGATTGTTGAATAGTCCCACATTGGTTGTGGAAGGGCAAAGGACCTAAGATGTATGTGGGGGAGCCCCTCACCTCAATGACTAGCTTTTGGGGTGGGAAAGGTTGACAAAACGCTTTTTGTTCTTAAGCATGGTGATAATCAACTTTTTGTTCAGATTTATGTGGATGATATCATCTTTGGTTGTTCGACACACGCCTTGGTTGTAGATTTTGCTGAGACTATGCGCAGGGAATTTGAGATGAGCATGATGGGTGAGTTATCGTACTTTTTGGGATTGCAAATTAAGCAAACACCTCAAGGTACTTTTGTGCATCAAACGAAGTATACGAAGGATCTTTTGAGACGGTTCAAGATGGAGAATTGCAAGCCAATTTCAACACCAATTGGTTCTACAGCTGTGTTGGATCATGATGAAGATGGTGAAACTGTTGATCAAAAGGAGTATAGAAGCATGATTGGATCTTTGTTGTATCTAACTGCTTCTAGGCCAGACATACAATTTGCTGTGTGTTTGTGTGCACGCTTTCAAGCTTCTCCTCGTGCTTCACATCGTCAAGCGGTCAAGCGAATAATGAGGTATTTGAATCATACACTTAAGTTTGGAATTTGGTATTCTACTTCATCTTCTATATGCTTAAGTGGATATTCCGATGCTGATTTTGGAGGTTGTAGAATTGATAGGAAAAGTACTAGTGTAACATGTCATTTTCTTGTTATATCGCTGATTGCATGGTCTTCTAGAAAATAATCTAGTGTTGCTCAATCAACTGCTGAATCTGAATATGTTGCTGCTGCTAGTTGTTGTTTACAGATTCTTTGGCTTTTATCTACTTTGAAAGATTATGGTCTTACTTTTGAGAAAATACCTCTCTTTTGTGATAATACTAGTGCTATCTATATTGCTAAGAATCCTGTTCAACACTCACGCACAAAGCACATTGATATTCGCTTTCACTTCTTGAGGGATTATGTTGAGAAGGGAGATGTTGAATTGCAGTTTTTGGACACCAAGTTGCAAATTGCTGATATTTTCACTAAACCTTTGGATTCTAATCGCTTTGCTTTTCTTCGTGGTGAATTGGGCATAATTCATCCTTTTGGCATGGTTCGAGGGGGAGTTTGTACCTCATGGTTTTATCAAGCGATAATATGACAATGAAAAAATTGAGAAAAGAGAGCTTTGTTTATGTATATGGTATTTTCTTGTGCATGCTAGCAATACTTTGAAGGTTTATTTGTATCTAGCATAGCTTGTATGTATTCTAGTCTTTTCATGAGATTTAGATTTTGCTTTTAAGGGAGATGATGCATGACACTTAAATTCTATACTTGAATTAAGAAAATATGCAATGTTGATGCTAGCATATGGTTTGATTTATAAATGCTCTATATATATGCTTTATTGACTTGTTATTCCTCAAATAGCTTTAATTGCTCATTGTGAAAAAGAGAATAAAAAATATAAAAAAATAAATACCGAATCCTTGGAAACAGTCTTGACGGCAAGGACGTATTCGATGTGAGCAAAATAATGGGTGCCGAATCCCTGGAAACAATCTTGACGACAGGGACGTACCTGGAATAAAAGAGAAAAATATGAGCAAAAAGGCTCAAGAAAAGAAAAAGTTAAAAAATTCTCTTGGTTATTTTGTGCTAAAGGTTATTTGAGAAAGAGTGATAAATGCAATAGGTGTATGTGTTTATTGTTTATTCTTCAACCTATGTGCTTGTTAAGATGTTGCATTATAAATCGTACGAAATCATGAATTTTGATTGTTGATTCAAGTTTAATTGTAAAATCTTTGGTTCATGGTTATACTTTAATGCATGCTTGTTATGTTATAGACGGGTTCATCTTCTTTTTATTGCAACACATGACATGATATGCTATATGTATGCTAAGCTCTTGAACATTAATGAACATAATTCCTATGCTTGATGAAATCATTGTCAAAAGGGGGAGAAGTAATGTGAAAATTTTTGGATTTTTAGAGCAGCAAGGTGAATTTTTGGAGAGTTGTTGAGAAGAGCATGTTTTTGGTTCAATTGGGAATTTCTTTCTTTTAAAAAGGGGGAGAAGTTTTCTTTTGGATTTTTGAGCGCGATGTGTACATTTGTACGAAGTGTGCTTTTTACCACTTTTCTTTTTATTTTTCTAAACACCAAAACATTTTTATGGATTTGCCAATGTGTTCATCAAGGGGGAGATTGTAAAATCAAAGGTGTTTTTGATTATTATTCCGTGATGAACAATTAGGCATTGGAGATTATTGGTTTTGTTATTTGGAATTTATTCACGAAGTGGTTTTGGAGATGATTGGATCTACAGGTGAATCGCAGGATCTTCATTTTATGTGACCGGGTCAGACCGAGCTCTGGTAGCCGGTCAGACCGGCGTGTAATGCGCGGTCAGACCGGCGCAGCCCGCGGTCTGATCGGCCGGCACTGTGTCGGTTTCGGTTTCGGGTTGTTTATTTGGATATTCGAGTTTATTTCATGATTATGACTTCTAGATGAATACTATACGTTTGTAATACTATTGTTTGCTGCTAATGAGTCAAGTTGGAGATAGCTTGGTCTCGGAATATGGTTTCTTTGTTTGTTCCATATGTAGGTGACTCGATGTCTCGGGAGAGTATTTGCGGTGATGGACCGGGAGTCGACTTGGGGATAAGACGACGTCCGTAGTGGTCAGAGATCATGCGGGATACTAAGGCTAGAGTTGATGCACGTGGTTGATGGAGATTCTATATGGCATACAATGGAGTTATTGTGTGCGTATAGGATGCAGAGTCGAATTTGGAAGGAGTCCAAATTTGGTACGATTGGTTATGTAAAGTTTCTTTCTTGTACTAGAGGGTTTCCTAAGGTGTTTAGGACTCTTAGTATGAGTTTGGTTCGTGGCTTTAGGCTGCCTACCTCATGTATAAATAGAGGGGGAGCGTGAGGCTTCCCGATATCGCTTTAGAGAGCAATTGAGTTGAGTTTTGAGTTAGGGTTTCGAGTTTAGTCGAAATTTTTGTAAGGAGTGCTGTTGGTGCACTTTGTAAACATAGAGAGAATCAATAAAGTCGTCATCCACTTTAAGAGCTCTTCGATTTGTGTTTACCGAGTTTCGGCGGTCTAACCGGCGATCTACCAGCGGTCAGATCGGTGGCATACCGGCGGTCGGACCGGCGGCAGCGACAGGCGTGGCAGACTTCGGCGGTCAGACCGGAGGTTCAACACCGGTCAGGCCGGCGGCATCCACTCGGTCAGACCGGAAGATCAATCTCGGTCAGACCAATCTCCGTCGATTTCGAGGGTAACTTTTATTTCCGCTAAAAGTTTTCGGTTTTTGGGTATACCAACCATTCACCCCCCTCTGGTTGGCTTAGTTCTTGTGATTCGATCCTACACGCAGATCTGGCGGCGACCCTTCTTCCCTAAGATGGAGCCGCTCGTCTCCCTCTCCCCAACGGTTCTACCGGTGGCGAAGGCGACGGTCGGCGGCAGCGGCGGAGCTCAACGACCGAGATCGGGGGTGACGACGAACTCCCGGTATGCTCCTTCCAACTCCGGTCGCCGTCTCTCCAAACTCCCGCGTTGAAGGCAACGAAGCATCTCGGGAGGACAGCCAAGCGACGGTTTCCTCTCCCCTCCCTAACAAATTCTTGACGAGGAACAGGTGACCCATTTTGGCTCCCCGTTCTTCCTTTGGTCATGGGAGAAGTAAATGTGGCATAGAATCTTTTATGTGGAAGGTTGAGGCAAATGCCACCTAGATGCATTGTGAATGGCCTTATAGTGAATAAGCTGGATACCTTCATGTTCTTAATGAAATGCAAAAAGCGGTAGTAATTTATTTAACAAGGAAGTGATATTGTATTATAAATCAGTTTATCCGAAAAATTTGACAGATGTAACAATAGTGTAATCATAGTGTAATTACATCGCACCTTGAATGTACCTACAATACAACTTGCATGTAACTTTTAAAAAATCTTGCGATAATATGCTACTTTTACGAAGTAGAGGTTATGGGACTAAATGTCACATCCTGATTTTCGTTTCAGGATTTATAAATTATTTAATAAATTAATAATAGAATTTATATTAAATGTTCATTAATTTACAAAGAGCATTTCAGTAATTATCCACATATTAAATTAATCATTAAATGGTCTAATTATAATTTTGTTAAGTACTTTGAGTGTCCAAGTATGTTCAAGATTTTTCTTGGAATTATTTGAGCATTGGAAGTATTTTTAACAATTCAAAGATCATTTAAGTGATTATTTTAATTGGGAAAGTAATAAAATCCTCCTCCTCAGCTTGGGCCATTTTCGGCCCATTCCTTCCTTTCCTTCCTCTCTCTTCCGCCGGCCCAACCTGAGCCGCCTCCTCTCCTCTCAGCCCAGCCGGAAAAGTCTACTATTCCTCCCTGCGCTACTGTTCATCTTCCAGCTCAGGCAGAGCCCGAGCCAGCCGTGCCGTGCACAGTGCCGCCGCCTCTTCCTTCCAAATCTCGCCTCCCCGTTGCTCCTTTTTCCAATTTAGTTGAGGGGAAATATTCCTCTTATCCTCCTCTATCTTTACCCCCAAAAATCGGAGCAAATCGTTGAGTATCTTATCCGAATCGAACTCGTTTTCGAGTTTATCTCCAAAACCGAGTTTTTGATTTCCCGGATCGATTTCTTGCGGGAGGAGTCCGATCTCTTCAATCCAAGGCTATAAATAGGACCCCCTAGTCCTCCTCTTTCGTTTGCCCCCTCTCCCGTGGTCTCCCGTGCCTCGTAGCGCCGCCGCCACGTGCTCCGCCCCGCCGTCGTCGCCGGCCGAGCTCCATCCGCGTCGCGCCGCCGCTTCCGTCGTCGCCGCCGGTCGCCGTCACCGCCGTAAGGTGCGCCGAGGTGTGGAGAATCCCGGCC
The DNA here is from genome assembly GCF_034140825.1 of Oryza sativa Japonica Group. Lineage (NCBI taxonomy): Eukaryota > Viridiplantae > Streptophyta > Magnoliopsida > Poales > Poaceae > Oryza > Oryza sativa. The sequence continues at coordinate 11,486,688 of NC_089041.1, forward strand.
GCCTGACCCCCGAAGCCGCTGATCACCGGAGTCCCGTCGCCACCGCCGACCGAAGCCGCGCCGCCGCTAGACCTCGTCGCCGGCCGTCGTCGTTCGTCGTTTGGTTCGAGGGTGAGTACCGTTGGGTTCGTCTCGTCGTCCTCTACGTGTTCATGTCCTCCAAATCCGCAGCCGGTCGCCCTAGCTCCGGCGAGGTCGCCATCCGAGCCGGCCGCCTTTGATGAGGTCATCATGACGTCATCATCGTTTTTCTTTTTCCTGTTTTTCTAATAGATTAAATCTTCGGAAATTCATAACTAAATCATCGTAACTCGGTTTTGAGTGGTTCAAGTTGCTAAATTCATCTAAAATCATGATCTACATGTTTGTTTACTTTATATGTACTGTTTATTTGGTTTTTATTAGTCTTTTTCTTCGTTTTGCGTGTTAGCTTGTCGTTTCCGTCGTTGCGAAGGTTCGTGAGTGCGCCGGAAGTATTCAAGAAGATTAATTGAAGATCGATTATTGCAAGGCAAGTCACACAGATCCTAAACACAATCCTTTGAGCATGTTGATCCTATATTTAAATTCTCTATTTATTTCAACTGTGCATTTATTTTCGAATGTCACCGGGTGGTGTGAACTTATTCCTTTGTTATGGCCAATTTGCATTGATTACTTTATTCCTTGATACCTTGGGTTATTATAACTTGACTAGTTGGGCTTTATATATTGGTTCAGCTAGATATTAGTTATGATTGCTTAGCCATGCTTAGAAACATTAGCACACTATTGGGATAACTTATGACTCACTATTATTTAAGGATGGCTTAATGATAGTTCACGATGGTTAATCGTGATTGGTTAATTAATTACTTGCCAACTAAAACTTGATAATGGTGGGTTGTGAGCACATGGTTTTGAGAGTCGTGCTCATGACAATTAAGGACCGGTTCGCGAGCTACTGTTGTGAAACATTTATCGTGCCAACCACAAGCCAGCGTGGGCAACGGCTTTATCTTTTGTGTAGCGTGATTCATTATAGTGCGCCAGACTGAGAAGTGGCGAGAAGTCCACGGGGGTCGCTGGGGAGTCCATGCCTTGTTTATAAGGGGGTGATTATGATCCAGGAAAGGTGCGCTGTAATGGGTTATGTTGTGCAAGGGGTATTGTCACAACTCTTTTCCGAGGTACCGTGGTGGTATTGAGGCACATGGTGACATGATGTGGGGTTGTGTCTTGTGGGTACAGTGGTACACCTCTGGCCAGAGTAAAACTATTCGAATAGCCGTGCCCGCGGTTATGGGCGGGTTGAGCAATGTTTTTCGTGATTAGTCTCACACCTCTCACAATAATTATGGATGTTATACTTGGTAATAATTTGCTTAGCTCCTGGTTTGGAGTTAGATCTGTACAGCCGGGTATGGTTGTTCAGGATGGTTGGGCCTGTGCAGCATGGGTGTGCTGTTCAGTGTTGATTAAAATTTTTAATTAATTACTCTATTGTTTTACTACTCTTAACTCTTTGCTAAATGCTGCTTTCGCAAATGAGCCTATATTATGCCATCCTTTGGTATCCTTGTGCACTTGCATATTTGCTGTGTGGCTTGTTGAGTATGTCATATGCTCATTCTTGCAATAATCAATCAAACCTCAGTTGAAGATAAAGGATCCAGAAGGAGAAGACGTTTGGCTTATACCCCAGTTGAGCTGCCTGTGGGAGTGGAGCTGAAGCCATCGCTAGATCGTTATTCCGCTGCTGTTTTCTTTTCTTTTGTAAGTATGTAACGTTATTATTATGATGGATTTGTATATTAAATTGTCAGTTTGTGTACCTCGGCTGATTCCTGGACGAGGATTTTATGCACAAATAAGTTCGGAAATTACTAGTGAATTTCCGGGCGTGACAAGTTGGTATCAGAGCCATCTCGACTGTAGGATAAGCCAAATGGTCAAACCTTAAGGACAAATCTTCCGAAAACATAATTTGTGAAAATTTTCCTTTCTTCCTTATCTAGAATTCTTTGCAAATCGTTTTGTCGTTCTTCCCCCTTCCTCTTTCAACTTGAGTAGTCGTTAATCTTGATGGAGAAACTCGAAGACGTCGATGTTGTCAACTTCTGCAAGTCAAGTGGATCGAGGAATAAGAAGATGATAGTCGAATCTTAAGTGTTCAGATAGAGTGAAGTTTGGAACCTATCTTAGAACCTATGCCGCCAAAGTGTCTTTGAAGAATAGTTAGTAGGGTAGAACGCTTGTTGTTTGCTTTGTGTGTAGGTATGGTTGCATTCCCATCATTGGAGTAGTTCATTGATGAGTGTGTAACTATACTAGGTTGCTTGCTTAATCAACTTGAACAATATAATGGTCTACACACATCAGATCAGTGTTAACCTGGTTAAGGTCTTGTCTTTAGTGTAACCCCTCTCCTTCTACCTTTTCTAATCTGCATCAGAATGGTGGGATCATTTCCGGATGAACAGAGCAGAAGGACAACCAATCACCTGGGAAGAGTTTACCGAAGGATTCAAGAAGACACACGTACCTGTAGGAGTTGTTGCTTTGAAGAAGCGTGAGTTTAGGGCTTTGAAGCACAAGGATCGTACCGTGGCAGAGTATCTTCATGAGTTCAATCGTCTGGCACGTTATGCTCCAGAAGATGTGCGTACTGACGAGGAAAGGCAGGAGAAGTTTTTGGAAGGCTTAAAGGATGAGCTGTCAGTTATGTTGATCTCTCATGACTATGAGGATTTTCAGCAGCTGGTTGACAAAGCAATTCGACTTGAAGACAAGAAGAACAGGATGGATAACCGTAAAAGGAAAATGACTGTATTCCAGGAGGCACAGGATAGTAGCCAGAGGCAGCGTATCAAGCCACTCCAAATTGGTGAATCTTTTTCTGCAGGTCAAGAACAGTCACAACAGTTGGGCATCAGTGGTGAGATCAACTCAGAGACTAATGCAAGCAATGAAGACAATGATGAGCAAGCTACTCAATCAGTGTCATTTCAGCAGGATCAGTCTCAAGAAGATAACAGTAATGGAAGGGAGCATCGGGTGTGTTTCAATTGTTATGAGCCAGGTCACTTCGTAAAAGAGTGTCCGAAGCCGAAGCGTCAACAGCCACAAGGCCAAGTCAACAACATTGTCCTCACAGGAGCAAATGCAGTGCCGGTTGCATCTCAAGGGATACAGCTCAGCCATCAGTTCCAAAGCAGCAGTAGCTTTCTTTAAAACCTTAGAATAATTATTGGAGTTGTGGAATAAAAGATAGACTGTAGTTTACCTATGCCTTTTTCTTTCTAGCCGTTCCGAATCTCGGGACGAGATTCTTTGTAAGGGGGGTAGATTTGTCACATCCTGATTTTCGTTTCAGGATTTATAAATTATTTAATAAATTAATAATAGAATTTATATTAAATGTTCATTAATTTACAAAGAGCATTTCAGTAATTATCCACATATTAAATTAATCATTAAATGGTCTAATTATAATTTTGTTAAGTACTTTGAGTGTCCAAGTATGTTCAAGATTTTTCTTGGAATTATTTGAGCATTGGAAGTATTTTTAACAATTCAAAGATCATTTAAGTGATTATTTTAATTGGGAAAGTAATAAAATCCTCCTCCTCAGCTTGGGCCATTTTCGGCCCATTCCTTCCTTTCCTTCCTCTCTCTTCCGCCGGCCCAACCTGAGCCACCTCCTCTCCTCTCAGCCCAGCCGGAAAAGTCTACTATTCTTCCCTGCGCTACTGTTCATCTTCCAGCTCAGGCAGAGCCCGAGCCAGCCGTGCCGTGCACAGTGCCGCCGCCTCTTCCTTCCAAATCTCGCCTCCCCGTTGCTCCTTTTTCCAATTTAGTTGAGGGGAAATATTCCTCTTATCCTCCTCTATCTTTACCCCCAAAAATCGGAGCAAATCGTTGAGTATCTTATCCGAATCGAACTCGTTTTCGAGTTTATCTCCAAAACCGAGTTTTTGATTTCCCGGATCGATTTCTTGCGGGAGGAGTCCGATCTCTTCAATCCAAGGCTATAAATAGGACCCCCTAGTCCTCCTCTTTCGTTTGCCCCCTCTCCCGTGGTCTCCCGTGCCTCGTAGCGCCGCCGCCACGTGCTCCGCCCCGCCGTCGTCGCCGGCCGAGCTCCATCCGCGTCGCGCCGCCGCTTCCATCGTCGCCGCCGGTCGCCGTCACCGCCGTAAGGTGCGCCGAGGTGTGGAGAATCCCGGCCGCCTGACCCCCGAAGCCGCTGATCACCGGAGTCCCGTCGCCACCGCCGACCGAAGCCGCGCCGCCGCTAGACCTCGTCGCCGGCCGTCGTCGTTCGTCGTTTGGTTCGAGGGTGAGTACCGTTGGGTTCGTCTCGTCGTCCTCTACGTGTTCATGTCCTCCAAATCCGCAGCCGGTCGCCCTAGCTCCGGCGAGGTCGCCATCCGAGCCGGCCGCCTTTGATGAGGTCATCATGACGTCATCATCGTTTTTCTTTTTCCTGTTTTTCTAATAGATTAAATCTTCGGAAATTCATAACTAAATCATCGTAACTCGGTTTTGAGTGGTTCAAGTTGCTAAATTCATCTAAAATCATGATCTACATGTTTGTTTACTTTATATGTACTGTTTATTTGGTTTTTATTAGTCTTTTTCTTCGTTTTGCGTGTTAGCTTGTCGTTTCCGTCGTTGCGAAGGTTCGTGAGTGCGCCGGAAGTATTCAAGAAGATTAATTGAAGATCGATTATTGCAAGGCAAGTCACACAGATCCTAAACACAATCCTTTGAGCATGTTGATCCTATATTTAAATTCTCTATTTATTTCAACTGTGCATTTATTTTCGAATGTCACCGGGTGGTGTGAACTTATTCCTTTGTTATGGCCAATTTGCATTGATTACTTTATTCCTTGATACCTTGGGTTATTATAACTTGACTAGTTGGGCTTTATATATTGGTTCAGCTAGATATTAGTTATGATTGCTTAGCCATGCTTAGAAACATTAGCACACTATTGGGATAACTTATGACTCACTATTATTTAAGGATGGCTTAATGATAGTTCACGATGGTTAATCGTGATTGGTTAATTAATTACTTGCCAACTAAAACTTGATAATGGTGGGTTGTGAGCACATGGTTTTGAGAGTCGTGCTCATGACAATTAAGGACCGGTTCGCGAGCTACTGTTGTGAAACATTTATCGTGCCAACCACAAGCCAGCGTGGGCAACGGCTTTATCTTTTGTGTAGCGTGATTCATTATAGTGCGCCAGACTGAGAAGCGGCGAGAAGTCCACGGGGGTCGTTGGGGAGTCCATGCCTTGTTTATAAGGGGGTGATTATGATCCAGGAAAGGTGCGCTGTAATGGGTTATGTTGTGCAAGGGGTATTGTCACAACTCTTTTCCGAGGTACCGTGGTGGTATTGAGGCACATGGTGACATGATGTGGGGTTGTGTCTTGTGGGTACAGTGGTACACCTCTGGCCAGAGTAAAACTATTCGAATAGCCGTGCCCGCGGTTATGGGCGGGTTGAGCAATGTTTTTCGTGATTAGTCTCACACCTCTCACAATAATTATGGATGTTATACTTGGTAATAATTTGCTTAGCTCCTGGTTTGGAGTTAGATCTGTACAGCCGGGTATGGTTGTTCAGGATGGTTGGGCCTGTGCAGCATGGGTGTGCTGTTCAGTGTTGATTAAAATTTTTAATTAATTACTCTATTGTTTTACTACTCTTAACTCTTTGCTAAATGCTGCTTTCGCAAATGAGCCTATATTATGCCATCCTTTGGTATCCTTGTGCACTTGCATATTTGCTGTGTGGCTTGTTGAGTATGTCATATGCTCATTCTTGCAATAATCAATCTAACCTCAGTTGAAGATAAAGGATCCAGAAGGAGAAGACGTTTGGCTTATACCCCAGTTGAGCTGCCTGTGGGAGTGGAGCTGAAGCCATCGCTAGATCGTTATTCCGCTGCTGTTTTCTTTTCTTTTGTAAGTATGTAACGTTATTATTATGATGGATTTGTATATTAAATTGTCAGTTTGTGTACCTCGGCTGATTCCTGGACGAGGATTTTATGCACAAATAAGTTCGGAAATTACTAGTGAATTTCCGGGCGTGACGCTAAATCCCCTTAGTTGTGTGTGTGTTGTAATTTTCTTCTTCTCCACTTGCATGAATCTTAAAGCAAATCTAATAGTTTCAAAATTACATGAAAGTTACCTATCAGTTACATTGTAATTAAATGTAAGTTACAATTTAAGTTACACAATGTAATTACATTACTATTGTATATATTTAAGTTTGATAAATTTTTAGTAGAAAGTTTGTCTGATAATTGTATAGCTAGTCCCTTATAAATTATAGAACAAATTTCATAAAAATACATGTACTTCATTCAAATTATTACAAAACTATAGATTTAGCATCTATAAATAAAAAATAAACATTTAAGGCTAAGTTATCAGAAAACTATCAATTTTAGGGCCTATATCCATAACACTACTGATGTTATGTTTGACATATAAACATCCATGTTTTGTGATAAAATCGGTAGTAAGCATATAACTTTTCATAACTCTTACTAAATATATAGTTTTGCGATACTTTACCTTTACCTTAAATATGCAGTAGTGAGATAAATTTGGAGTAAAATTTGTAGTTTAGAGATACATTATTTTAAATTTGTAGTTTTATGATAATTTTACCAACATATATGTAGTTTTATGGAATTCACTTTAACTTCTAATTATTTTCACGGCTAAGTAGTTTTATGGAATTTACATTAACTTCTAATTATTTTCACGGCTAAGTGCGAACATTAGTTATTTAGTTTGTAGAAGAGGGCAATACGGACAAACAATTATGGCTAGTTTTAATAATCACCAGAAGTGAGTGGTTGAAGCAAAGCTTAGCCTGGAATGTGAATCAGTGACCGGCTAGCAGAACTTTCAGGTCCATTTCATCTGTCCGGTGTTTTCCAGATAAGAAACATAAAGTCAGACGATAAAACAGAAAAAAAAATGTGAAAATTTTGTGCATACATTGGCTTCATTTCGACGGCATCTGTCGCACAGTGAAGGAGACTTTGTGTACATACATTGGCCGTGAGTTGATGCTGATCAGCGAAGGTGAATTTGGACACAAAAACGTTAAATTCATGCAGGTATGACGACAGCGGCTCAGAGCTACTACCGTCTGTTTAGAAAATCAAAAGCATAATAAGCAAGGGTAAAAAACTAGAATATACCATCCATTAATTCAGAGAGAAAACAAATAAGGTTAGACTCTCTCGGGCAATTCGGGAGGCGATCGAGAAGGCGAGAAGCATACAGGCTCTTGAGGAGAGGTTGCCCATGGCGACCACGGCAAGGTCGCCCATGGCGACCATGGCGATCTCGTGGGGGTTTGCGCAGGACAAAAGTGGGCTGCAACGTCTACATACGATTTTGAAGCGCAGATGGGTATCTCGTTTGTGGGGAGGTTTCAGCCCGAGAAGAGGGTGGCTAGCCCAAGCGGGAGGGCTGAGGCCCAGGAGAGATGGGGGCCAGCAACAGAGTTCGTAGAGGAGGAGGAGATTGGCTCGGGACATCGATTGTTGTGGATTCGACTAGGGGAATCGAGTTCTATGCAGCTAGGGTTCGAAGCAAGGAGGGGAGAGGTAGAGAGATTGGCGGCGGAAGCAAGGGGAGGGGCTAGGAAGACGAATAGTGGGGAGATAGATTCCCCGCGCTCAACCCCTGTTGGGATACGCGTAGACTACGATAGCATAAATCAAAATTTTCTATCGCGTCAACCAGGTGTTTACACCAAAATTTGGCACCTATGGACGAAATAAGGGAAAATTGCTAAAGTTTGAAAAGTGACGGGTTTCCTTCACAGGGCCGGTCAGACCACAGGTGTGTGGGCGGTCTGACCGGCTAGTAGGGCCGGTCAGACCGCAGGTATTTGGGCGGTCAGACTGGCAGGGTCCGAGTCCGAGTCTGTTTTCGTCGGATCTCGGGTTTCCTTGCTCGGGAAGGCATGTTTCGTGTTTCCTTTAGTTTCTATCCCGAGTTGGACGTGGAGAAGGGCCTGTAGAGGGCAAGACCAACCCCTATTTAAGGGACAAGGTCGGTTCATTGTAAAACTCCCGAATACAATTTACTTGAATCGTTCTTTTACTATGTTTTCTATTTTACTCTAGTTTTAGTCCATCTTTATCGGTTTGCGCCATAAACCGTCCGCCGCCGCTGCGAGAGTGCGACACCTCTTTGTAGGTTTGTCCTGAAAACCTTCCGTTTTGCCCACGATACGGGCAGTTATCCTCATATCGATCTAAATCGGCCTAGAGGCTGATTTTGATCTCTAAATCGGCTTCGCTAGCCGGTTTAGCTGTTTTTCTACGAAACCCATCTTGATTTGGCCGTCTGGCTAGATCGAGGTGGTTGGTGACTCCATATCACCGCAAGGCGTTTAGGTGTTGCGATCGTGCTTGTCGACTTGTCACGAAAAGTTGCCAACACGATTTTTGGCGACTCCGCTGGGAATCGATCTATTCGGCTTTGTTATAGCCGAATATTTTGATCTACTGTTCACGTTGTGATCTTGCTTGATCACGCTCGGGTGTCGTCGTCGGTTTAGTTTTCTGGCCGAATTGTTTTGATTCAGCGGAATTTGTGATCAATAGCAATAGCAATCGGATTGTTTCTGTACAAGCCGATCTGCTACACACGGTATAAAAAAAATTCAGGCTATTAAAGCCGATTTATTACTGCACACGGTCATCCAGAGGTACACGTGTGAATAAGGCCCTATTTAGATGGGACTAAAACTTTTAAGTCCCTATCACATCGGATATTTGAAAATTAATTATAAATATTAAACGTAGACTATTAATAAAACCCATCCATAATCTTGGACTAATTTGCGAGACGAATCTAATGAGCCTAATTAATCCATGATTAGCCTATGTGATGCTACATTAAACATTCTCTAATTATAGATTAATTAGGCTTAAAAAATTTGTCTCGTGAATTAGCTTTTATTTATGTAATTAGTTTTGTAAGTAGTCTATATTTAATACTCTAAATTAGTATCTAAAGACAGGGACTAAAGTTAAGTCCATGGATCTAAACACCACCTAAGGAGCAAGGCAGTAATACTCGTACACCCTAGCAGTACACGGCTATTTTTAATTAGGGAAAGCAACAGCCGATCTTGATTAAAGATCGGTTAATTGTTTTTGCTACGTGCTCATATCAAGTATACCAAGGAAGTCAAAAAGACCGTATATTAATTTATTCGGTCAAATATTTCGGCTATGAGCTATATGGCCAAAATTAATCAAGGAATTTCTTCATCAACTATGGCGAGCGGGAACGGGTTCAACAGTATTACTACACAATACTTCAGGACCGATCAAGGCGTCGTGAGAGGAAACGTCCCGCTACCTCAAGTTGTAATTTCACTTCGATTCGCCCAACCCGTCCTTTGCTATTCAAAACGTTAATAATCATTGTGTAGATGCATATGCTTCTTCTAGTTTTGCTCCTATACAATATGCTTATAATGCTACGGGGGGTCAATGGGTGATTATACAGCCGATTACACAGGAATCGGCTATATGCAAAACCGAGCTGACGGTATGACCAGTCGTGACACCGGTCTAACCGCATCCTTTGCCGGTCAGACCGTGCCCACCATGGCCGGTCAGACCGTGTACTACGCCGGTCAGACTGTGCCTACCATAGCCAGTCAGACCGTGCCCTATCCTGGCCAGATCGCGCCTCCTGTGGCCGGTCTGACCGCACTACTAACCACCGGTCAGACCGGGCCATGGGCCGGTCAGACCGGTTCCCTGGGAGATTCTCTAGGTTTTCATACCACGACTAGCAATATTGATTTTAATTATTATTCATCACCTGTTAATACTATTAGTCATGCTACTCCACATATCCCTAATGCCTATAATGATATTAATAGGGGATATCCTCCCGATACTAGGTATGGCCAATATAACAATATTGTGCCGCAACAACCACCTTTTAGGCCACCAAGTCCACCACCAGATCCACCAAGGCCTGAAACTGTGGAGGATTGGTTTAGAAATATTATCAGGGAGAATTTAGCAAAGCTAAGGAATCGCACTAGGGAGTACCAAAAGCCGTATCCTGATTATTATGACATTTTCCCATATCCTCGTGATTATAAAATTCCTGAATTTACCAAGTTTAGTGGTGAGGATAGTAGGACTACATGAGAGCATGTAGATCAATTCTTAGCGCAATGTGGTAGGGTTAATAGTGATATTTTTAAATTACGCTTGTTTTCTTTATCTTTGTCCGGCAAATTCTATTAGTACTTGGGCTTAATTAGAACAAAAATTTCATGATCATTTTTGCACTGGTAAAACTGAGCTTAGGTTGTCTGATTTAACATCGGTTAGGCAAAAATACAATAAATCTGTCGTTGATTATATTGAAAGGTTTAGAGATATTAAAAGCCGATGTTTTAGTTTGAAAATAATAGACAAAGATTTGGCCAACATTGCATATGATGGATTGCTTGATTCTATTAAAGAGAGGTTGAATGGCCAAATATTTCTTGATGTTGATCATGTGTTGCATGAAGCTTTGGCTTAGGAAAGCCGAGTGGATGATAATAGCTTAAATGCTAATTTAAATGATAGTGCAATATCATGTGTAGCCGAACCAAGCGATGGTTCGGATTGTGTTAATAATTTGTGCAATGATGCCATAGTGATTATAGCCGAATCAAATGTTGGTTCGGATTGTCTTACTAGCTTGGATGATAATGCAACAATCATTATAGCCGAATCAAGTGTTGGTTCGGATTGTGTTACTAATTTAGACAATAATGGAATAGCCGAACCAAACGATGGTTCGGATTGTGTTGCTAGCTTAGAGAATAACATCATTGAAAATATAGCCGAACTAAATGACGGTTCGGATTGTATTACAAGCAAAAGTGAAATAGCATTGTCACCTAAGACCGAGTCACAAATCGGTTACGTGGATGCTGGAAAAAATGATGACAATGTCTTGCGGGATAGTAGTGAAATAGAATCCAAAGTAGCTATACATACATATCAAATGCCGTATCCTGAACATGTAGATTCGGTCCCATACCCGCAAGGATTTGAGGTGTCTAACTTCACGAAATTTACAGGTGAGAATGCTATGACTACAATGGAGCATATCGGCCAATTTATTGATCAATGTGGTAAGGCCGGTAGTAATGATTTGCTTAAGTTAAAATTGTTTCCTCTTTCTTTGTCAAACTTTGCATCAACATGGTATAGTTTACTTGCTCCTAATTCAATTTCTACATGGTCACAAATGGAGCATGAGTTTCATGATTATTTTAAAGATACAAGCTTGATGGAGCAAAGACCGATTGATACTTCATCGGTCACTTGTGAAACTATTTCGGTTACATCTATGCCTAAGACCGGAATTGTTAGTGATCCTCTCCCTGTTAGTTTTATTGATGTTGGCAAAAAGAAAGGGAAAAGTGTTATTATTGGGGATCCTCGGCCCAAGAATAGGATCAAAAATGCGAAGACCGAAGATCATAAAGTTGCAAAGGATGAGTCATCTAGATCCCAAAAGACCAAAAAGCCGAAGCTCACTTTTGAGATGCTTATGGCTAAGTACAATAAAGGATTAGCCGGTCAACGACTTGATAATCAAACTAGTAATTCAAAGAGACCAAGATCATCTTGTAGGAAGGGATTTGGTCAAACACCACAGCAATCGGAGCCATCAACTATGCCAACTCCATACAAACCTCCGGTTGTGATGCCATGATATCCATATCCAATGTCATTATACGGTTATCCTTTTATGTATTATATGCCATGGATGACTCAACCACCTATGTCGTTTCATCAAGAGTGGAAGGAATCACCTAGGACAGTGCCAAATCATTCATCTAATTCAAGACAAGATTGTTTCTCACAAAAGAATCGATCCGGTAGATCAAAGGTGAAAAATGTGAAGAAGGTGTGGGTGAGGAAAGAAGCCAAAGCTCTGGAGGTTGTTATCAATGAGGAGTCTCAAGATGTTCATGAAACTCACTGGAGAAGACTGAAGCCGACGCCGTTGATGTCGACATCGGCGGTCTGACCGAGCCAGCTGGCCGGTCTAACCGCCAGACTACGGCCGGTCTGACCGACCATCCTAGCCGGTCTGACCGGGCCCAGAGGCCGGTCTAACCAGGGGGCATTGGAGAAGAGTGGGAAAATTGAGAGCAACATAGGAGCTTCCACTTCGATCAAAAATATGAAGAATCATTGCTTAGCTCCTGGAAAACAACCACAGCCGAAGTGGATACCTTCTGGCTTATCTCGCTCTCAAAAGAGGAGGCTACATCGTCTTCGAGCCATAGGTCAAAAAGAAAAGGAGGCCGAAGATGTGGAGAACAAAACATGTAATAATTTAGAGCCTCGGACGACACCTAAGTGAGTGTGGAGACCTAAAGAAGTAAAAGTTAAAAGATCGGTGATTTCACGAAGTAGTGATGGATTCAATTTGATGAGAGAAGAATCATCGGTCATTAGAGATAAGTCTCCTTCACATGATGCTATGGATGTTGGTGCGGTGTTCGTCTTGCCTTCGAAATCGTGCAGTCGAGAAAGCCGATTTTGCTTGGGGGCAAGACATTAATATGCTCATAAGGGAACCAAGAGAAGATGAACGGCGATGGATACAATACCACATCTTTGAGCCGCCGTTTATTGGATGCTAAGGCAAGGTATGAGTTTATTGTGTTCATCATCATATTATATGCCTATGCCATGTTAGAACATTGCTTACTGTCTAGCACATGTGTGTGTTTTTGCTTATCGAATTGATATTATACATACATGTTGCAAATGCCAGTTGTAGGTTGGCATATAATTTGTTTGAAGTATGATTTGGCTCATGAGTTTTTGATATTTATTTAAAGCCAAATCATATGTGTTTTTATGGATCACCATATGATATATAGATTTCATATTTATTGCGCCATGAAAGTTTTGCTTATTAGTAATTCGGCTAATGTCAATGGTCAATATGATGATTTGCTTTAGAGTGATTTTCTTTAGGAACATTGGCATTGTTAATATTTTACATACATGCTCAAGCCGATTACTTACATTTGTAGTTTATTGGAATCTATGCATGTGACACATATGACTTTGGTGATTCATTATTGATCATACTTCAATTGGCTAAGTGTTTTGATGCCATGATGATTATTGTTTCAAAAGCCATTTGAATTAGTATTTATCTAGACATGTTAGTTAGATGTTTTAGTTTTCATATGTCTAGAGAGAAGGAATTTTGGTCCAATAATTTGATACACCAAGCATCTGGCTATTATGTGAGGAAAAATTATATACTAAAGGCCGATGCTTGATTTTAAAAATTTGGACGAAATTGGCAAAGTCATAGACCAGGGGTAATCTGACCGGCATTGCATGACCGGTCTGACCGGTGGTACCCGCGGTCTGACCGGCTCTGCATGGCCGGTCTGACTGGGCAGACAGGGCGGTCTGACCGGCATTGCATGGCCGGTCTGACCGATCCTAGACAGGAGGCTGGGGGGCACGTTACAATTGATTAAAAGGCCGAATTAATTGTGAATTCGGACATTTGTGCCCATGAGTTAGAAATAGCTTGGAGAATTCCTTTGATTATATATTTGAAAGATCCTACACTTAAGGTTGATCGGAAGATTCGACGGCAAGCGTTCAAATATTATATCGCCGAAAAATAGATGGAGTATTACTTAGATAATGATCAATCTAAAGTTGCTAGGAGAGTAGTACATGAAGGGATTCGTTAAATTCATCAATCGGCCCGTAAGATAAATTGGTTGCTTAAGAGAGTGGGGTTTCATTGGCCGAAAATAATTGATGATTGTTTCAAATGTTATAGAGGGAGTGAAGCTTGTCAACGGATCGGCAATGTTCATTTGGCGCATGTCGCTATATTGAATCCTATCATCAAACCGTGGCCGTTCCGACGTTGGGCTTTGGATTTCATTGGTCAAATTTATTCTTCGTCATCAAAAGGGTATTGGTTCGTGCTAGTTGCAACGGATTACTTCACCAAGTGGGCTGAAGCCGTGCCGCTCGAGAATATTACTTGTATGGAGGCTAATGGATAAGCCGAGTCGAGTAATAAAACATTGTTGAAATTGTCGTTTTGCCAGTTGAGGTAAATCTTGGCTCTCTTCGGTATTTCAAGCAAGACGACTTGTTAGTTGAAGATTACAAGACCTTGATGGGAAGCAATTTTGAAGACGTCATCGACAAGCGTTTGCAGACTTTGAAGGAGATGAAGGCACTTCAAGATGGTGTTTTCATAGAGCAATTAATGGGAAATGTTTGAAGAAATACTTCCCGAGCATTTGGTAAGATGCTTAGGAAGTCCTATGGCCGGTAATTGAATTATCGCCCTGAGATAACATGTTCTATGCTTTTAGGTTCACGTATGTTCACCAAAAAGGCAGGGGGGCATGTGTTTACACCCAAATTTGGCACCTATGGACGAAATAAGGGAAAATTGCAAAGTTTAGAAAGTGACGGGTTTCCTTCACAGGGCCGGTCAGACCACAGGTGTGTGGGCGGTCTGACCGGCTAGTAGAGCCGGTCTGACCGCAGGTATGTGGGCGGTCAGACCGGCAGGGTCCGAGTCCGAGTCTGTTTTCGTCGGATCTCGGGTTTCCTTGCTCGGGAAGGCATGTTTCGTGTTTCCTTTAGTTTCTATCCCGAGTTGGACGTGGAGAAGGGCCTGTAGATATTCTGGCTTGTGGTTGGCACGGTTAATGTTTCACAACCGAAACTCGTGAACCGGTCCTTAATTGTCATGAGCATGACCATCAAAACCATGTGCTCACAACCCACCATTATCAAGTTTTAGTTGGCACATTGATTAATTAACTAATCACGATTAGCCATCGTGAGCTACCATTATCATGTCCATCATTAAGTAGTAGTGAAACATTAGTTATCCCAATTGTGTGCTAATGTTTCTAAGCATAGCTAAGCAATTATATCTAATACATCTAGTTGAACCAATATATAAATCCAACTAGTCAAATTATAACCCGAGGTAATCAAGAAATAGGGTAATCAATGCAAATTGGCCGTAACAAAGGAATAGGTTCACACCACCCGGTGACATTCAAAAATAAATGCACAGTTGAAATAAATAGAGAATTTAAATATAGGATCAACATGCTCAAAGGAATTGTGTTTGGGATCTGTGTGACTTGCCTTGCAATAACGGGTCTTCAATTAACCTTCTTGAACACTTCCGAGGCACTTACGATCCTTCGAAACGACGGAAACGACAAGCTAACACGCAAAACGAGAAAAAAGACTAATAAAAACCAAATAAACAATACATATAAAGTAAACAAACATGTAGGTCATAATTTTAGATGAATTATGAGACTTGAACGGCCTCATTCTGACTTCATATGAATCAATTATGAATTTTACAAGATTAATTCCAATTAATGCCTATTAAAGAAAAGACTATTCTAAATTAATTAAACAATTTACAAAAGATTTATAACTGAGACAAAAGATTAAAGCAACCTCTGGAAATAGATTAGATTATATTTTGTAGATGACATATATTAAAAAGGAATAATATGCCACTGAAAAGAGAGAACGGATTTATATCGATTTTGGGCGGCTGAGATTAATCTTGACCGAGAGTTGACCAAGATCGGATGGCTTAGATTGATCTGGCAAGCGGGCCTCACGAGATACCGACTCAACGAGTCAATTCTACGTGACACGGGATCACCCTAATGATCAACCGAAACCGGCGAATGGAACCGGCGGCTCTGAACAGCTCTAAACTAAAGGACGACTCAACACGGGCGAACGAACGAAGCACGGGGAACACCTCGTTCGAACGAACGAGCGAACAACTCAACAACGGCTGCGACTAAACCGGTGAGCTAGACACGATTCACGGTAAAGCCCCGGTACGGCAAACAATAGGCCGGTAGGAATTTAGGGATGCACCTACGGCTAGACAACTCAACTACCAAGCAACGGACTAAAGCGGTGGCTAGGTTAAAGCGGCACACAACTGCGACATGACGGCACTAGGGCGACTTGACTCGGCTAGGCGGCGGCGACTCGGCGGAGACACGCGGCTAGGGTTAGGGCGACGGCACAGCGACGACGACACACAGCGACGGCAGATGGTGGCTACGGTAGCGGAACGGCAACGACTTGGCATGCACGAGCAGCAGCAGCACGGCTATGACTAGGCAGTTAGCAACGGCGGCACAGCGGCGGCTACTCAACGACACAAACAAGAGATTAAAACCTAAACCAAGGGAACACGAATAGAAATCTCACCGAACCAAAACGATTGGAGAGGGAGAGATGACGACGGCGACCCGGCGGCAACACACGGAGACGACGACGATGCTAGACAAACAACGGATTAGATTGAATTAAGGCCCTAGGGAAAAACTTACACCGGTGAATGACATAGGAGCGGTAGTTGCCGGCGAACCACGACATAAATATGCAAACAGAGGGCACCGGGAGAAAGAGTGTGAGGCGACGGTCCTTACCAACACTTACGCGACGACGGATGGCGACGGAAGATGGCCGGCGACGAGATCGGGACAGCGACGAGGTACTGTCCACGGCGGCGACGACTTTCCGGCAATGTGCGGCGACAACGGAGGGGTGGCCGGGTTTCACTTCGCAGCTGCGAATCCAATGGAGGCAGCGGCGAAGCTTGGCGATGACGGGAGGTGCAGCAAGGCCTCGCCGGAGATCAAAACGCGACGGCGAACTTCGGGTTGACGGCGAAGATGGAGCTCCGGTGGATTTCGGCTTCGGGGAAGTGGAGGCCGGTCTTCTTCTCCTCCTCGCGAACCCAACGGCGGCAGCGGCGACCGAAGGCGACGACCACAGCGACGGCGCGGGGCTGCTGGAGACACGGCGGCGACGGCGGCGCTCCGGTTCACGTCGACGGGCAACCTCCGGTGGGATTTGGCACAAAATAACCAGTGGCCGGGGTAGAGGTCGACCTTGCGAAGCCGATGGAGGTGGCGGCGCAGGAAGGAGGCAGATGAGGCGGCGGCTAGGGGCGGCTGTAGTGGCGCCGGCGCTTGGAGAGAGAAGGAGAGCGCGGGGAGAGCGTTTCCGGCGACGGCGGAAGATGGAACTTGAGGGGATAGGTAGAGGACGACTAGGGGGTCCTTTATATAGGCACGGAAGCTCGGGTCCGGGCCCAAATCGACGAGAAAAAAATCGGGAAAGTCTAGGGTTCTCGCCGGAAAAAGGAAGGATTTGATCCGCGAAATTGGAAAGAATTTCCATATAAAATTTTGAGGATTTCTTGGGGAAAAGGAAGAGGAGATTGAGAGGATTCCATTCCCGCAACTAATTTGGAAAGAGGAGCAATGGGGAGGTCGGATTGGTGGGAGGAGGCGGCGGCACTGTGCACGAGCACGGCTGGCTCGGCTCTGTCTGGAGGAGGAAGATGGAGTACTGTAGTGCCAGGGAGGTAAATCAGACTTTGGTTGGGCTGAGAGGAAGGGAGAGAATGGGCTGAATTCGGCCCAAGCTGAGGAGGAGGATTTTTATTACTTTTCCAAATAAATTAACCAATGAGATGATCTTTCAATTGTTAAAAATACTTTCAATGCTCAAATAATTCCAAGAAAAATATTAAACATACTTGGACACTCAAAGTATTTAAAAATATTAAAACCAGACCATTTAATGATTAAATTATTAATTAAATAATTGCTAAACTGTTCTTTGTATTATTAAAATTAATAATTGAGCTCTGAAAAATTCGAGAAAATTCCAGAGAGTATAATTAATCATGGAGAATTTAATAAAAATTAAATCCATCCATGCTTTATATTTAGGAAATTTTATTTCCCACATTTAACTTCACTTGTAAATTAATAAACATTTAATATAAATTCTATTAATAATTTATTAAATAATTTTTAAATCCTGAAACAAAAATTCAGGCTATGGCAATCACTCGGGCCTCCAAGGCCCATAGGACTCCTATTCGAATCCCTATCCGAATTAAGCTCGTATTGGATCTCTATCCAATCCCCTTATTTCGGCCCATTAAGCGTGCGACCCTGTAGGTTCAATATACTCGGCTGTAACCTGAAAACTCATTTTCGGTTCACGTGTCAACAGCGGCCCCTAGCAGAACGTATTGACCCACCGGGTACACATAAAGATCATATCGGCTGAACCTCTAGTGTATACTTGTATGAACCCCTTTGCCTCACGATATCGATTAAGCTCAAAGCTAGATATGTGCCATCCTCTAATAGCTCAATCATTCACTCGAACCTGTTGATAGATTATATAACTTGTGATTGACTCCTTAATCACCTTTGGCATGGCCATGCACTTCCATAATCTACAACATCGAGGGGCCCAGAGATATCTCTCCATAGGAGGGGCAAATCCCATCTTGATTATTCATATCCCACTACATGTTTCATAGCATATCCGAAAACTATTTTTATAACTACCCAATTACGGAGTAGCGTTTAGCAATCCCTAAGTAAGCTACTACACATGTTGAGAAGCATGATAATCTCATGTCTAAGGATTCAACACCAACACTCAATGAGATCACTGAAGACACAACACATATGGCTCTTGCAGTGTCTCATGTTGGGTCTATCCAACAACATGTTCACCAACATGTGTCCACATTATTAATTTGGTATCTCTATACCATGATACATGAGACATGATCATCAATTAATACATGTGCTGATCATATAAACATATTTGTTCCACATATGATATTTGATCAGGGATCCTTTAGAAATAGTAACAAACAACATAAAGAGTCTCATTAAAGAAATTTCAAGGAACAATGTCGGATAAATATGTAAACATAGTATGTGATACAATCATCTCTATGATTGCCTCTAGGGCATATCACTAACAACCCCGTGGACGTGCAGACTTGTGCAGCGGCTTGCAAGCAGCAGAGACGAAGCAGCGTCAGCCATCTCAGAGCTCCAGGGCGTGGAGGCCGGTGCAGAGGTGGACAAGAATGACGACGGTGCCAAACCGTGTTGCTCCCCGTCAGCATGGTTTGGATGTACATCGGCATGCCTGCTTGCATATGAGGAGCAGCAAAAACGCCATGGACGAGCATGGTTGCTGGTGGCTGGAGCGGGGCAAGGGCAGAAACACCGTTGTAGAGGAGGTCTGGCACCCATGAGGACATATCTATGGTTGCAGAAAAGAGCCACTCAGCCACGCCGCAACTAGGTGATCTAGGAGGAGCGAGCCGCTGCCGCCTGTGGACCTGCCGCCGGCCGGTGGGAGGGAGAGGAATAGGAATTGGAAAAGGAACCACCGACGGGCTCACGCTTCTTGCCGCGGCTTCCCATGGCTGCCTCCTTTCCTCTGCTTCTCTCGCTTGCTGTTGCTAGGAGGTAGGTAGGTGGATGGTGGTGGTAATGGTTCAGGCGTAGATGACGCAGGAGGAGAGGGCCATGAGGAGGATGGCCACTTTCTCCTCCTCCCCGAGGCGTCTCCTCCGCCGCATCCGCCGCCGCTGCTTCAGCACCACCTCCTTCCCGAACCCCACCATGCGGAGCTCCATGGTCACCTCCTCCCCTCTCTCCCTCAAGCTCTTCTTCTTCTCCTACTGCTCCGCGCCCTCGCCGGCGTCAAGCCCCAACGCCTCCCGCCTCTTCTTCCGGTACCGGATCCTGCACACATTGCCCAGTGACTGGATCGAAGCAGAAAACACAGATCGGACGGATCAACCACCTTCACCTATGAGCCACGGATCCAGTAATGAACAGAAATATCAGCCATGGGTTCTGTCACACCCCAATCTGGCACCGCCGTACAACGGCACCTAATAGGAGCGTGTCGTAGGAAAAACGGCGCGAACCGCTTCCTACGAAACCGCGATCACAGTACCAGTCCCAGGACATAGCGCTGGTACCCACGGTGACAAATATGAATCATTGCAATCCTTAAATTAAATAGAGGACTTATTTACCTTAACTTAGGTTGCAGCTCAGGATAGCCTGAGAATACAACCGACGACACGGACGAGGAAACACCAACAGCAGCAGCAGCAGCGGAACCAACGAACTAACACCCAACACCACAGGCGACGGCTGGGAACCAGGACGAAACCCTAATCTTCGCTTCACTTCATCTTCTCTTCAAGATGGAGGAACTATATATATATTTATATAGAGCAAGGGTGAGTACTTTCGTACTCAGCAAGCCATGGGAATTAAGTGTTTAATGCAGGCTTCAAAGGAAAGGCTGTTGTTTTTGCACTTGATTTTATTTAAACTCCTTTTTGAAACAACTAAGTGAGTGCTTCTCAGACTACACGGATGAGACAGTGCGTCTCGTCTGGTCGGAGTATGTGCAATGTATCAGTCTTTGAATTGATTCAAGGTTGGCACCCGGCCAACAACTTTCAAACGGCCACCCGGGCCAAGCTGATCCCATCAGCTGCAGATTTTTCCAAACATCGAACCCATTCCACAACAGCAATTTCACAAAGTAGTAGTCAAACAAAACTACGCTAGGAATCACCTCACATCCGCCCATGACCGTGGGCATGGCTGTTCGAACAGTTTAATAACCTCTGCAGAGGGGGTACACTTTACCCACACGACGTTACTAGCCTTGGTCACCTAGCCCGTGTGGATCAAACACGTCTGGTGACTTGGGGCTTTCATGACAAGGCATTTCGAAAGCCGACACAGGTTCACCATATGCCAACGAGAGGGGTCCCAGACCGACATCAGGTTAGGTCCCAGACCATACTGTGCCAGGAAGCCCGGGGGTTCTCCCCGGCACCACCCCGTTGAATCCACATGTCTCTTGGCATCATGGCTCCCCCGATTAGCTAATTACTCAGCTAGGGGCATCCCATTCCACCCATGTGGTCGCACTTGTCTTATGTTCGGATGAAATTCTAAGGAAACGATCCTTAAGTGCAAGAGCGGGAAACCGTACTCCCGGTACATCCCCCGGTCTGCGGTTTTGGAAATTCATTTAGTTCGCAAACACCGACCCAGGTGTCGGGTTTTCTAAGTCTTTTGTAAAACCCCAAGTTTTACCCATCGTTGGATATTTTAAATTTGAGGGGAGGTGTTCCGATGCGCGTGCCTGAGAGCCCATGCATCGAAGCACAACAGTTGACAAAGGAGGTTTAAGTGTTCAATAATTCAAGGAGGGTAATTGCAGCAATTAGGATTGGGGCCGACAGGCTATCTCGCAAGCCGCGGCCGAAATACTTGTGTTAATCATATTCATGCAATATTTGCGGAAAAGAAATACTTAGATTTAAGTTATAGGTGCAGGATGATCAAAGGTGACTTGCCTTGCTCAAGGTCTTCACTGAGCTTCACGAATCTTCGAGAAATCCACGATCGACGAAAATCCGGTAACCGCGACTATACGCAAACAATCAAAAACCTAAACAAGGATCAAAAGAGAAATCCTATTTAGGCTAATTAATAGTGCCATTAAATAGATCTCAATTTTAGAGAAAAATTGGAAGCGGAACGGAGTCAATCGGACGAGCGGTTGAGGAGATATGAATTTTGGAAGTTTAATTGGAATTTCTGGGTGAAGGAAGATATTTGTGGAACCAGGGAAAATTGATTTATGAAATTTATAGAAATAATATTCTCAAGAATATTATTGACACACGGACGTGCGGGACCAAGGGAAATGATTCATGGAATTTTGGAATAAGGAATTAATTTATGGAATAAGGGGAAAAGGATTTATTGAATTTCTAGAAAAGAGAGGTATTTGTGGAATATTGGAAAAGATATTCTCAAGAATATGTTAGACTCATTGACAAGTGGGGCCAACAAGAAGGTGAGAGAGAGAGGAGCAATTGGAGGGAGCAAAGTTAGACTTCGTTCCATGGCAGCTGGTTTGGAAGAGGGAGGCTACATAGACTTTGTTCCAAGGACCGAGGAGAGAGGTGAGGCCCAGCGGCTGGCGAGAAAGAGCGAGAGAGGAGATGGGCCGGCTCGGGTTGGGCGGCCCACGGCCGGGCGGGCGAGGCCGAGCCGAGCAGAGCCAGGCCTGCGCGCGCGGGCGGCGCTGACCGGTCGCTGCTTGACCCGGTCGAGCGGGGCCGGCGGGCCGAGGTGGCGGCCACGTTGGCACGGGAGAGAGAGGGGAGGAGCCGGGCCGGAGTTCGGACGGCTCACGGCGCGCGGCGGAATCCGGCGAGCGGCGGCAAACCGGAGTGAGGGGATGGCGCCGGGGCAAGAGGAGGAGGAGTGGATCCTTTCCACCGGCGCGGATTAGGGCGCTGGGGTCGGAGGAGGGCCGGCGACGGCGTCCGGCGGCGGCGGTGAGAGCGGCACGGCGCGGGCGCGGAGGGCGAAGCTAGCGGCTGCGGCGGCGCTTCGGGGAGGTCCGAGGGGGCACAGGGATGGTGGCGGCGCCGGGAATCAAGGAGAGGAGGGAGGCCGACAGCGGAACGCAACTGCGCGCGGCGGCGGCGAGAAAGGCGGGTGGCGAGGGAGAAAGAGGAAGGGGAGGCGGCCATGGCGGCGCGGCGCGTAAGCGAGTGGGAAGGCCGGCGGCGGAAACAGAGCAACGGCGACGACCCAACTCCATAATCTCCGGTGTAAATGAGCATGCCCAGAGAATTTATGCTGTTTACAGGGGAGAAGGGGAGCGGAGCTCACCGGGAAGGGAGGAACGCGCCGGCGGCAGGGATGTCCTTGGCGGTTTCGACGCTGAGGCGGGGCGGATGGCGTTGTCTGCTCACGGCGAGACGGTCGCCGCGACGGGGGCGGTTCGGCGCCAAGACGGCGTGGCCGGGGAAGAAGAGAGGGAGCGCGAGGATGGGGCGGTCTGGTGGCGGTGCAGCGACGTCTCGGTCGCGGCGGCGGCGGCCGGCGACGAGGAGGCGACGGCACTCCGTTCCCAGGAGCACGGGACCAAGGGGATAGATAGGGGGCGCGGGGTTGGGCTTTTATAGGAAGATGGTGCTCGACTGGCGCTCATAGGTGGTGCGGCGGTTTTGTGGGTGGTGCGAAAGCGGCGACGGCGTGGATGTGTTGGGCGGCGAAGGCGGTGGATCGAGCGGCGGAAATCGAACCGCGAGCGCGGGCTGGCGCGGCTTGGCGTGGTCAAGGTGGGGGCGGCGAGGCGCTGCGGCGGCGTCAGAGGCTCTGTCTCCGCTCGCGCACCAGGACAAGAGGGAGAGCAAGACGGCCGTGCCCGCGAGGGAAAAGCTAAAGAAGGAGGAGGAAAAGGAGCCCTGCTCCATACCGATTTGGGTGAGCAGAGGGAAGAGAGGAGGCGAGCTCTGGCTCTGTGTTTTGGACGCGTGCGCACTGGGGTGGGGCGACGCGGCAACAGGGCATGGGCGGCGACCGGGCGGCATGGCGCGCGCGCGCGCGGAGCAGCTGGCGCGGCAGAAATCAAATGGCGCGAGCGGGAGATTTGGCGCCGGAGTGACGAAGGCGGTGGAGGTAAGGATGGCGGCGACGGTGAGAGAAGAGAGAACGAGCGAGAGAGAGGGGAAAGAGAGAGACGGCGCTCTCTCTCCCGCTCCGAACACGTGCGGCGCACGCGCAGGAGAGAGCTGGGCCGAGAGGAGGGGATGGGCCGGGAGAGAGGAACAGCCCATCGACAAGGGAGGCAAAATAGACTTTTGCAAAGGAATTGAATTGGAGAGAACTGGAGCTTGGAAATGGAATTTGGATATCTTTAGAGTCGGGCGAATATTTGGCAAGGTTTTGAGATTTGGAATTTGACTTTCGAATTTGATTAGTTGGACTCAGGGAAACAGGGAGGAGTCAAGGAATGGATTCAAGGTGGACTCGGATATTGGTGGAATCATGACAAGTATTTGGCGAGGATTCAAGGAGGCGATTGAATTTCAGGATTTGATTTCGAAACTTGTGTTTACACCCAAATTCGGCACCTATGGACGAAATAGGGGAAAATTGCCAAAGTTTGGAAAGTGACGGGTTTCCTTACTCGGGAAGGTAGGTTTCGTGTTTCCTTTGGTTTGGATGTGGAGAAGGTCCTGTAGAGGGCAGGACCAACCCCTATTTAAGGGACAAGGCCGGTTCATTGTAAAACCCCCGAATACAATCTATTTGAATCGTTCTTTTACCATGTTTTCTATTTTACCCTAGTTTAGTCCATCTTTGTCGGTTTGCACCGTAAACCGTCCGCCGCCGCTGCGAGAGTGCGACACCCCTTTGTAGGTTTGTCCTGAAAACCTTCCGTTTTGCCCACGAGACGGGTAGTTATCCTCATATCAATCTAAATCGGCCTAGAGGCTGATTTTGATATCTAAATCGGCTCCGCTAGCCGGTTTAGCTTTTCTTTTTGCAAAACCCATCTTGATTTGGCCCTTTGGCTAGATCGAGGTGGTTGGCGACTCCATATCACCGCAAGGCGTTTAGGTGTTGCGATCGTGCTTGTCGACTTGTCAAAAAAGTTGCCAACACGATTTTTGGCGACTCCGCTGGGGACTAGATCTACATATTACGGCCGAATTTGCTTTAACCTAGTCGCTTCGTCGAATTAATAGTTTCGGCCAAGCGGCCGAAATTAATCTACGCATCACGCCGTCGCCGACGTATTCGTTTCAATTCGCCAAGCTGATCTGCAGTACGCGTCTGATTTTCGCCGATTAAGGATACTAATCGGAGTAGCACTTTCCTTTGAAGCCAATCAACCGAAGTCAATTCAACAGGAGGCAGCAGTACTGCACACGGTCACAAGCAGCAGAAGCAATATTGATCTGTTAGTGCATGCATTAGCACATCTACCGAGGAGATTAGAAAATCGATCTACTGTGTAAAAAAAAAACACGAGTACAGTACATCGGTTATTAATCAATTTGGTCAAATTTGCTAGTGCTCATATCAAATATACCGACGGAAATCAAAGACCGTATATTAATCTATTCGGTCAGCAATTTCGGCTATGAGCTATATGGCCGAAATTAATCAAGTAATTTCTTCATCAACCATGATGAGCGGGAACGAGATCATGCCGGTCACATTGGATGATTTCGAAGGAGAAGACCGCAAATCCATGGAGGAGTACATCAAGGAGATCACACAGGAGGCGTTGATGAGGGCGTGCACTAGGACTCGTCAAGGCGTGATCATCAAGCCCGGGCCACTTCCTAAGCTCGCTCCCGATTTGGTAAGCAATGACGAAGTAATACAATCTATCCAACAACAAGTAGCATCTATAATAGATTCATCTATGATTGCTTTTAAAAATAAGTTAGATGTAATGTTTAAGGATAAATTTGATGGGTTTTTAAGGATTAAATTCGGCCCTCTTATGGACGATTACACGTTAAAGGATAAAGCCTCTATCACTGCTAACCAACCTCCTATAGAACAAACAAATAGTGGAACCGATGGAGCGGCGCATCTAGCCGGTCCGACCGGGCCTGATGGCCGGTCAGACCGTGACATTGCCGTCGGTCCGACCGGCCAAACGGCCGGTCCGACCGGGTATTACCCCGGCGGTTAGACCGGCTCTCAGACCGGTCCGACCGCACACCATGATGCCAGTCAGACCGGCGCAATTGTCCCGATACAGGGTATAGATCCAATGACTAATGCTAGTTATTTGTATCACTTTAAAACATTTGATCCTCCTGTATCTACTGCTACAAGTAGTCCCCAAGTTCCCCCACATGTTCCTAATGCCTATAATGATGTTTCTAGGGGATATCCTCCGGATACTAGACAAGGCCAATATAATCATATTGCGCCACAGACACAACCTATTAGGCCACCAAACCCACCGCCAAATCAACAAGGGCCTAATAACATGGAGGATATGATTAGTGATATTATGAGGAATAGATTCGGGATTGAAACTAGGAATCGTTCTAGAACTTACAAAAAGCCATATCCTGATTATTATGATAATGTGCCGTTTCCTCGAAACTATAGGGTTCCCGAATTTGCCAAGTTTAGTGGTGAGGATGGTAAGACCATATGGGAGCATGTAGGTCAATTTTTGGCGCAATGTGGTGAGGCTAATAGTGATACTTTTAAATTGCGCTTGTTTTCTTTATCTTTATCCGGTAATGCTTTCACATGGTTTACTTCTTTACCGGCAAATTCTATTGATACTTGGGCTCAATTAGAACAAAAATTTCATGATCATTTTTGCACTGGTAAAACTGAGCTTAAGTTGTCTGATTTAACATCGGTTAGGCACAAATACAATGAATCTGTTGCTGATTATATTGAAAGGTTTAGAGATGTTAAAAACCGATGTTTCAATTTGAAAATAACTGACAAAGATTTGGCCGACATTGCATATGATGGATTGCTTGATTCTATTAAAGAGAAATTGAATGGCCAGATATTTCTTGATATTGATCATGTATTGCATGAAACTCTGGCTTAGGAAAGCCAAGTGGATGATAATAGCTTAAATACTAGTTTAGATGATAGTGCAATATCATGTGTAGCCGAATCAAGCGACGGTTCGGATTGTGTTAATAATTTGTGCAATGATGCCATATCGATTATAGCCGAACCAAGTGTTGGTTCGGATTGTCTTACTAGCTTGGATAATAATGCAACAACCATTATAGCCGAACCAAGTGTTGGTTCGGATTGTGTTACTAGTTTAGACAACGATGGAATAGCCGAACTAAATGACGGTTTGGATTGTGTTACAAGCGAAAGTGAAATAGCATTGTCACCTAAGACCGAATTACAAATCGGTCATGTGGATGTTGGAAAAGATGATGACAATGTCTTGCGGGATAGTAGTGAGATAGAACCCAAAGTAGCTATGCTCCATTTGTGACATATCATGTGGATGTTGCTTAAGTTAAAATTGTTTCCCCTTTCTTTGTCAAACTTTGCATCTACATGGTATAGTTTACTTGCTCCCAATTCAATTTCTACATGGTCACAAATGGAGCGTGAGTTTCATGATTATTTCAAAGGTGCAAGCTTGATGGAGCAAAGACCGATTGATACTTCATCGGTCACTTGTGAAACGATTTCGGTTACATCTATGCCTAAGACCGGAATTGTTAGTAATCCTCTCCTTATTAGTCCTATTGATGTTGACAAAAAGAAAGGGAAAAGTGTTATTATTGGGGATCCTCGGCCCGAGATAATTAGGATCAATAATGCAAAGGCTGAAGATCATAAAGTTGCAAATGATGAGTCATCTAGTTTCCAAAGGACCAAAAAGCCGAAACTCACTTTTGAGATGCTTATGGCTAAGTACGAGAAAGGATTAGCCGGTCAACGATTTGATAATCAAAATAGTGATTCAAAAAGACCAAGATCATCTCGTAGGAAGAGATTTGGTCAAACACCAAAGCAATCGGAGCCATTAACTATACCAACTTCATACAAACCTCCGGTTGTGATGCCATGGTATCCATATCCAATGTCACTATATGGTTATCCTTTTATGTATTACATGTCGTGGATGCATCAACCACCTATGTCGTTTCATCAAGGATGGGAGGAATTACCTAGGTCAGCACCAAGTCATTCATTTAACTCTCGTCAAGACCGTTTCCCACAAAAGAATCGGTCCGGTAGATCAAAGGTGAAAAAGGTGAAGAAGGTGTGGGTGAGGAAAGAAACCAAAGCTCTTGAGGTCATTGCTGCCAAAGAGGAGTCTCAAGATGTTCATGTACCTACTGGAGATGCGGTGGAAACCACGCTGGCAAAGGAGATCGAAGCCGACACCGTGACTGCCAACATTGGGGGTCTAACCGAAACAGCTGGCCGGTCTAACCGCCAGTCTACGGCCGGTCTGACCGACCTTACTGGCCGGTCTGACCGACGGCTTGTGGCCGGTCTGATCGGGCTTGTGGCCGGTCTGACCGAGGGGCATTGGAGAAGAATGGGAAAATTGAGAGCAACATAGGAGCTTCCACTTCGACCAAAAATATTAAGAATCATTGTTTAGCTCCTAGAAAACAACCACAACCGAAGTGGATACCTTCTGACTTATCTCGCTCTCAAAAGAGAAGGCTACAACGTCTTCGAGCCATAGGTCAAAAAGAAAAGGAGGCCGAAGATGTAGAGAGCAAAACATGTAATAATTTAGAGCCTCGAAAAGCACCTAGGCAAGTGTGGAGATCCAAAGAGGTAAAAGTTAAGAGACCGGTGATTTCCCGCAGTAGAGATGAATCTAATTTGATGAGAGAAGAATCATCGGTCATTAGAGATAAGTCTCCTTCACATGATGCTATGGATGTTGGTGCGGTGTTCATTTTGCCTTCGAAATCGTATAGTCAAGAAAGCCGATTTTGCTTGGGGGTAAGACATTAATATGCTCATGAGGGAACCAAGAGAAGATGAACGGCGATGGATACGACATCACATCTTTGAGCCGCCGTTTGTTGGATGCTAAGGCAAGGTATGAGTTTATTGTGTTTACCATTATATTATATGCCTAGGCCATGTTATTAGAACATTGCTTGCTATCTAGCACATGTGTGTTTTTGCTTATCAAATTGATATTATACATACATGTTGCAAATGCCAGTTCTAGGTAGTAGAATTGGTAGGTTGGCATATAATTTGTTTGAAGTATGATTTGGCTCATGACTCTTTGATATTTATTTAAAGCAAAATCATATGTGTCTTTATGGATCACCATATAAGATATAGATTTCATATTTATTGCACCATGCTTATTAGTAATTCGGCTAATATCGATGGTCAATGTGATGATTTGTTCTAGAGTTATTGTATTTAGGAACATTGGCATTGTTAATATTTTGCATACATGCTCAAGCCGATTACTTACATTTTTAGTTTACTGGAATCTATGCATGTGACACATATGACTTTGGTGATTCATTATTGATCATACTTCAATTGGCTAAGTGTTTTGATGCCATGATGATTATTGTCTCAAAAGCCACTTGAATTCTAGACCTATTAGTTGGATGTCATAATTTTTCATATGTCTAGAAAGAAGAAAGTTTGGTCCAATAATTTGATACACCAAGCATCTGGCTATTATGTGAAGGAAAATTATATACTAAAGGCCGATCCTTGATTTCAAAGGTTTGGACGAAATTGGCAAAGTCATAGACCAGGGGCGGTCTAACCGGCATTGCACGGCCAGTCTGACTGGTGATACCGGCGGTCTGACCGACTCTGCATGGCCGGTCTGACCGGGTAGACCGGGCGGTCTGACCGGCATTGCACGGCCGGTCTGACCGATCTCGGGCAGAGAGCTGGGGGGCACGTTACAATTGATTAAAAGGCCGAATTAATTGTGAATTCGGACATTTGTGCCCATGAGTTAGAAATAGCTTGGGGAATTCCTTTGATTAGATATTTGAAAGATCCTACACTTAAGGTTGATCGAAAGATTCGGTGGCAAGTGTTCAAATATTATATCGCCGAAAAATAGATGGAGTATTACTTAGATAATGATCAATCTAAAGTTGCTAGGAGAGTAGTAGATGAAGGGATTCGTGGAATTCATCAATCGGCCGTAAAATAAATTGGTTGCTTAGGAGAGTGGAGTTTCATTGGCCGAAAATAATTGATGATTGTTTCAAATGCTATAGAGGGAGTGAAGCTTGTTAACAGATCGGCAATGTTCAAATTAGCGCCTATCGCTATATTGAATATTATCATCAAACCATGGCCGTTCCAAGGTTGGGCTTTGGATTTCATTGGTCAAATTTATCCTTCGTCATCAAAAGGGCATTGGTTCATGCTAGTTGCAATGGATTACTTCACTAAGTGAGCCGAAGCCGTGCCGCTCGAGAATATTACTTGTACGGAGGTAATTGACTTTATTTTGAAGCATATTGTTAATAGATTCGGTATTCCTCAAACGTTAAAGGAGCTTCTTTTATGTCCAAAGAAGTGAGAAGTTTTGCCGAATCTTATGATATTAAGTTGTTGAGTTCTTCTCTTTACTACGCTCAGGTTAATGGATAAGTCGAGTCGAGTAATAAAACATTGTTGAAATTGCCGTTTTGCCAGTTGAGGTAAATCATGGCTCTCTTCGGTATTTCAAGCAAGGCGACTTGTCGGTTGAAGATTACAAGACCTTGATGGGAAGTAATTTTTGAAGATGTCATCGACGAGCGTTTGAAGACTTTGAGGGAGATGAAGACACTTCAAGACGGTGTTTTCAGAGATCAATTAATGGGAAATACTTGAAGAAATACTTCTCGAACATTTGGCAAGATGCTTAGGAAGTCCTACGGCCGGTAATTGGATTATCGTCCTGAGATAACATGTTCTATGCTTTTAGGTTCACGTCTGTTCAACAAAAAGGCAGGGGGGCATGTGTTTACACCTAAATTTGGCACCTATGGACGAAATAGGGGAAAATTGCCGAAGTTTGGAAAGTGACGGGTTTCCTTACTCGGGAAGGTAGGTTTCGTGTTTCCTTTGGTTTGGATGTGGCCGCCGCTGCGAGAGTGCGACACCCCTTTGTAGGTTTGTCCTGAAAACCTTCCGTTTTGCCCACGAGACGGGTAGTTATCCTCATATCGATCTAAATCAGCCTAGAGGCTAATTTTGATATCTAAATCGGCTCTGCTAGCCGGTTTAGCTTTTCTTTTTGCAAAACCCATCTTGATTTGGCCCTTTGGCTAGATCGAGGTGGTTGGCGACTCCATATCACCGCAAGGCGTTTAGGTGTTGCGATCGTGCTTGTCGACTTGTCAAAAAAGTTGCCAACAACTTGAATCGGGATTGGAAACTTGAGGTGGAGGACTTTGATGGCGACGAGAGGGAACAACAATGGAGATTTGAATTGAGATCTTGGCACAACTTAGACTCTCACACAAAGAACGAAATTTTCACATATAGGATTTTGCCGAATTAGTTTTTAACGCCTCACGAAAAGCGGAGTGTTACACATGGGTTCAGTAAAGAACAGAATAGATGAAGGAAGCAAACAGATCAAGGAAGTGGAGCCGTACTGACCATCTTAGAGGTGAGGGAGGGGGAATCATTGAGGTCGACGTGAACGCCGAACGCCGCAATGTATTTTAATTGCTACAGGGTGTTCCTACCATTTAGTTCTCTGATTGACTCACTACTACACATGATGTAAATGGTGCCAGTTGGGAAACTCCCTTTGGTGCCGGTTTTCTCAACCTGCACAGGGTTGGCACAGGGCTCGATGCATTGAGCCGTCAAGCCGATCCCATCTAATACCCAAATCTCAAAATTTTCTCAAATCCTCAAAAATCACATTCATCAAGAACACATCAACGTCATATTCAAACACATTCATCAAGAACACTTATCATATTGCCTTCACCACCATCGCCACTGCCGCCACTGACGTCTCCACCGCCGCTGCCGCCGTCGGATGGAGAGAAGGGCGCCGTTGCCGCGGCACCGCCGTCGCCGCTGCTGGGCCGTCGGACCACCACTGCCTCCCCTCCCGCTGCCGTCGTATCCCCTTCCACCGCTGCCATCTCCCCTCCCACCAGATTTGGCTGAGGGGAGGGCCCCACCGCCGGGCCGTCGGACCACCGCCGCCTCCCCTCACACCGCCGACCCGCCGACGCTGCATCCCCTTCCGCCGTCGCGCCGCCGACGCCACCTCCCCTACCGCTAGATCTGGCGGAGGGGAGGGCGTCGCCGCCGGGCCGCAGCATCCCCTCCAATCGCCGACTTGCCGCTGCCGCAGCATCCCCTCACGCCGCCGACCCGCCGCCGCCGCAGCATCCCCTCCCACCGCCGCACGCCGATTTGGTTGAGGGAGAGAGAGAGAGAGAGAGAGAGGAGGGAATGAATAACGAGACAAGAGGAGAGGAGATGAATGGATAAGATCGATGTGGCCGGGGTCGGCTCGGCTCGGCTCAGCTCGATTTATTAGGGGGTCGGTTTTTAATTAACCGACACCTATAATATATGAAAGGTGGCAGTTTTTATAAAAAAAAAACTGGCACCCGTAGAATAGGTGTCGGTTCTTATTTAGAATCAGCACCTATAATTGTTTAAAGGTGTCAGTTTTTTACGATTTCAACCTGCGAAGGTGGGGAAAAGGTTTATAGGTGCAGGTTTTAGCACTTCCGACACCTATAGTGACGACACCTATTTGATGTTTTGTAGTACTGACTTGGTTTTTGTATTCGATTGTGCTGATAAGGACAATTGCAAGAAAAACAAGGTCATGGGGATGCCTCGCGTTTGATGACAACGATGATTGCAAGAAACACAGGTTACCCTTGTTCCCCATCCACATTGCAAGAAATTTAGCATCATCCATACATGAAGAAAAATAAGAAGAATAACAAGAAGCTGTCATAATCTGTACGCATCGATACATGAAGAATAACAAGAACCACCATAGATCTAGAACAAGCCATCACAAATTAAGAACTTCGCTGCAATCATCTCCTTCGAGATCGCGTGACAGCTGACCTCTAGGCGGTCGGATCGCGTGGCCTGGCCACCATGGAGAGAGGGAGTGTTGACATTTCTTAACGACATTACTAGAAATATAATTCCCAGCAATGGCGCCGAAATATTCTCGGTTTACTTTATGGTCACAGATATAATCCGCAAGCACACAGATATACCGTTGTAGCATTACACCCGAAATTATTCCAAGGTATCGTATTTATTTAATCCCAAGGGAAGATGATAAGAGAGTACTATGCTAATAATTTATATATCACTCGTATAAATCAAAGTCTAGGCAAGGGTTAACTAATTCAAGGGTAGAATGAGTTGACACATAGAAGAAATAACCATAATACTCTCGTTAAAATATAACCTAAGCTAATTAGAGAAAGAATAAGAAAATAATCAATTAGAAAAAGAAAATAATCATTTATGTACTTCTAGTTTATAGTCAATTTAGTCTGCACTTGATAGTATACAATCAAGTAGCCAACACCCCCTAACTATGCCCTCCTGGTGTTTCGAGAGACCACCCCTGGTTGTCGAGTTCCTTACGACAACCCATCATGACAATCTAATCCGTAATAAATACGGAGGAGTACCCACACCAGGAAGTTGTATTATTATTATATACGTACGTGGAGGAATACTAGTATTGAGCTGTCACCATCAGCGGCCCACCTCTACGGACCCATGACATATAATACCTTTTAATGATATCTCATAATCTAAGCATCACGCGCTTACATTACTAATACTACTCCACATCGCTGCAGCTGACATAGAGCAATCATGAATATGAACATTAAACCCACACCATTGCATATCTCTGGTAAGGTAACTACACAATTATATCGAGACAAGTATGACTAAAGTCGGTACTCAAATAATTATATAAATGAAGTAAAGGGCCGAAACTATATAAAGAATAATATTTCATTAATGAGATAAGTCTTACAAAAGAAGAAAGAGCTACCAGAGCCATACCCGAAATCTGCTGAAGACTTCAAGAACTAAGAAACTATTCTATTTCTACTTCACTAGCACTAGATCGAACAAAGTAACTAAACTAGAGAGTGCTCTTGATTTCTTCTTCTTGGTGTGTAAAGGAGTGAGTGTGACCTCCTTCTTTTATAGCCTCGCAATGACAGTTTTGGCAGTTGAAAATGTCTAAAACACCCTCCAACCGTCATTGGGGAAGCATCTGGAGTGTCCACGTGGAAGGGGAGCATCAACACCCTGGCCTGGCCCAAACAACCCATGTTTTCTCTGGTGCGTCTCTTGATGGATCATCAGTCCAGTGGTGTGGTAGTTGGGCCCATGCATTTTAAGTTATTTTAATGGGTTTGTAAGCCCATCCACCCATAAGTCTGCCACTCGATGGTCGGATGTCGATTGCAGGCCAACAATGGCATCGAGGTTGTCAACAATTAATGCCACCACCTTCTTCTTCTACACATTTGTCACTCAATTATTTGTCATAGCATGCCCCTACACTGACAAAATGTTTGCCCAAATTAATTCAATTTTCTCTTTGTCGGTTTAAATACTCGGACATAACCCAAACGAAGTAAAAAATTTGGGAAGCAAACAAATTATTAAATATTTCATAATAAATACATTATCATCCAGTTTTCAGTTACAATACAAACCATCATGACACGAAAGAAAATATACGTGAAGCAATTTATAATCTCGCTCAGCTTGAGTGTGCTTGTTATTCCTGTTTTCCCTTCTCATCCATTGAATGATTGACACTGATATAAAGCAAACTTGACATTGCATCTGAAATCTGTTCAGTGAACTTGACGTTGCAGTTGAAAGCAATCAAAAGTCCTGAAAACCAACAAAATCCAATGAATAAGCCCATAAAACCTGATTATATGACAAACACTGGGGCATTGTCTTCTGCATCAACCATCAAGCATGACGCATGCGTGTGTGATAGATTCACCCGCAGGACTAGACACAGACAACACAATGAAGATAGCAAGTATCAGACTAGTGGGATATTTACCAGTATAGTCACATTCTACATGGTGAACACGATATTGCATGCGTTAAAAAAGTAAAAAACCACTTAATTAGTTCCCAAACATATCTGATAACAATAAATCAGCTAGCTACAGATGATATGTTCCAGATCCTTGGCTTTCCCGAATCCCGACCATTATGCACATTGCACAAACCATGCATGCTTGCCCAATTCTTTTCCTCAATTTTAAACGTTTATATATTTTAACAGCAAAAGGGTGTGTTTATTTTCTTTTTCGAACGGTCAGGCCTTTGCCGACGCTTTATATTAAGAAGAAGGTGTCCCATTTTAAGAAGCACATGGGACCAAACCTTACAGTGTCCAGTTAATTAGGGAAAACTTAACGAAAACCGCAACTACAATACCACGCTAACAACTAACCTAACCTAAACTACCACGACGGAACCCGACACAAGGCATCGGCCAAGCTTGTCATAGTGGTGACACAACAACCCACACATGTTTTCGTTGCCGAGGTTGCCGCCCAAGCGACACAGCAGCTTCGACTTCACTGCGATGCTACCCTAATGCAAAAGAACAAGCATAAACGATACCCATGAAGGACATCAGCCCAAACAACCAAGGAACCACTTCCTACACACAGCTAGCATCAACAACCTTATAAAAGGATTGCAGCATGTCATCATTGTCGAGCTTCGTCGCACCCCTACAACAAAGCAACTCCGACTCTACCCAGTAGTAACCAAATAAGAATGCTGAACACCCACCGTAAAGCAAGAAACAGAACTAAGACCGAGAAGACCTCGTCAAACACCTTAGGCTTGTAGAGCTTTAGAGGCAATGCAGGAGTCCACCAATGACCCATTGCACAGGGAAGGTTCTTGGTGCCAGGAGAGGTCAACGCCAGAACGACGCCTTCAAGAAGGGAAACGATGCCTAATGGCGTTGTCATCCTCATGCTGGCCCATGGCCTGACAAGGCCTTCGCCAGCGATTCCAGTCAAAGCTCCACACAACCATCTTGCACAACGAACATTGCCGGACCATCACACCATCCCTTTAGCACCCGAGCCCAGTACGCGACCATCGCCGGTCACCACCACGGCTACACGCCCCACTGCCACCGCCTCCTCTTCTGTAGCCAGATCATCGTCGGGAGCCGGCCTTCCTTGCCGAGAGGCCAGATCCAGTGGGAGGGAGGGAGGGGGCGCCGGATCCGACGAGAGAGATAGATCCGGCGGCCCATGCGCAGGAGCCCCGCCTCACCGCCGGCCATAGTTATTAGGACCGCACCGGACATTGAACTGGTCAAGTGCTTGGTTCATCGGCTCAATCCGGTTTATATATCGTAGTGTCTAAAGCAATAGCACAACACAGGTCGTAGCTTAGTGGCAAGGAACCTTCCCTCCAAAGCACAGGCCATGGGTTCGAACCATGCCGGAGCCTTTTTATTTCATTTAATTAAAACCTGCTAGTTTTTTTTTTTTGAGAGCTCTCCACTTTGAGTACAAGCTGTAGTATCTGAACATACGTGCAAACGCACTCCACCACGCACACACACTCCACACACACACCCCTAAACGCATGCTAGACCTATCAACTATACACACACGTGCTAATGAGATACACAAAACCACCTAAGGAACCTAAGGACCTTGTGTGTGACGAGGACGTCACTCTACCATTGTGGCGCTGGCACGGGAGAGCTGGAAATTTATTTGGGAATAAATCCCGGTGAGACGAGCGGGTGATGATCCCAGGGATCGAACCCGCGCGGGCTGCTCGCTCACCAGCGATGCTAGCCAACCGAGCAACGCTCGGTTCTCTAAAGCCTGCTAGTTGGGAGGGTTGCCACGCGCCCACGTGAGTGCCGGTTCTTTAGCGGTTTACCAAGGAAAAACTGCCGGTTCACATACGGTCTTTTAATCAAACCAAACCGGTGGGGGCTCCGGTTTCGGTTTTTTCCGGTCGGACCGTCGGTCCGGTCCGGTCCTAATAACTAGGCCGCCGGGACCTCTACCCCGCCACTGCCTCCTTCGCCCCGCCGCCTGCCTGTCACCTCGCCAGCTGGCTCGGCGCCCCCATCCTTGACGCTGGCCCAGAAAATGGCTCACCGGAGAAGGGAGCTCCTCCG
Source organism: Oryza sativa Japonica Group (assembly GCF_034140825.1). Lineage (NCBI taxonomy): Eukaryota > Viridiplantae > Streptophyta > Magnoliopsida > Poales > Poaceae > Oryza > Oryza sativa. The sequence goes on from NC_089041.1 coordinate 11,523,204, forward strand.
CCCTGCTGCCGAGCAGGAGCTCCTCCTCTCGCCGGTGCAAGGGTGTGTTTATTTTCGCCAATTAATCTGAAAGCCGTGTCCTCTTTGCCTCCTTCATCACACAACTGTCATGCTGGAAAAGGCGAAAGAAGTTAATTCTGAATCCAGATTTGCATGTACTGTCGTGTATATATGCTCGCAGCGTGCAAGTGATGTACGCACCTCTTGGTCGGTTGCTGAAATATCCTCATCATCACCATCTTCTTTGTCTTCCTTTATCAGCCACTGAAATTGAAGTTGAGAGGTAGATATGATCAGTACGTTGCTCGTACTTTTTTAAGAAAAAATAATAAGGACATATAAGAAGATGTATATTAGGGAATTAAATAAAATCATACATATCGGTTAAACTGGTGCAAATCAAAGGTGGGACGGTTGGGGTGCACATCAACAGCATGCCTCAGCACCGCCTCTGCTTCCTCTACCTGACTGGCCGTCGCACCCTCACAAGCTATCCAAACTTCCACGGTCTTCAGGAGTAAGAGGTTCCCCAAGCCAACGTCATAGCTGGTGGCACCACCCCCGGATGCCACCACACACAATTCAATCTCCATGAGCATCGGCATCGCCCCATGCAAAAATGTGAGCGCAATGTCCGTGTGGCAACGCCTCAGGTTTGGGAATAATCCGCCGCCGGGGACGGTCCATGAAAATCCTGCTTCGACATTCACAGAGAGGAAGCGGAGCTCTGATATTCTCGCGAGGGCTTCAAGGTCCTGCATCTCCATGGCCTTCACTCGAAGGTCCAGGTGGGAGAGATGTGGGACGCAAGTGGAGTTCACCCACGACGGCAACCGTGGCAGGGTGACACGGACACTGTCTATAGAGAACCTGCGCAGCTGCCGGGGAGGCTCCCAACCTTCCCAGCCACTCATCTCAGCATCTGAACAGGAAAAAAAATCTAGGTCCTCGATTCCACGCAGGCTGCGGAGAGACTCCACCAAATCCTTCAGCGAGACCTCGTCTACTTCCCAATACCAATTAATGTGGAGAATTTTCAGATCAGTTAGTTTGAGCAGCTCCGCAGCAAAGTTTGGGCAGCTGTCATCCGATACATAGACCCGAAGCTCTTGTAGGGACTTCAGATTCCCGAGCCCAGCAGGAACTTCAGTGAATGAGTCCATGCATAAGCATAGCAGCTTGCTTAGTTCATAAACAGTTACGGGAAGTGCATCAAGAAAACTGTCCCTGACATCCAATGTTTGCAAGTGCCTAAGATTCCCAATTTCCTGTGGGAGCTCAACTTTACCAGTGTTTCTCATTCCTAGATACCTCAACTGTCGTAGGTTCCCAAGATGCTTGAGAAAGTAACCTCCGGTGATATCACAATCTTCCAGTGCTAGCACACGTAGAGCATGGAAGTCCAGAAGTGGAGGCATCATGCTTGTAGGACACTCAAAGGCATTGAATGACCTGAGACGTGCCATGTCCACAGGAAGGTTATTGTCTATATCTTGATTCCAACTAATATGCAGTGCTAACCTACGGACATTTCTGCTCACTAGAGATGTGTTGTGCTCTTCATGCATTCTATCCAAAACTGTTGTAGAGTTTTCTTCAGTTGAAATGATGCGGATGAGGTCCAAAACCATGTCGTGGATGCGGCAACCATCCAAGGTGCCCTCATAATTGTTGAAATCCATTGGTTGGATCATGCTTTTGTTAATAAGCTCAGTGAAGTATCTTTCACCGACCTCAAATAACCCTTTTCCTTGTTCCACATGTACGAAGCCTTCGGCTATCCATTTCCATATCAAAGACTCTTTCTCAATCAAACAATCTTCGGGGAAAATTCTTAGGTGCAACAAACAATTCTTTAGGTATGAAGGCATATCATAGAAGCTAAAAGATAGTATCTTCCTCGTGTTCTGAAAACCATCATTATCTTCTAGCCGAAAACCAATTGAGTCAAACACGTTAGACCAATCCTCTAGAGGTTTATCAACCAACAAACTAGCTATTGTAATAATAGACAATGGAACACCACCACATTTCTTTAATACCTTTTCCATTGCCTCAATTGATTGATTATTAGTTGTACCTATGCAGTCAGCACCAAATATTCTTCTATTGAATAATCTTTTGGAATTATCATCAGAAAGTGGCTCCATGTTATAAATATCACCAACTTCTTCAGCAACTTGGGAAATACGAGTAGTTGCAATTACTCTACTTCCGCAATTACTATCTACGATAGCACATTTAATAATATCCCATGTGGATATCTCCCATATGTCATCCAAAACAACCAAATACCTATCAGGAGGGAATCGACGAGGCATGAATTAGTAAAATTGTCTATACTATATTTGTAAATGCAAGAATATATAGCAAACAATTTCAATTGATGATTAAGTTTATCAATATATGACCAATTAGTTGTTGATTGGTTACAACTCTTGTAATTCTTGTTTTTTTGGTTCCCTATTTTGTTCTCGTTTTGTCCAAATCATTTTTTTATCTACAAAATTACTCTACTAGGCAAATGCCTGGTAGTATCCCCCCTAAAAATATATGAACTTATGCTCAATTTTGTGTTATATATGCTATATATTATACAATTATTAGTGTGTGATATTGTACAAGCCAACTATTAGGTTTTTAGCTATAGGAAAAAAATACCCTTCCTACTTCAAATATATATACAAGTTCAAAATCCTACCTGCCCCTGGCCAGTTCTATAATCTACTTAGTACTTGGCGAGAGGATAAATTAGAGCTGTACAATACATCTACTGATCTGCCCAAATAGATCTTTTGCATTTTTCACCCTTTTTTAATTGACCTGAGGGTTTCTAAAATGGGAAAGCTTCCAATTACTAAATGTAGATCAATATAGATAAAGATCCTCACCAATATATATTACTTAAAATATATACAACATTAGCAACCAGCAGCCAATTAATGAAACATTTTTTAGTAGCAAACAGAACACTCGTCAGCATATGCAAATAATTAAAAACATGCATTGACATACATACCTCCTGTTTTCGAGATATTCTCGGATCTCATCAATCAGATGTCTTTCGCTTAGTTTTGCTAGATCGGACATGTGCTTCTGCTTATTAACTTCAATCAGGATGCTCTTCAAAACTTTCTTTATATCAGGTTTCCGACCCACTGAAACAAAACAAGCATAGCTAAATTGCACTCTAAGCATGCCAAAAACTTCTTTGGCAAGAGTTGTCTTGCCCAATCCTCCAAATCCAACAACTGATATCATCTTGAGCTTCTGGGATGACTGATCGGTCTCCATGGACAACTTCTTAATTAGATCACCACTTGCCTTGTCAACACCAACAGGCTTGGTGACATTGTCATAAAGTTTCAAGATGCGAGGGTCTATAATTGTTGGAAGCTTAGAATCAACATCATCAGCATTATACCTATCATGTCGTTCCACAACTTCCTTTACTGGGATAATGTCATGTTTGATATCATTGGCTATTTTGTGGTGGATCTTTAGCTCAGACAATGACTTACAATACTTGTCAATTAACCATGTGAAGTCATGCTTCTTGCGTGCCTCAAGATCATCGACACATAGCATGAATGTATCAACATTGTCCTCGATGTCATAAGATAGCTCCCGAACATCTCTAGCCCAAATCTTGATTTGACTGTCAAGTTGATCTAGTGGCACCTTTGAGATCTTGTCAACCTCAGCTTGCATGCTCTCAAGCTCAGAATTGAGAAATGTGATCCCCTCCTTCACACTATTTTGTAGTCCATACTCTTCCATGAGCAGCTTGCTCAGCTTAGGGATGACTGCGGCCATTGCCCCTGTGGGGAACTCCATGTATGATGATGATTCACTTCTGCGCTGTATCATAAGGCGTTGATGCACTACCAGAAGCTTTTGCAATACCAATTTGCTATAATCTCCACCCTATAGCTTCACCTCGATTATATCCCAACGAACCCTAGTGAAAAGAAAAGCATATGAAAACATTAATTACTTGTATGTGCAACTTAGTGTTTTTTTTCTCTCCAGATAATTTCAATCCATGACACTAAATGCATTTTTTTTATGATGTGAGAATGAAAAGTTTGGTATAACTTTGGCTTCCGAGATTAACATAATTAGCATAGATCTTCCCTTGAGCAGGTCCATTTACATTTAGCACCTGATTTTACTTTAATCCTCTTTCATGCTCTATAGTTGAGTTGTAAAAGTCGGAATACGATTTGAACAGATATGATACCAGCATATGATTAATCAAAGTACAGATGATTATTTGGAAATACGCAGAAATTTACTGTTCACAACTATAATATTTGTTCGTATCCTTAATTATTTTAGACATATTGAACATGCCATGTTCTCGATATTATACTCTTTATGCTTCTTACACTTATAAAAAGTCAACAGTAAAGTTGTACTGATCACCTATTCCATCGTCACCCCATCATCTTATGGTTAGACTTAGAAGTTAGAACCCTAGGCATATGTGACATCCTGGCCTAATTAGGATGAGGCCTGTGTGGCCCATGTGAGCTGTGTGCATGTTTAGTATCACCTTGCTAGTCTAGCAAGGGTGGAATCAACTTATAAAGCCTCATCCCTTCAACCATATCACTCTTGGGTTAACCATTTTACATGAAATGAGGACGAAAGTATGAGCAGAGTGGTATGTGTAAGTGGGCTCGCCCGTCGGATGGGTTGGCTACGCGGTTTTGGAGGGAGGGTTGTTACAGCATATGACCCATGTTTTGAATTATTTATTTTATCCAAAATCTTTCATACACAACACCTATATATAGTCATAATGCATTGTGAGATCAAATCGAAACATACATTCATTGCTCCCTCTCCTCTGGATGCCACCTATAGATACTGCCTACTGAATAATGAGCCAAAGTTAGTTTCTTATCCGAATCTTGGGGATAAATTTAGTACACCCTATTCCTCCTTCTTATCCGAATCTTGGGGACTAGATTCATTTTAAGGAGGGTAGGTCTGTAACATACTTAAAATATTGGAAGGAAAAGAAAAGAAACAAATGACTTAGCAAAAATTTAATTTTGATTTTGTCTTATGAATTTATTTTTGGTGTTCTTGGACTTTCCATGCATCTCATAATGCATTTGCATGCATTAAGTACAAAAAGAAAAGTGAAGTGTTAAATCTAAGAGGGATAAAAATAAATCATTTTTTATAAACATTAGGCACCTTGAATAATGTTCTGGAAACGTTTGGTAAATTTATACCTCAGTTATGCAACTCAATCAAAAAGATGAAAACATTCAAAATTAGTTCAAATTGAAATAAAAACAGAGAGCTTGTTTGAATTTTCAAAAATAAACTATACATGAGAAAAATCTCAAAAATTCATCAAAAGGAGTTCATGGCTATAGCACAAGTTTTTGAGCACTATAGAACACCCGAAAAATTGTCCAAACTATCAGTTTTAACTCTCATCTTCCCCTCTCCCTCCCTTTTGGACTTTTCATTGAGCACCTAGCGTGCGAGACCGAGGTTGCCCTCTCCAAGCCGAGTCCTGCTTGGGGGAGCTTCTAGCTGCTGCATCTTCTACCAGAATCAGAAGCTCCCCCAAACAGTCTAGCTTTTGGTCCCGATTCTAAGAAGCTATAGTTGTAGAATCCAGAAAATAAATTAGAAGCAAGAAGGTGGGAAACCCAGTTTTTCCAGATTCTCAGAAGCTGGCTACCAACTAGCCGCTTCTCAGAATCTTAAGCTTCCCAGACAAGCTCCAAACCACCTCTGCCTGCGATTCCCGCTGGCAAAGCTAAGCCAAGTCTGGTGCCTCCCTGCCCAATGCTCTGTGCTCCTAGGCGCTGAGCTCGCAGCCCGCCGTGACCGACCCGAAGCCGCCGCCCATCGACACTGATCCAATGCCGCCGGTCTCTCCCTCTCTCTGCCCGCGGCGACGCAACGGCATGACAACCCCGACCAGGCCTGAAATACTGACGCCGCGCCGCCCGAGGCCCTGCCGCGACCGCCGCTGACCTCGCCGCGCTCCTCCACCAACCGACGCCGCCCCTATGCCCAAAGCAACGAGACCGACTGCAGCTGCCTCCCTCTGCAAAGCTAGTGACTAGCGTATGCAAAGCCAACGCCGAACCTGCAAAGCTGACCTGCCCGACGTCCGGAATGCCGCCGTCCTTGACGCCCGCGCGAGATGACTGGCACGATGCAACACTACGAGCGGACGCCCGACCAAGCGTGCCACCTATACCTTCCGTGCCAGCCCTCCCGCTTCCCTGTTGATACCATGCCCCCCCACTGAGAACAGGCCTGCAAAGCCGTATCCCTACCGCTGTGATTCCCACTGTCGTCGTGCTCCTACCGAAAGAGTCGCGACAAGTGTTCGACACGTCCGCCCCTCGCTCCTCCATCGCCTATAAATCGAGCCCTCGCGCCAGCTAACTCCCCACACAACACTCAATCTCCGAAACCCTCTGGTTCTCCGGGAACGGACGCGCCAATACCACTGTCTAGGCCTGTCAGGAGATGGCACCGCCACCCCGCGCACATCAAGCAGCCCCCACGGTGAGCCCCCTCCATTTCTCTGTGCGCCAGCATACCCTAGGAGCCTACTGAACCCATTCCCTCAACTTAATTCAGGGCCCCTTCACCTGAGAGCCCCGCCGCCATTGCTGTCGTCCACCGCCCCGAGAAGTCGCCACACCACTTCAGACCGCCTCCGCCTCCTCATAGTCCATAGGTGCTCCCCTACCCCTTAAATCAAGCTGCCGTTAGCCGTAGCGCCGTCGCACCGCCGTCGTGAACCACTGCCACCGCCAGCCATGGCGCTCGCCACCTCTAGCCTTCCCCAGCCGCCCCGCCGCATACAGGGTATGCACGAGGACCTCCTCTATCCGCCCCTGTCTCTGGCCTAGCCAGCCCTGCAGTCGCTCTCCACCAGTGACCCCGTCCCGTTCTGCCCCCACGCTCCCCGTTGTTCCCTCACGGGGAAGAAGACGAGACCTTTTCGTAAATAACTTAAACTATACGGCTCTAAATACAAAAAACTGTCACACTTACATGTGGGACCTTGGACTTATATATAAATAGAGGAAAAGTTAGGGATCGAGATATAAATCGCCGAGAAACCGATAGTGGACCCACTGTTTCCAAATTGGACGCCTACACCAGACGAGAGAATCCCTTATATGCCACTGAAAATTGGTCTGATCCCTTATATGTCACTGAAAATTGGCTCTTCTCCTATATGCCATTGGTCCAAGTTTAGAAAATCCTAGAAAATTCGTTTTAACTCCGATTGAGGGGAGCCAATTCATTTTAACTCTTATTGAGGGGAGCCAAATTTGTCAGATTCATTTCAACTTAGCACCACTGTTATGAAATGTTTCACTAATTTAAATTTAATAGTAACTTTCGCATTTATCGTACTTTAAATCTTAGAAACGTGATAATTTGCACGTACGATATTGAATTTAGCCGTTTCTTTTTCCTAAATTTATATTAAAACACTCTCCATACATTGAACATGTTTATGCATCATGCATCATATTTTATGTTGGAGTTTTATTGGATGTTCATTCAAATGTATATGTTTAAATTAAAATGGAGGACGAATGGATTGCTGCCATTGATGAGAGTGCAGAACCAAGAGATATTTGAGTAACTCCTGAGCAAGACAAGTCCTATTCAATTCCTCCTTTAATCATGCTGAATCCTATATTTTTTGCAAATGCTTTACTATATACAACTTGCATGTGATGGATTATAAAATGTGGGATTTTGGTAGAACAACTCCTATTTGCTGCATTATCCACATTGATTATTGATCACCCTATCGTTGATAGACTAGGATGGGTTGTGGTGCTATCCAAGCATAGATGTGGGTATATTCGAGCTACTAATATAGCTATTGCTTAGCCATGCCTAGAAACTTCGATGGTTGATCACACGATATTCACTCTTTACAAATGGGATATTTGAAAATGTTGTACAAAGTGGTTGTCTCTATTATTTGTGAAAATTGAAAACTAAAAATGATGGTTTTTAGGCTTGGGCGGCAAGTGATGTGCATATGGTGGTAGTTGCGCACCGATATAGGGAGTGTTCGCCCAGATCGATTTAGGACCAAACTATGTGTCACCAACTAGGATTACCATGCAACCACATTTGTTGTTTATGGGGCAACCTTAGCTTATTAAGCTGCTTAATGTCTAGCCTTGCATTTGGGAGGCCAGGGACAGTAGGGGAAGGGTTGTCCATCGAGGCAATGCCTGAGCAACTGACCAGAAGCTACCCATGTGACCTTGAGTGACGGATTGATCATCTCATGGCATGGGCGTATGAGCATATCCAATTTAGTGGAGTAGTGCCTCGTTGGGGACGATGAATTGTTCCACCCACGGTGTTAAGGGTGGCTGGCCAGCCGCCTTCAGCACACTAGGGATCGACAGGTTGTGCACTCTCCATGCTCATGCAAGGTTAGCTAGGCATTAGGTAATGCCACGGCTTCATTATAACCTCTAGACCGCATTCCATATGTAGAGTGTGGTAGTGCTTCACGAGTACGATACAAACTAGAGTGTTCATATCATATGGGTAAAGTTTTACAAACTCTGCAGAGTCTAAAACTAATCGATTAGCCGTGCTCACGGTCATGAGCAACTTGGTGAAATGATACAAGTATAGTGTTGATGATTTACTAAATGATTTGTGAAATGGGTATGGTGGATAATGATGATGATTTTGCCCAGCGTGGGCTGTGAATAGAATGTTTATTTGTTGCCATGGAAGGCACAGGGATGATACTATGATGATATTTATGCTATGTTTATTATGGTTTACTCTTTGATTTAAAAACTCTGTTGCAATCTATTATTATTTGCTATTGCGAAACAACATTTGCTTTTATGCTGAAAATGAGCCACAAATATAGCCATATTTGATCTCGGCTTGCAATGTACAGTCCTAGGTTTCCCAAGGTTTGGGTAGGACTTGCCAATACCTCGTGTATTGACCGCCTCTTGTTGTTTTTAGTCATGTTTGCAGGTAGCGAGTGCTTGCGCCGGTTATCGGAATTTCTAAGATGATTCTTTCTAAGGTGATTCCTAGTCAGATGCCTGTGTGATTTTGGTAGATGGGCATACCGAAGAACTTATGTATCTTTTCTGTTGCGTTTTAAACTCTTTCGTTTGCCCAGTTGACACAACCATTTTGTATGACTCTTACACCGCTAAGTTATAAGAGTCACTTTATCTACTTATGTGCCATGTGCATTGTATGTGCCATGTTGTGGATGCGTGTACTAGTCACTGATCATGGGACTAGTACAGTGTACGCTCCAGATATTCGGGAATTCTAACCCCGGGTGCCGACTTGATGGGTATTATATTTGGCATAAGAGTATATTGTAGCATGTTACATGTTGGACATAAATTAATTTGAAACAAGTAAGGGGTTACATTTTTTTAAGCGTACGTGTAACAGCATGAATTATTAAAGAGAAAGGGGGTCAACTAAGTACAGGTTGGTTTAACCAGACTTAATCATTTGAAGACAGCAAACAAAGGTTTAATAGTAAAATTTCTTACGAGAACAACATGTACTTTGATCTGATCCAACTATCACAGAACTTTTGATCGACATGAGGTAAATTTCAGTACCAAATTTATATCACAGAACTTTTGATCCAACTATCACAGAACTTTTGATCGACATGAGGTAAAATTTCTTCCCAGAACAACATGCACTTTGATCTGATACATCTATCACAAAAATATAATTCCAGTACCAAATTTATCACAAAATTATAATTTTTTTTAAAAAAATCAACAAATGTTTCAGATGTTATTACAAACACATTAATATATTGGTAATTGTATGTGTAACTTAAACTGTTACTGAAACAGTGAACGACACAGCTATATATATCTCATGTCTCTCACTAAGGTTGTGCTTCGATCCAAGGTGTAAAGTTTTGGCGTATCACATCGAATATACGGACACACATTTGAAGTATTAAACATAGACTAATAACAAAACAAATTACAGATTCCTCCTGTAAACTGCGAGATGAATTTATTAAGCCTAATTAATCCGTCATTAGCAAATGTTTACCGCAGCATCACATTGTCAAATTATGGCGTAATTAGGCTCAAAAGATTCGTCTCGCAATTTTCATTCAAACTGTGCAAATGGATTTTTTCCATCCACATTTAATGCTCCATACGTGTGTCCAAACATTCGATGTGACGTTTTTGACAGAAAAATTTCGAAGAAGAAAAGCACCGATGAATGTATGGATATTGCTGCGTTCCATTCGATGTTCATCTAGTATTTTTACAATTATATTATAAAGTAATCTTGACTTTTTTTAAAGTTAAACTTTTTAAAGTTTGACTAAGTTTATAGAAAAATATAGTAACACATGTACAACCAAATTAGTTTCATTAAATACATCTAACACTGAATATATTTTGATAACTTTTTTGTTTTCTGTTAAAAATATTCAAATGTTTTTCTATGAATTTGGTCAAACCTAAAGAATTTTAATTGAGAAAAAGTTAAAATCACTTATAATATGAAACGGAGGTATTAATAACATAAAACAAAACAAAAAATCACTTAACAAAAACTGTAGTCTGTAGGATGATCTGTTCAGCCAACCGAGGGTTGAACTGAAAGAAGGCAACTGACCTTGGAATTTTGGTCCTTGCTCGAGAGCAGCCTGCCTTCTGCTCCTTGCTGCTCTTGGCATTTGGCAAGTTGGCAGGTAGCTTGGCAGTTTAATTAGGATGCTGAGCCCGGGCGGCTTAGGTTGCAGCTGATCTCTCTATATATAAGCGGGTGCATGTATAGTAGGTGATGGCAGGGCCGGGAAGGTAATCGCAGTTCGCAGCTACTGCGTCGGACAGGCTGACAATGTTGTTTGTTTAATTAAGTACGTTTGGGTAGGTGACTAGCTGACTAATTGAGATGAGACGTTGGTAGCTATAGTAGTTGACTAGATTCGTTCGTTCGGGTCAGGTTACCAAACAAGTTTGTTTATTCGAGTTTCTAGAAAAGTATAGACAAAAAACTAAAAACAGTTCGATTTTATTACTTTTTTTTCCAAGTAAAACCTGCCAGGAATGCTGTCTAGGGATGCGACTACCAGAGTTCCAGTCCAACTCGAGTAATATATGAACAGTACAGTCTTACTGCAACTAGATCCAAAGAAGAAATATTGTTTATGAGACAAATTGCACTATAAACATTGTATCTATTTTTTTTTGACCTTGCAAACACTCTATCTATTGTTATATACTCATTACATGTTGGTCCCAACATAGGTCGTTATGTCTGTCACGCCGAGAAATTTAGCCCAAATTTCAAGACTATTTTGTGTATTAAATCTCTGTCCAGGACCAGCCAGGGTACACAAAACGACAAACGTAAATAAAGCGTAAAATACTTACAGAAGAGGCACTTAATCATCACACCGAAAGAGAACGACAGCAGCGGAAAAAAGCGATCCTAGCGGGGCTTCAGCTCCACTCCACAGGCAAAACTTAACTGGGGTATGAGCCTTGGTCTTCTAACTTCGTCTTCAGCTCAGAAGCACCACACTTCTGAAAAGGGAGGAATAATAGCAAGGCTGAGTACAACCACCGTACTCAGCAAGCCACACCAATGATGCAGACGTGCAATGGGAGACAAGGGAGGTTTGCGGCTATTTGCATAAAGTCGGTTGTAAAATATTTTTTTGAGCAAAACATAAAACAATTGGTTAATGAAGGTAACATTAAATCTCCACTGATCAACGCTACACCACGTTGAACAGGCCCAACCAACCCACCTGAACTACAGTGCATTGGGTCGATTTATTAAGTGTGAGACTAATAACGGTGAATCTGGTCGATCGCCCATAACCGCGGGCACAGCTATTCGAATAGTTTTACTTTGGCCAGAGGTATACAACTGTACCCACAAGACACAATCCACCGGCATGTCACCGCGCATACGCAGACACGTCACCATGTCGAGTGATTGTGACAAGACCCTCTGCATAACCTTCCCCTAACCATCCACACCACGCTAAGGTTTCACCCTCACCCCCTACCCCGGAGGTGGGCAGTCCCCTCGTGCGCCGCGGTAAATCTGGCAGCTGGACAACCGGACACCCGGGCCGACCCAACTCCATCATGCCCACCCTCGCCACCGGTGCCTAGGAAAGGGTCGAGCTATACTTTAGATCAAGCAGTTACCCACTCCCGCTTGTGGTAAGCACTGTAAGTCTTCCAGGGTTCCCCATGAACCGGTCCTTAATTGCCATGGGTGCGACTCACAAAACCATGCACCCACAGCCCACCATTCAGTCGCATTTTAGATGGGTAATTACGACCATGAAACATGGCCAGATGTCTCAAGCACGCAGCTCGTTCTGATACTAAGAGGTCTAGTACTGCAATTATCCCATCAACTGAGCTAGTGGTAATTAAGCATGGCTAAGCATATAGTTCTAGCTAGGTCAACATAAGTAACACAAGCTAGTCGATTTATCACCCAAGGTTGACAAAGGACATATATCAAGTAAACATGGCACAAGCGAGCAGATAGGTCAACTCTGATCCCATGTAATTAGCAAAACATACATATTTATTTGCAAACGGTAAAACATTTGTAAATTGGGATCAACATGCTCAAGGGGAATGTGTGACTTGCCTTGCTTCTTCACTTGGATCTTCTGAACTCTTATCCTTGCAACCGCGGACTTCCGAAACAACGGAAACTACACGCTGGCACGCAAAATGAGGAAAAACACTAATAAAAACCAATGAAATAATACATAAAAAGTAAACAAATAGGTAGATCTCATTTTTAGATGAATTTTGCAATTTGAATGGCCCAATTCGGAGTTCGAATGAATTAGATATGAATTTTAGAAGTTTTGGGCCATTTAATTGAATTTCTATAATTATTATCGGTTTATGACGCATTTATTAAATATTTTCACAAAGGAAAGCGCTGCCGCTGATGTCAGCAAGGGAAGCCGGTGCTGACAAGCGAGCCCTGCACGTCAGCGGCTCTAAGGGGAGGGCACACGGTGGACCAAGTCCACCGCGGCCTAGGCGGCGCCGTGGACTAGGAGCGCGGGCGGTCCATGGGCAGCGCCCAAAATTGGCAACGGAGGGAGCTGGCTCGCCAGGCGTCGGCGGCACACGGCCGGACGGCCACCGGCGGCGGCGGCGCGACGCGGCGTCGGAAAGAGGGGAAAGGGAGAGGAGACAGAGGGGGTCCTCACCGAGGGGCGCCGGCGACGGAACGACGACGGAAGGCGGCCGACGGAGCTCGGACGGAGAGGGGGCGGCGGCGCTCCGGCGACGGGCGGCACCAACAGAGGGGCGGCCATGGGGCGCCATGACCTGAGGAAGGTGATGGATGGGTTAGGCGAGCGCGGGGTGGCCGGGAACCACGAGGAAGGGCAGCCGGAGGGAACAAGCACGGCGACGGAGCTCACCTCACGCGGGGCAGATGGCGTTCCAGCAGTCAAGGGACTCCTCGTCCTTGCAGTGCCGAAGGAGGCAACGACGCATCGCGAGGTGGTCTGGGATGGTAGGAGGAGGCGGCCGGAGGCGGCAAATGCGGCGGCCTCAGGTTGGCAGTGGGGGTGGTTTTTTGGTGGTGGTCGAAGGAATAGGAGCGGCTGCCGGGGTGGAGCTCGGCATGGCGATGTTGACGGCGACAGCGGCGCAGCGCAGCGACCACAAGGGCGGTAGTGGTGGCCGACTGGAGTGTGGAATGGTGGCAGCACAAGAGGATTCGCGGTAGAGATTGTGTTTCGGGGGTGGATTGGAGGAGTGGAGCGGCTGCTGGTGTGCGGCGTGGCGCGGCACAGCTTTTGGTGGCGGTGGCGCAGCGCGGCGATGACGAAAGCGGCGGTGGCGCGCGGCTGGAAGTCGACGGCGAGCGGCGGCGCGTGGGAGCGGCGTGGGGAGGGCGAGAGAGAGCGCGGCAGGCTCGAGTGAGGAGGGGAAAAGAGAGAGGATGCTCCGGGGATCGTTTATATGGCCTTGGAATGGCGGGACCGAGCCCGGGAGAGACGGAATCGGGGCAGCAACCGGCGGGAAGTGGAGCGCCGACGTGGGGGAAAGGGTGGCCGGGTTTCGCGAGGAAAGTGGGGCAACTGGGGGAGGACAAGGTGGGGATCGAGTCCACGCTCTCGCAGGGCGGGGTGGAGCGCGGGAGGCGCGACGTCGTGGGGTGGAACCGGCGCCCATGGCGGTTGCAGGAGGGGAGGCTGGAGGTTAGGGATGGCCCTGACATGTGGGGTCGCCGGGCCCACCTGTCGGCGAGGGAGGGAGAGGGGAGGCCGGGAGAGGGAGGTGCGCCGGACTTTGAGAGAGAGGGAGAGCGAGCTGGGCCGGCCCGAGGAAGGGAGGACTTGGGCCAAAAATGGCCCAAGGGAAAGGAGAGGATTTTAATTTATTTTCTTTTTATTTAAATTGATTAAATGAACTTTGTGACATTAAAATTAGATATTGAGCTCCGAAAATTCACGGAAAATTTCAGAGAGTTCATTAGAGCACTGTTGACGGTCGTTATCGATCAGTTTCGACCGTCAATATTACCAAAATAGGAGAGAACTAGTGATGCTTGCAATGCATATGTTTGTTAGAATAATAATATTCCACTACTATTAGTATTAGGTATGCTAATCTTTTGTAGAGAATGACACTAAAGTAGACGATAAATCAATCGGACGATGTCGAGAACCAGACTTATGTATGAATGGGCCAAGAACTCAGAATTGACACGATGAATTGGGCCAAAATTCACAAGTCTACAAAGTGAAGCAATAGAGAAAGTCGCCAGCCAAAGATGGGCTGGTTTGGGCCAGCCCATGGTTCGGCCGAACCGAACCGGGGGGGGGGGGGTTTGGCCGAACACCCATCTCCACCGTTGAGGCCAGGGTTTGGCATAGACGTCCAAGACTGCACCCCAATGACGGTTGGAGGGTACTTCGGACAATTCCCCTTCCACAACCGTCATAACCACCTCTATATAAAGGCTTCACTCTCTTCACTTCAACACACACCTCAAGCAATAGCTCTCTCATTTCTCTCAAGTTTAGTTTAGTAGTATCTAGCTGGTGGAATAAAAATAGAATAGGAGTCAGGAGTCCGGAAACCTTGGAAGAGTTCGGCTATGGCTCTAGTAGCTTTTCTCTTCTCTTTTGTAAGCTTTGTATTTTTATTAGAATACTCTTCTATATACATTTATGGTATTGAAATACTCTCCAAGTATATGAGTACCTACTTTACATTAAGTTCTTGTTATACTGAATATACGGCTAGCTTATCTGGGAGATGCTTTGGTGCGGGTATAGTGTTTGCTTATGCAATTACTCTATGTCATGACGATGATATTAGAGTAGTATCTGGTAGTTTAGACGTGGTGTTTAGATTACGGGATATCATTATTTGGGGTTATATATTGCGGATGAGAGGTGGGCTGCTGATGGTGACAGCTCAGTACGGGTATTCCTCCGCGCCTATATATAATCCTAAGTTAATTTCCTGGGGAGGGTATTCCTCCGTATTTAGCCCAGGTTGTATGGTCATGACGGGCTGTCGTAAGGAACTCGGCAATCAGGGGTGGCTTCTCGAAGTACCAGGAGGGCATCGGATAGAGGGTATTAGCTAGTATATCAGTTAACTAGAATGTATGTATACTATGTATATTAGAAGTATAGGAATAGATTTTCTTTCTCTTTTCTTTCCACTTAGCTTAGATGATATATTATGAGGATGAGTAGTTAATGCTTGTGTGTCACTCTACCCTTGGATTATCTTAACCCCTGCTTAGAATATGATTATCACAAGTAATATATAAATTATTAGTTGAGTTCTCTCTACATGATCTTCCCACGAGATAAAATAAATACGATACCCTTGGAATACTCTCAGGTGAAATGCTACAATGGTATATCCGTGCGCTTGCGGATGAACTCTGTAACCATAATATACCAAAAGTATTTCTGCGCCATTGCTGGGAATCCTATCCTATCTTACTATAAAGTTATCCCCCACTAACTCCTTAAGCTTAACATGCAAAGATGTCACATCATCATCCACTAACAAGATACCACATTATCATCCACTAACAAGATACCACATCATCATTCACTAATTAACAAGATGCCACATCATCATCCACTAACAATCATCACATTTAAACATCATGCAAACATGCTATATCTTTATAGTTTTTATAATTTAAGAGCTTTACAAATACAAACATGTGAAATTATCATCCAAGCTTAACATGCGAAGATGCCACATCATCATCAACTAACAAGATACCACATCATCATCCACTAATTAACAAGATGCCACATCATCATCCACTAACAATCATCACATTTAAACATCATGCAAAAATGCTATATCTTTATAGTTTTTATAATTTAAGAGCTTTTCAAATACAAACATGTGAAATTATCATCCAACATAATTCACATAATGTTTCAATGTATATCTTTATTATGTTTTATGATATCCTATATACTTATATAGTTCATCCTCACTTAGTTAGTGCTTAAATGATTAATCTACGGTCCAAATTATCTTTCTCCTTTTTTTCTCTAATTAAGTCATATCACAACAATTGTTTTTAGCCTTTAGATGATTAATCTACGGTCCAAACTATCTCCCTACTTTTTTTCTTCCATAAAGTCATACCACCTTACTTTTTACGTTTGAATCACAAAATTATCGTAAACCACATTAATTTATTTAATCTGATGTTATCTAGCTATCTTACACATTATTTTTTTATTGTTATCATACTAAATTCCCGCAACAATGCGCGGGGTTTCACCTAGTTATATTTATAGTAATGTTGTTAAGAAATACCGACAAGCATTTCTGGTGCCGTTGCCGGGGAAGATTCATAATAGAGATTACTTGAACTAATACTTTATATTTACATCGGTATAATCATTTCCTTTACAGGCTAACATTGGTTGTTTTCACTTTTTGTTGTGAAAACAGGGTAGTGCATGACTGGTTTCAACTTGCCGGAAAACTTCAAAGAAAATCCAGAAGCTTTCTTCCGGAGCGTCAGGCCGCGAGTCGTTGCTCCGCAGAAAACTC
The DNA here is from genome assembly GCF_034140825.1 of Oryza sativa Japonica Group. Lineage (NCBI taxonomy): Eukaryota > Viridiplantae > Streptophyta > Magnoliopsida > Poales > Poaceae > Oryza > Oryza sativa. The sequence goes on from NC_089041.1 coordinate 11,540,324, forward strand.
TACCGACAAAGAAACCAGCCATACCAGCACCACCAACCTTCAAGACAATGGTCATGACGGGCTATCGTAAGGAACTCAACAGTCAGGGGTGGCTTCTCGAAGTACCAGGAGGGCATCAGATAGAGGGTATTAGCTAGTATATCAGTTAACTAGAATGTATGCATACAATGTATATTAGAAGTAAAGGAATAGATTTCCTTTCTCTTTTCTTTCCACTTAGCTTAGATGATATATTATGAGGATGAGTAGTTAATGCTTGTGTGTCACTCTACCCTTGGATTATCTTAACCCCTACTTAGAATATGATTATCACCAGTAATATATAAATTATTAGTTGAATTCTCTCTACATGATCTTCCCACGGGATAAAATAAATACGATACCATTGGAATACTCTCGGGTGAACTCTGTAACCATAATATACCAGAAGTATTTCTGCGCCATTGCTGGAAATTATATTTCTAGTAATGTCGTTAAGAAATACCAACAAGCACAAAGAATATTACAAAATATTCTCGGCCAATGATTTTTAAGGAAAATTTTAATTCTCCCATTATTTCACTTGATTAAATTGATTTAACTTTTATTTAATTTCTAGAAAATGCATTATGAATTGATTTTTAATCCCGAACGAAAATCGGGGCGTTACAATGTCTCGGTTATGTTTTCTTAGGTTGCACCTAAAAAAGAAACGGACTCTAAAGATTAAAGAACATTGCACTCAAGGACGCCATATTATAAAGAGATATGTTATAAACCTCAATTAAGGTTATGATATAAAATAAAAAATATTACATTTTATAATGTACATTTTAGCACCTTCTACCTACATATGAAGTGTACACTACTACAAAACATTAAATAGTTGTCGGCACTATAGGTGCCGGAAGTGTTAAAATCGGCACCTATATGTCTTTTCCCACCTCCGCGGATCCAAACATGAAAAAACCAACACCTTTAAGTGATTATAGGTGTTGGTTTTTTAAAGAACCGACACCTATAATAAAATAAAGAGAAAATCTTCTGTATACCCTGAAATTTTAGCTAATCCCTTCTATGCTCCTAAATTTTGCTTACTTCCTTGTATACCCTTAAAATTTGATTTTGATCCCTTCTATACCCCTCTCATCTGTTGACCATTAGTTGATCGTCTAATTTCTATAAAAATGACCATTTTACTCTTTGGATGAATATAGAAATTTATGAATTACATTATTAAAAATATAAAAGTTTGTCGCATGAGACTATTATAGTTATAAGTTTGTTGAGCGATGTATTATTTGTCACAAAATTTAGTTTTAGATAATGAAATAAAAAATATGTATTTATTTTTTTAAAAAAAAGTCATAACAAAATGACGTTCATTCATACAAAGATAGGACTACCAATTCTCACAATAATTTTTTTATGAATGCTCCCGATCAATAAATCCATTATCCTATTAAAATTTTCAAATATATATTTTAATTTATTATATTTGTTTTATTTTTAAATTTTATGTCAAAATTTTCTGCTCTAATTATTTAGTCTCATTAGTTTTATAAAATGCACATACTATGCACTCAAGCAAAATTTTCAATCGTTTTCAAGCTTATATTCAAACCTAAAGCATCAAGGGAAAAAAAAGACATTAGCAACCAAATGTAATAGTGAAATGAAGGAAAATGTAACGGTAGGAGCATAACAGGGATCAAGTTGAAATTTGAGGGGTATAGAAGGGATCGGGTAAATTTCAGGGGTATGAAAGGGATTGAGTGAGTTTTCAGGGGGTACACAGGGAATTTACTCTAAATTAAAGGCGTTGGTTTTTATGAAAACCGACACCTTTAACAACCGAGCCGTGAGCCGAGCCGCCGAATCACCGCTCTCATTCTTATCCACTATCGAGTCTCTGCCCGAGCATCGTTCTTATCCACAAGCCGCGTCATCGCTCTTTCTTTCTTCTCTCTTTCTTCTCCTCTCTTCCCTCGGCTCTCTCGCACCCTCCCGTCACCTCTCTCGCGCGTCGGCGGTGGTGGCTGGAGGGAAGGCGGCGGCCAAACAGCGGAGGCGGCAGCGGCGCCTCCTATCCGCTAGATCTGGCCGGGAGCGGCAGCCCAGCAGGAGGGGAGGCGGGGGTGGCGGCGGCGGGTGGTGGCTGGAGGGAAGGTGGCGGCCTGACAGCGGAGGCGGCAGCAGCACCTCCCCTCCGCCAGATCTGGCCGGGAGCGGTGGCCCGACATGAGGGGAGGTGGGGGCAGCTGCGACGGGCGGTGGCGGGAGGGAAGGCGTCGGCCCGGCGGCAAGGGACTCGGCGATAGCCTGGCTGGAGCGTTCATGTGTGTTCTTGTGTTCATGTGTTCTTGTGTTCAACTTGTGTGTTCATCTCATGTTCTTGATGTTCATGTTGTGTTCATTTGTTCTTGAAGTGAAATTTCTCGATGCATCTACTCAAATTGAGCCGATGGATTGAGCCGGCTTTTTTTGCGTTCCTGAGGCTTAATGGTGCCGGTCCGGCACCGATGACCGCCTCGGTGGTGTCGGTTGAGAAAACCGGCACCTAAGGCTGGTTCCCAACTGGCACCGATTAGCTTTTGTGTAGTAGAGGTATTACCTACTGGTACCTCTTAAAGACTTCACCGAACTGAAAAAACTAATGAAAAACCTATACAATAACTACTGGATTTGAGAATTTCACAAACAGGAATTTATCCTTCAATCGATATGACACGATGTCACGATCCAACTCGAATATCACAGATTAACAACATGCACAGGGAAGAAACTCCAATTCCAACACAAGATAAAATGTTTGGTGACACAAATTCAGAGAGAAATAGAAGTATAGGATGGGATAAGCTGCTTATTTTGTGCAGAGATTCTTGAGAAAATTGAGAACCTTTGAAGGCCAGCATGTGGTTCATTATACTAAGAAATCTTGAAATAGTATATGAACTCTCAAGATAATTCTATGATGGTGGCAATTTGCCAGCAAAGTGTGCAGAAGAAATAATATATAGCACTGAATGCCACTATTCCAATGTCTTTTCTGAACATGAGAATCTCTTATCACTTCCTTTTTGACAGGCACAGACGGTGTCCAAGGTTTTATCTCAACAAAGCCGATAGATAACACATTTTATTTCCGGTATACAATGGCTATGTTTGGCAATAACCAGGGAATCCATACCTTTTTCTGTACTCCAATTAACCATAGCAACACCAAAACATCCATTTGTACTGCCAGCTCCATAATCTTCATCAACAAATAGTTGATTGTAATACATATATTTCCCAAGCTCTTTAGTAATGATGAACACAAACCCAAGGAACGGCAGCTCCAGAAGAGGATAGTGAGTGTTGTCGAAATGACAACCGCGTCACGTCAAAGGACGTGGTTCTCTCAACAGTAGTTGGAAATAAAGACAATTGTATTGCTTAGTAAAAAATTTTCAGGTGTCCCCTGGTACATGGTCCTAGGGGGCTATTTATAGCCCTATTACATACTCCTCCTTTAGGGTTTAGGCTTTACAGGAGAATTTACATGGTTACCCTTATGATAGGGACATTATTAGGGTCATATTGTGTCCTTTACATGCGTGGGCCCCTAATGGACTAAGTAGCTCGGCCCAATCATTGGCGAAACCCTTGGAAGGCACGATGGCCCATTGGGCCATCTTCCAGTGAGGTCCGGTTCTCGGCGAAACCCGTGCCCTTTGCGGCAAGGCTTTCGCCCTAGAATCTTTGCCTATTCGGCCCTCCAACAAGGTCCATCCTCGGTGAAGCCCACTTGCTTCATATCACGGCTTTCACCCTACGGCTTTCGCCCATGTTGTCTTCATGGACGTAGTCGCGCCTTCTCGGCCTTCGCCGCACGCCTCCGGCTTGAGTCCTCACCTAGATCCCTGGTTTCGGTAGGCCCGGTCGAAGGTCCTCGTGTTATACCTCCAACAGTGAGGTGGAGCAACTATATCAGCCAATATTCCACATTTATGTATAGCCAAGATTGGTTGTGTACATAGAACTTCTAATTATGTTTCATGCAAATTTGGATAGCTGATCATAACTATGTGTTCCTCCCAAAAGAACTTCCAATGATATTGTAAATTTTCCCCAAATGACAAACAGAAGGTTGGCCAATGTTTCATCCAGGAATCTTGTATTTGACTTCAGAAGGGGGGGACATAGTTTCAACTCACGCCACTCCAACCTTGATATTTCTCTTAGCAGAGACTCCAATGGATAAACAGGCACACATACTTGAGCTGTTGGAGTAAAATATTTCCTTGGTCGCACTATACCTTGATTCAGCTTGAACGGTAACCATGATTGATGTTCAACCCGTGTACTATCGCGTCTAAATTGACAAGGGGGTGGCCACGAGTGTAGAAGGTTCGCTACCACCCATCCACCCCCTCGGATTGATCTTGGATCAGGCTATGGTTTGAGTTCCATCTCCTTGATAGGAGCAGTACAGATGGTGTTGGGGATGATGTTGTCAGCACAAAGGATATAAGGAACACGATCGGTTTTGAAGATACCAAAGCCTGGGTCCAGCACCTTGCTATTTGGTTCACAATTGTTTAGTGCACACCATAACACAATACGAATTATCTCACAAGTGTAGCTGGACTTTGTGACCATGCCATTGGTGTCTGTCGTGTGCTCATCATGTTTAATCAAGAACTCATCGTGCCATGCAGGACTATTGGTTGGCATGACATGAGATGGGGCTGGGGGTAGGAGGTGTGCCCAGGGTAGTATCTGTTGTTGCATATCAAATCCACATGAATGTCCACCACAAACACACCTGGTTGGGTCTTCCTCGCCTCAAACCTAGCAGCCAAATTGTCAATTACCTCCATACACTTTGCCAATTGCATCCCATACTGATTGAAGATGTCATCCATGGCTGGCTCAGCAGGAAAATAAACTGAAATTGATGTTGAACGTGCACTGAGTTCTTTCATGGGAGGCGTCGAATTTTCCTCACGAGGCCGGTCTGACCGGAGGCATGTGGCCGGTCAGACCGGCAGAGTCTGAATTCGAGCTTATTTTCATCAGGTCTCGTGTTTCCTTGCTTGGGAAGGTATTTTTCGAGTTTTCATTGGTTTCTACCCTGAGTTGGACGTGCAGGTGGACCTGTAGCAGGCAATACCAACCCCTTTATAAGGGACAAGGCCGGTTTAATTGGAGGACACAATCTACTTTCAACGCAATTAACCAATTGAATCTCTTTTTCAATATTGCATCTACTTTTTGCCAGTTCTAGCCTAGTTCATCCATCTTTGTTGATTTATGACGTAAATTTTCCTCCTTCGCTGCAAGAGTGTGAAATCCCTTTGTGGTTGAACTCATGCTGGTACTCTGTCACTGTCCTGCTGCCTTGGTTGACTGCTCGGAACTCCCTCTTCTTCTGTGCCACTATCCCATCAGGAAACTGAGCCTTCCTGAAATTGCGATAGAATTCCACCCAAGTGACTTCTCTTCCAACTAGATGGGTGACCAAGTAGTTATTCCACCAGGCAGAAGCGGGACCCTACAGCTGGTGTGTGTCAAAGGCAACCTTCTCCTGGTTGTTGCACTATAGAAGGTTGAGCTTTTTCTCAATGGCATGAAGCGAGTCGTTGGCCTCCATGGGGTTGGTGGTGCTTGAGAAAGTAGGTGGCCCGACACGGGGAAAATCCGGCAACTTGGATTAAGGTGGAGTGGAGGACCAAACTGTTGGTTCTGCTACCGCTGAGCCTGCTGCTGCATCTGTTGGTGCTGCTACTGCATCTGTTGCATCATCATGGTAAACATCTGTGTCTGGTTTGCCAGCACTTGAGCGATAGTTGGATTCTCCGATGGTGGAGGTGCACCGTTGCCTGTCGCACCATTGACATGAGCATCACCAGTCTGTTCCTCACTACTGCTGCCATCGCCTGCTACACGACTGCCAGTCTTGGTGTTGACCATCTGAAGGGGGAACAGGTGGAAAGGGGATGGGAAAGGAGAAAAAACAGAAACTAAGATTTATTACATTATAATTAAACTGCAATTGTTCTGATCTGAAAAACACTTAAAAGACACCAAACAAATCCTTATTAGGACAGCCATACCATAGGCACATGGTATCGACCGCCAACTAACCCACAAGCAAACAGATCTAATCATGGAAACTAACAAGCAAGTGAACTAAGCAAAGTGATAAATTAAAGGGTAGAGAGCCTAATGCTCGGAGCAGCTCCTGCGGTTGGTGGAGTCATAGCCGGTCTCCTGCTTGTCTGCTGGCTCCTCTGAGAGACTCTTGGAGTCCATCAGGAGGGTGTAGCCACTGGCTGCCTCTGAACTGGAGCTGCTGCTGCCACTGGGTGTAACAGTTAACCAACCACAGTTGCCACTGGGTGTAGCAAGCAACCAACCACCCGGAAAGCTGACGCTGGAGCTAAGGTGAGAACTGGCACTAGGGCGGTGGTTGAAACTGGTGCAAGAGCGGGTGCAGGAGCTGCCACTAGTGAAGGTAGAAGAGCTGGAGCTAGTGCTGGAACTAGAGCTGTGGCTAGAGCTAGTGCTGGGACTGCTGGAGGCGGTGGAGGTGGGTGCCTGTGCGCCAGCTGAATGCGCACTGGAGCTGTGGTGGACTTCCTCAGCATCGTGCAGATCCTAAGCCCACCTGGTGTTGGATGTCTCTAGAGCATGGCATTCTCTTTCTTGAGATGGGATATCTCGTCCTCCAAGCTAGCTATCTTCACGAGTTTCTTGTCGTTGAGAACCTTTGAAGCCTTGTGAAGATCAGCGTGCATCTTGTCCAAACTCTTTCTCCCAGAGCACATGCGTCCAAAGGTGGTGTCGTTCTCCTCAGACACTGACTTGAAGGTGCTGGCGTCAGCAGAACTGCCACGGCGAGGGTTGTAGCGGTAAGCAGTGCTACGAAGGTCGTGGTCATGCAACTCCCTTATCCTAGCAATCATCCTAGAAACAGCCTCCTAGCAAGCGTGCTCGAAGGTGCCTCCTATAGCCGTCATCACCATGTTGGGCAGAACAGTGGGAGAATGCCATGAACCTCCAAGCGAACCTGATGCGGGAGCTTGCCACTGAGGGGACGTAGCTTCGTGTACTCTGGGTCATAGGGAAACCCACCACAATTGTCATGCAGCCAAGCTCTGCCATGAAGCCATCCATGTTCTCACCACGGTGTCTAGAGGGATAGTCAGCCATCTATAGAAGACAAAGGATGAAGATCAATGCATGCCCAAATCCAAATTAAATAAAGCAGGAAAGGACTCAAATAAATAACCAAGTAAGATCAAGTAAATGCTATCGATACAACTAGGTAATAAAGTAACGTGAATAATAATAATAATAATTACAACAACAACAACAACATAAGTAGATTTGCAACCAATAAACCTTAATTAGGACCTAATGCATTCCTCCCGATTAATTCCTGACCGACCGTCAAATAAATTCCAAATAAATTTACTAATACCCTAGACTGTCACTAGTCGAGAAACTCCAATTGAATAAGCGATCAAGATTTTTCCCATATACCAAAGGAACAAATCCTAGATTTTTCCCGAAACAAATCCAAATGCAAAGAGCAATGCATATGAAAAGGTTTCAGAAAGCTCTTAGGGTTTCCAGTTGGCTATCCTATGGTCAAGGTCGGCTCTGATACCAACTTGTCATGCCCAGAAATTCACGAGCCAGAATTCCCAAGTAGAATGTGCATTAAAACACCTGTCCAGGATCAGCCAGTGTACGCAAACAACAAAGTTGATACACAGGTCCACACAAACTTAACAAAGTCTTACATATCAGCGGAATTGAAAGCGAGCTAAACTAGATAACTTGACACTCGTAGCGTGGCAAGTCCACTCCACAAGCATCCTTGACAGCAGCGACGAAGCCTACTCCTCCGAGTAACCCCCATCCGAAAAGTACTATGCCTTTGAGGTGGGGAAGATAGAGCATGATGAAAGGTAATTCCAAAGGAGGCTAGGGGGGTTATTTGCATAAAGCTAGCATTTAAAAATAGAAGTTGTACCAGGAGAAGGCATGATGAAAGGTAATTCCAAAGGAGGCTAGGGGGTTATTTGCATAAAGCTAGCATTTAAAAATAGAAGTTGAAAGTAGTAAAACTGTTGAAGTTAATTAAGCAATGTTAATCATCCCTGTCCAACGCTACATCATGTTGCAACATGCCCAACCAACCACCTGAACTAAACCAGTTCCATTAAGTCAAATTATTAAGGGTGAGACTAATCACGGTAAGTCTGATTGTTCGCCCATAACCGCGGGTACGGCTATTCGAATAGTTTTACTCTAATAAGAGGTGTACAAATGTACCCACAAGACACAGCCCCACGACACGTTCCCGTGCACTAGGGATGGCAACGGGGCGGGGCGGGGCCGGGTTGGGCAAGAACGCCCCCGTCCCCGACCCCCGATTTCATCCACGGCCCTGGCCGCGAAGAGGAAGTCAAGTATACAATGCTACCCGTCCCCGCACCCGCTGGGTCCCCGTAGGAAGTCACTCTGCCATTGGGAGTGAAAGAGCACCCGTAGTTGGGAGAGGAACAGGAGGAGTGAGGAGGCCGACAGCACGAAGAGGAGCAGGCGGCTCGCGGCGCGAGGAGGATCAAGCGACCGGCGGTGCAAGGAGGAGCACACGGCCATGCAGCGCCGCGAGGAGGGAGATGTTACCAGCGCGAGGAGTAGCAGGTATCCGACACCACAGTAGCGAGAAGAGAACTCCATGCATTAACGCCGTGGTCGTTCACGCGTCATGTGTAGGTGGCGGCTCGGTGGGATCGAGAATTAGAATGGTCAGAGATAGGGTTTTCTTCTTTTATATCATCCCCTGTGTGGACTTGATGGGCTTTTTTGTGGACTTGATGGGCTTTTTTGATGGGCATCTTATATTTCTATCTTTCTTAATTTCAAGGCCACATGGGGACCGCGGGTGGAACCCTTCACCCGTCCCCGGCCCCACAAATATGCGAGGCCCCATCCCCGTCCAACCCACGGGTGGAAAACCAGCCCCATCCCCGTCCACGTAGGGGTGGGTACCCAGCGGGTCCCCGCCTCTAACAGGGAAAATGCTATCCCTACCGTGCGCCGACATGCCACCCCGACATACCAGAAAGAGACTGTGACAGGACCCTTCGCATAACTCCCCCTAACCAAATCACACTTCAGGTTTCACCCCTACTCTTAAAACCGGGGTAGGCAGCCCCCACTTGTGCCGCGGTGAATCAGGAAGCCGATCAGCCCTTAAAACCGGGGCCGACCCTACTCCATCACACCCAACCTCGCCTGGGAACGTCAGAGAGGGAAGAGCTATACTACAAGCCCAGTCGTTGCCCATGCTGACTTGTGGTACACACTGTGATTCTTCCAGGGTATCCCGCAAACCAGTTCTTAGATAACATGAGTGCGTCTATCAAAACCATGCACCCATGGTCTACCATTAAGCATATTTTTAGTTCAATTAATACCATGGTGGTACATATCGAATGTCATCACAAATAACCAAGGTCTAAGATATTAGTGAGTTTTCCCATAGTGAGTTAGTTGATCTAAGCATGGCTAAGCATTTCCTAAACCAACATCTAATTGTCACACCCTGAAAATCATAAATATATAAATTGTTGTTTAAATGGAATTTCTAGAATTTATTTTAAAAGCCTAGAAGAGAATATCTAATTTTTAATTAATAAATTCCAATATAAAATGGGGCCAGAAAAAATTTTATTAAATACTTTGCTTAATTCTATAATTCCTAGATTTTTCTGGGATTTATTTGAGCTAAGGAAGTATTTTTAATAAATGGAATTGCATTTAAGAAATAATTTAAATTGAAAAGGTTTTAAAAAGTCTTCTTTTGGCTTTGGGCCGAAAGTCGGCCCAAAACCTCTCTTCTCTCTCTCCTCGGCCCAGTCGGCCCAGTCCGCCGCCGCGCGCGCGTCCGCCCGCTGACAGGTGGGGCCCACCTGTCAGGTTCGTCTTCCCCGAGCCGCCGTCGCCCGGCCGAACCCTAGCGTGCCGCCGCCGCCGTTCCTTTCCAAATTCGGCCGCTCCTTTCCTTCTCCGGCCGAATCAAAAGAGGGGAAATGATCCTCGGGATCTCCTCTACCTTTTCTTCTTTGGAAGCTTCGGCTAAATCGGTTTGGAAATCGATGGATTCGAGTTCGAATCGGATCGGCTTTCCTCTCTCCAAGCCCGAGCTTTCCTTCGCCGTTGCCGCCGCCGTGGGCCTTCGCCGCCGCCTCCGAGCCCCTTTAAAAGCTTCCCCGGTGTCTCCTCTACCCGTCGCCGCCCTTGTCTTCGCCTCTCGTCGTCGGAAGAGCCCTAGCGCCATGTGCCCTAGCTTTGCCGTCGCCGCCGCCGCTCCAGCCGTGCGCCGCCGTCGTTTCAGCCGTCGCCGTCGCTCGGGAAGGCCGCCGTCATGCTCGCCGTCGCGTCGCCGTCCTCGTCCGCCCCTTCGCCGTCGCCGGAGATCGCCGGAGCTTCGTCGCCGTCGTCAACCCGAAGGTTACCGCCGTTTCCTCCTCGTCGCCGTCGTCGTCCGTTGTTCTTCCGCCGCCGTTTTGGTCACCGGTGTGTTCGCCGCGTCGTCCTCTACGTGCTGGTGGCCTCCGTTTGCGTCCTAGTGCCGCCGTTCGCCGGCAAGCGTGCACCGTCCGAGCCGTCCGCTCCGCCGAGCCGCCGCCGCTGTCGGTGACGTCATTGCCGACGTCATCGGGGTCGTCCGCCGTGAGCCGCCGTGGACCCGATCGATCTCGGCAGTCCGTTTTGGATTGGTTCGATCTCGGCCGTCCGTTCGCGTGAACCGCCGCCCGTGCGCCCGGTCCACCGAAACCCTAGCCGCTGACGCAATAAACCTTCTTTTCCTTTTCAAAAATAATTCATTATTGCGTCATAATTCAATTTAAACCGATATAAGTGTTTTAATCCGATTTAATCTTTAAAAATTCATAACTAATTCATCTTAGCTCCGATTTAGTTGGTTCAAGTCTCTAAATTTTTCTAAAATTGAGATCTACATGTTAAAAATATCCACATGTACTGTTCATGCTTGTTTATGTGCTGTTTTGGTGATTTTGCTCTTTTTGCTTAGATTCCGTCGTTTCCGGAGAGTCCGTTTTCGCTGGAGAAGAGTTTGAAGAGTTCCAAGGCCAGCAAGGCAAGTCACACAGATCCCAAACAACCCTTTGAGCATGTTGATCCTATTTAAAGCTATTGTTTCTATTCAACTATTGCATTTATTTTCGAATGTCATTGGGTGGAATTAACCTATTCTTTGTTATAGCCCTTTTGTTCTTGATTACTTTATTCCTTGATACCTTGGGTTATTATAATTTGACTAGTTGGGCTCTATATATTGGTTCAACTAGATGTATTAGATGTAATTGCTCAGCCATGCTTATAAACATTAGCTCACTATTGGGATAACTTATGACTCACTATAATTTGCTTAATGATAGTTCACGATGGTCAATCGTGATTGGTTAATTAATTAATGTGCCAACTAAAACCTGGTAATGGTGGGTTGTGAGCACATGGTTTTGATGGTCGTGCTCATGACAATTAAGGACCGGTTCACGAGTTTCGGTTATGAAACATTAATCGTGCCAACCATAAGCCAGCATGGGCAACGGCTTTATCTTTTGTATAGCATGGTTCATTGCGGGGCACCAGACTGAGAAGTGGCGGAGATAAGCCCACGGGGGTCGCTGGGGAGTCCATGCCTTGTTTATAAGGGGGTGATTATGATCCAGGAAGGTGCGCTGCGGTGGATTGTGTTATGCAAGGGATATTGTCACAACTCCTTTCCGAGGTACCATGGTGGTATTGAGGCACATGGTGACATGATGTGGGGTTGTGTCTTGTGGGTACAGTGGTACACCTCTGATCAGAGTAAAACTATTCGAATAGCCGTGCCCGCGGTTATGGGCGGGTCTAACAATGTCTTTCGTGATTAGTCCCACACTTCTCACCATAGTAAATGATGCTAAAATTTGTAATAATTTGATTAGCTCCTGGTTTGGAATGGTACATTCCTGGTTTGGAGATAGAACTGTGCAGCCGGGATGGTTGTTCAGAATGGTTGGGCCTATACAACAGGGTATGTTGTATAGCGTTGGATTAATATTGTTTAATCACTACTTAACTGTTTTATTAAGTTCTGAAATGTTTGCTAAATGCTGCTTTTGCAAATGAAACCCTACTATGCCATCCTTTGGTATCCTTGTGCACTTGCATATTTGCTGCGTGACTTGCTGAGTATGTCATATACTCACCTTGCAATCATTCATCAGAGGAAGAGTTCTACAATGAGGCTGATGGTGTGGAGGATTAGGTGTAGCCCTGGTCAAGCTGCCTGTGGAGTGGAGCCGTCTGCGCCGTTTATTTTTATTTTTCCGCTGCTTAGATCTTTATTGATTGAGAGGAACTATCTACCTCTGTAATGACATTTTATTCGCTTATTAATTAGAGTAATAATTGTACTCTATTATCAATTTGTTATTGTGTGCCTCGGCTGATTCCTGGACGAGGGTTCACACACATGTAAGCGTTTGGAATTTTGGATAGAAATTCCGGGCATGACAAGTTGGTATCAGAGCCTCCTTGACCCTAGGTTATGCCAAATGGTTACCCATAGAAGCCCTCTAAAAATATTGGAAAAGTAGAACTGTTCACCTCCCTTTCTCTTTTAATTAAACCAAACTAATGGCACATGCACTTCATAATCTCTTTTAACGGTTCTCATTCAAAATTTATTCCAGTGTTATTAGTACTGTACATCTATTACTGTACTAATGGCTCATTTTATCAGCAAAAGTTTTACAATATTGCTTTATTTAATCTTGCTGCAACAAAATAAATTTAGCATGTTGATTTTATAACTTTCTTTCATTTCTTTTGAAACCTGTTATTCAAAAGTACAAAACTTGTGACTTTGTTTCCAACTGTTTCAACTTATCTTGCAAGCTTGGTTTATTTTATTTACTTACCTTTTATTTTGATTCTCTAAAATTTTATTCAAATTAATCCAAAAACTTGTGCTATTAATTGGATAAATGTCTTAACTCCCTCCTTTCACTTGTCTTTAGATGCCGCGCTACAAGCCTGAGTACTTGTTTGGTGTTGAGGGTTTTGTCCAGGAGTTGCGTACGATGTCCTTTGTCATTGGATTTGGGACTGCCCCTTTTTATGCCCAGATTCCTCATGATCGTCATGAAGAGAAGTGCCGAGTCAAAGTCACCTTGAACAGCAATAGTGAAGAGGTCCCCTCAGTAATGTTCGAAGCTGGAGGAAGAAACTACATCCATGCATGTCAGGAAGTGGCAAGGATCGCCATAGGAGAGCTTCGCGATCGCTACAGTGATCAGTTGGCTGACACTGAGTATCGCTACCATCCTCGCCAACCCCAAGGAAGTGACCGTGGCAGTTACCTTGAGACTGAAGGAATTGAGAATGATGCTACCACAAGGCATTTGGTTGAGATGCTGTGGGCTATGGATGAAAGTCGTGTGGAGACTGTGTTAGCGGCTCAAGATCGTGAAGACCGGAATCGTGGTAAGATTTGCAAGCTAGAAGACAAAGTGGATCGCTTGGAGAAGGAACTAGCCGCGTTGAAGGGAGAAGCACCGCCGCAGAAGGCCAGGATTCGTCTTACCGCAAGGAAGAGAGCTCTATTTGTCCCTCGCTATCAGTTGGCGCCAAAGGTTCGTGTGGTGGAGAAAGAAGTTGCCCCAACCCTAGCAGATCCTCCGGTCATTATCATAAGTGATGAAGAAGAAGAATCCAAGCGCAACCATTCCAAGATTGAGTGGGTAGCAACTCAAGATGATGAAGACGAGCCGAACGAGCCTTCAATCGACCTCCGATGCTCGGAAGAACTAGAGTGACTTGTTAAGTCGTTGTCTTAGATCGTTGTGTTAGCTTGCTTGTTTTAAGTTTGCTTGTGTGTGTCTCGCATGTGATTTACATCAGGGGTGGGATGTAAGTGCATGCGTTTGTTTGCTTTTGAGTGTTAGGAAGTTGGTGAGTTTAGTGGTGTGAGAGTCTTCAGTTTGTAATAATGAAACTCAGTTAAGATCAATAAAAGTTAAAGTAATTCCCTGTCCTGAGTAGTTTCCCCCGGTTTCTCTTCTTGTGCCCTGTCCATGCCAGATGGTGAACACTCGCAGCAACGGGAATGGCCCCAACAACAACAATAACAATAACAATGGAGAGAATCCCACACTTGCTCAAGTTCTTGCTCAACAGACTCAGCTTATGAACATGATGATGCAGCAACTTCAGAATCAGCAGAACCAAGGAAATAACCATGCACCTCCTCAGAATAAGTTAGCAGAATTTCTTCGTGTGAGGCCGCCTGTTTTCTCTAGTACCACTAATCATGTTGAAGCTGGTGATTGGCTGCATGCCATAGAAAAGAAGTTGGATTTGCTTCAGTGCACTGATCAGGAGAAGGTCTCATTTGCATCACATCAGTTGCATGGCCCTGCCTCTGAATGGTGGGATCACTTCCGCCTGAATAGGATTACTGCTGAACCTATCACTTGGCTTGAATTCACCGCTGCTTTCCGGAAGACGCATATACCATCGGGAGTGGTGTCTCTCAAGAAGAAGGAGTTCAGGTCGCTCACCCAGGGATCTCGCTCTGTTACGGAGTATCTGCACGAGTTCAATCGTCTTGCTCGTTATGCTCCGGAAGATGTGCGCAATGATGAAGAGCGTCAAGAGAAGTTCTTGGAAGGACTTAATGATGAGCTTTCTTACCCACTCATGACTGGAGAATATTCTGATTTCCAGAAATTAGTGGATAAGGCTATTCGCCAGGAGGACAAGTACAATCGCATGGAGCAGAAGAAACGCCGGATTGCTCACTTCAAGGCACAACAGGGGAATAATCAGAAGCCGCGTCTTACTTTAGGACCCCAGTCCATGCCACATGGAGGTTCTTCGTCTGTTATTCGTCCGCAGCGCCAGTTCTTCAACAACAATGCTGGCAACAACATCCGCAATCAAGTTCCACGTCCTGTTGCAGCTCCAACACAGCAACAACCTGCCAAGAGGGAGCAAGGCAGCAAGCCCGTGGTGTGTTTCAACTGTGGAGACCCAGGGCATTATGCTGACAAGTGTCCGAAGCCCCGACGCGTGAAGGTTGTCTCTACCCAGAGCAACTCTACCGTACCAGCATCAAAGGCCCGTGTCAATCATGTCGCTGCTGCAGAAGCTCAAGATGCTCCAGATGTGATTTTGGGTACGTTCCCTGTTAACTCAGTTCCTGCAACAGTGCTTTTCGATTCTGGTGCTACACATTCATTCTTATCTATGAGTTTTGCGGGAAATCATGGGATGGAAGTAGAAGATCTTAGACGTCCTTTGATGGTTAGTACCCCAAGTAATCAAGCACTCTCTTTGCAACGTAGCCCCTCTGTCAGAATAGAAATTAAAGGAGTACCATTTCTGGCCAATCTTATCTTATTAGAATCCAAAGACCTTGATGTTATCCTAGGGATGGATTGGTTAGCCAGACATAAAGGTGTGATAGACTGTGCCAACAGAAAAGTAACTCTCACCAGTAATGATGGTCGAGTTGTAACTGTTCATGCATTGTCTTCTGAGTCTTTAAGGTCAAGACTGAATCAGATAACTTTGGAAGAGATTCCTATAGTCCGGGAGTATCCCGATGTGTTCCCAGATGATTTACCTGGTATGCCGCCTAAAAGGGATATAGAGTTCAGAATAGATTTGGTACCTGGAACAACTCCAATCCATAAGAGACCTTATAGAATGGCAGCCAATGAGTTGGCAGAAGTCAAGAGGCAAGTAGATGATTTGCTTCAGAAAGGATACATCAGACCGAGTTCATCTCCATGGGGAGCTCCGGTTATTTTTTGTGGAAAAGAAAGATCATACCCAGAGGATGTGTGTGGACTATCGTGCACTAAATGATGTGACTATCAAGAATAAGTATCCGCTGCCCAGAATTGATGATTTGTTTGATCAGCTTAAAAGTGCCACTGTTTTCTCCAAGATAGATCTTCGATCAGGATATCACCAGTTGAGAATCAAAGAGGAAGATATACCTAAGACAGCTTTTACCACTAGGTATGGGTTGTTCGAATGTACTGTTATGTCTTTTGGACTTACCAATGCCCCTGCTTTCTTCATGAACTTGATGAATAAGGTGTTTATGGAATACCTAGACAAGTTCGTAGTGGTCTTTATTGATGATATTCTTATCTACTCTCGAACCAAAGAAGAGCATGAAGAACATCTTCGCCTTGCATTGGAGAAGCTACGAGAACATCAACTGTATGCTAAGTTTAGCAAGTGTGAATTTTGGTTGTCTGAAGTGAAATTCCTTGGTCACGTCATCTCAGCAGGAGGAGTTGCCGTTGATCCTAGTAATGTGGAATCCGTAACTAATTGGAAGCAACCAAAGACAGTTTCAGAGATCCACAGTTTCCTAGGCCTCGCAGGATATTACCGGAGGTTTATAGAGAATTTTTCCAAGATTGCTAAGCCCATGACACGACTGCTTCAGAAAGATGTGAAGTACAAGTGGTCGGAAGAATGTGAGCAGAGTTTTCAAGAGTTGAAAAGTCGCTTAATATCAGCTCCTATTTTGATTTTACCTGATCCAAAGAAGGGTTTCCAGGTGTATTGTGATGCATCCAAACTTGGGTTAGGTTGTGTTCTGATGCAAGATGGGAAGGTGGTTGCCTATGCATCTCGTCAGTTACGTCCGCATGAGAAGAACTACCCTACTCATGATCTTGAGTTAGCTGCAGTAGTTCATGCGTTGAAAATTTGGCGTCATTATCTTTTCGGTACTCGTACAGAGGTGTATACCGATCACAAGAGTTTAAAGTATATCTTTACTCAGCCGGATCTGAACATGAGACAAAGGAGATGGTTGGAATTAATTAAGGATTATGACATGGGAATTCATTATCACCCGGGAAAGGCTAATGTTGTAGCAGACGCTCTTAGCAGGAAAGGCTATTGCAATGCTACGGAAGGACAACAGTTGCCATTGGAATTATTCAAGGAATTTGAAAGATTAAATTTGGGAATTGTCAGTAGAGGTTTCGTTGCAGCCTTAGAAGCGAAGCCCACTCTAATTGATCAAGTTAGAGAAGCCCAAATTAATGATCCTGATATTCAAGAAATCAAGAAGAATATGAGAAGAGGAAAGGCTATCGGTTTCTTGGAAGATGAGCAAGGAACTGTATGGTTGGGGTGAGAGAATCTGTGTCCCCGACAACAAAGAATTGAAAGATGCAATTCTGAAAGAAGCTCATGATACCTTATACTCCATTCACCCTGGTAGTACTAAAATGTACCAGGATCTCAAGGAAAGATTTTGGTGGGCAAGTATGAAGCGTGAAATCGCAGAATACATAGCAGTATGTGATGTTTGTCAGCGAGTCAAGGCAGAACATCAGAAACCTGCCGGTTTGTTGCAGCCTTTGAAGATTCCTGAATGGAAATGGGAAGAAATTGGTATGGATTTTATCACTGGTTTACCCAGAACGTCATCAGGCCATGACTCTATTTGGGTGATAGTCGATAGACTTACCAAAGTGGCTCATTTTATTCCGGTAAAGACAACTTATTCTGGAAGTCGATTGGCGGAATTGTATATGGCAAGGATTGTGTGTTTGCATGGCGTCCCTAAGAAAATAGTGTCTGATCGAGGCAATCAGTTTACTTCAAATTTTTGGAAAAAGATTCAGGAAGAGATGGGTTCTAAGCTGAACTTTAGTACTGCTTATCATCCGCAGACAGACGAACAAACCGAAAGGGTGAATCAGATTTTGGAAGACATGTTGAGAGCTTGTGCTTTAGATTTCGGTGGAAGTTGGGATAAGAATCTACCCTATGCAGAATTTTCGTACAACAACAGTTATCAAGCTAGTCTTCAGATGGCTCCTTACGAAGCACTGTATGATCGGAAGTGTCGCACTCCGCTTTTGTGGGATCAAATGGGAGAACGTCAGGTTTTCGGGACGGATATCCTAAGGGAAGCAGAAGAAAAGGTAAAAATCATTCAAGAAAGATTGCGAGTGGCTCAGTCACGTCATAAGAGTTATGCCGACAATCGTCGCAGAGATTTGAGTTTTGAAGAAGGAGATTATGTGTATCTTCGTGTCACGCCTCTTCGAGGGGTTCATCGTTTTCACACCAAAGGAAAATTGGCACCGCGTTTTGTGGGACCTTATAAGATTGTCAGTAGAAGAGGAGAGGTCGCTTATCAGTTGGAGTTACCTCAATCTTTGGCAGGAGTCCATAATGTGTTCCATGTGTCGCAATTGAAGAAGTGTTTAAGAGTACCTACCGAAGAAGCTAATCTTGAACAGATAGAAGTCCAAGAGGATTTGACTTATGTTGAAAAACCAATCCGTATCTTGGAAATAGATGAGAGAAGAACCAGGAATCGAGTTATCCGTTTTTGCAAAGTCCAGTGGAGTAATCACTCGGAAGAAGAATCAACTTGGGAACGAGAAGATGAATTGAAGTCAGCTCATCCGCATCTGTTCGCCAGTTCTTCCGAATCTCGAGGACGAGATTCTGTTTAAGGGGGGTAGGTTTGTCACACCCTGAAAATCATAAATATATAAATTGTTGTTTAAATGGAATTTCTAGAATTTATTTTAAAAGCCTAGAAGAGAAGATCTAATTTTTAATTAATAAATTCCAATATAAAATGGGGCCAGATAAAATTTTATTAAATACTTTGCTTAATTCTATAATTCCTAGATTTTTCTGGGATTTATTTGAGCTAAGGAAGTATTTTTAATAAATGGAATTGCATTTAAGAAATAATTTAAATTGAAAAGGTTTTAAAAAGTTTTCTTTTGGCTTTGGGCCGAAAGTCGGCCCAAAACCTCTCTTCTCTCTCTCCTCGGCCCAGTCCGCCCAGTCCGCCGCCGCGCGCGCGTCCGCCCGCTGACAGGTGGGGCCCACCTGTCAGGTTCGTCTTCCCCGAGCCGCCGTCGCCCGGCCGAACCCTAGCGTGCCGCCGCCGCCGTTCCTTTCCAAATTCGGCCGCTCCTTTCCTTCTCCGGCCGAATCAAAAGAGGGGAAATGATCCTCGGGATCTCCTCTACCTTTTCTTCTTTGGAAGCTTCGGCTAAATCGGTTTGGAAATCGATGGATTCGAGTTCGAATCGGATCGGCTTTCCTCTCTCCAAGCCCGAGCTTTCCTTCGCCGTTGCCGCCGCCGTGGGCCTTCGCCGCCGCCTCCGAGCCCCTTTAAAAGCTTCCCCGGTGTCTCCTCTACCCGTCGCCGCCCTTGTCTTCGCCTCTCGTCGTCGGAAGAGCCCTAGCGCCGTGTGCCCTAGCTTTGCCGTCGCCGCCGCCGCTCCAGCCGTGCGCCGCCGTCGTTTCAGCCGTCGCCGTCGCTCGGGAAGGCCGCCGTCGTGCTCGCCGTCGCGTCGCCGTCCTCGTCCGCCCCTTCGCCGTCGCCGGAGATCGCCAGAGCTTCGTCGCCGTCGTCAACCCGAAGGTTACCGCCGTTTCCTCCTCGTCGCCGTCGTCGTCCGTTGTTCTTCCGCCGCCGTTTTGGTCACCGGTGTGTTCGCCGCGTCGTCCTCTACGTGCTGGTGCCCTCCGTTTGCGTCCTAGTGCCGCCGTTCGCCGGCAAGCGTGCACCGTCCGAGCCGTCCGCTCCGCCGAGCCGCCGCCGCTGTCGGTGACGTCATTGCCGACGTCATCGGGGTCGTCCGCCGTGAGCCGCCGTGGACCCGATCGATCTCGGCCGTCCGTTTTGGATTGGTTCGATCTCGGCCGTCCATTCGCGTGAACCGCCGCCCGTGCGCCCGGTCCACCGAAACCCTAGCCGCTGACGCAATAAACCTTCTTTTCCTTTTCAAAAATAATTCATTATTGCGTCATAATTCAATTTAAACCGATATAAGTGTTTTAATCCGATTTAATCTTTAAAAATTCATAACTAATTCATCTTAGCTCCGATTTAGTTGGTTCAAGTCTCTAAATTTTTCTAAAATTGAGATCTACATGTTAAAAATATCCACATGTACTGTTCATGCTTGTTTATGTGCTGTTTTGGTGATTTTGCTCTTTTTGCTTAGATTCCGTCGTTTCCGGAGAGTCCGTTTTCGCTGGAGAAGAGTTTGAAGAGTTCCAAGGCCAGCAAGGCAAGTCACACAGATCCCAAACAACCCTTTGAGCATGTTGATCCTATTTAAAGCTATTGTTTCTATTCAACTATTGCATTTATTTTCGAATGTCATTGGGTGGAATTAACCTATTCTTTGTTATAGCCCTTTTGTTCTTGATTACTTTATTCCTTGATACCTTGGGTTATTATAATTTGACTAGTTGGGCTCTATATATTGGTTCAACTAGATGTATTAGATGTAATTGCTTAGCCATGCTTAGAAACATTAGCTCACTATTGGGATAACTTATGACTCACTATAATTTAATGATGGCTTAATGATAGTTCACGATGGTCAATCGTGATTGGTTAATTAATTAATGTGCCAACTAAAACCTGGTAATGGTGGGTTGTGAGCACATGGTTTTGATGGTCGTGCTCATGACAATTAAGGACTGGTTCACGAGTTTCGGTTGTGAAACATTAATCGTGCCAACCACAAGCCAGCATGGGCAACGGCTTTATCTTTTGTATAGCATGGTTCATTGCGGGGCACCAGACTGAGAAGTGGCGGAGATAAGCCCACGGGGGTCGCTGGGGAGTCCATGCCTTGTTTATAAGGGGGTGATTATGATCCAGGAAGGTGCGCTGCGGTGGATTGTGTTATGCAAGGGATATTGTCACAACTCTTTTCCGAGGTACCGTGGTGGTATTGAGGCACATGGTGACATGATGTGGGGTTGTGTCTTGTGGGTACAGTGGTACACCTCTAATCAGAGTAAAACTATTCGAATAGCCGTGCCCGCGGTTATGGGCGGGTCTAACAATGTCTTTCGTGATTAGTCCCACACTTCTCACCATAGTAAATGATGCTAAAATTTGTAATAATTTGATTAGCTCCTGGTTTGGAATGGTACATTCCTGGTTTGGAGATAGAACTGTGCAGCCGGGATGGTTGTTCAGAATGGTTGGGCCTATACAACAGGGTATGTTGTATAGCGTTGGATTAATATTGTTTAATCACTACTTAACTGTTTTATTAAGTTCTGAAATGTTTGCTAAATGCTGCTTTTGCAAATGAAACCCTACTATGCCATCCTTTGGTATCCTTGTGCACTTGCATATTTGCTGCGTGACTTGCTGAGTATGTCATATACTCACCTTGCAATCATTCATCAGAGGAAGAGTTCTACAATGAGGCTGATGGTGTGGAGGATTAGGTGTAGCCCTGGTCAAGCTGCATGTGGAGTGGAGCCGTCTGCGCCGTTCATTTTTATTTTTCCGCTGCTTAGATCTTTATTGATTGAGAGGAACTATCTACCTCTGTAATGACATTTTATTCGCTTATTAATTAGAGTAATAATTGTACTCTATTATCAATTTTTTATTGTGTGCCTCGGCTGATTCCTGGACGAGGGTTCACACACATGTAAGCGTTTGGAATTTTGGATAGAAATTCCGGGCGTGACACTAATCATATTAGATCCCAAGTTACCAATGATACAATGTAAACAAACTAGGCTGAGTACATAGGTAGCCATCTCACATTACATTATAAAATAGTTCAATTTAAATAGAAAGCGGGACATTTGCAAATTGCGTACAATATGATCAATTGTAATCTGTGACTAGCCTTGCTCTGGTGTTGCTGGAACCTCAGCATCCACCTCGTAACAGACGGGAGCATTGGAACTGTCGTATTCTATGCAACAAACAAAGCACACAAGCAAAACAGGCAAGTCTACCGAAATAGGTAACAAAACCATGTTTAATGGATTCTAGGCATTTTTATAAATTTACTAAGACTTGAATGGACTTAAGCGGAGCTCGGATGAATTAAATATGAATTTTAGAAGATTCACTGTGTTTTTACTACAAACAGAAAAGTCCTTAACCAATCATTGCACACTAAAGCCGGACACTGACGTCAGCGAGGGGAGAGCGGCACCGACACACGAGCCCTACCCGTCGGTGACACAACGCTCGGTCCACCGTGGACCAGGATTACCGCGGCGGTCCACCGCCATTGGGACAGGGGCGCGGCTCGGGACGAGATGGCCTGGCGACGCGGGAGTGAGCGGCGAGCGGCGGCACGCTCCACCGAAAAGCGATGGCACGCTCCACCGAAAAGCGGCGGCGCGGGAAGGAGAGAGAGGAGGAAAAGAGGAGGGCCTCACCGATGACACCTGTGACCGGCACGGATAGGACAGCAACGACGGCGGCAAGGGGTATATGAGCTCTGGAGCAACCTGGGAATGGAGATGAGAGGGGTTAGAGGGAGAGAAAAGGACCACGGTGGCAAACATTGCCAGCCGGAGGTGGCGAATATAGAGGGCTCACCGGCAAACCGAGGGGAGGCGGGTTCCAGCGGCAGAAGACGATGGGCGAACGGCGGTCGAGGTAGCTCTCGACCTTGCGGACCCGGTGGAGGCGACAGTGCGACTCAGCAGCGGCCCTAGCGATGGCTAGCGACGGCCGAAGGCTACGAAAAGGTAGTAGCAGCGGGAGCAACGGCGTGGGCGCGAATTAGGGAACGGGAGGGAGCGGCGGATGAGGGAAAAGGAGGAGGGGAGCATGGGGATCATTTATATAGCAGCGGGGAGCTCGGAGGGGGCGGTAGGGGGCGGATTTTCCGGTGGATGTGGGGGGAGAGAGAGAGAGAGCGACAGCGGCTGGATTTGAAAATTGAATCCCGCTAATTTTGAGGGGACGACGTGCAGCGAGAGTAGTGGAGGTGGTTGCGGAGAGTGGGGGCACGCTAGGTGCGCGGAGAAGGCGGAGTGGGGCGCGGGATTGGTTGCACCCTACGGCTCCGCCGGCTAGAGGTAGGGGCTGGCTTGATAGGTTGGCCCCACCTGTCAGCTACCCGAGGAGAGAGGGAGGGGCGCGGCGGCCGCTAGGCCGTAGCCATAGGCCGGCCTAGTGAAGGAGAAGGACGCGCTCGGGGAGGATGTGGACAGCCCAAGGGAGCGGAAAAAGATATTAACAATTAATTTAATTCTGATAATTGATTTTGAATTATTAAAATTATTTCTTTTGCTCTGAAAATTCCACTAAAAAACATGTCAATGTATCTAAACATGGAGAGCTCAAGAAAAATCCCACCATGCCATTTCCACTTATTAATTACATTTATTAATTAGGGTTTAGGTCTAGGTTAAAACAAATTAATTCTTGAGACAATTTATTAATTTAATTGAGGCTAGGAAAAGGGGAAACTTCAGTGTGTGAAACTTCTATAGTGATAACATGTTTCTTACATTGGAATTAATCTATAAAACAATTTTGATTTGTAGTTTCTTTGGTTTGCCAGATTTGTTCCTGTGTTCAACAAAGTTATTGATTATTTAACATCTTTTCACCGGATATGATTGAAATTGATATATAGCATTTCCCGTTGCAACGCACGAGCACCCTCTTAGTTCTGTAAAAAAAAAATATCGATCCTAAGCCCAGATATCATGATGCATGATTGGATTTTTTTTTTTGACGGAGAAAGTAGTTTGTTACATATCGCTGAGAAATATTTCCTCCATTCCAAAATATATGACGCTATTAACTTTTCGCATAACATTTGATCATTTCTCTTATTAAAAAATATTATATAAATATTATTTATTTTATTGTGACTTGTTCCATCATAAAAAACTATAATCTCAACTTATAATTTTACATATTTATATACTAATAATAAAATTTTAAATAATACAAATATTCAAACATTATAAAAAAGTTAATAACATCATATATCTTATTTTGGATGTGGTGAGTACTAGTCTAGAAGCACGTACACCGTGGACATGTTAAGCCCCAGCTGCTCAAACGACACGTCCTTGTCCTCGCGCACTTCTTCCTTCGCGCCGGCCGTCGCCGGCATCCGCATCACCCGGAACGGCTGCTCGACGCCGATGACTGACCGGCAATAGGCGAAGAGCGCGTCCACCCCGCATTGGCCGCCGAACTCCTTGCCCACCACCTGGCCGTCGGGAAATCGCACCCTCAGCTTGCATACTTTGGCGGCAGCAGTGGCGGCCGGCGTTTTTTGGTGATTACGGTAAGGCGGTGGTAGGTAATTCTGTTAGCTCTGGTGGTGGTGGATATGAACGACTTCGAGTCGATGAACTTCTCGGCGGCCATGAGAAAGTCGGTCGGGTCCGTGATATGGTGCAGCTTTTCCATGAGCTGCCCGGTGACGGGGTCGACGAAGAGCACGGCGGGCAGCTTGGCACGGTCGAGCTTGTAGTGGCAGCAGACCTTGCTGCCCTCGCCGCCGCTGTCTCCCTCGTCGGCCTGCCAGAACACGAAGTTGTCCCGCACGTACATCGCCACCGTCTCGTCCGCCCACACGTCGCGGTTCAGCAAATGCGACGCGAACTCGCGGCCGCCGTACTCCGCCTGCACGTTCACGAGGAGCCAACGCGACAGCCTCGCCGCGTGCACCTTGGCGCTGTGGAACCCGCCCCTGTACGTCAGCTCGCGCGGCGCCCGGTACAGCTCCGCCAGGGTCGACGGCTTCCTCTTCTTGGACGCAGGCGGCGGCTGCTCGTCGTCCGAGTCGTCGCGACCGCCGCCGTAGCCGCTGGTGCTGGTGCTGGCCTCCCCCTCGCGCTGGCGCCGAAGAGCCGCGTCCTCCTCGCTCTCCCACCTGGTCTGCCTGCGGCGGCGGGTGGCGCGGCCGACGGACGGGTACGGGACGCCGTAGAGGGTGTCGGAGCGAGCGGAGATCGGAGCGCGCACCGACGTGGACGCGGACGCCGACGACGTCGACTCCTCGCCGTCGTGTCGCGCGGACCACGACGACGGTCGTCCTCCGCCTTCGACGACTCCGGCGTAGAAGAGATCGACGGCACGGTCGAGGTGCCAGCCGCAGGAGGCGAGCTGCCGGGCGGCGAGGGTGACGTCGTAGCACGACGTCACCTCCATAAACTCGAGGAGGCGGGCGTCGTTCTCCATGGAGGATAGATCTGATCCTGGCCGGCCCAGCGCGCACGCGCACGACAGGACAGGGGGTTGGATTGAGGTGGGACCGTGGGACCGTGGGAGTTAAATGGAATCACGTACGGTTTCCGGCCAAGAAACCGGGTCGGTTTCCTTTTGGCAGTCGGCTGGCTGGCTGGAGTATCTGCTACGGGTGTGTTCGGCACCCGAGAAATTGCGGCGGCGGCGGCGGGGGAAAAGGAAGCGGCAGAAAGAAAAGGACGTGAGCGAGCCGCTGAGCACTCAAGCTCGGCTCGATGCGGGAGTTGATGCGAGCGAGCTGAGCTGAGCCTTTTCTCTTGGTGTGGAATGGAGCCGTGCGGGGGCGCCGTTAGATCGCTCTCTCATCCACGCGTCGCCCATCTAACCCAGGTATGCACGGCGTGGGGTTTGCAGCCAGACTGCACAGAATTTTTTTCCGACCCTCTCCTTTCTGCACACACGCTTTTCAAACAGCCGTGTTTTTTAAAAAAGTTTCTATACGAAAGTCAGTGGCGAAGCCAGAATAAAATTAGAGGATTTTTACGGTACATTCTACTACTAGTATATACTAGCAGTATATAATAGGGTATATTTCGTATTTGTTAAAATTCTGAAAAGGGTTGTTTAGTCATTTAAGATAGATATTGTTTTTTTAATCACAAATAGGGATTAAGTTCCCCGTGGATTTTTTTCTTGGATTTTTTTCTTGGATATCGTCAATTCGTCATCCGCGTCTGGCGACACCGGCGATGGAGGCTAGGCGCATCTCGCTCCTGCCCCGGTGCACCTCGCTCTAGCCCTGGTGCATCCATCCCGTTTCCTCTGGCGCAGGGAGAAGCCTAACCTCCACGCGCCCAGCATCTCCCGCGTCCCCATCGCCTTGCCTCCAGCCCTAGCCTGTCCTCCCACAGCTTCTGCCTTTCCCAAATCACGGCGGCGTCGCTGCAAACACGAGAGGAGCAAAGGAGGAGGGAAATCGAATCGATTTCCGATGGCGGCGGCGCCGATTGTGGCTGACGGCGGCGGGGGCGACGCCGAAAGAAACCAGCGGCGGCTGTTTCGAGCTAAGCGGCTTCGGTTTCGACTAGGTGCCGGGCAAACGGATATGACTAAGTGAGATAGCATGAATTTACAAAAATACCCTCCACGCAAAAAGATAAAAGGACAAATTTACCCTATTCAATTTATATTGCAGGATAATTAGAAAAAAAATCATATGAATTTACACCGTTGGATCAAATATTAGTCCCTAAAAGTTCCCTAAAATTATAGCGGGGGCTAAACTAAAATGACCAAGAGCAACTAAGAGAGATTTAGGGTTGGTTTTAGGACTTTTGGGGCCTTCTAACAACCTCAAACAAAATCTATATTAGTCCCTCATCTATAAATATATGGATTAAAATTTTAGGGGGTATTATGGGGGCTCTAATAGTATATTAGGGGGTAAGGGGGTCTAAAGACCCCCCCCCCCCCCCCCCCCCGCCCCCACGCTGTCTCCGCCCCTGACGAAAGTTGCTTAAAAAATCAAATTAATCCATTTTTTAAAATAAAATTAGCTATACTTAATTAATCATGTACAAATGGACCGCTCCGTTTTCCGTGCAGACTGTTCCAAGTTTCCAGCCAGGAATAGTGAGGTACAATCTCTTATGACGGTGAAGGCGTGAAGCAGTGATGAAACACTCGTCACTTATGATTTCATGACTTGATCATATATGCTCGAATAGTCTACGTGGAGCACGAAATATTTGAGTACACTGCTCCTACAGAATTGATATACATATCGAAATATGAGGTTCGATCGATAAGGATATATGCATAATCCCAATACCCAGATAAAAACCATTCACGAGCAGAATCTTCCAATTTCACGGAAACTACTGATAAACCGAAAAAATACGGATAAATCATGTAAAAAAATGCAGTTTCAATAAATTTTTTAACTTGACAACAAAACAAGCTGTTTGTGTTTTGGGGTCCAAGTAGTCCAACAAAATCCGGGCCAATTGCGGTTGTCTTTCTAAACTGTGGGTCCGATATCAATTTACTATAACCAAGAAGGATACAATTCTGATATCTGTGACATATATATCTAGGATTTTGGACATGAGTTGATAGGTATATTATCACCATGGATATGATCATGGCCAAATTATATATTCATCAACCAAAAGTGAATGTTTTCTATGCAAGATTTATATGCTATATATTTAAACAAACATCACTATGCTATAAGTTTCGTGTGTTCTCATTTGCAAAAGTACTTACATGAGGCCACGCAAAGAGTGCATGAATAATCAAAGAAGTAGATTGGGGATAAAACTAAGACATATAAAAATTTGGAGTTTGAACCCAATCATACAAAATTGGAAAAAGTTATTTGACTGGAACTAAAAATTGAGAATAGGAACTCGATCCGGAACAAACTGCACAACTCTAAATCACCTAATAAAGCAACATGGTGATAGCGTGGTGGATTTTTTAAAACAAAACCTACAGGTAAATGCTGATGACGAGTGAAATAATATGGGATGAATTGGAAATCTTCACTGCAGATCTAGAAGGGGAGAAGTAAAATGCGAGAAAAACAAATGGGGGACGAGGTGGTGGATGGCAACGCCCCTGCTTCTTTAGCGCCACCCCTTCCAAGCCGACACCGAGGGAGCTGGTGGATGAAGCGCCCTTGCTTCGTCACCACCCCTGCTTTGCCGACACCAAGGGAGGTGATGGACAGAGCACCCCTACTTCGCCGGCATTGAGGGAGATGGTAGACAACAGTGTCCATACTTTCTCAAGCCGGCGACGTCTAATGCCATATCCTCTACCCAACTCAAATCGCGGATATAGAGACACTGAACCTGAACAGGGAAGGAAGATGCGTAGATTGGGAAAGTCAAGCATTCGCGCTTAAACATTTCGCATCTTAACACTCCTCTTGTTTTACATTGTAAGAGAGATAACAGTGGGTCCATCTATAATCTGCTCCCTCCATTCCAATATACAAGATACAACAACTTTCAGCACTTAAGATTTGTCCTAAAATATAACAACTTTTCTACCAATATTCTATTTCCAACCAATCACAATCCTCCGCCATTCACTTTTCTCACATGCTTCTACTTCTCAACCAATCACAACACTTTTATATTTTATTTCTACATACTTTCTTAATAACCATGTTCAACCTTAAAACTCTCTATATTTCCTATGTTATATGTTCAACCTTAAAACTCTCTATACTAGGTGAAACCCCGCGCATTGCTACAGGAATTTAGTATGATAACAATAAAAAAATAACGTGTAAGATAGCTAGATAACATCAGATTAAGTAAATTAATGTGGTTTATGATAATTTAAATTTAAATAATATGTAGAATGGTGATTCAAACGTAAAAAGTAGGGTGGTATGACTTTATGGAAGAAGAAAAGTAGGAAGATAGTTTGGACCGTAGATTAATCATCTAAAGGCTAAAAACATTTGATGTGATATGACTTAATTAGAGGAAAAAATGAGAAAGATAATTTGTACCATAGATTAATCATTTAAGCACTAACTAAGTGAGGATGAACTATATAAGTATATAGGATATCATAAAACATAATAAAGATATACATTGAAACATTATGTGAATTATGTTAGATGATAATTTAACATGTTTGTATTTGAAAATATCTTAAATTATAAAAACTATAAAGATATAGCATGTTTGCATGATGTTTAAATGTGATGATTGTTAGTGGATGATGATGTGTCATCTTGTTAATTAGTGGATGATGATGTGGCATCTTTGCATGTTAAACTTAAGGAGTTAGTGCGGGATAACTTTATAATAAGATAGGATTCTAGAACATAGGGAGTATCTTAAAATTCACAAAATTCACTTGTACACTATGCATCGCTCATGTAGGGGGAGGATTCTTATCCCTCGAGGGGATATCCCCTCGTATACCTTTTTCTTCTAAATTCGATGCAAATAGTTGTGAAAAAATCTAAAAAACATTGACAATGTAGAGTATAATGATACCTACTAGTCCACCAAAATTCAAGTTCAAATTCGATCTACACATCAAGAAACAAAAAAGACAAATTTAGATATAAACAGTACGCTACTATTCATACGCTGAATTTGTCTTTTTTTATATCTCAACGTGTGAGTTGAGTTTGGACTTAGGCTGCGTTCGTTAGAAGGAGTTCCCAACTCCTCCTCGTTTTCCGCGCGCACGCTTTTCAAACTGCTAAACGATGTGTTTTTTTGTAAAAAGTTTATATACGAAACTTGCTTTAAAAAATCATATTGATCCATTTTTGAAAAAAAATTAGCTAAAACTTAATTAATCACGTGTTAAACGCTACTTCGTTTTGCGTGCCGGAGAGTGAGGATTCCCAACCCTCACTCCCGAACAGAGCCTTAACATTTTGTGGAGATGTATATATGTGTTGTACGAATGTTGTCAGTTTTTTTTAGAATTTTTCATAACTGTTTAGATGGTTTTTAAGCAAATGAAAGAACATCCCCTCGAAGGATTAGAATAGTTTCCCTCAAGTAGGCACCAATGTACCGAGTACCTCAACAACGAGAAAATTGTGATTTTGCTATCGCAAATGGATGGTTTCGCTGAAATGCTATCCCTTCAAAGTGATTCATTAAAATGCTATTCTAAACTGAGGGTTGTTCACTAAAATACTATTTTGAGTCTTTTTGGTTGCTAGAAATGATTTTGCTCTATTTTAATTTTTGTTCGGACCAAAATACCCTTGTCTCCTTATCCGTTTTAAGAGATCGATCGA
This sequence comes from Oryza sativa Japonica Group, assembly GCF_034140825.1. Taxonomy (NCBI): domain Eukaryota; kingdom Viridiplantae; phylum Streptophyta; class Magnoliopsida; order Poales; family Poaceae; genus Oryza; species Oryza sativa. The sequence continues at coordinate 11,570,182 of NC_089041.1, forward strand.
ATCGATCCCAATCAGTGTCATCGGCAGATCGAATCGGCGTTGACTGAAGAAGAGCCTAGGAGCGGCGGCGACACCCGTTGCGCCTCCGCATCAGCTCCGGCTCCGGCACCAGCACCGGCCCCCGCCACTCCCCCACCCGCTCCTCCCCTCCCGTCACCCCTCAGTCAGCGCTGCCCCGCCCTGCCCACTCGCCGCCGAACAGCGCTTGCTCGGCGCGCCGCCGTACTCCGTCCTCCCGCCGTGCAATACAGAGAGGTTGGGAGGAAGGAGTAGATAGAGGTAGGGGTAATTTGGTCACAAGACACAACAAAATAGAGCAAAAACATTAGTATTAACCCAAAAGACCCAAAATAGCATTTTAGTGAACACCCCTCAGTTTAGAATAGCATTTTAATAAATCACTTTGAAGGATAGTATTTCAGCGAAACCATCCTTTTGCGATAGCAAAATCACAATTTTCTCCTCAACAACCGTAACCGGTTGATAATTCTGTACCCATCAAACGGAGGTGGGAGAATATCATCGTTACTCATCAGTTTCCAAAATCGAAAGATCCGGATGCCCACGTCGGCTGCGGCGGTGCTCTTACCACGGCCGCCACCGCCACCGCCGCCGCCGGCGGGGGCACCGACCGAGCCCGACGACGACGAAGGCTCCCTCCATTCCCTCCTCGCCTCCCTCTCCTCCTCCTCCGCGCTCCGCCTCCTCCCCTTCCCACTCCTCGCCTTCTCCCGCCTCCGCCGCCACCTCCCGCCCGCCGCAGGCACCTCCCACCTCCTCCTCCGCCCCGTCGCCGCTCTCCTCCATCACCACCGCTCCCACCTCCGCCTCGGCGTCCAGCTCCACGCGCTCTCCCTCTCCCTCGGCCTCTCCCGCCACCCCATCCTCCTACCGCGCCTCCTCTCCGTCTACACCTCCCACCCCTCCCTGCTCCCCTCCGCCGCCTCCGTCGCCGCCGACTCCACGCTCCCGCTCCCCTACAACGTCCTCATCTCTTCCTGCCTCCGCCATGGACTCCCGCTCCAGGCCCTGGCGGCCTACCAGGAAATGGGCAAGAACGGCGTGCTCCCGGACGTCTTCACCTACCCCTCCGTCCTCCGCGCCTGCGCTGAGGCCAGAGAACTCGTGCTCGGGCGGGCGGTGCACATGCACGCCGCGGGCGCTGGGATGGACGGGAATTTGTTTTTCCAGAACGCGCTGATGTCAATGTATGCCAAGTGTGGGGATCTTGCCTCTGCACGCAAGGTGTTCGACGGTATGGTCCAGAGGGATGTGGTATCATGGAATTCAATGATATCAAGCTATGCAGCGGTCGGGCAATGGGCAGAGGCTATGGAGCTGTTTCGGAGGATGCGAGATGAGGGGACAGAGGTGAACTCGGTGACTTGGAACACTATCGCCGGGGGGTATATTCAGATGCGTGATTACAGGGCAGCGGTAGGGCTTATTAGGGAGATGGTTAGAGGTGGTGCAGAGGTGGATTACGTGACACTGGTGATTGGTTTGAATGCTTGCTCACGAGTTGGGTGGCTGAGGCTTGGAAAGGAGATCCACGGGCTGGCAGTGCGTATGTGCTGTGACCAAGTTGAGAGTGTCAGCAATGCGTTGATCACGATGTATGCTAGGTGCAAGGATATGGAGTGTGCTCGCATGTTGTTCAGGATGCTGGAGTGCCCTGGGGTGGTGACGTGGAATACAATGCTATCTAGTTTTGCACTGTCAGATTGTGCAGAAGAGGCTTCTAGTATTTTCCGTGAAATGATATGCAGAGGTGTGAAACCTAATTATGTTACTGTTGTTACCTATCTTGCTCTTTGTGCCCGTGTTGCAAATCTTCAACATGGGCAGGAACTTCACGGTCACATTGTTAAGCATGGTTTCAAAGGGTATCGCTTGTTATGGAACTCCCTTATTGACATGTACTCCAAATCAGGGAGGTTGTCGGTAGCACAAAATGTCTTTGATACCATGGATGACTGTGATATGATATCTTACACATCAATGATAGCAGGATATGGAATGCAAGGTAAAGGAACAGTTGCACTTCGCCTTTTTGAGCAGATGATTGATAGTGGGATCAAGCCCGATCATATAATCATGGTCACTGTACTCTCCGCGTGTAGCCACTCTGGACTTGTGCTTGAAGGAGAAGAACTTTTTAACAAGATGGTCATTTCATATGGTATTAAACCCCAGATGGAGCATTATTCTTGCATGATTGATCTATACGCACGTGCTGGACTATTGGAAAAAGCAGAGGAAATGCTTGACCATACCCCTTTTCCTCCAACGTCGACTATGTGGGCAGCATTAGTTGGGGCTTGTCATGACAGAGGCAACATAGAAATTGGTGAAAGGGCAGCAAGGAAACTTTTGGAAATGAGGACAGAGAATGCTGGGCACTATGTTCTGATTGCTAACATGTATGCAGCTGCTGGTTGCTGGGATGAACTAGCAACAGTCAGGAAACTAATGCGTGACTTAGGTGTCACAAAAGCACCTGGGTTAGCATGGACTGATCTTGGCAATGGGTTCACCCCTTTTTTAGTTGGAGATAGATCAAACCCTCTAGCACCGGAGATCTATGTGGTTTTAGATGAATTATCTGAGCAAATGAGGAATATCAATAATTGCAGTGATCTAGACATATTAGCGGAAAACATAGAATAAACAGGTAATGATAGGACGTGAAGGAAATGTTCTTGCTTTTTGTGTAGTAGAGATCACAATGAACTCCAAAAATGAGATGGTGCAGTGAGTCACAAAGATCCAAAAAATGAAGCAGCAGCACATAGATATATGGATCAATTCTGGAGAAAATTGCTACAAAATGGACACTGCAACATATGTAGGTTTCTAACTGATATGTCAATTGCTTGCATTGCCTTTTGAAACTGCAAAATAATGTGCTCAAGTCAATTGCCCACAAGACACTTACTTTTCTTGGCTAGTGATACATCTTAGACACCATCTTGAAGCACATTTGATTTTACATCAATGTGGTTATTGGTTTCCCTTCGTTAATACACAATAATATGCCGTTGTCACACTTTCCATGCAGCCTTAATCTGGCCCAAGATTTTTTTTTCAACAAAAAAGAAGCTTTCTAGTAGATAGTATTATTTGTCCTTTCATTTATTAGATCAAAATTAATTCAACACACGATCATATACTATCAGAAGTAGTTACAAAATTCATCTAAGATTGATAGAACCATGTAATAATTGTTATCTGAGGATGAGAACTGTATCTTATCAGTTTGATTAGAAATTGGTCCTAATTTCATGATAGTGATACCCTGCCTAGATCGATTCAGTGATATTTACAACATTTCCGTTTACTTCTAGATGAATACAATATTTCAATCTTTTCCCAGAACACAATTAATTGACTCCAGACCAGTAATTTTGGTACAGCAATCTCCTGTTAAGTTCAATTTCACTGAACTTAGGATAAACCTGCTTGAATGTACTGAGAAAGGAATCCTGTTGGTAACCACTGTTTGCCTTCAATTTTCTGGTTAAACTTTTAAACTGTTTAGGCTCATGTTCTACAAAGTAGTTATCATTTAATTCCACGTCTTCTGCTTTCCTTCTGAAGACTACTGATATAGAGCACAATACTTTGTTAACTTTTCCTTGATTGTTGATCCCTCTTTTCAATACATGATGATATTTAGAGTTGAAGTTACATTAAATTTCCCAGATAGCTCATTTGATGGACAACATAATTGTTGTATTTTTTTTTTGTAACCCTGAGTTACAAAACCAAGCATAAATTGGTATTCTTCCCTTCCATGTATCTTGTTTCTTGGAACTAGATTTTGCACTATCCTCTCATCCTCTGCTAAAATAAAACTGGAACTATTATTATTGCTATTTAACTATGTGAAGCTGAAAAGTTTTTACTGCTGCTGCTGTTTTCAACAGTAATAAAAGGATTGATTATATGTGAAATTCTTATATTTGGCAGGTTCATGGTGTGCGGAAGCCTAAGTAAAATTTGTATACGACCTTTCTATATTACATTACACTAGCCATAAAACGGATACTTCAATTAGTTAGGCTTACTTTTGAATTGTGTTGGCCTGCAACATGTGGTTATTTTCACTACCTTTGGATGTATTACCTAACTGATAACCTCCTTAATATTGCTATAACAGAACTATTTTAGCAGAATAGGTAAAGATTCTCTCAACTAGCTACATTCCAATTTCCAAAGCTGCACTACACCGAAGTCAGTAAAGGAAACCTGGCCATTTTGCTCAAATATGATCAAACTAGACACACAAGCACAGAAAACTCAAATACGATTCTGCCTTGGACATTGGAAGCACACAGAAGCTCAAATAGGATCCAGCTTCCACAGAGCATAGACAAATATATCTGCCCGCTTAGGTGGTTAAGTCTGGCTTAAACATAATATGTTCTCTACTTTGTACTCCCTCCGTTTTATATTATAAGTCGTTTGACTTTTTTTCTAGTCAAACTTTGTTAAGTTTGATCAAATTTATAGAAAAATTTAGCAACATCTAAAATATCAAATTAGTTTCACTAAATCTAACATTGAATATATTTTTATAATATATTTGTTTTGTGTTGAAAATACTACTATATTTTTATATAAACTTGATCAAATTTAAAGAAGTTTGACTAGGAAAAAAGTCAAAAGACTTATAATATGAAACGAATGGGGTAGTAATCTTAGTCTAGACTGCATTTATGATCCCAATTATCTGTATACCTGGTTTATTTAGCTAAATACCCGTGCTTTGCTACAAATAAATATGAATCGTACACATGCTATTATTGTTTGAAACAAATCAATTGTGAGGTTTTTAAGAACAATTCTACGCTGTAGATAAGTTTGCACAATAAACTTGTATTTAGAGATGAAATAAGATACATTGATTTGCAGAAGGACTATTTTGTAATAGTAAAGTACATGAAAGTAGTTGGTAAAACATATACAATAGAGTTGGTGGGCGGCAGATTCACTGCCACCACCATTGCCTTCTTTTTGAAGAGTATAGATATAGACAACCATTTTAGAAAAAACTCCATGTTTTGCCCATCAAGTAGGCATCAACTCTTTATAGAGGCTACTTTTCTTCTGTAACTCCACAGCTACTTTACTCAACATCCAAAACTAATTTTCTTGGCGGGTTTAGGTGATGTGGCATCCCAATCGGCACATGAGTTTGATGCCTCTATGTCTACCTATGTCTACCTAAAGGCAGCTAATACTTAGCAGAAGACGCAGCAAAAGGTTGCAAGGTATATGACCTCTGATCTATCAGATATTGTCCCAATCAACTGCTTGCATGGCAAATTCATTCAGGTTCTGTGTGGCTCCTATCAACTGCTTGCAAGAATTGTTATTTTGCTATTCTGAGTCCTCTTCAGATCTAAGCGGTGCATAGGAATGTTTTGTATCACTAGCCTAGAGCCCATGCTTTGCAACGGAAAACAAATTGAGTTTCTAGCTTGTTAAATCAATTAATAAGCATTTGTTTAGTCTAAGTAATACTGTAATTTTTCTTATTGAACAAGTAGGTGATTTTGAAATTTGGGGGAACCAATAGTGAAATAGGGGAAGACTTGTTGAAAGGTGGTGTAATAGTATAGATTGTGGGGCCCAGATGTTGGTGGTAGACGTGGTTTGAGAAAGGACACCACCACTACTAACATTTTAAGTAGTATAGATTAGTCATTTTTGTCATTGTTTCTCATTATATTTTTCAATTTTTTCCTTCATTATTTGTTCAGCTCTTGCTTCATGCTCCATTTGTTTCTCTCTGGTGCAGTACTGCAGTGTACACAAACAAGCCATTGCCATCAGCAAGGGATTGGGATGCATGTGTGGCAGTGACGGCCATGGAATTCTGATTGGACAAATTGGAGGCTGGAATGGAAGTGCTTTCCCTTGGTTCAGCCCACTAGAGATGGAAACGATGCAATTCCATATGGTTGCAAGGGAAGTGATCGTAGCAGTTACAGGAGAGAGCGGAATAGAACTACTGAACTAGGAGGGGCTGATATGCAGTCAGGTTTATCCTGTGGCAGCCATGTCACCTAACACAAGGATTCACTCTCTTGACAAAATCTCCGCTGAAATTTGGTTGAGAATTGCTGATCTTGGCTGACGTCTGGTAGGAAAATAAAAAAGAATACCTGATTTTCTTTTCAAAATTTCTGCTTCTTCACATTATCACACTGGTTTAACTCTATCTAGAAGGGGAAATTGGAGTCTAGAACAGCTTCAAGAAGGTGAAATTGGTGTCATTAGTTTTCTTTTTCTAATAAACATTCAAGAAGGGGAAAATCGCCGGTTACCGCTTTTCATAGCCTCTACTTGAAATTATTGTAAACAGGGAGTGTTGACCCTGCTTAGAACTATTTATTAGATCACCAATTTTATGTGATTTGCATTAGATACAGGTGAAATAAGTAATATGTTTTGAAGTTGAGGGTGAGAATTAGAATCTGAAAAGAGTTGGACGAAATGTAGATGTTTTTCCAATCGCTTGATTCTATAATCCTCCACTTGTCGTTTTGTGTTTTTATCTGTTCAAACTGTTTGATTGAGCAAAATTCTGGTGCTGGTTTCATTCCCCCTTCACTTTGTGGATTATTGGCACAATCTCGGACAGTTTAACCTGCCACACAAGTGCCAGCTTTACCACCCTCACTATTTCTAGAATATGTTAAGTAGTATTTATTTTTTAATGATCAACACCAGACCGTGCGATAATTCATTGAGCAGGAAAAAATTATAAAGCTAAGACCTTGAGAGGCAGTAGCCAGCCAAGAAAAAAACCAACACCACCACGCACCCGCAGTGCCTATACAGAATCCAGGAGAAGGCTAACATTGAATCGGCCGTCGCTAAGCGTGATTGGCCACCACTAGACTAACAAAGAAGCTACCATCTAACCACCCAAAACCAAAACCTAACAGCGGGCACTGCACTCAACTCTATCCACGTCAAATGGATTGGAGGGGAAAGGGTGAGAAAGAAGGATGGAACCACTTTCCCCACAAGGCCCACTGACATGGTCAGCCTGTATTGACTAGGGCGCTGCCGCAAGAATACAAACATCTAGAGTGAGCACATGCAAGTTGTCCGAGAGAGGTTTTGGCAGGAAGGCCACCTAGATGACGTCTCCAGGGAGAAAAGCGACGATGACACTGACGCAGCCGTCCGTAGAGGTCACGAAGAACCGCCTGGGCACTGTATAGGCACCCAAGCAGCGCCTCGGAATGCCTTGTGGCACACACCACCATCACCAGCCTCCCGTCGTTGCCGCATTGACCACCCACGCCTGGCTGGGCCGGCCTCCCTGCTATTGCTTGCGCCGACCTCCTGACGTCGTCCATGCCAGCTTCCGCTGCCACCGGCGCCACCCGCGCAGGCCTGCCCGTATCAACCTCTCACGACGCCGCTCCGGCCTACCACCGCCACCGGGCGCTTCTAGTTGGCGCCCCATTTCCTCCCATCCCCACCACCTTCCTCCCTCGACGGCGTGCAATCACACCCTTCCTGCCTCGCCCTGCCACCTCCACGTCCGCGTCGCTGCCTCCACGCAACCGCACACCACCGTCGGCGGCTTGGGGGTCGCCCTCCCGCACCGGGGAGGCCGGATCCAGATGGGAGAGGGCTGGATATGGCAGCTACACCGCCTCCACGTCCGTGCTTCCCTATCCACGCAGCCACACCTCAGCGGCGGCTCATGGGCGTGTCTCACTCCGAGGAGGCCGGATCTGGTAGCGGACGCCAGATCCGGCAGTGACACCTTGCCATTGTCGCCCTGGCCTACCTCGCCGTCAACGCTGTCGCGTTCCTCTTCGACGCCAGCGGCCAGGCCTTCGAGCGCCAGCTCCATCCCAGCGTCGCTGCAGCTGTCATCGCCTCGAAGTTGGTCGGGGTCATGGGCTCCGACCCTGCGATCTCGCAGGAAAAGGAAGCCCCCGCTGCCGCCGTTCTTACGGCCGCGTGGTTTCCGGCGGCCCGCTCGGGCGGCGGCGAGGCAGAGGCGGGGGTAGTGGCGCGGCGGCAGGAGTCACCGCCCGTGTCACCCCTGCCCCAGGGAGCGACGCGGGGGGCCTTGCAAATGGATTTTTAAGTAGTAAATTATGGTGCTGCCCAATTTTGTTGGAGGCTGGAACTAGTGAAAGCTCATTTCCCATTTGTGATCTAAAAAATTCCTCATTATGGTAGGACTTAGCTGTTTCCCAAGGGCGTTCCTATGAAAGTAATGCATTTCAAGTACGTAGGGAAATCTGTCAACTGTTTTTAATACTTTTACAAATGACAGACACATCTTATTTTCAGATAATGAAACATTTTGCTGTGCCACTGCACCTGATGTGTCAAAATACTCCCTCTGTCTCTAAATATTTGGCGCCGTTGACTTTTTTAAACATGTTTTACTGTTCGTCTTATTCAAAAACTTTTGTGAAATATGTAAAATTATATATATACATAAAAGTATATTTAACAATGAATCAAATGGTAGAAAAAGAATTAATAATTATTTAATTTTTTATATAAGACAAACAATCAAACATATTTAAAAAAGTCAACAGCGTCTTACCTTCGTCGGAAAAATATCATAATGTATAATACTTGACACTTTGACAGGTCATGCAGAGCGACTTGGCAAAAACCATAAGATAAACACAGTAAGAAATGTGGTCTGTTGTTTCAGGTGTCTCTACGTCACGATCGAAATCTTAAGCCACGAGGACATTAAAAAACGCGAATATTAGGGAAGGACCTATGTCGGTGACATGGGACCGGGAGTATCATGACTAGAGGCTTGAGGCAGACACAATCGCCCACGTGGCCTGGCACCCTCGGGGGGCGTCGGGCCCGAGGGTGATGTGTTCGCCCTCCTCTTTGTCTCCCCGAGGGGGTCGGACCGCTCCCGCCTCGGCCCCGAGGGCCGAGGCGCCCCGACCCCTTGTGGGTTTTGCGGCGCGTATATGGGTTAGGTGAGCGCAGCGGGGCTCACCTAACCGCATTTATTGCGGTTTGGGTGAGCACGTCACGCCACACGTAATGCAGTACAGCGCGCTCGTTTATCCGGTCTGTGACTGGTCACAGACCGGTCAGATTGCGGGTTAGGTGGCGACAGGCGGTCTGACGCACGCCTCGCCCCATCCCGTCAGGACGAGAGCCTCCAAGCACTCGTCCCTAGCCGGAGCCGGCGTGTTAGCTCCTGGAGATGGCACGTTGGTTCCGGTCAGATATATGCCAGGCTTCATCCTAACCATTACAAGCAAGACATTGTATGAAGAGGGGCGAACATGCAGATTGTTAAACTGACACGTGGTGGACAAGAATGACTGATTTGTGACCGGTCTGACAATGATCATATCGTCAGCAGACAGCCATGTTCCCACGTCACGCCTGCTTCCGGCGGAAGTGGAGGTAGGTATGGGCCGTCCCATCAGAAGGTCATTCGGACGGCAGCCATACAAATCTCCGTCTGTTAATGAAGAGAAGTCAAATTGGAGGAAAGAGAGGGAGAAATGGTGCATGTGGTATCCCCTTAAGATATAAAAGGAGGACCTTGCCCACTTAGAGAGAGGAGGAAAAAACGATCCCAGAACGATTGGGGGCTGGCTCGCACTTTGTAGCTTCTTCATACACAGATCCACCAAAACACAGGAGTAGGGTATTACGCTTCTCAGCGGCCCGAACCTGTATACATCGCCCGTGTCTTGTGTGTTTTCACTCTCGCGAACCTTCCACACACACATCGAGCTTAGAATCTCACCCAGGGCCCCCGGCCGAACCGGCAAAGGGGGGCCTGCGCGGTCTCCCGGTGAGGACCCCCACGCTTCGTCATCTGGCGCGCCAGGTAGGGGGTTCTGCGTGTGTTCTTCTAAGCTCTCGCACTCTTTCGTGTGCGCCAAGCTTTTCCTGTTCAGCCCAATGGCGGAACAAGCAAAGGCGCACAACCTCTCTCCGAGTGTTAGCGGTGACGACGGGGAGCCAAACCCACGCCGTCGAGCTCGTACTCCACCGCCCCCTCCACGCTAAAGTCCTAGGCGGGAGGAGGCGCTCGAGAGGGTCGAAGGATCCGCGACTTCGACATCCACGGGTGATGGGGAAGGGCGGCGAGATGGGGAGCGTCGCCTCCTCGTCTACGGCGACGGCAGCACGCCCCAGGGCGCGCTCCAAGCTGCGGGCGCGCTCCTACGTCACCCGCCCATTGTCCCTGACCCGGAGTCTCCAGCCCAACGTTGGCTGGACGACGTGGCCAACTTGGTCATGACGGCACGGCGGCGCCTAGGTGCTGGTGGGCGGTCCTCCGCCACCAAGACCTCTGGCGCTGCTACCACCGGCTCTGTATCGTCAAGGCGGAGGGCGCGGCGAGCGGCGGCTGTTCCTCACCATTCGGCCGCCCCTCCTTCGTCAGCGCCTCCGACCCAGGAAGATCTGCGTGGGGGGCCGGACGACCGCACCAGCATCGAGCGCCGGCGTAATGACCGACGTGCTGCCCACGCAACGGAGGGCGTTTCCTCGTCCAGAGTGTCACCTCAACACGGACGCGGGAATCAGCCCTCCGTGCCCCCGGTTGGTGGTGTCGGCTGTAGAGCCTTTGTGGCGAGTCTTCGGAATGTCCGTTGGCCCCCAAGGTTCCGGCCCACCATCGCCGAAAAATATGACGGGAGCGTCAACCCCGCCGAGTTTCTCCAGGTCTACACGACCGGGATCGAGGCCGCCGGGGGTGACGACAGGGTCATGGCGAATTTCTTTCCCATGGCCCTGAAGGGACAGGCACGGGGTTGGCTAATGAACTTGCCACCCGCGTCCGTCCACTCTTGGGAGGATTTGTGCCAACAGTTCACCATGAACTTTCAAGGCACATATCCGCGCCCAGGTGAAGAAGCGGACTTACATGCAGTCCAGCGAAGGGATGATGAGTCACTTCGCTCATACATTCAGCGGTTCTCTCAAGTCCGCAACACCATACCATGCATCCCTGCACACGCGGTGATCTACGCGTTCAGGGGGGGTGTGCGGCACAACCGCATGCTCGAAAAGATCGCCTCCAAAGAGCCCCAGACTACCGCGGAGCTTTTTCAGCTCGCGGACCGAGTGGCTCGCAAGGAGGAGGCCTGGACTTGGAACCCCTCCGGTTCCGGTGTGGCAGCTTCGGCCGCCCCCGGGTCCGCCACTCGGTCAGGGCGGCGGGACAGGAGGAGGAAGAAGAGGTCGGCCCATTCCGACGACGAGGGTCATGTCCTCGCCGTCGAAGGCGTTTCGCTGGCCACCCGAAAGGGGAGGCCTGCGAGCGACAAAAAGAAGGAAGCCGACGCTCCCTGACCTCGGCTACTTGGAAGAGCGAAGGTGGCGCGCGGCCCTTCGAGCCGCGCGCTACCAGCAGAGCTTGCGGCGCTACCATCAGCGCCACGTCCGGGCCCGATCACTCTGCGTCGACGACCTCGTCCTACGCCGTGTCCAAACACGTGCTGGACTGAGCAAACTCTCACCAATGTGGGAGGGTCCGTATCGAGTGATCGGCGTCCCCCGGCCGGGCTCCGTTTGGCTGGCCACGGGCGACGGCACAGAGCTGCCTAACCCGTGGAACATCGAACACCTTCGTCGCTTCTACCCCTAGTGGGGGTCGGGTGTCAGGTCTTGGGCTCGGGCCAACCCCGCACCCCCCCAGGCGTGCAGGGTTGGCCGGGGGCTTATCTTTTTTCTCTTCCGTATTTCAATAAAAGCATTTTCGATTTCCTAAAGGCTGTGTCTGTGCTTTTGTTTCCTTTTGAAGAATCTTGACTTGAAATAGGTCACTCGTGCTCAATCCTACCCTCGGGGGCTCGGGTCGGCTAAAATCGCCAAAAGGGGCCCAGAACCGAGCCGTGCCCCGGGACGTGGTGAACTCCGGAGGGGAATCGGCAAAAACCCACAATCGGGTCACCCATAACCCTCGGTCACCACGCTCCCGGCCTGGCCAGTCTCGACATGTGGATCTCCCCAGGCACTAGCCTTGACCCACGCCGTTTGAGGCTGGGACCTGGGCACGAGCCCTTGTTCAAGCCAAGACACAGAAGGACCGTGGCACAGACCATCCTCGTCTCATACACAGAACAAATGAAATTGACACAAAAATTTCCTCTTTATTTGATTGCAGATTAAATCAGCCTATAATAAGGAGGGGGCCCGAAAGCCTCGGAAGAAGAAGGAAAAGCTATTAAGATTGGCGGAGGCCTGGGGGCTCACTCCGACGCGCCCGGGTAGCCGGCCTCGCCATCGCTGTCGTCCGCACCGTCGTCACCGCACTCCTCGTTGGAGTTGAAGGCAAACGCGAGCCGAGGGGCCGCTCATTATTGTCGGTCGGTTTTCCCTTGCTGATGCGCGCGATTTGCGACCGCCGGGATTCTGCCCGAAGAGAGAGAGAGCAGGGAGGAGAGGCCCCCGAGCCGAACGGCGGCCCAAGGCCCCCGACGGCCGGAGCTGGCCCTCCGCCTGCTTGTCTGACGGTGCCAAGCGCCCCCGACCCCCAGGATGGCCCGAGGGTCACTGTGGGAAGGCCGCCCCTGTCGTCCTCCGACCCCGAGGTCGTCGGCACAGAAGACGAGTGCACCCCGCGAGGCCGCTTGGACAAAGAGCGCCCCAGGGATGTGGCCCCTAGCGAAGAGGATCGGCCCCACCGAAAGGTGCAGCGGCCCGTCTACTTTGTTAGTGAGGCCCTCCGGGACGCCAAGACCCGATACCCTCAGGCCCAGAAGATGCTTTACGCTATTCTGATGGCTTCAAGGAAACTGCGCCATTATTTCCAGGCGCATCGGGTCACGGTGGTTACGTCTTATCCCCTCGGCCAAATCTTGTATAACCGAGAGGGTACTGGACGGGTGGTGAAATGGGCAATCGAACTCTCTGAATTCGATTTGCGCTTTGAACCAAGCCACGCGATCAAGAGCCAGGCCCTCGCCGATTTTGTGGTGGAGTGGACCCCAGCTCCCGAACTCGTCTCCGCCCCCGAGGCCAGCTCGAGCCCATCGCAGCTGCCTCACACCGCCCTCTAGGTGATGTAGTTCGACGGCACCTGTAGGAACCGGCCCCACCTGTCACCAGGCCTTAGAAGTGGCGTCACGCCCAACCGCTTCCCTCGGGGAGGGCGATCGCCCTGGCATAACGCCGGGGGCTACTGTCGGTGACATGGGACCGGGAGTATCATGACTAGAGGCTTGAGGCAGACACAATCGCCCACGTGGCCTGGCACCCTCGGGGGGCGTCGGGCCCGAGGGTGATGTGTTCGCCCTCCTCTTTGTCTCCCCGAGGGGGTCGGACCGCTCCCGCCTCGGCCCCGAGGGTCGAGGCGCCCCGACCCCTTGTGGGTTTTGCGCCGCGTGTATGGGTTAGGTGAGCGCAGCGGGGCTCACCTAACCGCATTTATTGCGGTTTGGGTGAGCACGTCACGCCACACGTAATGCAGTACAGCGCGCTCGTTTATTCGGTCTGTGACTGGTCACAGACCGGTCAGATTGCGGGTTAGGTGGCGACAGGCGGTCTGACGCACGCCTCGCCCCATCCCGTCAGGACGAGAGCCTCCAAGCACTCGTCCCTAGCCGGAGCCGGCGTGTTAGCTCCTGGAGATGGCACGTTGGTTCCGGTCAGATATATGCCAGGCTTCATCCTAACCATTACAAGCAAGACATTGTATGAAGAGGGGCGAACATGCAGATTGTTAAACTGACACGTGGTGGACAAGAATGACTGATTTGTGACCGGTCTGACAATGATCATATCGTCAGCAGACAGCCATGTTCCCACGTCGCGCCTGCTTCCGGCGGAAGTGGAGGTAGGTATGGGCCGTCCCATCAGAAGGTCATTCGGACGGCAGCCATACAAATCTCCGTCTGTTAATGAAGAGAAGTCAAATTGGAGGAAAGAGAGGGAGAAATGGTGCATGTGGTATCCCCTTGAGATATAAAAGGAGGACCTTGCCCACTTAGAGAGAGGAGGAAAAAACGATCCCAGAACGATTGGGGGCTGGCTCGCACTTTGTAGCTTCTTCATACACAGATCCACCAAAACACAGGAGTAGGGTATTACGCTTCTCAGCGGCCCGAACCTGTATACATCGCCCGTGTCTTGTGTGTTTCCACTCTCGCGAACCTTCCACACACACATCGAGCTTAGAATCTCACCCAGGACCCCCGGCCGAACCGGCAAAGGGGGGCCTGCGCGGTCTCCCGGTGAGGACCCCCACGCTCCGTCAACCTAATATCAAATAATTAGAAGGGGTGAGGTTTCGAATCCAGATCGTCTAGCCCACCATCTTATGGAGTTAACAGGAAGACCCCCTGCGTGTTTCTCGCCACCAGGACATCCCAGATTGCTAGAACATCACATCGGAGTGCAACAACTGCCAAAGGCATTAAATTTATAGAAACTTGAAGCCTCCCATCTTTACGTGTGTGAATCATTTCAGGATTGAGGACGGATAGTGGAGTGGTTAGTCACAAGCTCACAGCGCTGGGATCAACTAGAAGCCAGACTAGTGAGGAACAGGTCTGACACATGTTAGAGTTGTAGACTTCCATATTTTGCACTAACGAAGATAAGGTAAGAAAGTTAGGATATCCTTTTCATTACATATTTATATATTTCTAAGTGTTTAACGCGATATTGATTTTGCAACTATTAAGAATATATTTTGTATAGCTAACAGTGAGATAGGGGGAGAGATAGGAATGAAGTAAGTTGTATCTAAAAAAAAAATAAAAGTGACTAATTTGGAGGTTCATCTAGGGCATGTTTAGTTGGTGAAATGAAAATTTTTGGGTGCAACATCGGACATTTGACCGGATGTCGGAAGGGTTTTTGGACACAAATGAAAAAACTAATTTATAACTCGCTTGGAAACCGCGAGACAAATCTTTTGAGCCTAATTAATCCGCCATTAGCACATGTGGATTACTGTAGCACTTATGGCTAATAATGGACTAATTAAGCTCAAAAGATTCATCTCGCGATTTCCATCATAACTGTACAATTAGTTTTTTCCATCTACATTTAATGCTCCATACATATCTTCAAATATTCGATGTGATGTTTTAGGGAAAAACTTTTTGGAACTAAACAGGCCCAGTGACCAAATGGATTGGATCGGCCCGAGGCATGCTGGCAGCCTGACCTAGGCACGGCACCGCATGTTGGCTGGCCCATGCCAAACTTGGGCCTGTGCCTCAACTTGTAGTCTAGCATGGCACGACTGCCCACGGACCCAGTGGCGGATGCAGAAAGAAATAGTAGAGGGATCTGAACAAACAATATAAAGCTACAATCCTTCCTCCCATCTATGTATGGTAAAAAAGTTTAGCAGGGGCTTCGTGGGCTCTCATGGTCTTCACGCTAGTAGCAGGGGCTCGAGACCCCGCCGCCCCCATGCTGAATCCGCCCCTGCACGAACCATCATGGACCAAGCACAACGGGCTAGCTGGCCCATCTATTCCCCCATGATTTTCTCTGCTTCCCTATTGTTTTTCTTAATTTTCCCACACGTTTTTCTTAACTTCCCCGTATTTTCCTTCTGTGAGAAGTCCATTTTACACCCTCGAACTCTTTTACTTATCTAAAATACATCCGAACTACGAAACCGGGAATAATACACCCCCAATTATCAATACTGGACACTTAACCCCCCCCTCCCCGGTTGTTTTGCTGTATTTTTTGCACATGTGGATGACACGTCAGATGTCATGTCAACCCTTCGCCACGTCGGATGAAACAGAGTAATATAGTGTGTGTGGGCCTACCTTCTCTCTCACACATTCACTCTTTCTCTCTCCATGTTCGTTATTCTTTGAAGCAGTGAAGAAGAATGTGCACGGGGGCGGCTGGGGTTCTCACCGCTGAAACGGGTGGTGATCAAGATCGGCGCAGATGAAAGGGGGCATCCCTTTAGGGTCTAACGAACGGAATATCTACACTAGAAGGTAGGTGCATTGGGCGGGGGGGGGGGGAGGATTTGTGCTTGGGCAACATGTCCTTGGTGTTGCCTATCATCTCTTAAAACTAGGTCAGAGAATTGGGAAATAAATAGTTTTATTGACGAGCACACATGTCCACAAAGGAAGAAAAACAAGCTTGTCACTTCAAGGAGAATTGCTGAGAAGCATGAGAACGTGATCAAAGCAAATTCACGGTGGAGTTTGAATTACATTCAGACTACTATAAGTGAGGAGATGTTTGCCAATGTTAATATATCCAAGATCAAAAGGGCCAAAACTTTAGTGACGAAGAAAATGCTTGATGACAAGAAGGGTGAATACGGTTTGGTGTTTAATTACCGAGAAGAATTACTGAGAAGTAATCTACGAAGCACGATGGTGGTAAAACTATGGCAAAAAATTATGCGCTGATGTGGCGAAGGGCTGACGTAGCATCCGACATGTCATTTAGTTGTGCAAAAACCATGGCAAAACAGCTCATGCGGGGTGTTAAAGTTTCCAGTATTGATAGTTGGGAGGTTTATTATACCCGCTCACGTAGTTCAGGGATTTTAGACAAGCATAAGACTTCGAGGGTCTAGAATAGACTTTTCCATTTCCTATTTTCCCTTTTTTTTATTCATTTCCTTTTCCCCTCTTTGTTTTGCTCACATTTTAAAATTGGTGGGCCGGATGTGGTAGTGTGTAGACCTCTAGCTTCATGCCAGATGGTCTAGTGGTTTGCAATGGTTTAACATGGTTTCTGCACACCTAGATGACACTGATGCCACGTCAGCCCTTTGTCATGTCAGAGCATAAGATTATACAGTAGTTTTATTATTACTGTGCCTCCCAGATTACTTCTTAGTAATTCTTCTTGTAATTAAACACCAAACTATATTCACCCTTCTTGTCATAAAACATTTTCTTCGTCACTAAAGTTTTGGTCATATTGATATTGGATATCTAACATTGGCAAACATCTCCTTACTTATAGTAGTCTTAATGTAATTCGAACTCCACTGTGGATTGGCTTTGATCATGTTCTCATACTTCTCAGCGTCCAATCATACTTATAGTACCAAGGACATGTTGCCCAATCACACTTGGCTCTAATTCTGCGACTCATCCTTTGGAAAGTTTATAACCCTCCTTTCAGCCAAGGTATACTGAATTATTACATTCTTAAATTCCATTGTAGTACTGAATTTCATTGCCAAAGAAAATGGAGAGTTTGAAGCATTGCTATTCATGACGTACCAACTCAGCACTCAGCACTGCTTCCTTTTTCATCGAAAGAGGCATCATCATCACTTGAGTCATAATATGCACAATTTTAAGGATTAAAGTTAATGCCACGTCAGGGAGGGTCTATATAGCATACCACGTCAGCGGCGTCGCGTAAGATCTCGGAGATGTCCTAATAGTTTAGCACCGGAATAACATGATACAATAAGTTTCATAATAATATAACAGTAGGAGGGAGGGTATGGCCAAACCGACCCCACCCACACCCGGGGTCAGATCAGATTCCCTATCACCAGGGCAGGCTCGATGGGGAGGCGAGGTGGCTACTTGGCTACTAGACGCCAACGCGCGCACCTACCTACCGTGAAATTTTCCCTTTTCTCCGCCGCGGCGCGAGGGACAGCGCAATCCAAACCGGCCACTTCCACACGAGGCCTCCCTCTCGCACCGCAACCAACCAAACACGACGGCGACCTCCTCTCCCCCAATAATTCCCATTCCTTCGCTCTCGCCGCCACCCCGGCCCGCGCGCGCAAGCAACCTTACCTTCCCATGCTGCTGTGATGTGTCATACGCCGCCGCCACAGAGCAACCGGCCGTCTTCTTCCTTCCTTCTTGGTCTTAGCTGAGCTGCCCGTGATTCTCGATCGCTCGCTCGCTCGCACTTCAGTTCTGGCGGCGCGCGCGGTGGCAGGGCCGGCCATGACGAAGTCGGCCACCTCGCTCCTGCTCGGCGCGGCCCTCGCCACGGTCTTCTTCCTGCTCTACACCTCCGTCTGCCGCGACCTCGGCGACGGGCCTCCAAAATCCTCGCCGCCGCGCTGGGCGCATGCGCAGGAGCAGGGGACCGCCACCGTCACGCCGGCCACGAGGGTCGTCGACGCCGAGCAGGGGACCGGCCGCCCGGGGAGGCAAGAAGAGGAAGTGGTTGCTCCAAGAGAGGAGAAGCAGACCAAGGACGAAGCGGCTTCGCGCAGCGGCCATGGCGGCGGCTCGGTAGAGCAGCAGCAAAACCAGCGAAGGATCGTGATGCCCACAAGCCAACAGGTCCGTTTAGTTTGCCTTTCGTCTCCTTGCTTTCAAAAAGAAAATCTATATGCAGCTGTTTTTTTTAAAAAAAAAAGATTTAAACGAAACAATTAGCACATGAAAAAATTAACTGTTCGCTTAATTTCTTGTGTGTTTTGGCTTGCTTTGTTCATACTGAAGTACTGATTCATACCCAATTAATTACGCACTTCAAGATTGCTTAATCGATCACTTGCATGCATTGTAAATGTTGTAATTTGGGTTAGCTAAACAATTCATATTACTATAAGGATGGTGGCTATCAATCTAACAGATATAACATGGCGATTTGTTAATC
Source organism: Oryza sativa Japonica Group (assembly GCF_034140825.1). Classification (NCBI taxonomy): domain Eukaryota; kingdom Viridiplantae; phylum Streptophyta; class Magnoliopsida; order Poales; family Poaceae; genus Oryza; species Oryza sativa. Next base: position 11,588,755 of record NC_089041.1, read on the forward strand.
ACTAGTTAATTGGTCCACATTGGCGACTTCCATTTCGTCACCACTTGACCATCTGACACATGGCTAATTGACAAAGTCATATTTGTAATTACGGAATATACTAGTTGAAATAGTCAATTGCTTTAGAGGCAAGGTGATGTAGCTAGCTTTATCATCAAGTTCAAGAAATTATTTAGCTGTCTCCATTTCCCTAATTGAAGGACCACCTACCATCAAGTTGGTACTTCATTTAATTATGCTTTTTTTTCTTGTCAAAGATCGATGATGGGTGATCAATTCAACAACTTGGGGGTGTACAGTTCAGAAACGAAGTCGCTTAACAGTTAAATTATTGTCTTCATTTCATATAATATTGAAATAGAAAAAAGAATTATAGTACAAGATGGTGATAAGCCTGGCTCGAAGATACTCTGCACCAGATTAGATTAGCACAAACAAAACCTTACTAGCTAGAAAAGTATGTTGTAGGTTGACAACATTCTGGACCCAAGAATTCATCCATGTGAAAAATACCGAATACATTGGATGTCAACGTAGAGGGTTATACCAGCTATTAGCATGTGAAGGAAGCTAGTTGGCCCAATAATCAGTACATTATGCTAATTATTGAGTGATCATTAGTTTTACTGATTAAATGAAGAAAAATATTCCTTCTGTGTCCCAATAAATTTCCATGCATGTTCCTCAGTTTTGCTGAATATATACCGCACCACATAACCCTGGATCATAAACTTTTTTATATTCCTTGCATGCATGCTCATTCCTTCATTTGATCTACAATGAGTTGACCAATTTACTAACTATGAATTCAACCACTTTTGACTTTTGTACTAAGTCAACTTTGAGCTAATTTATATCTATCTATCTATCTATCTTTATATACTAAAAGTCCATTAAACTTCCTATAAACGCTCCTAAGCCACCACGTGGCACTCCTACAAACGCTCCTAAGTCGCCACGTGGCACAATCTAATCTCACCGTCGATTTTCACTAAAATTGGTGGACCCATTATTTTACACCATTAGATTGGATCTATTATTGAAAAATAATATTCCTCATGTTTATAACGTACAAGCGCTACTACTGTCCGTACGTATTTGTACGATGCAAATGTTACTGTTGTATTTTCCGTACGTACAAACGTACATGATTGTGAAAACAAAACGATAAAGCTTTCCTAATCTTCACTGGAAGAAAAAAAATACACATGTACATTAAAGACAGGAAAAGCATACATTCATAAAAAAATCAATGGTCTTTAAAATATGATTTTCTACAATATAAAAATAAAATATATTACTTCACAAATATAAATATGTTTAGTTAAATTAACATGTATAATAAATATTCAATGAATGTTCTTCCAAATCTATCTATTATATACTAAAAGTGCATTAAACTTTGTACACATGCCTTTACACCTCTGCGTGGCTCTTACATAAATTACAGAAATCCTAGAAATCTATTATATACTAAAAATCTGTTAAATGTCCTGCAAACGCTATTTTCAATTAAATTAGTGGACCCGTTATTTTAAACATTGGATTAGAGATCTTAAAATTCCCATGGTGCTAATATCTATCTAAAAAAAACATAACGTGCTTACGTCGTACGATCGTCTCCCACCTGGAAAAAAAAAACTTAAATACCTGCACCATATACGATCGAGAAAAAGATAAAGCCAAAAAATAAAAAGAAAACATGCACACATATATAGGGGTGAAAACGGGTCGGGTTCGGTAGGATCTCACCCTCTCCATATCCTAACCCATATTTTATAATTGGAATCGGGTCGGACACGGATAACGGATAGTGCCGAATACGGATAGAAACTCGGATAATGTCGGAAAAAAATACGGAACGAATACATACCAAAATAGATACGTACACTATCCGTTACGGATATTTATTCCGATATCAAGTCGAAGCAACAATCTTATATATCATATAGGCAATCACTATTTAACAATTCCATATATCACATAATACTATTATATTAGGTCATTAGGACCTTAGGAAATAAATAGGGTACAATACATCATAGTATAACCAATAAATAATACCAAAAAGTACCTCACAAAAACATTATAGTGTAATATCTATATAATTATCCGGGTAATACCCGGATTTTTTACCGGATAATCCATATCCATCGGATACTACATTCCCGAACCCGATCTCATATCCGCCAAAAAAGTCCCGGGTACTCGAATTTGTCCCGAAGTAGTGTGACCGGGCAGGCGAGTGGGAAATACCCACCCCATTTTCACCCCTATACATATACATTAGAATGGGATAGATATACTAATAAGGAAAAATCATCAGTGCCGGCACTGATTTGTGGTCAATAGCCTTTAATCTATGATGTTATTAAAAATAATACTATACAGATATGCACAGTTAAACTTAATCGTAAACTTATTGTAGTGATAAATATATTATGACAAATGACGCCAACATGTAATAGCAAATGCGATCATAATGTTTCAAATAATTTCATATCAAATTTTATGGTGTCAAATATCACTTGACAACTATACACCGTTAATTTGAATCTACATATGTAAAAATTAAAATAACAAAACCTAACATTGTTTTTTAAGTATATCGATCTATTCAGGTTTATTTAATTTCGGGAGAGAATGAAATTCTCAAAGTATTTCGAATTTTCAAAACTTTTCTTATTTGAGCTGTGAGAAGCACAATTAATAGATTTATGAGAAAATAAATTAAAGTTTACCCAGTGATAATAAAATAACAGAATTTAGATTTGGTTAATTTTTAAGTGGATCTTTTGAAGTTTATCTTGGCTGAGATTGAGATTCTATAAGTATCTGAAATTTTTCAAAACTTTTTTATTGCTATTTGAGGAGTGAGATGCATACTTTGATAGATAGATATTCCTTATATGCCACTAAAAGTTCACTGGTTTCCTTATATGCCATCGTAAATTAGCTATTCCCGTACATGCCATCAAACGAAATTTTCGCTCACCTATATGCCATCCACGTCACCCAAGAGTAGAAATAGTGTTAGTTTTTTTGAAAAATGACAAAATTGCCCCTGGACTCCCTTTCCTGCTATGTAAAGAACAAATCAGGATGTGTTGCAGTTAAAACTATGAGTAACTTTAGCAATCATTATTGATTCAACACACAACCAATTTACCAATGACTGGATGCAAAGTTTTATTTCTCTTCCATTTTTATAGTTTATTTATAGATTATAGAAAGAAATAGTTTGTATTCTTTTTTAAATCGCACTAAGAACAATAATTTAATTAGTCCAAATCTAATGTATCTAATTGGATGTAAGCATTCAGTTTAGAAAAAAAATAATCTCTCGGCTTAGCAAACTGATTGTGTGCCTAATTTATTCGCAAAGGTTAAGTGCTTAATTTAGTCTCACCATGGTAGTAAGTAACTTCATGATACCGACATTAGTTGAATAACATCAAAAAAATGCATCACCTTTTTTTGTTCGTGGTAAGAAAACTAAGACAAAAGAAGGGAAAAGAAAGCTAAGGGTAATTTCTTACTTTCCATGCCAACTAAAATAGTCAGATAACGTGGATGGCATATGAGGAAATGAAAAAAATCATTTAGTGCGATATACGGGAATAGCAAATTTTCAATGGCATATGAGAAAACCGGTGAACATTCAATGGCATATAAGGACTTTTCTCGATATATAGTAAATAAGATTTTAAACAGTTATTTTGCTATAATACAACCCTTAATTCATCACGAGAATTACGTATTTGCCAAGTAGTATTGGCAAAACATGAATAATACAATAAAATAAGCATAAAACTACTTATGGTATATTTTTTATGGTTGATAAAAATTCTAATATACCGGGTATAATTGATGGACAAATGTTATACACCGCTAAACCTAACTGTAAGTGCACTCTAGCGAATTAGTTGGTGTAAATAAGTTTGTGAAAATAAGTACATTCTTAGAATTAGTAAATGAGTCTCATATAGTTGAAAACAACATATGATGGAAACAAATCTACCGCTAAAGTATAAGTCTTTATCAAAATATAAATAATGATAAGGTGTTTTGCATATTTTCATGGTGGTACGTCTCTTTAGCTATAGTTTTTATTAAGTAGTGTTGAATGATTAACCCCACTCATTTGAAAAACATAATATTGTATGTATTCTATTAAAATTTGAGAAGTACTTATTACTAACTTCATATACACATTTTGCCTATTCTCTACCACAAATCGACTCAAAACTTAAAAAAAAAACATTTTCATCACCTCCTCCTTTATGTCCCTCTTTGTCCTTCAATGCAGGGTGCAGTACTTGCTATACCATTGTAAATATTGCATAGGCATGTACATGGTTGTGTTAAGGTGGTGTCCATGAAAGGCCACCATAGGCAATGTAACTAAAGTGACATAATTACCATATAATCATTTGTGATTGTAACGATATTGAACTAAGCGTTGAAATTGTACTCTAGGATGGTTTTTAGGGGTATGGCTACATCGACGCGGGACCCATATGTTTCAAGGCATTACATACGAAAGCCTTAGTTGGCAGATACAGTTGACTTCATCCATTAAAGAGGCATTCATGTTTTTAACGGTGTTATTGTATTATTTGGTAGATATATAAGGTATATTTAGACTATTTATACATAGATGTGAAAATAAGTTATGAACACCGGGTTATGTAGGTAGATGATTTTTTTAGTATATTAATAATGTGTCATTTGTTTTAGTGATACTAATACAGTTTCATTTATTAAAAAGTGCACCTAACTCGATCTTAAAACAATGATAGTAAGTAGCGGTGACAAACAACCGGTTTATATATTACCAGGACAAATGGACTTTTATTGAAATATAAGAGATATTCTTATCACATCAGTAGTATACTAAAATCTACCGTCTATTTTACGGTAAATATATTTCTTTTTCTATTGTAGGATAATCTAAATTCTCTTACAGTATATACATATATAGTGATGTATAATTCCTTTTAGCATTTTTTAATAACAAATAAGATGCCCGTGCATCTGTGCGATATTCCTTTCCGATTTATATTATGGAAACACAAACTATATATAATACATGCCCGTGCGAATGCGCGGGCTAACTTCCTAGTTTATATAAAGGGTGAATAACCAATATGATCCATGAACTTTTACTCAGGGTCAATTTAGTACCTGAAGTTAATTTTCTAGGGATTCAACTGCTTTACTGGCTCATTTCGAAATACAAGAAACTTGGTGGATTTTACAAGAATTTATTCAATTAATTTCCAAAGAATTTTAAATAAAATAGATAATAGATAAAATCCAGTCATTGCTTCAACAGAAGCTAAGGCCAACAAAATTCCTTCAAATAAATCCTCCTTTCCTTGAATAACGTTTAATTGGGAAGCAGAAGGAGACGCCATCGTCGCCGCCCCAGCGGCAGCAGCAGGACCTGGGCGAGCTGCTCCGGCGAGCGGCGACGCCGGACAAGACGGTGCTGATGACGGCGATCAACGAGGCGTGGGCGGCTCCGGGGTCGTTCCTGGACCTGTTCCTGGAGAGCTTCCGGCACGGCGAGGGCACGGAGCACCTTGTGCGGCACCTGCTGGTGGTGGCCATGGACGGGAGGGCGTTCGAGCGGTGCAACGCCGTCCACCAATTCTGCTACTGGTTCAGGGTCGACGGGATGGACTTCGCCGCCGAGCAGTCGTACATGAAGGGCGACTACCTGGAGATGATGTGGAGGAGGAACAGGTTCCAGCAGACCATCCTCGAGCTCGGCTTCAGCTTCCTCTTCACGGTATGGTTAATATGTATTTATTTAATTTCTCCATTGTTAAATAGTGGAGTACTCCTTAATTAATTATCAACAGATATATGTTATTTATACTTAAAACTTTCATCACTTGTTTTCCTTTTTAAGAAGAAAGGATTTGCTAAAAATGACGTCAAATTTTTCAGTTAATTTCAGTCATTTGACTATGTGATTGCTTACTAGCATACTTTTATCTCTTAAATATTTGAAAGAAGAACTCTCCTCTCTCTTCTTTCAAATATATAATGAATTACTTTTAATCCTAAATCTTTAATATATTGTGTGTTAAAAAATATAATGTAAATATTGAAACCTAGGTGTAGATAATTTAGAGTGTAAAAGGATTTAATGAGGGCTTATAAATATGGCGTCCTAAGTATAGCTATTTCCCTAAAAAGATTGATAAATAGTAAAAAATATGCCGTATCATGTATCCAGGTTTGTATCTCTATTCTAAATATGAACATTAAGCTTTCTATCATCATAGTCTAACCATTTTAAAATTAATCAAAACTGAAATAGCACTGGCCAATCAATACTGACGAGCAGAGCACATACATCTTTTTCTCCTTTGTATATTTTTCACTTGTCATTCCTGACATACTTTCCATGCCTTTTTGATTTGTCGTCATAAATAATCATATATTTTCAAGACATACCTCAATGTAATTTCAAAATTCATATATATTGTGGTTGTGGACAACAAAAAGAAATTTCAAGTAAATTAAAAAAGGGGGTGTTTAACTAAAATTTTCTACATACATGTTATTTTGTTGTCTGGCTAAATATTTTTCATTCATGTGAAACTTTGGTACTAGCACACTTTACACATTCTTTCTAGTTGAAACCTCAACTGGTGTGTATATTGTTTTTCTAATGGTAAAGTCTATTACACCTCAAAGATGATCTTGAACTAATTTTGTTGGCATTGAACAATATATAGGACGTGGACATCCTGTGGTTTCGGAGCCCCTTCCCGCACCTATCCCCGGATGCACAGGTGGTGATGTCCTCCGACTTCTTCGTCGGCGACCCAACCTCACCAGGGAACTACCCCAACGGCGGCCTCCTGTACGTCAGATCCAGCGCCAGCACCGTCAGGTTCTACGAGCACTGGCAGTCGTCGCGGGCGCGGTTCCCGGGGAAGCACGAGCAGTTCGTGTTCGACCGGATCGTCAAGGAAGGCGTGCCGCCGCACGTCGGCGCCACCGTGCGGTTCCTCGACACGGGCCACTTCGGCGGGTTCTGCCAGCACGGCAAGGACCTCGGCAGGGTTGTCACCATGCACGCCAACTGCTGCGTTGGGCTGCACAACAAGCTCTTCGATCTGAGGAATGTGCTCGACGATTGGAAGACGTATAAGGAAAGGGTTGCTGCCGGGAACATGGACTACTTCTCATGGAGGGTGCCAGGGAGGTGCATACATTGATAGGTGTGGGTGTTTTCTCAGGGCTTGTGCGGTTAATCCCTCCCTCCTCTAAGAAAAAATTCAGCGGATTTAATTTCATACCTTATCTACCCCGATCATTTTCTTAAGAGATCAACCGAATAAGCCCTAAATGAATTTGAGTTGGGACATGATGAGAGGGGGGTGTACCTGCATGTAAAGTGCTATTGAATTCAATTCTTTCTTATTAGTGGTAGCTTGTACATGATGCATGAGAAATGTACTCAACTAGTGTGTCTAAGATGCATATGAGACATTCCCTATTTATTGTATATTCATTTTTATCCTCTCAAATAATTAATGCATTAGTTAAGCTGTGTGAAATTATCAGTGCTATACAGAGAATGGAAAGATCTATCATCCTATATTTTCCATTCAATATGCCCAAGCTTCAAGCGCTCTCCTTTTCTATTGCCTATCGTCTTCAACCCTATTTCGGTGAGATGGCATGACAATTTGACTGGTGATGCTATGAATAACTCTGATGTTTTCCAAGCTCAGCACTAAAGTTCGGTACATCTGTCAGTTGTAACATACGCTACTATTTAAGTTTGGTGTTTCTTTCATCACCTTGCAGATGAAAATTAAATAAATGGTTATAATTGGTTGAAATTAGAGTGAGAAATAGTTATATTTTAGGATAAATTTTAAATGCTAAAGATACCTAGATTTTATTTGGCATAGCTCCAGATCTCAAATCCACGCTAAATTTGAACTTTGCCAGTTAAATTAAAGTAGTTTAAAATTTTATATTTTAGTTTAAATAAGAATAAAATAATTCATCTAAATGTTATCAACGTAATCACGGATCCAGATCTATGAATTTTTAGAGCTAAAAGTACCCCCAACTCCAAAAATCCAGCATCTAGAGCTATACCAAACAGCGCCCTATAATTTTGGACAATGGGTGCAGTAAACTATCCTAATGAACTTCTCTTTTTTGCAATGACAACAGATCATCCGTTTGAACAGAAGCATTTCGCTTCCAGAAAATTATCTTTTTAGCTCAAGTACAAAACAAGCTAGCCAGACGAAAAGAAATTCAGAAATTATAACTTTAACCCCATGTAATGCTCTAGCAAAATACAAGATTCGGATGGGATTGACAAGGATGTGAATCGGAGCTCCTAAAATTAATTGATCGAGCACACATATCAGTAGACATCCTGGGAAAATAGCAGCATCTACGCAAAATCATCCCCCTTTCATAGTATTCGTACTTTACGGCTGTTCCTCTCAGCTAGAATTGACTTCGTTTTCTCCAAAACACCAAAGAAGATGGATCCACCAATGCCAATCCATAATACCCTTGGCTCAATACCCTGCCAGCAGAGTAATATCAAGCAAATGCACACCAACAGAACTAAGCTTCAGTTTGTTACTCCAATATTTGCTTTATCAGGCCAGAAACATATCCCAAGGTAAAGTATTCAGACATGATATTTTAGCGTCTGCCTGTCCTACCTAAAATGATAAAATTTTCTATTTGACAAGGATAATTTACCTTCAAAAAAGCACCAGCACCTTCCTCTCGTAGAATTGTTTGAGCACAGCTTATGATTCCCCTATATTGGTTTGCTTGTCCCTGCGAATTGAAATAAACATCAGAATGTTTAAATAAGCAGTGATGCAAAGAAAAAATCTTTGAAGATCTCATTAGAATATCTACCTGAACCATCAATCTTGTCTTCAAAACATCGAGGGGTGTTGTTATAGCCCCAGTAATTGCGCCTGACAATATGAAATGGGTCAAGTAAAGATATTCAAAACAGATGTGTAGCAGGAGAGCTTTAACAAAGCCAAACTCAAATTAGCATGACAGGTATTAAGATTAAGGAAGCATTCAGTTTAAGCATACGGGCACCACCCACCCACCACCCTTTCTGTTCTCTCAAGTCTCAGCTCGGTGTGCATAAAAATAAAATTTGGCACCACCCTATACAGTAGTACGTACATAAGTTTAACTGTTTAGTGTATACAGGAAAAGGCCGGTAGATGCTCATATGTTCAGACAATCAGCTGTCAGGTGAGATTATGAGAACAATTAGAAAGTTAATAGGAAATGATAATTTGGGTGTACCAGCGAAAGCACCAATAAGTGCATTCTCTCCGTCTTTCAAGTCTCGCTTTGCCTGAATGCACAAATCATTAGACAGACAAAGGATAAGTAAATTATGACAGTTTTACACAAAAAATAGGGAAAAAATCCCAGATGATTTCAGTTATGGTTGCTATGGAATAATAATAGTTACTCCCTCCATCTCAAAACATAACTTTTGGCTATGTATCTGGACAAGGTTATATCCAGATACATAGCTACAAATTGCTATATTTTGGGACGGAGGTAGTAGTAAAGATAACTTTCCTAGTTCAGTTTTAGTTGAAAAGGAAAAACACCATATCTTCCAAAGCCAAGTCATGATAACCACAGTAAAGCAACTTAAATGACAATGAGAAGAGGAGTAATGTTATAAGTTGTGAACTCTGAATCATTGTGATTTTGTGAGCCAGTGAGTGGCTGAAGATGCCTAACAAACACAATATCTGTACAAATCAAATGACCTAAATCGGTGTGTTGGACATATGGCAGAAAGACGGGAGTCACTAATGTGAGAAATAGCCAGAGCTGGCACTGTGCAGCCTCTGAGATTGTCAGGCAGGCATTTTCATAGAAACATAATTGATAGTCAAATTTACATCAGAATGAGAAGAGGCTTACGCCTATAGAATAGGGATAAATGAGATAAATACCGCCAGTTTATAGCCTATTCGAAGTTGCTCATATATGCAAAACTGAATAGCATCAAATGGTAGATCTCGCAACAGAAAGGAACCATAGCCCTAAAAATCAAATGTAGCAAGAGTAAGCATTGGCTGAGCAAAACATAAACATAGGGAAGTGGTATAGTATAAACTCAAAGATACATACAGCATAAAGACCTTTGAATCCTTCTTTACGGATAATAAGGCGAACAGCATCAGGTGCAGTCTTGAATTGACTCATTTGCATCCTTTGTTTAACCACCTAAACTCAGTGAAATATAATTTAAACATGAACAATGCAAGGAATTATGAAGTACTAACAGAAGATGTGCAGACCTCTGTGGGAACACGAATAAGAGAAGATGCAGCACCTCCAATTGCCCCTGCAGTCTGTAGCATAATTCAGACAAGGGACAGCAGCATGACTTTATTGCAGAAAACCTCTTAACAATTTTCACTAGTATATTCCATTAACTTCAGAAGTAAATAAAATTACTTTGAATATGTCTGTGTGTTAACTTACCAAATGAGCCACAGCACTCAAATTTTCAGGAAACATTTCTAGCAGTTTTCTTTTGGTTGGTTCATACACTCCTATAAAGATTGCAGAAGCCCTGTAGGTAAAAAATAGATTTGGCTAGTCAAAACACATAAGCAAAACAATAGTTGCAAAACAATGATAAATAATGAGAACTCGGATAATCTGGTCAAGTACATATAGCAATACCTATTTGGAGGACAGGTCAACCATGGAAAACAGATCTTAAATAAAAAATATTATTTAGTATTTATGTTAATGTGGTATAGAAGTGAAAAGACGCAGTGTGGATCAAAATTAACATCTGGCAGCTTAAAACAGATGCCAACAGGCAATATTGATAATTGATTCTCCAATTCTGGACTAGCACAGGAAACCTATTATTATTCACTATATACTCACGGGAGAACACCAGCAATATTTCCACCTAACCCAGCATACAAGCCTTTCCATTGAATTTTACTTCCACCTTTCGCAGCCTATAGAAAAGAGAGAACTTTCTCACAAAAGCACAAAATACAATTACGATCTTATGAGTTACTAGGAAAATCGTGATAAGAACATTTAGTGTTTTCATAAGATGAAAGGTGTAGGCACTGAAAGGAAGCTCAGTACATTGTTAGTTCAAGAGCAATTAGATCAAGATGGACAATGTGGCAATATGTAAACATTGGTTCGAAAGAGTTTTGGGAGCACGATTTTTGGAGACACCTAATGAACAAATTGCACATTAAGAGAATACCATATGCAGTTAACATACCTGAAGCCTGGTTTTTATTGTATCAATAGGATACAGAGCTGTCTCAACAACAACACCGGCAGCACCTCCAGCTATTACACCCTCTGAAATTGAAAAGGCTATATAAGCTTGACTAAACCAGATGTACTACTATAACTTTTCGTTCCTGCTAATTGAATCATCCAATGTTTACACATTCCCTGAGCACAGCAAGAACTAATGCTTACCCCACCCCCCACCCCCCACCCCCCCCCCCAAAAAAAAAAATACACGCAGCACTATCCAAAACAAAGCATGCATGAAGAATCATCCAGTGTTCCAAGTGGATCTCGAGTTCAATCACACAGTAAAGAGGGGGAGAAAAACTTAATACCAAACAGAACTTGAAGAAAATTGAAGGACCTCCCGTCTCCGCCTTCTCCCATGGCTCACCGCGAGCCTATCTGCTTCTCTGCTGCTTTCAGTCACCAGGAACAAAATCAGACGAGAAGCTGCCCAAAAAAAACTAATTATTGAACCATACGCCCCCTGCGAAATTCGTGAAAGGGTTGGAGGGAGCCGAAGAGGAGGTTTGGATATGGATCCGAAGAAGCAAATCTCGGGGGTTGGACGGGGAGGATGGGGGATCAGATCAGCTGTCCTCACCTTCTTCCTCCTGTCGCGGGGCGTTGTGGGGGCGAGGGTTTGAGGAAGGGTTTTTGGAGTCCGCCAGGAAACCAGGGATGCAACCGTGCAGGTGTGCTCTGGGGGGAATTTAACTATTTGCCACTTTTAGGTTTGCCACTTATCCAAATATCCCTTTTAGGTTTGCGCTTAATAATTTGCTACTGGAGAGAGATGATTTCTTAACTATTTGACAACTTTTGCCTACGTGGCGTGCCATCGTGGCGTGTCCGCATGGAAAGCAGCCTCAACCCCACCCGTAAGCCCTTCTCCTCTCCTTCTTCTCCACCTCCGGCCGTCGTAGCCACGTCCGCCATCTCCGGAAGAAGGTATCTACTAATAATATGCAACTTATTAGCCATTTCATAAAGCATGCATTGCATACTCTTCGACTTCCATGGGACCCAATGTAGCTTCTAGTGCTAGCAACATGCGAAGGTGAACTAGAAAGCAAAGTTGCACAACTAAATTACATCGGAAAATCACAAAGCCTAGGCTTACTGCATGTCAATTTGTCAATACCGTGTGCCACATTTGCTCGAGCAACTCTATCATGATTAAAGGTCTCACAACTAAACATGAAGCACATTTAGCATCGCATTGATTTAGGAGGACGGATGAAGCAGCAGAAGATGCGGTAGATCAGCTCCAGCTCCTTGTCGTCCATTTACCTACGGAAGTCGTCGTAGCCGACGCGGCCATCGCGGTTGCGGTCGCATGCGCGGAGCAGCTCGTGGGCATAGCCGCCGCCGTCCCCTTGCCGGCGGGGCGTGGCTACGAAAGGCCGGAGGTGGAGAAGAAGGAGATGAGAGGGGCTAACGGGTAGGATCCACGCTGCTTTCCACGCGGGTACGCCAAGATGGCACGCCACGTAGACAAAAGTGGCAAATAGTTAAGAAATCATCTCTCTCCAGTGGCAAATTATTATGTTCGAACCTAAGAGGGGCATTTGGATAAGTGGCAAACCTAAAATTGGCAAATAGTTAAATTCCCCGTGCTCTGGTTGCTAGAGAGAGAAAGGGTGCGAGCTATAGCCCATCTGATACTGAGAATTAAGGGCTTGTTTGGGAGCTTAAGAAGCAGCTGCGAAGAAGCTAGCTGGTAGAAGTTCTGGCTTCTAGTTCATTTTCCAGATTCTACAACTACAAATTCTCAGAATCTGGGTAAAAAACTGGACAGTTTGGGGGAGCTTCTAGCAATTGGAGATTCTAGGAGAAGCTGCAGCTACTAGAAGCTCCTCCAAATAAGCTCTTAGTTGGTTGGCAGCTAGCTTTTTAGCTTCTAGCTTCTATTTTATTTTCTGTATTTTGCTTCTATTTTATTTTCTGAATTCTACAACTACATTTCTCAAAATCTGAACTAAGAGGGTGTTTGGATCCTTTAGTCCTAGGACTAAAAACTTTAGTCCGTGTCTGTTTGGATGGAGGGACTAAAATGGACTAAAGGTCATTAATTGCACTGTATAAATACCATGTTACCCCTGAAACCATACAAGATAGGGTTGTGCATGGGGGCAGCAAGTGGAAAGAAGCAACTTTAGTCCCTATAAGCTTCTCCCATAGGGACTAATGGACTAATGCAATTTTAGTCCCTTTTAGTTATCCCTGTTTGGGACTTTAGGGACTAAAGTGAAGGTAGCCCCTCCAACCAAACATGCCCTAAAAACTGAACTGTTTAGGGCAGCTTCCGATTCTAGGAGAAGTTGTAGCAGGCTAGCAGCTAAAAGCTCCCCCAAACATGTCCAAGGATTTGTGGGGCCTCGCCTACTAGCTAGGACCCAGAACCTAAAAGAGCACAAGTCTCATAGTATTATCTGGTATTAAATAGAAGAGTTTACTAAATAAGTCGACACAGATGGAAGACAACTAGCAATGAGGATACGACCTCTATAGTGCGGTCGGACGCCTCTCTCCCTATATCGTGTTTCGCCCGGAGAAAGGGTGTCCCATTTTTTGCTCGACGTTTCTCACTAGGCTACGGGCCACACGTATGTGGCATGTGTTAAACGATCAAATTTGGTAAAGATATGAGCTAGGTTTGACATTGGAATCGAAGCGGATTCGGCAAAGAGTTAGATTCGAAGAACAGAGTATGCATCGGCTGGAGTCTGCATCGGCTGAGATGAATCGGATAGAGGACAGCCGATACAGCCGATGGAGTTGGTATAGCCGATTCTAACGAAGATGGCTTCGGGGCTGTTTCTAGAATCGATTGACGTGCTTCACAGGGATTGCCACGATAGAGATAAAGCTCTGAATAAGGCAATTGTATCTATTAATTAGGATGTTATTGTTAACAAGGATTATATATTATTAATATCTACAGTCGATCGAGTAGATTCAATTCTTTCTTATTCGTTCGTGATTGCCGATCAATTCACATATGACATCGGCCCAGAGATAAATGATACGTCATCGGCAACTAGCCGATCGGCTATTATTTATGGATTTAGCCATGGTTTCTTTGTCTTCATTTCTTGTTGATTGCAGGATCAAATCAACTGGCACGCTCACACACCTAAAGGCAAGCTTTTGGACCTGCACTGGAGTTAAGCAGATCTCCTAGGCCTCGTGTTTTTACATCAACAGTTATGTAATTTCCTTAGAGATATGTTTGGGCAAAAGTCTGCCACAAAGACTTATGGTATCTTGGAGTTTGTTAGAGATAAGAGTCGTGTCCGGCAAGGACATATTTTGTATCTCGGGTATAAATATGACCCGAACTCATGTAATCAATTAACATCAGATCAATACACTTTTGGCGCATCGCCACCCTTTTTACTTTCGTTCTATTTCAACGAGTTCTTGCTTTGAGATTGAGCTGCATCAATTCGATCTTCTACTAAAGGTAAACTTGTCATGGCGGCTTGCGTTCTCGGGATTAGTGCTTCCATCTTTATGACAATCTAATCTTATTTATGTAATTCGTCGAGTTATCATATACACTTCGTAATCTTTGTTAGTTGCGCTATATAACTTATTATCGGCTGATTCTTACTGTTAGGAAGCAATCGGTAGAGTTATATCTTGTTATTAGTTTAGATTATATCGTGTATCTACCATCTCTTAGAAATTTTCATCATCTTGCCTAGATCTTATACTTGTTTTTATACTTAATGCTGCATCGGTTGAGTTCGATCTATTAAGTAATATCAATAATTATGATATCTAGCTTGTTTTATGATCATTGAGGGAGATAGCATTGGGGTTTCAGCCGATCTTACCTGATTTAGTTATTTTATATCTCATATGCTCGAATGATATGCTAAATCTGCCCTTTATATTAAGATCTTATTGCATTAAGGTATATTAGGCTTCTCGTTTAATATATTCTGCTTGTTTTTGATATCTTAATATAGAGTGATATCGGAGTATTAGCCGGTACATGCTAGATTTATTTGATCGGCTATGCTATAAACATATATATAATTAGTACTTTATTATATATTTTGACTTAAGTGATTTATACTGTCTCGACATGGCGACCGATCTATCCCAATCACTTAGTTTAAATATGTATCGTAGTAGGGATTATATGTTAATATCTACAGTCGATCGAGTAGATTTAGTCTTATCTTATTTACTAATGACTGCCAATCGATTCCAATATGACATCGGCTCGAAGATAAATGATATGTCATCGACAACTAGCCGATCGGCTATCGTTTATGGATTTACCCGCGGTTTTCTTGTCTTTCATTCTTGTTAATTGTAGGATCAAATCAACTGGCACGCTCACGAACCTAAAAGCAAGATTTTGGACCTGCACTGAAGTTAAGCAGATCTTCCAGGCCAGTGTGTGTTTTTCGCATCAACAGTGTGGAATCGAACGGAATAACACATGGACGCGCTATGTGAAAAATCCTAATAAGGAAGGAGTTCAATAATAAGCCCACAAACATCACTCTTAAATCCCAGCAAGCATATGTAAAGGCCCATAAAACCGGTTTTGCCAGAAGAAATAAGATTACTTTTGATCTTATCATGATGTTAAGCTTGAATCACAGCTGCAATATCAAATATAACGTGACTCTCAACTTGCAATACCAAAGTATTATGCCCAGTTTTGGTTACTGCTCTCAGCGGTCTCGTTGATAAAATTTGGACATTTTGTAAAAAATTAAAACAAATTTTAGTTTAAATTATTTTGAACTTGGCTAATTTATTAAGAGGTTTTCTAAATCTGAACTATCACAATAAGGAAAATAGCGGTTAAAGCAACATTTTGAGAGCCACAAGAGGGGTGAGAATGTTGCCATGTTTCCTTGCTTTTGGAAGCAACGCATAAATACTTCATGGAATAAAGACCAACGGCTACTTACAAGCGACAAGAAGACAACATATCTGGCCTACGGATCCTATTGAACGATGAGCTGTAAAATGGATTACATTCGAGAGGAAACATGAAATGATATATGTACAAAAATAATCAGAGTAACCATAAGCTTTGGACTCGAAATTGGTCACCCAAAAAAAAAAACGTTGCAGGATTGTTATAAAGATGTACAGTTTGTATCACAACTAAGAAGGGTACACAGAGACAGCGTTACATCACGGTCATCTTAGACTATGTTCACTCACGTTTACAACCGAAACAATGCAACTCCGATAAGCTAATGAATCCAGCAATGTTTCAAAACCTCCTCTGCTTCTGCTCCGTTAGGAGCTGCCACAAATTTAAGGCTGGACAGCTTCTAGGAGCTTCTCATACACTTGCCGTGCTGACAAATCTTCAACCTAAATAAGATAACGTATTTTGTCAAAGAATAAGTGTGAAACAATAACAAATGAAAAGAAAATACTTTGTAGCAATGACTCACAATCAGAAGCTTCGACTTATTATTCCATCCTCTTTGAAGGGTCATCTGACTGAGTCTTAAGCCAAGAACCTGATTCATAGCATGAACTTGTTCGCATCAGAGGGTCAGAATGCTTATTGTGAAACATTAACACATTTTTACATGTCTCAAAGTAGATGAACATCCTACGAAAGTGGAATTCAATAAGATAACATGTTCCCAATAAAGGTACCATAAGAGAAAATCACCTTGCCCATGAACTCTAGTAGTTCGTTGTTTGCTTCCCCTCGAGCAGCAGGAGCAGCAACTGTTACTCGAACATCATCAGCATTCACTCCTTAAAGTAAATACAGTTTTGTCACCAGAATGTGTTGGGCAAGTGAAAAAGAAAAGCAATTTAACATTGAATTGTCCAGTGTGTTGAAAACTTTCAAGGCTTATCTAGCATTATTTATCATAAACTTAGCAAGTAGTATTTTAAGTATGACTTCCTTCCAGTTAGATCAACACAACATACTTGTTATTGCTGACCGTTGTGCCCGGTCTTCAACCTCAATGGCTACTTGGACAAGGCCACCTTCCAATTGTGTGATGCAAGGTGGTACAGGTGCATCCTGCCATTTCAAAGTGTTGTTAGCTTAGAACATGGAATAATAGACTAAAAGGACTAATGATATAGTTCACATGGCTCATGGTAAATTGGTAATACATGTGGATTTGTTTCAGCCGCCACTGAGCTTAGTGCTCCATCAACAACATATATGAATGGAGCTAGCTCCAACTCCTCTTCTGATCGGTAACAAACGAAAAGGCCGCATCCCAAACAACTCATACGGAACTGCTTTTCAAGCTTCCCTTCTCCCCTGCATACATTAGAGAATCATCAAAGTTTGGAGTGCAACCTAGTAATTATATTAACCAAAATGATCCAGATATGGCATATAAGAATTGTAAATGGTGATGAAAATTGTAAATGGTGATGACAAAACAGAATGCCTATAAAAGTTTAGAAGTTAAGAAATTAATGAAGGGAGAATGTGTGCAACAAAATCTATTGTTATGGTGTTAAGTCAGGCAAAACTGTGCACAGACACACTGTGTTAAGAAGCAGTACTGTGCTTTCTTCTAGAAAAGAACTTGTAGCACTGAATTTTGCAGTTCATAATACCTGATAATTGGATGAGTAATCACCAGGAGTTGAACTCAATATGAAGAAGATTACAATCACGGTACACATAACATAAGATCTGTTGGTGGCAGCCTGAGCTCAAAAGCCTGGAAGCAGAGGCATGGTACAGGCCATGTAGAACCCAGCCAGAGTGACACTAGATCTATTGAGAAGCGATCGCTGCCATGGCATAGTCAATATACAGACAGGTTCAGCTCATCAGCATTATCTCTTGTGGTAGGATGGGACCAAGCTAATCCAGAGTTCCAGACGTTTTTTCTTCTCCTTTATTTTTTGAGGCAAAGGATGTTATTCTAGTATTTGGTATGTTTTAAACTGTATTGTGTATTCTAAATTTTAACTTTCTCTACCGAAAAATGTGATTTTGCTTTTCTATTCTTCACTCGAGTACAATCTCCAACAATCCTCACAAACTAAGGCCAGGAATATTTATCAGAAGTTCAGGTCCATCTCAGGCATGTCCCAGGTAACCAACCAAACAGCCACTTAATATCTATAAATAATGCAAGAATATCTAAGAAACTGAATGGTGTTTTCCTCTAAGACTAAGAAAAGATTCATAGGATGACTAATATACCGTTTCAACAGGACCTTTCCTGCCTCCTTCACATTTAGCCTTGAGAGATGTTTTTTCTTGTCTAGTACATGTGCTCTGTCAGTCTTCCTCTTTGGCATTTTCTGCAATTGGGTATCTTTAGAATAAACACATCAGAATGGGGAAATTTCCAGACAGTTACAGTCTCAACAATAGATACTAAATACAAAATCATGTTCCTTAAACTTAAAAAATGGTGAGCATTATATAGCACGGCAATTAATTTTGTGATCCCAAATATCCTTTGGCAGGTTAGCAACTAAATAGAATGACTCAATATGTCATAAAGCACAATCCCTCCAGTTGAAGATAGAGTTGCAACAGTTACAAATGGCATTCATATAACAAGGTGGTAGGCTTGCAGATAGTAGCTTTGGCTAATTCTCTAAGAAACGAAAATCAGGAAACAGAACCCAAATCCACCACATTGTTGTTGGCATGATTGAAGGATTAGATTCAACTTCTGAGTCAGTTATTGAGCTGAATCAAAAGGAATAGATAAAAGATATGAAGAGCCTAATAACTTAACATGGTTGTTCCCCGGACATCTAGTGTAGTTAATTCCAAAGAGGTTTTAGCCCATTTACCAAACAGGGTTCAAATGAAATTCGAAAATTTTTCTGGTGGATTAGAGCTGCCAAAAAACAAGAATTATCATAGACTACCAAGTATGCTGCTGACCTAGCAGAACTGAAGCACTATAATTGGTCCCATGTAACCTACTTGCTATCAATTAGATCATTATGTCGTGCAAAACAGACCTAATTTCACTTGTTTACGTAACAATCATCTTCAAATGGCATATCTTTAGGATTAGGGCTCAGATTCCAGTCAATAGCATAACAGCAAAATCTACCCAAATCACTAACCAAAGGAAGAATACAATACGCAGTCACCCTTGCAAACACTCTGCATCTCTAAAGTTTTTTGGTTTAATTCTGGACAAGTTTCATGAAATGGAGATTAACATAAGACATTCAGATTGAACAAAAGTTCACAAGCAAGGCCTAGGGTAAAAGACAAAATAACCACTAACATCAATGAATAATTCCTTCGTAGAAATAGGAGACTAATCTACATGGATAGCCCAGCCTCTGGTTTTCTGACTCCCACATTCTGTTGTACAAAACAATACCAACACACCATGCAGAACACTAAAAACTGATTCTGGTGAGCTCGGATAAATGCACTACTGTATGTGGGCCTATATCACAAGTTTGCTACAGAAACAGGTCTACAGTTCTTATCAAACAACAATTGGTATGCATACATAACAATTTTATTTGATCCCAAAATGGTAGGTGGTTTCAAGTATACTTGTAAACAACATATACTATATGCAGAGAAACAAGACCAGATTTGTTCGTTCATCGTTGTAATATAAGCAAGCGTGAAAATCTGCAAGCTAGAACCCACACAAAGAACATGAATTCTCTAGAAGGTGAAATCCTATGCTCGCTGTGCCTGTGCTGCTCATGCTTGTGAGTAATTCGCAATGATTAGATCAAAACTACACCTAAAGATTTCCCACTGAATGCTGAGCTGTATACTAGTGTAACATAGAACTAATCCAGAAGAGTAACACGGATCTGGTAAAATTTAGCAACCTGAGCTCTTGGGCGAACAAGAAGGGGAATTCCCCAAAAGGGGAAACGAACAGGAGGGAGGGGGAAAGAAGCTGACCGGTGATGAGGACGTGGGAGGCGCAGTGCTTGCAGTAGTAGACGAAGAGGTCGGACTCGGGCCCCTCCGGCAGGGCGTCCTCGCTGGAGTACGTGTGCGTCGTCCGCTTCGGCATCCTCCTCTCCGCTCAGCTTGCTGCGCCGGCGGGGAATATGCCCCCGACAGAGGTATAGCACGGCTGCTCAGGCGGGCGCACCGTCGAGGAGGGATCCGCGTCGCCGGCGATGGGTGGGGGGCGGGGCGGGGCGTGCGGTGGGAGACGACGGCTGTAGCAGCGGCGGCGAGGTTGGTGGTGGACTCGACGAGGTCGCAAGGAGGAGGAGACGTGCGCTGCGCCTGCGACCGGTCGGATCAGGAAAGAGAAATTACAGCACTGACCTTGGGCGTGTTTGGGTTGTTTTTCTTGTTCCACGATTTATTTCGTAAGCTAAACTTAAATTCACTCTTGATTTGTTTTCATAATGAAGAGAAAAAAATTGGCGACGTAGTGAATTTGATGGAACTGGGGCGGCGATATGTTTTCGATTATAAGTGGAGAAACTGGTTTATAAATTATAGGTACGCTTTTTAATATAAAGGTAAAGAATATATAAGATACGATAAAGAAAGTTATATTGTAAAGTTTTGGAATTTTAAAGGTTGATTCTTAAAGATAATTTTAGCCTATTAAATTATGCAAAGAGGGCCAGAAGTGAAAATAGTGAAAGAAATCTAAAATTATTAAAATGTTAAATTCTAAACATTTTAAAAATCAACTTGTACTAATTCACAATTCGACCAAAGCAAACTCATATTAATAAATCAAAAGAGATGCATATTTAATAAATAAAACCAAATTAGACGCATAAGGAACCAGAATTCAACGAAGCACTCGTTACCTAGGTTTAGAAGGCTTAAGCAATACAATGCATGAACGAAACATTCTAAAAACCGCCTTAAGTTTCTTTTATTGAAAAATTTTCAAATGTAACTATAGTACAACTTAATATAATTACATTATAACTACATTATAATTACATATAACTAGTATGTAACATGCATAAAAAAATTCAAAACAAGGAGTTTAGTTTAGCGGGGAGGCACGCGCACATGAAGTTGGAGGTCGTGGGTTCACTCCCGTCGGTTGTGCAATGTTGCTATTTTTCCCACTCCCCCTTCTGCGTGAATCTTAAAGCCAATCAAAATATCCAAATTTCCCCATTTGATGAGGAACTAGGTTTCGATCTTCTGATAGATATGGATAGCTTTCGATTTGGTAGAAACTTGACACATACAATCCGGCTTTCGATCAACACAATCCAAATCCTGCAATCGCGACACCACGTCTTTCTGGTTATCAATCGTACCGAAACCCGATTATCTCGCCAAGAAGGCTAATCCCTATATGCGAATCGAAGAACACAAGCAAGAACAAGATAGATTGTGACTCAATTTGCAATTGAATGATTAAGATCTCTGTCAGGGTTACGGGTCAGGCATACCCTCTACCCTTTGATATACATTACGTATCGACATGGCATACCCACGCGTACGCGGATATTTCCTTTATGATCTAAGGAAACTTTTCACGAAATCAATAGACGGGAAGAGTCCTTCTCGGACTGAACTGGGTTACCTACGTATTGTATTGGGTCTGGTATGTTTGAGTCCTACTCGGAGAGCTCCAGACCTGCGATATAAAAGGGACCCCCCGGGGAGGGCATAGATCATCGAATCTCAGAGCCAACACAACCCACACAGCCTACGAAGCCGGAGCCTGCGAGGGGCCAAGTCGTCGAGAGCTAGTCGAATCAACTCGACTACAATCTCGCTGGATCCGACAAGTTCCATCGTTTCCTTTGTAACCTGTGTTTTCCACCATATAATCCCATATCAACTGGATTAGGGCTATTACCTATCAAGGGGCCTGAACCAGTATAACTCTTGTCTTTTGATTGCTCGATGTCGTACTACGTAGATCCTTGTACCAGCGTACCCCAATACCCTCTATATTCGGTCTACAGGTATCACCCGTCGACAATCTCAAAATTGGGTTTCCACAAACCAAATCACCACGACTCATCTGGTTATTAACTGTGCCGAAACCCGATTGACCTCACTGAGAAGGTTAATCCATATATGCGAATCGAAAAAAGCAAGCAAAAACAAGGTAGATTGCAACTCAATTTGCAAATGAATAATTAAGATCACAAAGTTGGGGTTCCACAAATCGAACTAGCAGCGAAATTGAAATGGTAGGAATAATTTAAACAAACCCAACTCTAAATGATGACAGCTATTGAATAAATATATGATTTGGGGCGTCCTAAGTTTGCCCTAGGGCAAACACCCCCTTGGGATTAGCCTACGACACAATTACAAAGCCCAAGGACCAAATTAGACTCGGACTGGATGAGGTACGTGACTTGTTTTGCAGATTCCCGACAACCCATTAGGAATTTTGATGTGAGACCAAAATCATTTGAAAATAAACTCTATAATATTTCCAAAAAGTACTCATGGGCCCCGCGATTCCTTCTAGATCAATGACTAGGTACGTTTGAGGTTGATGCTGCAAGGAGGTCTGAATCCAAATCCAAAACGTGCAGAATTTTATTTTTTTTTGCCTTATATGGACCAAAAATAACATGATAATGTTGGAATAGACTTGGGGAAGGCCTTGATTGGTCCCAATCAACTTATTTGATCATCCGTGTATTCCTTGCGCTCAGTCTCTTTCCCTTTACCCAAGCAAGCACATCTGTAAACGAGAACACACAAAAGTCATAGTGCAATTATGTTTGTTCAAATATATAACATATAAATCTCACGTAGAAAATATGCACCTTTGATTGATCTTTGATTGATGAATACATAAGATAATGATGGTATATTCGAGCTAGTGATGTCCCCCACCACTCCCTCATTCGCATGAATCTTGAAGCGAATCCAAAGCTCTAAAACTTGAAAGTTCTCATCCGCCCGAATCTCATAAATCTTGAAGCGAATCCAAAGGTCCAAAATTTGAAAGTTTTGCTCCAATAAAATTGTCAACAGATCCATTGCAATTCCGTTTATCAATAAAACCAACCGTAGCTCTCGCTAGTTACTCCCACCCTTAATAATTATAGTGACCCACCACTTCCTAATCACTAATATGGCTATGGATTAAGCTGCAGGGTCCAGGAACCGTGGGACACGCTCTGCAAGACCAAGACAAGGAAACACACCTCCTCGCGCTCGGGCTTGGACAACTTTGTCGCGTGCCACAACATTGCCACAAGTGGTGATGGAGTTAGAGACAAAGGAGACATGGCTTCAAGCAGGAAAGATAAAAAAAAAAGGAAGCAAAGCAAAGAAGCAGAACTTCTCGTAAAGTCGCAACGATATGACAAACAAGAGTGGTAACTTATGGTCATCAACCAAACAACTCTAAATTATTTGCTCCATCTTGCTTGTTTGTCATTGAAACGTGGGATCTAATTTTGGCCATCAACTAAACAACACCAAAATTTTTTATGCACGTTGCCATTTTTTTTTCACTGACACATCGGATCTAATTTAATAGAAAAGATCATACACAACTCTAAGTGCAACTAAATAACTAGTTAACTATAAGTTAATCAAACATGATCATTAACTACCACTTTGTATATAAGTTATTCGAGCATAATTAACTTAAAGAAGTGATAAATTGTGCCTTGTCAATCAAGCTGGTTGCAACCTAACAGACATAGTACATTTTTCTTTAAGCAACAATAGCCAATGGGCATACTACCTTTATCTAAAAAGTATAGCTTCATATAGAAAATGCAAAAAGAAGTTGAGGGAGAATATTAGTACACGGACGCTCGATAAGACAAGAAAAAATCGGGTGCTGCTACTACTACATCTGCATGCATAGTAGGTTATAGATACTAGTTAGCTTATTCTCCCTTCCTCCTTCTCACCTTAAATATTTTTTCTTCTAAACTACTTATCCGATCTACAATATGATCACATAATTATATTATTCGTAATTAAATCTTTGCAACAAGATATATCGCATGGTTATATTCTAATGAAAAATAGATCTATGCTCCAACCTGTTAAAATTCAATGTTTCATACGCAATAGCGATATGCTTCAATGTGTGTTCCATTATGTTTCATAAATTTCACACAACTACATCCCTTTACTCTCTCCCCTTCTCTCTTTATTCTATCCATCCATTCATAATTTTAGCGATTTTTAAAATGATTTTTCTTATAAACTACTCACCATTGTATTTGTTGTAATTAAATCTTTATAATAAGACATCGCATGAATATATTCTGACGAAAGAAAAACAGATGTTTCAGAACATTAAAACTCATTGTTTCATATGCGACAACAATATGTTGCAACGCATGTTCTTATTGTGTTTCACAATTTTTTTTAAATGTTCCAATTATTGATTTTTCTGTTTCAACATACTCCCTCAGTCCAAAGAAAAAAAGCCAACCTAGGAGGGGATGTGACCCTTTTATCCAGATTCGTTATACTAAGATGGGTCACATCCCTTTTTAGATTGACTTTTTTTGGGACGGAAGGAGTATACAACATAATGATTTATGGTTTAGCTAAAATTATGGCAACACGTGCTACCGTTAGATTTTTTTTAGCAACTTGATCCTCTCTGCAATTCGTGAAGCGCAGCGTTAAGCCGGCTAGCTAATTAAAGGTAGCTAGGTAGGTAGTTATTTATATATTTATACAAGTTATTTATATATTTATACAAATTTTATACAATAGTTACACCACACTTATGTAAACCCCACTTACACATCACTTACATATATATGTAATTTTGGAAAGCGGGCTACACCTAGCTTAGCCTATCCAATATCCGATTCAAAAAGAGATTGGATTGCGCCTTTTCTATCTCTGTATAAAGTCAGTCAGTCCCAGTATTGGACAGAGCCCATTATTAAAAGATCATTTACATATGTAATTTTAGAACTTACATATGTAATTTTCGGAGTTACATTGTAAATATAATGAAATTACATATGTAATTTAGGAACTTACAATGCAAATATATACCGACTATTTTATGGTGAAAAATATGACGCCATTAATATACACTAATTACATATTTATACTTTAATTACATTTAACATATAAATATATGTTCTGCTGGTCGATACAAATATCAAGACCACTCATACTTGATCGAGTGCATGTAGTTAAGAAAAAAAATAGTACACCATCTGTTTCAGAATGTATATTATTTTAGTATTTCCTATATGGATGTTAATGAATCTAGATATCAATATATCAACAGTGGCGGACCTACAGTAGGACATGGGGGTACAATTGTACCCCAAATTTTTTACAATCTACTGTGATTTAACAAGTAAAATATTGTTTGATAGTTCAAAACACCCATTCTTAAGCACAAAATCATGCTTTCCAATAGTATTATAAAATTTTTCTTAGCTATTTTGTTATTTCTATAATAATCATTTTTATTTGCACTAGTAACCCATGTTAGCACTTCATTTTTTTCTCACTAGACGATGCTTTGGTAGGTCTGTACCCCCATCATCGAAATCCTGCGTCCGCCACTGTATATCAATATGAATGTAACCTATCAAACACAACTAGTTATGCGTAATTAAGTACTAGTAATCGTGCACGTGCAAGGCACGTCATGGAAATATGAATTAATTTGAGAGCATATGACTAACATTGCAACAAGAATAAGTTTAAATTTAAATTGCGCAATTCATTTCGCATAAATAAAGAATAAATAAACATATATTCAAACCATGTTTCATTGAAATACAAACACATTTGAAGATACAATAATACACAGGTCCTCCGTTGTATGGATTAAGGATAAGACATGGAAAAAAACTCAGGGTTGAAGATCATGTGAAAAATGGACACAAAAGGCACTTTGATCATCCGATGCTACTGATCATACAAAATTTGTCCCTACATTTGTATAAGCAATGGCCACTTATAAATATGTGAATGTGTGATCCTCAACTTCTCCTAAAAGTTTTAAATAAAGTGGAGTTGTAGATATATATATTTATGAACCTTTGGACCTGACAAAATAGCATAACATGGTCAATCAGCTTTGTTAGAAAACATAAAAAACTTGCAATATTTCTAGAAAAAAATCAGCTAGCTCGTAACTCTAAGTAACATATATTGCAACCTGGTCTTAAAATAGCTTTCTTCTTTTTTTAAAAAAAACAAAGTTACACTTAATGATACTTAGCCAATGTAATCCCAAACTTACAGGCAGTCACCCGATAGGCATATCTGATTAAACAAAGTGATTTTAATGAACAATTGTGGAGAGTATGAATAATGAGAAGAATTGAATATACAATTAACTCGTTTGTTTCAAAACAAACCATTGCACTGTACTTAAAAAGTGCATGCATCGTATCACCAGATTGTGCTAAAGAGATCAATCAAGCAAGGATGCATTTAGAAATCAAATGAACTTATTCCATTGAAAAAGGTCTCATCATAAGAACATTCAGATTAAAATCAATTATGATATTACAGGTAGCGAACGACTGAGAAGCAACCCAATGGGTCAATTCGTGATAAAAAGAAAAATTGGCAACCATAGATCTTTATATTAGATGAGGTCTTATACTTGTGTGATACTGGACTGTCAGTTCAATCTATTTTCTGCCAGCTATGTCATAATAAGATGTGAGGTTACCTGTTACACATTTTTTTAGTAGCAGCCCAAAGTCTTTATATCATCAGCAGATTGATCCTTGTACACATAAGGACCACTTAGGTGCCACGAACCTGCAACACAATGATAGTATTCTTCAACATGTCATTGATTTGCTTGCCAAACAAAAAGTCAAGGGGATAACAAAAGTACAATCAAACAATATCAAGAAAAAATAGTAGTTAG
Source organism: Oryza sativa Japonica Group (assembly GCF_034140825.1). Lineage (NCBI taxonomy): Eukaryota > Viridiplantae > Streptophyta > Magnoliopsida > Poales > Poaceae > Oryza > Oryza sativa. Next base: position 11,615,877 of record NC_089041.1, read on the forward strand.
CTTTTTGTATTTGTGAAATTTTAAAAAGTACTACTATGCTGGACCATGCCAATCAAAATTGAAAAATAACAAGCCAATATGAAGGCAAAATTATTATATCCATGGAATGCAATTTGGTTGCATGCCCCTGGGGCAGAGGTTGGGGACACAACACATTGTGCTTCAATAAAATATCTCTCTAAATAATGATTTTAAGATTTTGGCCTTGGACAGGTTATTGTGAAGGCAACCCAGGAAAAAAGAGATCACCATAATTCTATCCATTCACCACCAGTTGCCCATTGGAAGCATTTCAAGCCTTGGTAATGAAAAGGTAAACACTCAAATTCCTAGAACAGAGAAAGGGTTCAGTTTTGTATTCAGAATTAGGACTGTTCCATGCCTTTCACTCCTGCATACTCCAAGTTGATTTCATTTATTAGGTTTATACTACTCAAATATAGGTCTTAGCCCTTACCTGATCAGTGAACAATCATCTTAGTTAAAATAGTAAAAACTAAAAGTAAAGAAATAATCTTGCACGTATGGATATTATCTTCATGTTGTGCCTATGGAGTATATGAAATTAGATACATCAACCCGAAGCCAATCAATGAAATAAAAGAATAAAATCTCCTTGACCTCCTCGTAGAGCTTCTTCAAAGCCAAAAGCCATCTAGTAAGGGCCTCTTCCGTTCTCTTCCCTCCATGCCTAGCGTATCTGTATACGGATTATAAGCTTGTATTGTACACTTCACAGGGGTAGTTTTTTTAGCATGCCTAGCTACATAAATCAAATGGTGGATCGCAGTCATCACATTAATCAGAAAATCAGAATTCTTTTTTTAGATAATGGAAATCAATCCGGTCTCTACGTTCTATATGGATACATAGCCAAAGAAAATCAGAATTACTTGCCTAAACTGAGTATAAAAATCAGATGTCAAAGTCAATTTATAACTCACTATAAGCCTTCTGTATGTTGTCATATACAGTGAAGCAATTGAAATATCCAAATATGTGAGAAATCATAAATATGGATTATACAATACAGGGCTCCCTGTATTGTCCATTGAAGTAGGCCATATCTAGGAGATGATTGACCTGAATCACATTAAGGCTCACAATTGACATAAATTCAGCAGTAGCCTGTCAATTGATTATCAGTGGCATAATGCCTTATAGAAATATAGAATACATATCTTTAACAATTAGTTTTTCATGTTGGGCTAGGCTATTTATGATCAGTCAAATCTCAGATGTATTCTTTTGAACCCTAATGCATGAATTTATACATTTTTAAGTAAAATGTGTGAAATTACATAGAAAATACATAAGTCTGGTACTGAGACATATATACATTTATATACAAAATTAAAATACAATACAAAATACATGTCTACATCTATCGATCAGGTTGAAATACAGAAGTCTGGTACTGAGCCATATGTATTGCCCCTAATCGATATCGATATGTGGGTTACTATTCTTGCACTTATTGGAAAAATACAATGTAAAAATAATGCAATGCCATCATGGCTCATCTTTCAATCATGTCTGACACATATACGCATTTAGGCAGTATGCAATAACAACTTACCACCACATATAAATCCACATCCTGGATAGGCATGGAGACATGCTCATCATCTAAGGATTTCATGTGGTCCTGCTCCTCTGCCTCTATGTCTGAAGTTTGGGTAGCCTGAAACAATAGAATTGTTAAAACCAAACATAAGACAGTCTAATTAGTTCACCATCAGTTGCCATACTGATTAGTCCACCAATTCTCCTTGACCTTTGTCAAGTGCACCTTCGTACCCACAACAATTAATTCACATAGAAATTCCATTGAATATCTTGCAAACGAATGAAATTGTACATAATGACTTCTAGAGGAAAAGCATAATCACTGAATAAAGGAATCATTTTTTTTTCTTGAGAGCAAGAATAATGTATCTTGTTTGTGTGGATATGTTATGTACCTTGTTAGTAAATATATAAGGAAATCAAATATTCACAATAGTTCGACAAAGTCATAGTAACATCAAGAATATTTTCTACATATCGCATACCTTTTCTATCTGTGGTAATCGAAGTCAGGTATATAACCTCCAATCAAATACATGACTAAATTAAGAAGTACATCAATTAGGATAGCTAGAAGCTACAACGCAATTATGCAATAGGTCGACCTACCTCAGAAGAATAATCCACTTGCAAATGAGAATAATCTTCACCTAAAGGCCATGTACTCAACCCCAAGTGCTACATCAGGTACCTCGGAAGAACAATATAAGAGTATGCCCTAACAGAAGTAAAATAAAACCATTTTTACTCCACGAATAGCAATCCCCAATCACCAGCATCCACAAAATAGCATGAAAATTTTGTCATTGCAGAATTTTGCAGTATAGGGCTTCCTACATTATCCATTGAAGCAATCTGAGGACTGAGGAGAAATATAATACATAATAGCGATTGTTGCAGAATAGAGACCTGCAAATACAAGACACTCTTATGCATTAGTGCAGTCGCTACCTCAACATGGCCACTGCAAGGCACTATTTAGATCAACAACAAATTCAGAAAATAGAACTAATGGGGAAACAAGAATGCTACTTTGAGACGATTCGGGTCTGACCAGCATGGCGCATGAAAGCCAGATGGAAGAACACTGGAGGCTCAATGGAGTTGCGATGGAGGCGGACCAGCGAGGCGTGTTGGGCAGCAGGTCCGATGGAAGGGCGGACAATTGTACCCCAAATTTTTTACAATCTACTGTGATTTAACAAGTAAAATATTGTTTGATAGTTCAAAACACCCATTCTTAAGCACAAAATCATGCTTTCCAATAGTATTATAAAATTTTTCTTAGCTATTTTGTTATTTCTATAATAATCATTTTTATTTGCACTAGTAACCCATGTTAGCACTTCATTTTTTTCTCAATAGACGATGCTTTGGTAGGTCTGTACCCCCATCATCGAAATCCTGCGTCCGCCACTGTATATCGATATGAATGTAACTTATCAAACACAACTAGTTATGCGTAATTAAGTATGCTAGCACGAATCCTATAAAAACCAATTCAATGGCTAAAAAAACCCGACTGTAGTCAACCAAAAAACGTGTCGCCAAAAATTTAGCAAAACCTTTGAAATATTTGACCGTTCGTTTATTATTTTTATTTTTTTTACAAATCGGATTCTTCCGGAGTTGAGCATATCACAAGTTACACCTCCAAATCTCCGAAATTCGCATCCGCTCCCCCGCATTCTTCCCTTCACCCGCTCAGTTCGGCCATCTCCACAATCCCCCACGCCCCGAGAAAACCCTAAACCCCCCAACCCTCGCCGCCGGCAACCGCCGCCGCCATGTTCGGCACCCCGGCTTCGTCGCCCCTATTTGGGACCCCCTCCACCACCCCGGCATTCGGCGCCCCTTCCTCCACCCCTGCATTCGGCACGCCCTCCACCAACCCCGCCTTCGGCACCCCTTCCTCCACGCCGGCGTTCGGCGCGCCGTCGTCCACCCCGTCCTTCGGCACCCCCTCCACCGCGCCCGCGTTCGGGACCCCGTCCTCGACCCCGGCGTTCGGCGCGCCCTCCTCGACCCCTGCCTTCGGGGCGCCCTTCTCGACCCCGGCGTTCGGCGTGGCGCCGTCGCCGTCGCCATCGCCGTTTGGGTTCCAGCAGCAGATGACGCCGTCCCCGTCGCCGTTCGGGTTCGCCGGTGGGGGCGGCGGGCAGATCACCACCCAGATGGCCCCCGTCGCGCCGCTCCCGCTCTCGCCCTCCGACCGTGACATCCAGGTCCGCAACCCTAGCTGAAATCTTGGCCTTCTTTTGTTGTTTGAACACCGAAACGGCTCACAATTTCGGTGCTCTCTGATGCCTGAAGGCTATCGTGGATGCGTACAAGGAGGATCCTGGAAACCCTCGTTATGCTTTCAGGGTGAGATTTTCCTTCTAGCTGTGCTCCCATTTATGCTCTGGGAATGAGCCTCGGATTTGATGTGATTTGGTTGACTTGTTGGTCTCTTTATTCCGGCAGCATCTGTTGTTTAGTGTTACAGAGCCTTCACAACGGGTGAAGCCAGTTGCGGCATCTGATGTAAGGAATTCGATAAATGTTTTAATTAACTTTTTAATTTTCTTTTGTGGTGCTTTGGTTGGATATACTAATATGTATTTGCTACTTTGTTGATGTAGATCATGTGGGCAGAAGCTATGGGGAAGCTTGAGGGCATGGATAGTTCGGATAGGGAGAGGCTGTGGCCTCAACTCGTGCAGGGATTTAAGGATCTTTCCTACCGGCTTAAGGTTCGGCATTTAGATTGGATACCTTCTATCTGAACTCAGTGAAGAAATTATATTTTAAGATAAATCGCTTATTTTCTTTATCCTCAGTATATGGCTACAGAATGTATGCAAGTTTTAACCAGTGAAGTTGATTAAAAATGCTAACATGTGATTTATAATTGCGTTGCATTTTTTTTTTAATACCGCAGTAGGGTAAGATTTTTTCTCGGAGATGTCAAGTTGCGTTGACAAGCTGACCACATTTGACTATTTCGCCTAGAAAATGTTTGTGTTTTTCAGTTTTTTTTCCATTTAAATTCATTTCCTACCCAACTTCTGGATCAAACCTTGATTTCTTTCTGTGGGAGGTGACTTTGAACAAAATGGTAATGCCTGCTAGGCTGCTGAACTATTTCAGAAACAAAACATTTTGTTTTATCATACTGGCTGCGTTATACCCTCCTTGAAATGTATGGTGAACTGGTGACCTGAATTAAATCAACTAATAAATGTCATGCATGTTGATGTATTGCATACATGCATATCTGTAGTATTTTGTTTACTGATATATTTTCTGAGCATATACATACTTTTCTAATAGGGGATGGTTTCCACTAGCTAAAATTTAGATGTTCAATTCTCCAGATTTAATTTTGAAGTATGGCAAGGGACTTGTGGATCACAAGTGCACAAGATATTTTTTTATGTCAACTTTTTCATGCAAGTGGTTGGCTCTGTATCTAGGTTACCAGATGACACCCTGCATGTTCTTGTGGGATATTTATGTATACACTGCAGTTGCAAAACAACAATATATGGATTGAAACTTGTAAATTTGTTGAGAAGTACCTAAAATCGAACATCCAAACATTGATTAATATGGGCTAGGAAGATTAGGTGATAATCTGAAGCTTGAAAAGCACAATCTAAGGGTGAGAAAGATTAGTGATGGTGCAATTTCAAGTGGTAGCTTTATAGCAATAACTACCACTAAGTGGGTTTCAACTGTATAGTATATATAGATAGATGTGTTTACATACACTTCTGCTGCTATCTAGTTATCATCCTACAAGTGGTAGGGGTTGGGAGTGAAAAAAAAGTGAAGTATAAAAAATTATAGCATTTTAAATAGCTTAAAGCTTTATGTATCCGAGTCATAATGTTAGGGGACTTATACTTCGGGCATCTGCACTGGCTAGAGAACTAGCGCGCATGTCCCGCTCGGCCCTGTCGCTATACACATTAGTTAGCCCCGATAAGCAACATGGCTGGTATGGACACGATCAACTAAGCGACCAATTCGGCCACGGCCCAAGTGACAACATATGTAAATGCATGGTTGGCATGGCTAAAAATTTAGTCAAAATTTTCAAATTTAAAATTCAATGTTATGTTAAAAAAGCTTGGTCAAACTTGTTGACGGTAAAAAAATACACACATACACTACATCATGGTTATTAAGGCGTCGCTATAGCGTCGTGGCGTTCCCAGAAGGGCATGGCGTCCTTCCGCCATAGGCTACCTCCGCCTTACAGGCATAAACTGAAGGAAAGAGGGTAAGAGCAGAGGGGAAAAGTCTGTTGTCTTGCTGCTGGTCCTCCCTACTCCCTTGCATCGCCCTCTCCCTTTCTTGTGCTGATGGGGAGTACAGGGAGATCAAGAGAGGCACCACCTGCGGCTGCTGTGCCACATGAGAGAGAAAAGGTGGAGGAGAGGAGGCTGCTGGCTGCAATAGAGGAGAGAAAGGGTAGGATGATGGTGTATGTGGTGTATGCTTGCTGCATCGTGCACAAGGAGAGAGAAGAAAGGTGGAGGAGAGGAGCCTGCAGTAGTGCTGCACAATGGGGGAGAGAGATCTAGATGAAGGTGAGGTGACGGCTGTTGGGAGGGAAGCTGTTGGGTAGGGTTAAAATGTTGTTTGCTAGGTTAAGAGAGTAAAGTATTTGGACTAGGCTAGGTAAGTGCTACTATTGGGCTGGGCTGTGGTGAATAGAGTACCCCATTAGTATTTTTAGGGCCCATATTACTTAATACTTTCTATTTTTTCAATGCACTTAAGGCGTCGTCACGCCATACGCCTTATCATTATGGCAGTAAGGCGGTGGTGGGTCGCCATACTTCGCCATACCGCCTTAATAACACTGCACTACATGCATGCATGCACGTACCGTGTCAATTCTTAAACTGCAATTAGCAACTAATTACCTCAATATAACTTGAGTCCTTGCAAGTTCGCTGTTCGTGACACATACAACAGCACACATGGCCTAGTAGGCCCATCCTCGTATGCATCAGCCCGTGCTGGAATTGTGTGCCACGAACGCATCTAGCGCGTCCGCACCGATTAGTCTTTTCGATAATTTTATCCCTCTTATTATTGAATTTGTAACTTCTCTTCAAGTCTACATGTCCTTTTGACAAACTGATGTAACTCCTTACTGGCACATGACGTGTTGCATTCATCAAATTGTTGAAATGCTGGTGTATCCCTTGGAAATAACAAAAATGTAGCAAGCATAATGCTCTGCAATAATTGTTTTAGCACATTTTCTTTGTGATTAATTTCAATTGTTTGGCCTGAACTCAAGTGATTCAGGGTAGTCCTGACATCAATTCATTTTTGCTCATTTGTGTGTGCAGCATTATAGTTCTCATAAATCGTTTGATGGTGGTAAAACTGGACTGCTTTAAAGTGTCTGTGCAATATCTTTACATTGAAGTTGGGCTTTGCATGGTTTTTAAATTTGAATCAATATCTGTGTTTCCGTGCTATATTTTATTTTATAGGATGCTTGTAAAAACCTTTACCAAGATGAAAATATGGTGCTGTACTGGATGACTTCTTTATACCACATGCAAATATGACGTGTGGTTGGAGATAAACCTATATTTTATAATTCAAATGACCAACAATTTATCCGCTACCAGCAGTAGATAAAAGATCTATTGGCCGACTCTTTTTGGTGGTTGCACTCCCTGGAGACATAAGATTGTACTTCGTATGCATTTGTTGTATGTCAAGCCATAGATTGTTGTCCGTTCCTGTTTTATTTGGGTACTTTTAGCCACCTCCATTTGCATTTCTTGTTTGAAAAAAATATATGAAAAGATGTCAGTAATAGTCATCGTTCTACACTAGTCCATTTGCTTTTATTGTTTGCAAAGAAAAAAGGAAAAAGATTTAGTAACAATCACCACTCTACAGTAGTTGTGCATTTGTCAGTCCATGAAATACATAATTCTCATTGACCAGACCTGTTGACTCTACAGCCCTTGTTTTTCTGTGCACAGCTTCAAGATGGAGTTCTTGTCTCAGATTCTGATAGATTGAGCATGACACGCGACAATGTTAAAAAGGTATGACTTCATACAAGTAATTTTCATGTGCACCTCCCAAGAATCATTTATCTCGTGTAACAAAGATTCAATTATAGTTGCAAAGACATTTCCAAGCTGACACATACCCATGGATCCAACGGCTGAAGCAGCAAGAGTTGGTTATTGAGAGACGCCTCTTAAGGGTGATATTTCTTCTCTATGTTCATTTGAAAATGGCGGTGGGAATTCATTGTTCATGGCAACGTTTCTAACTATTGTCATTTTTGAACTGGTAAAAAAGATAATGAGAATAGTGGAGGCATTAGAGAATCGGGGTTATCGTATTCCACTAACGAAGGAGGAAGCTGATCTGTATGAACGACTGGCTGTTATAGCAAAGCAGGTTAGTTTTCTTTTGCCCTCATATTATTTCTAATTTTGGCTGGTTAGTTTTCTTTTGCCCTCATATTAGTTCTTTATATTGAATCCTTTGTGTACAGCTAAAAGGACCCACTGGTGATCTGCACAGGAGAGTTTATAATCTTCTTTCAACTTCTCGCCTTCTTGCTAGTGCTGGTGGCACTGCTGGTCCTATCTATATTCCTAGCTCAGCGAAAGTTGACGAACAGAGTGTTGCTGAGCTTCTTGAGGTATCTTATGTGTGGGACTGATTTGATTCCTTTGTATTTGATTTTTAGATGGCAGGCCTTGTTTCATCTCAGAAGATGTAACGTTCTGCATTATTACAGGCCTTACAACAACAGACGGAAGCTGTTGCCAAGTTGGGCAATGTGATGAAAAGAGATACAAGAGACTTGGAAATAATACTTTCGGAAGACACGGACATGGCAGAAGACAGTGTTGGGAGAAGGGCATTGAAGATGTATAACTAAACCAAATTCTTCATTCAATGCATTGACATAAGCAGGAGATCCTTCTTTGGTCAAGGGTTTAGAGTGTCGGAAAGATGGCAGCCAAACGAACGTTTGACCTTAAACGTCTACCGTTGCAAACGACTAAACGAGAATTTGTTCTGTTTGGAAGGGCCATAGTGGAATTGGCGGTTTGTGTTTTGGTGACGGCAAAAACAAGTCACCAGTGTGACAAAATCTGATGTTGGCTGTGGCAGTTGTGTAAACCACAGCCACCTGCTAAGCCCTCTTAAATTCGTGAGTTAGTCAGAGATCGATTGCCTGCATGTAACACTTGTATAATGACATTTTAGATTATTTAGATGAGCGTCTTTGCGGACTAGATCCGATATATTGTCGCAGATTGTTGTAGGTTTAAACGGAGCTTAGTTTGGTGATGTGCCCGGGAGGCTGCATGCAAGGTTTCAAAATGCGAAGAGCTAATCGAAATTCATGGCTTTAACTGATTTGAGCTGACTCGAATCGGTAAATTGGTTACGAATTTAGTAGAATAAAAAGGTAAATTTGAATTGTGAGATTCGAAAAAGTTCGGAAGATTCCTATAAACTTTCAATACGACCTCATCTTTTGGCTTTGCTTAAGCCAAAATTTGAATTTTCAACTTTAAATTTGAAGTTAATTTTGAGGTTTTTTCGTTGTAATTTATTCTTCAGCATTTGTTTTTAGATCGCTAAGAACACATATATAAAAGTTTTATTTACAAATTATTTTCGGTTTGCAAATATGTCGTTTTGCTTATTCCGTCAATAAGCAAAATGATGACCTCCACAGTGTGTAACGTCAAAAAGTGATTAAGAAAAAAGTAAAATTATGTAAATCTTGGTACTTTTCAAATTTTAATAATATTTATCTTTACAAATATGAAAATTGAAGATTTTTCTGCTGATGATGTATGCCGTTCGAGTTGACATGTGCACGGCCGTTGGGTCCAGTCTGATCAAAGCCCCATGTGTAGTGAAGTTGTAATTCCGATTTCCAGGCGCCTCACCTGTTGATCAATTCGGATTTCCAGGCGCTAGCAGACGCTCAGCTGGCCAGGATGTGAATGGTTAGGATATGGATATAACCTAAACCATTTTCAGTGAGTTTGTCGATCCATGATTCAATAGGGTCTATCCATTTTGAGTCTGTTATATCGATAAATTATACGTGGATATCCAAATTGATCAGGGACCAAGAAATTTCTATTAGATGTGTGTAAAATTTGGCTCAAAATATTTAAACTTGCATTCACACTAAAAAAACTTGTAAAATTCAGTTGAGTTTTGTATGAATGGTTTCTTGCACAGAGAAGCAACTTTACGTGAATTTTAAGCCATTTATATATGTGGGACCCATAATGCACTATTAATAGACTATAAGAAATTCCTATAATGTGCACACGTTTATATTTTAAAAACTTATTAAATTCAGTTGAATACGTAGGAATGATTTATTATATAGAGAAACAACTTTATACAAAATTTGAGCCATTTAGACATGCGGGACCCACAATGCATTACTAATAGACCCAGGAATTTTAGTTACATCCGTTTAAAATTTGGACCCAAAATTTTGTTAAATTCAGTTAACCTTTTTTTGGAATATTGGTTTACTTAAACGTCATAGGATCGGTGAGAAATTAGGCACGCCACGTCAGCTGTTTTTTCAAAAACCCCCTCATATTTTGCGAGATAACACGCACGCCCATATTCGCATGTGCCATCCGATCTCGGTGAGGCAGGGATCTAACTGTACACGTGTCCCAGCGTAGCGGCTGTTTCGTCACCGTAGGATCGGGGAGACATAAATGAACGGCTCAGATCTCCTCAACCGATGCTCCCACATAAACCCTAGCGTCACTCCTCCCTTCCCCTCGCGCGACCTGGCGGCGGATGTGCCGTCCTGTTGCGCTACCTCCGTCCCTCCCGGTGCGCTTGCTCCGCCGTCCCTCCTCCCCTCCCGGTGCGCCGCTTCCGCTGCTCCCCCTCCCCTCCACGATGTGCTTCCTTCCTTCCTCCTCTGCACCTCTTCTTTCCCATCGTTCAAAGCCAGCGAGTCATGGTGGAATCGATACGACCCAATGGTGTTTGTCCTACATCCCAGCCCTTGCCTCGGCATGGATTTGGGCCTTGCTGCCGCCGCAAGTTGCCTGCATTCCATTTGAAAAAAAAGTTGCCAGCGTTGATTCTGTTGGCACGCGAAATTGATCCGCGCAACAACACGATACTGACCGTGCTTACGTGACGATCACCGGATGCTTTCCGAGCAAAGCAACAAAGATTCCTCGCTTTCGTGGAGGAGAACCGACCGTTTTCCAACGCAAAACGGCAAAGATCCACCAAACCCTAGAGCTTGGCAGTAGAGAGAAAAAGCACGGGAAAGAGAAAATATAAATAGATGAAAAACTAAATAAGTAGATTGATTTTGTTCGATTGGTTTCTTCCAATCGGCCATGCACCTGATATATATACAGGCGTGCTCCGGTCTTTTAGCAACCATATACGGCAACACACATTACTCCTACCGTCCTAGCCGAATACGGAATTAAATCTAACAAAAGTTTAACTCTACCAAAAACAAATACGTATGCCTTCATGGAAACCTCATCTAACAGCAACACAGCGCCGTGCATGGGCCTCCATCTCCATCATGCAAGCAGAGCAAAACCTTCTCAGCCCAACAGCACATCGCCATGCATGCAACTTCAGCACGATACACATCCTGACGCAACAAAGCCTCTCCATGCATGCAAAGCCCACGTGCTGTACCTGTTAACTTAACACACAAATTCCAAAGAAAGCAATTAATTAAGCAAACCACTAACTAATCAGTAATTTGGCAAACCAAATAACCCAACTAGCCAAATTACAGTGTCAACACATGCCCCCCTGTTTTTGGTATAATATTACTATTGTCACCAAAAACACCAAAAACAGGTTTACTTCCCTCTTAGGACGATATTTAACAACATATCGGCCATGAAATTATCAACCTTCTTGCCATACGCTGGGATAATACTTTTTTAAATACCTTCCATTCAAAGCTTTTGGCAACTTGTCCCCCTACAAAGACTGCACAAAATATGAATTTCTAGGAACAATCTCTACAATTTTATACGGACCTTCCAGCTCGGTGACCACTTGCCAAATTTACTACTCCTAGTTCCAATGGGCAAAATCGTTTTCCATACCAATTCACCTATTTGAAACGATTTTTCCCTCACCCTCTTGTTATAAGCCCTAGCTACTCTTAATTTTTCTTTCTCAATTTCTCTCAAGGCCTTCAATCTTTCCTCTGGGACGTCATCTATCCTGTCCATCATTAAATTCCTATAATCCACAGCCGACAAACCATTTTGTCTGGCTATTCTAAGAGCTTGTAAATTAACCTCCACAGGTAACACGGCCTCCTGCCCATAGACTAGCTCATACGGTGTTACTTGAATCGCACCATGCTTAGATATCCGATGAGCCCATAAAGCCTCTGACAACACCTCATGCCACCTTCTTGGATGCTCCTCTACCTTCTTTTTTATAAGTTTAATCAAAATTTTGTTGCTAGATTCGGCCTGTCCATTAGCCTGAGCATAATAAGGCGACGAATTCAGCAATTTAATTCTAAAAGATTCGGCAAACTCACTAAATTGATGTGACATGAAAGAAGCCCCTTGGTCGGTAGTTAAAGTTTGGGGTATGCCGAATCTATGAATAATATGCTCTAATACAAAATTAATCACTTCTTTATGAGTCATATTTTTCAAAGGAACCGCTTCCGTCCATTTAGAGAAATAATCAGTAGCTACTAGGACGAAGCGATGACCTTTAGAAGATGAAGGATGTATCTCACCAACAAAATCTAAACCCCATCCTCTAAATGGCCATGGTTTAACAATGGGATGCAGCATAGCTGCAGGTGCTAACTGAATATTTCCAAACCTTTGACATGCCTCACATCCCTTATAATAACGAAAACAATCCTCTAGCATAGTCGGCCAATAAAAACCCGCTCTCTTTAATAACCATTGCATCTTATGAGCCGACTGGTGCGTCCCACAAATTCCTTCATGTACCTCTCCCATGGCTACTTTAGATTGATCAGGACCTAAACACTTTAAAAGTAAACCATCTATAGTTCGGCGATACAATTCATCATCTAACAAAGTATATTTTAAAACTTGTCGCCGAACTTTCCTATCCCTCGATTGACTTGGGTCTCTCAAATAATTAACTAAAGGACTCCTCCAATCACCTAACTCATCTCCTACTAACCCGGTTATTCCCTGTTGTTGGACCGAACCAGTATTACCTTGTTCGGTCAGATTGTTAATTTTGTCCATTGTTACAGTACTGATCACGCCTCCAACCGAATCAACTCCAACAGTAACAAACGCCGGCTTATTTATTACAAAAAACACTCCCCTGTTAACATGATAGCCAGACGCCTGTTGTGCTAAGAAATTTGCTCTAACATCATCCTCTCTAGATATGTGACGAATAGTAAACGTGTCAAGCGATTTAATTATATCCAAACATCGGTCCAAATAACTATTCAGTAGTCCATCAAAACAATTGAATTCACCATTAACTTGCTCAACTACTAAACGTGAATCCCCAAAAGCATCAATATCCCTCACACCCATATCTACCAAACTTTGTAAACCAAACAATAAAGCTTCATACTCAACTTGGTTATTAGTGCAAGGATATTCTAAACGGACCGATGTCTCATAAATCGTATCATTTGGTGAAAACAAAACTGTACCAATACCTTGTCCATTCCCACAAACCGATCCATCGAAATAAAGTTTCCATGGACACACACTAACAAAATCGACATCTATATCATCTTTAACCATATGATCAACGATAAAATCAGCAACCACTTGGCCTTTCATAGCACGCAATGGCTCATATAATAAATCAAATTCTATTAGTGCATAAGCCCACTTCCCAATTCTACCACTAAGGATCGGTCATTGCAACATATATTTAATCACATCAGTTTGGCAAGATACTGTACAGGTATTGGAAAGCAAATAATGACGAAATTTGGTACATGCATAATATAAAGACAAGCACAATTTCTCAATAAACACGTACCTGCTTTCAGTGTCAAGCAAACGACGGCTCAAATAAGCCACAACATACTCCTTCCCATCGTCTTCTTGCGTCAGGACCCCACCGATCACCCTTTGTTCTGCAGCAACATATAATATAATCTGAACGGCACACCATACTTGGGCGCCCGAAGCACTGGAGGACTCAACAAATATCGTTTAATGTTATTAAAAGCCTCCCGCTGTTCTGCCCCCCAGCTAAATTCGTTTTCATGTTTCAACCGAAGCAAAGGAACAAACGATTCAATCTTTCCTGCAAGGTTAGAGATGAATCGTCTCAAGTAATTAATTTTCCCTAGCAACTTCTGCACATCTCTCTTGCATGTCGGCTCTTCTAACTTTTTAATTGACTCTACCTTTTTAGGATCTATCTCTATGCCCTGCTCATGAATTATAAAGCCTAAAAACTTACTAGCCGACACGCCAAAAGCATATTTGAGAGGATTCATTTTTAATCCATACCGGCACATTCTTTCAAAAGCCAGTCGTAAATCGGCCAAATAACTATCAAACCCGTCCAATTTAACAACCACATTATCGATATATACTTCTACAACAATGCCTAATAAATCATGAAAAATTAAATTCATAGCACGTTGATATGTAGCGCCGGCATTCTTTAATCCAAAAGTCATAACCACCCACTCAAATAAACCAACAAATCCCGGGCAACGAAAAGCAGTCTTAAACATGTCTTCTTCGGCCATAAAAATCTGATTATAACCAGCATTGCCATCTAAAAAGCTAATTACTTTATGTCCAGAAGCATCATTAATTAACATGTCGGCTATAGGCATAGGATATTCATCTTTTGGAGTAGCTTTATTTAAATTTCTAAAATCGACACACACTCTAATCTTACCCGTATTTTTCTTTTCAACAGGAACTATATTAGAGATCCACTCCGCATATCGACAAGGCCGAATAAACCCAGCTTTCAATAACCGATCAATTTCTTCTTTGATACGGTCATACATATCAGAATTAAAACGTCTAGGGGGTTGTTTATACGGCCGAAAACCAGATTTAATAGGCAACCTATGCTCAACTAAATCCCTACTCAAACCAGGCATCTCAGTATAACTCCAAGCAAAGCAATCAACAAATTCTCTAAGTAATTTACATACCTTGCTCTTCTGGTCAGCCCCCATGTTTGCATTAATAAATGTAGGTCTAGGAATACTCCCATCACCAATATCAACCTCCTCAAGTGGATCAGCTGACGAAAACCCCTGACCAAGCTTCTGCACATCATCGAAATCCTCAATAGTCTCATGCATATCGTTCTTTCCTGAACGATATTGCTCAGTGCGCTTTTGCAGCCACTTAATACTGTCTTCTTTATTCATTATATTTACAATAACAGATCATTAAGCCGAGCTACATTAGCCGGCTGTGCATGTACAGGTACAAAACCATCTCTACCAATACTAACATAATCATAATCAGACAAGTCTCTACCTGTCAAACATCGCATATCGCCGTGTTGCCAATCAACCGGCGCTTCTGTCGAAGCAATGCAAGCTGAATTGTCCGCTTCAATTACCTCCACCTCGTCGTCAACCCACTGAACTAAACACTGATGTAATGTGGAGGGAATACAACAATTCGCATGATTAATACCTGATTAATACAACAATTCGCATGTTACAAAGCTTTTTGTAACACCTGATTAATACCTAAAAACTCATGGCCATCTAATTTCTCCTTAAGATAAGCGAGCAAGCCTGAAAAAGCAAGGTCTGCTAAATCTTTTTCGGCTATAGTTAAACTAAAACAACGATTCTTTACATCCCTGAACCTCCTAATATAATCTGAAATAGACTCACCATATTTCTACTTAACCATTGTTAAATCTGAAAGTCTAAGTTCAGTCTCACCACTATAAAAATAATCATGGAATTTCTGTTCTAATTGAGCCCATGTGGTGATAGAATTAGGAGCAAGAGATGTAAACCAAGTGAAAGCAGTACCAGATAATGATAAAGGAAATAATTTAACTCTAAAAATATCTGACTGTACCTCACTGCTTTGCGCTAAAAATTGTCCAACATGCTCAAATGTAGACCTACCATCCTCCCCAGTAAATTTAACAAATTCGGGAACTCTAAAACCCCAAGGGTATGGAGTTGTATCAAAATAATCAGGGTATGGTTTTTGATATGCTCGTGCTCTGCCCTTAGGTTCTAAACCAAACTCCCTAAGCACACTAGCCAATTGATCTCTGAAATTTGCAGAAGGTTGCATCGAATTAACTGGATGTGTAGGTGCAACATATGTTTGTAACGGTACTGCATCAACACATCCATCTGGTACCGGCCCACGAGGAACCCCGATACTCGCTTGCGGCAAAGGATGATTACTGTATGTGGATTGAAAATATGGATGCTGTAAATTAGAATTAAAACCAACACTACAGCTGTTGCTATTAAGGTTTTGTGGACTTAACACTGGAATAATAGAATTAGTAGTGCTAGTTGAAACACTAGGTACAGAACTACCAGCCGAAATAGCATTGGAATTTCGGCCATCTTGATTGACGTTTGGAAACGAAGGAGTTTGCAGAATACCAGCCGATGTACCAGATTGGAGTACTGTATCCGGCAGACTAGCCGAATTAACATCATCAGAAGACAATGGCTGTTTTTCATGATGTCCATCATTAATTTGGCGCACTATAGAACGAATTTGACGAGGCAAACTATTCTCAAAATTTTGAAATTTATCAGACATAGATTGAGCAAATTCTCGTGACATATGACTCATATCTGCACCATATTTACTAGCTACCGATATGTCAATGAAATGAGCAATTTCTTCGGTGGAAGTAGGTTTACTCACCTCAGGAATTACCTTTTTAACGACGCCGTTCCGTGTCTTTTGGTAGGTAGCGAGTAGTTTTTGCAACTCCTCGTCGTGTTGCCGTAGTACCTCCTGCCGTTGATCCTCAGATAAATCTTCAAGCGTGACAGCAATGATGTTCTTTGGGTCAACAGCGCTTCCATCGCCCTTTTCTTCACCAGCCATGTCACACTGTGAAACGATTGATTTCGGCCGATAAACAGGGCCGAAACTTCTCGCTCCCCAGCGGAGTCGCCAAATATGTTGGCACGCGAAATTGATCCGCGCAACAACACGATACTGACCGTGCTTACGTGACGATCACCGGATGCTTTCCGAGCAAAGCAACAAAGATTCCTCGCTTTCGTGGAGGAGAACCGACCGTTTTCCAGCGCAAAACGGCAAAGATCCACCAAACCCTAGAGCTTGGCAGTAGAGAGAAAAAGCACGGGAAAGAGAAAATAGAAATAGATGAAAAACTAAATAAGTAGATTGATTTTGTTCGATTGGTTTCTTCCAATCGGCCATGCACCTGATATATATACAGGCGTGCTCCGGTCTTTTAGCAACCATATACGGCAACACACATTACTCCTACCGTCCTAGCCGAAAACGGAATTAAATCTAACAAGTTTAACTCTACCAAAAACAAATACGTATGCCTTCATGGAAACCTCATCTAACAGCAACACAGCGCCGTGCATGGGCCTCCATCTCCATCATGCAAGCAGAGCAAAACCTTCTCAGCCCAACAGCACATCGCCATGCATGCAACTCCAGCACGATACACATCCTGACGCAACAAAGCCTCTCCATGCATGCAAAGCCCACGTGCTGTACCTGTTAACTTAACACACAAATTCCAAAGAAAGCAATTAATTAAGCAAACCACTAACTAATCAGTAATTTGGCAAACCAAATAACCCAACTAGCCAAATTACAGTGTCAACAGATTCATTACCAGCATGAGGGCCCTGCGCTACACTGGTTTACTGCTCCTTCGTCATCATCGTCCAGAGCACCATCAGCGACCAGGTAGGCAGCCTTATTTCCTCCCATTCAATTTATCTTTGGCTAATCGACTCCTGTGTGTCTTGGTTGTAAGAAGAGGAATAAATAATTGGGGTGTCGCCAATAAAATTATTAGAAGCAAATCTAAGTTCATTCTCAAAATACATTTGTTCCTGCAACTTTGTTAATTATAATGTCCTATATATTTCTTTTATGTCAGTTAACTTCAGCGTAGATAATTTCTCACTAATAATGACAGAATATTTTCAGGGATGTACAGGTTAAAGATTCTTACATGGTCCTTAGCTTCATAATGAAATCCTGATGTACATCGGTTCATGTACATGCCAATTTTTTTCTAGAATCCTAACAAATTTGGTCTACAAGAATTCTAGAATCCTAACAAATTTGGTCTGCAAGAACACATGCTTTGAAAAAATTCTGATTTTTTGTTATTCTCAGTTACACTGATTCAAGATTGTAGATATGAGTATATGGCATGGTACTACATGGCAGTTATGGTTTACTTTCCCAAGATATGCACTTCATAACATACAAAGTTACTGGAGAGTACAAGTTTTGATGTTCTTGGCTCCGCTGCCCTTTTCCTGTAGGAGTAGATGCTAATGAGTGAATTGTGTAGTAATGTCAGTATTCCTTCATTGTTTACCAGGGAGCAATATTTGGTGAATATGTCAGCGAGTTTTCTTGCAGCAATTGAACTTTCCTGCAGCCATCTTTCTGTGCTTCTGTTTGGAGGTATGAATGTTTTCTTATTGTCTTCTCTTGGTGATATATGTGGCCTTCAGATTTCTTATCAGATATTTTTAGTTTTTGTTTCATGATAGCATATAATGTTTATACTATGAGTAGGTTTTGCCTCAATTTCCTTCCCAATGCAACAAATCATATTTTATTTTTGAATTTGTTGATTTCAATATTTTTACACACAGTAGAAATAAACATGCATTGATGATATCCTTTGTAGACAATATTATATTGGTAATAGTGATGCATACGTCATAAAAAATTATCTGTAGACCTGACAACTTGGCATATGGCCCCTAAATTTGAATCGTGCGGTTCTTTTTCTAAGACACAAACCAAAGGGTCTTTAGGACTCAGTATAGACTAATGATTGTGCCAATACTTGGTAATGATATGATTTCATGGCGCAAGTCTTTTATCCTCATATCTGGAGACTCCATTATTCTACGAGTCATATCATAATGACTAAAGTGGGCTGATGTTGGGTCTACAAGTCAAGACAGTAATCACAAAGTATGTTGCACATCTAGCAGAAAAAATCTCTCTCCGTTGAAGATTTCAGTATAGGTAAGAATTTTACTAAACCACAATAACTACATTTTAAATCAGTTCAGGCTCTATTGTAACAAGCTAACACCTTTTCTTCCACTATAACAATTTCTAATCTACTAATATTTAATATTTAATGGAACATTAATTCCATAGGTTAGCGTTGTTTGCAGGGTGTTTCGACGACACTCTACTATTTACCCGAAAGGATTAAAGCCACAGGTACTTCTAAGTTCTAACCTACATAGTACCATCCTCGCTTGATTTGTTAGTCCATATGGAATGACAATACATATGTGCCACCCCAAAGGTCCAAGCCTCCATATCTCTAGCTGTGTGGTACTCTTTTCTTCTTTGATCATAAATTTTTATTTCAATTTATTGGTGTGATAAAGCTATATGCACTTCAAACAATTTTAGATGAGACATGCCATATGTTCTAATAAGGACGCAGTGGGATGTTATTTCTATACAAGCATTATTCCTGCTTTTGTTTTTTCCAGCTCTGTATGGTGTTGGAATTTTCTAATGACCCATCCTTCAAGATTGATTATTTGTTTTGAAAATATTCTTATAGAGTTGACTTCAAGATATGATTTCATTAATCTTTTTTATTTAATTGATTAAATGTTCTGTTTGCCCCCTTCTAAGAAGACATATATTTCAACATGGTTTCTTTGATGAGTGTTTTGTCCTACCTGTCATATATACTCATCACGTAGCAATATATGGATGACATCCAAACATGCCCTTAGACATGATTATGTAGGGGCTACCTTAGTATTCAGTGGCACTATACAAAGGAGGTATCACTTCATGTACTAAACTGTTGCAAGTACGTAATGTGATGCGTTGTTGTTTTTACAGAACTAGGCACTAAAATTTTCTTTGCGGTGAAGTGCTATATATGTGAAAGATTCAATTAGTTAATGATGAAGATCTCTACGACAAAAAAGTTGAAATTCTCTGATCACCTAATAATTTCCTTTTATCACACTGTTTCTTCTCTAATCTATACCCCCACATTATGTAAGCACCATTGTCCTCTGTGATTGTTATTTTTCTGTAAATGTGCATGTTTGTACAAACAATTATCTGAGCAAACGGATTATATTCGCATTTAAATCTTGGTGATATATAGTTGTAATGTGTATTCATATGTAAGTATGCTTCTGACATAATGCTTTTTTAAGAATGTTTGGATATATAATGCTTAAAAGTTGCAACTATATACACGTGTTGTTTTGATTATGATATCACAGCTTCAAACATTCATTCCTACGCACGCAGCGTAGCGCGTGACTCTTGCTAGTGATTTATTATATAGAGAAGCAACTTTGTATCAATGTCGGAACATTTATACATCTAAAGCCATTTTGGATTGAACCCTTAAGACGTAGATTGTTAATGGATTGATCTGTTTACATTTTTAAGCGATCTCTGTTGGAGCAAATTTTTAATAGGTTCAACAGATAAATGGATCGATCATAACCATTCCCATCCTAAGCAGTTGGAATATCGGAATAGCCTTTGCTTGATAAACGTCCAGGGTTTTCCAGCTAACTTCCATAATATTTACGTTTTTTTTAATAGCCCCTGCCGAGAAGCCTTCGGCAGTTCGGCTGAGTGCTGACACAGAGGTGGAGATGGCGAGGTCCGGGGAGGCGGACGACGCTCCGCTTCCGGCGATGCGGCGCCCGCCATTAGGCAAGCGATGAGGACGGGTACGAGTACGACGAGGGAATGCGCCCGCCCAGCACGCGACAACGACGACCGGCCGTGTCTCCGGTATCACTGAAGCAGTTGAAGATCAAACATGGACTGTGCAGCAGAAGATCAACTTTCCTATGATGTCAAAAAGAAAAAAGAAAACAAAGATTCACGTTGGTTTCTATGCACAAGTTCTCCCCTCCTGACACTAAGTATGGAATTCTTGCATGCTTCAGAGATGGCGATGAGATGCACGTCCATAGCTCCATGTGATGGATTTTGTCAGGCAGGTAATGTGCGCGTGACAAACTGATAGGAATCCTGATTGGCCACAGAAAGGAGTAACTGCTATGTGCTTTTTAATCCAGCCACTTGACTTAAACTTTCTAAAACTTGCCGCGAGTCCATCAGAGGAGTATGTGTACCAGATCTTACACCTCATTAGTCAATAGTCATTTGCATTTTAGCATGCTGCATCCATGCTCCAGATGTTCGATGAATCCTTGAGTCGTTATTGTCAAGGGTGGCACTCCTTATGCATGTTGGAAAGGAAATAGATGCGAATTTTCTTTTGTTGAAATTCAATAGGCAGTTGTCGATGATGGGGTTGTGTACTTCTCAGTAGATATTAGATAGTGTATACGAACTATGATAATTGGTGTTGTCGACCAACTGGGGGACTGGATTGACCAATCAGGAGATTCAGGAGTACAAGGTGGTACTTGGTAGAAGCTGAAAACTGCATGTAGAATTATTCTTTGCAGTTCTTTTTTTGGGAGATTCTTTGCAGTTAGTAGTGTACCCTGTCTTGGGGGTGGAATTCTTTCTTTATTTTTTCTTGGAATGGTTGGGGTGCAATTCTTGATGTGTGTGTATTCAGTATTCTGATACATTACTTACTGTTAAGATGGGTTATGCATAATATATATGGAAAATTGCACGGAATTTATCATCTGCACTTAAGCAGTATGTTCTTTTACCTGATTGTTAAGGCACCGACCAAGTTGCACAAGAATTCAACATCCAGATAATTAGACGAGCTGTATTCAGTGTATTTTATTTTTAGGAAAAAGTACGATTTACCCCCCGAACTATCGCGGTCGACCGAATTACCCCCCTAAACCCGAAAACTAGACATCGTTCACTCTGAACTTTCAATACCGGACAAATTATCCCCCTCAATCCAATTCAGAGCAGTTTTGTCCTACATTTTATTTATTAAAAAAATGTGGGACCCACCTGTCATACTCCTCTCCCTCTTCCTCTCTCTCTTCTCTCTCTATCTCTTCCTCTCTCTCACGCGGGTCGAGCGGCGACTGGCGTATGGCGCACACGGCAGGTGGTGGGCGGCGGCGGCGGACGCGGCACGGTGGCCGTTGCATGAGTGCGGCGACGAGGAGTTCCGCTGGGGTGGTGGGCGCTACGGCAAGCGCCGAAGCTCCGGGCACTCCCTCCCTAACTCCAATTCCTCCCTGATCTCTCTCTCTCTCTCTCTCTCGCACATGTTCGGGCGGCCGGCTGTGGCGATGGAAGCGGAGGCGGACGTGCGGCGGGTGACGGTGGCGGAGGCGGACAGGGCGGCCGGTTGCGGAGGCGGAGGCGCGGCTCGCCCAGGCAGCGAGCGACAGAGGCGGAGGCGCTCGGGCGGCCGGTTGCAGAGGCGGAGGCGGACTGGGCGGTCGGCAGCAAAGGTGAAGGTCGCCTGTGCGGCGGGCGACTAAGGCGAAGCTCCTGGAAGCTGGTCTTATCCCATATGGCGTTGCAGACACGGTGGAAGTCGCGCCCCTTGAGCTTGCGGCCGGCGCCCTTGCGGACGGAGAAGGACGCGGCGGTGTGCTCCCTCTGCCGCCGGCGCTGGCGTGTTCAAGCTCCGCCCCGCCGAGACGGCGGGAAGGAGAAAGAGGAGTCTTGCCACGGCCCCGCCTTGCCGCTGCCTCTGGCCGTCCACGCGCCGACCGTCCTGCGCCGCCCACCTCCCGTCATGCGCGCCGTACGCCAGCCACCGCTTGACCCGCGTGAGAGAGAGGAAGAAAGAGAGAGAAGATAGAGAGGAAGAGGGGAAGAGGAGTATGATAGGTGGGTCCCACATTTTTTTAATAAATAAAGTGCTGACTGGATTGCCACGCGTACGCCACGTAGGACAAAACCGCTCTGAATTGGGTTGAGGGGGGTAATTTGTCCGGTATTGAAAGTTTAGGGTGAACGGTGCCTGGTTTTCGGGTTTAGGGGGTAATTCGGTCGACTGCGATAGTTCGGGGGGTAATTCGTACTTTTTTTTTCTTATTTTTACTATCATTCTGAACATTATATATAGTTGGCAGCTACAAAGTGCTCTTTCATTAAAGCAAGAGCTTTTCCTCTGTGAGCCATTTGGGCATCTCAACCTAGCTATAATTCAAAGTTTCTTTCTCCCATTGCAACACGGGCAAATTGCTAGCATATATAAATCTCAACTTTAAATTTGTTGTCGAAAGATAACTGCGTCACGTCGAAGGACGTGGTTAACTCAGTGGGTTGTTGGAATAGTAAAGCAATGTATTAATTGGTAAAATTTTTTTGAATCCCCCATTACATGGCCCTAAGGAGCTATTTATAGTCTTAGTACAGACTCATACCCTCTAGGGTTTAGTTAGTACAGGGGAATTCTTACGATAGGAACATTAGCGTGTGTATACAGTGTCATTTGTATTCTTGGGCCCTAAGGCGGTTTTCTTGGGCCGTCCCATTAGTGGCGAAGGGCCTCTATAGGCCTCGAGGCCTCCAAGCCCTTAGCCGAAGGCATCTTCTACTTCGGACGATGGCCACACGCTTCGCTCTTTGGCCTTCGCCCTTAGTGGATCTTCGGCCAGATGGTGAGCTCACTTCGGTCTTCGCCGCCTGGCTTAGCCCGGGCTTGATGGCGAACCCTTTGATCTTCGTCATTCGGCTTCGCTCAAGGCCTTCGCCCTATGGCTTTGCCTTAGGCGCACCCCTTGGATTTAGCCGGGGCTTGATAAACTGTGTGGTTTCGGCAGGTCGGTCGAAGGCCCTCGTGACATACCTCCAACAAAATTTATACTAATGGTGGTGTTCAATTCAAGTCTACCTCAAATGTCACAAGCTGACATGTGGATCATAAGGTTGCATTATATTTCTTCTTTTTCTTTTGGCTTTTGCTTTTATCTCTTATATTATCCGTTGTGACGCACAGACTTTTAGCTAGTGTATGTGTAAAATCTGAGTCTCAACTTTCAGTAGTTTTTAGCCTAACAAAATTTGTAAGGCTGACAAAGCCATTGAACCAAACAATCCCTAAGCTCATATCTCTGGATGTTTTTTCCATGATGAAAATTTCGAAATGAAGAATTAGAGCCTATTTGTCATGGATGAACCCTAAATCTAACTTTAGAAGAGGAGTGGAATAGAGTTGTGGCTCAGCCCGAATCCTGCTCCACCCCATATTAGTATAGCCTGCTCCACTCTTTTAGATAGAACTATTTGATTGGGTATCAGTTTTAAGAGAGTTGGAGATGTAGTTGGAGTCCCGCCAAATAGACCCAATGTAGTGGCAGAGGCAACAGCCAGGGTCACTTAATCCCTAGGTAAAGGCTTTTGGGACCCCTCCAACCTTAGGCCTTTAATCATTAGCCCACTACTAGCTCCAATTCATCTATAGCCGATCTAATAGCCAGTTTATACAATAGTTGCTTACTATAATATTAATATATGATCACACCTGTCATGCACACATTACTTCTTGGAGTTCGTGCTGTAGCTGGCTATAGATCTGTAGCCCGCCGCTATTCTCTCTTATCTTTTATCTCATTAAAATATGTTTATAGCTGGCTAATAATATGCTACTGTACCTTCTCTTAGTAGCCCAACAAGCATGTGACGCTCCAACTGCTCTAAACCAATCAGCGACAGGCTGGTGGTGATAGATCGCTGCTCTCAAATTCTTGTGCCGAGCTACTGCTTGTGTCGTTTCCTCTTCTCTTTTTCTCTGAGTCTCAGCTCTTCGGTCCTTCCTAGCTCCAAGCTTGTTGTGTTGTACTGTTGCCCTGCTGTGCAGTTCAACAGCTCCATGCCTCCATCTAGCCATATCGACGGTACGGTGCTGTTTGGTTGAGTACCAACCTTTGTCAAAGTTGTGGCAATCAAGTTTAACCAATTAAGCCTAGTGTTTTAGTAAGCTGATCCACTTGTCATTGAACGATTTTTTTCTATAACTTATCACAATATGTGGCATTGCCACACTTTGCCAAATATTTTGTGATAAACTATGGAAGGCATCCAAACAGCCCCTAGTTTCTCAAGTACTGTACTGGTGTTGTCAAAGCCCAAAGACTGAAAGGCTTATTTTCCCTCTCTAGTCTCTACTTTAATTTTGAATTTCTGAAATACTAGTTAAATCTTAGTAGTTAGTAGTACTTACATTGTTTGTCATTCACCAATTTATTTAGATTTCAAGCGTTCAACCATGAAAAGGAAAAATACACTAGATTTTTATTATAGAACAGTTGGTTCCACCTCCTATCCTTTCTGAATTTGAAGGCAACTACTGTGCAAGTGAATTGCCCTAATTCTGTTGATATGCAAGAACCAGAACAGAATAGGACTGTAACCACGCGTTACGAGTGAGACCCTGGTAAACTAATTCAAATTTACGTGTACAGTGGCGCTATTTTTTCCATGACTATTGTCGTTGACCAAGTTGGTCCAATGTGACCCAAATCTTCACTGTTGTTTCAATATGGATGTACATCAAATATTCATCCAAGGATGAAAACAATGATGTCGGTGATAAGGTCCGGGGGTATGCACGATAGAGAGAAATAACCTTCCCATCTAGCCACGTGGCCGTGCGGCCTACCTTTTCCCCGCCCCCTCAAGGGGAGGTTAGGTAGTT
Organism: Oryza sativa Japonica Group; assembly: GCF_034140825.1. Classification (NCBI taxonomy): domain Eukaryota; kingdom Viridiplantae; phylum Streptophyta; class Magnoliopsida; order Poales; family Poaceae; genus Oryza; species Oryza sativa. The sequence goes on from NC_089041.1 coordinate 11,641,275, forward strand.
ATGGGGTGGCCAGGGGACCTCGGGGTGCCACGTCACACCCCTCGGGCCCGTGAGGCATGCTGCCCCGAGGCCCTCACCCGGCCGCCACGTGGCGGGGTGAGTGGGCAGAGCAAGAGGCGCTGCCCAGCGTCATAAATGAGCGGCGCCCCAACCGTCTCTCGCCGCATTTAATGCGGCGTGGGCGGACGTGCGGTGCCGCCCGATTAACACATGTCAAATCAACCTTGACTGGTCTGCGACCGGTCACAGGCGAATAGGACAGGCGGCAGTGCCCCCACGTCCCGCCCTGTGTCAGGCGAAGTGGGGGCATGTATGCCCCGTCCCCACTTGGCTGTGGCATGCACTACCAAGTGCGCCCCCTGTACATGGTGAATCCACCAAAGTCTTCATACATTTAAGAAGGAATGATAGAGATGTCCCCCGTGTCAGGCGGAGGACGGCGTTAGGCCCAACCTGGGGGCGGACAATACGCTTCATAGCGGCCCAAACTTGTATAATTCTTGGCCTCTCACACAGATTCAAAAGCGATCTAGTAGCTAAAGCCTAAGCGGAGATACGCTCCTGATTATCGCGCCTTATCCCCCAGCCGAACTCACAATGGGGGGTCTCACGACCTCCCGCTAGAGAGGATCACTCGACAAATGAGGTTGCTGATCCAAGTTTTTTTTCCCTTCCAACAGAAATTACTTTATTTCATTGAATCATATGAATATGTGATAGAGACGGCATGAGAGGGATCAAAGATGATGCTGGAACGACCACGGCACTGGTCTGCAAGCCAATAGATTAGGACCTCTTTCATTCACATAAGTTGTCACTCCTGTGTAGACAGAAATTTACGTTTTATATATCTTCTAGAATGAAATAACGAATATTTTCCGTATTCCAAAACAAGAGAATAATGGGTCAAAGACTAGTAAGTGCAGAGCTCATGCCTTGGTAATCATGCGACTGGAATGTGCTGCGATAGTAAATTTTACTGTTTTGGTAATGCATATATCTGGAAGAAATTTACAATTTGATGTCGGACGACCGTGTTGCAAAATCTAAATGAACAGAAGCCACCTCTACAGGCTTAAAGCATATATTGTTACAAATATATTACAAACACGCCAATTGGGGTAGAAAAGAACCACATAACTCAATATAAAATGGCAGTTTTAATTTTTGTTTTTCCTAAATAAACATATTTACAATCTTTCCACATCGCAGTACAAAAGTTTATAAGTGATAAGTTGAGAAAAATGTTGTGAAGGCTGTAATGTCTGCCCAACTTGGGAAGAGACTCTTCAGTTTCCTTGTACGATCAAGGAGATACTGGTCAAGTACAGCTACATCGATTCTCAAAGGTTCAGAAGAGTTCGCCTGTAAAGATACACATTATTAGACACAACCAATAGTATCATTAATCATAGAATTCAGACAGCACGGCACAGACTACCCCTATCATATGAAAAATTTTATATTATTACAGAAGCGTACAGTGAAAATATTGCAACAAGTACATTGTTGACTTCTGCAATGGAGTCACATCAGCACATGATATGAAAATTAATTTATTTTTACTACTATGACGAGGGAGTTTGTTGGTGTACCATCTAAACCTAAGCACATCCCCACCTCTTAAAAGAAGTTAAGAAAACCACAAGAAACGTTCTACCATAACCCATGGCACAACTTAATATGAGAACTCTCACTATCCCCTCTATATATAGTGGACTGAATTTCTATGGAGTATACCGATGAATATCTTAGTCTGTTGCATAGAATGGCTCATCAATTGGTAGTACGGCGAAACAGAGTGGTCAACCAAAATAATGAATGAATTCCTCAGTTTTCCAGTATGAACTTGATTGGGACTATTGTAACTTGCAGGTAGGGGTGAAAACGGTACGGAAACTTTCCGGATTCCGGACCTATTTTCGAAAACGGAATCTGTCGGTCGGAATTTTTCGGAAACGGAAACGAATTCGGAAATATTTTCTCGGAAACGGAATCGGAAATGATAAGCGCAGTTTCCGTCGGAACTCGGAATCGGTCGGAAACTTTCCGGAAATTTTCTCGGAATTTCCGGAAATTGTCTCGGAATTACCAGAAATTTTATGACTGAAATACCCTAGATTATTTTTTTAAGCACTAAATAGTGAATACCAAGGTGTTTGGCTGTTATTTTTTTAAAAAATATTTGTTATGCAAATCTAAAATTACATAAGAATATTTTTTGTCCTACATTGGGATTTATTAACAACATTACTCTTTTAAACATAGATAATTTATTCAATTGGATTTATCAGTTTGAGGGGTTTTTTATTCCGATAAATTTTCGTTACCGTATTCACGCCGGTTCGTTTTCGCTCCGTTTTCGGTTTCGATAATATTCGATTCCGTTTTCGTATCCGGTATTTCCGATTCCGATTCCGATTCCGATTCCGAAAAAAATATGAAAACGAAAACGATAAAGATGGTTTCCGTCCGTTTCCGTACCGTTTTCACCCCTACTTGCAGGTAATTTATGTTTGAACTTCATTAGGACTAGTTGTATAGTAATTTATGCCTCACTGAAATCAACAGCACTATCAACCACTATTTTCCCCTCGGTATGGGAGAGTAAGGTGGTTGGCAAGTTAAATAAATTGCAGTTGAATGGCATATGTAGGTAGCTATGGGTTCCGTACTCGTATAAAAGAAAAAAAAAAGGGATTAAGTACCAAACCAACAAATACGGAAATACCATTTAGTTCTTCCTATAGTTCTCATGGGACAGAGATCATTACCTCCAACCAGAAAGACCAATTCTCGTGGCTTTCTCCACTAAGTCTGCATATATATGATGGTGGCCCGCCACTAAAACTTTGAGGATCTGATAAGGACAAGCAAAATTAAGTGTTAGAATGTTATAACTGAACAACCAAAAACAAATAGAAGGAAATAATTAGTTTAAGTACCTGGAAGTGTCATATCAGAAAAGGACCAATTTGATAGTGGTCCAGTAATATTAAGCACAGAGGTCCAAATCTCCGATAATGAACTGAGACACGTACAACAAAAGCAAAATGCAACACATGAAAAACAGCTTAGAAGCTTTATTAAATTGCAAATTTTGTTCTATAGTAATAAAATTATTACCCAAGTGAAAGCTCAAGATGCATCCTCCGGTGCCCATTATTACTCGAGGTCTTCTGAATAACCATCTGGGGGAAATGCTGGTAATGTTTTCTAATCTCTTCATTTTCTGAAGGAAACTTTAAGCTCCCAGAGAACAAGAAATTGACAGGATATAGTGCCTAAAAATAAAGAAAATCAACTAAATACTGAGAACTAAGGAAGCTAAAAACTCCGATTTATGCACAACAGAATAAATGAGTGATCACCTGTTTAGCCATGCAAACCATAGCTACTTATGTACTCCATCCCAAAATATAGCTACTTCGAGTGTTCAAATTTATCCCAAAATATAGCTACTTCTAGAATACCAAGAGATGTTTGTAATGATGAAATGTCCGGAACACCCCTCATCTACACCACCCCCATCCACCTCCCACCAACTGGGACAATAAATGAATGGGCAATCTAGTCTACCTCTGTAATGTCCCGCCTCTCCTAGGCCGGGCCCACTTACATCTGGCAGCTTTTTATAGGTCATAGACTGCCCTCACAGACCAACACAAGTCTTTTCTGCACACTTTGTCCTCACTCGTGCACACTCGGGAAGAATTTCCCGATCGGTCACCCATCCCTAAATTGCTCCAAGCCAAGCACGCTTAACCTCAAAGTTCTTTAGAGATCGGCTTCCAACGTCCCGCCTCTCCCAGGCCGGGCCCACTTACATCTAGCAGTAGACTGCCCTCACAGACCCCTCACTCGTGCGCACTCGGGAAGAATTTCCCGATCGGTCACCCATCCCTAAATTGCTCTTAACCTCAGAGTTCTTTAGAGATCGGCTTCCAGAAAAGAAGTTGCAACTTGTTGGTATGAGTATTCTATTAATCCTATTAAGCCTTGGGCCGGGATGTCACAACCTCTGTCCTTAATCTCCGTAAATAACTCCATAAGTAACTATATTTTGGGACGGAGGAAGTATTAAGTAGTGACCTCTAATTTTGATTGATGTATGATCTGCCCAGTACAAAAAAACAAAAAGATCTTTCTAAATCTATCTCATACTAATCAGACATTCAGACCTCGCGCAGTCGACCTTCCTCATCCTGCTTGCCACTCTCCTCCCAATCTATCTAGTATTCTAGTAGAGTGCTAGTGCACCTTTCCTATCTTTTCTCCCACTCCACCCCATCTCCAATCTCCATGTTGCCATGGCCTGGTCACACTCCAAAAATGTTCCCTCATGTGGTCATGCCCACATCCTCATGAAATGTAACAAAGGGCCTGGCATGCAGCAGTAAGACTAGACTTTTCCGAGTGAGTGGTGATTCTACTCATGCTTGGTGTCAATCTTGTTTGTCATTGGAAGAGAATGACCATTACACCCCCAATCAAAAAGTGATATAGATGGCAAAAAAAAAAAATCCAATCTCAAAAAATGTCATCACAGGTATGAGCTTGTTTCAATGTTTGCGATGATAATTGTTCCCAAAAAAGAAAAATGACAGGCACAATATGCTTACTTTGGTGCATGATCTAGAACCTTCCCAAAAGTAAATACCTAAGAAATATTGTTTGCTGCAGTTCTTTTTTGGGCAAGCATCAACACAATAGGAGGAAGGACATCAAGGACACATCATGTTGAGGTCAAGCAAGAATTAGCCAGGATGTTAAATTATCTTAGTTGGCACTTACCAACCATGAACTTCTGTCGGAGTGATACTTTTCTTCAAAAGATAATAGTGAGTTATCCTTCAGCCATTTTGCTGCCTCAGGCGCATTATTGAAAAGAAACTCCAATGAATTAGCATCAACCACAGAGAAACCATAGTGTGACTCCACAATACTATTAGCATCTGAAATCCATAAAATGAACATTTTTCAAGAGGAATGCTATGACAAATCCAAAAATAAACAATGTGGTGGATAGACCTAAGCAGAGATAATTCTTTGCTCACAACATAGCCATTTATGTTAAGCACATAAATATTGATGAAAAATACTAAGAGCATTCTACAGCCAAATAAGTTGCAAGAATACTGAGTCCAGAAGATAACAGAAATTTTATATGTAAACCATAAAATGGAAATGGATGGAGTTACTCTCTCCATTATTCTTTTATGTTGTTTTAACTTCCAAGAAAAAGATCAAGGGGCTAACAATCTAGTTTTAACATGTCTACCCTCTCGGATGCTATTTGCTCCAATTAATAGCCCCTGGCCATTCCACTCATTCAATTAAAGATCAAATTTCTAATGACTTTCAATATGTGCTATTTCGGAAATACTACCTAAAATTCCTAAATGACGTCTGTTTGAGAGCAATAGGAGGTTTCAACAAAATCTAAAAAAGAACGAAGGAAATGATATATCAATGATGGAAAATGAACTGTTTTAGATAATGTGGTAATAAAAAATGGTTTTCAAAGACTAATAGAATGGGAAAGAAATGAAAGTTGGTTCCAGGGCTTGATAAACAAGGGGAATTTATTTAGAGTTGATTCAAAAAGTTAGTCCAGTGATCAAACAATTATTTAAGTAACTGCATCTTCATAAGCAATACGCCTTTGAAAATGAAATGTCCGTTCCATTTCTAATGGTTCAATACTTCAATTTGAATTATCCCAACAGGGACAGATTTCACCACTCCAGCAGCCCAAAAGCAACAAACCTGTAACAAAGGTGTGTTGAAGAACAACTCTTTTAGGTGCTCCAGTGCTGTAAGGAAACAGTTGAGATGAGATCGCCAAACCAACCACTGTAACTTGTAACAAGCCATGGAGGATGGAGGTTTTGGCCAGCCATCGACTAGCAATAGGTGTTACTGGACCAAAACACCATCCCACGACCAATCCAATTACTGACCCAACAATGACATCAGCTACAAAATATCCTGCAAGAAGAATATTATAATCATGCTGTCGTTAGTTAATAATAATTGATTTTAGTTGTCCATGATATCCATCTATATAGCATGGCAAATGGGCAACACTTAATTCAAGTTTTTAACATCAGCTAAAGTTCCAATACCATTAAAGTAAACCAGTAGGCAGCCATCTAACCAATTCATGCAAATATCATATTGCCTAGCTTAGCCACACTGTCTGAATGCCATAAGTAGGTCAAGAAATTCAAACTGAAATCACAAACAAGGAAGGGTACAAACCGTATGGTTTTGGGAGAGATCCCATCATTCCCATCTTCTCAATCAAGAACTGGATAAGGAAACCACCATAGTAAAGACAATAAAGGAGACATGGGATCATAGGTACCACATAACCAACCAACAACCTGTACATCATTAGTTCAAGCATTAATAATTGGATAAGTTGAGAAATAAATTACAGTGTAAGTTGAACATATACACAACATCTAACCTATGCTTTCTGTGCTTGATTCATGTAAAAAGATTAACCGGAGGTGCACACATGGGTCCATATGCTGTTTTATGAGACTAATCTGACCACACTATGCAACATGGGCTACATTGGCGCCCCCCCTAATGGGCTGAGGTATTATATTTGGTCTACAACTATCAATAATTACAAAGTGGGTCATGTGCTAATCGATTTTTTTTTAAAAAAAAAAAAGCTATTTCAAGTCTATTTGACAAGTTCTTCAGAACCAATCAAGCAACTCCGCTCACCATCAATCTTCAGGATTGACATGTTCCTAGAAAGCTTCAGGACGGAGAAAAGAAGTCCTAGACATCATTGACTTCGGAACCACCTACAGTCCTATTATAGGTAACCCTACTGTACCAAAGCCCATGACTCTTCATAAAACAAATCATGATGAGTGGCTAAATCCTTTTTATGGCATTTCGTTTCAAGAAAACTGCATGCCAGCTAGGCTAGTGCTATTCTTATTTTCAAGTATTCAGTTACGATGCAATGATGCATTAACACAAATTCAAATAAGATTAACATCTGTCCCAAAAAGAGTTCACATTTCTACACGAATCCGGGCACCCACTTGTCGAGATTCTGTAGAAAAATAAACTCTTTTTGGGACAGAGGTAGCACGTATGATTGATGCTGCCGTGTTATGATGAAGTAAAGATACAGAAACCTCTAGGACTATTTACATTTCTATTGTGATAAACATAACAAGTCAATTAAGAGTCAATCAGTGTAAGATAGCATGGTTACTTTGGTGATTGTTTGTTCCAATGTTTCCAACTAATGCTACAGATAAAACGCCCAAGAAGCATCGACATGGAAATGAAGAATGTTAGAAAACCTCCACTCAGGCCAGCTAGCATGTAAACCTGCACAAAACCAAAATAGCCTAAGCACAAAGCAAGCATACCCAGGAAACTAATTGATACAAAATAATGTGCAGAAAAAAAAAAGCAGAAGTTAAAATATATATGACAAAAGCGATTAAATTTGAGTATGTAAAATTGTGGCCTTTTCATGTATATTCATGGCTGAACTGATGTGGCTATATACATGAAGAATATTATGATTTTTTATATCACTTCAAACGTGAGACTGATTTACCATACAAGAAAATGTTGTGTAACAGTGCTATGTAAGCATATAAGGAGGCAAAAGATGTTCAGAACTTACCAAAGTTATTAAGGAATAGAGCCCGAAAGCACCCCAAAAATGTGCTTGCTCTGATAATCCCTAGAATTGAACAAACAATTATAAAAATATTAGTCTCTTACATTACAGTTTCACTGGATGCAAAACAAACAGATATAAACAAAGGGAATACACCGCGAATTTTCTATTGGAACAAATATTGCATATAAATCCATATAGCTGAACCCTTTCTTTATATTCTCAAAAGAAACGTAACTTCCAAAACTACTACATTTTCAATCATGCAGAAAAGAATGGGAAATTAATAACAATGGGCACTTGACTACTTGCAATGAATAAGAAAAAAAATTACCCATATAATCCTCGGGATAAATAGACCAGCTAATGAAGTTGGAACAAACATAAGGAATGCCAAATAAGGGTGAGCAAACCTGCATGCACATAACAAAGAGCAATATAAGCACATATTTGATTGGATGTACTTTTACCTAAATAGAATAAACATGAGCAATTCATTTCAAAGATTTTCAGGAAGTAGCACAAAGAAAAGAGGAATTCCAGATAACATGTGTTCAGACACGTGTTCAACTAAAATTATTTAGGTAGAAAGATTGTGTAACTCAACTCATTTGCCAATGCAATACGATTATGCATGACTCCAGGCCACTGGTTTGACCACAAAAAACTGACAACTGTTGGCAAAAAAGGATTGGAAAGCCAAAAATTGGTCATGAACTGTGTGATTTAGCAAATACATCACCAGAAAAGTACTCCCAAAAACATGCGTGCAAGGGGTTTGAAGTTTGAACCCCAAGTCTACAGGATAAATAGCACCTTGGTTGGCCATCCCACCATTTCTTTTTTGTGAGACTTGAAGGGAATATATGGTCTACATAGTTTTTCTTTTGGTACCACAGTTCAATTGGTTGAAGCAGCAGTAAGACAGCCTTTTGTACTATGGTATGGATTCAGTCAATTCTATTAAGTAATCCAGTAACAATAATTGGTATCCAGTCAGTAAATGGCATGTGAGCCTGCAATTTGGGGGGCCCAACACACTCCTTTGGAGGCCCACAGAGAACACCAGAGAAAATACTCCCAAGAACATGTGGAAGGGGTTTGAAGTTTGAACCCAAGTCTAACAATCAATAGCGCCTCGGTTGGCCATCACACCATTTTTTTGTGTGCGACTTGAACAAAATATATAGCATACGCATTTTATTTTGTACTTTCAATTGGTTGAACCAGCAGTAAGGGAATTTTTTTATTATTTTTTGAACCTTTTTAATTTCTACTTTTAAAAATAAACACATCCAAAATTTATTTTCAAGATCTGATCCTTTTGGCCACGCCAGCCAAACTGGCGTGGCAAAACAATACTGTCACGCCGCTCCCGCTGGCCTGACAACGTTATTTGGCCACGCGGCTCTCACTGGCGTGGTAGGACAAAACTGTCACACCCGCTGCAGGTGGCGTGCCAGTGTTGTTTTTTCATGCTAGGCGGGCTGGCGTGGCCAAAAGGTTTAGATTTTGGAAATAAGTTTTGAAAGGGTTTAGTTTTAAAATTAAAAATTAAAAAGGTTCAAAAAATTAAAAAAATTCCAGTAAGAGGGTCTTTTGTATTATGGTAGGGATTCGATAAATGCTATAAGTAATCCAGTAACCATAAATAGGTATCCTATTAGCACACGTCTTGTGAGCCTGCAATTTTGAAGCCTAGCCAATCATGTCAGTGTGGCTAAACGAAGATGGATAGATGCCTGACTAGATGGCCCGCAGTCAGAATCATATCGGAGAGGTAATAACTGCTACCCCCTCCTGTCCCACAATATAACAATGTCTAGAGTTCAAATTTTGGCCCAAATATAGCAACCTAGTACTTGTAAAAGGTGACTTTTACCACTAAGCTACCCATACTACCCCTTGGCTTTATTATAGCCCTACCTAGTCCAGGTCTACACCTCACCCACCCGAGGAGGCAACCAGGTCTTCTTACCCTCTCCTTAATACCCATGCCGAAGGTATATTTGGGATAGAGGGAGTAAATGAAAAACCCAAGCAGTAGCAGATCAAGAGGTCCCCATCCTGTTGCGAACACCCTCCCAGAGCAGCAGGTGTGAAGCAAACTTGTTGCCAAGCAACAGCAACAGCGCAACATGTCCTAGTCAGTAGTAACAGCGCAACAGCATGATGGCAGCACAACATGCTGCTGCCAACAAAACTTGTTCTCTGTCAGTCTGCCTCCTCCAAGTACAGATTGTGTTCATCTTCTTGGGTCCTCACCACCTTACTTTTGACAAACCAGAGAAAACAGCTGGTTAGCCAGCAGCCTGTCTCCACCATTGCCAGATCACTACTCTACTTTCTACTCATCTCTTTAATCCACTACTCTGTTCTGCTGTCACATCTGCTCTGCTGCAGCTAGCCCCCTCCTGGCTTTTCCTGACATCTCTGTCTATATAGTAGTGGCGGGACTAGAGTAGATGGATGGCGGACACTTGCACCCCAAAAACTTTTACAAAAAGACAAACTGAGAAAATTACATGTATACAGACAATAGTATACATGTATATATATAGCCCAACTAAGAAAAACAAAAAAAGGCACGTCTCTCTGTGGCCTACTGCAGTCTACTGCTAAACCAACCCACCAACCTACTGGGAGTGCATCATTGGACAGATCAATTTCCTACCAGCTAACCCAAGCCCGCAAAGCACAGGCCTGCAGTGTCACACAACAGCCAAATAACGTTCTTCTCAACATTGCTCCCCTGCACTGGTAGTGGTTTGTGCATCATAGCAAGGGGCACCGTTGGCATCAATGTAAACATCAGTGTAAGCACCAGCCCACTGGTCAGCCAATGGTGCTCAGCCACTCATCTCGAGGACTTCAAACCACAGCCAGGCACTCAGTCACTGGACTCAGCCGATCAATTGACAACCAAAAATCCTAAGATCCATGATGTAATGCTTCTCTGGACTTAAGACTTCAGACTTTCTCATTCGCATTTTACAATTATCTTGTCTAGTATAAGTGTGTAACCCAACTTTATTTGCAAATGTCGAGCTTTAGATTTTTTTTAATACCTTTTAAATGTGACGCTAGCTAGGCCATCCCATTGACCATGGTAGTAGTCATTAGAAGTTCAGAACAATTTCAGTATTTATGTAGGTTATGACACTTAACTCTGCAACCCCTTGGTGAAATCCTGGCTTCACCACCGTCTAGTAGTGATGCGACTAACAGTAGCTTATCATGTATTCATGTTAGTAACAAATTTAAATATGGAGCTATGGAGAAGGATGAGATACTTCAATAAATAGCAGTATAGCTATCGAAATCTTACTTTCTATGATGGGAATGCATAGCTCACCTTTAGCAGTTAATAAATTGTTCGCAGAGGGAATTCAAATAACCGCTAAAACGAACAAACATTACATACAATAAAGAGAGATTTTCATTACCAATTCATTGCATTTTTCGTGAATAGCAATCTTACAGCTGCAGCCACAGCAGGAATGACTATTGCAAGGATGGCCCCAAATGCATGAAGCAGCATTCCTGCGAGCACATGCGAGACAATATTACGGTTAGCCAGCTGATACAGTACGCAAAGTATAGTACTCCTTCTAGATTCATGGTAGGATGTGTCCCATCCGGTCCTAGGTTCTTATATTTTGGGATGGAGGGGGCATAAAATTGCCTAGCAGAAAAATACTATTTTACTCATATCTACCCCCTTTGTTCCCAAATATAAGCATTTCTACGTTGTTTAGCAGATATTAAGGTTTGAGAAAAAAGGCTATAGTTCCCCTCATTAAATGAGGGGTAGTTGGGACTCGGGAGTGGGAGGGTAGTTGGGGGTAAATGAGGAGAAATTTGAACGAGAGGTGATTGATGGGACAAGTAGTTAGCATGAATGAGCAAAACACAGAAAAGGTAAATAGCTCCACTGTATCATTATTTTTGCCTAAAATTGTTTTACCAAGCAATCAGAATTAGAAATGCAAAAATTGACCAAGTTTCAGCCTCATCTAACCCCAAAAACAAGGTTATACATGCATATTTTGCAGAAAATTAGTTTCTTTACATAATGTGCAAAAACCTGCCTCTATATCTTGACCAAACTTATAACTACAATGACTACTAGTATAAGACTAAAAAAATCCTATACATATCAATCGATAAAAGATTATCTTCATAGCATAAAAAGATTTGAAACACTTGTACTTTATTACAAGGAATAAATCCATTTTATGCTCCCTAACTATCGTGAAAGTACAAAATGCACCATCAACTTTAAAATCGTGTATTTAATGTCTTCTAATATTGGCCTATTGGGCCAAAACTCACCCTGCAAACATAACTTTGACCACTCATTTCCAAAATGAGATATATTTGTCAAAAACAAATACAATTACACTATATAAGTATTTCTCAAGATGAATCTACAAATGTGGTTTCACATTGTATTAAAAAAATATGTTGATGGTCTGCATAGGTATTGTTGACAACAGTATGGTATATTATTACTCTTATTTCAAAGATTAAAGAAATACAATCTGCAAATTCTTGCCCTCTGAAAGTCCGAAGCATAATGGAAGCAAAAATGAAGCACAGGCAAGCATGTCCAAGTTGAAATAAGTCCCACCATGGTTATGACCCAACTTTGCTAATGATCACCAACGTAAATACACCATCCGAGTTGCAGTATTCTCGTAAGTACTAAGGAAAGCATAATACATACCATTTTCAGAAATCAGAATATATTTGCATCCACATACCTCTCATTAAATCCAGAACAGTCAGAGACCATGACATCAAGGTAATGTTTGGAGACGTCAGGAATAGTGGTGCAAGCAGGAAAATGGCTACTGGAAGACTGTGGAGAACCAAAGAGACACCACGGGGATAAATAACCTGGATTTTAAAAACGAAGGATGTTATTTTAGTCACAAAAAAATGAAAGAAAAAATGGCACATTTATCTTTCAATACAGCATATAGTAGCTAGTCACACTTGTCATCCTGCAAATTTCAAGAATACAAAGTCAGCATACCATGAACCAAGTCAAGTAATCAAAAAAGATAGCTCTCAAATCATCCTTTATAGGCATAGCAGCTTCATTAGATCGCTTATTCTCTTTCAACAGCATGGGAGAATTTGTAAAAGCCTTCACAAGGTTGAATAAATTTTCTCCACGTGCTTGAATACTTCCAGGACTGAAAGAGAACATGGGATTCCATAATTATACTATTTCATGTGAAATATTGGAAATTTTATCATGGCATAGTTTAGTACATACAGCAAGTTTTCCACAGTATCATATGAAGTATGGTAAAAATAACCACCCAGAACAAAGATAATATCAAGTCCTGGAATGTTTGTAATGTCTTCAGCAAATATCCTATAATCTGTATCACCTGGGATTATTCCAAACATATCCTGTATATAGGAAGTACAATCAAAATTTAGAAGGTACAAGTTTACACAAAGTAAAATTGACTGGTCGCAACACATATCCACAGCCAACTCTGCATTGTATATGAAAGCTCAAAAGCACGAGTTATCCAGAAATTCCAGATCCATCAAAAGTGTGCACCAATCAGCAAGTGTAGTGTACAATACATAGGCAGAGCAATCATCCATTGGAGGGACACCAGATGGCAGAAGGGTTGTTTGGATCTTTGGTTTTACGAAAACTAGATTTTTGTTAAACATATTTTAGAAATGGACGCGGCTACATCGTGCGAGGTAGCGCGTTAGTCCAAACGCGCGACTCCACCTCTTTCTATAAATTGAACCGTACTCCTTCCGTGTGTTACATCACCACACGTAGCCTCCTGTGAGTCTTTCCAAAAAGGGCACCACGCATGCATTTTGGTGTCGGGCTATCCCATCAGGTATCACAGCCACCCAACAGCAAACTGGGAGAAATTTTATATGTAAATATATAATAGTGTGTCTTTTTTTAACCTCTTTAATTACTTATATTTTTTAAATCACATATTGTTTTTTAAGATCTATTTGCATTATTGTACTCCACTCAAAATATGTGACAAAACGAGATCCATATTGAATATATTTAAACATTTTATTAATTTAAAAGTATTTTATTACATGTTATGAAGTAACTTCCATGTTATCAGGAAGTAACTTTTACATCTTATACATGATTAATTCTCATTAGTTACTTCATCAATGTTATTTACAATCCATCAAAGGTTTTACCTTCTTTTCTCATACTGCATGAAAAACAAAAGTGTAAGGGAAAAAACAATTAGTGCTTAAAACGTATTTATAGAAAGTTACTTCAGAACCATGCAAAAGTTACTTCCAATTAACATTAAAGTTACTTTTAAAAATTGTTAAACGTACTTGTGCTGATCTGTGCTGATTAAATTTAATTTCTAGATAGAGTCATATTTATATCCCTACAACAAATTTATTTCTAATGTCGTGACAAAGTTACTTTCTTTTTGTTTTAAGATACTTTTATAATATATGTAAATTACTTTTAGACTTTATTGAATTTACTTTTATATGTCTAAGAAGTAATTTAGTGAAATCTAAAAGTAATTTAGATATATTATAAAAGTATAATTTGTAATTTTTCATCAAAATATAATCATGTGAGATCTTGTTATAAAGATTTAATTGTTACAAACACAATGGTGTAATCGGATCGTAGATCGGATGAGTAGTTTAAGAGAAAATTTTATTTGAAGCATAGGTGGTTCCTATTTGTTTGATGGACTAGCAGTATATTTTTAGTAGAGTAATGGCTCAGTAGGCCTCGCTGATTAGTTAACGTGGAGCGGCGGTGGATGGACGCCATGTCGCCACGCGCGCAGGATGGACGGCTGTCTCAGCGTCGCGCGATAGCGCTATCGCGAGAGGCCTCTTTGATTATATTTTACATTTAGAAATCAATTGGCAGTAAAATATCATTTAGATCACATAACAGGACTGTTCTACAAATCTAAATAAATGTTGCTTAGCTCCTACTGACTGGGCATTTGGACCGATACTTATGTTTTGCCATTGTCAAATAATGGGTTACTCAAATATTAACATAGCGAACATATTTGACACAATGATTACTCAACAGTCCATATACAAGGAAATTGGAATAACCAAAGCACGCATTACAAATGAACAATCTGCATTTGAACAAATTTGTACTCCCTCCGTTTCATATTATAAGTCGTTTTGACTTTTTTACTACTCAAACTTTGTAAAGTTTGACCAAGATTATAGAAAAATTTAGCAAATATCAAATAAGTTTCATTAAATCTAACATCGAATATATTTTGAAAATACTACTCCGTAATAGATTTTTTTTATAAACTTGGCCAAACTTGAAGAAGTTTTACTAGGAAAAATGTCAAACGACTTATAATATGAAACAGAGAGAGTATTGTTTATTTTTCCTTCTTGCTTCAGTGCATGGAACATTCCCTAATCCTAATGGCATGTGTATGTAAAACATGGAATATATTTGCGCTGGCATGGCATAAATCAACATTTATAAATGCAAATTTTGCCAGTATTTCTATGCCATTGTAACGGTTAATTTAAAAGTAAATTTAAAGAGGGGGGGGGTTGAAATTATGAAAATACAACTTGTGTGTGTCTCCAGTGCTTAAAAGTCCATAAAATAAAAATCTTCCTGCTACAGTAGTAGTTAGCAGAGGGCTTATAAACACAATAATAAGCTACCTTGAATTTATTGTTTATCTGAAGCCAGATCAAACAGGCCCATGGTACCACGCAACTAATATAAAACAAGTAAATGATTTTTTGAAAAAGTAATAAAGTAAACAGCTCTCCAGAATTCACACAAGGAATTGAAGTTCACGAGAAAGAACCTGAGCAACACTGTTTGCCATAGGATACTTCGCAGTCTGAGCATAAATACGAGAAGGCCAAGATCCAGGTCCAGATTGACAAACTAAATCTGGTCACCATAAGAAAAATGGTCTGGATCAGATTTCAGAGTTTAATCAACATATATAAGTCAATTAACAATAAGGATATTCAAAGTAATTATGATTGCTGAAGTTTGGAGTTATCATAGACATAAATAACTGGTGTTTTAACATCTACCCTATACTGCAAAGCCCTATACTTCATGTTCTTAAAGCACTGGTGTCCCCTGTACTTCATGTTGAGAACCGTTAGTGCATGCAACTAGTTTGAATACATGCAATGGGGCTGGTTCATACTTTTTCGGGTTTTAAAAACAATATGAGGTTACCTATGAACATAACAAAAGGTCTCATGCAACTAGGATTCTTAAAATAAGATGCCGTAACCCTATGGTGAGGTCGCTTTTTGTTGTTTTTCATTTCAACATAAGTCATGTAAGTCTGAAGGGTGAGGGAGAGGTGGAGGGCTTTTGCTTTCCTCCCCATGTTTTCTTTCTCTTAATGAAATGGAGTAATACACAACTCTCTCGCGTATTCAAGAAAAAAAAGAGCACCCAAAAACTTTACTGAGAGCACCCAAGTGAATAGGCTAATTTGTTCAAGGATGTAATGGACCATTTGTACAGAGAATATATCACTATAGATGCAACATGAAACAATAACTCAAGTCGATTAATCAGCAGTTAAACTAGTAAACAGTCATTAATCATCAGTAAACAAGGACTGCAGAATAATGATGAATAGTTGTTACAGCAGAGACATTAATAGACCGCAGCCTCATATCTAGTCAATCTACTATTTTAGAATGCATCAACTGAAACTAACATTTACTAAGTATCACCAACTGAATTACTGATGTATACATTCAAAGTAATAGGGTTTATTGACACAGAACCATAATATTAAGCAATAAAATTATCAGAAGAATAGCATTTAATAAGACTATCAGATGAGATAAAACCTTGTCTTTTAGATTTTTCACCGAGTTCTTGCACAAAAACACAATCCATACTACTAAATAACATATTAGTATGAAAAAATACCAGCACCGCCGCTTCCAGAAGCTTCGATATTAATAAAGGCACCAATCGTGTTGTTCCATTTATGTGTCTTTATGAAACCATGTGAACCCTGAGTAAGAAGCAATCGGGTATGAGCTGGTAAGTTCCTTAATTGGGTAAATTCCATGAACAATTAACAGATATCAAAATGACACAAGTATTCTTCGTTTCCTTTTATTAACTTTTTATAATTACTAACCCATAGATAGAAAAAGGTTGTTTTGTTTTTGGAAACATATGGATAGGAAAGTTACCCATTTTATATTGATTATAACAGGAGTAAAAAGAACTGAAGATAGGTCATGGCACCACACAACAAAAACTTTTACAGAATGTTTCATGTGTTCCTTATCTGTGATAGATGAACTGATAAAAAACGATCAACTATACGAGGATCAAAAGTGACATTTAGCCTGCTATTGGACCAAAATTAGCTCTAGACTAAGGTGCAGAAAATTAAAAATCAGCATCTTTGTATGGACCGTTTCAAATACCATTCAGCTAAGCAATCACAGGACATCTTTTCACAGAACAAAAAAGGAACAAAAAATATTTTCCATTTATGAATCATATATAGACTTTGCACATATAATCTAATATTTAGGTGATAGTTGAAAATCACGTACCAAAAGGAAAAGTTCTTCAGCTCCGTTGAATAGAAAAATCACCGGTTGAGAAGGAACCCACCCAGAATCAATGATGAGCCTTGATAACTCAAGCATAGATGCTGAACAAGAAATATTCCAAATATACATCATGCCCAATGATAGGCTGCTTACTAAGAATCACATTTGTTCTAGCAAAATAAACATTGTACTGACCAACACAAGAACCACAGTCAGCTGCACCAGGAGATCCAAGTGGACTGTCAAAATGTCCATTCACCAAGAAGGCTAGATCCTGATCTTCTGAAACATTTGATGAAATCCTGTAATTAATTATTGTATCTTAGATGATAATTTGTTTAAATTACACTTCACATGAAAATGATTTCCAAAACCAATAAAGTAAGATTGGCATATTAAACAAAAGGCGTTTTGAACACATGGACCCAAGTCCAAGTGGCCCATGCATGTCAGAGGTGTTGTTTCAATATCTCAAAAGGAAATTTAGAAGAGTTTGGAGTGTGGACAAGTAAACCATGGCCCAAGGGGACCATCCACATAAACTAGGTTTACCTAGATATCTATGATGTGGGATACCTACTGAAAGACAAAATTGTACTCCCCATGTTTCTAAATATGTGACACCATTGACTTTTGGACATACGTTTGACCAATCATCTTATTTAAAAATTTAGTGCAAATATGCAAAAATATTAAGTCATGCTTAAAGTATCTTTGATGATAAAACAAATCACAACAAAATAAATGATACTTACATAGTTTTTTTAATAAGATGAATGCTCAAACGTGTGCCCAAAAGTCAACAACATCATATATTAAAAAAGTAGTAGTTATTTGAAAAAACAGACCAGTAAATGAACCTGCGGACTGTTCATTGGTTCACTTGCACAAGCGTAGTCTATTGGTTGAACAAATGTTTTGATAAATAAATATTGAACCATGCTGTGGTTCCTGACTTCCTGTTAAATGTTTATGTTAAACCCCTGGGTTTTTGTCCAGACTGTCCCAGAAGAAGATGACCATACAGAATTACAGACATAAATATTGAACATCATGTAAGAACTGCTAAGCAAAGATGTGACTGTGATTCAATACTTTTATGTTTGATTGAATTCATATGATCATATCCATAGTTTTGCATATAAGTCTTGATACTAAAAGGAAATAATATTTTAACTTTGGAGAAAATAAAATTGTGATTTTTTATGTACCTCATAACAATATTCTTGTGATTCCTGTATGTTAGAGTTACTCTGTGGCGCAAAAACCTCATGCTGAACGAGCCACTAACAAGTGATTCCTCAACCTCTATTCTGCGAGCAAAAGAAAAAGGTTAAGTCAATAGATGATGACAGAGATAGAAAAACAAATCAAATAGAACCTATTCTTACAGCTGTATAGATTCTACACCAGATTGCTTTTTTCCAGTGGTTGAAACATGTAAATCAGGAATAACTGCATGACTAACTAAATGAACTTTGAAGCTATATGAATCTTTGGTGTTAGCATGTGACATATCAGGGTAGATGAATCTAACATGCTTTCAGAAATTCACAAAGAAGAAACCCATAGTTTTCCTGATATTATTTGACCTCAGATGGTCAGAATAATGGATTCATCATTAATTCATTGTCTAATACTACTTACTACACTGGAACTGGAGGGTTTACTTTGGACATGGACAGTAAATGAACAGGCCACCTAGAACTGTAAAGTACCACTTCCATTGGCCAGAAGGCCAAGATAAGTCTATTTAAGATATATCACCCAAGATACAAGCCATTGCTAGGTGTGGTCCAATGTGGCAAAACCAATGACAAAAGGATGGCAAAAGCTGCCAGCATTTCTACAGCAGGCCATTAACTCAAGCCAGAATGATTTTGGACCAACTATTAGTTTTGCTATACTTGGACCACATATTTCCGTACTTTTCTGTTCCAGGACAAATCGCCTCAGCCTCCCGCTGTCCCACAGAGTGACAGACAAAATGAGGTCCAGATACAGGTATCATTTCATTCTAATGCTTAAAGGCTAAAAGGCAAAGCGCTCTCATCGCAACATTAATTGATGCCATGTCAAGGTGCATGCCCAAGCACGGCCCCAGTGCGGCAGTGGCCCACGAACGCACATCCTAGAATACTAGAAATCATCATATCGCTTGCAATCAAATATCAACCCCCCACCCACCCAAAAGAAGAGAAAAAAAATAATCGCTAAAGCTAGCAGCCATTCCCACAATTCCACAAATACTTCGTTGGCGATTTAGTCATCGCACAAACATGCGGAGAAGAAAAGGAAACAAGGGACAAGGGGGTTTCTCCCATATTCACCTGTACTCCGGCCCCGCGCGCGCGGCGAGCTCCTCGAGCTGCCCCTTGATGTACCGCGCCGCGGCCTCCAGCCCCGGGCTCCCCTCCTGCAACAACAACGACGACGACACAGCAACTACACCCATCACGCACAAGCCATAGCCAGCGAAGGACGCGGGAGGAGGAGGAGGCGGGACCTGGCGGCCGGGGATGTCGACGGAGAGGCGGCGGAGGTGGTGGAGCACGCGTCCCTCGGAGAAGTCCCCGAGCGGCGCGTCGGCGCCCAGGGGGGCGACGTGGCGCATGTGGATGACGCGGTAGGCGACGAGGGACATGGCGCCGTAGAGCGCCGCCAGGGCGAGCAGCACGAGCGCGGCCTCCGCGGCGCCTCCTCCTCCGCCGCCCGCCGCGGGTCGACGCCGCCGCGGCGCGGGGTCCACCATCGTCGGCGGCGTGGATGGATCGGCCGGTCGGTCCGTCGGGTCAGCCTCGGCGGGCGCCGGGAATCGTCGTGTCGGCGTGTCGCCCGTTGTGCGTGGGGGGATATGGGTGTGGGGGATATGGACTAGGAGTAGTGTTTTGATTTGGGCGTGGCGTCGGGTGGGGGGGTGGGGTTTGGTTTTGGAGTTGGTGGCGGCTCGCTTTTCATTTGTTTTTCGTTTTAGGTCGTCGCGTGGCGTGCTTTTCTGGACTGGGGAAATGGCTGGCCGGCCGGCTAAGGAGAAAATGTTTGGTACGGTGTATGAACGTGCAGCGCCAAAGGACACAGTTTCAGAGATTTCGGCAAGTTACGGGCTCCTCATTAAGGCCCTTTATTCAAGGAAATTCATAGGAATTTTAGATGATTTTATTTCTATTGAAATTTTTTCTATATAGCCCTTTGAATCAAAGTAATGAATGGATCCTATAAAATCCTATGAAATCTTATAAAATTCCTATGGAATGCCTCTTCCCATGCAAGTTTTAGAAGAAATTTAACATGAGGTAGAACCTCTTGGTGACTTTCTTTTGAGTCTATCTCTCTTATCCAATTCATGTGTTTTTCCTGTGGTTCAATCAAACAATCATTCCTGTGTTTTTCCTGCATTTTGCAATCCTATGTTTTACACTTACATTCATATCTAAATCCTATGTTTTTCCTATTCCTACGTTTTCTCAATCTTGCGATTCAAAGGGGCCCTAAACTCTGCTATCGGTCCACGAACAAAACTGTGTTTGTGATAATTATTGAAAATCATAAGCGATTGAATTTAGGGATTGTTTGATTCCTAACCACATTTATCACTACTTATCAATAAAAGTTGCCACACCTTGCCAAAGGCGAGGTGATCAAATTCTTAGTCACACTTTTTTTAGTCATTGACATGTGGGACCCAATTTATTGAAAGAAAATATTGCTACAACTGTACGTAGCAACAACCAAACATCTATCAAATTTGCCTAACCTTAGGCTTAGCAAAGTGTGGCTTGCAACCAAACACACCCGCAATATTAAAATGTTTCCTATAAGGAGGAGACTTCACACGCTTCAACACATACAACTTTGAGCTCAAATAGAGTAAACTCACTTGTAGTTTCATACTCCCTACATCCCATTTTGATCATCCCTAAGTACAGAGCACCAAGACCAAGGATACCAAACCTTATCATTATGAAATTAATTATTATCGAATCTTTACACAAGTAAACAAAGAAATAATTTGTTAGGTGATGATCATTTTGGGAAAACCTCGAAAATCTTATATGATGATCAAATTGGGATGAGGGGAGTATTTAATATGTTAGTTTGATAGAGAGTGAAGGGAAGCTCCGGAAGGAGAATTTCACGAAGGAGTGTCGAAGTGTCGGCATTCTTCCAACGGAGTTCCGGAGAAAGCCGAGATTGTCGGCGTTCTCTCTCGGTTGTACATTAGCGGATGCTTTCTTTATTCAAGTAAGTGTTTGAGTTTCTTTATGTTCTTTAATTGGTTCATTGAAGTGAGATATATTCTCATCGGTGTGGATTTGTTGCTTAGTGTGCAACTGAGTGCTCTAGTACTAGAACTTTGGATAAAGAAGTAAGTTTCCGCGCAAGGCTAAAGTAGTAAGTAATAACTTAGGTGTGATGTCTAGATTAGAAATTACCTTTGTTTGTTGTGTGCTCCACGAAAAGTGAGGTAGGCGGCAGATGGTAACAACCATGTCCGTCCTTCGTATCCCTCCATGTTCGAGTAGATCATAGAGCTTAAAGCCGAACTCATCCTGGCATATCAGGGGAAGGCCGGTGCTCGATGCATTCGATAGAGTTTTACTTTTAACTTAATTAATTAATTAAAAGACATAAGAATCCTCTTTTGCCAATTTAGCCTAAGTTGTTGTCCTTGGATCGAATCTTGATCGTCGATTATACACGCTCGTTCCTTGTGTTCGATACCCTTGGAATACACTAAGGGAAAGTGTTACAACGGTATTTAAGAAATACCAACAAGCATAGACGTGGTGTCTAGGCTAGAGGTTATCTTAATTTGTTTGTTGTGTGCTCCACATGTTGTAGAGGTAGGTGGCAGGTGGTGGCAGCCTTGTCCGTCCTTCGTAATCCTCCACGTTCAGGTATATCACAGAGCTATAGGCTGGAGTCTCCTTGGCAGACGAGGGTAAGTCGGTGCCCGAAGCAATTGATAGAGTTGGCATGTATAACCTTTTTACTTCTTAACTTTACCGAATTATTACAGAGAACTAAAAATATGTTTTTTAAAAAAAAATCTACTGTGTTTCCCTTCGCAGCACAACTACTTTAAGTTTCAAGTCTATCCTAAATTAAATTTTATTTGATAGAAATATTAACATTTGATGTTATAATTTTATTGTCACAAATATTGTAGTATAGGAGAAATTAAAAATAAAAGATTAGTTTTGGATACCGTGTCAGATTTGATCACGTCCTATAAAACGAATGGAATATGTGTTATGTTTATATTAAAAGTATTTAGTTTATCTATAAAATCAAATAAATAATCTATAGCAATAATCGGATTCATACTAAAATTCAAGGGGCTACTTAGGCAGTGGTTGCCACTGGGGATGGCATACCCAGCTTTTCTTTTTTTTTTTAGCCACCTCAAATTTCAACTTCCATAGGACACGTGTACTGATGCGCCGGCCACTGACCCCAAGTGCTGTAACAGTAACCGTGCTGGCTCGGGCTGGCGCGGTGCCTCCTTGGGCCATGACCTTCAAATAGAAACCAGGACTAAAGATCATTTTTAACCACGGTTCAATAGCTATCAGGCCATGTTAGGCCCCCAACACTCTACTAGAAAATGCATTTTTTTCCGGCGTGAGGGTCTTTTTCTCCGTAGGCGGACATGACCTTGTAGCCAAATGACCGCCTAAAAAATATAAATCGGGGTGAAGTTCGTTGTCCTTCTATGAAAATCTATTTTTGCAGGCAGACCTTATGTGGTCATGGTCCGCCTGCAAACATCGTACCTACTTCTCCTCCACCCCCTCCCCACCGCTCATTTCCTTTGCTAAACTCTCTCTCTCTCCCTCAACACTTCTCCAATCCGTTCCCTCCCTCCCTCCACTGGCGGCGGCGGCGGCGACGACGACAGCGTGCGCGGGGTGGCGGCGGTGGCTCCCCTCCCCCCTCCCCCCTCCCTCGCAGATCTGGCTGGAGGAGGGAGGGGGAGGCCGGCGGGGGCGGCGGCGGCGCCGACGACGCGGGATGGCGGTGGCGGCTCCCCTCCCCCTCCCTCCCAGATCCGGCCAGAGGGAGGCTTGGGGAAGGCGGCGAAGCGTTGTGCAAAGACTACGATGGCTCGGCGGCGGTGGCGGCGATGGCGCGCGCGGGCTAGCGATGGCTCCCCTCCCCCTCCCTCACAAATCTGGCCGGAGGAGGGAGGGGGGAGGCCGGCGGCGGCGGCGGCGGCGGCGGTGACGATGGCATGGGGCGGCGGCGGCCGCTCCCTTCCCCACCTCCCTCCCAGATCCGGCCGGAGGGAGGCCTGGGGAGGGCGGCGGGGCGCGGGGCGGCGATGACGACGGCTCGGCGGCGGCTCCCCCCTCCCTCCCAGATCTGGCCGAAGGAGGGAGGGGGATGGCGGCGGTGGCGGCGAGACGGTGGTGCGATTTTTTTTGTTTGTTTATTGGATTTTCTGTAACATACCGAAAATTAGCTATTTTCTAATCTTGCATCATGCCGGGTCTTATGTTCTTAATAACCTCTTTAAACCTAGGACAATATAATTAGCGAGACCTCCTGAAGCTAACCTGCATAAAATCCCTCTTTGATATTCAAAAGCCTTTGTGGTTTTCATTTAAAATTTTATCTTGAAATATTCCTTGATTTGGTTTTAATCTAAAACCTTGTTTCGCCTAAAACTTCCTTTATTTAAATTTAGTGTGAAAAACCCTTTTACTAGTATGAATTATGGTTCAAGAAACCTTCCTATATTGTGCTAGAACCTAAACCAAAGCGATTCCAATTTTATTAGAATTAATTGTTAGCCCATCCTTTGATCTTAAACCCATCCTTTCATTCTCAATCCAAATATCCAAATTCTTCCTTTTGATCTAGCCACCAATTTAATCTCTGTGGCTTGATTTCCTCTTTGGCACAAGAATAGTATTATTGCAAATATTGTGAATAATTGCTCTTGTGCTAAGAAAATTCCAACTTATACTCTTTACTCAACTTCCCCGTTTAGCCACAAATATACATAATACCAATTTTAGAATTCAAATCCTATCTATTCCCTTCAACTAATTCCTTTGTATATTCCCAGAAATATTTTGAGGAATATTATTAGTTTCTCTTCCTATTTGAGTGCTTCCAAATAAATTCCCTCAAACTCCACCTCTAAATATTGCACTCAAATAAATTAAGAAATCTCTTTTGTGAATTCTCTCTGAATTCAAATTCTTTGCAAAACCTTGCCATCCAAACTAGACTTCTTCCTTTGTGTACTTGGGCCGAAACTTCTTTCCTTCTTCCTTTTGGCCCATCTCCCTCTTCGGCCTAGGACGGCCCAGCTTCCAGCCGAGCCGCCCCTCCTCCTCCCGCAAGCGCGCGTGCTGTGCACGCACACGCCGCCGCCAACTCCCTTCCGTCGCTGCTAAGCAAGCAAAAACCGGCGCCGTCGTCTTCTTTCCCACGCCGCCGCCGCCGTCAACTTGCCGACCACGCCAAGCCGTCGTCGTGCCGTGCCTCTCCACTGCCGCCGCCCAGCCCTACAGCAGCTGCCACGTGCACGCGCCGCCATCTTCGCCCAATCCCGAACAGAAGTCGGCGCCGTGCCTTCTCCTCCACTCCACCGGCGCCGTATCCTCCTCACCTTTATCCTCTGTGAACCGCCTTGAAGAACCGACCTCCGACGCCTATAAATACCCGGCGAGGTCGCCCCTTTTCCCCTCCATACCATCGAGCTCTCCGAGCTCCTTCTCTCTCCTCTCCATGTCCGGCCATTGCCGCCACCGGTCGATCTCCCTCACCGGTGCCCCACTGGCCAAACCCCCGCGCCACCAACTTCGCCTCGGCGAGGCAAACCCATTTCCCCACTTCCCCTTCCTTTCCCCCTTCGAAATAAGCCACCACCGCCACTTCTCCTTGCCGCCGGAGATAAGCTTTTCCCCTAGCCGTTCCGGCCTCCTCCCTTCTTTCCTTCGCTAGACGACAGCTTCCCTGGATGCGTGTTGCTCGGGAACACGCGTGGCCGCCGACGTCGTCGTCTCCCGGCCACCAGGGCACCGGCGCCCCTTCTCTCCTTCTCCTGTGTTGGCTGGAAGGAAAAGAAAAGAAGAGAACACGGGAAGAAGAAGAAGAAGAAGAAGAGAAAGAAAAAGAAGAGAAGATACTGACAGGTGGGCCCCTGTACAGTAACTTTTATATTTTCTAGATTTAATTCAAATCCCAATCTTTAGAAGCCCATATCTCCTAAACCATAGATCCGATTCCGATGAAACTTGGACCTAAATTCATATAAATTCAAAAGCTATATTTTGATATCAAATTTGCTATTTTACCATTTGAAATTCCTTAATGCCATTTGAATCTATATTTGCCTTTCAAATATTTCCTTTTTACCCAAAAATACCCTTTGCCACTAAACAGCCACCGTTTGGAACTTTACGCCTTCCATGGGGACGTTCGCACGGTCTTCTGACCCGACGTCGAACCGTTGGTTGTAAAGTCCGACAAAACCCAAATCTAAGGTCGGAGTGTTGCTTCTGATACCTTACGCCTCAATGCGTATAACGATCAGAGCTTCACTATTCTCTCGACCTCCACTGTACGCCACACAGTTTGCTCTCAAGCTCTGTGTGATCTTAGCCGCTCCGCCGCCACTCACGGTTGTCGGAGTAACACTTCCACCCCGTTAAACCTACACAAACTTTCTATCCCTCTAGCCGTTATATTGTCTGCTGACATCGGCTAGACACCAAACCTAGTCGTCATACTACCCAATTCTAATGACGACTAGCAAACACTCTAATCCCAGCCGATAGTCATCTTACCTCGATATCGGCTTAATCAAATGAAACCCTAGCCAGCCAGCCTGCTATCCAAACTCCATACTAGCCATTTACCCTCCAACTACTCATAGCCTAAACATGAGATACGAGCCGATATGCCATCCTCTTTCAGCATCGACTCGGGAACAACTAAACCCTAGCCACTATTCTACCAAAGCCTAATCTTGACCCACATTAGCCACATACTCGCCCAACCATTTATATCCCCCTTCTCTCCAAGCTACTAAGGCCTTCACATAAAATATAAAGCGACAGTAGTTGCTTAACCCCCTCTAGCGTCCAACCTTCTAAAACCTCCACATAAAATCCTAGTCCCATACCCTATAATAGAAATAGACCATACCCTAAACCCTAGCCCTTCTAGTTGTTTATCGTTTTCTTGCTATTTATGACTTTCATTGAATTTGGTTCCTCCTTTTCTTTAATAGAGTCTATTTTATTCTGAATGGCAACCTGTGGTATTTCGAGCATCGAATAATCAGGTTGCCTATTTCGGATTTATTTGCGTTGGAGCAAGGCAAGTTATTATTCCTTCCCTTTGAGCATAAATGCCCTACATTCTATATTCTATTCTATGCACTAGCCATACATGATTTTGAATGCATAATCTGAACATATAGCGAACCAGTTATATGCTAGCTTTTGCTTAGCCATGCTTAGTTAGAATATGCATAAAATTTAATGAACTTAGATTGGGATAGTACGTAAGATTTGGTTGATTTCCGGGTGGCTAGTACTGTCTCGATCGATATAATTGCCACCAAATACTTATGTCAAACGAACAAGTACGACCGCAGCTTCTAGAATGGGGACAGACCTAGTTATTAGGTTAATTAACAATGTGGTACCTCTGTATAGTGGTTCTTATCTAAGTCCTCGCGAAGGAGGCAAACTTATGCCGCGAAGGGCAAATGTGATATTTACCGAGGCGCAGGTAAATATCTTTATTGCGATCACTAAGTGTGTGTATTGTGAAAACCTGATTGAGATGACATGGGTCTCTCAACCAGTTCTCTCTAAAAACCTCGGGAACGCCAGAACTCCTCTCGCTGCTGATAACGTTACGTTCAGAGCGCATGGGGACTAGAGTTCATGGAACAGGTGCCACTATTGTTAGTAACCTAATACTGGGCATGACTAACCTAATGAATATTGGCAAGTCATGGACTGCGGGTAAAGCGTACATCTACTGCAGTAGAGTATTCATGAAACTATTCGAATAGCCGTGCTCACGGAATTGAGTATCGGGACTCATATGGTATTTGGCTAGAAACTTAACTCAAGATTTTACTAAATACTGTTGCATAAAGACATCCCAGGCTTTCTTCCTCTTTATTCTCAGCTTTCTGCCAATAAACCTAGATCTACTTAAATACTACTTCATGCATTCATTATTTGATATAATAGCTTGCTGAGTACGTTGTACTCACCCTTGCTTCAACCACCTTTTTCAAAGTATATTTGGAGTTCTTGCTGATGCTGGGAGTTCAATCACATAAGTTAGTTCCCTTTTAACTTAATCTTCAAGTCTAGGTAATTTAAATGGTTTAAGTCTATAGTAAAACAACAGAGTTAGGTCATTTTAAAGCTTCTGCTGTAATAGTTAGCCAGAATCTCGTAAATACCCTATTACTTTATGTAATAATATCTCCTTCAAAGCTATGTCTAAATGTATGCAAAGACGATCCAGATTATTGAAGCTGTATCAACCTACTGATCCAGGGCTTGATACAGTTAAACATGTCGGTTTCTGAATCATTAGTTTTGGGACCCGACATTTTCGCAGGCGGGCCGTTGCCCCCGACCATGTTGGGCCGCAGTCGATCCTCCCCCACGCCTGCAAAAATTACTTTTGGCTACCTGCAAAAATGCTTTTTCTAGTAGTGACGATCTTTAGTCCCGGTTGGTATTACCAACCATGAAGTCCTGGTTGGTAACACCAACCCGGACTAAAGATATTTTTAGTCCCGGTCGATGTTACCAACCCGGACTAAAGATGCCTCTAAGGTTAGTTTTAAAAAAAAAGCATATCTATCCAAGTTAGATGTGTATTGTATGTGGGATGGTAATGCGCGTGAGGGCTGAGATGAGAGATCTTGAGTTTAAATCCCACACCTCACACATTTTTTTACTTGGTATGCATTTTAATTTAGTCCCAAATTGTGCGCAACCGGGACTAAAAACGGTTGCGAACCTTCTTCATGCTGTAGCGGGCCTGTGTCATGCTGGCCTGGACCGCCCGTTTGGCTAGCTGTAGGTATAGATAAAATGAGTATTATTCAATAGGTAAATGTAATATAGATGGACGTGACTACACAGCTAGTGGTAGCTGGTTTGTCTAAACCAGCTACTACTCCATCTATGAGAGACACTATCTACATATACTTTAAATACAATTTTCTCTTAAATTACTCATCCGATCTATAATCCGATTACACCGTTGTGTTCGTAACAATTAAATCTTTATAACAAGATCCCACATGATTATATTTTGATGAAAAATTATAAATTATTTTTATAATATATCTAAATTACTTTTAGATTTCACTAAATTACTTCTTAGACATATGAAAGTAAATTCAATAAAGCCTAAAAGTAATTTATATATATTATAGAAATAACTTATAATAAAAAGAAAGTAATTTTAATGAATATCCTTTTTCATTGGACGTGACTACACAGCTAAAAATGAAAGGAAAAAAACAATCGATGATTAAACAAATTTATAGAGAGTTACTTTTGAACCATGCAAAAGTTACTTCCAATTAACATTGAAGTGACTTTTAAAAATTGTTAAACTTACATGTGTTGATATGTGCTGATTAAATTTTATTACTAGACAAAGTCATATTTTTATCCCTACAACGAATTTACTTCTAATGTCGTGACAAAGTTACTTCCGTTTTGTTTTAAGTTACTTTTATAATATATATAAATTACTTTTAGACTCTATTGAATTTACTTTTATATGTATAAGAAGTAATTTAGTCAAATCTAAAAGTAACTTATATGTTGATAAAAGTAACTTACATATATAATAAAAGTAGTTTACAAATATAAATATTTTTTTATCATAATATAATCATGTAAGATCTTGTTGTGAAGATTTAATTGTAACGAATACAGTGGTGTAATCGAATTATAGATCGGATAAGTAATTTGAGAGAAAACTTTGTTTGAAGAGGAAAAGGGCATACATGTGCTGTAGTAGACTTCTCAAAAAAACAAATGCATGCATGTAGTACGCTATAGTAGACTTCTCCATACACGTTCAGGCGTAGTTGGTTAAGGCAAAAACGAGAGGTCTCTCCAAATAGATTTTATGAATATAGATATGTGGGCGAATAAACTTGCTCAAAAGTTGCACGAAGTTATTTATCTATATAATAAATCATCCCTGTAAAATTTAACTGAATTTGATAAGATTTTATAGTGTGACACGAGTTTAAAAATTTTGTATCCAAATTTTAGGCACATATAATGGCTATGGAATATGTATGAAAGTGGTGTGGATATTATGGGTTCCCCATACCCACACGGCATGGTTATCCGACTGGTTATAGGGGATAACTTATCTCTATCTCTATCTCTACTATTAAAAGTTGAAGATATTTTTGCCAAAGATTTTTCGTACGTCACATTATCCGACACGAAGTAGATCAGCGTGCGTTTGATTCCCGTTTTAATCATCCGATTGCATTCACATCTGATTAACGGTTACCGGCCTGCGCACTAATTTGTTTATGTTTTCCAACGACGTGACATTGCTGGATAGAGGCATCGAGCAGTCCAATTCAGCGTAATAAAATATTCCTTGAGAGGCATGAGCGATCTGGCCAGAAGAAAAACAAAAAGAAAAAAAAAGAAAAGGGAAGTTTTGGGTTGGTTTGATTTAAGTACCGGACTTTTGTTACGTCATCTGTATTTGAATCGGTTTATAAGGTTATTTGTTTTTAGAAATATTAATCTGTGTTTGAGACGGATTTTAAATTCGTTTGATTTTGGAAATATAAAAGAGGTTGTATAAGAAATATCTTTAAAAAAACTCGCGTGCTAACTTGAGATGAAAGTTAGACTCCTAATTACATATCGTGATTTTCTAAAAAAAAATATCCAAGCTAATTCCGAAAGTGAATTTTATCCTAACTAAACCGTATAATCTCTATCTCCACTATTATAAAAATTAAAGATGTTTTTACCTTTATTTTGGTACGTCATCCGTATTTGATTTGGTTTTTATGTTCGTCCGCTTTTAGAAATACATATCCGTGTTTAAGTCGGATTTGATTTTAAGTTTGTTTG
Source organism: Oryza sativa Japonica Group (assembly GCF_034140825.1). Classification (NCBI taxonomy): domain Eukaryota; kingdom Viridiplantae; phylum Streptophyta; class Magnoliopsida; order Poales; family Poaceae; genus Oryza; species Oryza sativa. The sequence goes on from NC_089041.1 coordinate 11,671,668, forward strand.
CTTTTAGAAATACAAAAGGAATCGTATAAGAAATCTCTTTAAAATAACTCGTATGCTAACTTGATATGTAAGTTGGACTCCTTATTGCGACTCAAGATTTTCAAAAAAATTAGCGTTCACCCGTTGCAACGCACATGCATTTTTTTTAGTCTATTAAAAAATTGAAGATGTTTTTGCCGTGGCTCTTGGTACGTCATCCGAGTTAATCTCCTTATCGAGTTGCTTTTCGCGTTAATCTCCGTTTCCGATTTCGCATTGGATCACAACGCGTGATGCAGAGGGGTGAAGAACTGAAGATCGCATTAGACGTGCTTGTGTAACTGAAACGGGCTTGTGCAACATCTGATCCTGCCGGTTTGATGTAGAGCCGGCCAGCCCATTAATGGCCTAACCACAGCTTTCTCTCTGTGGGTCCTATTTGATCAGTCAACCAAATCTATATATCTTCCGATATTTTTTTTGCCCGTTGTTTTTTTTTCTCTATCTATATTGAAGATGTTTTTGCTGTGGCTCTTGGTACGTCATCCGAGTTAATCTCCGTATCGAGTTGCTTTTCGCGTTAATCTCCGTTTCCGATTTCGCATTGGATCATAATGCGTGATGCGGAGGGGTGAAGATCGCATCAGACGTGCTTGTGTAACTGAAACGGGCTTGTGCAACATCTGATCCTGCTGGTTTGATGTAGAGCCGACCAGCCCATTAATGGCCTAACCACAGCTTTCTCTGTGTGGGTCCTATTTGATCAGTCAACCAAATCTATATACCTTCCGATATTTTTTTTTGCCCGTTGTTTTTTTTCCGTATGCGTTTTTTCGCATGGGCCTGGTTTTTTTCCGTCCGACTGGTTTTTTCGCACGCGTACGCGGTTTTTTCGAAGAGCTCAGTTTTTATTCCGACCGATTGGTTTCTTTGGGCCCGGTGTTTTTTCGGTCTGATTGGTTTTTTTTCATGCGGTTTTGTTTTGCCGGGTTTTACCCAATCCAATTTTTTTCTCTTTTTTCCGTCCTATATTTTTTCTTGAGATAATCCATAAAATGCTATTGACAAGCGTCTAAGTCCCAGAAATACCATCGATAAGTGTGAGTTTCAAGAAATGCCATCATACTAACGATTTTGTCTCAAAAATATCATCGCCGTTAAGATTCCGTCCATTCCGTGCTGTTAAATACTCTGATCATCCTATAGAACTTAACGGCGCAGAATGGACGGAACCCTAATGGTGATGATATTTTTGGAACAAAATCGTTTGTACGATGGCATTTCTTAGAACTCATACTTGTCGATGGCATTTCTGAGACTTAGATACTTGTCAATGGCATTTTATAGATTATCTTTTTTTTCTTAGTGGGTCGCATTATTTTGTCGCGGTTTATTTGGTGGGCCCGGTTTTTCCCACCGCTGATTCTGATAAGTTTTTTTTGTGCGCTATGGATCGAATCCCAAATCTATCTATACCTAATCTCTATCTCTACTATTATAAAAACTAGATCCTGGGCACGCCTCTGCGTGCCGCTTGAAGGACCAGCGAAGTAACGAAGCAGGAAACAGTGGTGACGTTATGATAAGCTTTTTTTTTTTTGGATAGTTGATTGTGGCGAGGGATGTACGTGTTATCCATTATCTAAAAAAATCCGTGATGGACTGACCACAAAAGAACAGTGTGTGGCATGGTCTCCAGGCAAGTAGCTGGACCAGGTGAAGGCAAAGAACACAGGTCAACAGATCTGAAGAAAACAACTCAGAGGAGCATACTGTAAATATATGTCTACCAGCACGGACGTATATAAATAGGAATAATTTAGATTAGCTCATTTGTGCATATTAATAGTATCCTAATCAGTAATCTATCTTGCATGATAAAAACAACAAATATCATACAACAGCTACAAAACAATGGGCAGTTCACTATCAACGTTGAGCATTCATATTCAAACTTCAGTTTATTATTCAGTTTGTTAAATAAGGATAAAAGCTTATACTTTGGAAGAGTGTCTCCCGGCTTATCCAATAATAATGCTCATTCTGTATAGGGGCATAGCAGAGAGTACAAATCTTTTCCCATAAGGGTAGATAATATTCAATAAAAAACTATTGAAATAATTCATTAACAGAAAAGTCAGATGCTACAAAGCCACAAATATTATGCCAGTTCAACTACACGTTGTTTCTAAATATCTCCCATAGTAATTGAATCTATCACCTGCTCTGCTGAGAAGTAAAAAAAAAAAAAAGCTGACCATCTAATGTACATATCACTTGGAGTAGTTGACAGCCCTGATCCTAACCCTCATTGACGAGATGCAAATTTGTGAGCCACGATGACTTCATATGAGGCATTGGTAGGTGATGATTGTGCTATTGATGTAGCAACATGCTCAAAACTGTTTCTTCGCATCTTAAAGGCACTGCAAACAATTTTGCTAATAGAAATTGGAAAGGGTTAGGGAATCATTTTGCTAGTTTCTTCTATTCTTGAAGACACTATAAACAATTTTGCTTGTGGAAACTGAACAGGGTTAGGGAATCATTTTGCTTGATGAGAAGAGCCTTGATGTTAACCAGGAATCAGAAAAATGGGCAATACCAGCAAAGGCAAGGTGAAGCAGACATACCTCATTATTTCACCATACCTCTCCATAGGAAATGATGAAAGAGAAAGAGAGTAATATACCCTGCAGTAAACACAAATTGCCAGGTAAGTGCATTTCAAAAACATAAAAGAATCTAGTCGGTTCAATGATCTACCTCAGGACAGTCCTAAGAATCACAAAACACAAAATGGAAGATGCATGTACATCGTAGCGTGTTATAAAACACATTGGATATCACTGTTTTTTCTGAAAAGTTCCTAGAAACTACACCAAGAATTGTGACTGATGAGGGAAAGCACACAAGAAAAGAACCAATTCATCAACAGCGAATGCAAGGCGGCAAGCTTATCAGGTGACTGAATCAGATATCCAAGAGCTTTTCAAACGGATAAACTAAAATCACTATTAAAATGGTATGTAATTTGCCATATGAAATGCACCATTTCTGCAATATCGCTATTTATGTAGTACTGCAAGCATATTTTTGCTATCAAAACCTATTTCACTGTATATAGAAAAGGTACATAGGCATAATTTCTTCTATTTTAGATGCTCAATTAGAAAAGAACACAGTAGTGCCGTGAAGAGATAATATATCTATTTCTAGTGAGTCTAGAAGTGTTACTGGCCCTGAAGAGATAACCGAGTGGTTCTTAATAATTCTCACAATTTAGAACCCAAGACCAAATTGTAGAACACATGCATTAATAGCTAGTTACCTGCATGAAAGCTAGTGTATATTGAATTGGTTTCCATGATTAGAGTGTTGCCAATCATAAAAATCAGGCAAACCAAGTTATCATGTGTCAATGCTTGTGCCAAATTAAGAATGCATGGACAATTAAATCCTGCGCGATAAAAGAAACTGATTCATACAAACAGGTGAAATAAATCAACTAACATGCATTGGTTGCATGAGTATCAAGATGATTGCATCCACAATCCAAACCTTAATTGGATGAAATGGTTCTTAATTAAGTAAATGTAGGGCATAAAATAAATAACATAGAATTATTCTTAGCTTGAAAAGTTATATTGACATTCTGTCATAAATGCAACATGTAGAAACCTAAACATAGGTGCACCAAACCATATCTCCATGAAAGATGACCCTTTGACAACTATTGGTATGATATCCATCTAGATACCTCAAAGAAGATGGGGATGCCAAGAATAAACAATATACCTACATATAATATCTGAGCACCTACTACATAAAATGGAAGGGAGAAACACCAAGATCATAGGCAAGCCCAGGTAACAGCCAACACTTCGACGACATTAATCATCCTACTTGAATTGAAAAAAAAAAGAAAGCATCAATTGTTTAGTGCCCAAGAATTAGACTAAAAGTGAGGCTCAGATCAGAGAAAAATATTTTACTAAATGGGTTACTATTAATATAACAAAGCACTATTCTAGGTACATATATGCCAGCACATACTCTTATCGTAAATTGGATGTGTCAAAGAGCAGGGGTTAGCAGAGGAGGCAGAAAAGAAAGGATAAGGTGGACTATTTCCATTTAAGAATATATTGCCACTAATCTGCACCAGAAGAACTATTGCAGGTAGATATCTATACACAATAATTAGCAAAATTAAGAAACTGCAAGAATTATGCTAGGATGATTTTGTAATCAAAATGATATGAGAAATAAATAGATGAGTGGTGCTGGAGAGGCAAGTCAGGCCATTGGTACCTATCTTTCCATGCTGAATTCTTCTTCGATTTAGAAATTCGTAATGGTTGGACACTTCTACCTGGACACTTCTACCTGTCCTCCATCAAGGAATGCATCCCATATTCCCATTCTGATGTTCTTTAAAAAAAATATGCAGTTCCGATCATTTATTAGTACATATACTATCTATGAAGCAAAGGGAGAGGGAGGGAGTGGGAGAGAGAGCAAGAAGCTAAAAATGCAAATGGTTAGTTTTGTCATGTAGAGTACAGATAACACATCCTCTTTTGTACGAGTGTGTTAGATTAGGTTGTCCTTCACAGCAATCAGCCAAGAAATTCCAAAGCAGAAACAAATATCTGCAACTGATGACAAAGAACAGCTATATATCCCTGGCCAACTGTATCTGAAGCGTGCTTTTTTGCAGACCTTAAAAACTACAGGGTGCATAGCCACTTGCTTGAACTTTAAAGAAAAATAAATCCAGTTAAAAATAACCTAAAAATATGTAGAATTGGAGGAAGGGGAGATGATACCTGTGGAAGTTAGAAAGGGTTTGATGGTGCTGGCGGCTGGAGCAGATGAAGGAAACGGATAGTCTTGCGAGGCAGTGGAGCAGCTTGGGATGGACTTGGCAGCGATGAGTGAAGCGAAGGTCTTGGTGCTTGCTAGCAGCTTGCTCTGCGCGAAGAAGACGTCCTTGCGTCCTTGGATCTTGAGCTGCGGAAAGAACAACGGCTTGGCATCCACAATGGCGGCAATCATGTCCTTGGCCTGTAGGTCGAGCCGGCGCATCTCATCCCCGCCTACGGGGGCTTATACTACGATGCGGACGCAGCGGCGCTGGGGTCTCAGAGCTCCACCACCCAACCTCCTCATTTGCCAGCCGAGGAGGTTAGGTGAGGAGGGCATGCGGTAGCGGATGAGGCCTGCCTGGCGGCTGCGGCGGCGGCGGCGCCTGTTGCTGGCCGATTTCCTCAATCGCGCCGGCAGTCGCGGCAGCCCCACCTCCTCGCGACCTGCTCCTCTCCATCTGCGCGTGCTCCAGAGCCTCCACCGGCGTCGGCGTCCAGGCTTAGATGGGAGGGGCGGAGGACAGAGGTAGGGGAAGAGGAGCCGACGAGACTCGATAATGGTGGCGCGGAAGTCGAGTCGTGCGTTTGCGTACACACTTCGTCCTCTCGTTCTCCAAGCCAGGCTGTGTTTAGATCGGCGTAAAGTTTGGATTTTGGTTAAAATTAAAGATGACGTGACTGAAAAGTTGCGTGTATGATAGGTCCAAACTTTATATCTAATCACAGCCCCAGAGTAGTAGCAGGAAGCCTCCCACTGCTGATCGGTGGGGCCTACGTATATCAATTCATTGGGAAGTTGAACCACCCAGCCGTGATTTGATTGGGCAAGTGTGAGGCCAAGGAAATTTCTCATGAAACTACCTAAGAGCAAGTTTATTTGTACGGTCAACTACTAGCTCCAATTCATTTATAGCCAATCTAATAGTTTATTCATACAATAGTTACATACTACATTATTAATACATAGTCTCATCTGTCATACACACACTACGTCTTGGAGTCCGTGCTACAGCTAGCTACAAATCTATAGCCTGCTGTTCTTCTCTCTCATCATTTATCTCCTTAAAATATATTTGCAGCTGGCTTATAGCCTGCTATTGTACCTGCTCTAAGGTGTAGCTGACTCCTGGGGCCTACACACGAGCGACGCAATTGGTCCATCTGGAAGAGGAGCAGTAATCACACGGACGAAAAAAAATCAAACACCATATTTCTGTCGCTACAGTAATCCGACGTGGCACGCCCTAGAGGCCGCCCTGCGTACGAACCTTTATATGTTTCCTAATTGAAGATGATTCCGCTAAAATACTTTGGTATGTTGTCCGTATTTGAGTCTGCTTTTAAATTTATTCGCTTTTGGAAATACATAAAAGAGTCGTATAAAAAATCTTTTTAAAAACCTTGCATGCTAACTTGGTATGAAAGTCGGACTCCTAATTGATTTACAATTCTCGTCAAACCATAAGAAACTTTTGAAAATACATAAGGAGTCATATAAGAAATCATTTTAAGAACCTTACATGCTTACTTGGGATGAGAGTCGGACTACTAATTGATTTATAGTTCTCGTCAGACCATTAAAAAGCAACGTACAAGATATGATCAATACTATCAAAATAAAAATCCCATATACTTATAAGAAATAAAGTCTAACAATAATATGATTAAATAGCCTTCACCCGTTATGCACGAGCATTTTTTCCAGTATCTATGAAATATGTAACGGATCATAACTTGGGTATTACGTTTTCTTGTATATTATGGAACAGCCTAAAGCCCTGGTCTGATAATATTGTAAAGTAAATTTAGAAAATCGATACCGTATTGGTTAAGGTTTCTATCTTGTAATCCTGCCTCCATCCTATATAAGGTGGGCAGGAGGCCTCTAGGGGCAAATGATTCACAACTAGATTGTCAGATCAATACTATACCCGACGGATTCAAATTCTCAAACATGAGTAGGGTATTATCTCTCGTTGAGATGGCCTGAACCTGTCTAAATCTTTTGTCTCCGCATTCATCCACCTTTAGGTCTCGTGCGCTACCCCTTTATATTGCCAAAATCATGTTTTGACAAAGTGGGTAATGATAGGTTTTGTCCTCCCCTTCCGAAAACTCAAATAGTAATTCCTACTTACCCGTAAACTCCTCAAATAGTGTGGATTTGGGTATGGTAAGGGTAATGGATATATTGGCAACCGCTACTTTTGTTGACCAAGGCTCTATTATATCCTCCGACTCTAAATTATAATATTCTCGTTTTCCATTAGCACGTTTAGTAAGCTACTAAGCGATACTTTTATTCAAAAAATTTCTATACAGAAGTTCCTTCAAAATCAAACAAATCCATCTTTTAAGTTTGTAATAATAATTACACCCTGATGGTATATCTTGTTTTACGTGCGGTAAAAACTAACCTTCAACTTCAACGATCGAACGGATACGTGAGTAGTGAAAAATATTCTCCCTTTTTATAAAGGGTTAATTGGATCCATGCCACTGCAAATATGGTAAATCAAAAATATACCACTACTATTCACGTTATCTGCTGGATGCCACCGTAAATTTTTAAAATTGAATCCATGCCACTCCCGTTACTCTCCCGTCAATCTTTCCGTCTTCCCCATCTTCTCCCCGTTCTCCTCCTCTCCACCGCCCCGGATGACGCTGCCGCCGACGCGGTGCTCGGCCACCTCGCCGACCGTAGGTACGTCGCGACCTGCGCCTCGTCGCCGAGCTCCGCATCGAGCGCGCGAACTCCGCGGTCACCTTCTCCACACCCTGCGCCGCAGCCGGCGGCGGCAAGAAGAAGCGGCGGTGCCTCCTCCCGCCCTCGTCCGCCGGCCACCGCTCCACCATTGCTTTCCTCGTGTGAGGGGACGTCGGGTTCTTCCGGCCGTTGTCATGTCCAGTAAAAGGTTGGCAAGCGTATGCCTCGATTGTTCTCCAGAATCTCTCGAAAACACGGATTGGAATCTGGAAAGCTTGCATATTTTGGGTTCAATATGTTTCCAATCCACACTACAAGTAGGAAGTAGGGTATTACTTCTTGATTAAGAAAGTCTGAACCTATATAAAATTTCTTGTCTCTAAACCCATCGACTTTTCTAGCTTGATAGCCACCCCTTTTAGTATTGCCGAAATCTTGTTTCGACAACAAGCTACCACTAAGCAAAATCCAGGGTTTAGATACGATACGAGCAAATAAGGGAATCAATCACTTATAGCTTCGACGTTGATTCTGTAGACGAGCAGGCGGCATCGTTCACGGCAGCTGGCGTGGTAGGCCATGGCGATGTGCGTGTCGGTGAGCGCGAGCGACATGAGGAACATGGCCTGCAGCCCCAGCCCGGCCTCGTCAGGCGCCGCGCCGAACACCACGGCCGCCTTGGTGACGACGTAGCACACCGGGCGGAGCGGTGGTCATGGGAGAGCGTCCCCTCGCCGTCGCCGCCGGCCGTGACCCCATGTTCGTCACTGCCTACGCCGTGCACCCGGACGGCCGCGGCAGCGACTTCCTCGACTTCCTCCTCGAGCAGGGAGTGGCATGGTTTCAATTTTAAAAATTTATAGTGGCATCCAGCAGATAGCGTGAATAGTAGTGGCATATTTTTAATTTGTCATATTTACAGTGGCATAAATCCAATTAACCCTTTTATAAAAAGGCGTACTGAGAATTTGTCAACTTGAGACCACGATCCACCTGTTAACCATCTCCCTGTGCCGTCTCGGAGTTAGCATGCTGTGTTCTGAAACTGACCCGAGAGCAGCGATCAAGATACTGGATTACTGGTGATGTACCAACTCTTTTTTTTTTCCTCAAAAATGCAGGAGAGCTGCATTTCATTTTATTAAGGGGAAGAAAAACAACACAAAAACACAAGAAAACAAAAATAAATACAAAATAGGAGGACCCGAGCCCTCCTACCGAGACCCACGCACACTAGACCACCCGGAGAGTTTAGTTGCCTAGGCTTGCTATCCCACTAAGGAGCTTTTGAAGGCCAGAAGCTCCTGCAACACACCAAAGATAACTCTCATTTTCTACCACTTGCAAGACCATCGCAACTCTAGGATTGGCGCCATTGAAAACACAGTTGTTGCGGTGCTTCCAAATCTCCCAAGCCACTAGGGTCACCAAAGAGTTAATCCCCTTTCGTACCTCCTTCGGCTGATTCTTGGTCGTTTGGCTCCACCACCTTAGAAAGCGGTCGGTAGAGGACGGAGGCGCAACCTAGGCTAACCCTAGCCTCAAGAAGATTGCCGTCCATACTTGGCGAGAAAAGACACATGATATCAAAATGTGTTGGATGGATTATTCATTTTAATCACGAAGAGGACAACTCACCGAGTGCTGCAGCCCACGCTTAGACAGTTGATCGGCCGTCCAACACCTATTATTGACAGCCAACCAAATGAAGAATTTGCACCGGAGGGGAGCCCAACACTTCCAAATACGTTTTCAAGGAGCAAACTTGATCGAACCCAGGAAGTAAGCTTCGTAGGTAGATTTACAAGTGTAAATACCATTTGCGACGAGTTTCCACACATGCTGATATTGGACATCTTAAATATTCTACTAGATCCCAAATGGGCAGGTATTCATAAATAACCTGGACCGAAAGCCCCCCTTGGATGTCGGCAACCCAACTCCTAAATTTTTTTTTTGAGAAATACCAAATATATTTTCAAACTATATATATATCAACTTTATCTTCTTTTATAAGCTGGAATCCTATGTGTACATAAAAAAAGGTCTACACAATTATTACTAACAAGGCTCTCAGCCTTTCAATTTAATTAGCTGAAAGTTATTGAAAAAGAAGTCAAGATTCAGGCCCTGTTTAGTTCCCACACAAAAATTTTACACCCTGTCACATCGAACGTTTGAACACCTGCATAAAGTATTAAATATAGGATAAAAAATAATTAATTGCACAGATTGTGACTAATTTGCGAGACGAATCTTTTAAGTCTAATTGCTCCATGATTTGACAATGTGGTGTTACAGTAAACATTTGGTAATGCCAGATTAATTAGGTTTAATAAATTCATCTTGTTGTTTACTGACGGATTCTGTAGTTAGTTTTTTTATTATAGCCCGAACACCCTATACGACACCCTACATAATACCCGATATGACACGCCAAAACTTTACACCCCTGTATCTAAACACCCCCTCAATCTGTTTATAAAAAAAATGTATGTATTTCTATGAGGTTATTTTTTGGTTTATTTTAAAGGAAAAGGAAACTCGATCACGTTCAATTTTGATAATGTTTGTTGAATTAGCGAAGTACAAATAGAAATTGAAATTATTTCTTTTTTGTATGTTGAAACTGTTTATATCTTTGTATTGTGTATGCTGTAATATTTGTGTATGTTGAAGCTATATATGTATGTAAAATTTCATTTGTCTTGTCAAATCCCTACGTCTGTGTGTTCTCGTTATTTCATTTTGTTCTTTGGAACAAAGGTTTTTAAGCAATTTTGTAGGATATGAATCCTTTGAAATGCTCCTTTGGATCAAAGGAATGGACCCTTTCAAATTCCTATGAAATGGCCAAATTCAGAGAGATTTTGGAGGAAATCTAACATAAGCTTCAAGCTCTTGGGAAAATTTCCTTTATGTCATCCTCTCTCCTTGTGAAGCATTCAAACAACAAAATTGAGAAATTCCTATATTTTCATATTGTTTAAGATTACATTGATGTGTCACTTTAATTCTTGTATTTTTTTTCTATCCTGCGTTTCTCAACTCCTACTTTCAAAGGAGCCACATATTTTCGTGTTGTTTATACTTTGTGTTTTAGTTCATATAGATGAGAGGAACAAATCGCTTTTGGCATGCATGCATGCTGATCGACAAGAAGATACTGCCTCTGTTTCAGGTTATAAAACTTTCTAGTATTGCCCACATTCATTTATATGTTAATGAATCTAGATATATATATGTGTGACTAGATTCATTAACATTTATATGAATGTGACAATGTTAGAAAGTCTTATAATATGAAACGGAGGAAGTAGAAAATAAGTAAATTTTTGTTATGTTAGCTGGCCAACCGGACCGGCCGCCTGACTCTGCTGACCTGCATTATTCGTCACACAGTTTGAAGCTTGCCGATCTGATTTGAACACACAGAGCAAGGAGAAAAAGAAGCCTATGCAAATGCTCCGAGCACAAAACTTAATTACTCTCTTAGGTTCAAAAGCTCTAGCCAAAACTTCTGTACAGTTGGGTCACGTTCTGGCTTTGAGAATAAGGCCTCGTTCGGAACTTCCTCGATTTGCTTAGCATGCTTTAAACGATATGTGTTTAGAAAATCTTTTATTTAAAAATTAAATACTCATTATTATTAATTTCTTATCTCATTTTACGCACTACCACGTTACTTATCTCGTTTTACTACTACCACAACTAATAGAGGGTTATAAGAAAACTAAATGCTGGGGTGGATGAGAGACGAGAGGAGAGAGATGAGAAACGGGCTATAAATTTACAGCCATCTTAGGCACATGAATCAAGAAAATCTATGAAAAATCTGTGAGACAGTCAGATGGACCATATATATTTATGGTGAAGAGTTAACCACTATATAAGTGATCTAAAAAACAGGCTATAAAAATTTATACAGTAAGAACTGAGCCTAACAAGTGTGCCTATTCAATGTTTTATGCCCTAACTTGCCTACTCAGTGTTTCAGCTACAAAATGAAATTTGCACGAACATATCAATGATTTAGCTACAAGTTATTGTTGCAGGTCCTGTGTTACAGAAAAAATAGACTCACTTATTTCACAATGTATGGCTCATACATACTTTGGCTTCAAGTTGCAGCCACATGTGACTTGCATTTCAGAAAAAAAAAATGGTCTATGGCGTTTGAAAATCTATAGGAAAGAAAACCAATATCATTTAAAAGAAATTCCCAGTTCCAAGCGCACAGAATTCACAGAAAATATCACATGAAAACACTCCCAAAGTACATAGCACATTTAATCAAAGTTTAGTGGTCCAGTGCATCCAAACATTCAAAGATATAAACTGCCATCAGGCCAAGACAAATAATGTGCAAACCCATCTGACAGCACTAGCTGAAGCAGCATAGCTATCCAGCAGCAAAACGGAAGTATCATAAAACCAAAATCGGCATGCAACATGCGAAAATCTGCCATCGTATTCATCTATAGCGATCATGGTCACGCTCGGTTCCTCGCTCCCAGCTCCTCTCATAGCTGTGATCTCTGCCCGTGTCCCTCCCCCTTTCCTTCTCACGGTCTCTACTTCGGCGCCGCTCCCTTCCATGACTGCCTCTATCTCTGTTCCTGCTATCCCGTTCATCGTAGTCATGGTCTCTGCCCTGATCTCTGCTCCTTTCCTTGCCTTCTCTTCCAGTGGAGCCTACAATGATGATGTATAAATATAATAGCGTACAGTACAAAAATAAAAGGCAGAATTTGTTGTTAGCTCAGGGACATGGCAAAAGGAAAATTGGCTCTCTTTGCCAGAAAGTAGGTTGTTTGTCCAGCATTATGTGCATGTACTTTGTGAGGATTTGTTTCAGTGTACAAGTACAAATTGTAAAGTAAATATAGTTTGAAATTTTCCTATGTAAATAAGCATCGAAATGTCATCCTCTATTCCTCTACGATAATAATTTTGCCACAATAGTTTACAAAGAACATGAGATAGGATCATAGGACCATACCCTCCAAACATAATCAATTAACAAAAAAAAACTAAAATGGGCATGTGATAATACCACGTTGCTCGACCTCCCATCCAGCACGTCCAGACCCAGGAAGAGTTGGTGCATTTTCAGTTTGTTGTGTTTTAGCACGAAATTTCTTTTTGAGGTTGCCAAATTCATCATACATCTCTCCGTCATCCTACAACGAAAGCAACATTTAGACGCAAACCTAAGACTTCACACATGGGACATCAAATAACATATCCCACCTCTTCAGCCTCTTTGCGGCGCCTTTTAACTTCCTCTAGTTCTTCTTCATCAAGTTCTTTATACCCACCACCCCGGCCACCTCTGCAAAGAGATGTAATTGGTGAGAAAAGTTACATGATAATAATTCTATATAAAAGTTATATAGATGTCACTTGCCATTTTATGTATAATAATTACATGAGTTACTTATATAGGCAACATAACCACATGTACTCAATTTATCGTACCTATTTATATAGGGTTGGTTTGGTTTGTGGCCTAAATAGGCCTTACCAAATTTTGACAAGTTTTGGCATGACTAATTTTGGTATGGCAAAGTTGTGTTTGGATTGAAGCCAAAACAGCCTAAGTTCACTATTGAAATGGCCTATTTTCTTAGGCATACCAAAATTTGGCTTCAAGCCAAATAGATACTAAACACTATTGAAATTGCCAAATATTGGTAAGCCTAATTTAGGCCTCAAACCAAACCAGCCCATAACTTCATGCTAAAAATTCAATGTTGACAGCAAAGAGTAACAAAAAGGAAATCAAGCAAAAAAGGTAAGGAAAAATGTTACATCATACTAATCTTTCTTTTAGTGTTTATTCTGACACTTGATTTTCAAGATGAATTTTCAATGTGCTAATACATGGGAATGTTTACACTGATGGTGCCCCAACTGAAGCTGGGATGCATAATTACAACCCAAGAGTGAATTAAGCCCAATATGTTGCCTAGTTAGTGACATAACATACTACACCCAACTGAGTTGTCATAACTCTATAACCAATGGATATCACAATTGGCAAAAGATGCACCGTGTGACTGCAGCTAGGTGCACAAATTATCATTACCATAGGTTCACAGATTTAGGACCTGTTCGTTTGGGCATTTGGCAGTTGCAACTTCCTCGTTTTCCATTAGCACGCTTCTTAAACTGCTAAACGGTGCGTTTTTGCAAAAACTTTTTATATAGAAGTTTCAAATAAACCCATTTTTCAAGTTTGTAAATAATTAATACTCAACTAATCATGTGCTAATGGCTTGCCTCGTTTTACGTGCAAGTGAAAAGCTAACAGCTACCGCTCACTAGAACTGAACCTTAGACATACCAAACAAATGGGATAAAATGCATGTCATATTGCACTTCTCTGTGTCTAGAGTTGCTCAATCGAGACCAAAAGCTCACTATAATTCATGCCAAAGCAGAGGCAAATAATATATTTCAACTATTTGACTGATGGATATGACACATGCAGGTTGTGCATACGTCTTACTCTTACCTAACACCACCTTCATTGTGACCTGGCTTGGTGGTGTTACAGATATTACATTTCATCCGCTTTGCCCAATTTATGTTGCCACACCTGGAAAACATTAAATGAAGTATCATCACATAAGCGGTTTTATAACATTGTACAAGGTACAACCATAACCATTGTGCTTTTATTACTGCAGATCAATTTAATCAATACTACTACATAATAATATACTAGTACTACAATCCACTATGGTTCGAGGAGACAACAACATGTCATCATCCTAACGAAGTTATAAAATACTTGTGTTGATGGAATAATATTTAGATGAAACAATATTGAAAAGCACTAGTAGGTTAGTAACAACTAACAAGAACCATAGATTACAAGGTCGCCACTCACTAATCAATATATTGCAAAATCGATCTGAAATCATTAAATTTAAGATGAGAGTTGCGACAGCTATGAAATTTAATTTTCTAATAGCTATTATTACCAATATTAAGTGTTTCTCCAATTGGTGCATAAACACAGGGTACAAATAATATTGATGATTTGAACAGGCACAAATAGGCATAGAGAGCACTGCCCAATTGGGTTCATAGGCCAGACAGGCAACAGATAATAATAAATACAGATAAGGAAAGGACAGAACAAGTTAGGAAACAGCAAGCTTCTGTGGGTGTTCGTACATTGGGCAAGGCCAATCATTTGGACCAAACAGTCCAGGAGGACCACCAACAGCAGCAGCAGCAGCAGCACGGCTGCCTCCTCTTGCATCATCACTTCCACGGCCTCTACCCCTACCACCACCACCAGCACTTGATCCACTAACACCAGCAGGGCGAGCAGCTCCACAGAGATTACAGACACCACGAAAGGCAAAGTTTACATTGCCACAACTGGGAGAAGAAGCAATATCAGAAAGTATTTGAATACACTGTGAAGACCATACTACTATACTAGCCAGCAGTAGAAATAGAGTAACAAGGGAAGTTGCTCACCAATCAAAACAGACCTTGTATTTGGGCACAGCCAATCCCCATCTTGCTGCCAGGCTTTTCCTGGACCATCACCGCGCCCTCTCCCTCTGCCTTCCCCGTTATCTAATTCATCTTGTCCACCAAGTTCAGCAGAGTTGTTCAAACTTGCAGTTGCAGAGCTATCATTCATGTCTTTGTTTTTTGACTCAGCTATATGAACCTGAATGGTGCTTCCATGGAAATCTTTGTTATTGAACCATTCTACTGCAGCTGAAGCAGCATGCGGATCTTCATAGGTGACTGTCGCATCACCCTTTGGTTCATTGGTAACTTTGTCCCTATATATCCAGATTTTTGGACGCCCAGTCCTTTTGTCCTTCTATTGAGATCGAGAACAGAAAATGACTAATTATCACAACACTGAAGCAAGGGCTTAAAGAATCTTCAGTAATTTTGAAGTGGCTTTAAAAATGTTACCTGGGAAGACCCCATACCTTTAGCAACCCTATGGTGCCAAAATATTCAGCCAGCATGGTCTCATCGGTTCCAGGAGGCAGATTGCATACATAAACAGAACCATTTGGGGGGCCTCTTGACATAAACCCAGCCATCTCCCAACTGATAGTCCCAGTTACAAAAGATTAGTACCATTGGTTAAATTGTATTGCTGATTCTCGATGCAACATTACTAATAATCATTAATCAACAGCAAATTAGAGTACTGGACAGAATGGTAGTACAAATTAACCCAAAGATGGAGGGTCGTACATGTAACAAGCAGTAGAAAAACTTAAGCACAGGATTAAAGCCTCTATATATTCTCTTCATGAACCAGTCCGAGTTTTAGAACTTTAACCCTATATAGCAGCAATCGCAGGACCCCTCACAGAACAAAATCGAATCCGTGCAGCTCAACGCCGCCCGGCCAAAATAAACCCTAGCTAGATCGCGACCGAAAAGCCAGGGGCGGATCCAACTTGGGGCATGGGGGTTCAATTGAACCCCCAAACTTTTGGGGGAACAAACAAACTGTTACTTGTATTAAGGTTAAGGCTCTGAAATTAAGAGAAGAGCTTCTTCCAGATCTAGAAGAGAAGCTAGGGTTAACGAACGCAAGCAAATTACAGACAAAAGTAGTCCCCGGTGGTAGAAAGAGATGATGAATCAGAAAGAGGATGTGGATGCTCACCAGGATCCCCTCCACTCCCCTCCTCTGCTCGCCAGATGGAGATCAGCGTCCCTCCCTGTTCAGCAGCGAGATGGCGCAAGGAGCTGAGGAGACGGGACGGGAGATTTTCTTTTAACTATTTGCCACTCTCTTCAATGGAGAGCATATCAAGTTGGAACTTTACAAACCAACCGTTAGAATGTTATTCCAACGGATGAGATCACAAAGTACCCATTACAACGGTACATTTTGCATTTACCACCCTGCTTGACATATGTTTTACTGATTTAGGGTAGCAATACACATCCTTATTATAACGCCCCGATTTTCGTTCGGGATTAAAAATCATTAAATAATACATTTCAAGAAATTATATTAAAAATTAAATCAATTTAATCAAGTGAAATAGTGAGGGAATTAAAAATTTCCTTTAAAAATCAATGGCCGAAAATATTTTGTAATATTCTCTGTGCCCTAATATACTCTTCGGATTTTTCCGTGAATTTTCGGAGCTCGGGAAATAATTTTAATATCACAAAGTTCATTTAATCAATTTTATTAAAAAGAAAATCAATAAAACTTCCCCTTCCTCCCTTTCGGGCTCGGCCCAAATTCCTCCCCCCTCCTCCTTCCCAGGCCGGCCTCTCCTCCCTCGGCCCACTTGGCCCTCTCCCTCTCAAAGTCCGTTTTACCTCCCTAGCCCGTTTTCCCCTCCCTCTCTCCCCGACAGGTCCCCACCTGTCATCCCCGACCTCCATCCATCCCGGCCGGCATCGCAACCGTCGTGGCCACCAAATCCCCCCACCCCATGTCGACGGCTCCCTCGCGCCCTCCTGTGCGGGCCCGATGCCGACCCCTCCACTCTCCTCTCTACTTCCCCTGCAAGAACCGGCGCCGAATAGCCGCCCACCTCCTCCACAATGCCACCCCTCTCTCTCTCTTTTCTCCTCGTCATCGGCCGGTTGCCGCCCCAATCGCCCATGATTCCGCCGCCCCGAGCCCTTAAAAAGGATGCCCGAGCCATCCTCTTTTCTTTTCCCATTTAGCCCGAGCTCTGCCGCTTGCCGGCGTGCTCCAGCCGCCGCCTCCCGCCGCTTTAACCACAGCGGAGCCGCACCGACACCACCATTGGCATCGCTGTGCCGTGCTCCATCCTATTATCCGTTTTGCTTCCCCAAATCGCCACCGTAACCACCCCTCCACCACGAACCCGAGGCCATTGCCGCGTTTGTCGCCTCTGGCCCCCTCTTGCCGCCGTTTCCGACCTCCTTGCGGTGCGCCGTCGCCTCCTTCGGTTCCGCAAGGACGAGGAGACGCTCGACCGCACCTTCCTCGCTGCCGGGAGCCGTTGGAACCCGACCCCCATCGCATACTGGTGAGCACCTGCCCCTTTTCTTGCTTCCGGCCGGCGATTCAAGCCACCGGGAGTCTCCTCGCGCCCTCCTAACCTCGCCATCTTCTTCCCCAGGTTCTAGAGATCCCCGGTCGCCACTCCTCGCCCGTCGGCCGTCGTTGGACCGCCACTGTTGTCCTCATCCCGAGCGACGCCACCGACTAGTCCCCGCCGCCGGCCACTCTCCTTGCTTCCTAGCCGGTCCGCACACTCGGTGAGCTCCTCCTCTCCCTTTCCCCTCCCTTCGCCGCCTCCCGCGCGTGCTGCGGCCCTAGTGGTCGTCGCTGGTGACCATCGGGCCGTGCGCCGTCGCTCCCCGACCGGTCGGCCGGTGAGCCGGCTCCCGCTCGCCCGTGGCCGCCCGATTCACCCCGGATGAATCTGGGCCATCCACGTGGCCCTCCCCTGTGCCGGCCCACGTTGGTGCCCTCGTGACGCCACATCGGCGCCACCTCCGTCTACAGGTCCGCCGTGGTCGCTACGTGGCTTCCACGTGGTGCGCCCGCGGGCAGCACGTGCGTGGACTCGGTCCACCGTGCGCCCGCCCCTTTGAGCCACCAACAGGTGGGGCCTGCTTGTCGGCGCCACCTATTCCCCTCAGTGACGTCATAAATGGTTATAATTGCGCAATAAATTCGGATTTAATTATAGAAATTCCTTTAAATGGCTCAAAATTCTAAAATTCATATCTAATTCATACGAACTCCAAATTGAGCTGTTCAACTTGCAAAAT